>NC_134372.1:29518690-30799315 GCF_035582795.1 Mycteria americana
GGATCTGAATGGTGACAGAGGGGAGACAGCACTTGCTACAGTTGATTAGGTCTCAGTAGTGTTATAATCTGTAAGTTTGGGTCAATTTATACATACAAGAAGCACTTTATGTGCCTCCAAAAGATAACGATGACAAAATTCTGGTCATACAGTTATTTAATCAGAACTTTTCTTAACCCCCTTTGGACTCAGTGAGGTATTGAAGATTCTTAGAGTTTATTGTAACCGGTTTATGAAAGTAAGCTTCCTTTTATGTATTATTCGGTTTCAGACTGTCATCTAATAACTTGTGTTAAATTAGGTTACTGACTGCACCCCATTTGCAAGCTGATTCTACAAAGAGCTACTGCAAATGATTCACTTCCTGAAATTTTTTCTAGGTTCAAGAAAGCAAGCTGTTTGATGGGACTGACCTCTTTCAAAAATTGTATTTATATTTGGCAAAGCTAATTAAGTAACAAAGTAGAAGAAACTGCAGTACTACTGCAAAAAAATCTTATTTGCATTAATTTAAAAGATGAATTTGTTTTAGCTTCAATTACATCCTTTTAAAAGTCTGTGAATGCTGGGTATTCACTTGACCTGCACAACTGCTCACAGAAGGGAAATGTTAATTTCAAATACATGAGGAAAATGAATTGTAAGTGTGCATGCATCTGCTTCTGACTAGAACTTGTACCACCTTGTATGCAATGGTGTGCTGTTTGTCTCTACAGGAAGTAGACACAAGTACTGGACATCTGGCTATGCCGTGCTAACAGTTAAATGCTAACAACTTAAGTGAACATAACTAATTATGACTGAGTTGCACAACTAAACCTGAATTTTGTCAGAATAATTGTCTTAATTTATAGGACACAAAGAAAGAGAGGATAAAAAGTAATCGTAACTTAATTTTTTCCTTGAAAGATTTTCAGTCCCAAATAACTCTGAAGTTTAAGTATGAAAATTCTGTCATGCAGCTCTCTGGGCGATGGTTTGTTTGTAGTGCTGACTGTAGCTGCAATGAACAAAGGAGCATGAAGAGCAGTATATGCAAGGGAGCCATAACGCAAAACCTACTCCCTCATCATAAAGCTCGAGGGACCATCTCTCGGGCGAGAAGCACCCAAGTTAAGGAAGACTTTTCTTACTGGTGTTGCAGCCTGTTGCCCAGAATTGTGAGCCACTGTCCCAGCAGTGGAGACTGGAAAAATTTGCATTTAAATCTTGTTTCTTAGCTGTGCTGTAATGTGTTCTCCTGTGCCAGACTCTGTTCAGGGTTTAGAGACAAAAATGGGCTTATTCCAGTGCTTTGCTTGAAGGTGACAATCATCTTCGTGAGATGAGATTACTTGTGTGCATTTCATGAAGCCTTTCCGAGCAGAAGCTCGTGCGGCTTCCAGCACTGTGGCAGGGCCCAGATTGTTACATCTAGCTTATTAATTGTTCTATAATTATAAATTACTTGCTCGTTATTTGTGCCAAGTATGTTGTTCTAGTCCGATGTTTTACATATGCTGTACTTAACATGAAAGAGATATTTAAGAACTAGTTGTTCCGCTGCTTTTGTGGCCTAATTAGTTTAGTAATGTGAACTACTTAACTTTATTTGTAAACTAGAGAAGAGTGCTGATGAAGAAATAATTTTCTGGATAGCTTACATTGCCAATTTAAATGTCTGTTTTAAATGTCTATGAAGCTTGATTGAGGTTTATTATTAAAAAATTTGAGAACAGATCAATTTTAGGCTGTACCCTGTTCTGCTGTGTATATGAATGATACTTGTTAGCTAGACAGTGCTCCACAGCTTCTGTGCTATTTAACACTTAAATGTCTTTAAAGCCCAGATTCCATTAATGGCTTTAAATTTTACTGAACTTACTGGCAATTTTTATGTTTACCAGTCCCTTGCAGAGATGGGAGGACAGGCTCTCTTGGCCTCTCGTGGAAGTGATTGTTTCTCTCGTATATGAGCACGTCTACATAATGTACACATGCAGATCCCTGTTTCCCTGCAGATCTGCATAAAAAGCTAGTGGAAGTCCAATAGAGGGCTTTTTCATCAGTTTAAGAGAATTATAATGTATTGCAGAAAACTGAAACCTGTATTTAGTAGGCAAAAAGTCTTATATATATTCTGTTACCAACACTCAAGAATATTTTCCAGTTATCTCACACTGAGGTGCTGTACATACACATAGGTAACGGCAGTAATACTCTTAAATCTTTACTGATCATTTGATGGCTCTTTATCTATCAGTCATGTATTTGTCAGTGGAACTTAATTGCTGAATACAAGTAACTCTTCAGGGAATAAAACAAAATACCCCAAAAGTAATTTGGTGACAGATTGTCTCAAGGCTGCTTGAAAACACAGGGGTTTGTTTTTGTTTGGGGTTTTTTTAAATTTTATTATTTTTAAAGAGCTCCAAGCCTGCTCTCGGAACCATAAAATAGAATGTTACACCCACATACATATTTGCATTTGCAAACTTGATTGTAGGACCAAATTACCTTACATTGCTTTCCAGAAATCCCTTTCACATGTACCAAATTCATGTCTTCAACACGTGAATAGAAATGCCTGGAAATTTTGCAGGCTCTTGCCTGCGCAAAGCGTGACTTGCTATAGCAAATCCTTATTTTGAATATAAACTAAACCCAGACCTTATGTCTAGAATTCAATTTCTTTGTTCAAAACTGATACAACGAAGACTTCCAGGGGTAGCCTCACCTAACACATTCAACTAAGTATCCATCTATACCATGCAGTGTACTGTACTTGGTGAGTAAAAATGCCAACATAAACTGTGCCTATATAATGTACCATTTCCATTGTGTGTGTTAACTGAAGCATCTGCACAGACTCATTAATTCAAATAACTTTACCACTTTTAGTATATTTTGGTAATGAACAGCTAGAACCTCTTTTATAGTTAGTCATGATAATAACATATTTAGTCCATTAAACTAGCCTTCAAGGTAGAGAAGGTGCAAAAAGGATTATCACATTCATTAAGTGCTGCTCTAAAATGTACAAAGCTTATTAATTTCTCTCCACTGGCATATTATTTAACAAACAGTACAGTATTCAAGAAATTTATCTTAAGACTTCTGCAAATTAAGTTTCTTTTGTATTTCTCTTAAGTCCACTAGCTCAAACCAAAGATACCTGTTTCTCAATATCAAACACTCCTTAAAAGTAACGCTGCACTAGTATCACTGATCGATATTAAGCCATATTCCTAGTTATGACTGATGTGCTATTTAATTCCTTTCTATATTTGTGAGCTTGCTTTTTTAGGTGTATTGAATTCTGCAAGCTTTCTAGAATGTATTTTTTAGTTGTTGGGTTGGGGGTGGTGTTTTAAACTTTATGGGTTTCTTATTTGAGGAAAACTACATTTCCTTTTATTGCTGTCCTTTACAGTGCTGTGACCATGGAACTGGCTGCCTGCAGAAAGACTTTCGGACGAGCTGTCCCCATACCCTTTTCGGTAGTGCTCGGAGTTTCTTGTCCGATGGGCCTGTCCAGGTAGGACCAACTCTAGAGACATAAAAACACTGACTGCATTTGCTCTCATCCTTTCACCCATTGAAGCCAATTCTATCAGAGAAGCAGGCACTTTTCCTTCCCTTTTTTTTTTTTTTGTCTTCCCCAAGTACCCCTGAATAAAAAATTACATGGTGGGTTTTTTGGTTGGTTGGTTTTTTGTTTTGGTTGGGTTTTTTTTTTTTTTTTTCTGTCCATAAAACACCCCTCAGTTTGTGAAATGTTAAATAGCAAGCAATGGACTGGCTTTTTAAGGAATTGTCTAAAGCATGTGGGAAGATTAGGAATTGCATACTTCTGTAGGTTATCTGGAGTGCACACTTCTTCATCATATAATCCTTCAGGATCCAACAAGGTGCCTGTGAACAGAAAGGGAGATGTGAGTGTCCCATCTCACCTCCTATGACTTGCCTCTCAGGAAGCTTCCAGGGGCAGAGGTGTGTGAAGACAGCATCCATATAAGGGAGAGGGGACTGCTCTGACCGAGAGCACTTGCTGTTCACTTCTCTATCCCGACCTCCCTACTGCCTGCCACCTTTCAAAATGTTGCCTCCACCCTTCCAGTTTCTCAGTCGTAATGTCTGATTTGTTTTTGTTTGTTTTTTTCTGCTACAACAGAGTAAAGCCACATTATTAAACAGTTCCACATTCTTACCTTTAGTATCTTCACAGTTATAATTGCTTCTCTAGAGAAAGTCTAATTCCTGATCTAAAACTTCACCAAGTTCAACTGAGTTTCACCAGGTATGAATATCTCAGAGTTCCATGAACTCTTTTATAAGATGAACCCTACAAGTTCATAGTGTTGTTGAATTGCTCTGTTACATCCTCACTTACAGTATTTATAGAACACCAAATGGAACATTCTGATCAAAAGCTACAGGCTCTCACTGCATGCAGAAAGTACAGGAACAATAATTTGCCCCCGCCCCCCCCCAAGTAATCTAGAGATTATTTTAAAAGTAGAATAGGTGTGGGAAGGCATTCAAGTTGCTTGATGTGCAAGTTCTAGAATGTGGACTGAGTATGAGATCTCTGTTTGGTTCTTAATTATAATTCAACAAGACACTGTTAAGGTTTATAAAACATATGCTACAGAAATACCTCTTGTAAACATTTGGTCTCCACCAAATTCCTACTGCCAGTTAGCTGAACTACCTGCTGCTTATAGATGTCGTGTGAGTGACAGACAAGTACATGTTCATACACTGATAGCTAGAGAAGGTCTTACCAATTGCCCATGGTTTATCCTCCCCAGGACCGATTCGACATGGGTCTTTGTAGTGTGTAAACAGAGAATGCTGTTGCTCCAGCTTGTCCTCTGCAGGGAAAAAACAAGCCCAAGAAAAGGCACATCAGTTGTAAACCTGTGGACAACTGTGTGTTCTGCCACAACAGAAAAGGCAAGTCCTCCTTCCTGCTCGGTATACATATATAAGGTGGATTTCAACCAGTTCAGTAGTAGCTTTACTGCACAGCAGTATCTCATCTTGATGAGAAATTCTAACAAATGCTTGCTAATAACAGTGCTTTCCTACAAAGTCTTTCTATGAAAGACATTTTTGGTAGATTCTAGCTGTAAACTGAAGTGAAGATTTTCCAACATATTTCCTTACCCTGCCATTGGCATTGCATTGCTTACTCCAGTACAAAACTTTTGCTGAGATAGACCACACAATGGAGAATTGGACTGACTTCACAATGTAAATAGCTGTTTGTGGGTGTGTATATACATCTCAGTAAGTTTGAAGATAAAAGCTTGTACTTTACATGCTTCAGAAGAATTCACTGAATGTTTTCCAAGCTATAATACATAAGAGAAAGGACAGGCAATTGATAATTTGCTTGGGATATTAATAAAGCATTAAAGCCATTCTAAACATAATCAGCATGACCTATATAAGATTAAAATTTTGTTACGATTAATTTGCAGCTGTGGCACTGATGATAGTGACAAGTCACAGCTGACAAGACAAACTTAACCCATCTGACTGGAAGGCTTTTTATCTTATGCTAAAAGGTTTAAAAACATAATAGACTTTTACACAAGTCAGTCCAAAGCAACCTGACAGTAAGTAACTTTCTAATAATGTTCCCACTAAGTGTGAATTCACTGTATGAATGTTGTCATAATGTTCTGTAAAGCTGGAGGGGAAAACCGAGTTGCAAAAATTTGTCATAAGCATAAGGTCGCTCGTGGACCTGGAGATTTTTGAAAATTGTACTGTCAATACATCTAAGAATAGAAGCTTGATATTCACTGAAACATTAATTACTTGCCGTATCAATCTGTGGAGTGGGAAAGAATACAGAAAATCATATACAGCATTACAGGAAGCTGATTATTGCTTAAAAAAAAATTTAATCTTAAAGTGTTCAATTCTCTGCAATGCTAACAAATATCCCTAAAACTCAATGAGAGAAAACTTTAAAACATTGCATTAATCTTGCTCAGTGCATAAGGAAAGAAAGCAATCTAAAAATAAAAAATGAAATAGCCAGCTTAATTTCAGTTTCCAGGCTGAGAGAATTTTAAAGGGGAGGGAGATCTCAATAAGCTGCAGAGATAGCAAAAATAAAATGCTTTTTTATAACCTACTTTCAATCCTCTTTAGTAGTGGTTGCAATATTTACAACTATTATTTGCAAAAGCAAATAGTTATTTTTACTTTTGCTTTAAAAAGACAGGTCACAACAGCATTTATTATACTCTGTACTTCTTGTACAAGATCTTGGTTAGAGTGCCAAAACTTCTCAGGTAGAGGATACTGACCATATGTTCTGCCTCACAGCTTCACTCCCCTCTCTCTCTCCCCCCTCATGCTGCACAGCCCCACTCACTTTCGATTTGCAATCTGACTGGGCAGTCTCCCCTTTGGTATGCAGCAGATTGTTTATTTCCTTGATAGACATCTTTGCCTCCAGGGCACTCCATCCATCCAACAATATTGCAAGTGAAACAGTCAAATCACAGCAGATGCGTCAACTTGTATCCCCCAGCTTCTGTCTCCCTTCATCGGGACTGCTGCAGTTGCCTCTTCAGCCTGTCTGTGTAGCAGCTTGGCTTGCTGAAGACCTGTTACTGACCACATTTCTTCCATCCTTCCCTAAAAACTCACTCCCACTGCTACCGTTATATTTTCTCTTAATACGTGTTTGTTTAACTACAGTATTCTGTAGCCATTACCACTTGCTGTTCACCTCCACAGTGCATAATGGATTCTTCTACCAGTCAGAGCGCTTGCCAGCACCTTCTCTGACCATTCTGAGTTTACTTTCGATCACGTAGTTGTGACTGATCTATTTTTTGTACATATGAGCTAGAAACAAACAACAGAAGGGCTATGTTTTGGGTTGATGGTCTTCTCTACCCAATTAAATGTTTCTGCAACTTTGCTAAAATCTGCCATTACAAGTGTCTGATACAAGTCATGAGATTAGAGAATACTAGTTATTTCTGAGATCAGACAATGCTTGCTTTTTGTTTCTTAAAATTATTTTTGGTACAGTTGTTGCTCTCAGCCTCAGTTATCTAGGCTCCTTATGAAGACTACAGAATTCACACTGGATGCTGTTCACAAACTCACCTGTTAATCCACAAACTCTGGTCTGAAATGCTGAATCCCAGTTTGAATGCTGCAGCCTGAGCTCACCTGTACACTGCACATCTCCCTGGATAACACAGCACAGACGAAATCCCTCTGATGAACCTCCCTCACGGTACCTGCCTGGTGCTGTTTGTATCTCAGTTCTTCAGTTTTGGCCCAGTCATGCAAAAGGCCTTTTAGCCATCAGCCTTGCGGGGGGCTGGCTGCTGGGCACCACTGACCCATTGGCCAACTCCAAACCAGCAGAGTCAATGGCCATCGTATAAAGCCAGCAAGGAGCTCTGCTGGATGCCTGAGCTGTACTGAGTGGGAAGGCAGAGAGGATACACAAACACAATACTCTGCACTGTATGTTGGCAATTTAACTGTTAGCAGAGCATAATATTTATGTTTGGAAAAGGCTACCATCTCTGTGAACTCACCACCCATTAATTATGATTTTGTGGAGTTCTTTTTCTAGTAGCCTCAGCATCCAAACATAGAAAAAAATTTAAAAATTTATTAAAATAAAAAAACCCAGAAGTACACAGCATCAGTTACTTTTTCCCAAGACTGATTCAGCAATGTTTAGTTCTCCTATGTCTGTGTATATGCACTATCAAATTATTTTTAACTGCATGAATTTACTACTTTTTCTCCACAAAAATCCCATAACATACACGTCTTTCATTAGTAACTAAAATTCTAGGACAATAGGTGTCTACCTAATTCAAGTAAAGCTAAACCACTGGATATGTCCTCATTAGTGCTACCGCAAGTCACAAATTATTGCCCTTTGTGCCTTAAAAAACATGACGCTTAATAACTCAGCAGAGCTCGTAAGCATGAGCTGCTCTCCTTGGCTCATCTCAAGGCTAGTACCTATTTTAGAAATATCTGTAGCAATTCAGTCTTTCCTCGCAAAAGCCAGTCACAACTTGGCATACTGCTATAAGCCACAGGAATCAAGAACTTTCCTGTTCCTTTTTGGAATATATAGACACCAGGAAAAGGAGAACCTTGTCTTACCAGAGGAGCAGTTATCGAAGTTGAGATCTCCACAGATTACATCAAAAGCCACCAGCTCCTCTGGATTGGCTGTACTGGAGGAGGAGGTAGATTTTCTGAATTCAGACAGCCAATCTTGAAGCATATCCAGTTGCTCACATCGAACAGTAGTATCTCCTGTAGGAAACAAACAAACAAATAACCAAAACAAGAAATAAGACCTCCTTTTAGTGTGTTACTCAGCCACATGTTAGTTGCTAAGCTATTGCTAGACATCTTGAGAAAAAGGGTGCAAGATAAAAAATGGTGTGGCTAATAGTATGCTCAGTACATAGTGCTTAGCCCATTATGAAGTTCATTAGGAACCACACTTTTTGATGATTTCAATATCTCCTTCTGGAATCAATCACACTAGGCGTGTCTGAAGAAATAAGAAGACAAGACATCTGTGTTGCAGACAACCAGCCAAAATGATGACATTTCTAGCCACAGGAGGAAGAGGATCTGATGCACTACATTTATAATCAGGAGTTCAGAGTTAAAATCCTACTTCAGACAAAACTGGAAAGCATGTTCTGGGGTAACCCACTTGATCTTTCTTTGCTTTCTAATCTTTAAAAGGGAAAAATTTAACTTTAAAGTGTTATTAGTAAATATACATCAGTGGTAAATTCAACTTACTCATACTGTAGTAGTCCATCTGAGGAAGGGTTCTATTTGTGTTCAAGTAAGAATGCCTAAACTGGAAGTATTTTTTCATATTTTTAAAAGTATGTGTAGATACAGGTTTAGGTAGGCAGTACTTCAGAAATAAAGAACCAGATCTTTTCCACCAGTTGCAGGGGAGTTACACTAGGCTACATGTGCTGAGGATGTGCCCCGTTTTATAGGAGTGAAATGAAAGTGTTGAGATTCGTTGCCAAATATTTTTTGTTTGTGAAACCATCTGGCACACACTAATTATAGCAACTAACCACACTTAATTTCAGGCACATTAGGTGACATGAAGTCTAAGAAAAAATTAATTACTGGCTCTCTCAAAATGATTACAGCAAAAGCTTGATGTGGGCAAAGGAGCAGGAAGAGACACATTCTAGAAATAATTGTTTATCATATTGTCTTTCCTTTCCTTTTATTTTGTTTTCACTGTACCTATAGTTAACAGTTACAATTTTGCTTGTTTCAGACTTGAAATGATACGTCAAGTCAAAATAACATTACTTTTCTTAAAAATAAAAGACTTGTTTTCAAATGCCACAATTGGAAGGAAAAGCAGCAAACCCAAAATTACTTACTCTGACTACACATTTTATTTTAACCTAATTTACTACTTTGTGCTAGCTATTAAAAAGGTGTAAAATGCAATTAGCAACATCAGTTTGTGTATGTCCAAAGCTGCTTTCAGTGGCCACTATGGAGATGGTGAATATTTAAGTCTACATCCTCACAGCTTGTTAATCAGTCATCTCAACTGCAGCTGTCACCAGCACTCTTTATAGACTTTTAAAATGTGAACTCCGCAGCACACTGTAACTGCGTTAGCATACAGACAAACTTTAGGACTTCACTCTCCTACCACTATTAACCTGCGAACGGTTAGATTTTCAAGAACATCAGGGCTGGGGGGGGTAGGGTGTTAAAACAACAGTTAAATACAAACTGAATCAGAAATGTTCAGCCAAGCATGATTGGATACAATCCTAAATAAGTAAAAGAAATAGTGAAAAGAATATGACTGGGGAAGGAGAGAGCTTTAAGTAGGTTCTGACACTGACTCATCTCTTCAGACTGGTAGTTCCAACAGCAAATAATCTGATTTTTTTTCTTCCACTCATGTGTTACTCCCAACAAATCTTTACCAGTTAGGCTGTAATATAAAAGCAGGTACACGTGCTTCCTGGATCTATTCCCTAACCTACAGTTTCTAGTTACTTGCACCTCAAGTTCACATAGTACCCTCATCACACAGCTTGACACAAATCCAGACCAATGTATTCTTGGGAAAACCCCTTGCTAAAACAGCACAAGAAAGCCCTACAGTGAAGACGTAGCTAGACAAAAGCACAAGAAATAGGTCACGTGGAATAAATACAGCCTGGAGCAGGTGACACTAAACCACAAAAGGTGTGCGTGACTAACATACCCATTCTGCTTAACTAAAGATACAGACAAAATTAAAGATTCAAAGAAAGCAGGAGCTTGAAAGGGACCTCTGGAGATCATCTAGTCCAACCCCTCTGCTCAAGCAGGGTCACCCGCAACAGCAGGTTGCTCAGGTCGGTGTCCAGTCAGGCTTTGAATATCTCCATGGTTGGACACTCCATAACCTCTGGGTAACCTGTACCCTTAGTTACCCTTGCAATAAAAAATGTTTTCCTTTGTTTAAATGGCGTTTCTTGCATTTCAGTTTGTGCCCATTGCCTCTCATCCTGTCACTGAGCCCTGCTGAGGAGAGCCTGCCTCCATCTTCCTTACACCCTCCCATCAGGTATTTACATACTTCGATGAGATCCTTCCTGAGCCTTCTCCTCCTGAAGCTGAACAGTCTCAGCGTCCTCAAAGTTTATTCAAATTCATGGACTGTCCTCCTTTTGCAGCATCTGAATCTTTCTATGCTATTTCATCTCCTTAGGCCAGTACTTTCTTCTGGCCTGCCTTGGTTTCCACATAACATAACTTTTAAGCATGGTGTTGTTGACGACAGTGCAGTAACGTCTTGCTCCCCACAAAGTCCCGATTGTATAAATTGCTTAACTGTTTAAGACTGACCTTTACATCCCTGAACTGCCAAGGTTTTTTTGCATTTTCTATGACTTATCCATCTAGCATGGCTTCACTAGGATGAGTGGTAACATAATGCAGCCATTACCATATGGGCATAAAACTCAGGCAGCAACATTTCACAGACCAGTGTGAAGAATGTAGCAAATCCACTTAACTGCAACACACAAAGGTGAAATTCTCCAAAACAGAGAACTCTTGAGAAAAACAAAAGACAGACAGACAAAAACATTTTAGGAGGATATTGTGAAAGGTGTCTGGTAACATGCATTGCTATTATTAAAAAAGCATTAACTACATAGTGACATACATCTCTCTCGGTAAGAATGCTGTGCCTTTGTAGCAGCGCTGTACACCAGGTAACCTCAGGGCTCCACAGAAAAATAGTAGCCTTGGAACTCTAGAAACAGATGAGTTTCATTTCTTTTTAGAAAAAGTGTAGAACTTGTGATAGTCTGGCATCTCTGATTATCCCCAGTAGAGGTCACAGAAGTAATTGCACTTCAGTACACTACGTGGACCATGTGCAATGAAGCGCGCTACATTTCCATGACAAAATATGGGACTCTCTAATTCGACTTGAATATAACTGTTTTCTGAGATTATTATTAAACTAATGGTATCCAGCTTACTGCAGCTACACAGCAGGTACTGCATATATCTGTATGCAAAAGTTACTAGTGGGACTCAGTCTTACCAGCTCCCAATGATCAATGGCTTTGGAGATAACTGAACTAATCAGACACTTAAGTAGAGGAGAAGCCAAACCTGAATCCAGAACAATCAGGAAAGCAGAGATTTCAGAAACTGCTGCTGAAATAAAGCAGCATCAGTAAATACTAACAGAACTAGGTAGTAACTCCCAACACCAACATTCAACTTCTTCTTCCAGCCTTCAGGTCTAATTAAACATTCAGATAGAATCACTGATCTGATTGACTGCCACCAGTGATTAACCAGAGAATACAGATTTGTGCTAATTGCTTTACACTCTTTTCTGCAGTAACTGGCCTGGAAAAATGCAAGTAATTGTGTTGTGACTAGTTCCTACAGTCAGTATTTCCGAATTCTTTGCAAGTTCCCTTCAGCTTCAGATTTTGTGGGAGGATGAAAGGGTAGTGTGGGAAACCTCAGCCAGCATGAATAAATACTTCACCTTTGTTCGTTGTAAGATAAGCATACTTGCCCTTTCCATTCACTTTGGAAATGCTTAAGTGAAATCCTGGCTTTAGTTAGAACTGCAGGTAGGTACTATACACTGAGGAAGACGGTTTTGTCCTACTCTGAAAGACATTAGAAGGAGCACTATAGTGGTTGAACAAAGCAGCTGACAGGCCTAGTCAGAGGAAATTAAAAGATCCAGTGGAGGTTTTCAGCACTGAGAAGCTCTATGGGATACATTGGCAGGGAACCTGGGGAAGATGAGCAAAAAAAGCTGGTAAAATGTAGGATGTAAAGCCTAGTCAAAAGGAAAAAATGTTTCCAAGTCACAACCAAAGGCTTCAGTTTAGCCATGAGACAGGCTGTGTCACACCTGACTGTGTAACAGATTAAGCAGACCCCTACACTTGTAACATACTTAATCCAGGATAGGCTGGGAAAACAAAATAAAAACAAACCACCCAAAAAACCAAAACAACAACAAACCCCCTTTTATTCTGCTGGGTTACTTTTCAGCTCGGTCAGGTCCCCAGTCAAGTGCAACACACCCTACAACCGCTGTGTTAGCGCAACTGAGAGGAGGGGGCAAGGGCAGGCTGCCATGGTGTGGATACTCCAGCTTTGCTATTTCAGAAACATACGTGGAATCACTGCCTAAGGATGCTTGGCATGGAAGTTACTCCTGACTACAGTTAGAATTCCAAACACCAAGGGATCTCTCTCATTCCTGAGCTGAATTCTGCTTAAGCTGTGTGTAGGCTTGTGGAACCTGAAACCGGTGCTGGAGAAGCGTGAGTTGCCAGTACCTGTACTGCTAACGACCTAGGTTCACACCAAACACAAAATGGGGATGTGAACAAGGTTATGAGATAGCATCCAGCATGCTACATCATCTGGACCTCAGCTGGAATAGGTTGAGGCTTACTCTGTTTTAACGGCTCGGTGGGGTGTCTGAAAGGCATGACTCAAAGGGGCTTGGGAGGTGGGTGGATTCTAGGCAGCAAAACCTGTCCAGAACATTAATAACTGACTAATTGAAAGACATAAAAGAACCATGTAAACTTAACAGCCCCTTGGGAAATAATTACATTCAAGTCTCATTAAAGGATCCCTTCAGTTGTCACTGAAATGCAGCTATTTCCACCATGGAAATAAAGAGCTGCTTCATAGCACCATTCAGTAATAGGTAGAGAATTGAGAGGATAAGCTACATCTAATTCTAAAGTTTTATTGAAAAAAGTGAGTGTCAGGAGTGTCAGGAAAAAATAGTAATTGCTCAGAACAGAGTTGAGCCAGCTCATCTGTTGAAAAAAGCATTACTAGTTCATCCCTGACCATAAGCAGTTGGATCCCTTCGTTTTATAGTCATGTAAGTATCAGAACTGTCAAGTGTAAGTTTATGTATCCTAGAAGGGAAGCCAAATTGCACTCAGCCATGTATGACAAGATGATTTAAATGGCGAACCTTTGAAATAGTGCTTGTTTTTATAGATACCATATCTTTACATCGTTGAACTGTTTTTTGGATAATTTTTTAAATGTGTGAAATGTTATGAATCAGATGATACAAATCAGAAAGCACAGCTCTGCCAGACTTCTGAACTTTAGTTTTCCATTTCATTACATAAACTAATATGATATATCAAAGGACAGTTAGACTCTTAAATCATTGTCTGCTCTACTTGGATGTAGTTTGAACCAGATAAGCCTAAAAGTACGAAGCAAGAACATAAGTAGGAAAATGAAAGGTTGTGTTTTACCCTTGAAGAAGCTTTAAGCTGACTTTGAAAATAGAACATTACTTCCCCATTCTTCTTCCCTCCCCTCTCTTCCTCTTTAATATTTTAGGGATTTCACAATGTGCTTATCAAGGACTAACTGAGAATACATACTAGGTAGTAAAAAGGAACAGGACTAAAAATGGAGGTTTATAACCTAAACTAGAACAGCAGCAAATCTCAGCTCCACAACAGCAATCTCACAGTACATTACCATAATTCCAGAGTTAAAAATAGAAAACCAGAGAAAGACATTACATTGTTAAAATGTAGCTGAAAAATTCATGAATCTTCTTTAGAACTATCCAGTCTCTCTAATGTACTTCAGGGACTGGCAGTTTTGTTCCCAAGTCTCTCTGCAACTGAAGCACTGACAAAGTAGCATGAACGCTAGCTGCCTGACTCGGTTAACCTAGACATGCTGTAGCATATAGGTCAAAGTTCTACCATTTAGAATACGTTACTGTGTTGCCTCAGTCTGCAGCATACATGCTGTCTTCAAGCAGCCTAGGAGGGCTATGTCGTGCTACCCAGCTCTCAGGAGCACAAGAATCACAGCTGCATCAAGTAAAACTAAGGATATCTACCCCTCTGGCTAAATTAAATTCTGATCTTACACAAAGTAAAGGTTTGTAGATTTGGCTTTTATTTTATTACTACACCCACTTTAAGTATAGAAGTGATAGTTTTGATGCAAAAGATAGGAGAGATACATGGAAACTTTTCCATAGACCTCTCCAAGAATTTCAAGTTTTTGTCAATTTTAATTGATGAGTGTTCATGCGAACAGCCAAAATGGAGAAGCATCTTGATTTCAAAATTATGCGTCAGAACATTAAAAATGGAATAAAACAACCTGAAGTTACTAACTTTTCTTCCCCTTGCTTTCTGGACTTGGGTTGTAAAATGGAGATAAGGCCACCCATCTACCTCAGTCTTGTTCTGAGTATTAATATTAAAAGGAGAGGTGAGTGTTGAGATACCAGCATAAAAAAAAGGTCATAAAAGGCCATAAGATGGTTGAGGAGGAACAGGCTCCACCACAACCTGACAGAGCTACATGAAATTCCAGTCTGGTTATGGGAAGCAGTGCAGTCCACATATCTCACAGACACAGAATCTGCTATTAAAGAACATCTCATTCTTTTTCAAGATAATTCGGTGAAAATTCAAAAAAAAGCCTTCCACACCCTGCTAAGAGTTTTTGCATTTTATTAAACGACCTTAGAAAATATTGTTTCATGAAACAAAGGACACAGAGCATGCTGTGTCATGCTGTAGTAAACGTAACAGTGGAACTGTTTTTAAAAACAAGACCAAGAGAATTTCTCAATGAGTGTATTAACTTGCTAGCCATTTATGTATGAAATTTGCAGGTCAAAAACCAGAGAGTTTGGGCTTATTCCAGCCACTAATCTCTGATGGAAAAAATGTCCCAACTTGCATCTTCTGATAATCCCCTAGTTATGTACAAAGAAATTTTAGTTTATATGCTGATACTCACAGTATGGGTTGACAAATGCTGTTGACTAATAACAATAGTAATGTATTTGCTAAAATAACAGTATTTGGTTAAGAGGGAGCAAAGAGAAGAAAAGCTCTCAAGGGATATTTTTGTTTGTGTCCTATAATACTTAATTACTCTGAGACTGAAAATGTGAAGGTTTGGGGATACACCTGTCTACCCTGCTTGCTTCACTATTTCATTGCTATTCGCAATGCACGCTGCACTTTGTCAGAAATATTGGAGGAGCAATGCTTGTTACTTCTGCACAAGAATACCACCACAGGCCTTGAAACAGTGAAAAACTAAGATATGCAAATTAGGACAGTACCTGCAATAGCTTGCAAGTGAGTGCAGGAAATGTATCCCACAATTCTTTGGTCCTGAGGTGTACTTCCCACTTGCACCTGGAAGGGAAGGAAGAAGTAAAAAGGTAATTAATGGAAGAGCTCATACAACTCCATTTCCAGCCCCAGCTGTGCAGCATTTGTACATGGTATTGGCCTTTTTCACCACTCTTTCCATCTAGCTCCATTTTGAAAACACACACACATAGACAAAACCACCAGAGACACACACTGGGGCTGACTGGGGTCCCACTTGCTGCTACACACTGACTCCTTCCTGATCACCACTACTTCAACACTTCAATGTTGATTACACACATGCAAAAATTTGGCTCTCTCCTGCTCTTCGCAATCCCATTGGTTCTCTGTCCCAGTCACGTTGCCACCCTTTTGCATCCCAGCTCTTGTTCATATGCAAGATTCAGGCCCACCACTGAAGTGCCATATAATACTAGTATTACCAGCAGTCTCATTCTTGGCGTCTGTGTAAGACTAGAATGCAGATGGAAAAAATGCCAAGGGAGTCTGGGGAAAGGATGAAACATGAAATAAATATTGGTTTTGACCATGTTTTCTCCATTTCACAGGAAGTTTTGGATTTTGATGGAATTTTACATTCTTCTACAAAGGTGTTGGGGATTTTTGCTATGTCTCAGCAAAGTGTTTACATTCTTCAGCTCACAGCAGCAGCCTCCATGTCTGTCAACCAGATGAAAACACAACATGCGCCCCTGCTCTTACACACAGAAGAGGCAGGGCTTCCAGGGAAGCTGGAATGTATTGTAATTCCTCATCTATATCATATGCTACGATCTTTTAAAAATATATTTGCTGGTGGACACACAAGCAAATTAGAATCAAGTTCTGGTTTAGGTTTTCAACTCTATTGAAGGTTTTGGCAGTTCAGGACTTACACAGCTGCAAATCAAAACTCCCAATGATTTGAGGATCAAGATTTGGATTGAGGCAAGAAACTAGTTGGAGCGTATGGTTTTCTTGTTGACAATTAATGTGGCAACACTGCATGGACTACTAAAGAAAATGCCCACAGAGGAAAGTTGTACCCAGGGCTCAGAAAACAAAACCACAGATGACTCTCCTTCACAAGGCTAGGCTCAGATTTCATCTGACACCTCTAAATAACAAGCAGAGCTCCATTTCACACAGACACAATTTTGTCAGCTTGGTTGGTTTTCTTGTTTTTCAGCTATCCAAGAACCATCTGATTCATTTTATAACTGGAAAGTAGCTTTGCAGTAAGTGAATTTAGAAGTCATTTCTACTCAACAATGCCTTGTTAACTTTCAGGTTTTGTTCCAGCTAGAAGAGTATGTAATAAACGACTTGCGTTATTCTGTCCTCAGTCTGTCCAGTCCTCTTTTAGACAGCGTTCCAAATGGATATTGATGGTGTTCTTATTGCTGTTCCCATACAGTTAACCTGCTGCAGGGAGGGTGAAGGCAGAGGAAGACAAGGAAAACACCCACAGTCACTGCTGGATCTACCCCTAAGCCCGAGGATTCTCCTAAACTCACAAGACTGTAGCAGACTCTCGAAGGATATGCGATCTGCTGGACAGCGATTAGTGATTACTGCAGAAGCTTTGCCACACAGACCTCTTTCTTCCTCCCTCAGGCTGCCTTGGTCTGAATATATCACAATGTCACAGGTGAATTAAAAGGAGCGTTCTCTCCAACTTTTTATGCAACATATGCCATTCCAATAGAAAAGTCAGGAACCATTAGTTTATATCCTCTACTATCTAGGGCAGGCAGGTGTATGAATTACATTTTCCAAACTTAGTAACTCAACATCAGATTTTCTCTTCAACACTGAAAACTGTATATTGTAAAGTCTCTACTAGTATACAGATTTGCAGTGTCTCCTGCTGCAGAGAAGAAGTGTGCATGTCGTACATCTTTCAATGCCATCTACTGTAACCACACTGAAAAGAAAATACTGCACAAACTTTTCTGCCTTATAGAAAGAATGTGCTGCTTATAATCCTTTTATTGGCTAAAGCAGATGGAATCATTTTCAGTGTCTCTATCCAAAAAGCATAAAAGATTTAAGGCTAAAAGCTGAACATCCAAACATAAATTATAGTCAGCTGAGAAAAAGAAGTCAACTCAAATTGGCTTTAGAATTTCCTGTGCAGCCTTAATGGAGTGCCTGACAAGCCCTCGTACTCATCAACCAATTCATGCATAGGATCACACTCCTTTCCATTCATCATAAATAAATATGTATCATACAGTGTCCCTATGTGCACAGATCTATACTGAAATGGACTTGGGATCTTTCGCTCTCAAAGAATGACAAGAAATGGCCTAGAAGAAAGACTGACTGCCGCGATACGCAGGTGGGTGAGCCCAACAAAAGCCCCTCGGGGTTGCCACCACAGGGGGACAGTGCCCCAGGGCTCTGCAGTTGCTAGGAACAACAGCTGCTTTACACACACCAGAGGGGAAGAGGAAAGGGGCTTTCATAAACACTCTGCTAATTAACAAAAAAAAAAAAAAAGGCAAGTTCAAAAGCAAGAGCTGAAGACATTAACATAATTAGAATTTCCTTGGAAAGTGCCAGCATGGAAGTACATCCAAAGCAGCTTGTCTCCCAGATTTCACATTTCCTGCAACTTTTTTGAATTTGGGGTGGGTTTGGTTGTTTTTTTTTTTTTGGTTTTTTTTTTTTTTTTGAGGGGCAGTATTGATGTAAACCACCAAGCAAAGCCATTTTGAGTATAGTCATAATGGAGGCAAATATTTGTGACAACTACTAGGAGAGAAAATAAATATCTTTGCAGCCTCCTAGTCAATTTCCAGCTATGGTAGAAGCACTAGTATGTTAAATATGGTCTGAAATAAAATAGTAAGGAAAATCTGATTATTCAGTCTAATTTGGTATTTCACAGATGGACAAGGACTATGGGATGTGCAGACAGGAAAACTACTTGACCTCTGGAATATTACAGGCTCTATAATTCTGCATAAAAACATCCCTTTGTGTGGCCAAATACTGTAGCTACTTTTAGACTGTTCCATTTTCAAGGGTATATTATATTGTGGTGACTCGGCCTGAGCAGCTACGTGGCAGTCCTGCAGGAAGACAACACTGAGCATTCATTTCACCCTGCAACGTGGATCTTGGCAGAAAGGTTCCACCTTCTACCAAACCAAGCCAGCACTTCACAAATACAATTTTTGCTGCTTAATACAGAAAAAAACTTCTAAATTCACATTTACAAAGAAAATATATGTAAGCAAAAAAGCCAAAGTGGCTCCTTCAACCATAAGCCTGACTTAAGTTCACCTCAACTGTTCTATGTTAGTAGCTCTGTATCAATAACACATTAATTGAATTAACCCTTCTATAGGGAACTACTTTGGATACTGCTTTCTAAAAATCATTGTATAGTCTTAGTTGTGTCATGGACCACTCTTCTATGTCTATGGAAATTTATAGGAAGGTAATATCTAAATATATTTATAAGTTCCCAATGTTTTAAAATAGGATAATTATTACAAGAGGAAAAAGTTATATGTGATATCCTCTTAAACTCTGATGTTACCTAGAGGTAAAATTAAAACTGAGAGAATATATTCGTGGTTTAATAAAGTGTCACAATTACATAATTTTGACAGAAACAAATTAATATTTTTCAATATTATGCTGAAATATGCAAAATATATTCCAATTCTCAGTACATTTGCAAAGGTTAAGTAACCAAACTAGACAAACATTTGGAAGCTAGGAGTGGATTCTGATCCCTGTTACACCACTGAATATTACATTTTGTTGGGGTGGGAGGGCATAAAAAGCTCATTACAGATTAGAAAGAGGCTTTTTTCTGTAAAGGGGAAAGCCTACTAAGGTTATGTTTGGAATTCAAAATGCCAGTTTCTACTGCTACATATTTACATTTGTCCCCTGCCTGTAAATTAAATAAATATGAGCAAAACTGACAGCTCTGAATTTTTATTTTCAGTCAGAGTACTGACTGTGTGAAGTACACAAAAGTACTTGCCTTCAAGGTCTTTTTATTAAAAGATTTCATCTCTGTGCCGTAGCACTTTAGTAGAATCTGCTGGAGAGACCATGCTGATACTGTGCCGTACTATGCAAAATTGTGTATATTCCTGTAATTGTGTAGCAAAAACTTGTCCTATATGGACTAAGGAGTAGTATGTCCTCCAGCTAGACTGGTATCAGGTGATGAACAGTGATCATGAAAGAAATCAAGCCAACAAGGCTACGGCAGAAAGATTCTTGTTGACAAGAAAAAAAAAATACAAGTAGCAACAGTTGAAATTTTAGAGGTAGAGTGAAGGAAACAACTTTTAATTCAATCACATTACTTGCTATCGTGAGGATTTTCTGAGCTAACTGGAAAATTTTGCACATCTCATGTTTACCATACTCCAGTATAATAAGTATACAAATCTGCAAACATGACAGATATCTTGTCTTTAACAGTTTATATATACACACATCTGTCCCAGCAGTTCAAAACAGTTCTATTACATCTGGATGTCAAGAAAAGCATCAACAGATACTTAAACAAAAAACAGGGAAACGCTACCTAAATACCAGGGGTATTTCAGTACCAGCTTAAAAACCATCTTCAAACATGTAATTGCTGTGTTAATAAATCATCAACTATTTGGAAGGAAATGTTCTTTAATGCTTAAAAATTTGGGCCATGCCATACATGAGAAATCTCACTCGATTAAAGAATCAAACTAGATTCTCAAACACTGACCAATAACGTGTAGACAAAAACAAAAGGTTTGTTACAAGGGGAACTTAACCTTTAGTGATATTTTCTAGAAGCTTCACATCGCTAGGAGGTAGCCATTCAAAAAAATCCTAAATAAAGTAGACAGTTTCTTAAATGTGTACCCTCCAATGTGAAGGGTTTACATACATCCAAGTCCAAGCATATGCCATTGCCCTTCCTTCATGGGAAGCAAATCCAGGTGTGCAAACCAGAAGAGAGCTAAAATTTTGGCATACTCTTTTTTCCAAAAAGAGCTCCACAGAGTTTATCACCCCACAATCTACACGCGGCCAATAAACCCAAAGCTGCGAAAGGTAAATAATCTGAATGCAACATTAAGAATCCTTCAGGGATATGAGATGGTCCATGGAGGAGCTCTAGCTTCAGCCATTATAGTTTAATCACATCTTGGACTGTAAATGAGCAAAACCATTCATTTCATCAGCTTAGTTGACCGTGAAGGTGTCAGTTTTGCCATTGGAATAAATGTGAACTGTGGTACTGATTCCTGCATTATTCTTTTGAAGAGGGTAGGTCTCCAAAATATATAGCTCCACGGCAAACAAATTTACAGTCGTGACAAGGACTAAGCTAGTGATGTTCATGTTATGAAGAAAAACTAGCCAAGCTGAAAAGCACACCTGCATGCTCTGTGGAAAAAACCCTCCCTCCTTAAAAACAAAAGCATGAATGCTGCATTTGTAAAGAACATCATCTAAGCAGGGGCCTCGAGTTACTGTTTGTCTTAGAAATAAAACACCCCAGACAGAGAATAAGTAGCCAATACTGTTTAAATTCAAGGGAAGCGCCATTAAAAATACAGGAGCATGAGATTCAACTGAATTACTGCAGATAAAGCAACTGTATATGTACAAGTAGCAGTATCACCACACACACTCATGGTTCAGACCTCCCAGGTTTGATGCTCTGAGACGTGCTGGTAACAGTACACTGTTTGTGACTCCCTATTTCAACTACAGTGGGAATATCATGGTAGACATCCTATGTAATTATAATGAGCAAACAATACAGTGAGTAGGAGAAAAGAAAGAAATGGAAAATAAAGTTTCTCTTTCTTTCCAGTACAACTTTTCTGTAATCTCCCAAATTGTATCAACCCCTCCTGGACATTTTTTTCCATTGCAGCAATCTTCCAAGACAAACGGGAGAGTCGGCACCAAGAAACTAGCTGGAATAGCCAGTCAAACTGTATGCCCAAATCCTCATTTCTGGCACTGTTAAGAGAAGATGCCAAGGAAAACTTGCAACTACTCACATTCACAATTCAAACATTCCTGTCTTACAGCGATGACTTAGATTAGTGGTAACTTCCAAGAAAGATGTATTTTATTCCTATACTTTGTGTTCTTTGTAGTAGTTTTTTGGTTAGCTTAGACATAGTGTAAAAAGATCTATCTTATATTTTTAGTACTTTGACAGCTCTGCCTTTTGCCTTTAGGGATACGTAGCAGCTTCTAAAGAAGATGCATTAGTTAAATTACAAATTTATTATTATAAATATATTATTTAAGCATACTAAATAAATTAAAGAAGTTTAAAATGTTCTAGAGGTCAGCTCAAAATTCTGTTTGGTGCTCTGCAATTCCTTCTAGCCACATTTGCACTTGATTATTTCAGAATCCTATTTTTCCCCGCCTACCCACAATTACTGTTCCATGAACTCAGAGAATTAGTTATTTGGCAAAGCTTCATTAAGCTCATATGTGAGGGAAAGCGGCTGTAAATTGGTACCATGAATGAAGGGCTCTTCCTCTTCTGAAGAGGATAACGCCCACAATTCACATTCTCTCAAACCTGTATTTCATTCTGCACAACAGTTTTAATTTGTCCCCATTAATGAAGAGGAAAAAGACTGTGATTAATAACATTAATTATATCAAAGTGAAGGAATATGGTACAGTGCCACGGTAGGGTCTTTTTTTTTCTTTTCTAAAAAAGTCTCAGGCAGTTTATTGGACTGTATCCAATTCCTGCATTAACATTTTATAGCAGAAACTGAACATGTGGAAAATGTTTAGGTTACCCTCCTGACTTAAATGGCACACCTTTAGAGTTATCTAAACAAATTCATGAACAGCACTAGACATTTCTTTTATACATCTTGGGATAACTGTAGATACTGGACAACTGATCAAGGACCAGAAAATCTAACCACTGAAATCTCTAGATGATATTTTACTGGGGTGTGAAAACAGCCATTCCCCTTTTCTGTGTAATCCTTAGGTAAAAAAGCTTCCCCTTAGTATGTTGTGCAACTGCATAGCAGAAGGTGCCCCTTCACTCTCAGCCACAACACAACACACACAAACTGGCATGGGACAGTAAAGACAGCTTAAATTACCCAAGCAAAATGTGTCTGCATCAGTAATACCAAAAGGGAGAATCACAGAGGTTAATTCGGGGAACCCTCATTTTATCATACAAAGCAGGCGCCTCGAGAGTAGCAAATAGTAAAAACTGTGCTTCAAAGCAGTTCTGCAATCAGAGCTACTGCTCCTTCTACCATCTGTTGCCACCATAGCAGCTCTCTCGAAAACAAGTTTAGCGTTGCACATAAAGCAAAGGTTGCTAGGTTTCCTTTAAGCAATGAATAATAACCTGTTCTCTGCACAATTACTGTACTTCCTGAGAACAGCAGTAATTTTCAGATAATTTGAAAACTAAATCTGTTAATAAGCTTAGGAATTAATATTAATTAAACACAAGTTCTTTCAGAAATTTAGCAAAAACCACAAGACATTTTTTCCTTTTGATTCCTTTTGATTTAGTTAGAATACTGTTAGCTGTTCAAACTGCTCGCATCAGACTGCGGTTTTGCTTTTGCTCTGTGTTCACACACTGTGTTTTAAGCAAGAATTCTTATTTTTGCTAAAATTCTCTCTCTTGGCAGATGCCAAAAATCAGAATAATCTCCTACTAAGAATGGTAGGAAGAACAGCCTTCTATACAACATACTTCCACGTCTCCCAGTCTCAGTGGCACTCACTGATGCCTTTTAAACTTGACTTGACTGCAAAATCATCATTCATTTTCTGAAAGGGACATGTATTTTAAAACTCCCTTTAATTTCATCAAAACCACTGTGAATTAAAATTATGTATGTGTCAAACCAACAGCTGCAGAGTACCTGAGAACACTGCAATCTGCATCATGTTATATACAGATACATACAAGCTAGCTTTTTAGTTCGAATCACCAGCACAGGACAGCATCTGTGTCAGTCCCGCCTCCCTCCTCTATCTGTAGCAGAGCAGCAGTAAGAGACAACTGGAGTTACAAAACTGACAAAGCAGACTCAAGGGTTCTTTTCTTAGGCATTTTAAATTAATGTGAAATGCAATACAGGAACAGAGAGTCACGGCAGAGTCTCCCAAGGGCCCAGACTGTCCAAGTATGAAAATGGATTGGCCAATTTATATATTTGCTAACTTCTCCTCTGAGTCTTTAGCAGCAACTAGAAACAGTGGTTTAACACTTCAGACATGAAACTGTCACTTAGATGCAGGTGACATTTCCCCCCTTCTTATATGCTATTCTTTCTGTGACTGTGCCCCTCTTACATCCCAATAAGACCCACAGATTGGAGACAGAAACACTGCTAGAGTTTGAAGAGATCGAAGTGCTGAATGTAAATTAGTCCTCTAGTTAGGCAGAAAATGGGCTTTATGCAATAGCTACTCACAACTATGTCATCCTCATGCCTTCATCCTGACCTGGAAAGCATCAGCCTACACAGATGGAAAAACCAGTCTGTGATCTCTGTCAGGAAAATGCCAGCAGCAGCACCTTTTGCAGCAGACATCTTTAGGAAGAGAACAGACCAAGGCTAGCAAAATTCTTTTGCACAGGTCTCCAGAGAGCTGTTAGGTAGCATGAAGTCAGTAGCATGAAACAGTATTAAAAGCCTCTGCAATTTACTTCCAACTTCTTTCCTTGGCTGTGACACCCCAGGTGGTAAGCCACAATCAAATCACTTTACCTTCCTGAGCTTTAGTTTCTCCTTCTACTAAGCAGATACTGACCTTTCTTTATTATGCACTCTGAAACGTATGAATGAAAAGCAGTATGTAAGAGCTGATTATTATAGCTACTAATAATAACCCTTGAGCTGTGTAAGTCTCTCAGGTAAAATAATTCTGTATGACTAAGCAAATCTCTCAAATCCTTCCAAATCTCCACTTGAACTTTACAGTCTAGATGGTGAGGGCAGGGCAGGGAAGAGGGGGGCAATGGAAAACCATTTCATCTTCACTGGAAACAGAACCTATTCTGACAGGAAAAAACACGTGAAAAACTTGTACCTTGGCAGTAGGGATCTGTTTTGTAACACAACTGCCCCAAAACAGTTTTGCCTTTTTATTCAAAATAATTCAACTTTCATTAAACATTTAGTTCTGAGACCTTTAATTTATCTCCTTAACAGTTATATTTGTAGTAAGGAAACAAACTGTACTCATTAAATGAGAATCAGTTTCTTTCTCTGAACATTATTCTGAATTTGAATGTTGGGTCTTTCCTGAGTTTCAGAAAGATTTGAAAAAAGGCTTCATCCTCCCGGTGAGTGGAAACATTAAGTGATTTTATCCGTATTTTCAAAATATGCAAGCCTTCTCCCCCCAGTCGCTTTTCACAACTTTTTTTTTTTTTTTTTTTAAACAACATAGAGAGTAATTGCTCCTTTACTCGGAGATGAAAGCCATACAAGGGGAACAGTCTTCATAAGTATACTTCCAAAACAAAACTCAGTTGATTCAGAAATGGAAGCACCGTGCTTTCCACAGAAGTCAGGAACTTAAAAACACAGAGTTTGCATAGGACAGAGACACTTAACTCCACACCACTACTGAATGGAAAGCCATTAGGAGACTCTTGTTCTGCAAGGCTATCTTAACTGTCTTTGACAGCACACTGAGGTAAACTCTAATATAGGACTGGATTGCATTATATACATACAAAATACTGTAAGAGCCAGTAAAAGAAATATGTAAAAGCAGTGACATAAACTGTCCATTCTGAATGGCAGAGTACTGGCTAGACTGATACCTTCCAACCACAGTTATGATACGCTTCGCTAGCTTGCTGCTATCCCAGTGTAAGACCTCAAGACTTCTGAAGTTAATGGATTGATTCTCACTGACTTCAAAAACAAACCAGGCTTTTACTTACTGTAGCTTTTGTCTCCAGAGTCCACACACACTCAGTCGCTGATTAAGCACTACATCAAGAAAGACAACCTTCAAACTTACTTTGTTTCAAAGATAAAATTAAATAGATCATTCCTACTTCTTTTTTTTTGGTCAAAGAAAGAAATGACCAATGATCACAATGTACAATTCAGACAGAAAGCCATTTCCTATCAGGATAGACTTAACTCAGAATGAAAAATACTTTAGGTATAAAGTACAGTATGTCAGAATGACACAGACATGAGGAAAAATGGTCTTTTAGTTGGACTAGAATTCTTTCATACTTAAAAGAATGTAATTGTCTTCGAATCTTCATAATAATTGGTCCCTATTCCCTGCTCAACTGTAACATTATTTAACAACTCGAGTCCATAATTAAGTTCATCATCCCAGTGGAATTTTGAAAAGAGGCTTAATTTTCTGCAAGAGAAATGGAGACATTACGGCCTGCCTATAGTAAATCAATGACTCAGCAATGGGCCGTTGAAAGCAGATTGTTTTTAATCTCTTAATCCTTAATATATGCGTATGTTGAAGGGTAGTCTTTGTGACCCTGGTAATATTTATACTGTGCAACATGTATGTTCATTTTTTGCATGCAGCACTGTATGATGAAAAAATAAACTTCAGCTGTTTATTAAACACATAAGAGTACAGTATAGCAAGCTTAGACCCAATTCTTGGAAACCTGTATTCAGATATGGATAGGCTTTTGTTTATGTCAAATGTATATGAAATACTGGACTACTATCAGACTGCAAATTCTAATATTTGCTTTTTTTTATGCAACCACAATACCATAAGTTTTTCCTTTGTTTACAAATTACAAACGGTGGGTACAAAAAATCCCACTGATCCTTATTAACAATCCATATTCTTAATAGTTGTTAGTGGCTTTTGTTGAGGACTCATGAGCATATGCACTAGAAAGTACATATAATTTGAGCACCTAATATATGTTGCTTGCATTAGGAAAAATGTTCAGCTTTTAGTTAGTGAAACCCATTCCAAACTGTGACAAAATCACAAAATCTGAAATCCAGTATTCTAGGAGATTTTCAGATCTGTCTAGGTTTGGGCCTACAGATTTGGATCTCTGCACAAAGCTTTGGTTCTTGATTAATCACAAATTAGAAGAGCTCACTTTGCAGTTTATGAAGAACACAGCCAGATTCTCCCAAGAATTAAGCATGAACAGCCACCAGTCTTGGAAAAGCAAATCATTGCACGCAGACCTTTATTTCTGCTTTTCATGATTTACAGAAGTATAACTCCAGACCTCCTGTTTTCACTACCATTAGTTAATATAAGTAAACTGTGTTAATAGAGTGAAAAGCTTCTGTGCTCCCCAGTGTCCCAGGCATTTTTTTTGTTTACTCTTCTTCGTATCTCTCCTTAACAATTTTTTTGCAACCAAGAGAGAGGGATAGCCATACATTTCATTGCAATTCTTTCAGTTTTATTCTACTGGCATTTAGACTTTTGATTCCTATATAAACACACAACATGCATAAGCTGGTTTCCAACAGTAATGCTCACTGTACTATCCTCATGTTATGAAGCTTAGCATTTGTGCATTTTATTAAAGAGATTTCTGTAAAAAAGAAACTAAAATTACATGAAAACTACTTCAGATTTTGGCACTTGAAATTATACTCAAGATCTACCTCCCAAAGTCCCTCATTATTTCATGCACATCCATCACTTTAACACAGTATCTAGGCCACAAAACCTATATATAGGTTGTATCAGGTAGTCTAGAATATTGCCTCTTTGAACTCTAACAGGAATGACTGAGAGAAAATAACGTAACTTTATAACTTGTCACATATATAGAGTCAATATTTATGGCTTCAGAAAGGCTCTTACCTTGAGAAACAAGGCTCCCTTGGAAGCCAAGGAGTCCGTTCCTCTTCCATTGGGGTAACAGTGATAGGCAGCATCCATAACAGGATAGCGGCTGGCAAAAAGTAGACCACTGTTCACAAACTTAAAGCTACAGCAGCCATGGCAACTGTAGACCCCAACATCATAGACAATGTATTCAAAATAGTGATGAAGCTGCTCTTTCAATTTCTCCGCAGCCCTTTTGTCAAACACTTCCTGCAAACACAGAAAGTCCAAGTTGGCAGGGAAGAAAGCAGAGATCTCATGATCAAAGGTCTCATCTGTATGTTTCTTTTTCCGCACTGAAGTCTTCTTCATGATTGAAGCTTTGTAGAGGAGCTTGTTGTTGACAGTGCTTTGGTCCACTGTACCATCTCCAACACGAACTTTAACTAAGGACTCTCGTGAGGCAGAGTAGCTATCTAAACTCCCAGAATCTCCTTCCTTCTGTTTGTGGTTTGGTGTTTTTGATATCTCTGCGTCACCTTCCAGTGAGAGCTCTGCTGGGCCACTGGCATGAGCCTGGCCATTGACAGTATCTGTTTCTGTGTCTGACATGTGGCCATTATCCTCTCCATTTATGCGGACAATGCAAGTGTTTTCTTCTCCCTCATTTGGCTCTCCAGCTCCACCTTTATCTTCTCTACTATCCTCACTGTTGTTTGAGCCAGAATTGTCTCCTTTATACTCCATTGACGTTGTCCTTTTGATGCCAGCATTAACAGTACGATTAGTGTTATCTCCACCCTGGGGGGAGACCAAGCTGCTAAAACTTGCTGCACTGATGGATGTGTTGGTAGGAGAATCTATATATATTTTGATCTGTGGTCTGCTTGCCCCATTTCGGATCCTCCGGCCAATCTCTTTAGCCCTAGCCTGTGTATTGAAAACATTATTAAATCTTGCCAGAGAATCCGGCAACAGGCAAACATTGGCACTGCCAAAGCAGAAGCTTTTCCCATTTCCTGCAGCCTTCCATTCAGTAAGCAGTGTGGCTCCATTGGCATGGTTCTTGTCTTCTAGTCTGGAGTAGATATATGGCCTTCTGGCTGACTGGAGTGGGGACCATAACAAGAAGCCTATCAGAGCAAAAGGAAGAGAGGCTACCAACAGTGCCAAGTAGATGGGAGTGGTAATAATGATGCAGAGTGCATGAAAATAGCATGGATCATCTGCTCTTTGACGTTTTTCATAGGTGGTTGGAACAAAAGAGGCCACAAGCCTATCTGCTAACCAGTAACATGGGAAAATCAGGCCCCAGGAAAAAGAATGCAGAACTGACAGAAAGCTGTTGGGAAATGGGGAAGTGTATAAAACCATTGCAACTTAATTATGACAACACCTCAGGGCCTACTACATGATGTCACTGTGTCAAGCATCCATAAGAACACTGGGAGAGGGCTGGGGAAAAAAGGTCCAGTCAGGAGTTTGTTTTTTTCCAGTGAGAGTCAATAGCAAAACTTTAAGAGCACCATTTCACTGTGTTGGAGTAAAAATGAAACAAGGCCACTGTTTTTGTTTGGCTTTTTGGCATCTATGGTTGTCAAAGGATGTCATTGTTCACTGGAGGCTGCCATAACGAAACACTCTGGAGGCAAAAAGAAATCTGTAAAAACAAAAGACACAAAACATATGCAACAGTTAATAAAAGTTTAAAGCAGGTTTTCTCATACCAATTTTGCCTTACAGTCTAAATTATTTCCCTTTTTTTGTTTAATTTAGCATCTTTGATAGTCTGTTAAAAACTATGGATCTAGGGCAACTCCAACAACAATGGACTGGTATTTCTGCAAATGAAATCAGTACATTGACCATTTAATGGACATGGATAATGTCATGAAACACATTTCCATTATGAATTTTAGGCCTTACATTAAGAAATATAGTTGGAGTTTCTTTTATTTTATAATCCAGTCACACTGATATTTATATTTATTTATATTAGCTCTTTTCAGAACCTTGCAAATGGTGTTTAGCAGTTATCTCTAGGCTGCTCTAAAAGACTATTACATCTAGTATTTTATCACTGAATTTAAATTTGCTTGAATTGCCAAAGTCCTTCAAAAAATAAAAAAGTGATGTGATGGAGGTACAATGGCAAAGGCACCTTGTATTTAAGAGCAGAAAACATTTGTTTGCTATAAAATATTATTTGCTTTGCTGCGCTTTAGAACAAAATGGGTTCATTTAAATCAATTAAAATACTCTTCATATGGCTGAATATGGCTTCAAATCTTTAATTTTCAGTTCCTTAAAAATAGCAACTCAAACTACTTTGCTTTAATATTTAGGCATTTAAGATTCATTATTTATTTCAAGCTGCAGTTCAATTTCATTCAGCTATAGCCCACAAAAACTCCTGATATGATTTTCTCTTAAAGGTTTCTTACATATAGTGAATACCTAAGCAAAATATAAATTAATCATAATTAACATCATTGTTTTTAAATTCAAAGTTTCAGCTTTGAAGGAAAAAATACTAATTGAATATATCAAGTAAGAAAAACAGTTTCACATCTTTCCTCTGAAGACAGACGGTATCTTTCGAAAGTTGTCTTACCAGTTGGGAAATTCTGACCCAAGGTACTTAGCAAATGTCATGATTAACCAAAGACATCAAATTATTGGGGGCCTGATCTAATAAAAAAAGCTTGGCAGTATACATACAGCTTATATACTTTTTGAAAGTAATTTAAGTCATTTTAACAACTTGTAGGAAGTTGAGGTTTTAACACAGGTTTTGATAATATGAAATGTAAATTATTTTAAAAAACCAAGTACTCATATTAATCAAACTTTATCAACCTTGAGAATGGTATCACCAATGAATGCAATGTCACTCTCCATAAACTGAAACTGTGACATTACCCAGTAAGAGGAGCAAAGCTACATGACTGATGAAGGCAGAATTCCCATTTATAATGTTTCAAGTTTCAAACCTAGAATATAAATAATATTAAGCAGCACTGAATAAAATCCATTCACCAAATAAGCAAAAGAGAGGATATACACTGGACCATGCTTCAACACCCATCTTTATTTTTGACATCTTGGAGAGATGAAAATTACATACAAATATTTATTGGCATAAATTCAATTAAAATCTGGGGCTCCCAGGGAGCCAAAATTAGGGAAATAGTAGTTTGATGCATATTTTAAACATTTTGCAGGGCACCCAGAAACAGAAGGGCATTTTATTTCTATTTAATAGCAAATAAAACAATGATATGGGACACAGAAGAGACAAATACAGTTTTACAAAGCAATGCTGCCTTAGAATAAAAATGCAATTCTTCAATTTTCTCTCACCTTTTAGATTTCTGCTTCTTCAAACCAAGCCCTTGCAACTGATTTATGTTCCTACTGTCAGCATATTTTTAGTTGCAGTACACATGCAATACCAGACTGCCGACAGAGAGTATACTGTACAGGTCAGAAGCAGCAAGTAAGGCATTAAAATACATGGCTTAACTAGCTCTCTTTTTGCCACACATATTGTTTATTAACAATAAGAAAATTCTGCCCTCAGTCTAGATTCCCGATCAGCAGGACTAAGAGTAGTGATAGCACATCAGATTTGCAGCCATACATTTTTGGTAGGCACCATGGCAAAGAAGAATTTTAATAAAGGAACAGATGAAGATGAGATAGTTTTGCAGATATTTCTTCCAAGAAGTGAAAGGCAGCCCTGGGGCAAGCAAGTAAGTGTTAGTCTGAAAAATCTAGTAAGATGGTGACAGGGGCTCGTAACAAAAACTGGCTGGCAATAGGAATCAAATTCTAAAATAGAATAAGAAAAATCAGGTTGGGTGGGGACAAGATTATGAAGACCTTCAAAAGCAAAATGAAGTAGTTGGTACCCAAATACTATAGAGAAGGAAGAGTCAGTAAGCACATGCATTAAAAAGGATGGCAGCACCACAATAGGAAACTGCTTTTAACCACTGTGTCCTGGGCATGCAAGAAAAGCTGTATCTTAGAGATCTTATGTAGAAGCTTCAAGACAGCAAATGATGCTTAAGAAATATGCATGTACTGGTATCAGGAAAAGATCGCCAAAACCTGACTAAAAATAAAAAGGCAGGGGGAGGAGGACAGAAGAAAAAGGAGCTGTTTTACTGCAGCAACACACACCTAGCCTTCTGAGTGTAAGAATAACACCCTTGCAATTGCTCACAGCCAACTGCACATTTTGCCAACACCAGGCAGTCAATTACATTTAATGGCATATATGGTCCTGTGTATTTTTGCCCTGATGGTACTATTTAGATGGAAATTGGAAAGGCTGGATCAAGGGAGATTATTTTTTTTGTTTTTAATTATTAGCTTAGCATAACTTTCACCATCTTATGCAACATGTTTGAGTTTAAATAAATGAGTGACTAGTCAAGTGCCAAATAACAAATGCTTGGCATTTACTCATTGCCAAAGGCATTTTGGGATGTTGATAATAGGGGGAAGCCTAGCAGATTTGTTTTCCCGAATGATTTTTAGGACTCTTTAGAGCTCAAACGAGACTCTGGCATCTCCATATCAGATAGAAAAAAAATAACTTAAAACCTGTCCAATTATGTAATTACCACTAGACAAGAAAAAATTGTAAAGAAGTTATTCTGTTCTACTGGATGCTTAAAGTGCTTTATAAAAGCCCTGTCTATTTACATAATCACTCAGCGGACCAGAAAGGTTCTTGTTTACAACAGTGCCAAGGGTAAACAGAACACTCTTGTTTGGGGCATGTGAAGTGAGGACCGACTGCAAACCTTACATTCCAACTTTCAGGCTAATGACCTTTCTGCTGAAAGCTGCAGTTGTGTTGCAGACTATAAAGTCAATCTGAGTTTTACTATTTTAAAATAACACACAGAAAAAATGCAGAACCACAATGGATCCATAATAATTTGTCTAATTAGGTCATCTCTAGATAAGTATTTTCTTAAGTATATGATGACAGGGTGTTACAACTCCTAGGGAAATATGACATCAAGTGACAATTTTGTAAATAGAGTAGTCAATGCCTGCTCAATGATGTGATGAAGTAAAAAAATCAATCCAACATAACTCATGCCTGTTCTGTTATGGACTGCAGCATCAATAATCTACAAGAGAAACGGCTGTCCAGCAAACCATAAAATGCTCAACTAAAATGGCTTCACAAAAGCAATTATCCAGATTATGGGGACATAATAAATCTAAGGAATTCATGCTTACTGTAGATACAACATACTACCATGTGCATTAGTAAAAAAGGAAGAAAAATGAATGCAATCAGAAATCCTTTCATTGGATAAGATTACACAGCAAGTGTCATAAAGCAAACTGATTCAGACTGAGGTCTGTTTTAACAACATTTAGCAAGAATGTAATTCTTTGTAAACACTAAGGACTGAATGATGGTTCAAGGCCACATTGGTGGCTCCTACACTTCCTCTGCCTTAAACAGGGATAGTACCTTTGAAAATCAGGAATTTGCTGGACAGTTTTTGACCAGGTGCCAACTGCATTCCTCATTGCTAGCCAGATGAAGTGGGGAGGCAATAGGGATTTGAGTAGACAGACACATTCCATCCATTTTATTCCATGAATTCTAATAGAATTCTCAAAAATAATAATACAGAAGTACAAAAACTCTGGTACCACAGCAAGCTTTAAAATATGATAGCTGGAGAAAAGGGAGAGGGAATCATGAGCTGGATGTCCTTTAAATTTTTGCATATTGCAGACAGACATCGGCACATCAAGGCCCTAATTAAAAACACTCTTCTTGCAAGTAAAATATTCTAATTTATTAATCTTATAGATGAAGGAAATCACACAGTTTGCCAAAGCTCTGTTACAGACTCACTGGCACGCACACGAACAGGAACTAAATTTCCTACTCTTGTCTCTTAGCTACAAAACCATATGCATGCCTATTGCCTCAAAGCCACCCAAAAAGAGAGAATTAAGAGTCATGAGACACACATTTTATCTCAGCAAGATCTTAAAGGGTGAGGGAAGGCACCACGTGAGTCAACTGCAACTTGGAAAACATGACGTCAGTAACATCTCTCCTAATGCAATGGTTTAGATGGAGCCTAAAGCTAAAGTGCCTAATTCCTTGTGATGAAGGGTATTACTTGGTAATCCAATGCTTTATTCATAGGGCTTTGAGAGATTAAGGGAGAATTTAAGATATTTCAATGAAATAGATATTTTTGTATGCTACAAAGACGTAAACTGCAGTCTTGTTTAGCTGTTTTTATTATTTTCTAAGCATTTGAAGGCTAAAAAAAGACTTTATTTAATTTTTTTTTTATGGTGCCAGTACAGAACATCTCAACTTTAGTGATAACAAGACATCAGGTGGAATGTTTCAAAGATTTTTATGATTATAATTATGCCCAGAAGTATGCTAGAGACATAGATCAAAAGAGATGTTCCTAGCTCCAACATAGCTTGCAAACTAAATAAAGGACAATACAAGTCAACAAATGATAGAGAAACAGAAGAAAAGCCACAAATGTTGCAATAATAAGGTTATGCAGACAGTCTAGAAATGGTCAGAAAAGTTTTAACTTCCTTTTTCTTAGAAAACTAAAATATGCTTTCAAATTCAGGCAACTGAAATTTCTTCAAATTTGCTATTAGCATCTCAACTGTCTTTTTAAAATACATGTAAATCACTGCAAGAAAGTTAGTTTTTAAAAACAGAATAAAACTGCTGAAGTGACTAACTGATTTGGAAACTTACTCTATGGATGTAACTTCACATAATAATTCACATAAATTCATTAAAACTAATTTTTCTTGAATCCTGACAATTGCTTGGTCTTCAGTGAAAGTTGTAGCAATATGTATCTAAAATTGGATTCTAGAAAAGCAGTTTATTTAGACTGTGTTGACTTTTTGTTAGCTTTATTTCATTATTGTCACAATGACAATTTTGAAGCAGAGAAATAATTTGAATTGAAGCAGAGAAATAATTTGAAGCAGAGAAATATAGCTTACAACAATGCTACCATTACACCATGCAAAACAGCAAAAATTACGTTTGAAACTGAGAATAGGTGAAACGAAGATCTGAGAGAACCGAGAGAATTCCCACTCAGGCGCTCATCCTTGCTTATTAGACAAACCACAACTTAATCTCTGCTTTCCTCCATGGTCTCATCTGGTTTTGCTCCCACACACACTTCATAAACTCTCCTTTTCTTCATTCAGTCTCTTTCCCCTGATTATTCTTATACATGCTTTTAATTAGAGTGTAGTTCAAGAATTAACTACCCTTCTGGAAAAAAACCTACTCTTTGGAAGCAAAGTAGGCAAAATAGACGTGAACTGTTTTCCATGCTTGATTACGTGACTGTAATTACAGAGATGCAGCCATCTCAAGGTGTCAGTGGCTCTAATGAACACGCTTTCTTGTTCCCTTGTGATAACTTCACAGCCTGGTGTTTTAACTGAAATCCTGTCATCCTGTATAGGACTCATTCCATGAAGCAGTTCAAGATGTAGGCTAACCTTAACTTCCATTTAAGTCAATAACAATTTACAGCTTATGAAAATCTTAGTTAAAACTTAGTAAAAAAGCAGATCCACTATGATATGAGATGTTGAATTAGGTGTATTACTGATACTGATGAATAAAGCAGTACCCATTCAAACTAAGGATTTTTCAGAAGGAGAAGGGAAGGAGGAAAGTGTTTTTGCAGATTTGCCGTTGCGATGTTCATTTACCAGTTTCTCCCTAAACTTTCTTCCTTCTTTCTGAAGAAGGTAATTGAACATTGCCTAGCTACTCTGAAGCTTGTCTCCTTTATGTCCATAGGCTGCCATCAGGCAAGAAGCCATTATAAACAAGATGTCTGGCTTAATTGAACTAACCTGTAAAAAATAAAATATTAAGAACTGTGAATTTAGAAGTCTCACTGAATACCAGTGATGTCAGCAGCTAAGTACATGTCTGCAGAAATAAAAAACCAAACACCCCCACAAGTTCACAGAGCCTGCTCAAGCCTCTGGCATATTCAGTAAGGCGCAGAGTTATGATGATGCAATCTCTGTTCAAAATAAAGAGGTACTAAGCACTTGGGCTAAATTTTCAAAAGGAGTCTTTGAAACCTCAATGATGCCCCTCACTGAATTTCTGTGAAAGCTATACATTTAAGCAGATACGGTGCTGTTATTAACCACAGCCTTGGTAGCTTAAGGGACCTGAAACAGGGCTATTGAAGTCCATTGACTACTCAGAGCAAATCAGCCCTTCTGTAATGAAGCCCACCCTACTAGAGCTGGATCAGTAGTGACAAAGGTAGCTCTTGTCACCTATATGGCAGCCTTCCCACAATGAATGGGAGGTAGTAATCCTGTTCATTTGACAAAAGATTGGCTGTAGCTGGTCTCCTGCTTAGCCACCTTAGCAGAGAAACTAAGCTTCATGCTGGCATGGTATCCTATATACCCCCTCACCCTCTATGGGAGTTTTTCTATCACAGAGCTGAAAATTTGCTTATTATCAGACTGTAAAACTTGCTCTGTGCTTTACAGTTAAGTGTGGCATGGCAACAGATTCTCATTTCCAAAAGCAAATAATCTCAATTTGGTAGTCCCAGATCATATTCCTAGGCCAAAAACCATACCCACACACCTTCTGCTACCTAAATTAAATTGGATTAAGTTTTAAACTTAATATTAAAATATAAATTCAGTTATGTTAATGTATGGAAACACACATTAAAAATATATCTAAACAATTATAACCAATTGAAAAATATGAAAAACATGAAAGTTTTGTCCCTTTTTTTCTTTCAAAATGGATGGAAAATTGAAGCTGAATTCATTATTGCAGAAAACAATCAGCTTTTATATTCCTGCAAGCAACCTTGATTTCACCCTGACACAACAGATATTACTTGCTTAAAACTTATGTCTGGTGTCATAAATGCAGAAGAGATACATCATATCTTTCAAGCCTAGAAGAGATTAATTCTTTACTTTACACATATAAACTGCAATCCCAACAACGAACAGACAATTGGTGTGTCTACACTGAACTACACACCAGCTGTACTAACGGCTCCCAGCAGGCCTAACCCAAACCCAGAAAACTTCACCAATCCAACTCCAAATTCTAAAATATACCTCCAAAACTTTGTGCATTGTTATTTGAATGTGAGTGCACCAATACCAGCTTGTAAACATAAGCTGACTAGTCAGATACATGCCATGTGGGAACTTTCTACTAGGGCATTTAGTTCTACTTCACTGTAGGGCACCAAGACTCATCTAAAAATCAGGACTCCAGAAACTTTCATCAATTATTTTTATTTCAGTGGAAATAGAAGCAGACTGACAGTTTCTGTTGTATTTTAGAGGGGCCAATGCCACAAATGCCTCTAAAAATACCATGGTTATGCAAACTAAGTAACACAACAACCAATGCCAGTTATGATCAGCAAGGACATTACTTTAAAACATAAATTTAAGTGCATCATCTGAGTAACTTCTTCAGGAATTCATACCAAAAAAATCCTAATCAGCAAAACTGTCTCTTCTTGTACAGGAGACACAATCACAGATTTCCAAATTATCAATTCATATTTATGGCCTTAGGAACTGGTAAGAAGTAGAATCAACAGCATATCCTCTAAGGGCTGAAAATAACAGCAAATGCTTCATACAGCTTTAAGTTTTCAGAAAAGCTTTGCTACCAGGCAAGATTGAGACAAAAAAAATTCATCTGACCACTTGGTGATCTCACTCAGTACCTGGAAAGCTAAACACTCTCTATTTTGAGACCTTATTTGGTGTACTTCAGTAGTGAGACAACTGCAGCATACAAATGCATGAATCTGTGACACTAAGCTCTGTTTATACAATAGAAATGGAATGGGATCTATTTACAAAATCACCTTTTAGTGTGCTTTAGCCTCGTATTTTACAGGAGCTGGAGTAATTTAATAATAGCTAAACAAATCTAATCTTTGTAGATAGTTTGTTTAACAGATCTTAGTGAGATGGAACAATATTAGCTTTGTGTGCCCAAGACAGAATTGGAGATAAAATTTTTCCTACTCATCTTTCACCCTCTAAAACCTACAGAGGCCTGACTACAACCATGCCTAGTCCATAAACTGTCAGGGGCATAGGCTCCCTGTAAAATGAAAAGCTGTACTTTCTCAAGCAGCACTTTAAGCCTTCAGGCTTCTGGTTAGTCCAATATGGCTCATCAGACAGAATTATAAAGTAATCAGTTTTCCCCAGAGCGGGTATTTTTATACTGTTGAAGTTGTTCTTAACAGCTGGCAAAGAAAAGTTATCTTAGCCTACAGTAAATCCAACACAAATCCCTGCCAAGAAATATCTGGTCTTCTATAAAAAAGCTCACCTACAATTCTCAAAATACTTTATAAAGGAAATTAAAATACAACTCAACTGAATTAAAACACAGCTACCCTATAAAGAAAATTAAAGTACATTTATTCATGTTCTACATATGGAAAATTGGAAAAACAGAGCACTTGTAACTTAAGTACGTTTTCATGGAAACCCTGAGATTAGACTCCTTAACTCACAATTTCCTGCTCTACTGACAAAGGCATATTTCCCTCAGGATTCACAGAGATCTAATTGTATGGTGGATAATCATAAAAGAATCAGCATTACTCAAAACTCAACACATAAATACTGAATCTTTCCCCCAAAACTTGTTACCACATCAGCCTCTCTGACAAAAATGCAAGAATTCAAACTCAAGATTTTTTTTAAGATTAAATTGTTCTGAGATATATAGGACAAAAATACTCAGTCTCTCTCAAACAGTTAAATATAAGTCTATTAAAATCTGTTAAAAAAAAAAACCAAACAACCCAGAGCACTCTACACTTTTGACTTTTCGAATGTGGTAACAAATTCAAGCAAAAATATTTTGTTCATTCATTTATAAATCCATTTCACTGTAATACACTGGTAGACTAAAGAACACCAATCCTCTCATTTTTATTTCTTTTTACAGAGTAAGACATAAAAAAGGACAGCAATATATGATTTTTTTTAATATCCCATCCAGTCAGTTTGTACTTTGTCTAAGAGAACATTTGTTGCCATCTTTACATAAAGCATGGCTGAATTTTGCTCTGATATTACAAAGCTATTAATCTCTCAAATACTCATGAATGAAATACTTAAAACCACAAAATCTGTTTGGTGATTTGTCTTAAAACCACTTAAAACCACTTAAAAGAAAGTAGAGAGAAGATTTTGTGCAGGTTTATGCTAGGAAGCCATGTTACAACTACAAAACACATCCTAGAACAGTGGTGCAGACCTATTTCAACTCTTCACTGTCTACAGTGAAGTAATATGCCACTCTTTGTTACACTGGGTATGTCTGGAAGAACAGTAAGTTATACCTAATAAGACCCATGCCAAGAATCCACTTAGTATCTAACTACATGACTCTGGTTCTACACGTTTGTAGAGACACCCTGCAGCATTTTTTTGAAATGTGTTTGCCACCAAACTAGCACTCTTGAAAAAAAACTAGACTCTCACAAGAATGCAAAACAGAAGAACTGCAATATGTTTCCCACTCATCCTAAAACTTATTTCACTTTTTATTAAGCATTGGGTTATACAGAAAACGCCAATCCTTCCTCTTTCCCTTCCGAGACATCCTGACAAACTGGGAAACATGCTCAGTATGTTCTGGACACCTTACTGTTACAGCACAGGAAGCAATGTTCAGTCACAAAGCATCCTTTGAAGTCTACTAACACCGCCTGGTAAGAACCAGGTTTCTGGCACTCTCCACTAAATTGCCTAAGAGTCTCCCGTATTTTCTGCTGGCAGAACAGATCCTGGCTCATGTCTGGATGCTTCCAACCTTTCAGGTTCCATCTTTCAGAGATTCCTACTCCACATACATCACTGTGCTTTTGTGCCTGAGGGGGGTATTTGGTAGAACAAAGTGAATGCAAAATTTGAGGGGGGGTAGGGAGAGGGGAATCTTATTTCTGAGCCAGAAGATTTTATATCTTTGTGGAAAAACAAGAATAAAGGGAAATCTGATTTTTGTAGCATGGACAAAATTATGCTTAATCCATAACACACCCTGAAATATAAAAATAGTGTTGTTGTTACTCAAAGTGGTCCATGTTTAGGAAAGAAACAAGAGAAGCTATGCTAAACACGGAACATTCTAACACTTCTACCACTAAATCAGAGAATAGCGTAAGCCAGTAAAAGAACGTGACAAGAATTTAAAAGGAAAAAACAATGAACAAGTGAAAATGAGCAGCTGCTTTATTTGGGTATGCATATCTGCATACAAAGTTCACTCATACAAGTTTTAATTACTCTTGCAACTACAATGAAATCAGCAAGTTTTCTACACTCAGAACGAGCAGGAGGGACAGAGTAGGTTATTTACATATTTAAAAGGAATCCCTGCAGCGTTCTTGTGTGATCTCCAACAGACGATGCACACTAGATGCCTCTCTCAGCCATCAGCAGAAAAAAATTGTTTAAATATTTGATATCCTTTTAAAAAATTCTACTGAGTCAAACTATTACCATTTTTTTCATTGTAACTGAGAGTAAAATGTTTAATTGAAACAGCTGTTACTTAATAAATAACCAGAAGCTGTGCACATGAATGCACAGTATTTCCAGATTAGATTTTTCATGCATGATATTTCATGAATGATATTTTCCATATACTACAATATAAGACAAGTCTAAATAAGATCTCAATCCAAATAACAAAACTTTAGAGAACCAGAGTGTTGACTCCAAAATAGACCTGGGCCTATCTCAAATATAAACTTGATCTCAGTATTACATTTAGGATGCAAAGCAAGATCCTCACTGCTGCTTTTACTCAGTCAGGTAAGCTTAACTATCGCAACTGTTTAGCAAGAAGACAAGGTACTACAAATAAATACTGCTATTCCAGGGGAAAAAAAACAAAACTGAGCGCATTAAAGTTTGGTCAAAGCATGGTCAGAAAAACAAAAAATTGGCATTTCTTTTTTTTACCAGATCTCTCATGCATACTCACAGTGCAAGCAATTCATTTTACCTTCATAAAGTTTGGTTTTAGTAGCTTTTACACAGCCAGTGCTACCATGGCAAGGTAAATGGGGTTTTGGTTTTACAAGATCTGCATCAATGTATTTGTCAAATTTGTTCCACTCCCTGGACCAACTGTGCAGTCCAATATTTTCAAAGAGCATCCTTAGACACGTACCATACCTGTATAAATTATTAGGGTTATAAAAGTGCTAAGAAGAACAGTATTCACACAGCAGAACCTTTGTTAATAGCAATGCCTAAAGCTGGAAAGACTTTTGCTACATCTTCCAAACCAACGTAGTCTTGTCCTGTCATTAAATAAACTCACTTTGCACTGTGATTCACTTCAGAATTCCATTTTTAAGAGTCATTTTATAGAACAGAAATACATTCCTAAAAAATTCAATTGTCTTTACTGGAAAAGCAGGTCTTCGTGTGTTGAACGCTATGATCTTGGAAGCAAAGCTCTTCAGCACTGAAATGGAATTCATATTCCAGTGTAAGTTTGCATTACCTCCTGCATGTAACAGGACAGTTGTCAAAGAAAAAGGTGGAAGTCATGGAATGCTACGTTTCTGGTACTTTTCATCTCCTTGGCTTTGGGTTATCTCATCCCCACTACAAACCTGAAGTTGTCACGTATATCTGAGAGTCTGTGTTATGAATGGTACAGCTTCAGTGAGGAAACAGCAACTATTGTTTTTCTTAAGGGCAAAGTGATCTTTATTAGCTGTTAGTTGCATTTCTACCTCTGTTAACTGCCTCTTGCCTATGTTACACTTTGCAGGACATACATTTACTCAAGTATTGCAGGTAGAGATACCATTTGTTTGTTGGCCATGGCTTGTACTACTATATTGCCTTTAATAGGACTACTCCCAGAGGTAAATTTGCATTAGTGAAGCAAAAGCATACTGGGAATGTATCAGAGCACTTTTAGACAGAATAACATTATTTATATAATTCTGATTATTATGCATCCCAAATTTTGAGGTGATGTAGAGGGAACATACTGTTAGTATCTTACATAATTCATCCTGATCACTTAAATAGTTTCTTAAAACAGCATCCCCTGGATGCCTGTTTTTGAAGTGTTTAACGAGGTATACATAAAGAGGGTAATAATTATAATGGGGGTGTAATGAGCTTCACTATCAACGGGAGTCAAAGTACAGTAGATTTTATCTCAGATAATTATTTCTATGTGCAGTAAATGCACCAGCAAAACTAAGGAAATAAAGCCTTTGAATTACCTCTAGTGAAGGGAATTCACAAAAGAGAACTTTAATTTTTATTCTGAATTTGTTATATGAATCTGGTAGTTGTTAAGCTGATAAATCAAGAGACCAGAAGCCTGCTGTATTGATACAGAGCTACACAGTACAGCACAGGAAGCAGAACTTCAAATTCCAGTGTGTCTTGGCTACAGGTAACAAGAAATGACTTGTGTCTATGGAATTAAATGTCAAACTTTCCACACCAAAATGACAAGTCATTGTAATATGAATGAGAGAAATAACTGCCTTAGCTATGAGTAGCAGACTGCCATCACAAAGATACCCACGGACCAGCATAATCCACAAGCTACACAATTACCCAAAAGTGAATGACCTTTTCCTAGGGAAGGTAAGTCATTTATTTACAAGCCACGTTCATTCACTCTTGAGCCCTACAGCCAAAACAACAACCAAGTTCCTAAGTACTACTGATGCATTTTGTAGTAAGTGTTGCCAAGCTGGTCAGGGCCTGGGCTGAGATCACTGAACCCGCACAGGACACTGAGAGCAGGTACCACCAGCTGGTTACACTATTCATTCTGGTTAACAGGATTATTGATCTGTTTTGATGGGAAATACTACAGGACAAAAGCCGTAAGGCTGGTATATGCAAGATTAAGCCATTTCATCCTTCCAAAGACAAAAACCTCTTGTACTAAAATAAAAAAGTTTGTGTTCTGTTTTTTTGTTCTATGTTCTATTTTTCCTAATGAATAAGTTTTCCTTTGTATCTCAGACTGTCTTATGCATTTAAAGAAGTAATTTTGTAGCTGAGATCAAAATTACGCTCTGAAGTTATTATCCTGAAACTAATTGAGAATTATGACTGGCTCCACTAAGGCAAAGAAGCCCAACTGGGAAGCAGTGAAGACAGACTTCGCTGTTCACTCAGCTGATAACACAACTTGATTTTCAGCATTATGAGAAATTAAGTAAACAACTCAAATAGGTCAGTTTGAGAGCTGCAGCCTAATCTCATAAAGCTATTGTTGGTAAACCACAAACCTGTCAAGGTTCCTTCACATGCTGCTTGGCATATTAATTATGTCACCACTATACTATGTTTTTAAATATGCAGTTGATACACATATCAATGAAATTACAATGAAATGACAGAAGAAAGGAAGGTATGAATACAAGCTAAGTGAATTCAAAGTAAATTCATTTAAGTTCCAAAACCACTTTTCCAGTATGAAAGACACTCTTTGAAGTCAACTGTTATTTAAATGCAGGTTTACTGATTATTCTTTTTCTACATCCCAGGATTTTCTGTACTGCAACATTATCTGAAAACAAACAAAGCAGAACAACAAATAAAAGTCCTAATTCTATGTTTGTGAATATTTCTCAGAAGCCAAATAGCTGCCTTGTTTTACCACATTCATCCCTCTTTTCAATTGCAAGAACTCTGATAAACAAGTTTTGAGGAAACAACTGCTTTTGTAATCAACATTGATGTCTACAGGCAAATGTGTATTGGCTGTTCCTTGTCTCAGGCCTCTTAGTAAGCTATTTACATTGACCAGCTACATTACAGCTACTTGCTGTAGTTATATAACACATATTTATATGTTACACATATAACAAGTATGCATTGGAAACTGTGAAGTATTTGTTTTAAATTAGGACCCACTTTTGAAAGTTCTTCGCAGAGCCCATCTACCATGGCTCATACCCACCAATCCACACAACTGATTTGCAACAAGTAATTCAGCCAGGTCTAAACCTTTTTCAGCCTGTAGCTGTGGCTTTTCAAGCATGCCATTGTAAACACTAACTCTCCAGTCCGCTACAATCAGCGTCAGTCTCTGAAGAAACTCACATCATCTACTTGTGGCAACAGCCACGTGAAAAAAGTACTTTGAAGCAAAACTTGACTTGGTAGAGGAAAAAAAGATCAGGAACCTCAAACTTTGCATTACTTTAACAGCACAGACGCCAATTATCTTATAGGACAGAGTTCAACCCAAAACGTTTCTCTATTGTGTTGCGCTCAGTAGAATATTTGGAAATTTGAAATAACAGAAAGGTTTATGGGCTTTCTGGGGGGAAGCTTCTATAAATAAATGTTTAAAAAATCTTTTTTTTTTTTCTGACCTCCTACCCATACATGTACCTCCTAAGCAACCTCCCACTGGGGCTCAGAACAAGACCTTCTTTTGTAATCTTGGGATATGCTTCAAACAATATGCTTGAAAACGCAGATTAATACTCATCAGTACCAGTGCTATATTTTAAAATAAATGTCAGAGTAAAGGAGTTGAATAGTACTGAATGCAAAATGCTCACTTTCACTTTTATTACTGCACACAAAAGGTGATGCCACCTTCAAATTAAGTTAATACCAAAGCAGCTGAATGCCAGCTTCTGTCACCAGGACACAAGGGACTTCGATACAGGTGTCAGATGCCACAAACTCCTCCAAGGGTGATCTCCTATTACTGACCTTTTCTTCATTAATTTGATTGCATTTCAAAAAAAGGCACGTTAAAAACAACATCAGAAATGCTAACACAGTAACATGCAGAGAAGTCAGATAGGATTGAATTAAGACAGCTTGTACATACCACCTGCAAGCCCAAACACAAGGAAGCACTGAGGTGAACAACTCGATCCTTACTCCACTGGGTTTTTAAAGCCTAAATGGATAGGGATGACTCATATGAATCTGAAATAAGAATTCACCTATAAAAACCTAGGTTTTAGTATGCAGTACCACAAACAGAAATAAAAAGTTGCCCTCAACAAAGCATATGGAAGGCTTTATAAATGAATTTAGTGATTATATTCCACTGTGTAGAATAACCCTTTTTTAAATCCCATCACTGCAGCAATCATCCACATGGAGCCTTGCTGACACTAATAGATCTCAGTGTTAGATTTTAAAGTATACCGATCCAAAGACTGGACATCGTGTTTACCATTCTGGACGTATTCCTGACCTGGAATAGGATGCTTGAAAACAAATGACTTCTGCATGCATACATTGGCTCAAAGAGCTACTTGTGGTTACTACAAACACACAAACCTCTGGCTTTATTTGCACAAACCTTTGGCTTTATTTGGAGGGCAAAGTGATGGCACATTTTAAATTGTGAAAGCTTAGAATGCCACTGATCACATTGTGTCAGCTTTCTGTGTAAGCATTAAGATTGCAGTGTCCAAATGCTTTAAATAATTACCAGAAAAAATGGATTTTTTTCAAAAGAGAATAATCTCTGGAATTATATCTCTGGGATAATCAGAATAATCAACAAACCATGCATACTTTGGTTACCAACTATACTGATATCTTGGTTGGTTGGTACTTCAGTGGACTAACTTTTTTTTTAATTCAGTCATGTCTCCCAAGTTGCAATGTAAAGAGAAGAGAGCTTTGGTTAATTCTCCTTTAACTACATCTTTGCTTGCTTTTACAAAATACACAATGCTTCATGTTAAAATACCATCAGCAGAAGAATCAAAACAGAACTCTCTCACCATTGAGTGATTTTTTATGATACGTAAAAATAATATTCCCTTACAAGCTAACTCACAAACTACAGACTGCAGAATGTTTGCCAGACAGGCACTGAATAGTCAAACCCTCACATATCAAATTATCACTGTCATCAGCATAAACACCAATTCTTAAAAACAAAATACATTTGTATCCTGAATACCCTCAGTCTGAACTCTCCAGTTACCTATAAAAGAGCTGGTCTCTGTCTGAAGCAACACACTTGAGACTTCCCAGGAAGCACAACATACAGTAGCAGTCATCAGCTGTAACTCTAGCAACCACAGGGAAAACAGTTGAGGAGGAGTATTTGATATTGTGCCTCATACGAGGAGGCTGCAAGCTGATGAGGTTTAACTAGGCCAATAAGGCAGATATTGTGGTGGGAGTCTGTTACAGACCACCCAATCAGGATGAGAAGACAGATGAACTATTCTATAAGCAGCTGAGAGAAGCCTCACGATCGCTAGCCCTTGTTCTTGTGGGGGACTTCAACCTGCCGGATGTCTGCTGGAAATATAATTCAGCAGAGAGGAGACAGTCTAGGAGGTTCCTGGAGCATGTGGCAGATAACTTCCTGACACAGCTGGTGAGTGAGCCAACTAGGGAAGGTGCCCCACTGGACCTCTTGTTCACGAACACAGAAGGACTTGTGAGCCATGTGATGGCTGGAGGCTGTCTTGGGCAGAGTGATCACGAAACGATAAGAGTTTTTGATACGTGGAGAAGCGGCGAGGGGGGTCAGCAAAACTTCCACCGTAGACTTCCAGAGGGCAGACTTTGGCCTGTTTAGGAGACTGGTCGAGAGAGTCCCCTGGGAGGCAGCCCTAATGGGCAAAGGAGTCCAGGAAGGCTGGACATTCTTTAAGGAGGAAGTCCTACAGGCACAAGAGCAGGCTGTCCCCAGGTGTTGAAAGACGAGCCGGCAGGGAAGAAGACCAGCCTGGCTGACTAGAGAGCTTTGGCTAGAACTCAGGAAAAAGAGGAGAGTCTATGACCTCTGGAAGAAGGGGCAGGCAACTCAGGAGGACTACAAAGGTGTAGCGAGGTTGTGCAGGGAGAAATTTAGAAGGGCCAAAGCTGAGCTAGAGCTCAATCTGGCTGCTGCTGTAAAAGACAACAAAAAATACTTCTTCAAATACATTAGCAGCAAAAGGAGAGCTAAGGAGAATCTCCAGCCTCTATTAGATGGGGGAGGGATCACAGTGACAAAGGATGAGGAAAAAGCTGAGGTACTTAATGCCTTCTTTACCTCAGTCCTTAATAGCAGGGCCAGTTGTTCTCTGGGTACCCAGCTCCCTGAGTCGGAAGGTAGGGATGGGAACCAGAATGGAGCCCCAGTAATCCAGGGGGAAATGGTTAGTGACCTGCTGCACCACTTAGACACTCACAAGTCTATGGGGCCTGATGAGATCCACCCGAGAGTACTGAAGGAACTGGCAGATGTGCTCACCAAGCCCCTTTCCATCATTTACCAGCAGTCCTGGCTAACTGGGGAGGTCCCAGTTGACTGGAGATTAGCAAATGTGACGCCCATCTTCAAGAAAGGCCGGAAGGAGGACCCGGGGAACTACAGGCCTGTCAGCCTAACCTTGGTACCGGGGAAGCTGATGGAGCAGATCATCCTGAGTACCATCACACAGCATGTAGAGGATAACCAAGGGATCAAGCCCAGCCAGCATGGGTTCAGGAAAGGCAGGTCCTGCTTGACCAACCTGATCTCCTTCTACAACAAGGTGACCCGCCTAGTGGATGAGGGAAAGGCTGTGGATGTTGTCTATCTGGACCTCAGTAAAGCCTTTGACACAGTTTCCCACAGCATTCTCCTGGAGAAACTGGCTGCTCATGGCTTGGATGGGTGTCCTCTTCACTGGGTAAAGAACTGGCTGGATGGCCGGGCCCAAAGAGTGGTGGTGAATGGAGTTTACTCCAGTTGGTGGCCAGTCACAAGCAGTAATCCCCAGGGCTCTGTGCTGGGGCCAGTTCTGTTTAATATCTTTATCAATGATCTGGATGAGGGGATTGAGGGCACCCTCAGTAAGTTTGTAGATGACACCAAGTTGTGTGGGAGTGTTGATCTGTTTGAGTGTAGGAAGGCTCTGCAGAGGGACCTGGACAGGCTGGATTGATGGGCCAAGGCCAATTGTATGAGGTTCAACAAGGCTAAGTGCAAGGTTCTGCACTTGGGCCACAGCAACCCCATGCAATGCTACAGGCTTCGTGAAGAGTGGCTGGAAAGCTGCCTGGCAGAAAAGGACCTGGGGGTGTTGGTAGACAGGTGCCTGAATATGAGCCAGCAGTGTGCCCAGGTGGCCAAGAAAGCCAATGGCTTGTATCAGGAATAGTGTGGCCAGCAGGAGTAGGGAAGTGATCGTGCCCCTGTACTTGGCACTGGTAAGGCCGCACCTCGAATACTGTGTTCAGTTTTGGGCCCCTCACTACAAGAGAGACATTGAGGTGCTGGAGCATGTCCAGAGAAGGACAATGAAGCTGGTGAAGGGTCTGGAGCAGAAGTCTTATGAGGACCGACTGAGGGAACTGGGGTTGTTTAGCCTGGAGAAGCAGAGGCTGAGGGGAGACCTCATCGCTCTCTACAACTACCTGAAAGGAGGTTGTAGAGAGGTGGGGGTCGGTCTCTTCTCCCAGGTAACAAGTGATAGGACAAGAGGAAATGGCCTCAAGTTGCACCAGGGGAGGTTTAGACTGGATATTAGGAAATTTTACTTCACTGAAGGGGTTATCAAGCATTGGAACAGGCTGCTCAGTGAAGTGGTTGACTCGCCATCCCTGGGGGTATTTAAAAGACATTTGGATGAGGTGCTTAGGGACATGGTATAGTGGTGGTCTTGGTAGTGTTAGGTTTACGGTTGGACTCTATGATCTTAAAGGTCTTTTCCAACCTATACGATTCTGTGAACTACTGTAATTTCAGTTTCACATGGTGAGGCTAGGACAGACTTTATGCTTTAATTCAATGAAAAAAAAAAAATCTTATTTATAAATAGATAATCTCGGCAATGTTCCCATCAGATACTCAAAGTAATCTTAATGCAGGATGTGTGACTTAACTTTCTGTTTTGCTTTATGATACAAACCTGTTAGCCCTAGTTTTTAGTGATTTACTAGCTATTGGACATATATGTCCCCATTTCTTTTTCCCTATGGTCTGTGACCACATCTTTCTTTCCCTTAGAAAAATCCTTTGAATCACTTCTATTTCTTCTTATTTGAGGGAGTATAACTGTATTATTATTATTATTATTACTACTACTACTTCATGGAAATTCCCAAAACAGGAACAGGGTAGGTACACCTACACAAAAAAGATCATCAGCAACAAAAGACTTTGCCATTCACTCAGTAGGAAACCCAAATCTTACAATGTGTCTTGTTTTTTTCTCTGCCTAACGTTTTCTATTTCACAGTTTTAATGCACGCAGACATGTAAGTACTGCTAATACATCTTGTTTCTACTCACTCGTAGTTATACAGCATACAACTGCTTTCAAGGTAGCACTTTTACCTACTTTTAGATTTAAAACCCTACCTTCAAGACATGCTAAATTAAAGAGAAATATTACAGGAATGAACCAGAGATGCATCTCGTCACTAGCTTTCATCTCAAAGAGACAGTGGTAATGACAGAATTAAAAACTAACCGAACTGTCAGGCCAGGACTAAAGGGTGACCTCCACAATAGCGTGACACTGTAATTCTAAATAACTTGTTTGTTTTTTTTTTTAATTGCACTGGTAGGAAAAACTTGATGACCAGAGTAATGACCAGGTTATGGCAGCCAATATAGGACAAAGCACGGATTCACAAACTTCTAGACATGCTTCACTGTTTCTGACATCTCCGTATCATCCATGGTTCCAATTCAAATGCTGCCCTGCCTTTGCCTCCCTGCCACTGCACAACAAGCTGAGACGGGGTGATCCAGAAACTGCTGAGCAGCAGAAGTGGCAGAGACACAAAGCAAAGTGCATTCCTGCTCCTGCACCTGTCACATGCCCCTAGGTGAGCTCCTGGACCTCTGTGTGCACCTCCCCATTCACTGCCCAATTTCCCAAGTCCAAGCTGACTTACCTGCTTGAGTTCTGTGCTATGTTAGACCTTGAATTTATGCACAGCTTGTTAGGGAGGCACCTCACTGATCAGGAGCCCAATACGCTAGTGAAGCTGCAGCCAGTCAGCATATCAGAAGACAAGCTTCCCTCTGAAAATAGACAAGACTTTTATTCTTTGAGGCAACAATCAGCTGTGTAATGCTAGTCAAGCAACTTTCCCCACTGAGATCACTTAATTTCTTGCCCTGTGCCTCACCCCTTCACACCATAAGCTTTTAAGACTGCAGTAACCGTCTATCTTGGTGTCTCTGATGAACTAATAATTATTCATTGTATAAGATTTCCCATCATGTATATAAAAATATATATTTCATAATAATCACATTAAAAACTGACATATTTTCATCAACATAATTAATGTTTGTTGTATTATCACTCAAATAAGTATATACAGTTGTGGTTCAAGACCAACACTCAGCTCTAAAATAGCACTCTTCATCTGTAGATCAATGCAAATGCAGCTGGTAATTCAGCTTTTGTGAACAGGTCATCAGCATGACTAGCATATTAACATCTCAGACAAGAAGCAACACTTAGAGGCATTCTTTTAAAGGTTAATGAAATGGCTCAATATGTACTTCAGCAGTGATTATTTCCAAGAAACTGGTTAAAGGCAAATGGGTCTCACTTGAATTTTAATTCAAATTATAATTTTAATCTGAACAGTTAATATAGGTGTTGCCTGATTGTTATGAATATATGCTTGCTCCTGTTCCTGTTGTAACCTGCTTAATTTGTTCAAATTAATTGCTTATGGTGTTACTGATTAAATTCCCTGGGAAAGGACACAATACTCATATATAATAACTAATTCACTCTCAGCTTATTGATTCTAAGTTCAGAATCATTACGTCAGTTCAACTGCAGAATACCTGAAAGACAGATGCTATACTAGGTTCACAGAGAAAGCTCATATCAAGAGTAGCTCACAGTAGCCATAGCTATTTAACATTGAAGTTGGACACTCTTATCTACTTAATTTGCCATCAATTTGGCCACCCATCAAAATAATTTTCTGGCAAAACAAATAAATACATACACCCCAAACATCAATTTGGAAGCATTCAGCGTATTAATACATTATTCACTGCAAAGACCCACACTGGAGTCCTCCAACGAATTGTCATTACAAACAGATCAAAGAACATCAGTTCCAAAGACTTAAAGACTAAGGGAAAGAACAGGTTCATCCACGCAGCCTATCTGCTGCTACACAAAAAGTACAATTATCTTTCGTATTTCTTCAGCTAGGCTTTATGTCTCTTGTAGGGTAATCTTCACCTTTACAGTCTGAAATCTTTGAGGGCTTCTTAGAAATGCACCCCCAGAATGATCAGACCCTTGAGGTAGAACTGTATCATTCCTTGAGTCATAATGTGCCAAGCAACTGAATCCTCATTCACCAGTTTCTCAGCAAAGGCAACCAGCTAGCATTTCAGCTACAAGAAGAGCTGAGACCACTGCATAAATGCAGAGACCCAGAATGACCTTTTTCAAAATTAATACTGTCTAATTGCACATCAGAATACAGCAAACAGAAGAAAGAATTAGAAGAAAGGAATTCTTCCAAATTTTTCCTATATCTTACTGAGGGGAAGCATAAATGTTAAGGCCAACTTAGCCTAGCCTCATTATCTTCTAAGGAGAAGGGTTCTGCCTGCTGGAGGGTGCCTCTCAGTAATTTCTGGGGATTGTATTTTTAACCAAAGGAAGTTTGTTCAATCTAAGTCTGCGGAAACTCCTCAACTTGTATCTGGTATCACACCATGAGATACTGGAGGTAAAATTCAAAGCACTGTTAGCATTCAGCACAGCCTACTAAATGTTGTCAAAGGGATTATTTAAAGCTATTCCTTGCCTCCTGCAGACATAAGATGTGAACTCAGCAAGAAATAACCCTTTGAATGCAAATAGCAAAGCAACATGAAACAATAAGAAACAACAATAAAGAGGCAAGCAATATTATATTCATAAAAATAATGCAAGAAGCTCCCAACAAAAAAATAATACTGCTTGCTTAACCAGCATGATTGTTGCCCATCTTTCACAAGAACAATGTTGTTACAATATCACTCGGAAATTCTGTACTAAATGCTACTTAGCATTTTTTAAGGTGTTCAGTAGTGTGCATTGTTTGACAGATTTGTTGTTTTATGTCCTTGCACTGGAAATGCTAAGCAGAATTTTTTCTCCAACACTATAGTTTTCAAAATAGATGTAGATAGTAATAGGCAAAACCCCCCTACCAGTATTGAGGTTATGCAGTGTATGAGAGATGAAACAGTATCTGCTTCTATTTCTGTGGTGGTACATTTCTTTGCAAGGGTTAGAAAAGAACTGGCCTTGACAGAAATGTTCTGCATAAAGAAGGAAAAGACAGAGCTCCACAATCACTGAAGAAATACAAAAGGGTTTTTTTTGGCATTTTTGTTATTTATTCTGCTTGATTTATTAATTGCCACCTGTTTTAACATTCTGGAATTTATTATCTGGTGTTCTGTACTTCCTGTATTGTGTGCTGGCTCCTTTATTGTGTGCTGACTTTATGGAAGCATGAGGTAACCTAAATTATTTTAATTAAAATTTCTGTTTGCTTCTACAAAGTTATTTAATAACTTTCTATCCTATGGCTCTAACTGTATATTACTATAATTTAAAAAGGCATTTTAAAAGTCTTTAGATAATTTCTGTTAATATTGTAAATTAAATAAGTATGGGCACTATATAAATTAAATATGTCACTTGGAAACAAATCTTACAGTCTCTGCTAGGCAAAATTCCCAATCAAATTAATAAAGCTTCACCTGAGGTATACCTAAATAAGAGCTAGAGGTATACCTAAATAAGAGCTGGTTCACAGTTACCAGCTATCAACTCTTAATAATAAATAATAATTTTAAAAAATCATTCTAATGCATATACTTATTTTATCCAAGATCAATTAACTTCTTCTCTAGGTATCACTGAAAATCATCTGACAGTAACACTTAAAATCCTTTCAAGATACACCAAAGTCAGCTGAATAATCTGTACAGACAGCAAGAAATGTAATAACTTAAAATCTACAAGCATGTGCACTTTAAGAATATAGTTATGATAAGCCATCTAACCTGACTTTTAGGTTTTCTATTACTCAAGCACAATTTGCTCCTAACACTTCAGCAGAACAGGCACCCTCAGTGGGAATACACAGTTGCAGCCAACAGCAGACCAACAGCCACATTTTTAGTCTTTCCTTGCATATTTTAGTCTTGTAGGCCAGCTTTTATCCTTGCATTTCTGTGAGCAGCTCAAATCTGAGCAAGTGGGAACTGTACAGATCCAAAGACTGAATTTGTCCACCAGTCCTAACTGTGTTATGTGTTCCACAGGAGCAGATCATGACACTTAGGCAACTTTGACAGTATGAAGCCAAAAGGCAGGAGCTGGGAGACGTGTCAAAAAAACAATCGGGAGCACTGGAAAACTTGTCTTCAAGAGGGAACTTACTCTGTACTATGCTAACCATGCTCATGACTTTCCTCACCTAAGCGTTACTTCATTTATATGAACTGATGAGTGTGTAGGTGTGCATGAACTTTCCTGTATGTATTTGCATATTTTAACATTGACTAGCAGAACTGTTAAGCTGTTTTATAATCGCTCATATAAGCTATTATATAGCTGTATTATATAAGCCATTATATTTCTGTAGGAAAGAACTGGTGGATTTACTGTAGTGCATACGTGCACGTTTAATACTGCCAGTCCATCCTTCTCCATAGTTTTAAATTATTTCTTTTATTCAGACAAGGGCAAAGTATTTTTACTTTATGCTATAGAATCTTCCTAAAAACAACAGATAAGAATTAAAAGTAATCACAGATAATATGAAAAGAACAAAAAATACCTAAAACTCAGAAGGAATATATCTCTCTACTGTGTATAGAGGTCCCAAGGGAGAAAGGGTTGGGGAAGAGGAAATTCCCTCATGCATAAATCTCTTCTGGATATGAACTCAATATAGTACACGGCCCTGTGAATTAGGAAGCCCCAAATACATAGAGTTTACATTCACCTGTTCATTTTCTCCCAAATATGGAAAAAAGGTATGTCTTTCAAGAGACACTAAGACAGAAACAAGAATCTCACTCTTTTGAACTCATTAAGGAACTAAACAACTGACTGCCCCCTTTATGGCTCTGAAAACCTCCTCCTATTAAAATCAACTTAAATGCTATTGTAATGGGTGCTGATCTGCATAATGTTATGGTAACACATGCAGTTTCTTTCTCTGAACAAAAGATGCTGTTTTTCCAAATTAACCTGCAATCAACCCACTAAAAATTGCTTACAATGAATAGCAGCATTACTAGACTATCTCTTCATAATTGTTAGTTTATATTCATCTTGAAGATAAAGATAATTTAGACCATGAAATGACATGTTCCTTGTAGCTCAGAATGACACAGTTGTGCTTTGGATAGCCATTCTTCAATAGCCTTGATGTCCCTTCCAGACTGATAAGAGGTTTATACGCAGTCTGTGTGCCAACTAGTGGCTCGGTTTTGCTTTCAGAAATGCAGCTGGCAATAAGTAAACTGCAAAAATTCTCAAGTCTTCTGAATCCTGTTCTCAGTTAATCGTAAGTGCTTTCTTTTTTCTCGCAATTTGTATGCAATTCATCACACTTTAGCTTTTCTTCTTGGCCACGATAAAACCTGAAACAGTAGTCCACATCTTAATTAAAAATATTTTTTACTGTGTTTTAAGGTTTTGGGAAGTGCTTTATCTTTATTGTCTTTGGCAAGGGAGAGTACATGAAAAAAAAATACTCTGCAGGCGTTCCTGCACCAGCTCTGTTTCTCTCTCTGTTGCCTGCAATTGTGAGGGCTTTGTATTTGATAACCCAGATGGTCCCTTCTAGTCTTACATTGCTTAAAAAGGACACCAAGTACTGTAAACTGATGCCACATGGCATACAAAAATCACAAAATTCTTTAAAATGTCATGCAGTTATTGAGCAAGTTTTAGCCCCATTAATGCAATTTCATGAAATGAAAAATACCGTTTTCAAATGCAGTTTGTTAACAAGCTCTGAAATCAGAAAATTAAGCTAGCTCTACTGTTAAACAACAAAGGTATAAATGCAGCATATCTCTCCCCCAGATCTGCAGCAGAAGTAATATGATTATTGAAAATGTATGCAATCCTGACAATACAAAAAAGCAATATTTTTTTGGACATGATGATCCTAAAAGTAGTCATCAAGATGTATTTTTGTGTGGAGACGAGTATTTGACAAATACAGGAAGAGCAACCCACCATCACTATTATTATGATCTACATCTTGTCCTCAAAGGTTTTACACCTTTTTGCAGCAACAACTGTCTTTTAATGACATGTCAATATGCCAGCAAGCATAGTGAGGTCCTGACCTCATAGGAACCCCTTACATGGCATGCAATATAAGTGAACAACACAACTGATTTTGTATTAGGAAACTGAGTCTGTAGCCCAAGAGTAGCATTTGTTCCTGTGCATATTCTAATAATTCATGGAAGTTACGCTGATAATGTGCAGCTCAAGAGTGGTAAGAACTTTCAGATAGATAGCCCTGACTACACAAAACCATTAACACATGATGACAACAAAACATAAATAACTTTAGTAGGGATCCAAGCCAACATGCTTTAGAAGCTAGGAATAAGCTTGTAAGGAAACAGATGAAGAAAAGCACCAAATCCAGTTTGCAATAAATATGGAGACGAGCACTGGAAAATGTAATACACATTTATGTCCCAGTCAACAAGGAACTAAAACACTGCTCTCTGTTAGCCATCTCTTTCAGGGTACACTGTCCACAACTCATCCTTTTCAGGGATCCAGATCAGGTATCCAAACATTCATTATGGCCTCCTTATTACTAAGAATGCATTTGGGAAAGCATGAGTGTGTTTGTAAGCAAGCAGGTATTAGATTAAGAATGTTTGCCCTGAAATTGTGAAACCAGTATGAAGTCTTATCAAAAGGCTTTCCAATTGAAAAGCCTTTCTAAACCACCTTTGTTTTCACACGAGGGATTTTTAAAAGGCACAAAGAACAGTTTGGTGCTCAAATGCCTTTAAAAATATCTTTGATAGAAACCCACCAGGGAAGTCATTCTGTGTTACAGCTCTGACTTTTTCCAACATTACAAATCAGCGCTTTGTTCCTCCTCTACAAAAAGAGCAACATAGATTTACACAGTTTCTTGGAATTAAGAATGAAATGTACCCCTCCTCACACATAAAGCATCAAAGTCAGCATTTTCTGGTCTCCTTAGAAGTCAGTAGCTCAAATAAGACTCCGTCTTACTTTGCAGGGCTCTGACAACTTAACTCCATGCCAGTTTGTAACGGTGGCAACACCCCTACCCCTCCCTTCCAGAGGCAGGCTGACCTACTTCAGCAAGACCAACAGAAATAAATTTTTAAAAAAATTAAAAATAAATAAATATCAAATAGAACATGACAAATTCTTGAAAAGTATCTGCAACAAATGGTCGTGGAAAGAGAAACCACAGCAACAAACAAGAAAAGCAAACTTTGTACCAGTAAAAAAATTCTTCACAAGCTTACATGGGCAAGAAACTACCAGGCTGTCATACCCACTGTGAGCAGCTGCTAAAGAATAATGACACACTGTTCGGTTCACTTTTTTCCCCCAAGTTTGCTCACTACAATACTGACTGATGTGAAGTTCAGTGACTGGTCCACAATGGGATTTACAAGAGAATAATTAGGTTGCCTTCCTATGACTCAGCAATGTATGGTAAAACAATCAATAACACTTTAAAATTTGAAATGTTACTGCTATGCAAGCCCCCAAAAACATTGACAAAAAAAAGCATTTGTACAGCTGCTGCTAACTAAAGGAAGATCTGAACAGCTTCTGCTAACTAAAGGAAGATCTGCCTCATGCATGCCACAAATGCGTAAAACAATCCACTGAATAATTTTACAGGATGCAGTAAGATTCCTGTCATCACCAGAACAAAAGCACAAGTGCAGGAGAATTATGATTAAAATCCAAATAATCCAAGATGTGACAAAAAGACGTGTGCCTGAAACAAGTATTTAGGAACGTAAGTCCTTTTTGAGGGTCTTGAATCCACTGGCTATGACTGAATGAGGAACAGTATGACAATGAAGAATCAAAGTAGCACAGTTTTGTAGAAACATACTGGTTTGATTTTTGCAAATTAGTATTACTGTCCAGTTAGCTTGAAATTTTAAAATGAAAGCTGTCATGAAAAAACAAGCATTTCTGAAAAAAATCTCTTGTAAAAATAAGCCTATGAAATTCTGAGGCATTTCCCCACCTTCAAGAGATTCTCAGTAGAATCATTACTTCGCAAAAGAATATTCAGTTTTAAGGTAAGTGCTTTTAACTAGGGGGACAAGCAATGATACGCAAGCCTTAAGGATATTAACTCAGCTATGGACTTTCTACTAGAGAACTGTGTATCTGTAGACATGAAAGTTTATGATATTGGATGTTATCTTTGGGCGAAAAAAAATATAAAAAGGAAATACAAATTTTATATAAACTGGGTTAGAGAGGAATTTATCTTCAAGGTTTAATATCACCTTTGGACTGAGACCAAATATAATTTGCAATAGATATGGACTGTACCCCAAAATCCATTTTCAATGTCAGCCTTTGAAAACTGATCCACTTTACCCTTCAAGGTCATTACTCAAACAGTTTACGGTAATCACTTTTGTAAAAAACAAAACAAAACAAACCCCCAAAAAACCTGTTCCATTCTTACCAGTCATCACTTGCCAGCGGAGCTATGTTAAGTGAGACCATTTTCAAAATTATTTGCTGAAATCAGTTTCTGGAGGCAGAAGTGGATCCTCACAGGGTGCTAGGAATATAGTTGCTGCTAACATGCTTAACTACCATGTGATACAAATGCAAGCATAGCCAACAGCGTATTTTGAATCTCAGGAGGCTTTAAGAAAGCGTCAAGAGCAGCACTTGCAACATTTTTAATTAAAAAAAAAAAAAGAAAAAATCTAGAGAAAACAGTAGTTGAGTCCATCATTCTCTTCACATGTACAAATAAAAGTTGTACATGTACACTTTTACTTTTTACATGGAATATACATGTGTTTATAGTTGGACTCGATGATCTTAAAGGTCTTTTCCAACCTATATGATTCTGTGATTCTGTAAAAATACATATACATTTATGCAATATTTATAGAATACATATATATGTACACACACACACATTTATCCATATACATGTTCTTTCCCTATCTTTTCATTTGCAGACCCCCCAAAACAATTTGAAAGACTGATCCAGGAAGATGCTTTTCCTGTTTTCTTTTGATCTAAGCCTGTTAGCATAACCCTTTTGTATAGCTTGAGTTTATCCTATAGACTGAATCTACAACCAGATGAAGCAGATAATTTTTTAAGTAGGACCCTAAAAAAATAAATAAATCTTGCTCCACTGTTAAGGTAAAGCCTAATGAGGACTCTGTAGAGAACCTTTCAAAGGAGTATTTAATTCACAGCAATCAAAGAGTACATATTCCAAATATAAGCACTGTTTTTAAAATGGGTATTCCAGCTGCCTTAAAGATCAGTTTTCATTAAATGAAAGTGTGAACTATTCCTCAAATTTATCCTTCACTAAAATGAAGTTTGCACAGAATAATAATAATTATATAAAAAAGTACACAAGCTTGGGTGAAATTGTGTTTTTAAAACTGTATGAAAAGAAAGAGGTAATGTCTTTGACACTACCTTTTTGTGACATTAATCTGCTTCACGATGGCAGTTCTTGCAGTATATCTGAGTGATGAAGAATCTGAGTACAAGATCATCATCATACTGCTGCCACATCTTTCCTTAAAAAAAAAAAATTAAAAAATCTTATTTCACCCTTCTTTCTGTGTTCTGAGACATACTGTGCTCTCTTTTACCTAATTATAGGAATGCAGTGAGTTGCAATTCATTTTCGTATCTTGGTCTCGTACATGTGCTCTCAGAAGGGTATCTAATCTCAGGTGCTTTAAAGCTATATTATTCTATCACCTAAAGCATTGCACGGGAAAGGGAGTATGGGGGAAGAGAGAAAGATGAAAGATTATTTCCTAAGGATGTCCTGGACAGGCAAAAGAAACTGGCTGTGATGTAACAGAAAACTTCTATTCTTATAGATACCTGAAAGCCATTTCATTCCTTAGCTTTTAGACGCCTGGACTTCAGAGAGGAACCCTCTGAACTAGACAACTAGCTTTGCCAGACAGTACATACTGAAAGCTACCGTTAGAGTTTAGAATTCAAAATAACGGATAACATGAGCAAGAAACTAGCTGGAATTAGCTGTTTCAAGATCTTCTGTTACTTGGCTAAAACTCTGACAATCATCTCACAAGGCTCCAGAAAATTGTGCCACCTTGTTGGCCTCCACAGGCTTGTTCATCCATTGCAGACAGGCATTGGTACACTTTCAAAGGAACTGGGCAGAGTTCAGTTAAAGGCTTATCAAGACCACTCACCTAGTAGGGGTATTCTCAACCGTACCGTTTCTGGACAAGGTAACTACACAAAACAGTCCTAGAAATAGATCGTAGAATACGGACTGGAGTCCTGCTCACTGTCCTCAAGAAATTGTGTTGTTCATTCCTTAAGTCTTAAACACTCTCTGAAGAATCACAGGGAGAAAATGACAGAGCAGAAACACCACCCAAAAAGTTCTCATAGCACTCAGGGCTATAATACCAGTCAGCTGTTGATGTACAATAGTTACTTTCTTGAAGCAACCTCGGCCGCTTTCCACCATTAACTTTTCAAATAATCTCTTTTAAGCATTTCTTGCTTAAATTCTCTAGTATCAGCCCACAACAGTCATTTAACTAATGAGTTTTTCACTTTCCTGACTTCCTCCTCTGACTTATCAACATGGTCAGTTAGCTTTTTGTCCTTGATAGGATCAATGACTAACATGCCAGTTAGAAGGTGGGTGTTCTCCCCATTGTCTAGGAAATATTAGCCCAAACCTCTCCAGTATACAGCACTGCATATAGGGAATATTAGTCCAAACTTTCCCAATACACAGCAGAAGACAGTAAAATCACTCAGAGAAATATGCAGAGGGAAAGGAAAATACCCAATTTTGGAAAGAGTGAAGGTTTTCCTAAAGCAGCAGCACTCAAATACACAGGGAGATGGGAGGTCCCCGTTTCATATCACTAAACAATAGGACAACAGGAACAAAGGTATAACAGCAGGGTTCTCCAAAATACACCCACATCACAACTTTCATCTGTTTATATTTGGAGGGATTCTTAGTTAAGGCTGCTAGCAAGTTTTTGCTGTCATTTACCCAACCGCACTTACACTAATAGGTTAGGATAGAGGTCAGAGGACCAACAAGCACACGGTTTACCTTAAAAGGATTACAAAATAATGACTTCAACTGCAAAGGGTCTTTCCTAATGCTTATATAAACTAAATAACATTTGAATTATTAGGGTATGTGTTACTGAAGTCAAGGCTTTGCTCTGTCAGACATCCAGATAAGCACCAGCTGCTAAGTTTGGAACTGTCACATTGCAACTCTAGATTCGAACTTGGGTCTAACACTCTTTACTACTAGCCTTTCACGCTCTTAGTTGCAACTTCCAAAAATTCACTATCTTTTCCATCGTATTTGTTCTCCTCTTTAATATTTTATATTAAGTTGGTATTATAAACAGATTTAGGCAAGGGGTTATATAGAAAGAAAACTGTACTTTTACAAACATCTTTAAAATACAAACTATTAAAATATTAAAAAAAAAAAAAGTTGATTCATCTAGTACAAGCCTGCTATCCATATGCATACTTAGAAAGAAAATGGATATATTTGTGAATGGGTGAGGAAGGAGTGTTAGGAAGAAGATCAACTTAAAGAAATTTTCTCTTAATGGACACTTTGCATGTGGTTACCTACTTACCACATCACCCTTTCTTTTTATGCACTACATAACTCTTTGTGCTTTTTCCCTTTACCATTCCCAAGGAATGAATATAGTCCCACATGAAAATATGCCCCAGCTGGGGACATTATAACCATAGATCTTTATATGCAAGTCTTTCACAGGAGACATTTGCAAATCTTCTCCAGCTAAATTCCATAATCTGTGAATCTACAGAAATGTGCTGTAAGTGCCTCTCCTCCTTCTGATGTGGGTTCTATCCACCAGTCTTCATGTCCTTTTATTTACTGATTAAAACTCGTCTGCTATTTTGTGCAATTAGATTTGCAGTGCCTTGACTTGTAGTCATGTCAATTATAATACCAAATGATCGTTCTGAGACTCATGTCGTCTAGTGTCACAAAAAGACACCAAAACCCCAATCCTATAACCCTGCAATATGGTAATCTGCTGTCTTACACTGGTGCACATATTTCCAGACACATACACATATTCCTAATTCAAACAGCAATAGTCCTGTTATTTTTCTGAGTTACTCTCATCTTAACACAATATATTGTGCTCATTTTAGAAACCTCATTTAGAGGGAAGATTCAAGATTTATCTTTTACATCTTTTATCTTTGAAGTAACATTTTTTTTCTTGATGAGAGGAAAGATGGAAAAGAAAGAGGGAAAAGAAAAAGGGGGAAAATATTATTCTGCTTTTTCCAGTGATCATAATCTTTCCTGTCTTGCCAGAAGTTGACTTACCAGAGGCTAACAATTCTAGAGCTTCTTACTCCCTTATAAACTTCGTTAGTCTTCGGTTTCTCACCTCCCCAATGCCCTCAAACATCACTCTCAAGCACATCTTGAGTTTACAGACAATATGCTGCTTTCCTTTACAAAAGAACTCCCCCCAAAAGTGCACTCTTCGCACCCATCTGAAATCGCAATCAATTGCATCAACGCAAATCATGGCTTGCAGGAGTTTATCCACTTTGAACACCAGGAGAGTGGGTTGCCACAACTACACCAAAGGCTGTAATCAGGGCAAAGCCCCCGACTTCCTTCCTCGCAAAGTAAGTGGGTGAAAGCAGAAATCTAACAATCTTACATACGTTGATAGGTTTCTCCCAGTGCTGCACAACAACGGCTCTAGAACAAATAGCAGTTGAGCTGCATGAGGCCTAGCAGGACTGGGGATACAACTAACACAGGATTGAAAGTTTTGACCACTTCATCACTCAAATTTCCTGTGCAATGTACATGGATTGCATATAAGTTTTATGCCCTGAACAATTAAAATCTACATTTAGTATTCAAAGAAACACTTACCTGCAGCAAGAATTTTCCCATTAAGTTTGGTAATTTTGACATTTTGAAAGAAAAAATTCATTATCTTTCCATCATATTCATTTCGGTATTAGCTCCTTCCTCACCACCATGTAAACTAAAAAATCATTTTAGTAGTTAGCATGTTTACCAAACTTTGCCAGTTTGTCTTAACTGAACAGCCACAGCAATAACATGCATGCACCTTATCAGCAGTGGTTATAAAGAAATCAGATTACATTCTAAATTATGAAGGTTACACACACACTGGCAAATTTTTAGCTAAGTTGTGCTATATTTCACATACTTCAAAATGATACAGTACATAATGAAGAATGAGTTTCAAGTTAAAATTTTAAGAAATCTGCAAATGATAAGTAAAGAAGGTCCTTTGGCATCGAGAAAGAAAAGTAATGAGCAGAAAATTCATTACATGACTTTGTTTTCTACAACTTATTTCATACATTGTCTGAACCACAAAATTATAAAATTTAATAAATGGAATTAAGTAGTCTTTGTTGTTGGCTGAAAGACATTTCTTAACCCATCTCAAAATTAACTCATTCATTCGACATTTTCAAATGGTTTCAAGATACACTGATAAGTGTAACAGCTAAATACTCAAAATCTAGCTTGGGGTCAACAAGCTTCTCTCACCACGTAACTTGTTATTTATTCTCATTGTCATAGTTCATGACTTATCAAACATGCAGCCAAGACTGAACTTCAGATCATGTAATTATTAAAACACATTGACAAGTTATTTCATTTCAGTGAACTGGTGAATTCAAAGTTTTCCTCCACTCACTACTCAATTGTCACATCAACTTCAGTACTCAGATTAACAGTCTGTGAAGGTCTAAACTAAATTAGTTCTTGTACATTATAAAAATCTTAAGTTTATGCAGTTACATTTAAAAAGAGTAGGAAACACAGGGAAATCAGGAAAAAAAATTAGGGTTCCAGTGAAATGTGGAAAGCACTAGAAAACTTAAGAGGTTACTCTAAATAGTGGTATTGGAAGATTTTCTCAGTATCATGGCTGAGACTTTCAAGGAACAAAGGAGAGCTTTGGAAAATAAAAAAAAAAGGCAAAGGAAGACAACAAAGTCTAACAGATATCTAGGGGAGATTCTCCAGCTGCAGAAACTAAAACCTGGATTTGAATTCTTGAACTTAGCGGTTGACAAAAAAAGTCTTTGTATGACACACTGTCCTGCTTACACTCATCATTCAAGACAAGCCACAGACTGTCTAGGATCCTCTGATAATAATAATGCCCATCAGAATCAATTTATATGACTATAGTCATCACAGAATGGAGATGCAATGCTGGTAAAACATACCACATAAAATGAAGAGTTAAAAAATTAGGTAGGTGCAGGGCATATGTTACAGGGAGTTTTCCAGAAAGTAGAAAAAGATACTTTTATTTACTGACTGCAAGGAAAAGCACCCAGTGTTCTATTGAGATCCTTGTATTATTCACCTAGTTTTACAAACAAATTCTGCAGAAAGAGGAAATTTCTGTTTACATATAGATTCCTGATTCTCTGATTCAAAAAAAATAATTAAATATTTATTGATTCCTCCACCTCTATTTTAGTGATTTACAGATAGGATCAAACTGTTAAAACTTTCACCTGCTGATAGTGAGTATGAAAGGCTGTGCAAAAAAGCTCAGCACGTTTCCAAGATCAATTGATCAAGTGCTTTCAGAATCCAGCAGCAAAAAACAGGAATCTTGACAAGAGCACTGCAATCAGAGTGCTAATGGAACACACACTGCCATCACAGTACAGACAAAGGAGGTGAAATGCTATTATTATTTGTTATTACTATACTAAACCCTGTATGCCTGGATGCCTGTTTGCCCATGCAAACACTTGCACAGCATAAGCTTCAAGGAAAATAAAACTACAAGAGTATAAGCATAAGCAAAAAACTGTAACATAAATGCATAAGCAAATAAAGGAGAAAAATCCCACAGCATAAGCTCTCCTTGGTAGCTTACAATATAATTGACAATGAAATAAAACCCTGGGATAGAGTTTTCAGCTCAAACGTTGTCTTTTCTTTCAAAGGTCACCAGCACAGACTCCACTTTCTACACATTCATGTTGAAGTGTTTTAGCATAGAGAATCCCCAAACAAAACAGAGAATGTCTAACATCTCTTACATATCTGTTAGTCTCTTTATGATGAAGACACCATATGTGATTGCACTTGAACTGCTCGTCTCCTTACATTGACCACCTTGTATTCTGCATCCTTTTATCTCATCAGCTATCCCATCCAAATTTAATATTATTTTTACTGCCACTATTTTTTCATTATTTATAGATTTCCATCTCTCTTCTCACTTATATTTAATTCAGCTATTGCTGTATATTTTGATGGACTGTTACATAAAGCTCCAGTTTAATAAGTTTATCATATAAACATACTGTGAATAATAAACACACTGAAATTACTTGTATGTTAGGACCAGCCCTACCCAATGTGTCAATAGATTATGTTGATACTGTTGTATATAAATTTTTTTAAGACAAGCTGCATTAACCTTATTTTAATTCTTGAATACTGTGACTACACTCTTCATAGCTAAACATGTTCAACAGCATTACTGTGGAACAGCATTAAAGAGTGACAATTACATAAAATTTCCAAGTACTCTGACAACTAACATTACCAAAATGAAATTTTAAGTAGTGGCATTAAGACAACACCTCTCAAAAAGAAACAATAAATAATTAATTTTAAGAATTTGGTGCTTCATTAAGTACAGCTACCTCATTACTAGTACCAACATCAACATAAGACATTCAGACAGTTCAGGGGTTTTTTTGTTTTGTCAAGAGCTAGCAAGATCTACTAGCAGGGCTGAACCAACCAGCTTTCCTAACAGCAAAAGTCAGGAATCAAGCAGCACTGAGACTTGTCAGACAGTGTCATAGGAAAACTCAGAACTACTTTCCCTGATATCAGATATTACAAGCACATTATAGAGGTCTTAATTATTTTCTCAGACATACAGTTCAACTCCAGCTTTTTTGCCTGGGCAGTAATTAAGTGAGGTGAATTTTATTCTTAGATTTTAGAATTGCATGGGGATACTCAACAGACTTTACTATCGTCTTGGGAAGTCCTAATCACAGAACTCTGCTACACTGGCTTTAAATATTCAAGGAGATTCCTATAAGAGCAACCCATTGCAAGTTTAATATGACTGGTATCATTTTTACTATAATCCCTACAGCCAGCACTGGATTATGATCAACTGTGTCCAGCTCCTTTTTAGCCCATTCTTTGACTGCGATTTTCTCCTTCACTCTTCCTTTGCGAATCAAGGCTTATTTAGTAACATACAATCTCCATTTTAAGTACATCTTTCAGGATTTAAGCCTGAAAGCAGCTCAGCAGATAAAGATTAGCACACAAGCACACGCTAGGATCAAGCTGCAAACTCCAAGCTCCTGGTCTTTATTTGACAAGTGAATCTACTACAGGAAAAGTCAAGTGACAATCTTCTGAAAACATTCCCGAAGAAAATGGGAGTGGATAAAGGGTAACACATGCTAAAGAGAAGGCATCTGTTTATTAACTAGATGTTGGAATATGCTTTCTATTTTTACAATGCAGTTAGAGTTAATATTTATGAGGCACACTTTCAATCAGGTGGTTAATTTCCGCATTCAGACAATCTGATGCGTTTTAATTCAGAGGCATGTCTTCACTTATGCATCAGAATACCAAGCTCATTTCCTGTGTATTGGAAGGTAGATAGATGTAGTGCATAGAGTTACCACTTAAATCATGTTTCCAGGCGTTCTGCCTGACAATGCATGATGTAAAGATTAAAGTATCCTCTGTGAGCTGATATCCTGTGATTCACAATTAAAAGCTTTGCATTAACCACTAGTTAGGGCTAAAAGTTTCAGATTAATTTCAGGTACACACGACTTGTCTAGCTGTCATGTCCTGCTGTTGCCCGGCTTCTTCCCATTAAAGTAGCTGCAAAAGTTGCATTACTCTCTACAGAAAGTAAATTTATACATATTGTTTTACAAAGGTATTACATTTGAGACCTGCTCAGTTCATTAGCTCATATGACCAAATGAAAGTTTTTTGAAAAACAGAGTCTTCCTCCAAGCTGGGTCACAAATGTAATAGCAGAGTTCTTTTTAATATAGTAGCAGCAGGCATTCAAGAATAATGTCATGTGGTCATTCCATGGGGCAACAGAAGTTTCATTTGAGTTCCAGCTGCAGAATTTGGTCTTACGCAATTCAGTTGTACAAAGATCAGCAGAAATCCAAAGTTGATGATATAAGATTAGAGCCAAAGGCTTCTTTGCTTATGAGAAAAATTCTGCAAAGTTGATATGTGCTTATGGATGTTTTCATCAAGTGAAAACGTCATTACATTTATACAGTCGATCAACACACAATCCCCACAGGCTACAAGCTAAAAAGTATAATCTGTTCAAGGGAATTCTATAAAAATATGAAAAAGGTAAGTTTTAGTAACTTATAGCTCCAGATCCTTCCCCTCCGCTTAATTAATTCATACTTTTTACAGGAAAGACTTGGGGCTATGAAAGTCTTTGTTAAGTCAGAATTACAACTCCCATGCTTTCACAGTCAAATTTTGTGGACAAATAAGGAGCCGGCCTCAACTGCTCAAGGAATTCATACATCATATGGAGTCACAGGAAAATAGCTTACTGTGCAAATGAGGCAGTCCAAGACAGACTGTATCTATCAGACATATATCCATGACAGGCAATTATGTGCATCACACATAAAATATACATATATCATACAAAATTAAGAGTCCATCATCTGTGTATTGTTTCTATGTCTGTACTATGTGTCGATATAACAGCTGTTATGCAGCAGCTCCTAATTAGATTTTCTGCAGTCATCCCCCTTTCTATAGTTTAGCCTCATTAACACGATGCTTGCAGATGTCAAGAACAACTTCATTGAGCCTGGTGCAATATAAAGACTTAAATATGTGATGCTCCAGCTGCCATCTCAGAAAAACACTCCCAGAAGAATTCACTAGTTGACAAGAAAGAATCAGATGCATTAGTATCTTAGTTATCTTTAAACTTTAATTCATAAGCCTCCAGTATGCACAGCTGCACCCAGCGGATCTAAACCACAATCCACATGTTTTGGTTTGATAAGCTTCTATCTACTAGCGGACCAGCTTTCTAAACTTCGTTGCAATATATATTAATCCATTTTATAATTCCATATAACTAACAGTAATAGATTTAGTTACCTTTTTGGCTGAGATCTTATGTTTTAGCTGCATTTTCGATGTTTAATAATAAACACTGACAAAGTGCACTTGCTGCTGTGCTAAACATTTCTCAGTGTAACTGTGGTCTGGAAGGAAGGAAACCTCATTGGGACATTATATAAGCACAGTTACCATTATCTTTACTCTGTTGCTTTATGCTGTTAGCAAAAATCAGTATGCAAAAACATTGCAATTTAGATACTTTTAATTAGCTGCTATTGAGTTAAAGACTGTTTTCTTTAACATGACCCAAGAAAAATCTAAGACTGCTAAATTTTGGAGCCACATGAGCTTTATGATGCTTTCAGTCTAAATCTTCGAGACTGGCACTTGTAGTGCACAAAGTAACCTCTCAGAGACTCGAAAAAGTGTTAGTAAAATATCCCACAGAATTTCCACTTACCACTTACATAGCCAATCCACAGTCTTGCAAGAAAGTTCAAGTAAGTAAATGTGGCAAGCTCACCATGTTATAAACAGCTCTGTCTGTACTTTGCATGTATTCATGAGTGGAGGATTGAGAAACAAAGCAGCAGAAAAAAAAAATTGAGCTGTTTAACTCCTAGAAAGGATTTGCTTCAAGAAGTGAGTAAGTTTGTGAAGGTATTAAGAGGTGCTTTGCAAAGCAGTCACTAAATCAAACCATTCAAATAGGACAACATTGTAGAATTGTAACATATAATTCTAATCAAGGTCTGTGAAAGCCTTAGAGATTTATGACCCGCTTAAAAACTTACTGAGAATGATACTCCCTAATCTCTTGTCATCTCCCCCAACCCAGAAAGCACAAACACAGGGTGGGAGAGAGGAGAATATGGAACAGTGCCCTTTTCTTGAATCTAAGGAAGGAGTACTTGTGTAGTAAGGAGTAAGCTATGACTCCAAAGGAGGATGCAGCATTAGGTAAACACATCTAGAATATTAAGAAAAAGGAGGTTTGTCTTTGATATTTGACAAATACGTAAAGATCAGCTGTAGGCAAATGTAGAAAAATCACATATAAGCACAGAAACACACTTGAAATAAATTTTGTCCAGCACCACTATCTCATATGTTAGTTTTGCTAGTGGTCCTCTTGTGAAACATTTTGCTTATCCCCATATTGCCACCACAAATAGACTGGTGCATGTCCAAAGTAAATGAGAGCAGAGCACAACTCCAACAACTTTACAGAGACAACTAGATGGCAGGCAGAATTCGAGTCAGAAGCCACTCTTTCTTCATCATATCACATCCATTTTATAACCCATTTTTCATGGAACTTACTATACTGTATGTTTTGAAATGCCAAGTTCTCTCACCTCCACAAAAATATGAAACTGTAGTGTGCACACAGGGGGAGAAGGGAACAACAGAAAGACCAGATTAGCACATAACATTAAACATACAAATGGTAAAATACAATGTACATGAAAGCTTCAAATAGTGCACAGCCACATGGAAAGGTACCTCCCTACCTATCACATAGAGCTTAATTTCACAGCATCCATCTCTGTGTGGCTACACCCTGGGGAACAGTGTTGGCATGGTAACTGCAGGCTCTATGGCTTTCTTTTTTTTCATATTAGCAGTCATACGAGTTTTTTGTTAGCTTCAGGATCAAGTAAATTTAGACTGATAGCACTGTTTATTTGGGGCAAAAAGGAAAAGAGGGGTTTTGTCTGAAAATGCAATCAATCCTGCAGGAGGGAGAAGCAGAAGCACAGCTTACACTAAAAAAAAACCATAAGGAAAAGTTATATGTGGCTGTACTCCTCAAAACAGTGTCAAGAAAGAATATGCATCAAAAACTTTGTCAATCAGTCCATAGACATGTCAAGGACAGAATGGGCTACATTTAATTTTTACTCTGGTGCCTTCATTTATCAATTTCAGTACAAAAGCAGAAGAGTAGTCAGAAAAAGTCTTTAAAAGATAGTTCAGTTCATTTTAAAATTATTTTTGTAAATTAGGATGTTTTTCAAATAAGTTTGACCCTAAGTTACCTTAATAGCCATCATATTTGTAGATCCAATTTTATATACAGGAAAATGTCAGTTTTAACATTTTTAAAACAAAGAAAAGAGTGCCTCATTCCATGCTTCCATTATTTTTATCACAGAAGAATAACTTGCAGACTAATGAAACACTACGTATTAGAAGAGTATCAGAAAAAAGGTCTGGAAATCACAGTGTATACAGAATCACAGAATCATATAGGTTGGAAAAGACACTTAAGATCATCGAGTCCAACCGTAAACCTAACACTACCAAGACCACCACTATACCATGTCCCTAAGCACCTCATCCAAGCATCTTTTAAATACCCCCAGGGATTGCGACTCAACCACTTCACTGGGCAGCCTGTTCCAATGCTTGATAACCCTTTCAGTGAAGTAAAAATTCCTAACATCCAGTCTAAACCTTCCCTGGCGCAACTTGAGGCCATTTCCTCTTGTCCTATCACTTGTTACCTGGGAGAAGAGACCGACCCCCACCTCTCTACAACCTCCTTTCAGGTAGTTGTGGAGAGCGATGAGGTCTCCCCTCAGCCTCTGCTTCTCCAGGCTAAACAACCCCAGTTCCCTCAGCCACTCCTCATAAGACTTCTGCTCTAGACCCTTCACCAGCTTCATTGCCCTTCTCTGGACATGCTCCGGCACCTCAATGTCTCTCTTGTAGTGAGGGGCCCAAAACTGAACACAGTATTCGAGGTGCAGCCTCACCAGTGCCAAGTACAGGGGGACGATCACTTCCCTACTCCTGCTGGCCACACTATTTTTGATACAAGCCATTGGCGTTCTTGGCCACCTGGGCACACTGCTGGCTCATATTCAGGTGGCTGTCAACCAACACCCCCAGGTCCTTTTCTGCCAGGCAGCTTTCCAGCCACTCTTCCCCGAGCCTGTAGCGTTGCATGGGGTTGCTGTGGCCCAAGTGCAGGACCTTGCACTTGGACTTGTTGAACCTCATACAATTGGCCTTGGCCCATCAATCCAGCCTGTCCAGGTCCCTCTGCAGAGCCTTCCTACACTCAAACAGATCAACACTCCCACACAACTTGGTGTCATCTACAAACTTACTGAGGGTGCACTCTATCCCTTCGTCCAGATCATTAATAAAGATATTAAACAGAACTGGTCCTAACACAGAGCCCTAGGGAACACCGCTTGTGACCGGCCACCAACTGGAGTAAACTCCATTCACCACCACTCTTTGGGCCCGGCCATCCAGCCAGTTCTTTACCCAGCGAAGAGGACACCCATCCAAGCCATGAGCAGCCAGTTTCTCCAGGAGAATGCTGTGGGAAACTGTGTCAAAGGCTCTACTGAAGTCCAGATAGACAACATCCACAGCCTTTCCCTCATCCACTAGGTGGGTCACCTTGTCGTAGAAGGAGATCAGGTTGGTCAAGCAGGACCTGCCTTTCCTAAACCCATACTGGCTGGGCTTGATCCCTTGGTTATCCTCTACATGCTGTGTGATGGCACTCAGGATGATCTGCTCCATCAGCTTCCCTGGTACTGAGGTCAGGCTGACAGGCCTGTAGTTCCCCAGGTACAGTTTAACCTTATGCGTAACAGTGTCTCAAGGATTCCCTCAATGACCAAGTGAATACTTTCCTTTTAGAGTTGCCCCTTTCTATGCTCCATTTGCACAATATGCACTGACTTGACACAGCCAAAGTCATATGGTGCATAACAAATGATATAAGAATTCATTAGACAATGCTTGTAGTAGTCATGCTGTAGAGATGGTAAGGGGCTATAATATATCCCCATGACAAGTACTGAGCGAATTAAGTGATCTTGTCAATCTAAAGGTTTATGTAACTTTCTCTTTTATACATGCAAGGCTTTACTCAGTAGTTAGAAAATGTGCTGAATAAAATTATACTCTAGGCATTCCAGGCACCTATAATATGTGATGCCTCTTTGCAGCACCCTGTAGTAATATCGCCATCTCTTCTTGCAGAAACAAATAGAGAACATGATTCTGATACCTTCTGGAAATTTCTATGACTGTGAATTAGACGTGCTGTCACACTGGTATCTCAACTATGTTTTGTTCTTCCAAAGTGTATCTCATTTGCCTGGTATGATGTAAGAAAGAGAAAGCAAAACCAGATTCTCTTTCTTTTAAAAAAGTCAAATCTATTTCAAAAGCATTTTATTCATTTCTTTCACACTGCAGTCTAGGTGACCATTAATCAAATCTCAACTTCATTCTTTCCCAGTTCCTTACAGCTTTTAAAAAAATAAGAAAAGCAGTATCGTAGAATCATAGAATGCTTTGGATTGGAAGGGACCTTTACAGGTCATCTAGTCCAACCCCCCTGCAAGGGCAGGGACATCTTTAACTAGATCAGGTTGCTCAGAGCCCCATCCAACCTGACCTTGAATGTTTCCAGGGATGGGGCCTCCACTACCTCTCTGGGCAACCTGTTCCAGTGCTTCACCACCCTCATTGTAAAAAATTTCTTTCTTAAATCCAGTCTAAATCCGCCCTCCCTTAGTTTAAAACCATTGCTCCTTGTCTTGTCACAACAGGCCTTGCTAAAAAGTCTGTCCCTGTCTTTCCTATAGGCCCCCTTTAAGTACTGGAAGGTCTCCCCGCAGCCTTCTCTTCTCCAGGCTGAACAACCCCAGCTCTCTCAGCCTGTCCTCGTAGGAGAGGTGCTCCAGCCCTCTGATCATCTTCGTGGGCCTCCTGTGGACTCGCTCCAACAGCTCCATGTCCTTCTTGTGCTGAGGGCTCCGGACATAGTACTCCAGGTGAGGTCTCACCAGAGCAGAGCAGAGTGGCAGAATCACCTCCCTTGACCTGCTGTCCATGCTTCTTTTGATGCAGCCCAGGATACGGTTGGCCTTCTGGGCTGCGAGCACACATTGTTGGCTCATGTCCAGCTTTTTGTCCATCAGTACCCCCAAGTCCTTTTCCACAGGGCTACTCTCGATCACATCATCCCCCAGCCTGTACTGAAACCGAGGATTGCCCCAACTCAGGTGTAGGACCCTGCACTTGGCCTTGTTGAACCTCATGAGGTTCACGCAGGCCCACTTCTCCAGCTTGTCCAGGTCCCTCTGGATGACATCCCATCCTTCTGGCGTGTCAACTGCACCACACAGCTTGGTGTCATCTGCAAACTTGCTGAGGGTGCACTCGATCTCGCTGTCAATGTCATTGATGAAAATATTGAACAGCACTGGTCCCAGTACGGACCCCTGTGGGACACCACCCATCACTGATCTCCATCTGGACATTGAGCCGTTGACTGCTACCCTCTGGATGCTACCATCCAACCAATTCCTTATCCACTGAACAGTCCACCCATCAAATCCGTATCTCTCCAATTTAGAGAGAAGGATGTTGTGGGGGACCGTGTCAAAGACTTTACAGAAGCCCAGAGAGATGACACCCATTGCTTTTCCCTTGTCCACTGATGTGGTAACTCCATCGTAGAAAGCCACTAGTTGGTCAGGCAGGACTTGCCCTTGGTAAAGCCATGTTGGCTGTCTCGAATCACGTCCCTGTCCTCCACGTGCTTTAGCATAGCTTCTAGGAGGATCTGTTCCATGATCTTCCCAGGCACAGAGGTGAGGCTGACAGGTTGGTAGTTCCCAGGGTCATCCTTTCTACCCTTTTTAAAAATGGGCATTTTGGCTGCTTGTAAGATCTCTCCCATGTCTCAGTTCTTCCACTTTACCTCCCCTATTCTCTAAAACATTAGCTCTCTAAAACCACTATCCTTTCTTGCTACCCACCAATAAAGCTGATCTTCCTCAAAAGCATTCAAAATGCTTTGGCCACTGTCAGTGGGGACAAGTGGATGTGGAAATATTTCCATGTTCATGTTCACATAATCTAACAATTGCTATCTGACAAAGAGAAGCCATAATGCCTGGTCATTCATAGTGCTGTGTGCCTAATGTTTGCAGAAACAGCATTTATAATGACTGCAGGTGTGTGAGAGGGGGTGCTCTGTGGGTTTCATGCTATACTGTTACTGTTACTTTACTGTTCATTTTGTAGAACTCAAAGTGCAACCAATTGTAAGCCAACACTAAAGCAGTCAGAGTATTACACTTCCCGTCTATCAGAAAGATGAATACTTTAAAACAAACAATTCTCCCCCTCCCAAAGAAAATCCTTTTAACAAAAACAAGCAGCTAAAAAAGATGGGGGTATTATCTGTGTTTCAAATAAATGTTTATGAGATGAAGAACTGGCTTGGTGCATTTACACTTTTATTACCAGGAAAAAAAAATATGCAAGCTTGTTCTGATTAGTACCTGCAATCCCCACATCTCTGGAGAGCCCAGTTCTCACTAGTAAAGGTCATCAGCAGCATACTGATTAAGCAGGTATGGCCAAAAGCCAGTCAGGAACCCAAATAAGTATCTGAGAGCTTTTCTTCTTGATTGAACAATAGGGTCCTTCACCTCCACTTGAGCTCAGTTCAGTTTCATAAGCCTCGCTCTGCAGGGCTCTGCTGTTTCTTGTACTGTAAGATTCCAGGCTTGTTCAGTGTGGGTTAACCAGTATTTCTGACTCATTGACACTAAGTTCTGTACAGTAGCTGTACAGTAGCTTTGGGATGAATTTGCCTTCTAAACATCTGATTTCTTATATGGACATTGAGAGTGAAAAAAAATTAGAATTACTTTCCCATAAAGTTTAAGTGATACCACTCAATTCCATATTGTTCCCATTGGCCAGAAACACCTTCTTTAAATATTATTACAGAAATTAATATGATCATCTACTTCTTTTTGTAATTTAGCATTTTTAATCACTCTTTCCTCTACCAGATGGGGCCATTTCAATTTGTGTGTGAGAGAGGACACCTTTGGTGCACAAAATGGAAGTGCAAGATTAACTTCAAAAACCTAGTGGTGAAAGAGTTGTTCATTTGCAAATAGCAAATTTAGAACTTGAAGCAATACTGGGTGCAAATTTATGCCTTTTTCTATTATCAATTTCTTTTTAATAAAGGTTAGAATTGTAGGCGAAAGTGTTCACTTGCTTCCATAGCTACAGTAGTTCCACATGTAGAATAGTGTGCTAAATTTAAAAATCAATGTATTTCAGAGTTAATAAAAAGGATACAGTGGCAAGTGAACAAGAATCTTAAATAAGACACAATTTCTTCAAATTCATTTTGGAACAGTCTATGAAACATTTGAATGACAGAAGGCCAAGTAAGTACAGTATCCACATTTCAATGCAAAATGATATATAAGCCTCTAGAAACTATTACAAAAAAGCTCAAACCCTGCTCAGGCACATTCATCAGTTCATTTTCCATGCTAAAACTCTGACTAAAGGCTAAGACCATGTCTTCTTGTTATCTAGGAAGGCTGGGATCAGTCAAGTAATGAAGCTTGTATTATATAACCACATCCTTTTAAAATTCAGAACAAAGATTCCTGTTCTGCATATCACCAGGTTCTGTTACCTGCATTGCTTTTTGTTTTGTGGGGTTTTGGGTGTTTTTTTCCAAAATCATTAGGAAATCCAGATGTATTTGTCACATGGGAGTTACACATCTGTATCTTAGTAGTGAACTGAGCAGCGTGTTCTTACCTTTCTCATACAAAACCATTTCTTTCTACAACTAAGAAAAAACCAACTGCAACAACAATAACTTTACCTCATTTTTAAGATGAAACACCATGTACAGTTTTAAAATCAAATGCTATAACAGTTAATATTTAAGAAGCGCTCAAATTACATAAAAGTAGACAGACAGAAAATATTGAATAGAAGACCTAGTTATCTCTGGAAGTTTCTCATCCAAATTATTGTTAGACCAGGTTGATTATCACACTGAGATTTGACTGCAAATGACTGGATGTAATGATATAATACCACAAGCTATTTGTAAGCATTTCTGGGTTTTATATGTAAAGATTTATTTTCATATGCATGCTAGTCTTCACTGTCTAAATTATTATGACTAAAGTCATTCAATAGAACCCCTTATAACATGTTATTTCATAGCATGGCCTAATCATATGCTATATCAAAATAAGATTTGGTAAAGGCAGGACAGGAAATAAAGGAAATAAGATTACACTAATTCAAACACTGAATAACGAATGGAATGACTGTCTTAATTCAGGCAATTTGAATTATTAATGAACTGTTTACATCTGTAGAGATTTACTCTATTAGAAAGATTTCCTCAACCATCTGGATCAGGAAATTGGAACCTCAACTTCTGAAAAGGTCAGATGCAACAAGCTGGAAAGGACTGCTCTTTTCCAGAACTTATTTCTCTGACTCAAACAAAATTACCAGGAAGTCCATCCTCATAAGTGGGTAACAAAGTGCCACAGTAAAAACACTGGGATACTGAGATAGCAAGCTAAACACACGGTTCCAAAATTATTCTCAAATACCATAAGGAGATGGCATTTCTACCATTGAAATATGGTAGCATCAGAGCAACAGGTGTGATGTTGCTTCTGTGTCTGAATTTTTTATATGTCTGTCATCATTCATTACTAAACAGTCACAGCAAGAAAAGAAGTCCCATTTTCTCCTGCACCTGGTGCCCTCACCTTTCTGCTCCAAAGAAGAATATTTGTTGTGAAAGTTGATAGACCATATAAGTTTTAGCCAGCCCATCAACCACTTTGAGAACAGAGAGAATGCTTTTCACTCATGAACAAATGTTGACTTTATTTGTTCATTCTTCACACTGGAGAATTCTAAGACTTACAGCATCTTAGATGTAAAATCACTCAGAATATGTAAATCACCTGATTTACATATTAGTAGTCCTCTAGGCTTACAATAATAATCCAATTTGTTCTCTGTACCTAGCAAATGCTACTTAAAGAACAGCACTATTTGTCAATGTCTAAATTTGACTGAGACCCCATGAGAAATTTGTTGTTGTTATTGCCAACATGTCTAAAAGAAACCACCAGTCCTTCACATTAGATATTTTATCCCTTTAATCTTCCTTAATTGTATCTTTTATTAAGTCTTTTATTTATTATTTTTGACCTCTCTGCATGCCATTCTTTCGGTAATTTGCCAGTCGTCTTTACAGACAGTTACTTCCACTTCAGAAAATCCCCTCCTTCCATCTAATGTTACTCTTCCCTTTTAAACTGAAACCAATATTCAAATCTTACTTTATTTTGGAATTGCAATGAGAGACAATTGCCTTCTACAAAGCCAATAAATATTACAGAGATTCAGATAAAGAAATAAAGGTGATCCCTTAGGGATTCAAAATGTCATTTTTGCAGTCTTGATCTTAAGAGTTGCACTCATGACCAGAGGCTGTCTCTTCATGATAGTATATCAGATGCTATTAGAAAAACACAGGTAACTGCCATACACACAGAGTATACTGTAAATAAGAATAAGCAACGATATTTAAAAGAAATCCAGTACCAAGCTTCAGAATTTTACATATAAAAGTTAATAAATATCCCCTGCATATATGTCTCAGCAGTTGCTCAAACATCCTATGCCTTGTAATCATACAGCCCTCAGAAGGGATGCACATAATCAGAAAATGCTGTCATTGATTTAGGCATACCAGTTGGTAAATACATATCAAATGTACCGTAAGAGAGTTCTACTACCATCTGCACTAGAAAAAAATAATAATAACTTTTTACAATGCTTTAAAGTCAGTTGGCTAATGGTACATGGATAATTTTCCCATCCATATTGTAAACAACTATTATAGATAGCTACAGGATCCTTCACATTCAAGCATTGCAGCTTCTAAAACTATGTAAACAGAAATCTTGCAAGTAAGACAACCAGAAGATAAAGGGACAGATGGTATTAGCAGACTAGCATCACTGGGGCTTAGAGTAACCACTTCCCTAACAGAGTTCCCCCACATCTCATCCTATCCCCCTGCATCTTTTAAACATCTATTAAATGACATAGCAATTCTCATTATGCTCTTGGCAAATCTTTTCCATCAAATCAAGTATAGTATTCCCAACAGTAATCAAAAGTTATGTTTCCAAGCCTGGATTCACCAGCACATTTGTCATACATAATAGACACCTTAGATTTTCCTGATGAGTGTAAGTCACAAAAGCCGAATAAATTGCATTACATTTATTTTGTACTTCCAGCTGCATCACTCACTCGACCCTGCCATTTGTTTCTGACACAACCGAGACATTCCACACTTCAACATTTTCCAGTTATAATATTCTTAAAGCAAACAAACCCACAAAATAAAAAAACCCAAACAAAAAGTACATTTTTACCACCAACATGCTTGCCTTGCTATCATTCATGAGAGACATATTTACTATTCTTTCAGCAATGCCTGTTGAAGAGGAAAGCTGCAAGAGAAACACAGAAGATTTCTGCTGGCAAAGAACTATGCAGCAAACAATGGCATCTTCAGAGTTGTAGGTATTTACCTTTGCTAAGCAAAGCATGAGAAAAGTATGTGGCAAAGCATGGTCTTTAAAGCAGCTTTCAATAATCAGGTAATCAAAGGTTTTACTTTATGCTAACACATCATTCTTGACATTTAGCTGTATGGTTTTGTTCTACCATCAAGTTCCACAAATCATAGATGGAATTACCGAGTACCTCATGCACAGCCCGAGGTAATCAGGGCTTTACAATTAATATTTCTGAAACAAAGTGTGCTCTAATTACTTTAGAAACTTCTTGTAAAAAAAGTGGCATAAGGAAAATGGAACGTACAACTGAGTTCCAAGTTCAACAGTTACCACAAACACTTGTCAGAAACCCTTTACACAGTTCCACACCATCCTCTACAGAAGACTGGACAGTCTTATACAGTCACCATTTGAATTGTGTAAATTAATATATGGCACAAAAGTGATAAGACAAAACAATGATTGCTTTTCACTGTGCCTCTGAACTACTTTGTTCTGAAGCAGCCAGCCAGAAAGACAGACATACTCTTCTCATTAGTTTTCAGAGGCACTGATTCAACATTTTGTATAAGAACACAGAAAAAAGTTAACTGTGCAGATGCATCTTAAATCTGCAGGTATCAGTAGAATGCATTCACTTCCCAAAGGCTTCCAAAAATTCATTTATTTACAATATTAATACCTCAGCTATGTTTCCAAAGTTTACTCAATATGAATATCCCTAAACAATGTTTAACGTTCTACAACACACAGAAGTTTCAGGCCTTTTTTTTTTTTTTTTTTTTTTAAGAATATCCATTTTTCTTTCCCGCATTCAGCAGCCAGCTATGGCTATTTCCAGCAATGTGCTCAGCACCCTCGTCTCTCAGCAGCAGTGTTCAGCACATTGCATTATCTTACTGTCACTGCAGATAATTACGGTAGTTTTGCAGAGAGATCTTGACTGCAACCAGTTCCTGCTGTACTGATGGAGAGAGTACATGCAACTCTCTATGAATGCGACCGCATCAGAAGACAGAACCTTCCAAGACCTATCAGGGGACACACACCCTGGCTCCCCTGGCCTGAAGATCTGTCTCCTAAAGAAGTTTGCTGTGTTATTCTACTAACACAGCAGTGTTAGTAGAATAACTAACATCTTCATCAGTAAGAAGCACACAGGTGAATACTCACATCAGGTCCTGCATACATACATTTCTGATTTTAACAACTAATGCCAGCATACCAAACGTAAGAATAGTTCTCTAGTCAGGGATTAGTGGGAGAAAAATCATATATAAATGATTACGAATATGTACAAATAATTTGGCTATTCAAATAAAGCTTAAAGGAAGAAAAAATTTCTTCCTTACAGAAATATCTTCAGGAAGAAAAATTTCTTCCTGACAGGTTCTAGAGCCATTCTAAGATTTTCTGCAGGTGAACAGTTAGACATACAAACATCATGCTGCTAATCACTGCAGCCGTTTGTGAACTTGATTCACATACAAGTGAATCCGATTTCCTGCTGACTTCTCTAGCAATTACATTTAGCTTTATATAAGCAACACCTGCAAGTACAATTTTACAGTTTGACTGTGGCTATGGCTGAGCTGATTATTTTAACTTGAGCCCACAATGTCTATGAATTCTTGTGAGATTAAAAAAAACCCTATATATACAAACATTACAGTTTCCAAACACAAAAAATCCTTAAAAATTGTGAGCCTATTGTGAAGATATCTGGAAAACTTCAACAGAAAAAGAAAGCAACCTAGTAGTAATCTCCCCAAACAATATAAAAGAAATAAACAAGCTAAATGGATTATGTTGTTTACAAAAATATCTAGAAATGGTTTTCATCTTCCTCTGTATGTTCAGGGAATGGGCTTCAAACTTCTGTCCCTTTCATGTCTGTAAAGCAAGCAGTAGTAGCAATATGTTGTTGTAGTCCTAAAAGCATGATCAAAGCCCTTCATATTATGAAGGACAGATTTCCTTTCCAGGTTTTATTTCAGAAGGGATCAGACTTGTCCAGAGACTGATCCCCATTATGCAACCTCTTCTCTCTGGACAAACAGCCTCTAGGCAACCTCTAAGCACTCCATTCAGTACAAGGTGTGCCTTCTTTCTTTTCCTTGTGCCTGGCTGGGTACAGCTGCTGGGCCTCCACACTGATGTAAGATCAGTTTTTGGCTTCAAAGTTTGCTATTTGGACCATTCTGATCTCTTTCCCTTGGAAAGCCCCTATTCAAATTGTGAAGTCTTTGGGACACACCCTGTCTTTTCTACATCCTTATGAAAGTTATCAGGAATTATTCTGGTGCAGTAGCAGCTAGAAATGATGAAAAAAAAGACAGAAGGGAAAAAAAGAAAAAGAAAAAAGAAAAAAAAAGGAAAAAAAAAAAGAAAAAAGTACCCGATACAGAATGAAGCAAACTGTAAGAGAAATTAAATGCAAAAAAGTAATTAAAAGTGTGTAAAAAGACAGCATTTCCCAAAGAAAACATATCTTTCCCCCCCAAAAACGCGCCACACTACAGGATTCAGAAGACAGTCTGCAGTAAAAGAAGTGCAAAGAAAGTGATGCAAGAAAGATGAGAAAATTCACCACATAAGTGACAGGAGAGCTAAAACATGCAGTGTAAAGCCTGTGGGAAAGAGCAGATCTGTTCCCCCCTCCCCACTTTAAGTCTTGCAATTACTCAGACAAACTGTTTGGTGACATCCCTAGACTAATATTCAGATTCTGGTTCTGTCTGTGGGTCTTGCTCACAGCCCTTTCTGAAATTTCAACACATCATTTTTCCCCTCTCCATCCCCCTGCCTTGCCACGTGTTCTTGCCAACCTAAACAGTTAAGACAGACTCTTTTAGAGCACACTGCCTTCTTGCGTTTTTGTACAACACTGGTCAAAATTACTAGTCTCTAAAAGATCTAACTACTAATAAAGTGTCCAGAACCAAGATTTTGGCATGGTTCAGTACTGCAGTAGACACTGATCTCACCTTTATCATGGCTACGCAGTCATCTGAAAAGACATTTGGGTTTAGGTTTTAAAAGAAGTCTAAAACATGCAAGATTCTGTCTTCTGTGAACTCCTGTGAAAATCTCTGTATGAAATTATTTTCTCAGGTCAGTAAAAGGTCTAAAATACTGAAATATTTCCTCAAAAGTGGAAAATTTTCAACTGAGTCGCTGCCCCCTCCATCTTAATTTTGGTTCAAAGTCATTAGCTTAATTTTAAATAATTGTATTTTGATTTTAGGACTTTTCTTCTCCAGAAAATAACTGAAAAAATGGATTTTTAATGAAAAACATAAATAATTCATTTTGAAAATATAAAAATGTAAAGTTACATTAGTTTTGGTTCACAATTGTTTTTTCTTAAGGTGGGAGATTAATGGAAAACAATCCTCTTTGGCAAATGATTTTGTTTTCAATTAATCCATATTTTGAAATGCATGGGTTACGTAGAAAAAAATCATCAGGAAGGTCTATTTCCTTTGTCTACAATATTTTTCAGTAGGAACTGAAATGATGATTCAGAGTTTGCATAATCAGATTTTTAATTTACACAGAGGTTTCAGCCTTTTGGGGGAAAAAAAAAAAAGTAAAGATTATTTGCCTGGAATACAGAAGGGATACAAAGACCCTAACGCTGCTGATCTGGTGGCATGTGCCTCGATATGGTAGAAGGGCAAGGTCACTGGAAAAAAATCCTGCTGGATTTTTAATTGCACAACAGAATTTGGTGCAGAAGAAACATACGGGGCCAATAACCCAGAGGTCAATGGACTAAAACCATTCTCTGCTATTATAGCACCCTACCATGGCACCAGGCCTAAAGTCTGGCTTTTGGGTACAACTGGGGCGCCAGCTGACATCCCACCTTCCCTCAAACCAACAGAATTATATGATCATTTGCAACATTTCCAGATACAGAAGTACAGCACAGCAGATTGTGGAGGTTTGCGTTTTTGCAAGGTAGTAAGGAGAGAACATCCTGTCCTCTCTCAAAGCAGAGTCTCCTGAGTAGGAAGCATACCAGAGTTCATATTACCATGTTTAGTTGAACCTAACTTCTGTGAAGGTACAGCTCAGTGCTGCAGCTGAAAAGCAGTCTTCTCCTCTCCATGTATTGCATTCCTGCCATCTACTTTGTGCTGGTGCTAACGGTGAGTCAGATCAGTGCAGAGGGAAGGCAAGCCTGCACAGACAGCAGCAGTGTGACATTAGGTTGGCTAAAGCGTATCATGAAACCACCCTCACGGATAACCAAACAGTGCTCCCAGCTAAGCATGGTATATTGATATCTGGATCACTCTCAAAGTCATTCAACTGCACTTTGCCACTCCCGCTCTATTAATTTGACTTCAACACTTGGAGCCAAGGTGAGGACCTGGATTTAGGGAGAAATGGTAACTGCTACTTTTCTCAACTGTGCAACGGAAGACACAGCTATCAAGTACCTGGTCATCATCAGCAGGTGAATATTCAAATATTTGGACCAATAGACCTAGTTTAGATTTATACTTCACATATACAATTAGCCATACAATTCCATTTTTATACTACATGGATATTAATGACATTGTTACAACTGTAATCATACAGTTTGCTTTACTGCATACAAGTTCCCTGCATGTTAAATTTACCTTACTAAGCAATAAGAAATTTCATTTCTTCAATGACATATACACTACGCGGTCTTCTTATTAGTCAGTGTTATTACAGCTGCCAACCACTTGGACTAGTAGTAAACAGTTATCACGTCATCATTTTAATGGATGGGAACTCAGGTTTTACTGTACATGTGTCAAACTACTACCATAAAACAACAACTGTAGCATACTAATGAGCCACATTACTACTGGCTGTTCTCAGAATTTGATTATTCACAATCACTTACCTTCATTTAGGTTGAGCATCAGGATTGTTCAGCACCAACTCTGTTCAGAAGACACTGCACCTCCCTGAATTAAGTAACCTTTTTACTTTGCATAAGTCACCTAAGAATTGTTCAGTTAAAAAAGCTTAGCTCATTTTCAGATTAATGAAGGAATTGTCCCCCAAACAGGTTTCACCACAGATCAGAATGTCAAAGTCCTTAGTGGCCTCTCCATACTCATAAGATCATGGGAAATTCAGCCTGGAAGGGACCTCAGGAGGCCTGTAGTCCAACATCTGGCTGCAGGGTCAGCTATGAGGTCAGACCAGGTTATTCAGGGTTTTATCGAGTCTCAAGTCCTTTCATTGATGAGAACAAGGATAAATATAAGTGTATTTAGCCCGTGCATACAAACACTCTTTGAGCTAGCACAGTAGAAGCAAACCTCAGTACCAGGAGCATAGTGCAGAGAAATCTGAGCTGGATCCACATGATCCAGGTTGATTCAGAAAACCCTCTGTGGGCTGAGCTGATTAGTTTCAGCACAGTTCACAATGAAATGACTACAATATTTCTGGTCCCCAAGCTAGGAAGCATGCACAGAACTTGGGCATTTGCTCCTCTTCTTTTAAACTACTAGCTAGGGCCATCAAGAAAAGTGCTTATCAATTTTTTTCAAATTTATTAATAAAACAAAAGTACAATTTCTTCAGGAAAAAATACCCAGTTAACTCAGCCTGTTTCCTAGGCCTCGTTCTTCGTGCACTGTTACACAAAAAGACCATGAAATGGAGCAAAAAAACCCATGCCTAAACAAGATGTAAGGTTAGTGCTTGATGTTTCAAGCTTTCTTTCAATCCTCTCTTGTTTCTGCGTAAGTAAGACTATTGTTTCTTAACCAGAAATTAGATTTAGATAACTCAAAATTACTGAGGAATAAATAAACATCATTTTCATCAAATAAAAGTTAATACAAGAATCATAACAATCTAATATTTGAAACATTTTTAGAACAGTCTGTGTGTAAAACATCTAAGTATATAACTTTTTTCTCCCTACAGGTCAAAAGAAATTAGATTTCCTAAAATAGATGCAGAAGTAAATTTTGATGTGTATCGTACACAAATAATAATGATGCTGATAGACAATCAGTAGCACATACAGGAATTTGCTAGTAGGGAATAAATTCAAGGGCTAAAGTTGCAGAAGAGGGAGAGGGGATAGATCTTCAAGTTTCTTGCTGCAGTTCACAAGATTAAAATTCAAGCAATCCAGAGTGAGAATGAGCAAACTTTATATTCAAATATTTCTGGCTGTTCAAATTTAGTCTCCTGTTAAAGCTTTATTAAGAACCTTTCAGAGGCAAACAATGGGCTTTTCAAAAATAAGACAGCAAATCTCTTATAAAAAGAGCCAACTTTGAGTCAAACAAATGAAGATTATTAAACATTTTTTTAATAACTGAAAGCATGAAAGAATTTTTTCTCCTTAAAAATATAAGAATTCACACATAGCTATCAGTCAATAAATATCAATAGATTTAAGGGAAAGCACTTACTAGTTTTCTACTTTAAATTGCTTCATATGTATCTGAAATAATCCAACTGTATATTACATAGTTAAAATAACAAAAGTTCCTTTGTAGATAATTTTTTTAGGTGACTGCCAATTTTGAGAAGTGATTACATTTCCCATAGATATAAAAGAGTTATAAAAGAAGTTACATCATGAAAACGCGTTCACTATATAGGTAGAGTCCTTCCTGCTTGTACTAAGTCTGAACAACAAACTTCCACCTAACATAGTAGAATAAGAGAATCCACCAACACTGAACCATGGGCTCAGAAACTACAGCTAAGGAATTGCTTCAGTGCAGCTACTACTTCAGCCTGCTGGCTGGAAAACTACTAAGCCTCTGAACCTTCCCTGCAGCATTTTAAAACCAGAGGTAGAAGAGAACAGAAACAGCGAAGAAATAGAGCATCAGCTGCCTGACAGGGACTGAGCACTCTGCGCTCTCCTTCATTTCAATTTCTGACTAATTTTTAGACTAAACATCTACACACATCCTATCACAAGCTAAGAAGTTACTACCAGAAGTTATGAGCCACAATCTTTTTCCCATTGAAGGGAGCAGCAAACAACTTCCATCAGTGTTAATGGACGCAAGAACAACAGCTGCTGCTATTGTTACATCTCTTCAGTGCTCAGTTCTTGGCCCATTCCTTAGAAGAAACCATTGAAGAAAATTATGCAGTTTCTGCTCAAGTCTACTACCACACTGGCTTCTAACCAATTACCAACCAGACAAATACAAGTTCGATATTCAAGGCCTATAAACAGCTTTCCCCTGTTGTGACCCATTTGCTAGCTGCAATCTATGAGAACAGAATGTGGTCCGTGAAAGGATGACAAAACTTGATTAAAAACCAACACTTCCCCTGCAACACACACATTCATAAACATGATAAAATGGGAAGGAGGAATGAAGATGTAACAAATATTCAAGCATTAGTCCTATTTTTTAGTAAAGAAAAGCCTTTGTGATTAGATTGCAAAATAGCACATATGGATTTTTCTTTCAATACAGTAACATGACTCATGACTTTTTTTTACTTTTTTTTTTTACTTTTCTGTAATCAGTAAGATCACTTTATATTAAAGAAGGTGCAGAAACACTACAATAAAGAATGATGTCTGCAGGTATATAGCATACACAAAAATAGCATGTGCTGTATGATCCATCATACAAACAAAGCAAGAAACAGAAGGAATTTCAGCCTGAGAAACCAAACTTCTGACACTTCCCAGGTCCTTCATCAGGATGCCAGACAATAATATTAAGCTTTGTAAACTCTCAGAGAAATTGTTCCACCCCAACAGAGACGTTCAAGTAAGACTGTATATTACACAGATGAAGCTAAGTAGTGGATGATGTACTATGTTTTCCATTAACAAAACCTTAAATATCTTCGCTACTTGCAACATTAAATGTAGTTTTCTAGATGCTTTTTTCCTCCTCTTACAAACAATAATACTAAAGTCACTTCCCTTAGCATACAAAAATGTCCTAAATTTCCCCACTCAGTCTCTTTGAATTCTAATATATATCAAAAATTCACACAAAGAAAACCATGTCTAAAATACAAATTATGGAATTAGATAATTGGGAAAAAACTGTATTTAACTGCACTCTCCCAGGTCTAAGTCTACCAGCTGAAACCACCTAGAAAGGAACAGACTGAAAGCACTCTGGAATTACAGATTCCATCTTCTCCCAGAAGCATTTACTGATGCAATTCACAAAAGGGTTGAGACTGACTTGCAAGCACCAGGCAGAAGCAGCACTGTCTCTGTAATGGAGGCATTCCTGTCCCTACCATTACATTTTGTTATTGTAATTTTGTGGATCTTTTATGAGGCCATGCCCCTCCCACAGTAAAGCAATGAAAGCATATTAATTAAGGTATCAACTGAATATACAATTCAGATGCATGGGAAAGTAGTCCCCCCATATTCCTCAAGTTAATTCTCTTTAGTTTAGAGAGACCAAGTTATGCACCAGGTTGCATAATATTATTATTACTACTTTTTATATTATTGCATAACATTATATATATATGCACTCCTTATTGTTCAGACTCCAATTATACCAGCTGATTCAGAGAGACTGTATGGAAATCAAGTCTACCACATGCAGTTATTACTGTGCTATGCCTAAAAGATTTGAAGTGCTTTAGAGCTTATATAAAATGGTCAAAACCACTCAACTCATCCCACAAACAAAAAGGAGCACAGATTTTCTGGAAGATGGCAGTAATCATGCAAAATTTTTGCATTTTACTTGTAGAAGTGGGAAGTAAAGAAGGAGCTCTCTAGGTAACTAGCACTCTCACAGTTTCTATGGATGCAATTAGTATCTCAAGGCAGCTACAAAATTTGCTCAATCCAAAACAAGCCTGTAAAGTCTTAAAACCTAACATGTTAATTTTTACATTCAGTATTTTATCCTCCTGAAAAGGCTATATTAACACAAAATAGGACTGGAGTCTAAATTAACAGACAAAATAAAAAGATAGCTGCCTTGGCAGTAAAAGAGGTATATTTTTGCTAAGTAACTCACTGAACTATAGTAAAAAAATTTACAGCATCGAAAAGAGGATTTTTGACTTCACAATAGACTTTGAAAGAAGAGGTTGCCTCTTTCTATATAGCTTACTAGTGTTGATGAAAGCCTAACACAGTTCTAAATCTTTTAAAGGTAATTATTTCAAACCCATGAAAAGCAATCTGGTTAAACTCAATTATCCGTTTACTACCCATCTTAGTTCCAAACAACTCAAATTTTATATCAAAAGCTTTAACTTAGGCCTTAAAAAAGTATTTAAAGGAAAATAAATACATCTCCAATTCCTGAATGAATTGCTAATGCTGAGAGTCAGTGATTTTTTTAAATCAACTCCAAACTTGTTTATTCATACTCTAATAGTTGCACTACAGCAGCAGAATGAAAAACGGACACTACCAGATCCACACAACACGTAGACTAGATTTCAATAAAATCAGAAACACCATAAAATCAAACTGAAGGCTTTAGAAATCTCAGGTACCACAGGCCAGTAACAGGAATGAAATGGTGTTACAGCCTTTTAAACCAGACAGAACACAAAAAAACCCTTCTCTACAGCTTGGTTGTCTGCAAATACCTTTTAACATTTCAGCCAAAGAAAATATTCTTGCAAACACAGCCAGTCCTACAAAGATACAAAAAGTATCGTAAAACACAAACTTGAGGAAATACTGCAGTATTTTTCTCTTTATACTGCAGTACTTTTTTCTTTACATAATCATGCTGGAAATCAGAAGGAGCTACAGAGGTAAGTATCTGAGCAGCAGAAGCATTCTTTTAGTGATGTAAGGGATTGAAAACATTTTTTTCCTGTTTTCTACTCCCAGGTTAACACTACTAAAAACATGCAGGACAGACAGATGTTACTTCCAAAATGTTCTTTGTGCATCATATTAGTCAACATTACTCCGTATCAAATACCTCAAGGTATCCTGAAGACAAAAAAACCCCAAAACATTATGGCCACTGTGAGCAATCACCTTTCTAACTGAAATGGCTTAAACCTCAAACAGCATGTAGCCACCTTAGAAAAAAATTAATTAATGACCAAAAGTCTTTCCCATAGAAGATACAACCGCGAAGAGAGCTTCACAAGGAAGAAAAATACAGAAGATGTCCATATGTGTCCAGCAGTGCCTATAAAAAAAATATTCTATTAAAGAAAATTTCTTTTCCATTGTGCTCCCTGGCATTGTGCCTAATTGCTGTGGTAAAAAAGAAAAATGGATGAAAAATGATCCTGCACAGCTTTAACTCTCTATAAGCTTTCTAACGCGAAAAATATATTTGCTCTCAACAAATGTTAATTTCTCTGCTAAAAAATATCTAGGATTCCTGAGAGGTTAACAAGATATATTTTAAATAATATTTTAATATATTTTATTATAGCAAGACAGTAATTACATTTTATTAATAAGAAAGCAGTAAATCCAAAGTTATACTTTTTATGGACCTATTCCCCTACACACCTCCAGTCATTTTATAATAATTACCTCAAAGTCTCTATCCAAATAACATTCAGAGTGGAAATTGCTTCATATCCAGCTCCCACAGTGTTTGGTTCTGACTCCAGAAAACTGATTTAATGGTAAGACACTAACTAACCTGAGCTGGTTTAATTTTCAGCTTGGCATTTTGTGTTTTTTAGGTTTTTTTTAATTAAAAGAGAGACTCTCAAAAGTCTCTAACCCCTCTATACTGCAATTCTTACTTCTTGGCCTGAGCATGCTGCTATGTCCATTCAAAAGATTATCTGCTGGTTTGAGCATCCAGTCAGTTCTATAATTTAACATTAAGCCTATTTAACAGGTGGTTCAAACTAGGCTCCTATGTGTTTTACCCATCATCATAGAGCAAAGCAGTGAATGGAAGAAAATGATGCTATAAACCCTGCAAGTACATCCACAGAATTTAACACACTTTTGCAGTTCTCAGTAAAGTTTAACAGCAGGTGGGTGACCAAGTAAACAAGTCTCTCAACTGAAACAGGAATTTTCACATCCATCTAGCTACTCTGACATCAAACTCTTTTTTTCCTTAAAGTGAGAGAATAGTTAACAAAAGCTATATATATTTCTATTAGAACTTCCGATATAAACTTGAGATATGATTAAGAAATTGACAGCTTTACTTAAAGGAATTCACTTTGAGGGTTGTTGCAGGATATCAAGTTGTACTTGTTCTTCCATTGCTGGTGAAGAATGATGCATAACAGCAATTCAGAAATTACGCTTGTTCTGTATCTTGTCAGCATTCTATTTTATTAATTCTGTCAATGAGAAACAGATACTATGTTTGGTTTTTTCCTGACAACTGTTCAATGGGGGAAGGCAACAAGCTTGAAGACAGCACAAGAATGTTTAATTGCTTTACAAAATGGGACGCTACAGGACTCACCCCGAGTGCAAAGTAGCAGATGGACAAAATACCTAGCAATTTCAGTAAGTTTACGACTGTTCCCCAAATCATATTCCTATTACACTGCATAATGACAATACTTTATGGGAAGAGGTCAACACCTTTACTGAACAAATGACACACAACAGATGTTAGGAGCATTACTACCACTGTGCCCACCTCCTAAAGGTTGGCTATAAAATCAGGAGGGTACCCACTGAGTTATCCAATAGATGTAGATTCTGTTTTCTAGCATGAAAAAGTCTACAGAAGGTAGTCTTCTAGTGAAGCTGCAAAGCAAGGCAAAAGGAAAGAACGTAAAAGAAAAAGACACTGTTAGAAAAACAAAAGGGTTTTTTTTCTGCCAGAAGTTAATAATTGTTTTCTCTTTGGGTTGGTAAATATTAGCTATGAGTATTAAAGGTCTTTCATGACAATATTTAACATTTTATTTGTGGTTCAATCTGATGAGAAAACCTCATGCCATATTTTCTTTTCTTTACTTATAGTGACCTATGTATGGAGCATTTTAGCTAGTAAAGCATTTTAAGGATTTACTTTATTTTCTTTTTCTTCTTCCGTCCCAAAGCTTTAAAGGGCTTTAAACAGCTTCCTGAAGTCATCAAAAACTTAAGATTTGCCTTCAACCTGACTATGACATGCCCACATTCACAAGTAGCATTCATAATGAATCCACAACTAGGTGGATTTCTATTAGTAGGAATCCACTAGTAAGGTGGCTCCTTACTCCCAGGTTTCAGGAGTGTGGCTTTTCCCCCACTGTTAGTTGCTAGCTATAACAGGTTTATATGGATTAGCTGCACTAGTGTTGTGTCCCTGATAAGCTGCGATGCTAGGTAGCTAATAATCTTCTCCCTCCTTTCCATCACCCTTCTTCAATACAAGTTGTTCTTGTCTTTTTTCAACTGCCCCACTCCCTGACCTTACAGACCTATTGATCTTTTAACATTTCAGGAGACAGCTGTAGAATGTGTAGCAGGCTATTAGTTGTCTTATTGCATCTTAAGAAATTGATGATTCTGTTACTGTCTAAATCAAACATAATCAGATACATAATTCCATCTTGTAGCTTTAAGTAACCATTACCACATTGTAAAGGCTACACAGTTAAATCAGTGGCTCCATTTCTGATTCACATCAAGAACTGGTGTTGGATTAGAAGCAGACAAGACAACAGAATTACTCTGGTCACTAAGGGTAGATTTCCTTACCTTACTCTTCCCCAATTTTCAGGCCAAACCTGCTTTTACTGTAATCAATTTGAGGGAATGAACAGATGACAATACAACTTTCCCACCATTCTTAACTGCAAATTACTAAGGAAAACAGTATTGACCTGTGGGGTAATCATCTTCTATATCAGACCATGCTTGTGAATCTGTACCTTTCTCAAAGTGAATTTTGGAAAGGGCAAGAGCAGGCCAGAAAGCAGAATCAAGCAGACCTAGTGCTATTCTTCCTGTCTTCCAAGTAATTTCTCAGGAGCAGAATACAAAGAACCAACCAAACAGCTATTTAAAGGAGCTATCTCACTATTATGAACCATAGTGAAAGAACTATAGTGTAAGCTACATACCTTTCACTGCAGAGATAAAATTGTTCTGTATGGTTGTTGGTAGGGTTAAGTATCATCTAGGAGATAATGAGCACTCTCTGTTCTTGCTGAGTATCAGTTTGTACAAAATTGCAATGGAAAGGATTTTCCTCATTAACGAACCATGATGGGGGGAAGAATGAAACTTAAGACAGCTAATTTTTCCAGGATGATAATGTTCTTCATTTTTAGGTCATTTGAGTTCCATATTAATTATAGAAAGATGGAGGCTTTACAATCTCTCTGCTCCCTCTCTCGTTACATATGTAATTGTAAATGCTACCTTGCTGTAATAAAACATTAATCTCTGTACTTCTTATTATGGGATCACAGACTCGTAGTGATGGATGACCATGTGTCAGAGCACATTTCCACAGTACACTGTAATGTTACTGAGTCATCATTTGGAACGTGAAAGCACAAGTCCAGAATCTTAGCTAGACTACACCTTTTTGTTTGTTTGTTTTAAACCAACTTGCTAAAGTAGCTTCTGAGTCATATCACAGACAGAGATACCTGACGTGTTATTTAGGCATAGTCATACCTCATTGAATAATTCTGCATATGTACAAACACACAGAACTGCAACTATCTGCTGAAACTTGCCTTCCTTGCAGTTAGAGGCAGAATTCATTATACCCAGGAATAGTAGTATAGGACATGGGCATGAATGTTATGCAGATTTAAACAAAAAAGACTGGAGAGATTCTACTTCATTGTGGTTGATATGACAGTACTTGCTTTGTAATGCAGTAACAACAGAAGTTAGAATACTTGTTGACTTATCTGAAGATATAGCAATGCAGTTTATTTCATCTGCATACCTGCAGAAAAAAAATTTTGGCACACATTTTCATTCAGCTGATGTTCAAATATAATTTCTAATGTGTCTTTTTAGTCTTTTTTTCTGTGTTGTGTGGTCCAGGACAGCCACAATCTACAAATACATCTGGAAGATACACTTACCTATTTACAATAGCTACTTACAGCTGCTTCTACATTAAAAAAAAGAAAAAAAAATACTAGACTGAAAAAGTGTGTCAGTCAGCAGCTTTCACTAAAAAGAAGTAAGTAAAAAGAAGCAAACGCTTGATTCCTGAGTTCTCAGAAGCCTGGACTGGAAGCTATAGAAAAGTCTAAGCTCAAAATGACTGCATTCTCTCAAACTAAGATTCCTAAATCTTTAATTAAGAACAAACTTCACACAGGAAGTTAAGTACAATTCTTTCAAGTATCCTACCTCTCAAAGCTCATTGCCCCAGTCATGGAAATGACAGTGTGCAGGTCAGCCAACTTAAAAGTCTTAAAATAAGAACTCATTTTAATTTTTGGAGAAAGACAAAAGAAACACTGGCTCCTTGGTCCTTTTATCTGAAGGAAAACTGGGACCTAACTCCAGTGCTACTGACAACAATTTTTGTAAGATGAATACGTATAAATATCCAAATAAGAATCATACAATATAACCAATGCATTGGCGTATATATATATACACACACAGGCACATAAATTCTCAGCAAGTCCTATGCAACTTACATAAACAGGTCTTCTGGAAAGAGGGGGAAAAAAAACAAAAACAAAAAAACCTCAAAAATGTCATCTATGTTATGTATCTAATTTCACATGCATAATCTATATAAGTGTGCATAAATCAGTCTCTCACACACACTACTTATACAGAATGTGCAAATCTCCCACACGTCTGAAAAAAGAAAACAAATTGCAAAACCGTACCATCTTACTTGTTGATTCTTACAAAAAGGAAGGTTTACAGTGGGAAATCCCAGTCTTTGGATCAAAACAGTCAAAATCAGCATCACATTAGTATCAATGGGATGGTGTTGCTTTGCTTTGTTACTTCTCTGTAACTCAAATTATACATGTATACATCTATACCCTTTACAGAATATTTTCCCCTCATCCTATCCGACACAAAATGTTGAGTTTCACTGACCCTTCAGTGTGTCCTCTTTTGTAGGGCCACATTAATGTAAGTTAAATTAAAAAAAAAAAAAAGTTGTTTGAAGTTGTAAGCATTTAACATTTTCAGTGCTTATCCAAACTGAGTTATATATTTAAAGTTATTTAAGTTATTTTACTTTCTCAATAATTATCAAGCAGAAAATACAGAGCAGTAAGTATTTATTTTTAGAGAAAGATCTTAACATCATGTAAACTAAAAAATATAGGTATGAAATTCACATCTTCAGGTTTCACTATTGCTGGACATTATTCACATAACAGGCTTAACAACTCATGGAGGAGTGACTGTAACAAATAAAGGGTGCCCATGGTAATTTACCTTCTACAGAAGCAAATGTGCTTTGTTGGGGGATGACAGCTGTCAGACACCTATGCAGTGCTTTTGGATTAAGGCTAAATAAATGCACGGTAAGACATTTACTGTAGACATATAAGCAGGACACAGGAATGGCAAACTGATTATTTCTTACCACCATTCCACAAAATTTCAGTATTCATAACCTAATAGGTATCAGTCTTTAAAGATTAAAAAGAACACTGATTTCTGTAGTATTTTATACTTCCTGTCACAGTTCACCTGAGCAAACAAGACAAGAATAACTAACTGTTTGGAAACTGCAACTTTTCTTGTTATTTATATCAGAAATTTTATGTCTGCTTTAGTTTTTAAGTAAGGCTACAATACTTTCTTTCCCTAGACATGCTGTTTCTTCATATTTTCTTTTAGTTCTGATTTACTTTAATTAATTGTTGCCTTTAACACAAGCATTAGAATTAACAATACAACATCAACATGCACCTGACATGAAGAAGAAGGGGTAAATACAGACAGTTAATAATCAAATGCTCCACTTCTAAAATGAAAGAATTATGTTACGCAATTTATAGGACAAGCATGTCTTGCTGGCGCCACAACTCTTTGTGAAGAGGTGACAGTCATTTAGCTGTGCTATATGTTAGTAACTGCAATCTGTTACAAGTGATTAGTTTTTGGACAAAAACTATTCAAAGCAAATCTGTTCTATGTTTAAGCATACTCAGGACAGACATATGTAGCTTAAACATCATCTGAAGTGATATAAGACACAGCCAAATGTGTTGTGCTCTTCTTCCCCTACAAATATATCCAACAAGTTTTATGGGCATAGCAGGGCAGACTGCTCTGATCTCTGTAAAGCAGCTATTTTCACTCAGATTTACAAAGATGAAATGAACTGCACACTGAAGTGCTTATGTCTTTCCACTGACAATAAAGGTTGTGCAGATTATTAGTTCAAACGCTGTGTAGACAATGTGTTTACACTGTAGTTGCACAAAGCTAGACAAGTTGAAGTTCAAAGCTAGACCCCTCACAGAAGTGTAACCTGTGTGTTTTCCTTGGCCTTTGAAACTACTTTGAACTATACTATTTTGAACTTTCTGCCAGAACACCTGTTTCTTTGTCCTTGTTCTCTTGAAGATACTAGCAGAAAAGGTCATTTGTACTAATAAATCCATGCCAGTTTTAAAATTTTAACCATAATTAAACTGCAGAGGAACACTACCATGAACAGACAAACACCTGAGTATTTAAAGAATGTCTTTATATTTACAGAAAATACTGGTAGTTAAGAATATTCAAAGAGTTTTCATATAAGGGGACAGCACAAAGCCTGAAACAACTCAAACACTTAAAAATAAAGCTAAACAATGAGTATGCTCTCTAACTATCATCTATATATAAATTGGTACATTTTCCACAGATAATTCTTCAGCATTCCTAAAGGCAGGAGGGAACAAGATTTCAAAACGTCACACAGAGAAAACATGCAGTAACATCAGGGAAAGAATTCAGATCTCCCAGTTCCTAAATCTTACGTTCAGGCCATCAAGCCTCTTCAGTTCTTTCAGGAACCACCATTTAATACAAAGACAGTCTAAATTATGTTAATTTCTCCCCCCCCAACTTAATTAAAATTAAATTTCAACATTTTTTTACACCAAGGGCTAAGAGTAAGAATGAAGGTTCCATACAGAAATGAGAGGAAAAAAAGCTGAAACCATTGACGTTATTTTGCCTCTGTCTGAAAAACAACAGATTTTTTCAGAAGTCAAATTTATAGCAAAGGAAAATGAGGAATTGTAAAGTGAACAGTAGAGCAGAACTAATTTCTGAAACCAGCAAAATCTTTCAAACAGGATTTACTAAGGGGAAAAAAGCATGCTACACAGAATGCTATCTCAAATAGGGATTAGAAATAGGAAGCTCTCACGTAAATTCTACTTTTCTATAGAGACATATCAAACAATAACTAGAAATCTGCCACTTTCACGAGATGTCACCATTAAAGTAAGAAAAGGTATAATATGTCTCAGGGAAAAGTACTCCTCTGGCAATTTGACACGTGAAAATACTTGAATTTCTGATTCTAAAACAGTACACTAAAGACATTAGAACCAATAAGGACAGTTTTAATGTTACCTCATTTTTTTCTTTTTCAATGTCCAGCAGTAAAGAATGAAGGATACAATAGCAATTATCAGTGGACAAAAATTGAGGAATGTGAAATATTGGTAATGTTTGAGACAAAGCCATAACTAAACTCCTAACACTCAGGAAGAAAAAAAAAAAAATCTCTACTACAAATTAAACGTATGCCTTATTTCCCCATGCGTTCTCTTCCCCCTCGCTACAGTGTTTGCTATTCTTTCTCAATTTTTCTGATAAAAACATGAAAGAGATTCATCTTACAACGGGTAACTCCCTATTATACTGGAAAGCCACACACATTTCAAAGAACACCTAAATCTTAGAGGCCACAAATATAGTCTAGAAACAAACACTTTTACAAGTATTTATGACCTTTAATCTTTTGTAAATTCTTCTGGTTCTGAAAGGTGGAATGCAACGCCAGCTTATATGCAGGTTTTTATTGGCTGACTATTTGACTTTGAAAGTGAAAGGCAGATTTAGATCAAATGTTAATTTATTATTTCCTTTATTTAAAATTTCATATAAAGAAGTCATCAAAACAGTCCAGGAGAGAAACTCAGTCAAAACAAACTCTATTTTGGAATCCAGATCTCTGATAAACAAGTTGCATATGGCAAAGCAGATGATACCTGCACACTGAAGTAATTCAGAACTACCTGCTCACCTTATCCATAAGATGCACTTTCTCCAGTTTCAGACTTGCATTAAACCTTGAAATCAGAATCTTCTTACTTTTAACGCAGTACTATCATCCCAAAGGGTTCTACACTATTTTTTGGCTAGTAACTAGGTACTGTTCACTGCCAAACACTAACAAAATAAGCACTAACGTAAGCCATGTCAGAATTGGCTCTATCTTCAGGCAAAAACATTTGCAGCCTCCACTGGAGCCCAACTATTGCAGGGAAAGAGAACAGCCAAGTACAATCCTTAGAAAAATGCAGACATCACTAGAGTACTTTGTAATAGCAAAAAAAATATACTGCAGAAAGCAATTAGTGCTTTTCATTTGAGCTCCTCAATCCCTCGCTGTTGCAAGAAGTGCTATGGACTCCTGAGTGACTTAAATTTTACAAGTTTATTTATAATGAAAAACTGTAACTGGGAAAAAAAAAAACATTATGCACAGTGCAACCAGGTCACAGTTATGCCCAAGAAGAAATGAAACTATTTGTTGTCAGTATTTTCCAGAACCACAATAAACAACCTATAGACAATACGTCCATTTATTAGGGCCCAAATCCCACTGTACTTTGACATGACTTATTCAGGCAACACCACTGGAACACAAAGACAAGACATTGGGATGAAGCTTCTATTTGCAAAATAGGTTGGATTGCTACTTCTACCAAAGTCATAATGGAACAGAACAGATTCTTCCACAGTCAGTTCTTGTTTTAGTCTCAGTAGTCCTTCTCTGTAGCATATAGCAATCCTTTACATGTATTACATAGGCTACTTTTTTTTGGGAGGGGGGAATGACAACAAACAAAAACACCCAAGTGCAGGTTATAATTTATTCCTGCTTTACTAAACAAAGTATTAGAGTAGCTTTTTGTAACAGCAGAATTTGAAAAAGCTAATACAAACAGTAAAATATTTCCTTGGTTCAAAAAATCTATGCACAAAACAGCTCGTATATACACTTCTGAAATGTCCAAGAAATGTCAACATTTTGTTTCGATCACATGTGGCAGTGGAATCTCAGCACAGCTTCATTTTTGTGATGGTAAACTTTGTGGGCAGAGTTTGGGGATGGCTATGGCATGAAGGTAGTCATCAATTTCCCATGCAATACAGCAAAAAAAAGGTCTAATATTCTTTTTAATTTAACGCTGATCTAATAGACTTAAGATTAACAACCCCTAACATACTTTTTTCTTCTAAGGTTCCAGCAAATTATAGGAATCTTAATTCTCTTAAAAGAAAAAATAGTCAAGGAGTCTACTCCCCATGGCTGAAAAGATAAGCTGGAAATCTGTGCTGTATAGGCCTAAATGATAGTGACAAATGATACAGAGAGAAAAATTAAGAGAAAATTTTAAAAACTAAGCCACTTATTTGGGGCTGTAAAGTATGACTTTGTTTTTAAAAATGCAACCAGGTCAACAATACTAGTAGAAGTATGTATTTCTTACAAATTTTAATCTACATACCTGTAGATACGTCTATCTACGAGACCAGTAGGAATTGCTCTCTGCTGATCATGGTTTATATATGTCATCCATTACCAACTCGTGAAGTTACGAACAATATTTCTGTACAGTCTTAAAGACCTAATAGTACTTTATTATATCAAAGGATTATTTAATATTTTATAAGAAACATAATACAAATTAAAATAAATAACACCTTTCGTGTCTTGAATCACCTAAAGCTACAGGGATTCACATTTCAAAGTAATAGAGCACAAGACTGATGCTCATAGCTCCATTAGAAACACTTATATGCAAAACACTGCTTTTTCCAATCATTAATTTCTTTTGAGATTCATTATTGCCCTATAGTACTTTTGTCTGAAAAGAGACTCTAGGGAGATGACACTTTCCTTAGTTAGCATTGTTGTAGCTGACAGAATGCATAAAAGGCAAACTGCTTTTTCTCCAGCTTTCAGCCTGAGCCAATCAAATGCAGAAATTCTCGGCCTCTTGTAATCTTGAATTCTGGATTTTGAAGTTTACAGAATAATTGTAGCTTTCGAGCACAGAATCATTTTGTCACATAGCCCATTCTAGCTCGTGTAAATGCTACTGGTGCCCTAAATACCATTAATAAAAAAAAAATCTTGTTCTTTGCATTGTAAGCATGTCAGCCTGATTAAAAATGATTGCATATTGTTAGCGTTAATGCACATTTCATTATGAAAAAACGATCCTTGAAGGCACCTTACACTTACCTTCCTATCAAAAAATAATTTATACCTAGAAACCTTTTTTCTTCTCTCTCAAGCTGATATGATAGGCCCCTGCCTGGATTCCTGGGCCCTGCTGTGTTAAACACTTGTACAAAAAGACAATCTCTGCACTGAAGAGCTTACAGAATCTTTCATTTTATTTTTAGACAACAGCACAGAGCGACTGGAAAGTACAAGTAACAAGATGATTCTGAACATTGTGATAAGCACTGTTTAATCACTGTAAAAGCTTTATAGATATTACAGCAAATGAGAGTTTCAAAAGCATGGACTTGAAGGAAGGTGACCTCAAGGGATATTTAGAGGCAGCTTCTTCTAAACACAAGGCAAGGTAAACAAAAGAGGCTTGTTAGAAAGCTTGATAAATAAACAACCAAGACACTTCGACTGCTCATTTGTAGTTCAAAATAAAAACTAACAGCAAGTGAGGCAAGAGATAAGGCAGAGCAGACCACAACTAAGCAGCTTTGTTTAGAAGTAGCTGGAAAGATCCTGTCAAAAGTATACTTAAGAGGCGTGTAGGGAAACCATGCAGGGTGGCTAACTCAAGAACCAAGCAACTGACCTTAGCAGCAGAGTTTTGCCTTGATGTTAACCGCACAGAACTGGATTCAAGGTTCATAGAGGAGGGGGGTTTTCTCAGAGTGAGGGAGAAGTCTGGGATTTGGAAAGCTTTTTGGGGGGTTCTGTTTCTGGTTTTACTCCAGTTCAGTGCAAGATACTGTGGAAAGTTATTAACAGCAACAGCATTTAACATCACCCAAGAGTTCAATGCTTAAGAAAAAACAAGCATTTCATTAACAGTGACACTTCAAGCTACACCTATACTCTCTCTTCACCCCTGGCTCCTCAGTTCTTATAAAAGCCCCATGAGTTGAGAAGCCACCTAGAAAATAAAGGTCAAGACAACCCAAGAACCAGAAAGATACTTCATCATACTGGGACAGAAGAAAAGCCAGAGTTGAACAGGCAGTGTAATCTCGCCAAAGTCTGCAAATAATACAGACACCTGAGCTGGCATCAATTCAAACTAATGCAGCCATATGGTGTGGCTTAGCCCTCCGTGGACACAACGGGACACAAAGAAACTGAGCTTCCTTAACACAGCACTGGGGGTAAGCTAACAACCTCTGCCTCTGCAAGCTCTGCTACCTTGCCAACAGTCTACCACATCCACTGCTAGCTCAGCAATTCTATACTGCACTCCATTGCTCTATGTTATGCACCAACAACCAACCATGTTCAACAGCAACTGTAGCCATCTGTTTCCCTTTTCCAAGCCCCCACTGAAAACATTTCTGACATCACCGCTGTCTCCATAGCACCTAGAACACTTATGTGAATTTTTCCGGTTTTAAAACAAACCAGAGCAGAAAACTGGACAGATTTAAATGCAAGATGACATTTAATAATTTAATAAACTACTCCAAATGGCAAGGAGTAACTGAACTATGTGCAAGTCCATTTTTCATATGTTCACAGAAATTTTGACTCAGCCAGTGTGAACCTGTGCAGCCACCAGAAAGAATTGTTTTGCATTTCTTCCCTCCTGCTATGTGCATTTTCACCATATCCTCTGCACTGACGCTAGCACCTCAAGCAGCCCTGCACAGTCAACTAAACCAAGGAGTTGATACAGCTCAGAACTGTGTGTAGGAGCACTGATTTGCATTGTCTTAAAGCTGAGCATGGATCTGCATCCCCAAAGTACTATACTGTATCACAGCATACAACTGCAGTGGACAACTTTGAAATCTTTATGTGATTATTTGTAGATAAATTGGTAAAAAGGGCAAAAAGAGTATCTACATGAAACTCGCTATTACTTGCTATTCTGCCAGTTGGCAGTCTTACTATTCATATTCCACTGGATCCCTTCCTCTGTCAGAAGTACCTCAAGTTTGATATATCTTCTCTGAAAAGACTGTGCAGCTTTTGCCTCTGCTTCTGCCATTTGTCTTAGATTTCACTCTTTACTGTTCCAAAAAAAAGTTATTTCCTTGCTGCTCAGGTTTATTCCATTTTCTCTGGCCACCAGTCCTCTGTGGGTCTGTTTTTTCTTCAGAATGGAAATACTCACACTTTTGAAGCAGTATTAAATCATTTGATACTACACATGTAATTTATATAGACTCTGCCCCTTATTGACAGTTATTATCCCTCTGCTGTCTCTAATCCTTTTAGTTTACTGTGGCACATTCGGAACAGTCTCAGTGAAGTGATCCTACAGCAGGCAGGACTTTCTCTGAAAATGTATCCTGTAGGATCCCATAACAGTCCATCTCACAAAATTCTACTCACACAAGAGAAAGGACATTTTGGAAAGGCACACAAAGTTAGTTTCTAATATCTTAAACCACAGAAGACAGTTGCATTGATTTTATACCAATGCTAGTAAATATTTGTGTTTTCTAGAGCACAAATAAATCATTTGACACTACATGTTTGATTTTCAAAACTGAAAGCACATTAAACACGAAAGGAGAAAACATGCTTCCATGTTAGATTTTTTTTTTTAAGTCTAGCTTAGACATTATTGTCACAAATTAAATAAACGTTATGATACCAAACTGCTTGACCTTGTTTCAGTACAAGTGCTATGCAGTACACAGAACTATAGAAATTGTAGATATCAGCATCTGAGACAAATTCCAGTCTGTAGCCTGGATGAACAGGTGATGGCACAGTAATGTTTAGCACTAACACTTCTTTGGGACTCTTTCAGAGTAGCCACTTATGAAAAGTGGCCTTTTGAAAGATATCAGTGTAGTAGATGTATTTTTTTTTTCCTTTTGCCTCATTTAAAATTCTTGCCATACTGTTCTGGGTGTGTACCCTTCATTACTAGGCCACTTCTTACCTTCATGCCTGTAATTGGAGAGTAATAATGCCATAATGGGCTCACAATGTCAGTGAGGTGCGAGCTGAATCAGATTCACTATATTAGCCTCACCAAATTAAATCTTCATTTGCAGAAGGACATTCAAGGGATACAGATGTAAAACAGAGCTAAGTTATCCCCCCCGAAAGCGTGACAAAGGAAGCTGAGTCTCATCATAAGCGCATCAAATATTCTTTGTCCAAAATGAGGCTTGTGACTGCTGTAAGATTTCTCTAGCCTTCTGCGACAGATTTTTTTACAAATTTTGAATATCTTCAGTGTTTGTGATGAAAGAGGAAAGATTTATAAAACATACCCCTTCTCAACCTTAGGTATTTGCCACTGTGACAACTGTGTATGTACCATAAAAGAGAGAGAGAAAGCGCAGTGACCCAATGATGTGTCTGGGAAAATAGCTTTCACTGATCTACAGAGTATGCACAGGCTACGCATTGCAATTTTAGTGTTCAAGTTCTACATTTAAAAAAAAAAACAGCAGCCCCACAGATGAAACATTAGCAACTGCTACATGAAACTGATAGCGATAATTTTACAGTCTATATGTCACTCTGACTTCAGAGCACGTATTACATGTGTTTATTACCAGGCATTTATGCAACACTAGAAAGACAACTGAAACTCCAGAACATTGTGTCCACACTAACAATGAACACAAGAATATTTCTCAAAGCCCAGTCAAAATCTTTTATATTAAACTTGCTTGCACTTGACACCAACAAAACAGAATAATGTTGTATCATCACAGCTAAGCTGCAAATAAAATACAGTCTCCATTCAACCACATAGACAGGCTCTGAAGCAAAATGGAAGAACCTGTACCTGGAGCTCACAGACTGGTGGCAGTGTTTATGGGCAGTTTTAACATGCAAGTTTTTTCAATCTGTACAATCACCATACTATTCTAACTTCCTAAGTTTTTTAAAAGCCTAGAATTTGCTCCAGCTAACACTGGCAGCTAGAAACAGCATGATGTCTTAAGTTTCCAGTTCAATTTTATGAAAAGTCTGTAAAGCAGTTATCTTAACAACAATTCATCTCTTTCCCCTTATCACCTTTATTTGAATGTTTCTGAATCTTACTGCTCTGAGAGTTATTGACTTAAATTTAGCCATTTTGAGTTTATTTTCATTTGTTTACCTGAGGTTCACTCAGCTATTCTGTAAGTGCAACGCTAGTATATAGACAGGTGCTTCCTACATTAAGAATTACAGTATTACAGTCTGTTTAATCTGGATTAAAGTCCATATTTAAACTGTGCAAGCACAGCACTAAACGAGTACAATGCATGCAAAAATAGAGCTCTGTTGATTTGTTTTCTCTTTTCTTTTCCCTCAAAAGTCCACAGAAAATTATTGGTTTGTTTCTTCAGCTGCAACAATTAATAATTCATTTTCCCGAGGCTTCTGCTGGCATCAAGTGATGGAGATTGTATATACAATAAGTTTTTTCCAAAGGCCTACTAAATTATTATAGAATCATAGAATCGTTTAGGTTGGAAAAGACCTCTAAGATCATTATGTTCAACTGTTAACCTAGCACTGCCAAGTCCACCACTAAACCATATCCTGAAGCACCACATCTACAGGTCTTTTAAATACCTTCAGGGATTGTGACTCAACCACTTCCCTGGGCAGCCTGTTCCAATGCTTGACAACCCCTTCAGTGAAGAAATTTTTCCTAATATCTAATTTATCCTAATATCCAATCTAAACCTCCCCTGGTGCAACTTGAGGCCGTTTCCTCTTGTGCTATGGCTTATTACTTGGGAGAAGAGACCAACACCCACCTCTCTACAACCTCCTTTCAGGCAGTTGTAGAGAGCAATAAGGTCTCCCCTCAGCCTCTGCTTCTCCAGGCTAAACAACCCCAGTTCCCTCAGCCGCTCCTCATAAGACTTCTGCTCTAGACCCTTCACCAGCTTCGTTGCCCTTCTCTGGACATGCTCCGGCACCTCAATGTCTCTCTTGTAGTGAGGGGCCCAAAACTGAACACAGTATTCGAGGTGCGGCCTCGCTAATGCTGAGCACAGGGTCACGATCACTTCCCTACTCCTGCTGGCCACACTATTCCTGATACAAGCCAGGATACCATTGGCTTTCTTGGCCACCTGGGCACACTGCTGGCTCATATTCAGGTGGCTCTCAGCCAACACTCCCAGGTCCTTTTCTGCCAGGCAGCTTTCCAGCCACTCTTCCCCGAGCCTGTAGCGTTGCATGGGGTTATTGTGACCCAAGTGCAGGACCCAGCACTTAGCCTTGTTGAACCTCATACAACTGGCCTTGGCCCATCTATCCAGCCTGTCCAGGTCCCTCTGCAGAGCCTTCCTACCCTCAAGCAGATCAACACTCTCACCCAATTTGGTGTCATCTGCAAACTTACTGAGGGCGCACTCAATCCCCTCATCCAGATCACTGATAAAGATATTAAACAAGACTGGCCCCAACACAGAGCCCTGGGGGACACCACTTGTGACCAGCCACCAAATGGATTTAACTCCATTCACCACAACTCTCTGGGCCCGGCCATCCAATCAGTTTTTTACCCAGCGAAGAGTACGCCCGTCCAAGCCATGAGCAGCCAGTTTCTCCAGGAGAATACTGTGGGAAACTGTGTTAAAGGCTTTACTAAAGTCTAGGTAGACAACATCCGCAGCCTTTCCCTCATCCACTAAGCAGGTCACCTTGTCATAGAAGGAGATCACGTTAGTCAAGCAGGACCTGCCTTTCATAAGCCCCATGCTGACTGGGCCCGATCACCTGGTTGTCCTGTACGTGCCGCGTGATGGCACTCAAGATGATCTGCTCCATAACCTTCCCTGGCACTGGGGTCAGGCTGACAGGCCTGTAGTTCCCCAGATCCTCCTTCTGGCCCTTCTTGTAGATGGGTGTCACATTTGTTAACTTCCAGTCAACTGGGACCTCCCCTGCTAATAAAGGGTTGAAAGCGGCTTGGTGAGCACTTCCGCCAGCTCCCTCAGTACCCTTGGGTGGATCCCATCCAGCCCCATAGACGTGTGTGTCTAAGTGGTGTAGCAGTCCACTAACCATTTCCCCTTGGATTATGGGGGCTTAATTCTGCTCCCTGTCCCTGTCTTCCAGCTCAGGGGGCTCCGTACCCAGAGAACTGCTGTTCTTACTATTAAAGACTGAGGTAAAGGCGGCATTAAATACCTCAGCCTTCTCCTCAGCCTTTGTCACTATGTTTCCCCCCCGCATCCAATAAAGGATGGAGATTGTCCTTAGCCCTCCTTTTGTTGCTAATGTATTTATAGAAACATTTTTTACTGTCTTTTACAGCAGTAGCCAGATTAAGTTCTACCTGGGCTTTGGCCTTGCTAACTTTCTCCCTGCATAACCTTACAACATCCTTGTAGTCCTCCTGAGTTGCCTGCCCCTTCTTCCAAAGGTCATAAACTCTCCTTTTTTTCCTGAGTCCCAGCCAAAGCTCTCTTGTTCAGCCAGGCCGGTCTTCTTCCCCACCAGCCCATCTTTCGGCACATGGGGATGGGCTGCTCCTGCGCCTTGAGGACTTCCTTCTTGAAGAATGCCCAGTCTTCCTTTATGCCTTTGCCCCTCAGGACTGCCTCCCAAGGGACTCTGTCAACCAGTATCCTAAACAGGCCAAAGCCTGCCCTCTGGAAGTCCAACGTAGCAGTTCTGCTGACCCCCCTCCTTACTTGTCCAAGAATCAAAAACTCTATCATTTTGTGATCGCTATGCCCAAGACAGCCTCCAACCGTCACATCACCCACAAGTCCTTCTCTGTTCACAAACAACAGGTCCAGAGAGTGCCTTCCCTAGTTGGCTCACACATGAGCTGTGTCAGGAAGTTATCTTCTACACACTCTGGGAACTGCCTAGACTGTTTCCTCTCTGCTGTACTGTATTTCCAGCAGACATCTGGTAAGTTGAAGTCCTGCACAAGAACAAGGGCTAGCAATTGTGAGACTTCTCCCAGCTGCTTATAGAATATTTTGTCTGCCTCTTCATCCTGGTTGGGTGGTCTATAAAACCGCCATGTTAATATCTCCTGCATTTAAAACAGAAGATTTACTTTTTCCATAACAAATCATTTTCTATCAAATAAAGTTGATCAATATTTGTTTTTCTGCTTCTACAGAAGCAGGACTAGAAAATTTTACAAGGAATCTTGCACTACATTCCCACTTGGCAAAACGGGCCCATCACGCACAGCTTCTATTCACTAATAAGGCATTGCAAAGTTTGTGGGACTGCAAACTAAATAAGAAAAAAAATATACCTAAGCTTAAGGAAACTATCTTTCTGTGGCTTGACATGGCACAGAAATTACTTCCAAATCTATTTTTAAAAACTTTGCAAATTCATAATTATCATTTGTGTCCTGGTAATAAAAGTAAAATATTAAATCCTTATACAGAATTTACGTAACTACAGTAAGTACGTCTCATAAATGTAAACTAATCTCCAACCATGTAAAATTTAGTTAACTATTCAATATCTAATCAAACATAGTGATTTTTAAGGGACCGAAGACAAGGCCAAAATGTTGCATGAATGGACAAATAAATTCATTTCAAATTAAAGGAATTATTCACAAACAGAACTAAAAATCTTCCACAGTACCTGAATCTGCAATAAGTTGTCACATAACTAGCCAGAAAGACCACATGAATCAATATTACTACCCTGTAATAGCTCCGCCAGTAAAAAAGATGGCCAATTGGAAAAAACTTACTTCAACACAAAGCATTCATTTGGTTTGTACTGCAACCATTTTAATACAGGACTCAACACTGCTAAATCAACTCAGTAGGAACTGCATCATTCATTACAGTGAAAGGGAATCAAAATATTTACCCCAGCCTCTAGGCCAGAAGGCAGCACAACTCTAGAAGCAATGGTGGTATCTCAGAACTCACAATATTATTAATGGTTACTTAATTACTAATGGTGTTTAATTAAAGTATTTCACTCCTGTACTTTCCCAAACATGTGACATTTTGCACTCTTGTAAGTAGCAGCCTCCCTTTCACAAAAGCTTATACTTTAAATAAACACAGCCAGAATGGAGGTAGCAAAACAACGGTTACTGTCACTGTTAAGTTTGGTCTCAACCTAGAAAATTATTTGCCTGCACATACCCGAGAGCTCAACCCTGTCTTACTCTGTGCTGGGTGGCAGCTTTGGGGTTCTGAACTGAGTGGGGGCTCCTGTATAGCTTTTGGTTTGTTTTTGGTTTGTTTTTTTGTTTTTTGTTTTTTTTTTTGTTTTTTGGGGGTTTTTTGTACGTGTTATTACTGCCCTCACGGCATTCTAAGAATGTCATGCTTAGCTACAGAGACCAGATTTTCAACAGATCAGTTCAGTTAGGCACAAAATCAAAATGGACAAATCTTCACAAGAGCTCAGAACAGTCAGTGCTAACCTCTTTTGAAAAATCTGTCCCCAATTATAGATGCCAAGTACTTGAAAACCTGGCTCCAAGCTCTTCAAAATCTGTTTTCATATGCTCAAAACCAACACTGCAGCCACTACTGGTTTTGGGACTCCTAACACTATGTGTTTCCACCAGGGAGGAGCAAGGCAAGAGGCAAGCTAGAACAGACTGAATAAATCTACGTAATAAATCTACTTTAAATGACAAAGCTTACTACTACATTTATGGGCACTGTCCATGGGCCCATTTTGGGTTGAGCCCCTCTTTTATTTATATATTAGTCTTCTTTCTGAGCCAGAACTGAGCACCTCTTCCTTTTGCCAGTTCCTCACTGATGTCAGCCTAGGATGTTGCTAGTGACAGTAGATTACAGCCAGAAAAATGAGCTGGCCTGAAAGAAAATGCAGCAGTCCCTCACACCTTTCTTTTCCTCTAACCAAATCAGTTTGAATCTACGTAAATGAATTGAGTTTACATGACATGGGCAAAAAAGACAACAATAGAATATTCATCCAACTGATAATTTATACAATTGCAAAAGAGAACATAGCCATTTAAGTGGACTAGGATGGTATCACTTAGCTTTAACACACGCTCCAGGAATCACTTCCTAAAAGAAACTGCTGTGCAAAATAAGATTGAGTTATACAGTTTGAAGCTTTCACAACTTTGAACTTTAATATAAAATATGGAATACCAAGGCCAAAATTCTGCCTTCAGCACAATTCCTTGTCCCAAAGACACAAATAAAAGTTGTTTCGTTACTGGAGTTCTTTGAGGATATTTGAATTCAGCAGTATAGTAGTTGCTTACACTTTTATGTTCAAATGTAAAACTGAAATGACAGCTTTGGCCAATTCATACAGTTATTACACTAGAAAATCAGTTTCCATTAGTTCCCTGAACTGCCATATAGAAAAAGTAGAATCATCAGACTTTTTTGCATGTTGTGATCAGAGCTATAAGGAGAAGTCTCCAAGTATCTGTTAAGGAACTCTTGCTTTTACAAGATGTGCATGTCATCTAATATAGAAGTGCTTGGCTTTCTACTGCTACCACCTGCCTTGATAATTTAAACATGTTATTTTCTTAACACAAACTCTCTTTACCCCACTGACAAATACAGACTTTTTAAAGAGGCAATGTTAATTCTAGCTTATCTAAACATAGGTGATTCTTATGAGACAACAAAAACATCAGGGACTTAGTGTCAAAACCTTCTAATACCCTAGTGTATAATTACATTATTCATTAGCAAGTAACTTCAAGTGGGTGTAATTTAATGTTTCCTTCCTGCCCCTTGAGCAAACAAAACACAGAATAGTTAATCAATTTGATCCCAAGCTCCCAAAATCCACCATCTCAATAAAATCTGATACAGAGTCTCACGGAAGAGCTCCACGCCAGCCTACCCTCAAGGATCAAGACTGCTTACCCAACTTATAGGTTCACCCACTTAAGGGTGGCAGATAGACTATGCTTCCTTCATTTTTCAGTAAATTCAGCATAAAGAAATTGCCCTGTAAGGCTTACTTATCATCTGCTGTTCCTTTCAACTAACTCCCTGTTTTGTGAGGTGGGCTGGTCATTCATGAGGTGCACTGCAAACAGGCACATCTGCTCTGATTCTCACCTCAGACCTCCCCTTTCAACAAAACCAGTAACCAGGCTGCTTTGATCTCAGCTTGGTACAGTCTGGGTAAGGATCTGCACACCAACAAAAACCCAAAGCCTTAGTGTTTTACACAATCTCCCTATTAAAACATTGCTTATTTAGTAATACATTATTTAATTATTTAATAAAGCTACTGCCATTGAAACACTTTTGCTCCATGCTGCCTAGCAGAGATAATTTCCAGCAACGACACTGGAGAAACAGAACTAAGAGAGCTTTACAAACAGAAATCCACTCACTGAGGAGCAGGGTGACCCGGGAAACCCAGCAATAGCAGGCCACACCTTCCTGCTCATTGACCCTCCTCATACCTCCCGGTCCTCCTCAGCCTCCCCCTCAGCTGCCACTATTCCTGTGCTCGTCCAGGCTTTTTTCTCCCCTCTTTTTTTTTTTTTCCCCTTCTTCTGCAAGGCTAGTGTGATAAGGCCAAGAAAGATATGAACGAAGGAAGCCGGTTTTGGTTACTGCCTACAGGCTTACCTCCCCTGAGGAGACAGCACATTCAGACACCGAACGGGTCCTCGCCTGCCCTGAGAAAGCCGTAATGGCGTCCTCACCCCCTAACACGCGCGGTAGTGGAGAAGCCGCTTTCACGCCGCCCGCTCTGATTGGCTGCTCGGCAGCAGAGGCGGAGACACGGGGGGAAAGCAGTCACCAGAGGCGAGGGCAGCGCTGTGGCATGGCTGGGAGGCTGAGAAGAGTACGAGATGGTGGTGGTTGGCTCCCTGAGGTGGTTTGGTGAAAGAAAGACTTTCCTGTTCCTAGGAGCCAGGTGCTTAGCTTTGGCGAAGAGTGAAACATCGGTTGGTGTTCTCCAGATGAAGTATAATCTGTATGTTATTTTTCTCAGTGTTATATTTGTTTGGAAGTATCTAATGTTAGCTTCAGAAGTAAAGTGTCAGTGCCCTCTTGAGGAATAGCTTTGCTTTACCTTATCTGTATTTTCCCAATATTATGCAACAAACTTTTAACACTACAGTCAGTTTTTAAACGAGGAAAAGGTGCCTTAACAGATGACTTAACTGATTATGATGAATAGATCTTGCCATCTTTACTGATGCCAAACTGCCTGGCTGGCTTGCTGACTATTAGCCCGCTTCTACCAGTTCCTAAACTGGGAAGTGACTAAGGTACGGAATCAGAGGATTGAGGGTAAACTGGGCAGAAGTTGACTGCATTAAGTGGGCGCTGCATGGGAGAGAGAGTAATCCTCTCTGGGATGTAGAAGAGCTGCTCATGCTACCTGTTTGGCCTTCTAGCATTTTTGTTACTTAGTCCCTCTTAGCATCTCCTTGTAGCAGAAATGGCTTTCCTGCCCTCTCACTGTTGCTTCACATTGCTGCTGCCTTCTAGCAGAACTGGAATGCAACAAAAAGCAAGGAAAGGAAAACTTGAAATGGCCTGAAGAAGAAGGGAAATACCATGAAAGTATGTTTTAATTTCTGATATATCTGTAGATAGATGGGGGGGCAGGGGGGTGAGCTCTATCACCTCCTTGTGAGCCTGTTTCCACTTAATGGAAGAGGCTTCTGATTGGTATACAAATTGTCTATAGTTTTCAGAGAGAAAGGTTTCACCTAAGACTTGTACTACTGCCTGTTTAAAGTAGCTTGATTAGTAGTAGATTTAGGTAGTCTTGCTGATGATGACTCTTAAACATTTTTTTTTCCTCTGAACTGTAAGTATATTAATTTAGTTTTTGTCAGTTGCACTGACTTATTTTTGTCATTCTGAGGATGATTTTTATACTCGTTACTACATTAGTGGTTTGTTTAAATCTATTTTATGTACCCAAAAGTCTGGGATGGGTACTTCATAATTATGTTGGCTTTTTGCATTAACGTGTGATTTATAATGTTTTGGAGCCATCCCATACTGATTATTTAATTAGGTTGCCTGGCCTGTGTATTAAAAATCTTTCTGCATCTTGGAAAGTAATCTAATTTTCCAAATACCAGAAAGATAATCTTACTCTGTAAGAAACCTGACAGGATTTTTAATATTCTACTTGTCCATGCCACAGCCATTTTTCTTTTGCAGTAGTGGTAAAAGTCTCAGCACAGCATGAAGAATTTTGGAAGAGCTGTCCTCAACAATGAGCTTTTTTTCTTGAACTGTACAGCTTAAACACTCTTAATATTATACCATACATGTTTCATGAAAATAGCATGTACTGAAGTGTATATCTGTGTAGTAATGCAACCCTAAATATTTAAACACCATCAGAGAAATCAAAAGAAGGATGCAGTTTTCCTCTTGTTCTCAATGATTGGCAGCAGTAGTGGGCTGGAAAAGTAGTAGGAAAAAGTAAACTGGCTAATCAGTAGTCAATCTAGAAACTATTTTTTTATTTAGGTGCCAATTTTGGGTATTATTATGCATCTCCTTTTTTGTCAGAACTATTGCTTCTTATGATGGTGTCAAGCGCTAGTAAAATTTGAAATCCATTTTCCTGAGACCTCAGGACACCTCCCTGTGCATGCAGAACTGTTCAATTCTCAAACTTGTTCTTCCTGCAGCCCCCACCCCCTGTACATTTAAGTCACTCTATTTCCAAGAATATGTTATGGCCAAATTTTCCAGGGTTTTTTTGTAAATGTGAAGAGAAGTGGATTGTACTAAAAGTATTTGAAAGCATGTGGAAACTTGATTGCAAATGTTAAGTGGGTCTCAAGATACAGGTATTGCAGTTGACTGTTACTGCACTCCTACTGATAGTAAATCTGTAGCTGTGAGAAACGCAAGCTTTGTGGAAACTATTTTCCTCTTAGTAGACAGACTTTAAATTGAGGGGGGGAGGGAAGGGTGGTGTCACAGTTCTTAGCTTCTGACCCTGTTTTTCATATTGAATACCAAGAGCTAGCTGTTTGCAAATGAATTCCAGGCGATAGATTTCTCTTTTCAGTGCTTATGTCTATTGAGCATTTTCTGTGCTCGCTTGTGAAATCACTTATACATCTCTGAACTATTTGCTGCTGTTTTTTCAGGTAATGCTTGACCTTTTAATCATTCCATCATCTCTTTGCTTCTGCACTGATGCTGAACTGTCAGGCTTGGGGCCTTATACATTGCCTGCAGTTCAGCACATCATCCACATTTTTATAGAAACTGTTGAAATTGCATGATTCCTCTCACTTCACTTATGTGCTTGGCAGCAGTTCCTTCACGGGTATAGCTGTTGTTTTTCCTCTCTACTGAATGTTCTAGCTCTTGCAGTGTCAGTTCCTTCACCAGCCATCTGTCTTGCTGGCTCACTATCTTAACAGCTCTCCTTCTCAGACTAGATGCAAGTCCTAGTGAGTAGACCATCAGCTGTTAATTTTTTATTCAGAAGCTTTTAAAACAATTGTCGCTGCACACAAATATCCTATATTTCAATCCTCTCTATTCAGTCGTTGGCACTTACAGTTGCTTTCTTCAGCCTCTTCCTTTTTCCAGGTTCTTTCGCAACTTGTTTCTCTATAATTTCATTTCTTTTCCTGAAATTTTGAGAGTAATTTTCTTCAATTTGACAACCTAGCTTGCCCCCGAATTCTGTCTGGAAAGTGCATGTATGAATGCAAGGAAAGTCTAATCCAGTTCTGTTTGTTGTTTCCCAGTAACTGTATTCTTTAAAATCTCTGAAAGAGGCATCTAAATACTTTCAGGTATTACATAAGTCAGGTAATAGCTCCTGAGAAACGTAAGATTGATATCTTTTGTCAAGAAGTTAGAGAACAACTTCTTTGTAGCAGTATTGGTGTTACACCTAGGATAGACTGTCTTGTAGCTCAGGGGCTGGCATATTGCTAAACAATCTAGCAATCTTTTTGATTAAAAGTTCTATTTGCTTGTAAGCTGGTCAGGCCTGGATGCAAAATTGCTTTATGAAGCCCCGAGTGTATAGTATCCCTTATTATAGTAGCAGTTTGTTTTATTTTCATACGCTATACCTGCTTTATAATCTGCCAATAGCTAAGGTTCATTTAGATAGTGTCTAGAGCATTATAAACCACTACTTGGTGTTAGTGCAGTTTTCAGGGGTAGAAATTAATCACACAGATAATAATTTCAATAAAGATAGAAGCATACCAGATATTTCTTAATGTATGTTAATAAGCCTTTCTCAGACCCTCTGCTCCTTTCCTGGACAAATTCAAATATTGTTTATTGCTAGTGCCAGTTAGTCAGCCAAGCATCTGTAGCTGGCAGCTGTCCTCATGAAGAAGGCCCGAGGAGATTAAAACTCCTGGGATACTGATTTGCATGTTAGATGTTACTGTTTGTCATCTTTTAAGGGTCTTTCGTACGTGTTGTTTCTTAACGATAAAGAAAACTGAGTGTGCTTACAGTGGTAACTAATAATTAGTAAACCGGATTTTATTTCCCCACTGTACTTATGACCTCCAGGGTAAATTTAGACCTGTCATTTAATACCTCTAGTGAAGGACTGTCTATGTGAGGAAGGTTTGTTTCCAAACTAAACCATTGCAGCTGAAACAGGTCTTCTCCCATTGTGATGCTGTTATTCTGGTAAAGGTGTGTTCATAATATATTGGTCTGTTCTGAGCTAGGAAGTTAAAGGTGTATTACTATATTGGTAATAGAATTTATGCTAGTGTAATAATTCCAGTGGTACAGAAAAGCTTGTAGTCTTACTAAAAGTTACACAGTGTCTTTCTGGCATTGCCCAGGCCTTTTTTGTGCAGTCTTTGTGCACAGAAAGTGAAAACAGTCAGGTAAGACAGCAGCATCCAAGAGAGTGAGAGTGTAAATTAATTTCTTTTTTGTCTTTCTTTCGGGCAAGTCAACTTCCTGCCCCCAGGATGTGACTTCCAATAGGAAGGTGGCATAGTGCTAGTATTTGAGGCTGCAAAAGTTGTGTCCAAAACCCTATCAAGTGAGGTTCTCAAGTGTGGTCATGACAAGCCTTATGATTAAGTATGACCATGAGAGGCAGATGAATTTGAAAATGTCCAGAAGTCTGCAGCTGTGAACTGGTAACTAATAAACTTTTCCTTTCATTAAGTGAAGCTGCAGATATCTTATGCTAAAAAGAGCAAGTAGTCAAACTCAAGGAAGCTGCAAACAGAAGCTGCTAAGCTACAACTTATCTTCCTTCCTTGTTACTAGGATGTACTCTGTAGCCTGGGTTCAGACTAAGCATTATCCCATTAATATTAAGGAATGTCATCATTGTTAGGTGAACACACTGCCTATGTTCATTTACTGTGCTGGAAATAACAAGTAAACTCACTACAGAAGAATAAAACTGTTCACCAGAATGTGATTGGAAGGGTATTTTAAGAGCAGACAAAATCCACTTACATGCTAGGCTAGAAGGAGCTAGCTGCTATTTAGCATCCTATTAACTAAAAGGAATCTCTCAATTAATTCCCTCTGAAAAAAAAAAAATCATTAGGCCTCACAAGATTTCAAAATTTTGTACTCTAAATAATCTCAGTTGCCAAAAAGAATTCCTGCTTACAAACCAGTCAAAATTTGAACCAATATAGTTAAGGAAGTGTGAAGTGAATAAAAACTTAACTTTTGCATTAGGTTAATAAAATCTTTCCATCATGGAAAATAGAGGCTTTAGCTTCATCATAGTTTTTACATTGTATTCTAATTAAATAGATTTACATTTTATTAAAACTATCTGAATAAGTCACACTTCCAGTTGCCACGACATGCTCATCTGCAGCATCCTAAAGTAACAGTAACATCACTGTGTAGAGTTTATTAATCTTTTTCATACTTTCTAAAACAAGGCAGGCTGTTCCATTGACTTATAATGGGTTCAGTAAGAAGTTAGATTAAGTAACTTTCCATATTTTGTAAAAATGAATTATATGCTATAACTTGTGTTGTGGTGCAGAGACATAAAGACTGCATATAGGTAAGTTCTGAATGGAGAAATCTGGAGCTGGGCCCTGCAGCATTGTTGGAAGTAGCTCTTCCGAGGCAGATTATGAAATTAGAGTTATAATCTCTGCTTTACATAGAGTTAATATGCAGCCTTTCCAGGGCTGAAGCTGTTTACTGGTTCTTCCATCTGTCAGGATTTTCCTAGCTCCTATGGGAAATACATACATACATTTGAAACTAAGATTGCATAGAGGAAAGCTTTCTTTGTTATGGAAGCCTTTCTAAGAATTGTAGGTAGCTGCTGGCAGACCACCAGGTGAAGGAGTGAATGGGTGTAATGGAAGTAGTTATTTACAGTAACTAAACAAATTAAAAATCCTTTTTCCCCTCTTTGGTGTGACACTTGAAACTTGTTTGTGTGAGAGAAAATAGTGGGAAAAATAATAGTCAAAAGCATTAAGACCTGAGGAGAATGACTGACCTGAATGGAAGCCTACGTGGAGTTTTTCTTTGTTTGTTTGTTTCTTTTAGGACTGGGCTTTGCTTTTTCTTTCTGAGAAAGTTTAGTGTGCAAAATCTGCAAAGTTAATGTCTAAACTAAACTTGAAGGACCTTACCATTGTGGAATAATGAAATCAAGCATCATAGCAGCTGGCAGAGATGAACTCTTCATATTTGGTGTAAGTTACTTGCACAGACTGTCTTGGAAAGTGAAAACAGTGAACATATGAAGGAATACTTATTTCGTGCTGACCTAGTGATCTGGTAAGGTAGTGTTCTGCACCTATAGATTGATTCTTGTGTCCATAGCCTTTTCTTGCAGGACAAAAATGTAGACTAATGTAATTAGGTGTGTGCATCAGCAGCCTGTGTGCTGTGTGTCAGAGAAACTTTCAGTAAAGGTTTCTATGTTCAATAAAGATTTAGTTGTGCCTGTACCTTTTCACCTTATGTACCTTGGATACGTTACTGTTTTGCTTTGGAAGATGTAGAGAGGAGAATATTGGGCTAAAGCTCGAGGTTCTGAGAAGTGATCAGAAGGCTGGCTTTTAAAAAGTTGCAATTATCTATTTCTGTCACTCATGTTATTTGAAAATTAATAGTTTAACAAGGAAGCTGAAATGACAAATTCAGGGCCTTCTCTCAGTGAATAAAAATCATTTTACACCCAAGATATGCCCATCCATTTACAGCCATATACATTGGAATTAGGTCTGCCAGTCTGGTAGCCAACTTCTCGTGCTTCACTTCCATTGTACATTGTTGTTTCAAAGGAATGCTTATCATATAGCTGATACCCTGGCAGCAACTAGAGTAATCATCATAATTGCACTTTATCAAGACAGGCTTTTTTCAGTAATTTTTCCACCTTTGGTGTGGGAGTAAGAAAAGTTTCCCCAGGACTAGAAACAGTGAAGTGTTGTTTTTAGACTATACAGTCATCTCTACTTTTGCATTGTCTTTGCCAGGTTTGAAGGGTACATGCAGCTTAAAGTTAAAGCACTATAGAGCTTTAAGTTTCATAATGAAAAAGTGATGCTATGTGCATCCTCTATGACTAGCAAGAATCCTCATCTCCAGTGTGTGTCAGAAAAATATACATCCTTATCCTTAGGAATGAATTATGGGCACTAATTGTCAGGGTCTCTTCCTCCCTCTCTTTCTCTCTCAAAGAGGCACTATGGGATTCCAGCATGGATTTTATCCTTCTTTCCTCTAACTCATGGGGACAAGAAAACACAAACTTGTCTCTACCCTCTGAATAGATTTACTAACATATCCCAGCCCACAAAGAAATAATAAAATTAACAAGATTCTTATCTTACTTCATTCATCTCTGCCAGTTCTTTAGCTTGGGTAAGAGACTCCTATCTATGTTGTGTTTTCTGGATTCTCCCAGTCTTTTCCTTCTTCTGGTAGGATCATCACTGGAGTTCAGCTTTGAGCTGGATGAAGCACTTCTACAGAAAAAGCTATGAAACTCTGATCTCTCATCTGTATGGCAGTACTGATTTCACAGAAATAACTGTGCTGAGGAGTCACGAACTGATTAGTTTTTCTTCCAGTCTGTGATATTTAAAGTGTTTCAGGGCACACTCACTATTTTAATGTATCTTCACTTGTCATTTCTCACTGAGACAGAATTTCTCATTGTTTTCAATATCAGTGACAGACAGTTCTGCTTAGCAATATGGGAAGGGTGGAGTAGCCTGTATAGAAAGCTACAGCCCCTCAGCTGATAGCTGCTAATTTTTTCAAAATAATGTTCTCTCTTCCCAGGCAGGGTTAAACTCTGCCTTTTCTCCATTCAGTAACTGCTTAGTAAAGAAAGAAAACAAAGTTGCACAACTTCCTGAGGCGAGGGATCATGAATCTTTCTGCTAGCTTCTTTGCAGTTACCCTAAAGGAGTCTATGGATTTTTACCCCTTTTTCCAACATGGCTTTGTCAATGTTTGAGTAAGTGAAGGGAGTGAAGTGACTATTTAACTCCTCTTTTGGTAGAGAGGAGGTTAAAGCAAGACATCCTGCTTAAAAGTGAATAGCTTCTGTTGTACTTGAAGCACAGTATAGGTGGGAAAGAACAAAAAAAACCCCCAAACCTGTGTTGAAGCAAAACTGTTAATCGAATGTTAACTTGTTGAGAAGTAGTCAAGAGGGACAGATGGAATCCTGTGATTGTCTCTTCTCCTTGAGTCACTTTTTAAAATATATTAAAAGCTTGTGTACTTTTGAGTGTCAGATATGGCTTGTCACTTTGGAGGTTATTTTTGCTATTGTTAATACTGAAATAGATTGTGCTTGAGTTACAGTAGTTGACAGAAGTCTTAAGTACCACAGAGAAAATATTTGTCTTGCATTTATTATCTCAGCTTTCAGATTTAAGGAGGTGTATGTGGTTAAACTTTGAAATTATGTAACAGTAATAGAATCCTGTTCAAGTTAATGCCTTTTAGCAAGCAAGGGAGTGGGGGGTGGTGTGATTGTACAGTAAACACATGTTAAACTTTTTCCTTAAGTGTGTTCTTTAAGACAGTATTCAGCTACCCAGAACAGTGCCTAGGACATGCTCTTTGCATTTTGCACTGAACTCGTAGTGCATCTTGTGGTATTTTTCCCATGAGACAGTGATATAAGTCTAAGCCTTGATGTACTTCAGATTTATATCAGAACTTCTCAGCTTATGTTGTCTAATTGTAACCCATTCTCTGGTAACATAGTTCTGGAGTAAACATACTCTTGATACTCTTGAAGAATATGCATTTCAAATGATCTCAAAACTGAACAGAGTTGTTAAATCTTGTTCTAATTCTGTAGTTGAGCTGTGTCATAGGTCACATGCTAGTTTCCAAAGTGCAACTTTCAACAGACGCTGTGGGAATGTTAACAAAGGGCACCTTTTAGAATCATTTCCCATATTTTTAGGATGCCAATTTAATGTTTATCTGCTCTGTATTTGCAATGCTGAAATTTTAATGCACTTCGAAAGCAAAGATACCAAACCATGTCGCCAGAGCTGTTCTCTACCTGCAAATGTAAGCAAGAATAGTCCTTATCTGCAGGCATAAAGCTAAGTGGTCAGGCAGAGGCTAAACTTCTTATGAGTGGAATATTGGTTGTGCATAGATGACTCTTCTTTTATAATGTCTGAGACGTTCTTGGGTTCAAATCTGAAAAAGACTGTATATCCATCTTAAACTGAACCTAATGGAAATTCTGGGTGTTTCAGAAATTTTAAAGAATTTGGTCCTGTGTGTTTCATATGGAATACATAAGATGGCTGTATTTGCAAATTTTGTCAAGTTGCATTTTTTGAGGACAAGTAGCAAGAGGTTTAAAAAAACCCCTAACTTTTTGATAGCAGCCTCAGACAAGTCTCAAAAAAAGCAAAAAAGAAACCTGAAGAATGACAGAATAAGTTATTTTGTGCAGTTCTCACAAACAGGTGCTAGTGCAGGCACATCATCTATGCTATCTGTAGAATAGCACGTGAGTGAAGAATACAAACTACAAAGTAGCATTTAACCTGAAGCCTAGTAGGCCAGCAGCCAGAGGGAGTAATCATCACGCAGACAGAACAGCAGGCATGCTGCCCAGGCATCCACTCCCTTTGAGGAGACTGGGGTCAGCTCACACACAGAGTGCTTTCTTTCTGTTCTTTAAATATAATTGTTAAACCTCAGACTTGTAGCACAAGATTCAAGACTGAGAGTTTTCTCAGTCTCCCTCACCTTCACTGAGATTGTCTATAATCATGAAGTTGCTTGCTCCTGCTTTGACTTAAGAGGATGTTTGCTGGTCACTTCATTAAGGTATGGCAGCATTCTGCCTGCTTTTAAAGTAAAAGCTGAGTGACCCTGATAGTGTAGACATCAAAGGGCAGTATTTGCATGACTAAGTCAGGAATTGCCAAAATCTGGTGACTTCCCAGTGGATAAATACCACCTTATATGCAGGGCTTGCCCTCAATCCCATCTTCTTCGTCTTCTTACCCCCATCCCAAGCACTAGAAACAAAGTTGAGTAGAACTTAGTCAAGAAGGAAAATCTTGTATTCATTGCAATTCTTCATAGATACGTCCCCAAACTACACATTTCTCAGAAACTAGTTGTTCAAGACAAAATAAAATGGAAGTGAATATTTCTGCACAAATCTTTGTCATCGTTGTATTGTCAGCTCACATTATGGACTGTTCCTTTTTACAACAATGGCACAATTCAACCGTAGTCTAACATTTTCCCAGAATTTACAGTGAGTTTGACCCATGATACATAAGAGTACATGATTATAGCAATCATGCTTGGAGAGTGGCTACAATTTTCTTCTGTTTACTCCTGAGTGTTGCAGAGAACTTACTACAAATGCTTAAAATCTATAGTTAAATATTTGCAAGTTAGGAGCTATACCTTCAAAAATTACTGAGAATATTACTTGCTACTTGAAGCAAGTCACTGGGATTACTCCTTTTAAGTTAGCAGGTCCTCTCTTTTAAGAGGAAGCAGTTCAGTAACTGCTTATTGCATTGTACATTTAAATATCTTCTTTGAAGGGTAGACTTAGTATCATACTAACAATTTAAAGACATTATGGGCATAAGTAAAATCTAGTTATATTTAATGCCAAGCATTGCTAGAATTCAAGCAGAAAATAGCACTATACAATACATAAAATTATTTTTTTTTTCTCCTCTTAGAGTTGTAGAAAATAGGTAGGTCATCTCAGCCACAATCCAGGGAACCAAACAGCATATTAAAAGATTTTTTTTTTTTTTTGTAATATAGGGTACTTGGGTTCTCCTTCATAAAGGTATGTGTCTTGTCACTCTCCCTCATACAGATAACAGTAAGAAAGCACTAGTCTCTGCTTTTTAATAGCACATGTTGATTTTTAGCTATAGCATTTTTGTACAGATTGTGCTTATAAGGATTTTTTTAATCTTAAAAAAAAAAAAACAACTTACTGCATTGCTGTATAGTGTGATCATAACAGTGGCTCTAATGTTAAAAATATTTCCAGGTCAGTTTTTTGTGCAAGTCTTTTTGAAAAATAGACTTTTACTTAAGTGTAATGGAAACATTTCCATGACTTCAGCAGTCTACTATAGAAGTTAAAATAAACATTTCCACGAAGAGATTGTAACTTGAGATTTACTGTACTGTGCTGAATGCATGATAACTGGACAAGGAAAGTTGTAGTGGATCCTACATCAGAAAAATACTGATTGTTTATTGCCCAAGCTGACATGTAAGTAATTAGCATAAATGTTCTATTTGCAGTAGCCTTTAGCGTAAACAATGTCAGGGTAATAGAATTGTCCTTTTTAAAATATTTTGGGAAGACCATATAATTGGCTGTATTAAAAGCGTGCTGCACTAACTTCATTAGCACAAAGCAGCTTTGTATTTTTCCTAACTGACCAGGTAAAAATATGAATGTGGCAGCAAGCACAGAGTCCTGGTTTATGAATTATGGCAATGTAGGGGTGTGGTCAGAGCTTAGCTTGATGTTGCTTAGCTCTTCTGATATTTTAGTGGTTTCTCAACGGCTGTTGCAGGCAGCAGCAACTGAAAATATACAACTGAAATGTCTACAGTGCCCTCCTGGTATTAAGCCTCTTTCATTCCTACCCAAAAATGAGAACCTATTTTAAGATTTAACAGTGTCCTTTTAAATTAGAAGCAAACTGCTACAGTGAGATATTCAGACTGAGTTAGGCAGTGTATGCTATGGTTACCATCACTAAACAAAGCTAGATCTGTTAAGACCAAAATGGTTGACTTGTCACTCTGTAGTAATTGTTCCCCCTGGAAAAAATTCAATAGCATAGCTTAAATCACACATAGCTGATCACATGCTCGGAGGTGTCTATGGGGCTGAGACTAAAAGGCAGAGGTAGGGAGGAGCTGTGTCAGGAAATCTTTTAATTCTGCTGGTGGGGGGGAAGCTTGCCTTGCATACAGTCATATGCATATATTGATTTTTAATTTTACAGTAATGCACTATTATAATTGTTAACTCGATTCCTAAAAGGCTACTTTTAAGGGCCTGATGTTATGCCCCTATATGTCCAAGGTGCCCATTGGAAGGAGAGTTTTTGGATGTGTGATGACTGTGAGATGGTACCCAATCTATTCAACTTCTTTTTATTACAGTAAGGCACAAAAACTGTTAAACTGCAGCCTATATAAGACAAATTAAATGCATGCTATCCTGGAAATGAATTACATACACGAACCTTAAAATCATCAGTACAAAAAAAAAGTCAAGTCAATGAAATATGAGAAGTACTAAGTTTCTATCCAGGCTGGAGAATCTTTAATAACATGGGAGCTGATGCGAGTCCCAGCAGCTTGCTTTTAAACACCTGCCTTACTGATCCCAGCAATTGCCTTTCTGGCACTTTTTCTGGTTTAATACATGATATAGTAACATGGGGAGCAAGGGATGCCTAATACACAATAAAATTCTTTCTTGATACGGGGCAGAAGTAAAGTGTTAAGAGTGTGCTAATTAGACTGCATTTGGTTTCTAAAGGAAGACATTTTTTAATCTTAGTTTGGTGATTCAGTTTCCTGTCAAAATCAGCATAGAAACTGTGCAAGTTCCTGGTCTGGCTGCAGGCAATCTCCTAGGTTAAACTTTTCTTGCTATCTACACCTGAGAAAAGTGCTGAGTTTCCCTTTTGCCAGCCTTCCCCTCCCCATGCCACTCTGAGAAATTGTAAGTCAACCTGTATTACTAATAAAAAAAAAAAAAAAGTACAGCTGCAGCCTACTCTATCTAGGGTAAAACATACAGTCTTTTGATAGCTCAGGAATACTCACCAATACTCTGACAACAGAAGCTACTACCCCTACAAGCAGTTAAGAACACTTGCTGCTTGATTATGCATGTTTAATATGCTTGCTCAATTCCCTATTCATCACGCAGCACTAAGAGGAAGCCTGAAGCATCAGGCATAGCAGCACAATGCTTGGCTGTAAATGACTTCATGTAGGATGTAACTTGTCATTTGGCCTTAAATACAGTGGAATTTTTTCCTCCCTTTTCTGACACCTATCCACAGAAATACTGTGTATGCTAGTCTGTCTCTAACCTTCTGCTGCTTGTCCTAGCTCTTTGGTGGGGCAGTAATCCGCACAGAAATAAGTAAGAAATTACAGCTGTGCAAAATCTATACAAGCACTACAGCTAAGGAGGGTACGCACAGAAACCATTTTGCAGTCTTGACTATAGCACTACCTTACCTGTATGACAAACACTGCCTTTATCTTTTCCACTGCTGAACCATGGGAACAGGAACATGATTCCAAGAGCAAATTAATATATTAGGGGGGTGGGGGGTGGGGGTTCTACATATAACTAAGCACAGACATTTGCAGTTAACCAGCCATCCCTCTCTTCTCTTCCCTTCCCCACCCCCCGGAAATTAAAATAACGAAACTACTTAAAAAGCCTATGCACTGCACTGCTTTGTTCCCCGTAGTCCACCTCGCGGTGCTCGCTCCCTGCCAGATAACTCGCTTCTCCATCAGCCTCCGGCTCTCAGGTCGGCAAAAGCCCCTCGAGCCGAGCCCCGCAGGCAGCTCAGAGCAGAGGGGCGGGGGGGGATGCAATGCGGATGGGCGGGGAGGGAGAGGCTTTACCTGCCGCGTTCCCCCGCGGAGTCAGGGGCGCCTGGAGCTGCTGCATCCACGCCGGGGCGCGGCGGGCGGGCGGGCGTTCAGAGTGCCTGGCAGAGGCGGCTGAGCGCCGGAGCCATCGCCGCGCCGGGGAGCGGTGGGAAGGGAGCGCCGCCGGAGCCTCCGTAAGCCGGGAGGAGACTCAGCACCTGGGCGCTGAACAGCTCCACGGAGCGCCACAGGCGGGGCCGGCGCCGCGCTCCCCGCCCCTGGGCGCGGGAGGGCCGCGCCTCCGCCCGCCTCCCGCCTCGCTGCGCGGCTCTGCGGCCGCTCCGCCCCACCCCGCTCCCGCCGCAGGCGGGGACCCGGCCCGCGGGCGGCGGCCGAGCAGAAGGGGCGGGAATGACCACACTTCCCAGCCGCCCCCGCGGCGGGAGGAGCCGCTTTGCTCACGGGGGCAGCCGGGAGTTGTAGTCCTGTCGGTTGTAGAGCGCTGATTGCACCGGCGTCAAGGGCTCGGTTGGGCGGTGCCTCCTGCCGGGCGCCGTGAGGGGGGCTGACTACCGGCCTGCTTGGGAGCCGGTGGCCTTGCGCCTCGCTCCCGGTATGGGCCCGCGCGCGGGAGAGAGGCGCTCGCGCCTGCCGCCTCAGGGCGGGGCGCGCGGACGAACCAACGATTTTCCGCTCCCTCAGGGCGGCAGACTTCCTCCTGCCTGCCGTTTCGCGGTGCCGAGGCTGCCCCTCACTGGTATGTTGTCAGTGGGTAGCTGCGCTATTTGTGGAGGCTTTTCAAAATGTTTGACCGTGTTCTTTTTTGTTTCTTTTTGTTTCTTTTTCTTTGAACAGAAGCCTAGGATACTACAGTTCTTCCGTGGTGTTAGGGGCTTTTTTAGGGAAGAAAAAAGAAGTGATATTGTAGTTCTTATGGTCTTTGAGAAAGTCCTGAAAGCTGTGCTCCCTTCCTCCCTGCCACCAAGATTCAGAAACTAGAAGATACATTTAAGCAGCTAAACAAACAGTCAGGACTCTGCCTTGCTAATCAAAAGCAAAGGACTGCAAAAAAAGTAGCAAAAAAATACTGTAACCCGATCACAGCTGTCTTTCAGAAAGGCATCTCTAATACCAATGTTTATACAGAGCTCTTGAGATAATTATGAAGCATTTTATCAATCAGGGTGGGTTATTAGTTAACTTACAAATGAACTGATATAGTATTTCCAAACAGATTTTCTATTTACTTGCTCGTCAAAAGAAAAACTCATTATTCAGTGCAGTTTTAATTAGAAGTTAACTTACACTTTTGATAATGACCACAATAGAAGAATCTTTCAAGAGTTATTTAAAAAGAGAGTTAAGGTTAATGAGTTAATTTAGAAGTTTGAGCACTAGCCCACCTCTCACCCTGAATTACAGGGTATTGAAAGGTGCTGGAAACTTGCACATAGAATCCTCTATGTTAGGGTTTCATGCATGCCCCTGCTATTGCTGCTTTGAAACCCCCATGTCCAACCATCGTCCTCATCTAGGAGAAGGTTTTTAGCAACTGTACTGCAAGCTAGCAAGCAATATGACAGAAAGCTAGGACAATCAAATTAAACTAAGCAGTATGTTTTATTTACGCTATGTTAGCAAAATCTTCCTTTGGGTTGTCTTCATCCCTACGTGGTTTATTCTAGTGATGCAGAAGAAGTTACATTTACTGCTTCTTTTTTTTCAATGGGTAGGTATTATAATGATTCTCATCCCCTTTCAGATGCTTTCTTGGATAGTTCTTAAATGTAACAGGTTTCCTTGATAGCAACTGGATCATGCAGCCATGCCCTATTGAGCAAGTTCAATTCTGCAGCTATCCTAAAAAGCTGAGAAGTTGATACTGATTCTGATATTACATGTTGCGTAGTGATTCTTGGATTTAAAGTACTGTCAGATTTGTGTTGTAATGGATGCCTGCTCTGATACTGATATGCCACCAGCATACTAACTTGATCACAGCGTAAGTAAAGTCTGTGGAACACATACAGCTGTTTGATAATTATTCTAATCTTTGCTACATGATGACTACTGAATTACTTCCTGAAGTACCTTCCCCAGTGTTTTCACAAGACTCAGATCAGAATTATGTATTCTCAGTTCCCTACCTGAACTTTTCAGCATTATACAGTTGTAGCAAGGTTTGGTAGATAAGTTTTAAACAGTGTTTGCTTTATTACAACTTTTATTGGACTGAAGAAAACTGTAGGTGTGGAAAGTATTTATGGAACTATAAGGCAAATGCTTCACTTTGAGTAATGACTCTTGAGATTATTAAAAATTAGTTCTTGGTATAGTAAAGACCAAATCACAAAAAACAATTTCTTCCTTTTGTCATTTCCTTCACATTCAAGTAACAATAGAATGTACTTCCTCAAAGCTGGGGCTTTGGTGTGCTATTTGAGCTCCCTCTCCGGGAGGCGTATGCTGTATCTGAGACAGTAGGAAACTTGCACTGATAAAAGAGCCTAGCTGAGGTAAACAGTATAGTTGAGGAAAACCTTCAGTAGTATATGCAGCTGTAGGGTACTCCCAAATTACAAGATCACAAATCAGCAAACCTTTTGGTGCTAATGTGGAAGAGAGCCACTACAACTCCCTGCTCATTGATCTTTGTTTCCCCACCCCATTAATCTTAATGAAGCCAAGTTTGTCCTTTTGTTAGCTGAAAGGGTCCTACTAAAGCAGTAACCATTTTCTGCTTTGCAAAGCAGAAAAATTTAAATAGAGATATATCCAAAATACTTTCAAAATAGTTGTGAATAATCTAAATATATTAATTCAAACAGCAACACAGTTCAGATTGTCTTTCAATTAAAGTATTTAGTGACTAAAGCAATTTTATACAAATTGCAAGTGACTTAGTTAATCCCAAACTCAGATCTCACATCTTTCCTACTCTCCTCTGCTCTTTCATACCCCCAGCTCTGAACTATAACTTTTTGGGCACCAAAATAGAAGAACAAACATCACTTAACTTCCAAATTCACATAGAAATTCCTGAGAACTACCTTTGAAACTGGAGTTAGGTCTGCCTAGGTTAAGTTTGTTACAGTTACACATGGTTCCAGACAGAACTAAAAGTGGAATATCTTTATCAAATCAAATATGAAAGGTTCTTTAAGATCTTACACAGGCAGTCGTCAGCCATTCAAGTAGAGCTGAATAACTGGATTCATGGATTCTGGTTTCTTCTAACAGCAGCTTTAGTGTGCTGTTGTCAGCAGCAACCAGTCTGCTTAGCCTGCAGACAGTGACTCCCATTTTCCTGTACACGTAAAACAGATTCAGGGAAACCCAGATAGCAGATTAAATTTCTTCCTAATTTCAATGAAATTCCTGTGTTTATCTCAGCAGCTCATCTATCTTCTGAAGGAAAGCAAGAAAAGATTACTAATGTTATTTTCTACAGATACCTCAATGTGTTGCTTGTTTTCAGTTTGTTGTACATCCAAATTCTTATGGATGGGCTTAGTAAACATTTCATTAGGCATACTGAAGGATCACTGATCATTCTGTCTAAGGATTGCCCAATTATGCTTCCAAAGGTTTTCTCTTATTAAGTGAAAGAACAGCAGATGTCATGATTCATCCTCACTACCTCCATTTTCTCATCTTGGGTAAATTATAACCATACAGGGTCAATGCTTTCTTTGCCTTGCAAAGAAATAAACTGACAAATTAAAATAAAGGAAGAAGAATTTCTGTCTAGTTGATAACAGAATAGAAAAGCAGAGATTGTGCCAAATTATGTAGGTAAAATAAATGGCACAGCCATATACAGAAAGAGCCTCATATAATTGAAAGGATATATAAAAGAATAAATTCAAGGTATTTACTCAAAAATGCAACAAATGTTTTAAAAAATCCTTCTTAGAGACAGCCTTGGTCTGCCCTTAAGTAGTCATTATCTAAATATGTTTTTGAAATTATTTTTAGACCTTCCGGTTCACATAGAGAATACTAAGAACTGATTTGAGGTGTCCTGCATAACTCTTTCATGATTCTGCCATTTGAAGTTAAATGTTTTATCAGTAAGAGATACCATGGCACAGTATTCTATGCATGTAGTTGTAATGGTTTGTTTATCACTGTTAAAGCATAGATATGAAATACAGAGAAAAAATAGGCTGAACTGAGAAAGCAGTTGATTTTAGAATATCAGTTAACAAACCACGAGCAAAAAAGCATGAAATAGTTGTAGATGTGCAAGATTTCAGGGTTATGAAACGGGAAATGTCAGACAATAATGTTAAAAGGCATTTATTAGACAGTCCAATCTTTTCTGGTAATTCTCAAAGATTTGGGGAATCCAAGAAGATGATCAAGTTGGCTTCACAGAAGGTGACTACAGCTGTAGTGTTAGCAGAAATGGAGTGGAGCACAATGCAGTACCTCTAATTATGCTGTATTGTTGGATAGCAGTCAGGTAAGGGAATAGAGAATGAAAGAAGCAGAGAAAGCAAGGTATAGTGAAAACTGAGGCAATGGGGTAGGTATTGGGATTATTGCCTGCAAGTTCTGTTCTGTCACTGCTATGAAGAATATATATTTATTTTTAGTTATAATATGATTTAATTGTATACTTTCATTTATTAGTATCCACAGTGGGAAATTAATTTTTCTAGTCTAACTTTATGCCATGGCTTCTGACACCCTCACTGTGGAGCCTACATGAAGAGTGAAAAACTTGAGTCAGGAATATTTTTTTATAAGACAGAAAAACCTATATACCTTGTTCATCATAAGGCAGCTGTCCTTTGTGTAAAGAAAAGAGAATTGATTATACTAACTGTCCTGCTGTCAGCAAGGGGGTCTCAGGGGTCTCATAATGACCAAACTATATCTCAAGCTATTAGGAGGTAAAAGTTGATCAAGAGAATAAAGTTGGGTTGCTTTTCCATTAATAGTGTTGTATTGATAAAGAAAAATATTTTACTGGCAAGGTCCCCAAAAAGCAAGTTTGCTTAATCTTCTGCTGCACCTTTAGTTTAACTTCTTTAGTGGAGTGGCATTTCAAGTCTCAATTTCTGAAAGGCAGGCAAACATGGCATGGCCCTATAATTAAGTTTAGTAAAAGGTATGGGCTAATTAAACACCAAATCCTTAAAAATAAAAGTATGATTTAATTCAGCTTCCTAAATACACAGTCAAAATAATGCCCATAAGCCCTGGCTTTCAATATTACTTGGATTTGCATGACAAGGGAGTAGCAATTGCTTCTAAATTCAGCTTACTATCAAGAACTGAAGGCCTGTAGTATACAAAACCACTATGCAGCGTTATAAAATTGATTTTAAATCCCTTATTGGACCATACAACCGGAAGGCAAATTACCGTAGATTAAGACCAGAAGACATCTAGTGTACCTGACAGTTAGTATTCTCATTTGGTATTTATGGTACATGAAGTTGGCTTGAGGCTGCCCATACTTTATGGAGGGAATTTTTTATTGGTATGGATGAGAATTATCTTTCTTTAGCAGGGCAAAAAAAATGCAGTACTTGTAAGAACATTTTTGACCATGACAGGTTATTTCTATTGCAGTGTAAGGGGAGAAAGAAAACCTCCACTCTCTCAGTGTTGTTACTGGGTGCAGCCCAACAAAGCTCTCTTCAGGCCACCACCAGAAACTTCATTTTAATCACTTTCATGCTCTCAACTACAAGCTTTTTTATCAAAAAGCAGTATGTTGTTGAAGTGTTTCATTAATATAAATTGCAATCAAATCAACTATATAGAGCAGATTGTATTTAGAAAATGTTGACAGTTAAAAATAGCATCATTAAAGCAACTTTCTTTTACTTTTTTTCTCTCAATATTTCTCTCAACTCTCAGAGTCTATATTCAAGACAGCAATATCACACTTAATTTAGTTAGCTATCAGCAAATACCTAGTGCTAAAAATTTTACTAAGTTCAAAATCATAAAAGGTTTTGTTACCTCTTATGAGGTGACCAGGGTGGGTGATTTATCCAGTATCTGGATGATATCTTTAGGGAACAAGATGTTTTGGGATTTGTAGGTAGGTTGTCTTTACTTAATCAGCATTGGAAAGCAGTCTGAAATCTCCCCCCCCCCTTCCTTCTCTTAACCTTTATTCCCCTTATTTGTTCATTAGAAATCTAAGCAATCTCATTTTAAAGCCCAACTGGCAAATGTCTTGAGATCTTTCTAGATCTTAATGGAAAAACAAGTGAAAGTGAAGGATTAAAATTACGAGAGTAACTACAGGAGAACACATAAGCTTAGGTTGAGGGCACACAATCCATTATTGTGTTCCGTGGTAGAACATACATGTTTATTTTCAACTTCAGATCTTTTTGTTGCTCAGGAAATTGAACAATTATGTTTGGATCTGTCAATTTTTAAGCAGTGTACTTATCCAGACTAGTAGACTGCTTCAGATTTCTGAAAGAATGGGTATCCTTCTTCAAGTCCTGTTGGCTAGGATAATTGTAGCATCCAAGTGAGCAACAGAAGACGAAGATAGCTATTAGCCTTGTCCTAATAATCAGAAACAGCAGGGCATCTCATGCTCTTGTCCTGTGAACAGTTTTAATGAAGTGTAACAGATACTACAAACCCAGTTTCACTAGATAAATAAAAATGGCTCTGATTTTTGACCCTCCTGTTCAGAGCTGTACACTCATCTGTATTCCTTCTTGTTGACTGTCCATCCTTGGGAATTTAGACAGATTCCTTCATTATCGATTTATATAACATATAAATGTCCCCAGTAAAGGGGGCCATTCCCCTTTATTTAAAAAAACAGAATCAGCACATGCCCAGTGCATGAAACACTCTTACAGCTCAGTTACTAAATTTAAGGATTATTCTGATTAGTCCTTTGTACTTCTGAGTGATTACTAGTTTATGTTGATTTTTTGAAATGCTTGTCCCTTCTTGATTTTTGGGCTTGCCATTTAATCAGAATTGAAATTAGTATCAAGTAGTAGGTGTGATGTCCTAACCTGATTTTTGGCAGTTCTCTCCCCTTGCAAGTATTGCCAAGTTTTGAGTATTATAGCTATTTCAAGATAATAGGCTACCTTCTTCTTAGGGCTCTGTCATGGTTTAACCCCAGCCGGCAGGTAAGCCCCACACAGTTGCTTGGTCAGTCCCCCCCAGTGGGATGGGGGAGACAATCAGAAGAATGAAAGTGAGAAAACTTGTGGGCTGAGATAAAGACAGTTTAATAATAGGTAAAGCAAAAGCCACACACACAACCAAAGCAAAACAAGGAATTAATTCACTGCTTCCCATCGGCAGGCAGGTGTTCAGCCATCTCCAGGAAAGGAGGGCTCCATCATGCTTAAGGGTTACTTGGGAAGACAAAATGCCATCACTCCGAACGTTTCCCCTTTCCTTCTTCTTCCCCCAGCTTTCTATGCTGAACGTGACGTCATATGGTATGGGATATCCCTTTGGTCAGCTGTGGTCAGCTGTCCTGGCTGTATCCCCTCCCAACCTCTTGTGCACCTGTCAGAGCATGGGAAGCTGAAAAGTCCTAGATTTAGCATAAGCACTACTTAGCAACAACTAAAACATCTCTGTATTATCAACACTACTTTCAGCACAAATTCAAAACATAGCCCCATACTAGCTACTGTGAAGAAAATTAACTCTATCCTAGCCAAAACCAGCACAGGCTCAAATTTTATTGATTATTTCCCTTCACTTTTAGTGTTTGAGTTTCCCTTGTGGAGAGAAGGGGTATGCACAGTTTCTGTTTAAAGCTTGTATAAAATATTTGTCAGCAAATCTAAGAATTTGTCCTTGTGTTTTGCTTTAAAGCACTCAAAATCATGCTTAATATTTATTTTTCTGGATAGCCCAGTGATGGGGGAACTTACATGTGCCTACAGATCTATCACTCAACACTTAGGATGTATACTCTAATAACTTGGAAATTTAAGTGGCTGTAAAGAAAGTGGAAAATTCAGGTATAAAACAAAGATGAGATTTTTTTTTATTAATGAATGAATGAAGTGTATTAACAGGTCAGATATTTTAATGTAAGATAGGAGCTCTGTGGCTTTTTAAACCTGCTGAGAAATTGTTCTGAATTCTTTTGGCATGATGGATTTTGAGTTAGATTGTTACTTTCAATATTTCAGAAAAGTTTATTTTTATAGATGTTAAAATAGATATCAAGGAACACATTTCACTGTCAGCCATCAGTAAAAAGCTCCTTGTTTTGGAATACATTACCAGCTTCTGTCTGTGAGGTGTTCAAAATACTTTTCTGGATAATCACGTAAATGATGGGTTGCCGCAGAAATAGTGAGTGTTCGTTCTGAGATGATTTTCTTAAGTGGTTCAGCAAAATCTCCATTAAAAACCTTCATGAAAGGTTGATCACTTTCAAGAAGTTAGTGACAAGGCATGATTTAATTAAAAATTTCTTTTATGATTTTCTAGTCTGCCCAGATGTTTTACTTAAGATGACATCATAGAGAGAAAGTGTTTAAAATGCCCGAAGTTCAATATAATTCAAGTCCCATAACATGAGTAACTAGATGGGAAGCTTTTCAGTTATACTGGATGAATGACCAATTTTATAAAGGGTTTCCAATAGTGCCAATATCTGAGAACAGTATGAAAGACATTTGGACTCCAAAAGATGTTTGGCTTTTGCTCAGAGAAATGGAAAATATTAAGATTTAGTTTGTGACTTGTCATTGAAACCACTGCAAATGAGTAGCCCTTCCCTATAAACTGAGATTATGAGAGAACTTCTACCTCACTTCACGTCTTCCCAAAGTCTTTGTAGCACTTCACTTCTTTGGGTTTTTTTGGAACTGTGTAGCAGATACTTTTGTGCATCAGTACTGCTTTTGAGAGAAAGTGAAGAAAAGGAGGGCAGACAGGCAGATAGGAGAGGAAAGACAAAGAGTTCTGCATTTGATACACAGTGCTGTCTATGCTGGATAGACATAAGTTATGATTTGGAACACAGAGGAGGAAAAACCATTATTTAAACAACTTAGCATAAATTAGTCAAAATGGCCATGAATACAGAAATACTTCAAGGGGAAAAAATGGTTCCTGAATAAAACCTTAACAATGATTGTATCACAAGAGATTTGTCTGTTAGAAAACAAACACAATGTGAACATGCTATGCAAATACTGTGTAAACATGAGATCCAAAGAGAATATCCTAAGATTTTACAGGCAACTTTTATATGTACCAAGGAGAAGTTTTAGTCTGTCGCTAGCCTTTAGAAGGGCAAATATCTAATACTGTTGAACTGAACTAATCCATAGAATAACAGGGAAGTAATTATCACTGAAATGTAATTTTTCCATCAGATATCAACAGTGCTTTAATGCTAACGAAGGCTGAAAATCAGTCTGAATACTTACTTTCAGATTTTGCATCTCTTCTCCTCTGGAAACTGCTTTTATTTGAATGCCTAAAACAGTTTTATTAGTGTACCTAAAATTGGAACTAGAACTAAGTTTCCAGTTGTAATTTCAGAATTTTGGATGCTTTCATTCTTGGGGGTGCCTGATGCAACTTTTTTATGGTGGACCATTCTGATCATTTTCTAAAAATGTAATCTTTTTAATGAGTCAGGCTGAATCACTTCTAGAAGAGTAGCTCTATAGGCTTGACTTCAAGACCACAAACTGGAAAATATTGGCTGGACTCTATAGTTAATATTTCAGGGGTCCAGTTAAATTGTTTTACATAGTTGGATATTTGTCATGCTGTCAAAGAACAGCACTAGTTAAAATGTGCAGCATCTTGTATATTTGAATCTTCTTGTTTCTGGTTCTGGTTCCTAGGAAGAATGTGTGTAGCTTTTATCAGATGTGATCTTTTATTGAAATTCTGCTTTCTAACGCAACCAGATAATTTCTTACCCTGCGGACAAAATGACTCGACCTTCTTCTGGGCCCAAAACATGTCTAATTAATAGCAGTAAAGACTGATAAGCTGAACTTGCCCTCTGTGTTGTGACAAACACGTCACAGAAATCATAAACTCCAAAATGTTTTGTTGCTTTTTCTCCAAGTTCAAATCGTGTTAATAAGGTCCACCCACTCAAACAAAGCTTTAGAAGATTTGAACATCATCCTTCACAAGGAAAAGTCAGTAAGCTAAATGAGGGATGCTGGGAAATGTTTGTATTGCTTTCTCCTTTAAAAAAAAAAAAAACAATAAACCCAAATGAATTTAATTTCTGGCTGACTACTTTTGGCAATGTCTCCTATATCTCACACTAAGCTTCTAGGAGGATTATTGATTGTGTATGGTAGCAGCTTCCAGTTTCCACATTAGCCCTAGGAGGAAATTAGATGATCTATAAGTAAATATTGTAAGCGTAAAAACTGTGCTGAAGGCTTTCATTATTCATTTGAATTGGATATTTTGGTTTTTAGAAGACAACTTCATTGATGTTCTACTGTTTTGTTTAATGTTTTATTTATGTTGGAGTATAAAGCCACTTATGTTACTTTTTAATACAAGAACATTAAAATATCTTTCTTCTTTTTGTGAGCTATCTGGGAAATGAAAACCAAGTATTTGTCACTTTCATAATCCTTCAAAAATACTAAGTTTGTGCAAGATTTAATTAGTTAAGGCTTATTAGGCAATAAGATAATTTTACTTAGCGTATTTGAAAAGCCAGACCATTAATTTAGATACCTCAGCATAGATCAAGCTGCCTACATTTGGACATCCAAGTTGGGACATTTCAGAATCCTTTGTAATTCAAATTAGTTTAATATTGAATAATTGCCATGAACAGTTTGCCTTATTAGGTTCTAGTAAAAAATTAACTTTGATTCTCAGATTAATTTTGAATAACAGACTATTTCAAGAAAATTTGATCTGAGCATAGGTTGTTAACTAGTACAGGGAGGGGCGGAAAGGATTAAGCTAATTAAATCAGGATTCATTAGGTATTAGTCCATACTGAAGCCATATGCTGCCTATCTGGTGAAAAATCTGCTGTAATAAAAAGTTAGGAAAAAGTTTAACGAGATTCATGAAACAGGCTTCATTATCTGCTAAAACAGAAATGTGTAAGAAAATAATATTACAGAGATGAGATGTACTTAACACATTTTCTAATGAAGCAAATCAAAAGATCAAACCAAAGGCTAGAATTGATCAGCTTCTCTATTTCCTTCTAATTTTCTTGATGGAAAAAAATACATTTGAAGATATTTGTGGCTACTTTTCTTTGTTTTGGGTGATCTTGCTAGTTGGCTTTTTTGGTAGATTTGTTTGTTTATTGAAGATGAAAAAAAGTTAAGTAACTACGAGCTGTCCTCTACCACCTAAATACTCTCTATTATATGATTCTTTCCTTTCTGTTTTTGGAAGAAAGATTTCAGCATTTAAAGCTGTATGTTCTACAAGTTTTTAATTTAAGATGTTCCTACTAAGTGTTTAGTTTTAAAAACTTACTGATTATTTAAATCCTTAATTCCTCTAAGGACATAATTCAACAAGATAATCAGGAGGTACAATGAATGTGAACATATGAATTTGGGAGATATCTCAGTGACTTGCTGACTCAGAGTTTAAGAGAGGTTAATTTTTTTCTGATATGACATAGTATTGTCTTCCAGTGAAACATTTTTAGTTTGTACTATCAGAGAGAGATTTGTTTTTCAAGTGATAAACTGCCAAGTTCCTTGCTTTTATCTCCTGCAGACACTTGAGTGCCTTTTTTGAAACTGTTAGCTGTGGTAGGTGCAAAACTACCTCAAACTGTACAATAGGTGCAAGATCATCTCAGCTGCAGAATATAGTTCAGGTTAAATGCTAACTGAAGACTAAAAACTTGTTCCAGACTGGATTTCTGTGCTAAATACTTCCTTTCTCCAATGCTAACTAAAAGAATATGAAGACAATATTGAACGCCCTAATGTACTTTTGAGAGTTCTTTTTCTGTGTGACATCCTCTTTGAATTTCCAGTTTTAGTATTTTAGCAGTTTCGTACCCTGTGACATAAAAAATGGATTGTGTCACCAAAACAATGTAATTAGTTTCTTATGATTTTTTGATACTTTCCAAAATATCTTCGGTTAACCAAAAAATAAAATGGATTTGAATAGCAGGCAAATTGTTATTAAAAGGATTATGAACTTTTATCTATGCTGAGCATTTGCCACAAGCCATTTAGTTGTGAAATCGAGAACAAACATAAACGTGTTTTAATTTAAAGCCGTTTAGATAACTCATCGTTTCTCCTTCTCAACTCCATTTCCTTTTTAAAAGTTGTATCTTCACTGAATTCTGAATCAAGAATTGGATTGGGGGGGGGGGGGGGGGCAGGTTATTACTCCAAGGAAAATTTTCCCCTGTCTATCACTAGAGGCTTTCATAAAGGCATATGCTCTGGAAAAGTAACAAGTCAGCAGTTCAAGGGAATATGGCAGCAGAAGTGCCAGAAATTGCAACCTATTTAATCACCATTGCCATAGGAGTATTTCCTGCTAAATCAAGCTTTCCAATACTCAAGTTCTATATTTAAAATCTAGAAGTTCTTATGATACAATTCCGCAATTTTAGAAAAAGTGTCTACTTACCCTCTGCTTTAACAGGCAGATAAGCTTGTCAACCCTTTAATAATTACTTTAGTAAGAAATGAGCCCTTTAATAATTACTTTAGTATGAAATTTGCCTACGTCAACCAAATAAGAAGATGTGATGTTTATCTGTATACACTTGAAGGAAGTGTTTTAACTGATGTTTTAAAAGTTTATGCTCTGCATTATTCTTTCAACTACGTTTTAAGTAGGTTGCTGTTTATTTGGGTGACTGTTTCCTAGGTGTAACAGTAGTCTTGTAGCTCTGAGTTTTCTGGCATGAAGACCCCCAAAGAACTGCAGTATTAAGTAGCTTATTTATGACCAGCTTTGTATATTCTACTTTTTTCCAACTTAAATTGTGAAGGCTTGGTAGGTTAGCACTGTTTAGTCTGGAAAAGAGACGACTAGGAGGAGTAGGATGGTCTAAAAAAGTGATATTAGTTTGGAGAGAGTGAATAGTGATTGTCTCATTGAGTACAAAGTAGGGGCAGTCACTCAGAAATAGCAAGAAGCATGTTTAAGACAAACAAAAATATTCTTTACCAAGATAAGCTATAGTGTATCCGAGAATCTGAGCTAATTTACATATTGTGAACTGATTACTGTGTTTCAAGTTTATGAAGAGAATAGAATATATACAATCCTGCCCTAAGATTAGGTAATGTATTTTTGGAGTTGATTTTCAGGTGGCCCTAAGGCATAGTATTTGTCCATTGCAAAAACCATTCTGAAATTCAAAATCAGAGCAGATTTTAGGAGATGAGGAAGTAAAGGTTAGAAAAGCTGGGTAGCTCCTTATGGCCATGAGCAGTAGACTGGCTGTGTGACAATATTACTATGTAAGTAAAACGATATGGTTGCTGAACAAGTGCATCACAAGTCTCCCAAAGATTTAATACAGACTAGCACCTTTCTTGAAAGTGCTAGCATAAAAAGGCCAAGGAATGAATGGTTGTATTTAACTATTTCTTTACACATGGAACCCAAAGTGTTGGATTTCCCTGTGTTGACGAGGTATTAAGTACCTCTTATGCTAATTACTAGATATCATTTGGGGCTGGGCAGTTTTGTAAAAGGAATTTGTCAGTTTATTGGAACAGGCTGCCTAATCTATGTTGTGCGCCTCTCTAGATCATTGGTGTCAAAGATTCTGTCACCTATTTGGGCAGATGGGTGAAATAGTTTTCATTTTCAAATGCTTAGAGTGCCCAAGTAATCAAGGGAATTCTGCAGCTTATGCAGAAATAAAATATACTCTTTTGATCATCCTTATGTGTATTTGTTGAACACAGTATGAAGTTAATTTATGCAGATTTTTATGAAGGATAGGGAATGAGAACTGAAAAAAGCATTAGCTCATCTAACAGAGTTTTAAAACTTTTAGTGTAAAGTTTGCTTTAAAGGTTTGTTCTTAATGAGAGCAGGCTCAATATTAGCCAAAAAAGGTGGACTGACTGTTGGGGTTTTCATTATCTATTTTTGTGCATTGTGTCCAGAAGATTTTTGTCAAGATATGTATGATTTCCTCATTAAGCTTATTTACCACCTGGCAGTTCTGCTTTTATTAATGTTGTGTGCTTTGCATCATAAAAAACTTATTGCCCATATCTTGCAAGTTGACTTTTTTTTCCAGGTCACTTCCTCAGGGCTGCACAAATCATAGGTTCAGAGCAAAGGAAGGCAGCATAAACCCTTTCCATTTTACAAACATACCTTTGTACAAATACCAGACACACTCACAGACTTTGCTCTAGAAGATCACGTCACATTTATGCACAGTACTTACTTACCCAGGAAGAGTTTGGGCCCTCAAGAGCTCATCTAAACAAAAGGTTACAGTGGGGTAAATACTCAAGCTGGATTAAGTCATATCAGCTCTTACTGGAACAGTATGTTTTGGTCTCCTCTGCATCCCAGCAAAGTTCAGCAAATAAAAGACATAATATGGTCTTATGTTTTAGGAGTTCACAGGTGGGTTTTAGAGCAGAAGTTGCTCATCTATGAAACTCCTGCAAGCAGGTGCTATCCAGTCTCATGACAGAGATGGGGAAATGCAATTTCTAATTATGGGAATCATAACTTAGAATTATCTGGCTTTCATTTTGAACCTAAACTAGCTTAACATGATATTAATTCTGATTTGTGTATTTATTTCCTCATCTAACAAAACATTTTCTTTGTACCTGATTCTGTCTTCCTTCTGATATGAAAGGTGCTCTTCTGAGGTAAGCTACCATGCAACAGCATGATAGTGGCTCTCCTAAGTTGGCTGGGAAACTGAACATAGCATCTAAACCATTTCCCTATTTTCTGAATCCAGTGAGATGGATTTTTTTTTTTCCACTATGCTTGATGATAATTGCCATTACCAACAGTTGTATGCTGTGGCACTGGTACACCATTTGTTTAGTTGGTTAAGGCTTGTTGGAATTATTTATGCATCATCCAGTTGTCACTTGATATTAAACCTTACCAAGAAATATATTTACTTACCATTTAATCTAACTCTCTAATATAGAAGAGGTGTGGAACTAATCATAGGTCATGAGCTGAAATAAGGTAGCCATTCTTTGTGTTGTTATTAAATCACAGGGTCTTTTTGTTTAACATCAGAATGTTGTCATTAAGCATCATCTGCCAAGACTGATATCACACAACCAAGAGAAATTAAATTTTCAGTCAGGAGACTAAAATAAAAAGTGGTGAGAAATACTTGTAGTCTTCTGGAAACACTTCTTGGACATAGATAGTGAACAGCATTAAAGTTTGTAGGTTTTTTTTTTTTTTCTTTGACTATTTAAAGATGACTGGGTATGGAATGTATTTAAGAATGAGTTAGCAAGTACAAAGACTTGATATTCTGTACATTTTCTTAGACAGAAAATTTTAATATCATATATGTTCTCATATGCCCTCCACTTACTGGAAAGGAACCCTGCACAGTTGTCAAGTCCTTTTATCTGTGTTTATCAACAAAGAGAATGTGATGTGGACACATAACTTCTCCTGCAAATGGGAGACTTTCTGCCAAATATCCTGCTTTTCATTCCTTCTTACTGTGTATATCTTGACAACAGTGTATTTTGCATAGCTTCTGTGTGCAAAAGCCATGGTGGGACACAACACAATTCTTGTTATTTCTTGAAAATTACTGTCTATGAGTGTTGCAGATGGAGTGAAAGTGCACATCACTCGTAAGAGAGAAGCAAAAATATACTTTATTGATATAGAAAGTTCAATGCAACAGTTATTTAACAAGATTCGATGGCAAGGTACACATGATTATTTACTGCATAGAGGACAGGGTCAGACAAAACTGTCAGGGAGACCGTCCCATTGAGTCATGAGGTCCAGAAAAGGACCCCCTTGCTTTCTAAACTCCTCAGAGAGGAGTCCAGCTGTGGCTAGATCCAGTCCTAGTCCCAGACTTGGTCAATGGTTTATGTTTAAAGGATTATATGTGCACAATCAGTCCTTTATATCACTTAGCTAAGGTTTCAAAGTTTAGCATGCTATTAGTCACTTATTGAGGATCTGTTGCCACAAGGAATCTCTCAACGTTGAGGAGTAACCTTGAGAGGGGTCCCTGCTCAAGGGGAGATCCTGGTGTGCAGCCCACTGCCATGCAGGAGAGCTCCAAGGGCTCTTGGGCTGCTCACTATTTATGGGGGTAAGATGATTGACTCAGTCATATTTGCATGCCGACCACAGATTGTAGTTTCTCTGGTAGGCACATTGCACAGTAGCCCTAGGCTATTGTGTTGTTATGTGTCTCCCGAATCCACTTTGAGCCGGATGCAGCCATCATGACCAGATGCATCCTTTACGACCATCACTGGTAGTTATCACCTGAGCAGGGTTACAGGAGATAAAGGGCGGGGGCAGGGGAAGCACACTGTCACAGTGAGTCAAAAAATAAAAAGAGCTACTATCAACGGCACATTGAGAAATATAATCTCTTTCCTGAACTTGCCCTTTTGCATTTGAGCTCTGATCTCTAAATGATTTGCTTTCAGGGTGCAGCTCCTGAAAAGTTATTTGTATTAGTATTTGTTGCTTCATGAGTATTTATCTGTTAATGTATGAAATCTCATCAAAGGATGGCAAATATGTACTGAGGCAAACATGCTGTCTGGCCAGTAGCTTGGATGTTAGGAGCTGGGTTTGAATTGACTAAACCAAGGATTTGCATCTGAATTCATCAGTGAATACCTTGGCTGCAAAACAGGTGTTTCTGGGACAAGAGTTCCCTCTCCTTATACTTCCAGAACACCTGTAAAGTCTTGATTTCATTGTGATCTGCCCTGGATTTGTTTATCATGTCAGAACACTGAAGAATAGGAAAAAAATTACTCTGTCAGCTTTACTTTTAACAGTAACTCCTCTTTTTCCGCTAATACAGTGTTCCTACTTTCAATAGATTTTTGTGAGATTGTTTTAGACTTATGTATATGCTTCATTAAATAAGAGTTAATTTGGTATTTGAAGTATGCTAGTTGTCTTGCTCATTTCAGAAATTCTGACTTTCAGGTTAAGTTTCTATTAAAAGGCATAGCATGGAAACTAATCTTCCAGTAAATTAATTAAATGGTCTAATGCCATGAGCACTGTTGAAGTTTTAATCAAATAAAAATGTAATCTCTGTGAAAAATGTTCCCATCTCCTTTCACTAGGACAAGTTATGCCTGGTTTTGTTTACTTTTTTCTTGTACTGTTTTGCATGACCTGCAGCAGGGATCTTCCTGGCTGCCACAAGAATTCTTGAGAAACACCTTATTTCAAATGTGTTAGTGGTTACTTTATTATGTAGAACTAGTATCTTTTACAAATAATTAAGAGGTTCACCTTTGTCATGTTTTTCTTTACCCTCCTTTTGCTCGTATGCACTCTGAATTCACTTGGTATATCAAGACAACACATTTTTCCAATTCTGTGATCTTCTCTCTGTTTTATCAAGCTGAAAAGACTGAGTTATAGAACATGGTAAATATATCCAAATATAGTATGCTACAATGTAACATGAAATCTACTGTAGCTCTTACTATAACTAAAAGTAGAAAACTGAAATAAATTCAGTTGCTCTGGTGTCTTAAAATGGGGTCATACCTTTGTAGGCAATTCATGTGTAGGAACTGGGAACAACCTACAAACAGCATGGAAAAAGAGGACTAAATTCTTCACAGCACAATGGCTTTCACAGAAAGTAGCACTTAAAGCAGTTTTGAAAAATGTTCATTATTTGAGCTCCTAGTGTTGACTTCACCAAGACAATAATGCAGATATCTTTCTCATAAGCTGGGTCTGAGAACTTGTTAGTTTTGTGTTACTGTGGTTGTAGCCTATAGGAGGCTCAAAAACATGCACAGAAATTCAGACTTTGTTGTACAGATCCACTTTTTAGTTTAGAAAGGACTGTCTTTTCTAATACACGTACTTTCTATGAACAGTCTTCTCTGAAGCCTTCCTCGGTTCTTTTCAGCCGTGACCTTTCTGTGTTCATTCTTGTCAGCAGACTGGGTTCTTCAGGGCCTATTAAGTCTACCATAGTGTTCTCTTCTACCACAAATACTACATACCATTTTACCTTCTCTCTTTAGTAGACTCCAAGTCCATCTTCTGATCTGTAAAACATTGCTCCCAGTATCTAGAAGCAGAATTGGTAAATAGTTGAGAAGTAGACTTTAGAGCCCTCTGGAAGACAGCCACTCCTAAGCTGACATAGGAGATGAGGTTTTTAGGTTTTTCTGGTTTTAACTACAGAACTAAATTTTGCCTTTTTGTATGTTTTAGTATGCTTTATACTACATTAATGTTGTGGGCTTTTTTTAAGAATGTGTTGTACAACTTTCACCTATATAGCAAATGAAGACTTGGAGCCTAACACAGTAACACCCTGGTTTGTCTACAAAGTGGATTCAAAATTCCTACCCTTTTGCAATCAGTGTCTGGTACTGGCCAGCGTCAGAGGCAAGACGAGCTAATCGTAGGCATAATCAAGCTAATATAACAATTCTTGTCTTTCTAGCTTCTTGCTCAGTATAGTAAAAATACCTTCAGAAAGGCCTGATTTTGAAGTCTTTGCTCAAGTAGATAACTTAATCCTCTGTGTATAAAATATCAGTTGAACAGTATTTAAGTCCTAAGAAATGTAAAATAAAAGTTGCTAAACATCAGTCACCCTGAATAGATCAGGATAGCATAAGGAAAGAGACAAGTCCAGTAGTCTTTGGAAAGCTACTATGCATCATCCTCTTTCTCTTTTCAGTTCTGAAATCTATATGCAAATGTATTGGACATAAGTGGTATGTTTTTGTATGAGATTGAAATCACGTTCTTTGCATCACTTGGCCTAATTCTGATCTCTGCAATCATATTACAGAAATGAGAAAACAACAGAAAAGATAACAGGAATAATTTAATTTCTTCAGTTTTACCAACTAGAGCTACAAATGTCTACATGTGAGAATGCAAAACTGTTGCAGCTTTTAAGCTTGATTAATTTATGGGTGGAAGGCAAATGTATGTTCCATATAGTATCTGACACCAGGATGAAATATAGCAGCAAAGCTACAGACCTAAGGATGAAATCTTCCTTGGTAAACAGCAAGAAAGCTTTGGTTGACAACAGTCTGAAAATAAGGCAGAAATGAAATTCTTTCTTTCGTCATTCACATCAACCTTTTTAATCTTTATATGCTGGCTTTTTTGAGAAGACCCTAAACAGTCCAGAATTGAGTTTTGGCTTTTGTTTGCTTTTTGTCAGCCACAGTCGTTTCCAGAAGAGGTTTTGTAATGACTCAGTAGTATGTGATTTCTGGGCCTGTAAGTATGTGTAGACAAGCAGCTGTACTAGCAAGAATTCTGACTGAATGAGCTGCAGTAACAATTTTCTTGAGGTTAATGTTAAAGGATTTTTGTAGACTGTTCTAAGCATTCACTAGCCAGAGGAAGCTTAGCTAGGTTTCATAGCAGCACTTTGCCTAATCTGTCCGCTTAGCAAATCAGGGACATACACTTTCACATGTACTAAACATGACCTATTAAAAAGATTTAGTGATACTACCAGAGAATCTGTGGGATTCAATAATGCATTAAAACCATGGAGAGCACTACACAGAAATGGGTTTTGGTTTTACTGAAGTACAAGTGGACTATAAAATACACAAACCGGTAAGAACTTAGGCTATACTTCCTAGGAAGCTGAAGGCAAAACCCAGCCATCTGTGATCAGAAGTTTCCAACCTGCTGCTGGTCTGACACTGATGCATATGCAGTACTGTCATTGGGCTTTTCAGAAAACTGGTCTTGTTTGGTGAAGATTTGTTTTTCCACTCCCAAATTAGTTAACTGTACATGCCTGTGCTGGTGGAAGGGAAAGGGCTGAAATAAACATCCCTTACAGAAGAGAGATAGCAGGAATGCAGAAGCCCATATTTCGCTCACTTTGAGAGTGCATTTCCATGTTACTTTAGGGATTATGCATTTGTGTTCTGTTTGACTTGGCATAAGCGGGTGCTTTCCTTGGATACAAGTGCTAGGTCTGTTCTGACTGGCTTGGATACTGACAGCTGTTGAGCTGCATTAGCATGGCATTGTCCTAAGCAAACACATCCCTAACTTGACAGCTAACACATCCCTAACTTCAAGTAACTGAGCTAGATGAGACATTTTGGTATGACACTGCATTGGTTTATGTAGATAGAATGTTCTTTAAATCCTAGAGGATATCAGAAATCAATCAAGTGGCATGGATAACCTTGGTAGAGCTATACTTTCTTGCTGAGCTGGTCTGTTCAGCTGGAATAGATTTCTTACTTTACATCTTTTGAAAATGCCAAGTATTTCTTTCAGCAAGAAGTTTATTATGTTCTTGTTTGCTGTGGCAGTGTCGCAAGGCCGGCTGCTACAATTTGCCAACCTTGCTCATTCACAGGATTTTGCTAGCTGTTCTGGTAACAGCTGTGATACGATGACATCTTTCTTCTTGTGATATGTGGTCCGGTAATGAATAAAGTAGAAGGGCCAAAGTTCTGCTTAGGTTATGACATTGAGTAGTTCCAGCTTTTAAAATAATTTTTACAACGAAATTAAATGCAGTTTGAGTAGCAACTGCAGTGGCTGTGTTGCACTCAAGGCACCAAAACCTAGCTTGAAACAAACTGACCTGTGATTAACTACTGCTGAGGAAAACATTTCTACGCTACTTTGTAAAATTTTACTTTAGCATGCAAAAGTAGTTTTACTGCTCTGCTTTCCTGTGCTCATGGTACTTGTCACCATCTTTGTAATTATGTTGAGTGTTGTCACATAGAAACAAGTTTAAAAGTTTTCCCAAACCATGGAAGTTAAAGGCTAGTGACCATGATGTATTAGTTTAAGCCAGTCATACTTACTGGTTTGTGGCATCTGTGCAGCCAGCAGCTAGCAAGACAAGAGTTTTAAATCCTTAATTTCTTGCTGTTGCTTAAGCTTTATTTTTCTAATTCTGAATTTACTGCCTGTCTGTATAATAACAGCTAGCACTTCTCATAGTAAAACACTAAAATTACGGTGATTTTTTTCTTTTGAAGCAAAAATGTATATTCTTAATTTATCAAGTTAGGGGAGTAATTTCAGAGATGAATGTGGTCCAAACCATCTTTGCTAACTAGTGTATTTTGATCTTCCAATTTAAGCAATAAAGAGTGAAACTGAAACCATGGAGGAATCTACCATTAGTTTAAGGAGAAGCAAGCCTTGCAATTCAAGCCTTCTGCTATAGATAGACCTGTCATTCAGATCAATTACGAGATCTTTAATTTGGACTCTGCAGTGACTTTTATAGAATTATGTTTTCTTTCAACTGCATTGATGTGGGTCACTAGCAAGCATTAAAAAACAAATCTGAAATCTGAGATGCTGTGGTTACAAAGAAAACATTGAGAGCTGTGGTCATGACAGTGTAATTTCTGTTTCCCTTGATCTCCTGGGAAATCATAACAAATGAACAGAGAGCTTTTGGCTTCTGAAGCAAGGGGAAAGAAGAATCATCATTCTTCAGGGAGCAATGAGAAATGAGGAAACTGCACTCCGTTTTACACCATTAAGCTTTCAGTTAATACTCGGTCAACTTCTACGTTTATGTGTCTTAGAAACAGTTACAGCAGAAGACTATCAATATTGAGACAAGCAGAAGAAAGCTTACAAATAGGACTTTTGTTCTAATATTGCAGAACCATCATACTTCTCAGATTTGTGTCATGTGTTCTGTCTTTCCAATGGTATTCATTTATTGGTGAGCTTCCAATTGGTGTCTTTCCCAGAATTAAGTCTCAAGAAGGTTCTTATTTATTGATAGACATTCCAGTTATCTTTCCAGAAAATACAACTCTCTAATGTACTGTTAACTCTCAGAGCAGTTCCTTTGATGTGATAATTTGAAATTTGGTCCCAGGTGAATTAATTATTTCCTTTTTAGTTGAAACTGTTAGAAAGTTGTGTGAAGACACAAATGTGATGTGTTTAAGGGCCTATGCTTTGCTATGGTAACAACCAAAAGATCCATTCGCAAAACTCAAGTCTTCCCCTGCTGAGGCTGCTTCACCAGTATAAGATAATGAAGGTAGTCTTAGTAGAACGTAGGACGTGTCTCCTTCCGGAAAGCTATTTATTTATTTATTTTTGTAACATCAAAGGGCCTGCCTTCTGTCTGTCTTCCAGACACAATACAGAAAGGTTGGCTGGGATGTGGTGCTCTAACATTCCCTGGAAAAAATATGGCTCCTTTAGTTTTCTGTGGTCAGTGTCCAGGTTTGTGTCAGTAACTTGGAAGGTCAGGAAGCACTCCTAGAAATTCATTTTTCCTCCAGTAAAGGATATAGCTCATCTAGTTTTTGGTATTCACACATTTTGTCTCTGTCTAGATGATACATAGCCAACTTACATGTTTTATGGTTCTTCTGTTCTCTATGGCACCCCTAGGCCAACAGCAGGGAGATGATGATGTTCTTTGTGGAGGTACTGAAAAAAATGCAAATGAAGGACTTCTTGTAACATTAACTCAGTAATTTGCTGAAATAGATTCTAAAATATCTTAAGGAATTTAAACCATCTCTAACTCTGAATAAAGTATCTGAGAGCATAGGTCGCAGCGAAGGATTGTGCACATCTTTTTTTACAGTAAAGGACTGAAGAAATACAGATTATTTACCCACCACCATGTTAGCAAAAATTATTCAGAGTACACAAGAGACTGGAGTAAACGTTGCCAATTCCAGAGGCATTGCACACACAATTTTACAAAGGTCTTTGTTTTAAACTGTTGTAAAGCACATGAGGATTAGTTCAGTAATTTGGTAAGTGTTGAGGAGATGAATCGTTTGAGATGCAGAGATTGCTATGCAGTGGGAAGTCACTTAATTGAGTAGAATGTGAAATTATATGGTTTTCCAGTGTGAAATGGCAGCTTATATTAAGGAAAGCATTTTCTAATACGTGTTGTTCTAAGGACAACAGTTTTAGAAAACTTAAACCTTTCTAGCTTCAGTTCCTTTCTCACCTAGCTGAAAACTTGGTCCTGATGAGCAAGGAACAGCTTATGTTCCTTCTTCAGGGTGCTTTTTTAGTGGTTGGCATTATATATATTAAAATTATTTTTTGTATTATTACTGATCTCTAGGGTGAACTATTCCTTACCACAGAAACTGACTGACTCCTCTATCACAGGCCCTTTAGCAGAAACCATTCAATCGTAGTCTGAAGATAAAGTACAGTGAGTCTCTCTTCAGATAAAAATCCCACTTTGCAAAAATGCTACAGGTTCTAGGGACTACACAAGCTACAGCTTAAATAAGTGATTTTTTTTTTTACTAAAAAAAGAAATACTTTTTTCTTCTCCAGGAAATTTTCTCAGAATTCCAGATGTTCAACTGCTAAAAAAACTTGTGAGGGATTTTAAAGGTAACATTGCCTTGAAATACAGCAGGATAATGGAGATATTTCCTAGCTAATACTGGTCACAAGAAGGTTATTTTTCCACAGCAATTTTATGCATTATCAGCTCTTTAATTGGTCTGGAATTTCTGCTATACTTTTAATGCCTTTTAAATTTCATTGGGCTCTGGAAGACTGGTCAAGTACCCAAAGGAATGGAATGAGTAGCATATGTTATATTTACGGATTTAAGGACACATTTTCTTTAAGATAGATGTGGGCAGTGTTGGAATAAAATTACAAAAAGATATTTTCAGACACTTCAGTCACCTAAATTGGAACAAGTTGTAAATTCTGATTAACTAAGGTGGAATGATCTGAGAGCTACATTTGGCTCACTCATAACAGCCTACTTTTAACCTAGAATGTAATTTTTATTTCTTCCTCTTACTTTCTATTTACCTGATCCTCATTTTCTGTGACTGGGTACTTGAGATAGTACAAGATATTATTGGGGATAAAATTTTTTCTACCTTCTTCCCCTCCTTGCCACCCCAGGCTTGTGAAGGCCTGAAGTTTTATGGTATATCTTAAATAGTACTTTAGCTGCTTTCTCTTCATTATACTTCCATAAAGTATGAGTGGTTGGAATGATAAATTCAGTATGAGAAATATGGCTGATTGTAGACTCCTTTTCAAAATTTATAGTTGAGCTTTTTATTAACTTCGCACAAAAATTGCATGTGATATAAAACAACAGAGGATTGGTAGGGGTGTTTGGGTTTTTTTTAGGACAGGTTTGCTAAAATTGCTCAAATCGTAGATAATGTTTAGTTAGAATTCTGGGAAACAAGTAATAAAATAATTATTCCAGTGTTCTGGAGCTTTGCTGTAGAATATCATACTTTCAAAAACGGATGACTAGACTATTAAGATTTGAATGTTCTGATGAAGTTTTGGAATGCAGCAGTAAGAGCATGTCTGTCTTTGTATTAGATTGCAACTTTTGTAAATGAAGTTGCTACCAAACTTTCAATTTAGATTCCAAAACAGATACAGATTCAACACAATGACTTTTGTATACTAGATTTAGTTTTTTATTTTCTTTCATTATGAGAAATACCACCTTACCCATGACTGGTCTCATTGCCTTGAGTAGAGATACTTATAGTTACAATGTTAGATTAATAATATATGCTTTCGAGGAAATATTTCAGTCTTCTCTATGAAAAAAATCATTGAGGATTATGACAGTGAATACCTATCAGTTGTAAAAAAATTACTTGAGAAAACCCACAAGGAAGTTTGCATGCCTAAAAAGAAGGGCAAAGCCGACTATGAGAAGCAGAAGATGTCTTTCAGAAATCTGAACTGCTTCCAAATGAGGAAAAGATAAAAGATCACAAATCTGGCAGTTTAAATGTGCATTGCAAACCCTTTTTTGACTTCTCATGTAAGTTTGCGCAGGTACTGTGCTCATAATATATTGTACAGTGAGGCCATTGTTTTGCTGGATTTTCCAAAGATCAGAACAAATTCATGTACGGAACTTTCACTTCCACGTGGATAGTCCCTGCTCTGATTTGTGCTGTCGGAAGGCATGGTGCTATTAGAGTACAACAACAGAACTCTTAAGAGCTGGCTCACAACTTCAGCAGTGCTGGCCAAGGGGCTCTACAACTTCTAAATCTTTGTACCTTGAATTTAAAACAAAACACACAAAAACCCCAACAAAAATCCCACCCCTTCCCACCCCCAAAAAAACCCCCAAACCCTCAAACTACCACCTTTGTCAAGAGAAGGACAGAACTTCAGGTAGCTGTCATTCTCCTGTAAGGGTAATAACTGCAGCAATGAGTAAAACACAGTAGAAAATCATCCATACTTCAGGGCTTTCCACTTGACTTCAGGTTTCTTTGGCTTTGGACCCAATTCAGACCCAAATCAGTCGGATCCTATACTGGCTGTTCATTTTGGAACTTAAGTGAGTCTGCTCTTAGTAGAAAGGTGATCTATGCAGATATTCTTATTGTGGCAGAACTATCAGTTTTGAAACAAAGAAAGCTATTTTCTACATTCTATCAAAAGTCTTTGTTGTTACAAATATGATAGCTTTTTTGAGCAAACACACTGCAGTGACACTCATATTGTCGATGTTGCCATACTATTTCCACTCCTTTTTCTGTTTAGAGAGTCAGGTTACTATAGTGGGTTAACCTTGGTAATTCACACTAAGAAATATATTCTAAATTTTAACTACATATAGGAATTAAATTTGTTGTTACTCCTTGCCTCTGAATTATGTACGAGCATAAGAACTACTATACTGGATTAGACCAATATTTCTCAGATGGCTTAGAAGGGAGGATCAAATGTTTGTTAGTAAAATTGTTCAGAGGAGATGCAAGAACTACATAAATATAAGATTATTCATGCAGGTTACTACCTATATTACTTCTGTAAAGACTTTGTGTGCTCTTGTCCTCAGCTTTTTTGGCTGTATAGTTATGATATTCTCAGAACATTCTCACACCAAACTGAATACATGCTACTGAAATGTACATGCAAATATTTGTTTGCAGAAGACGTAAATATATATGCCCGTGAAATTTTCTCACAGAAAATATTTTATTCTGTGCAAATTCAAAATCCTGATTTAAACCAAATCACTTTTTTTGCACTCTGATCTGAAAGTAATTCTGTCATGTATTTGTTGTGAAAAGAGTTACTTGGCTAAAGGTGGTTAAAGAATAGGCCATTTTACTCAGTGGCTGGCTTGATTTCACTTTCAGTACGTGGCATTTGAAGGCAGCAATGATCATGAAGAAAGGAAATTAATTTTTTTTTAAACTATGCTGAGTAACATGTGTCAGCTGATTAACAATGCCTCTCTGGTACAGGACTTGTACCTGGCTTAAAAGCTCCAAGAATAGTTTCATTGAAAATACTCTGGAGTATTCCCCTTTTTTAGGTGGTTTAAAAGGAATAACTCAGTTTGAGCCATATACTTCTGTTCATTAGTAATCCTTCTGAAAAGATCGAATTTTAAAAATGGTGCTCCTTTAGGAACTTTGTACAAATACCAGTTCACACAGGACCTATTCCCAAAAAAAAAAAGGAAAGCTTTGGTCATGTTTTTGCCTTTCAATAGAGGTTCATTGGAAGATACTGTGTAATACCGATTCCTTTTCAGTGAGATTGTACCAATGAGCATTTTGTTTTGACATAATATATTCACACAGTAAATGGTGCTGCAGGCTTCCCCCATTTGTCATCCTGTTCGCATCCCACCACCTTAGACGCTTGTGTTTTGGAATTCCCTTGGGGCCTGTGTTTTCTCCAGGAAAGTTTTCATTTGTCTGTGATAATGGAAATGGCACCTAGGAGCTCAGCAGCAGGAAGCCTCCAGAGCTGATATTCCCCCAAAGCTCAGAAGTTTTGCTGGAATATAAATTCCACAAGCATTCTTAGTTCACATTTGGCTTCTTTGTGGACAGGTAATAGTTCGTATCAGACATATACAAATACATATTAAAAGTTCTTTGCAAAACTTACATCACTTCCCTGCATCAAATAACACCTCTACCCACCCCACGCCACATTGTAGACAAAATAATACTTCATATATTTAACTGTGATGTTTTCCTCCCTGCTTTTGTACATGGTCAAAATCTGTTAAAAATTATACAGTTTCTTCTGCATCTACTTTTGCTTTCAAAATCATCAGGTGTCTGTATATCACCTTTAGACAGATGTTTTCTTCCTCACCTATTTTTTCTGTGTTTCTACTTAGTCCTCTCTCTCTTCTTCATCTTTCAAAATTGCCAATAGCTACTTTGTAGTTACGTGTTTGCATTTAAAAAGTTCTTAGTTTGTGAAGTGAGACAGATAAAGCTGTAAATATTTTGCATTAAAAACAGATTTTAAATGCATTGACTTTTAAGAGAAGTATTTTATATTTACCAAAATACTTTAAAATTATAAAATACTACAAAAATTAAAAAAAATTGTATTCCAAAGCCAAATTCATTTTTATTAAATATACATTTAATCCTTTTAAATAAAATTAATTTCTACTAGTTAAAAAAACAGTAAATCTGGATGTTCTTCTTCAGAAGTACAAACATGTACTTTAAATACTCTATACCTATGCTGAACTTGGAAAATGGGCGGTAGAGAGCCTTGTAGAGTACTCCTGCTAAATAACGATGCTCAGAGTGTTTTCACTGTACAGGACAGCAGTACATCTCACATATCAGTGTTCTTACCATAATTCAAAATTTCTGATCTCCTAGGCTGCTTTTAAATAAACTCAGTATGTTTGTAGTTCCTGATGATGTATGTGCATGTGTCAAAAGTTTTAGCAATCACATGTTTGTAGAAGGATTCCTTCTACGAACAGGTGACCCGCCTAGTGGATGAGGGAAAGGCTGTAGATGTTATCTATCTGGACCTCAGTAAAGCCTTTGACACTGTCTCCCACAGCATTCTCCTAGAGAAGCTGGCGGCTCATGGCTTAGGTGGGTGTACTCTTCGCTGGGTAAAAAACTGGCTGGATGGCCGGGCCCAGAGAGTTGTGGTGAACGGAGTTAAATCCATTTGGTGGCTGGTCACAAGTGGTGTTCCCCAGGGCTCAGTTTTGGGGCCAGTCTTGTTTAATATCTTTATCAATGATCTGGATGAGGGGATTGAGTGCACCCTCAGTAAGTTTGCAGATGACACCGAGTTGGGCGAGAGTGTTGATCTGTTTGAGTGTAGGAAGGCTCTGCAGAGGGACCTGGACAGGCTGGATTGATGGGCCGAGGCCAATTGTATGAGGTTCAACAAGGCTAAGTGCTGGGTCCTGCACTTGGGCCACAGCAACCCCATGCAATGCTACAGGCTTGGGGAAGAGTGGCTGGAAAGCTGCCTGGCGGAAAAGGACCTGGGGGTGCTGGTTGACAGCCAGCTCAACATGAGCCAGCAGTGTGCTCAGGTGGCCAACAAATCCAATAGCATCCTGGCTTGTATCAGGAATAGTGTGGCCAGCAGGACTAGGGAAGTGATCGTGCCCCTGTACTTGGCACTGGTGAGGCCGCACCTCAAATACTGTGTTCAGTTTTGGGCCCCTCACTACAAGAGAGACGTTGAGGTGCTGGAGCATGTCCAGAGAAGGGCAATGAAGCTGGTGAAGGGTCTAGAGCAGAAGTCTTATGAGGAGCGGCTGACGGAACTGGGATTGTTTATCTGGAGAAGCAGAGGCTGAGAGGAGACCTTATCGCTCTATACAACTGCCTGAAAGGAGGTTGTAGAGAGGTGGGGGTCGGTCTCTTCTCCCAGGTAACAAGTGATAGGACGAGAGGAAATGGCCTGAAGTTGCACCAGGGGAGGTTTAGACTGGATATTAGGAAAAATTTCTTCACTGAAGGGGTTGTCAAGTGTTGGAACAGGCTGCCCAGAGAGGTGGTTGAGTCACCATCCCTGGAGGAGTTAAAAAAATGTGTAGACATGGCACTTCGGGACATGGTTTAGTAGGCATGGAGGTGTTGGGTTGACAGTTGGACTAGATGATCTTAGAGGTCTTTTCCAACCTTAATGATTCTATGATTCTATGTTGCCTGGTTTGCAGGCCAAATGTGGAATGATTTTATGTGGTTGGTTTTGCCTGTAATTTTTGTAGGATTGCTGATGTTAATGTAGCTGTCAATCTTGGAAATTTAGCCAGGCAAATAACATTTCTGATCCAAGGTGCTTATGAATAACTCTTTGGGATTTGGTTAATGGTGAGTTTGGAAAACCTTGCTTTACTGCAGTGCATAGGTTTTAGAAACTGGTTCATTCTTGTGAGATTTGAGGGAGGAGGGGGGAGAATACTAAAAAAAAAAAAAAAAAAAGAAAAATCTGTAGTTACTCTAGAAACCATGTAAAAATGTGTAATGGTAAACTTGTCTACAGTGCACTGATGAGCATATAGCATAGTTTCACTGTTAATTGTCAATCTTGTTGTCTTGTTAAATAATACTAAATTTATTGTTAGCATAAATGGCCACAGTAATCTAGTCAATATTCTTTTTTAACAGACTTGAATTTATATTTTTTTTAATATTTGCAGTCTGGTTATGGATAAAGTAGATACGTAATCTCAGAAATACTCTGGTGCTGCAGGTTCTGACAGCTGTGTTCACTAGATTGAGGCGGGGGGAAGGCAAAGAATGTCTAAATGTGTTTGGACACTGAGTATCTCTATATGCCTTCCAAAGTGTCAATTACTTGTATTTGGAACATTGAGAACATAAGGTTATTAAAAGTCTCTGTGTCAGTAATGATTTCTAGTGTACAAGTAATGGATCTCCTGTGTAGGAAAAAAATTAATTTAGTGCCTTAAAATGTTGTTTTGTTTTTTTTAATCTTTCTGCATCCTACCCTAAAGAGTATGCCATGAAGAGCTGTGAATTTAGCTTCAGTACTTGATTGATTCATTCTAGCTGAAAACTGAGCTGGATGCTCAGAATTAATTTATTCTGGAATCTCACTGCTTCCCAAGTAAAATTATTCAGAAGTGGAGATTTCATTACTTTGCTGTTTTCTTCACAGACTGCTGCTGATTAACCAGAGCTTTAAGATTTTCTTTCTGTGTCTGATGAAGCTATTTTTGCTTCTTCAAAGTAAAACCTGCTGAGATGGAGTGGCAAAGGCACTGATGATATAAATGGCACACTGTGTCAGCTCTTACCTCAATCAGCTTTAAATAAACATTTGTTTCAAATGATGAAACAATTAATGTAAACACAAAGTATCAAATTCAGCTCTGGAATGAGCTAGTGCCTGTCTACTGACTCCAGCTGGTTTATACCAGTGTTGAATATGAACATAGTTATGTGTCTCATGACTGGTAAGATTTTCAAATGAACCCCCCTTCAGACAGACATTGGTAGAAGATAATCTAACAATAGGAGAAGTGATAAAATAACAGTATTTGCAAAAATGAATCAAGAGCTCAGAGTTGGGCAGGGACCATTGAAAACAAATAATTTTACTGTGCTTGAGACCTGTTTCTTAGAAAGAGTGATGAAACAAGGAGGATTCTTCCAACATGCTGTTTTAGCTAATATTAAGTCTAAATAGAAGACATTTTGAGAGAGGAATTCTGCAAAGGCAGCTCAAGATAAGAGGTGAAGGATTATGCTCTATATTCTATATACTGTAATGTATTGAAAGTTTCCACAAGTTTAAAGGGTTTTTTAGGAGAATGTATAACACTTGATGAAACACAGGCTAGTCTGACCCTCTGTAATCAAATGGGCTTTGTACGCTTACTGTGCTCTTCTTGACTCCTTAGATGTTCAAAATTTAGCCATCTCTCATCTACATAGACAATTATTTAAAGGCTGGCTTCAGTTTCCTCTTTCAGCTGTGAACAATTTCAAAATTTCAAACAGGGAAAAAGAAGTATCCAGAAATAGAACTGTGAGTTAAAAGTGTTTTAAACACTGTAGTGCTAGTGACTTCAGTAATAGATGCTTCAGTGCTATTTAATGATTCTTACTTCACAAAAAAAAATTAACATTACACTTTAATATGGAGTTTCAACCTGAATAGCCCTTTTTCATCAGCAGAAGAATGTTGAACTCTAATGTTTTTTTGCTTCTATGTAATAGGCAAAGCTGGAGTTCTGCATTGTTTTTGGAGCAGAGCCCTTAAATTCAGTCACTGCTAAATGGTAGTGTTTATTCTGTAGAAAACTCTAGCCAGAGCTGTGTCCACTTAGAACTTTTCCAGTCACTCAGTTGATCTGTGTTTCAGATGTCTACCATGCCATTTTGGGAAAATAGCCATTTCTGAAACAGAAATTTCTATTTTTAAAAAAAACCACAAAATAAGATTCTTTTGGAAAAAATCAAAGAATGCTTTTTTTTTTTTTTTTTTAAATGCAGTACTTTTACCATCCCACTGGCTGTCTAGTTAGGCACCTTGTTATTACTGCTGTGTTGGAAGTAAAAGCGATAGTTCCTTTTTTTTCCTGTAACAGATGACTGATTTATGTATTCCACATCAGAAAAATGTGCACAAAGGGTGGGGAGTTGATTTTTTTTTTCTTTGTCACTGCCCTTGGGTTTTAATATATGTAATTAACATATACCAAAAAAGGAGTTAGGTTTATGAATGAAAGGAAGCTTCTAGATTAGCTCAGTAAATTTGGATTCTGGACTAGTCAAAAAAGCATTTTCACAGGAAAGGCTTGCTACTTCTGTTGAAAATAACATGAATGTTGTGAGCCATTGTTTGGAACACCTTCATTTTCTTCAGTCCATCCTACATGCTGTCTGCTCCAGGCAGAAATGTTTGGCTATATGAATCTTGGAATAAATGGGATAAATTGGGCGTAATCTTTTAAAACATAGGATTTAATGTTTATTCTCCCTGTCTACTGCTAAACTGTTTAGTGTGTAGTCAAACAATTTTCACAATAGTCCCTCCCAGCAATCACTTATTTCCTACAGCTGAACAGTTTAATCTCAGTTAACTCATGACATATGACTAACCAACTACTTGACAGTGAAGACTGAATTGTTTGCTTGATCTGTAGTTCCATACTGAAGGCAAATGCACTTCTAGAAAATATAAATTTTGTCCATAACAAAGGAAGGTATCCCGCAGCCTCAATGCAAAACCAAATAAACATATTTAAAATTATAACAGGAAGACTCTAACTTGTTGACCATTCCAGTACAGTGAAAACCTAATTAAAAGATCATCTTATCATACTATTTATAATAATAAGCTGTATTTTGAATCCGTCATCAAAATGGTACTGTTTCATTTTGCAAGGCTAGCCAAGGGAACTGAAATTTTGCATATTTAGTACAAATATCACTGAGTTTTTATAATTTTTTTAAATGGAAAATTGTTACATATTCCCTATATCCCAAGACATGGCTATATAAATGGAGGTTGCAGAGCTTGAATCTCATTTTGTATAGAGGACTTTTACAAACAAGGCCCTGTAAATTCAAGGATGGTTCAGTCATAGAATTAGAGTAAGAATATATTTATAAATTATTAATATTAAATTATGTACACCAGAAATACTGTCTTCATTGTTCTGCTTCATATGATGAACATATACATTAGCTTTCTCTATACTGTATTATCTACAGTATGCGATATACCTTCATTGCCACACCTCTTTCTTATTCAGTGACATTTTTCCTTCTTTCATTCAGTTTTGTCTCTAGTCATAAAAGGTAATCCATATTTAATGTGGCTGTATCCACCCAGGGGATTAAAAATCTAAAAATATTTTTACTCCAGCATGTGCCTGCAGGCTTGTATTTCATTGCATTCACTGTCAGAGCACAGAAGGATGTGGTCAGGAGGAAACTGGCTAGTCTTTTGATCAGACAGAATATTACCTGAATCATTTTAAGAGCTGATGGGGAAAGGTTTCTTCCCAATTTTGCTTTGCTGAACAAGGCAACCTACATTACAATGTTGTTAATAAATAATATCCTGTCTCTCAAACCCATCTCTAATAGCTGTACGTATATCCTAAGGGAGAGTGGCTTGGAAGTATTCCATATTAGTGTCTAAAAAGTTCTATTAAGTGTACTGTGAGTTCTAGAAATTTACTTACAGAATAAAAATGAGTGAAGGATGTATAGACTATTTATCTCCCATTGAATGGTGTGTTGAGAAATTAATGATTACTAAGTGCCTATACTCAGCACTGGTGAGGCTGCGCCTGGTGTACTGTGTCTAATTCTGGCCTGCCCAGTACAAGACAGAGATTAAGCTGCTGGAGAGACTCCAACAAACAGCCATGAAGATGGTTAAGGGACTGGAGCATCTCTCCTGTGAGGAAGGGCAGAGAGGGCTGGGACTGTTTAGCCTAGAAGAGAGGAGGCTCCAGGGGGACCTCATCAATGTGCATAAATCTCTGAAGGGAGGGTGTAGAGAAGACAGAACCAGGCTCTTTTCCGTGGTGCCCAGTGACGTGACAAGAGACAATGAGTGCAAACTGAAACACAGGAGGTTCTGTCTGAACATAAATGTTTCTTTTTTTTTTTTTTTTTTTTTTCTTCCTCCTTACTGTGTAAGTGACTGAGCACTGGAACAAGTTGGCCAGAGGTGGAGTCTCCATCCATGGAGATGTTCAAAAGCTATCTGGTCATGGTCCTGGGCAACCAGCTCTAGGTGGCCCTGCTTGAGCAGGAGGGTTGGACAAGATGACCTCCAGAGGTCCCTTCCAGCCTCAACCATTCACTAATTCTGTGAGCAAAAGGTTTCTCTCTGCACTCTCCGTTAGGATTGTTGCAGGTAATGTTGCATGCTCAGTTAGGCTGATAGGCTGTCAGCTTCAGTACATCAGGCATCCTTGTTTTATTATCTGGTAAGACTTCTGCATATTGTCTGTACTAGTGGCAACATGTCTCACTGAGTTTTATGATGCACAGGGAACAGAAGTTTGGGATAGGAACTGTACAAAAGTGCCTGATGCAGGAATGCTGTAATCCTGATTAAGTTCTTTATGAATACTTACAGTAAAAGTTTTATTGTAAAAAAAAAAAAAAAAAAAAAAAATTGAGGCTGAAATTCTATATCTCCTGCTACAAATGTGTACTCAGTGTTTAACAGATTCTGCCTTTAGTGATTCCCAAGTTTTACTTTTCATACTACGTAGAAGATTTGTCAGTAGAATTCTGAAAATATTGACAATAATTGTGGCAGCTATGAACAAGCAGAAAATCATGTTTGACCTTGTGAATATGAGTTTAGAGATGTAAAATATCATTTTGGTGCAATTACACTTATGGTGTGGGAAAAATGTCCATTTCCATTTTGAAGTGTAGGCTTATTGTGTAAATAGGTATACTTGCCATCTTAATCAGTTTTTGCCATCATAAAGGAAAAAGATCTAAATACTCTGCTTTTATCTTTCTACTTGAATGTCTGTAAGATTACTCGTTATATTTTAATATGTACAATAGTTTTTAATGTTTATTCACTAAATGTATTAATGACTAAAATTGTAGAAGAAAGTCTTGAAATGAAGAATAAATATTTTTGATGGATCTTGCTGAAAATATGTGTCTGTATAGATTGCTGATTTTTAGAAACTCGTTGGTAAAATACAAAGGGTACTGCTCTCAAGAACTGGATTGATTTAAACAATATAAGCTTGAAACAACCTGGTAATTCTGTGCATTATTTTGCTTAGTGAAATAAATGGTTAACTCCTTGTTCTTCATACCCACGGCCCCCCAAAATCCTTAGATATATTTGCAAAATGTTACATTCTTATTTATGCCATGGTCCCATGAAAATCAATCACACTATTCATGTAAGTGCAATTTTCTGGATTGGTTTCCAGTTATTGGCAGATTAATGCAGTAACTCTTCTGAAGTCACAGGCAATTGCTCCTGGTTGCTCTTGCATACTTAGTGATAAAGCATAAATATGGTGGTAACCAAAGCTCACCTGTTGCTAACATTGATAGGAGGATAAGTGAAGAAAGATAGCAGCTTGAAAGAAGGTGTCAGAGACATAAGGGCAGGACCAGTGCTGTTGTAGCAGATCCTAAATAAAAGGCTAGCAGTTTTTCCAGATGGCCAGATGAATTTGACACGTGAGGCTTTTTCTGTTTGTTGTTGTGTTCCCCACCATGCCAAGTATAGTGAAATACAATGAAAAACAAAAGCTATCAAGAAAATTAACAGCTGCCTACAAAAGACACCTGTAAGAAAGCAAGCTGATTTTCTTATGTATGCAAAATCTGTCTGGATTTCACAAAGAACTGGATCTTTCCCAGTATTGTCTGCATTGTTCTGTGAAGGTTTACTCTGGACTCCCAAGAAGGTTCAAGAAAGAATTCAAGTAGTCACTATTCATTAAGTAACCTATGTGTAAATACCATAAACTTGGTGAATAGTTGTTTGACTGAATAATAATGATTTTTTTTTTTTTCTTTCCCAGTCAGGACCTTAAATCGCTACTCTGTGCTGGTACAACCATAAAACATAGTAGAGTGTAACATTCTCCCCACCTTTCAGGCATGTTCCATGTAGCAGGAAGGAACCGACAGCATGTGTCAGGATAATCTCTCTGAATTTGCATATTTAATTAACCCTATCAAAGACAAATATTCTCTCACCTACTTTCCCTGAAATTGGTAAGAGATGCAGCCCCATGTAAGTAGTAAAAAATGAGCTATAGAAGTATTTTGCAGTGAATTTTTTCCAAGTGGTTTGTCTTTGAGTTCATTCAGCCTTGTATGACTTTATAGTTCATCAGAAAAAATCCTGTAATTGCATAGATTACTTGTCTTGAAATGTTACAGGTATTTTTTTACATGCTTCAGTTTTGCTCCTTTTTGGAGGAAGGGCACTTTTCCTGCTGTTCTCATATTGATAGCTGTAAATATGTGCATGCCTGGTTACCGGTGTAGCTAGAGTCCTAGGGAAACACAAGGTACTGATGTCACTACTTGATATTTGGAATGTGAAAAGAATGCCACTTTTGAACTATTGCTGTCCAAATTCTAATTGTACTGCTGTGCTTTATATCACTGTATGTTATATGTTCTTACCTAGTTTTCCTGTGTTTTTGCCACGCAGTGCATTCTGATTAAGTTCAGCTTAGAAAACAGTATATTGTGATACGCTGTAGAATTATTAAAGAAGGTGAAGTATTTAACATCTGTCCATAACAAAGTATTATGGGAGTCAAGTTGGCTGCTGAAATATGCCTAAATTACTCTCTTCCTATTATGGTCTATTTATTTTAGCTATACTTGCTCAAAGCAGACACTTGGGGGGGGGGGGGGGGGGGGAACCAAACACCAGCCAACATGACTTCACTGATTGCACTTTGTTTCTGTTCCAAATCACAGCTCAATGCCTGGCATGAGCAAATGAGCCAGGTTGTGGGCAAATGTGCCAGAGCCTGAAGAACAGGAATCGTAGTCACAGTCATTTCCAACTTCATGCAGCAAGCCACATTTGCAGAGAACACTGTTGGTTTTCTTTCCAGTGGGTTCTTTTCAAATGGGTGAGAATTAGAACCTTGTTTTTCCTCTCACGTAGTTTTATATATACTTGCTGGGGAGTGAGTTATTACCAAATATAGCTTATAGGGCTACAGCAGAATCTTTCCAGTCTGGCTGTCTGCCAGAAAAAAGGTTCAGAAAATACAGGGCTATCATATTTGCCTGGGATTTACTAGGATGTTGTACATGTATATGCACTGTGGAGCACACATGCAGTAAGCCTAATGTTTCCCCAAAAGACTGTGCTTACTGTGTTGCTGATATATTGTTAAAATATAATTTTGATTACTGTATTTCTGAACAAATGTATATGCTCATTGTAGTAAATCAAATACATTTTGGAATGTACATGCATAACAAACATATGTGGAATTTTTGGACATATGGTGACCTGTTTGGTGCTGTTGTGTGTGCATAGCTGATGTGACCTAAATACAAAATAAGTAGGGTACGTATGTACATATGTATGAATAACCGAGTGAGGAATCCCAGAGGAACTGGGAAAACCTCAGTAGTCAGACATGCAAGGATATGCTACATAAAACCTCATGACTAAGAATCTATATGTTACAATTCTTAGTATCTGAGGAGAAATGATTAATGAAAGAACTGTACAGGACTTATGTGGCTTGGTGACTGTGTATTATCTGTCCCACAACAGCTAATGTCGTTATTGGTATTCACAAATTATACCACCATCAACATTTTGTCTGTTATAATTTGCTGTGTTCACAGATGGGACCTCTACACAGACGTTTCCAAGTATAATTCTAGTCATAATTCAGTTTTCATAGTACTTTGCATAAATGTCTATTTTTGATGATACACTGCTCTAATTCGTTAAAGCATTTTTGTCAGTTCTAATTTGGGCAAATTGACAAGAAAAGCCAATTGCTTTTCATATAGTAGTATTGGTTTCTGAGAGATTTTTCAGAACCAAATTGCACAGACATATGTCAGAGGGAAATACAATCCTGTGTGCAATTTATGTACTTCATGGTGTTGAGCAAGGAAGGCTAAGTACAGAAAATAGTGCTTTATAGTTAACCTGGAAACCTATTGATTTGAAGCACCTTAATTTTAAGAAAACTAACTGTCTGCTTGGCTAATCTACATTAAGCACTGCAGTTATCCTTATAAAGTACAGGCTCATTAATATTTAAACTACACATTAGCTGCATCTCTTACAAGGAGATAATATTCCCTATAACTTCCATTAATTATAACCAAATTAACATGAATTGAGAATAACTGATTGGGAAAAAATATTTCATTATTCAAGCCAAATCTTAGTAAAAGTGATAACAATACTTTTAATATAAGTAACAGTTATGATAGTTATTCCTTATTAACTGTACACTAGGAAAGAGCACTCGTTGCTCAGCAAATTGTAGAGCACATCTGAAGTAAAAGTAAATTAGTACAATGCCAACACCTGTGTAATATCCATTCACATGTGATTTCCCATTCTGCAAATAATCCTGAAAAGAGGCAGTTTAGGGAATTAATGGAAAGTTATGGAAAACAACATTCTCTCATACTGTCAGAGAGCACAGAATACCGTAGATTTTGTTTTGCTGTTGTTTCACATGATGCTTAGACCTTATTTGGGCAAAACTTCAGTGTCTTAGGTGAGACTTAGTATTCAAGTGTCCTCTGTTAGAAAAGTTAAACATACAAAGCTTTCTCAGGTTGGATTTGTTCTGGCAAATACTGGATCAATCTGAAGTTGTGGTAGAGATGTCAAACCAAAGGTGTACAAACTGTCAGAGAATCATAGAATGGTTTAGATTGGAAGGGACTGCTGGAGGTCATCTTGTCCAACCCCCTGTTCAAGCAGGGTCACCTAGATCATATCCAGAAGACTTCTGATTATCTCCACGAATGGAGATTCCACAACTTTTCTGGGCAATCTCTTCCAGTACTCAGTCACCTTCTCAGTAAAAAAAATGTTCCTATTATACAGTTTTACCACCTTTGTGCTGAAAAACACTTGTTTTTATCTAAAACTTTTCATGTTCAAGCTGGGTCTGTTGCCCCTCATCCTCCAAGAAGAGTCTGGCTCCATTTTCTCTGTACCTTGTCACTGGGTAGTTGAAGTCTCCCCTGAGCCTTCTCCTCTTAAAGCTGGACAAATCCTGCACTCTCAGCTTCTCCTTGTATGTCATGTGCTTCAGCCCCCTGATCAACCTGGGGGTCCCCACTGAGCTTCCTCCAGTCTGTCATGTCTTTCAATACTGAGTCACTGAAAATAGGACACACTGCTCCAGCAATGGTCTCAGAAGTCGTGAACAGAGGGAAGTAATCACTTTCTTCAACCTGCTAGCTATGCTTTTGCATAGCATGCAGTTGTCATTCTTCACTGCAAGAACACACTGCTGACTCATGTTCAGCTTACTGTCCTCTGACATCTTTACTGCAAAGCTGCTTTCAGTCCAATCATTCCACAGTCTGTACTGTTGTATTTGCATTTGTTGAACTTCATGAGGTTCTTGAAAGCCCATTTCTTCAGCCTGTTGATGTCTCTCTGAACAGTTGCTGTAACCTCCAGCCTATCAGCCATTCCTCCTGATTTTATATTGTCCAAATTGCATTCTGTCCTTTTATCTAGGTCACAAATAAAGACTTTGAACAATATTGGCCCTGGTATGTGCCTCTGAAGGATAGCAGTAGTAACTGGCCACCAGGTGGACTTTGTACTGCTGATCACAGCCTTTTAAGCCTAATCATAAAATCGTTTAGGTTGGAAAAGACCTTTAAGATCAAGTCCAACCGTTACCCAGCAATGCCAAGTCCACCACTAAACCACGTCCCTAAGCACCACATCTACACGTCTTTTAAATACCTCCAGGGATGGTGACTCAACCACTTCCCTGGGCAGCCTGTTCCAGAGCTTGACAACCCTTTTGGTGAAGAAATTTTTCCTAATAGTATTTTTCCTAAAATATTTTCCTAATATCCAGTCTAAACCTCCCCTGGTGCAACTTGAGGCTGTTTGCTTTTGTCCTATGGCCTGTTACCTGAGAGAAGAGAGCGACACCCACCTTGCTACAACCTCCTTTCAGGTAGTTGTAAAGAGGGATAAGGTCTCCCCTGAGCCTCCTTTTCCCCAAGCTAAACAACCCCAGTTCCCTCAGCTGCTCTCATAGGACTTGTGCTCTAGACCCTTCACCAGCTTCATTACCCTTCTTTGGACATCTACAGCGAAGGACCGAAAGAGACCTGCCTGAAGGCATCCTCCCTCAGCACTTGTTCGTAGTTCCCTCTCGCTCCCTGCCCATGTCTGCTGCCTGGAACCATCCCTGCTGGGACCTGCTTCTCTGTCCCCACGTCTCCTGGTCCCGCCAATTTTCTGCTCTCCCTATAGTCTGCTTTATCAGTCCATATTTCACTATTTTGGCTCTAAGGATACAATGGGAGACTATGTCAAAGGCCCTCAGAAAGTTTGCTGGTGATACCAAATGAGGAAGAGTGGCTGATACATCAGAGGGTTGTGCTGCCATGCAGAACGAGCTCAACAGGCTGGAGAAAGGGGCTGACAGGAACCTCACACAGTTCAGCAAAAGGCAATGCAAAGACCTGAAGCTGGGGAGGAACAACCCCAGGCACCAGTCCGTACTGGGGGCTGACTGGCTGGAAAGTAGCCTTTTGAAAAAGGGTCTGAGAGCACTGATAGATGGCAAGCTGACAATGAGTTGACAATGAGCTGGCAACGTTCCCTTGTGGCAAAGATGGCTAATGGCATCCTGGACTGCATTAGGAAGAGTGTTGCCAGCAGGCCGAGGGAGGTGATCCTTCCCCTCTGTTCAGCACTGGTGAGGCCACACCTGGAGTACTGTCTCCATTTCTGGGCTGCCCACTGAAAGAGGGAGATGGAGCTACTGGAGAGAGTCCAGCGTGAGGGACTGGAGCATCTCTCCTGTGAGGAAGGGCAGAGAGGGCTGGGACTGTTTAGCCTAGAAGAGAGGAGGCTCCAGGGGGACCTCATCAATGTGCATAAATCTCTGAAGGGAGGGTGTAGAGAAGACAGAACCAGGCTCTTTTCCGTGGTGCCCAGTGATGTGACAAGAGACAATGAGTGCAAACTGAAACACAGGAAGTTCTGTCTGAACATAAGGAAATGCTCTTTTTACTGTATGGGTGACTGAGCACCAGAACAGGTTGGCTAGATAACTCAAAAGATGTCTGGACATGGTCTGCTCTAGGTGACCCTGCTTGAGCAGGAGGGTTGGACAAGATGATCTCCAGAGGTCCCTTCCAACCTCAACCACTTTGTGATTCTGTGAAATAAATATCCAGAGGAACTGAAAGTGTGGTACACTTCCTAAATTGAGATGAAGCTCAAGTTTGATATAATACATGAAAAAAACCTGTCAGTGCTAGCCAGTATGTGTGTTTGTGGGTTAGGAAAGATGGCATCCAAAAACACCAATGATCCCTACCTGTCATAGTGTTCTGTGGGGCCATTAACTGCTTATTTTAGAGTACCTCACATTTAAAACTGATGCAACCTAATTTTGGGTAGGGATTGGATCACCCTGGAACTTGGATAGTAGTCTTCTTACCTCATATTGCTTTCACTTATGATTTTGTTTCATGTTACTATCCACTTGTATGTTCTAAATGAGCCTAAATTTGAGCATATATGTAATAGCTGTGATCTCACAGAACTGCAGTGTTTACATTTACTTAATAGCTGTTGGTCTCTTTATAATATCAAGGTTAAAATAGGCAGTTGCATAGAGACCTATGTTAATTGTAAGCTTATGATATCTAGCTGTACTTCCTAGAGAAAGTTTGCGTTATGGATAGGATGTGAACTGAACCTTTTCTCAATACAATCCAAATTTTATAAGCTGCCACATAGAAACCCATTTTTCTGCAATGACCCTGACTGGGCAATCTGAAGAAGTACTGTGTGCTGTGCCTTATTTATTTGTTTTTCATATGAAAACATAATTCCTGCAGGGAATTCTATGTCAGCCACAGAACGAAGGCCTGTGAACAGCTCTTCTTTCTGCCTGAATGTTCCCCTATGAATTGCTGATGGTTAGGAAAGCTCACAGTGACAGAACAGGAGACAGCAGCTTTGTGCTTAGATGACAATAGTCTGTGTCTGTGCTAACTGCAGCTGGCACCATTAACTACCTATCCATAGACTGAAATAAAAACAATTATCACTGCGTGCATTAGAATGATGAAATCCACTCTGTTTCTATAGTAACAGGAGTGACAATTTATATTATGACCTTAAGAAAGTAGAATGTGACTGTTTCTTTTTTTATTTTTTGCAGTTTTACAAGGAGCGGCAATTCACAGAGAAAATAATGTTTAAGATGATGCACATAATTGACAAAAATAAAGGTAAGATGTGCTTTACCACTAACAAAAAGATGCACAGCCTACATTTAAGTTGGAATGTTGATTTTTACTTTTAAGTATTCTGTTATGTAAAGACATACCCAATTTAGTGCTGTTTGAAGCAGATTATTCTTTTTCTGTTTATTACAAATAATCTTTAAGTGGACGCTTTAAAAAAAATCAACAGCAAGAGAGAAAATAAAGTGAGGGCTTTAGCAAGTCAAAATTTTTAAATTCTTTTGCCATCTGGTCTGACAAAGTATCATATGAAAAAACTGTTTTACATTCTGAGTTTTTGTCTTCAGAAGCACGTTGAGGTATCAAAACTCTGTAAGAGATTACTTCCTGGGTGTGTTTATTACATTGCAGCGTTTTTAAGCCTATCCAAGCTAGCATTAATCTAGTTAGTTTGTTTATTAGTAGCAGAAAAGCTGTGGCAAAATGTTGAACAATCCTAGCTAGGATTTGGAGGATGTGTCTTTATTGGTACTTACGAAGTAGAATATTATAGTATAGACTTGTCAAGAGAGTAGAGTTCCTGAGTTCTTTAGACTGACTTCAGCGTTCTGTTTGAATATTGCTCTGTTTCAAAATCACCTACCTTTACAAAAGATATAGCAAGTTTAACTGTGCAGTTATTTAGTAACAGGCATAATTCTTGAAGCATTTAATAATTTACAACCTTCCTTCTCCCTACATATTTGTCTCACCCAAAACCTCTTTCCTCATTATGTGCGAAATATATAGAGTGCTTCTATGAGCAACTCTGGAGTTAGGATCATCTCTGCTATGAGTAAAGGATTATGGAATATCTCTTCAAGTTACCTAAAGCTTCAGGAGCATGACAGTAATCCATGACTGTTGGTCTTTCCTCACATGTGGCAGAGATGATCAGATAAAGAAAGAACTTAATTCTAACTCTGTGCTAAAATAACCTGTTCAGTCACTTGGTATTCTGTCTTTAGATACAGTAATTAATTATTACCTTGAATTTATAGTTTTGGGGTTTTTTATTACGGTTAATGATTATCATTGATTGTAATTCCAAGGGTGTCTATAACCATGTGTTTTAGAGACGTTTTTAACCTGCAGCTCATTTTTAAAACTCATTTCACTAGAGTAGGGCATAAAATATGACATCATACTATACCTTAACATCCCTTTCTAAGCCCAGGCTTAGATTGCTGATTTAACTGCATTTTTTTAATTGTATGGATGTTTTAAATTTTTTTATTTTTTGCATCCCAAACTTAGAAATAGGTCTTTTCTGTACCTGCAGTTATAGTAATAAACACAGACATTCTTCTTTAAAAACTGCAAATAATGTAATTTTAGACGATAAGCAAGCATTTTGTTCAAAATCTGAAATATTCAAGTAATATTATCTCCATTTCTGAAAGGATTCAGCTGAGCTTATCAGAAAATTTAAGTAAGAGTAAAAATGCTGAATATTTCTAGCATCTAGATTTACACATTAAATATATAGCCAGTTATATCAAAATAAATCTTGTCGTTTATGAGCCAGATCATACATCACATGTGAATTAGGAGAGTATGTGACTTTCACCAGAGCAAGAAAGGAAACTACTTAAATAGAACAGGAAGAATGAAGAAGACTGCTTTTGTTCATGTAAAAAGAGCAATACTTTAAACCCACGTAACACAGTTCCTCTTCTGAAGCACAAATGGAATAAAGAACTCTGTTTAAGGCACTTAATGGCACTTCAGTTTCTAACTTGGTGAGATCAAGTGTGGTCTGAAAAATGGAGAAGTCTTGTTACTCTAACTGTACATTCTTTATTCTAATTTTGATGATTCTTCTGTATGTTCTGTATTCATGTGACAGTTCATCTCTAGGTGGAAATATCATGGAAGATTAGCAAGAGAATATGTGTGGAGTGGAGAAAAAAAGGAATGTAGGTTGCTTATGCTGTTCTTGGAATTCCAGTGATAGCATTATGTTTTCATAGTTACATAGTTATTTCCCTTATTTTAGCTTGCTTGTTTGTAGAAAATGTGTAGAAATGTTAATTTGTACTTCCTTGGTTTTTTGTAATTACAAAAGATGGTATGTCCTACTCAAGCTGTGTAGTATTTCCCAATTACTTTGGTGTTTAACTTCTTGAGTTGACTGCCCTAAAAAAGGCATGTGGGGCCAAAAGGAGAATTTTGTGAATGAAGAGTTACGGCTACAATTGGCATGCAAGTACTATATAAATCTTCCAAATTCCAATTAAATTTAGAATTTAACAAATCAAAGTCCAGCTAATAATAAGATCCTTAGAAGAATATATAAGATTAAATAGTTAAGCTGCGAACACTCGTGAGTACACATTGCTTTTTAAGCCAGATGTTTTCCTGCCATAAAAAGCCAAAGGATCATAACGATGGTTAACCAGTAGATTCTGTTCCCCCACACAGCCATGCATCAATAAAATATTATTGTAGAGAGATTTATTACTTTACATCAACGAACAGGGTGTTGTAATAAACAGTAAACTGAAGAAGAGCTATGGTAAGGATAGGTAATCACTGTCTTTTACCAAGGTAAAATTAATAGCTAAATATGTCTGATTTTAGTTAGCACTTTAGTTAGCACGTACCAGATTGACTTTATATTTCAGTGAGAGTTTTCTATTTGCTAAGCATCTTTTTGTTCCTTTAATTTTTAGACTATAAAATCATTCTTTCTTAATCCCTATATCATCACAGCTACAATACCATCATTAATAAATATTCCAGTTTTTCTCCCCACATTGATAGATATGCAAATATATGTCATCGTTTACTCACTGATCCTTCAAAAACAAACACCAGTCAAAAAATTAAAGCACACTTCTCGTCATGAAAACACCTCGAGGAATTCTTCGAGTTTTGGAAAATCATAGAGAGGATCAGGGAACAGGATCCTTTTCAAACTCGGTGCCCATTTGGAAATTAAAATGAAGAAAATGGAAATAAAGTGAATGAATCACAGCTCATTTTATTCTGCTGGATATCATCTAGGGTTAACATATATAATATTTGCAGTTCATTCTTTTTTGCCATCTTGTTTGCCTAAAGGTTTCTGCTCAAGATCCTGAATGTTAACACACACCTTGAATTCCTATTAGTATCCCTGTTCAACCTCTGCTGCTGCAAATGTTCATAAATAGTTCTGCCTTTTGGCACAGAACTACACAGAGAGAGAGTCTATAATGACAGCCTCCAGTGACAAGCAAGTACAGAGAAAGTTCAGTAAATAAAGTGCAAGATTGTGGTTCCAGTTTCCAAAAGGATAGGAGGGAAAGGCTATATGCAAGATAGCTGCACCAGTTTCTAGAAAGTACATGGAAGAGCCGAGATTTACAGCCTCCTTTGAGTCCCAATAGCCATTGGATAGCATAGCTTTCAATATAACTGGAAGTTTCCATTCTGTAGTTTTAAACATATGAACTTCAGATGAAGTCTAAGGTGGCTTTGATCTGGTAGGATTTTATTAAATGGAATCTATTTCTAAATCTTCCTGATACCTTTGTTTATCCGTAATCTTGCCTTCTATTCTTTATAAGAATTATTCTTAAATTATACAGACCTATAAAAGAGGAAAATGTTTTTAAATTTAAGTAATGAGAATGCCAAAGGCTAATCTAATTAATAATCTGATTTTTACCCTTGCTTCACCATTTCTTCAAAATCCTTTAAAATATTAATTTGATATAGAAACAAAATGTCACACTGCTTACATATGCATATGAATGCAAGTCGTGTCTTCATGGCATATGGTATTCAGTTAAGCCTGGTATAGTTGACATATGTCTAAGTAAAGTCTTTTTCTGGTATTAGATATTTAAATTTATTCATTTGCATTTTGCTGTGGATAAGATGACACTGGGCATTTATGGCACTTAGAGAGATATCATTTTTCGTGAACAAATGGTTCCTGTTTATTTAAACCTTTCAGGAGAGTTAGTGGAAAATTTTTGCCATGCAGAATGAAAGTCCCAAATCTCTACTGTTGGTAATAAATTCAATTTGCAATAAACTGGAGTCCAATCTGACTTACCCTGGTGATTTTCACTGGACTTTTAGTTTTGTAGGTACTGGTCCATAAATTTACAACTTCTCAAAGAATGGCAGACTTTACAATGTCTCCCTCTTCTGCTGTCATTGCATGCTGTTCTATACTGAGGGATTTCACTGACTTTTTAAAAAAAAAATATTGGTAGTCTGCTCATTGGAGTCTTAAATGCTTTACCTTTGATTTCTACTTTGTTTCTAGGCCAGTATTAAAATCTGCAGTGTCCAGCAGAGTGCCTTGCATAGTTCTTTTAATCCCTCATTCTTGATTGTGATAAGCAACACTGGGTCCCAGAACTGAACTGCTAGCTTGTCATACTGCAAAACGTCTGGATAACGAAGCTTTCAAAAAATTGGACTCACTTCTCTAATGTTGCCATAGCAATATCATTCTGCAAATTCCTAAGTGAAAGTTTTTAACTTAATGCGAATAACTTAATGAGGGAAAGAGCACTTAAAAGTTCTAGATCTATGTGTTCTACTTTCCTAGACATCCATAATAACAATGTACTTCAACTTGAATATATTTTAGGAAAAGGAATGAGAACAAATAATTCTTTAGTGGGAGGATATAATGTGTTTTAAATATGTAGTCTGCAATGAGTGCAAAAAATGGAGAATACTGTTTGTAAAGTTAAATTGAAACACACTAAAAGAAAGTACTCTAATTTCATAGTTGCATGAACTACACTCTTGAGTGATAGTAGTCTTCTGCTCTTAGCCTTATTTCTTCAGAAGAGTAAGATAAATTCAGATAGGGTAGAGGAGATCTATTCAAGTTAAAACTGCATTGTTCAGCATAGGATTAGTAAGAAGCTTGAACTTATAGCACGAGTTTGAGATGTTTTGATCTAGACAAAATCTTTGGAGCTTCAGCGTCCCTAGAAAGTGATATAGAATCATAGAATCATAGAATGGTTTGGGTTGGAAGGGACCTTAAAGATCATCTAGTTCCAATGCCCTTGCCATGGGCAGGGACACCTTCCACTAGACCAGGTTGCTCAAAGCCCCATCCAACCTGGCCTTGAACTCTTCCAGGGATGGGGCATCCACACCTTCTCTGGGCAACCTGTTCCAGTGCATCACCACCCTCCTAGTGAAGAATTTCTTCCTTATATTTAATCTAAATCTACCCTCTTTCAGTTTAAAGCCATTAGCCCTTGTCCTATCACTACATGTCCTTGTAAAAAGTCCCTCTCCAGGTTTCTTGTAGGCCCCCTTTGGGTACTGGAAGGCTGCTATAAGGTCTCCCTGGAGCCTTCTCTTCTCCAGGCTGAACAAGCCCAGCTCTCTCAGCCTGTCTTCATAGGAGAGGTGCTGCAGCCCTCTGATCATCTTCATGGGCCTCCTCTGGACTCGCTCCAACAGGTCCATGTCCTTCTTATGTTGGGGGCCCCAGAGCTGAACACAGTACTCCAAGTAGGGTCTCATGAGAGCAGAGTAGAGGGGGAGAATCACCTCCCTCGACCTGCTGGCCACACTTCTTTTTGATGCAGCTCAGGATACTGTTGGCTTTCTGGGCTGCAAGCACACGTTGCTGGGTCATGTTGAGCTTCTCATCAACCAACACTCCCAAGTCCTTCTCCTCAGAGCTGCTCTCAATCCATTCTCTGCCCAGCCTGCATTTGTGCTTGGGATTGCCCTGACCCATGTGCAGGACCTTGCACTTGGCCTTGTTGAACTTCATGAGATTTGCATGGGCCCACCTCTCAAGTCTGTCAAGTTCCCTCTGGATGGCATCCCGTCCCGCCAGCGTGTCGACCGCACCACGCAGCTTGGTGTCATCAGGAACTCATTTTGGGAAACTTCAGATTGTACTTCAAGTTGGGGGTACAGGCCCTATCTGACTCATTTTTATTCTCTGGTAAGTCAAATCATTTTTGGGTTAGTTTGTTTGCAGTGTACATAGTGCTTTATAACTGAGTACAGGGAAGATTGTTTTCCTCTAAAAGGTAAAAAATTTATACTATTTATCCAAATACCAATTGTTCATCTGATGATCATGTGTATACCTACTGAAAATATATTGACCTAAGATCTGACTTTTGGTTCCATAGCATTTTGAAATGAAGGTTTATTTGAGTTTGTTGTGCAAAGAATGGATGATGCTTAAGTATCAGGTTTGGGTATTTGGGGTTCATTCATTGAAAAGTATTCTACTACTGTGAACAGATTCCTAATCCAAGCATGTACATTGTCTTCTTTTATTTCCTCCTTAATCAGCTTTGCACTGTGATCAACATTCCAGTTTTTGCTTTTTGCTGATTTATACACTTGGAATGTTAAAAAGAAATCCACCCTTTACAATGAAAGAGAGAAGTCAGTATTGTCAGGATAAATCCACCAGATCTTTAGCTACCTAGTGTTTAAGGATGAAAGCTAATGAGTGCACCTAATTGGCATGCCACAAATCTCTACTTTTATGTTGGCAAATCTGTAGGGCTTTTATTGCTGCAAATAAGGTAGTACTGCAGTACAGTCATTGCAATACTGTGGTTGCAGTAAGAGACTAGATGACAGCTTGCTCAGAGTGGTTCTAGTTTTACTATGTTTTAAAGGAAAATATTTTTCAAATAGCTATTCTCCACACTGCATCAAGGATCATATTTCACAAGAGCTTAATTCATATTTAGACCCTGAAATTAAACAGCAATATTTTATAAATACAGAAATTGATTGGAACTTGCTGGTTGATCAGCATTTTAGGAAACTTAGCTACTTCTTTTTCTATCCTAAGTGGAAACTGCTGACTTCTTTGAAAAATCTCTCCCTATAATTGTATACTTTGATTGCTAACAGAAGGCTGAAAATCTGGGCTTGAAACGGTAAAGTACAAAGCACACAGTTTCAGTGATTTTTGAAAGAGTGGCTTTTTAATCTGATTATTGGGTTTCATGTTCTTTGTTCTTTGCTATTTAAAGTTTGCACATATGGTTGTGCTACTGTATGATACTACAGTGACCTTAGAATAATTAGCAGTAGTTATCCTCAAAGCCTAGACTGCTGTCCTTATAGTACAGGAGTATGTCTTTAGTCCAGGGGTGTGTTATTATCTCTGAATCTTTTTACATCCTTAGATTTTCTGCTGATAAATTTGACACGAATCACTAACTAGAATAACACAAGTAAAATGAAATCTTCCCAAACTGACTGATAATTGTTCAGCTTATGTAGCTATATGTATCTGGATGCTGACTAGAGATAGATCTTCTTAATACTTATTATTTGTATTTGATTTGTCCAATCCTAGGACATAATGCTACAATTAAAACATAATTGCTATATAAAATATGTGACCCTAACACTGTGACAACACAACATGGCTCTTCCATTAATAATCTGTTAGCATCAGTTGCTCATGAAGAAGCTGACCAGTCTTCCAACTTCCATTTTGCCCCTTAGGTTACAGGGAAAAAATAGCATACACTAAACTGGCTGAATAAGAGTGTAATTTTGTTGGAAACTGACCCGCATTGATGGGTAGTACAAGCCAGCATCTTTCTTTAAAAATAATGGAATTCAAGGTATTATGCTGGTTATAGCCACAGCAGTATGACAGGAGAGAGTTTATCTTTAGATGACATTATCCCAGCTACTATTTTGTCATTTCAGAGTCCCAACATATTTTACTAAGGGATTGTTTTATTTTAAAGACAGAGGAATCTTCCTTCTACCAAAAGGACAACATAAATCAGCATGTGTGTGTTGGGAAGGAAAAAAAAGCCTGTATTTTTGGTTTGCCACAAAGTTGTTTGGAATGCAAAACTGCCTGTAATTTCAACATACAAATACAAGCCTGATTACTGTGTTTGAGGGAAAGCTATTTTTGACAATTTGACCTCCTTGAGTGCTACAGTTGTAACCACATTATCTTTGTGGAGCCCACATCTTTGTAAGGTGCTGTTGCTACCAAAATATCTATGGTTAGTATGTTGGTTGCCTAACTGTACTTAGAGCACCATGGGCTTTTTTTCCCTATGTTAGTGGAGAAAATCATGTTATACAGCTAGACAGTCTTATTCTAGGCTGGGTATCTACCCAGAGAGAAGAAAAATCATGCTAAGAAAATCAGTAAGGCTGTAACTGTTTAACCACAGTTATTTTTGCATAGCAAAGGAACTAGATGTTAAAGTACTCTTTTCCAGCCTTGTTTTTAACATGTAAAATGTTGAAGTGAGGTGTTGAGCAGTGAGATTTATTATCCCAAGGCTGTCTGGCCTTACCAGTTTAAGAGATTAAGCAGTGGAATAGACTTCTGAAGAAAAATGGCTGATATGGCAGTAACAGAGATAAATTCAGAGTTAGCTCAGATAAAGACAGGAAAGCATATCAAGGCATTTGAAGGCAGCCATGGCAACCATATAACTTCTCTGTCTTGCAGGTACATTGTCATTTAAAACATTTTAGGTTTTGGTCTCAGTTTAGATGAAATTGAGTTCTAAAAATTATTTTTCTTTTCCAGAAAAAATTATATTTTGTCCTGTGTCCTAACTCTCATTTACTTGCCTTTATATGAAGGCAACTATAAGCATTGTTTTCCACTGACTGAATTATTTCCCTACAAGGTGTTGTTTTATCTCCCATTTTGAAAGGAGAGGCCCTCTTTTTTATTCTTAAGGGTAGAGTTTAAAAGAAGTGCTTGTCAATTCTTGCTCAAAGATTATTTTGTGGTTTATTACAGGATTCATGCATCAGACATCACTGTAGCTTAAAAATACTCTGCCTGCTAGATTCCTACTTAAATGTTTTCAAGCTGTTACAAGGCATATGAAATACAGGTCAAATTTAAAGGGTTTTGTGCAACCGTGCATCACAAATATAATACCTAGGTGAATCAGATATCTATTTACAGGTCTAAAAATACGTTTAGTAGTTGCCTTGTGAATAAAATATATGGGTTGCCTAGAAAGCTCCAAACCTTGAGCAGTGAAGCTTTCACCACAGGATCCATTGTGATTAGAAAAGGTTACTGTTAAAAATTATGCTTGCAGTGCACAGCGGTGACATGGGGAGTACAACTGCACAAATAAGTTTGCATTTTTGGGACTGGCTCTTTGATGGATAAAGAAGGTAAAACAAAGAAAAGACCAATAAGTTAAGGAGTTTCCATCCCTTGATAACTGGGTGGGAGGAATCACTGTGTCTTTATCATGATCCGGTGCATTTAATTGATATATCTGATCATAACATTTGTTTATGCAGATAAATGTTTAAATATCTAGATGGTGTCCTGCACTGCAGATTTAGAAGTACAGTGTACAGAAGTATGAACTGTGTGAAGGACAAAATGCAGTACAATATCTCAGTGTTCCAGGTAGCTGTTAGTGGGTTTATAGTCCACGAATTCTGAGCTTTCAAAGGATATCAATCTCGTGTTTGTTGGACCAGTGTTTCAGTTCTATATAATGCTAGTTCAGTGGTACCCTTGTGTCTTTTCCTTATCTGCATTGTTCAGCATGCTAGTCTCGTCTGAAGAACAAGATAAGCTTGAAAATGATTCAGGACTACTCACGCAAAAGTAAAAACAATTATTAACATATCCTTAAACCAGAGTTTATTATTATCTTTATAGTAATTTTTCTGCCATATTCATGAAATCTAACTGTGCTGCCAAGGACTATGGGGAAGCTAGTAAATGAAGGCTGTGTGATAGGGTGAAGGCTTATTTTTATTTTTGTGTAAATTCTTCCTTTGATAACTGGATATCTCACACAAAAATATATAGGAATTCTACCAGCAGTTGTATTTTAAAGAAAAAAATTATTGTAGAGTCATAGAATTAAGACCAAGACGTGTAAGACATGATGTAAATAGCTCCAGTGTAATAAAATCCCTCTTAAATAAGAAACAACATCACAACATAATTGTATTTCTGTAAGAAGCAAGGAAAAATTTGATTATTACAGGTTCATTAAATACAAATAGTTTCTGATATGTTTTCCATTCAATAACATGAAAAACTTAGTTTGTATGAAAAATTAATGTGTTTGTGATATATATAATATTTTACTTGGTTGATAATTCTTTTTTTCCACATGCCTTTACCTATAGTATGTATATGAACATTTATATTATATTAATTAATTGAGGCATCAGTTGAAAATAATGCTTGCTTAGCTTCTGAGCTTTGTGGTTTATTTTGTCTGTAAGTGATCTGACATTACTTATGAAAAAATGAGGTCTGGAGAACTACAGCTCAACTTTATAGTCTTACTAATTTTTAATATGAAAAAATCACTGTGTTGCTATCAGTTCTGAGTTCCAAATTTGGTAATTACATTCAATGCTATAAATTGTGAATTAAAATAATTTTTTATACAGGGATGCATTGCTAGTGAAACTAAAACATGGTAGTATTATTTTGCAAAAAGTTGTGAAAGAAAAGCATAACTGAATACTTTTTACTCTCCTGTGGATATTGAACTATATTTTGGCATCAGCTAATGTAATAGATGTTTAATATATCATAAAACCTGATAGGATTAATTTAGTAGTAAATTGAAGAGAAACATCTTCCTATGAATACTGTATGACATTTATTCTTCAAGGGCCTTTTTCAGAAGTTGACCTAGCTTATTTAGTACTGTTATATCACCTCTGTATCCGTCAGCCACCTGTGAAAAACAGAATTGAAGCATACCTTATAAAAATAAGAGAAGGAGCTGATATGGAAGTGTTACTCTATTGATTTAAGGAGCTTTTTAAATGACTACTCTGGTCTACTGCAAGCAATGTTTGCTTACACTTCATTACACATTTCATGGTGTGATATGCCATCTAGTGTTATATTCCCCAAAAGGAGCAAAATACTGCAAAATCCTGGTACTAGCTTCATCAACAGTACGCTTTGAGAGTTAGTGGATTTTCTGAAATGTTAGGTGTTCAGGAATATACTGTGTATATACAGTAGAATGAAGAGACAATGTTTACTTCTGTTTTTACTGACTGTTTATTTTAATATTTGCCATCTGGTACTCTGTTCAATAACCCATGTTGTCTGTGGATACATATTCAAAAACTGTCTTCCCAGCTACAACCATGCAGTTTGATGTTTATGCCTCAGGTGATATTGATACCTGCAGTGTCCTTTGTAAGAGTGCATGCTTTATGTTATGTTTCCAAAGGAGTTAAATTACAAAGAGAAATAGTTTTCTAAGGGCTTCTAAATGCATCTAGCTGGGTAGCGAAAAAATTCAATAACCCCAGAGATTTTGTAGGGAATACTCATAGAATACATTTTGTAATGCAATGGAATATCCTTGTAATAAGCTGAATATGACAACATTGACTTACTCTGCCTCTATCATGCAAACAGAGGTGGGATTCCATGCATTCAAGTAGAATGATGTTTAAAAAGTGTGTTTTTCTGAGGAAAAAAAGGCTTCTGTATTGGGGGGGGGGGGGGGGAATTTGTCAAAAATTTGTCAAAAATTTGAAAAACTAAGGCTAACACTGCCACAGTGAGCAATTTTCTTTCCTTAGTTGAAATACAAAAATATTATATTCAAAAATATTATCTCATGTTTGGAATTAAACTTTCAAAACACAGGAGCAAATTGTGCAGATGAATTAATTTTATCTGAATAAGGCAACAAAAACTGGGTTACATGGTTCTGTCCCCCAGTTGAGATTTAAGCAAAAGTAAAATTAGAAAAATATTTCCTAAGTCCAGTTTCAGTAAAGGTTTTAAACATGTTTATTTGCTTTGCTGAATCAGACCCATAAAGTGTTTTTCTCATTGGATGCTATCCTATATATCCTCAAAGTGTTCAGTAAATTGCCATAACTTACAGATTTTGTCACCAATCCACATCATGGATTTAACTAAAAAATTGTAATTTGGTGAGCATTCATTTCAAATTGTGTATGAATTTCAATTCTAACAAACAAGGATAATGGGTTGAAGATATTACATGTTGATATATTCCAGAGAGCTGGATTGAAATACACCCCCATAGTGATGTTCTGCAGTAGTCTTAAGATTCTGATTAAACCTGGAAAAGAACTTGTAATACCTCCCCACTTAACATCCATCTTAAAATCGTTCTTGCTTTGAAAAGAACTGAACCTTCCTTCTAAAAGCCAACATTTTTGTGCTAAGGGCAGCACCAGTGTGTAAGTAATGTTAAACTAGAACATTGAGGTTGAAAACTTCTTCATTCATACGAGCTTCTGAAATGTTAAAATGCATAAATTAAAAAGTTTTCAAAAATTGTAATTTTAAGAAAATGAAACAGAGCCTTGATATTTTAAAAGGAATGTCTTATTGCTTAGTAAGCCTGATCTTCAAAACAACAACAAAAAAATTACTTATAGCACTTCTCAAAGAATCTGAATTAATTACAGGAATGGACATGCCCTATTTTGATACATAGGTGGGTATGTCAGGCTGTTGTTGGCATCTTTGAACATACTTAGAAGCTATTTTGGTGTTCAAGTCCTTTTACAAAGTTGATTTTATTAATACCTGGTACTTTTTTTTTCCTCCTCAGACAATAACTCACGTAAGGATATGTCATTCTTTTTGATCAAAACAAGCAGTGAGAAATGAAGAAACTCACTATATCCAAGCTCTTTGTGTTTCCGATATTTATTTTCTATATTGTGTCAATTTTCTAAACTGGCCTTGTTTTTTAACAGTTTCAGGCGAAGCAGTGTAGAAGCAGCTTGTTTTGTGGTCTGGCAGCCATCTGATCTGAAATGGGAACTATTTAAAGTACTTGTCAGACAAATATAACTTTCTCTCGGTTCTAGTTGAAGAAGGGAAATGGCTTTTATAGTAAGTAATCTTACTATGATGGCAAACTTCAGAATCACTGTATTTCTGACTTAGCAGCAGTTGAAGTAATAGACTATATATGGAAAGATTAAATGGTATCTCTTACACAAATGTAATACTCTTATTTTATTTGAAAGTTAATGTCAGTTGAAATACAGTAGAAAACTGCAGATCTTGCTTTTTAATTAATTGAATGCATTAAGGGTGAACAGAGTAACTCAGAAATCTCTTCTATTTGTATATGTATAAGCCACTTACAATTCTTGTTGCATGTTAAATTTTGTAAAAACTTGGGTTCAGTCTTCTGGGTTTCTGTGTAAACTATGCTATACCAGTTAGTAGACCTTTGTCTGCAGCTGGATGTGAATCTGTGGACATCAGTTTTCATTGATCCAGTTTAGGTCTTTCATAATTATAGTCTAAAGGTAGCCCTGACCAACCTTACTGGAAGTCATAAATTTTACCTCCTTACAATAAAATGAATATGACTCATCCTTTAAGAGGAAGATAGTGTTTCACTTGTATAGCACACCAGCCCAGATAGGCACTGATAACTGAGTGTCTGTAAGTCGCAGAAAAGTGAATTTTACTATCATATAAAAAGCTATTATTTGCTTCTTAGAGCAAAGACAAAAAGTGAATCATACAATTCACTATCACTCAACCAAGTTGGTGTTATACACCTATTCAGTGGATGTTCACATAGACATGCCACTCATACTCACAGTTTTTAAATATTTATTAAGTATGCACATGAATTTAAGGTTATCTGACTAAAATTCTCATTCACTGAGATTTAAAAATGTTATCTCACAAAATTAGTTTTTATGGGAATTATAATTAGAGTAATAGTAAGAGTGTGAAAGAGCAAATTGTTCTGTTCTGCCTGTAGATCATTAGAAAACCTGTCTACAGAATTCTGATTTCACAATATTTATTGGTAGTGGTGGTGTAAGTATTGTGTGTAGCAGAAGGAGCTCAGCTCCCCAGATCCCAGACAGAACTTGAGCTGCTGGCAGTTTAGAAATTCTATATTTGACTTACAAATTCCTGCAAATGTTGATGCAGAGAAATAATCATGGAACAAGAAGAAATCAGAAAACTGGAAAAGTAGAACTGAGCTGAATATATTACCTTCCACTTCAGCTAACGTTTTCTTGACACTGCCAATGTCTGACTAACAGTTTGAAATGTCAAATAGAGTACAATATGGCTTCTATACCTGAGTACAGGATGCTATTCATGCAAGTTATTAGTTTATAGAGTTCTTTAATGCATATTAAATGAACTATTCCATAAGCAGCTGGGAGAAGCCTCACGATCACTAGCCCTTGTTCTTGTGGGGGACTTCAACCTGCCGGATGTCTGCTGGAAATATAATTCAGCAGAGAGGAAACAGTCTAGGAGGTTCCTGGAGTGTGTGGCAGATAACTTTCTGACACAGCTGGTGAGTGAGCCAACTAGGGAAGGTGCCCCACTGGACCTCTTGTTCACAAACACAGAAGGACTTGTGAGCCATGTGATGGTTGGAGGCCGTCTTGGGCAGAGTGATCACGAAACGATAAGAGTTTTTGATACGTGGAGAAGCGGCGAGGGGGGTCAGCAAAACTGCCACCTTAGACTTCTGGAGGGTGGACTTTGGCCTGTTTAGGAGACTGGTCGAGAGAGTCCCCTGGGAGGCAGCCCTAATGGGCAAAGGAGTCCAGGAAGGCTGGACATTCTTTAAGGAGGAAGTCCTAAAGGCACAAGAGCGGGCTGTCTAAAGACGAGCCAGCAGGGAAGAAGACCGGCCTGGCTGACTAGAGAGCTTTGGCTAGAACTCAGGAAAAAGAGGAGAGTCTATGACCTCTGGAAGAAGGGGCAGGCAAGTCAGGAGGACTACAAAGGTGTAGCGAGGTTGTGCAGGGAGAAAATTAGAAGGGCCAAAGCTGAGCTAGAGCTCAATCTGGCTGCTGCTGTAAAAGACAACAAAAAACACTTCAAATACGTTAGCAGCAAAAGGAGACCTAAGGAGAATCTCCATCCCCTAGTAGACGGGGGAGGGAACACAGTGATCAAGGATGAGGAAAAGGCTGAGGTACTTAATGCTTTCTTTGCCTCAGTCTTTAATAGCAGGGCCAATTGTTCTCTGGGTAGCCAGCCCCTGCAGTTGGAAGATAGGGACGGGGACCAGAATGGAGCCCCAGTAATCCAGGGGGAAATGGTTAGTGACCTGCTGCACCACTTAGACACTCACAAGTCTATGGGGCCTGATGAGATCCACCCGAGAGTACTGAAGGAACTGGCAGATGTGCTCACCAAGCCCCTTTCCATCATTTACCAGCAGTCCTGGCTAACTGGGGAGGTCCCAGTTGACTGGAGATTAGCAAATGTGACGCCCATCTTCAAGAAAGGCCAGAAGGAGGACCCGGGGAACTACAGGCCTGTCAGCCTGACCTCAGTACCAGGGAAGCTGATGGAGCAGATCATCCTGAGTGCCATCACATGGCACGCAGAGGATAACCAAGGGATCAAGCCCAGCCAGCATGGGTTCAGGAAAGGCAGGTCCTGCTTGACCAACCTGATCTCCTTCTACAACAAGGTGACCCCCCTAGTGGATGAGGGAAAGGCTGTGGATGTTGTCTATCTGGACTTCAGTAAAGCCTTTGACACGGTTTCCCACAGCATTCTCCTGGAGAAACTGGCTGCTCATGGCTTGGATGGGTGTCCTCTTCGCTGGGTAAAGAACTGGCTGGATGGCCAGGCCCAAAGAGTGGTGCTGAATGGAGTTTACTCCAGTTGGTGGCCGGTCACAAGTGGTGTTCCCCAGGGCTCGGTGTTGGGGCCAGTTCTGTTTAATATCTTTATCAATGATCTGGATGAAGGGATTGAGGGCACCCTCAGTAAGTTTGTAGATGACACCAAGTTGTGTGGGAGTGTTGATCTGTTTGAGTGTAGGAAGGCTCTGCAGAGGGACCTGGACAGGCTGGATCGATGGGCCGAGGCCAATTGTATGAGGTTCAACAAGGCCAAGTGCAAGGGCCTGCACTTGGGCCACAGCAACCCCATGCAATGCTACAGGCTTCGTGAAGAGTGGCTGGAAAGCTGCCTGGCAGAAAAGGACCTGGGGGTGTTGGTTGACAGGTGCCTGAATATGAGCCAGCAGTGTGCCCAGGTGGCCAAGAAAGCCAATGGCATCCTGGCTTGTATCAAAAATAGCATGGCCAGCAGGACTAGGGAAGTGATCGTGCCCCTGTACTCGGCACTGGTGAGGCCGCACCTCGAATACTGTGTTCAGTTTTGGGCCCCTCACTACAAGAGAGACATTGAGGTGCTGGATCGAGTCCAGAGAAGGACAATGAAGCTGATGAAGGGTCTAGAGCAGAAGTCTTAGGAGGAGCGGCTGAGGGAACTGGGGTTGTTTAGCCTGGAGAAAAGGAGGCTGAGAGGAGACCTTATCGCTCTCTACAACTACCTGAAAGGAGGTTGTAGAGAGGTGGGGGTCGGTCTCTTCTCCCAGGTAACAAGTGATAGGACAAGAGGAAATGGCCTCAAGTTGCACCAGGGGAGGTTTAGATTGGATATTAGGAAATTTTACTTCACTGAAAGGGTTATCAAGCATTGGAACAGGCTGCCCAGTGAAGTGGTTGAGTCACCATCCCTGGGGGTATTTAAAAGACTTTTGCATGAGGTGCTTAGGGACATGGTATAGTGGTGGTCTTGGTACTGTTAGGTTTACGGTTGGACTCAATGATCTTAAAGGTCTTTTCCAACCTATACGATTCTGTGATTCTGTGATTAAGTCTTATTAACACATGAAATACCATTTTTTATGTCAAGACCTACAAAAATCTTTAATAAAATTTTCATGGACATATAAAAAGAAGGAATTGACGGAACAGATTTCTGGAGTACTGCTACACTGGCACTGTCTTTAGCTATTCTTAACCTCCTGGCTGCCTGTGTACCTTTTAGTTTCAAAGCTTTGGGGGATGTAAGCTTTTGAAAGACTATACAAGGATGTAAAGGTTATATCATATCAGTTTATGGAAAACATCATATCTGCTACTATACACAGTAGGAAAAAAATAAACTGCAAAATGGATGTATTGAGGGATTTTGAAAGAGCAAATGAAAATGTACCTCGTGCTGTAGTTCATTTACTGCGTAGAACAAAAAGCAGTGATGGTGTCTATTTAGAAAAATAATATAGAGTCTTGAATATAGCTTTGTAACATGATTCTAAGAATGCTAAAGCCATACCTACAGTCTTCAGTAAATGCATGTTTACGGGTTTGGAATAATATCCAGGGCAAATTTTTACATTCGTTTTCACTTGACATGCAGATTAAACTGACAGAACTAGTTTACAAGTGATATAAATGTATCCCAAACCAAACTTGGATTAGGTCATCATCTTCAAATACTTAGTTTCACTTTCTCTGTAGATCACCTCAAATTATTTCCATATAATTCTACTTGCCGTCTGCTATTACTAATGAAGTACTAACTGAAGTGATTTGGTCTCCTGGGCAGTCACCTCCCCTCTGCCAGCCATGCTGTACTAAGGATCTGAAACTGAACCAGGGAGAGCAGAATTAACTCTTATGGGTGCATTTTGCCTGATGATTCCCAGAGGCCTCTTTTCATGAGAGAAGTGACTCTCTCTCTTAAGTTGCCTTTTGGGGAAATGGGAGGAAGAAATACACATTCCATTTTCTTGAGTGAAAAAATAGAACTCCAAGTATTATTACTGTGGCTCTGTATGTATGTAGGCCTCCCTGTTGGAGGAAATGCATATAGTGCTGTGTGTTTTGTCAGGGTGTAACACTGTGAGAGAAGGCAGACTGCAAAATACACAAGAGAGGGTTGAAAAGTCCTGAAAACAAATTTACACAGTAAGAAAGAGAGAAAGAGAGAGAGAAAGAGACAGAGAAAAAGAAAGAAAGAGAGAAAGAGAAAAAGAAAAGTATACAATGGACAGGAAGAATGAGTGAGCAAATGAGCACTATTAATACATTTAGGGGAAGACAAAACAAAAGAGGAGGACCTGATAACAAGATAGGAAATTACAAATGAAAGGTAAAGAATATAAAGATGAGGGAAAAGAGTTCTTACACACCTGGAAGGCTGCACCTGGAAGCAAGTAGTGCTTTGTAGAATCCTTAAAAAAAAAGTAATGCAAAATTATTAATGGAACCTCATTATAGGTCAGGGCATATGAGACTTTAAGTTAGCCTTATGCTTTAGCATGCTTGCTATCCACCCTGACATAACATATACAAAACCCATGCAAAAATGTGCGGCCTGTCATGTGTGATCTCCTACTTTTGTTGAGAAGCTGTTCCCATAGCCACATTGCTATCACATTATAGTCTAGGTACGTAAGTATAGCAAATTAAATTTACATTTGTATGTGTGCACATACTTTTTAATAAACACACACACATATTGTGTGGGTATTCGGATGGCATATTGAATGTATCTTTTGGAGCCCAGGACACTTGATTGGGATCTTTTCTCATCCAGAAATAAATGTGTATTATCACTTCATGAAGAAATACATTTAAATAATACCACAGACCCTGAGATTGGAAGACCTAAACCTATAGATTAATTTCATAATTAGCTGTATATTTTGAAAGATTTCAAAACATATTTTTGAAGAGAGGAAATATTCTGTGGAAGTAGATTATGTATTGCAAACTTGAAATTCTGTCTGTTTTAAAGATTTACATTTAACTTGCGTATATATAAAGTTACATCTTGAGTTACAAATGTTGTGATAACCCAGTTTCAGCTTTGTAGAGTTCTACATATTGGATTGCTTTAACAGAGAACTACACTGTTCTGTGATCACACCTTGTAAACATTATAATTGTGCTTTTTTCTAAATAATCTAATCAGGGTTCCCTCTATGGTAGGTATAGAAACCATTGTAATTTACCTAGCTGAGAGAGTTGGGTATTTTAAAAGGGGTATTTAAATTGGGTTTTAAGTTGGGTATTTAAATTGAGTATTTTAAAAGGTAATTACAGTGACTGGGTTATGGAGCTAGAATTCTAATGAGAGGTTTTGGTGTTCCTGAGAATGCAAAGTGTGTTTAACAATTCCTGGTCCAAATACTAGGATGTAAAACCAGCAAGTGACAAAGCAATAAAATAAAATACACAGTAAGCTTACAGGGCAAAAATAAATTTTATACCAGCTCTCTTCCTTCATGTATTAGTGGGAAATATAATAGTAGTATGCAGTAGTAGGAAATGCTGCAGCCAACTCATACTTGAATTCACTTGAATACAGTGCAGCTGTAGTTCCACATCTTTTTCCAGCTCTTTCAAAAAGCTACTGAGTGTTTTCATGTAAGTATAGCAGCTGCCCAGGAACAGCTTGTCTCTACTAAGTCTGAGTTTTACAAAACAGACAGTTGTTTTTCAGCAGCCACAGCAAAAAGAGTGCATTATTTTCTCACAGGTGAATTTAGTGGGGTAATGAACTAATCGTTAATGTGCCTTTTAGGTGATCTTACATAACAGCTTTGGATGCTTTAAATGTTCCATACTTCATACAGTACTTTGAAATATACTGTGTATTACATCTGTAAAAGGATAGGATAAAATTACAAAATGGCGGTATGTATTAATTTATTAAGGTTTAAGGCTTTCTGCATCTAATCACTGCTAAGTGTTATGATTGATAGCAGTCATGCTAAATACATATTTAGCAGATTAAGTGGCTCCCTAACTAGTACTCCTCTTACTCTTTTTCCCTATCATCAGTATTATTTAAGGAACTGCACTGTCATAAAGAAAACTAGCAAGAATAAGAAACAATTGTCCTTTGCTTCAAGCTTTAGATGATGTGCTAACATTCTTTTGGTATGTACAAGGCAATACTGATAGATTGTTTTTATATATTTGCTGAAGAGAAGACAAATTCTGTGTACTTTTGTAGCAGTTATGGTATGAGTTGGGTATCAGGCTTTTTCTTTCTTTGTAACTAAACATTATAACAGACTCTTAAAAGAACTGGAACCTCTATTGATAGAGACTTGTAAAAACCAAATTACATAAATAGCTGCTGCAGATAGTTTAGGTGTATGTGATGTAGCTTCATTGCCGGGGGAAGGTAGATGAGTATTTCCTGTCACACTCGGGGTTTCCTGTTATTCTGATGTGTTTCCTGAAATGCAGTTTTAGACCGTATCCAAATACTACATTTTAGTGCCAGCCATAATAGCTGCTGATGTAATATTACTCTGTAATTAAGTGCTTTTCTTTGAAGGTAGGGAGATAATAACTTCTTAATGAATTTCCTTTTTCTAGAAAGAATTATTACTTGACCCAAGAGAATTAGGTGGTGGTGGGTTTTTTTAACTGTATATATAAATTCATTTTTTTTAGCCATTGACAAAGAAAGAGAAACATGAGGTGGAACATATCAGAAATATGAATAAAGGAAGAGGGATTGATGTGTTGCAAAACATTTTCAAGGTAATTTATCAACATTTCTAAAAAATATGTAATTGTCAACTATGGTATGAGACTCCTTCTTTAACAGCTTATTTCCAAATTGAAGCAATACAATGAACTTACTTTTAGATTCATAAATCCAACAGATTTTTAGTTATTGCAGTTGGGTCACAAACTGAAATATTTGAGGAACTACTGTTCTAAATATTAGCCTAGATTTTTAAAATGTTAATTTCGATTAAAAAGCCTGGTTAGTTTGAATTCTGCTTCTGTCTAGTGCCGTATTTAAAAGAAAAAAGGTATGGCTGGCAGATTTTATTGAAGTGTGATACAGAAAACAGTGGATGTAGGCAATTACTCTCATCTTACTAGAATCTTTTTTGATATAACATTGCCCTGAGCAACCAATACTTAGGAGACTCTGTGAATCACCTGATATGAATAAACATTGGCAATTTTTTTAAGGCATTCTAAGTCCAAGCACATAATGAGCCTTATAATAATGATTAAAATACATTTAAAGCAAACTGTGCTACTTTATATAATAAAGTTAAAAGAACCTACCAGACACTCTGAGTTACTAAGCTACCTGCTGTTTGGCATTCTCTATGCAATATGTCTTAGAATATAAGTGTCTCTTAACAAATATGTACTAGTGGCTCAGAAAAAAATGCTACAGGAGGTGGGTTTTTTTAACCTACCAAAGAAGTCTGAACTCTCTCTCTCTAACTGCATGAAGCAAAAGTATATTCTTTTATTACATAAATTATTAGAAATCAATTACCCAGTCCTTTGAATAATTTGCTTACCAATACAGAATAAAAAAGTATATGTAAGTTGATTCTAGCAATTCTTCAAGATCTAGCTCTATGTCTGAGGCAACATTTCCATAGAAATCTATCTGCCCTGCACTAAGGGAGTGCATCCAACTTTGGTTGAAAAAAGTAAAACCAAAAAGCATAAATAATGCAGTATTGAGTATAACTTGTGGTTATACTTCAGCATTTTCCAATCCTCAGTTTCTAGGGACATTAACATTTCAATCTGCGTACATTTTTTAATGTAGCAACACTTGATTGATTAAAAATATACCAAGGTTCTAAACCACAGCATATCGCAATGGAAACCAGGCTTATTAGTCTGTGTGATGAATTCCTAGAACCAGGTAAAGTGTGCAGCATTAACTGAGAGTTTTTTTGTATTGCTTTTTTTTATTTTAATCAGATAATGATGAAAATATAAATGGTAGCATATGTAATAATAATAATGTAGTAATAACTGATCCAAACCTGCAAAACAGTATTTCTTATGTAAACTTTTTATGTAAACTTACACAAATCACTTAACTCTGCACTCCTCCCTCGCTTAATCCAGCTGTGTATGATGATAATGCTACTTGAGTGTCTTATGACTGACTGTAGGTCAAAACTGAATAAACTTTTCTGTCTGATGAAAAAAAGGGGGGAGGCCTCTCTGTTGACTTCAAAGGGAAGAGAGTTTGTGTACTATTAATTAAATGCTAAATAGACATCCAAATCTGATTATTTTCATTTACAATTTCCTACATGAAAAACTTGTAGCCTGCGTCATCTACTTCTGTGTCTAGCTGTATTAAATACCTCAGAACTTTGGTTTAGTAAAGAGCAAGTTGCACAGATTCAGATCAGATAGGTTATATTGAGATGTGTACCTTGTATTGTATAACAATATTACCTTTCTAAAAGAAATTACATGAAAACCCTACTGAATTCTAGAGATGCATATTTAAGGGTTAGCAGATTGTTTCTACAGGGAGGTGCCTGCATCAAATCAGCCCTGATCTGACAAGCATGTGTTGCTATGGCAATGGAGGCTATTGAATGTTAACACACTGCTTCAGCTATGTGACAAATATGAAGTCCAAGATCTGTGATACACATTTTGATTTTTTAAAGCATATGTCTGCTGTATTTTTTGCTTAAAAATGTGAAAGCAATTAACTATTTTTTTTCTTCTAATTTTTTCATTGGTTGCAAGTTCGTTTTGGCAAGCTTCGAACTTGCCTACAGTGTGTTTATAAATAAAACTACTGAATAAAAAAAGAAAAGCACAGTGTTTTACAGATTGCGGGTTTATTGATGCTCCTATTAAACATTGGAAGCTTGTATACTATTTCATGAGCAGTTTTAATACAATTCTTTGTATAACTGATGTTAAAAGGCAGCAAAGTTGGCTTTACAGTAATGACGTCCAGTGTTAAAGTAAAAAAAAAATCATGTATATAAGCTGTTATCTGTCTATATGCAAGTCTATACACAATGAACTGTCTATTTCAAGTTAGCTTATTTGTCTTTCATCCTTTGCATGTCTTAATAATTCTCTGCTAAATGACAAAATATGACTTGAGTGTTTGTAGAGAAAAAATGAAAATTACCATCATGTAACTGAGACGTATACTTCAGGCTTTTTCACCCTGCCAGTATTGCTGGACATGTCTAGAAAGGCAGGAAGTTTTGGACCGTAGTCCTAAACAATGTATGTTCCCTGAAAATTGATGTAAATGCTCTTTGAACATTTGAGTGTATTCTTTTTTAAACACTGCCCTTGACAGTCTATGTTAAGGGAAAAAATGGATGGCTTTTGGTGTCTGAATATCACAATCCCTTTTACATCCAATAGTCTACTGCAAATAAGTTGGATTTTGGTGGACAATTTTGTTTCATAGGCATTTCTGCAAGGTAGATTTGCTTGATTGTGTGCAAAGAAGCTTGACTCCCTGCAGTCTCAGAAATACATGATACATCATTTGCTCTGATACTGAGATTAAATGCTTGTTATTTTTTTTCCCTTTCCTTGCTATATTCTTTTTTGATTTTGTGACTACTCATTTCCTAAATGGTATAGAATTCTTTCATTGTATATGCATGAATCCCATTACATACCCACTTCCCACATGGGATCATTGTACAATGAGCACCCACAAATAAAATGTCTGCTTCTACAACTACTATGCATGCCCCAGTAAGAGGATGTGCCTCAAAAGGCCCAAGAGGGCAGATTTTCAGTTCTCACCAGAGCTGTATTTGTATTAACCTCACTTCATGTCATAAATCTTTGACAGGTGGGTTAAAGATCAATTTTCCACATGTGTTTTCAGGGATTGCTTTGTAAACCATGAAGTGCAAAGGCCATAATGATATTAGTTACCATGAGCGTGCTATCAGAGCTAATCTAGGACAACTGAAGTTTGTAAACAGGGTTTTTTTGTTCAAAGAGGACATTAATGAAAAAAGACTGTGCTTAAATGTGGAACTTAGTGGCAATTTCCACAGGTTTTACATTGCTGTAGTGTAAAGCATATGGTATACAGTAATTTCATTATCTAACAAAAGAAAAGAATTTTTGATCTGGGCTTACACCTAATATACACTGTGACTACAGACAGCATTACCCTTCCCCCCTAGATTAAATATACTGTACAGTTACTATAGAAACTAATGATTTTCTCAATTTCCTTTAAAGCATACTTTTAACAATTTTTACTGCAAAAATAATATATTCCTATATCTCAAAGGATTTTACCACAGTGCACTAATAATGACTAAAAATGTTGTGATGTGTCTCAGTGACAGTTAGAAATTTACTTTCATACTGAAAAATTATAATTTAATTGAAGAATTTTTAAAAATTTACATTTTCTGCTTTCAATGTGTAAATCACTACTGATTTGGAAATTTCTGTGGCTTTGTAAATGAAAGAAAATTTCCCTCCTTCCTATTTAAAATTTTCATAAATACTATTTTGTCTCAGAATTTTGTAGTGTTTTAAGCAGGCATTCCAAAAAGTATTTGCTTAATAGACAGTTAACTGCATGGTATGGAGAACTGACATCTCCCAGATGCAAATCTTTTTGCGGGAATCTACTTGAATTAATTAAAAATTAACTTCTTCACTTACCTAGTATTTGTGTGGTAATGCTATTACTTAGGAATACAAATATTCTGAAAGTGATCCTAGCCTGTATCTGATTGAAGTCTATTTTGTGTAATGTTTTGAATTTGGGTCTGAGTTCAGAGAGAGATCCAGGTGTTTTCACTCAGGTCAGTCTCAGATGCTTTACTAGTAATTTTTATCTTTTGGGGTTTTGCTGGGGGGGCAGGGGGAGCAGTTTTTAAATTTTTTCAGAACAAATTATTTTTTATCTTAAAATGAAAGGAAGAATTTGATCATCAGTCAGCCTTAGGAGCCTATGTTCTAATTTACTCTAGAAGTTAACATTATTAAGAATTGCTTTCTATTCTGCAGCAAAAGCAGTAAGCTTGTGTGCTTGATAAGCATGTTTGCTGTAACAGAAAAAAATATCATGTATAGCTTTCCTGTTTTAGTTTCCTAGTGCAGAAGATAATAGTAGCACTTAAATATGGAAAATAATTTGTAAAGCAAAGTAGAAAACATCAATCTTTGTAAATACATTCTTGTCTGTATATTCAACCTGTCTTAATCAATGCATTAGCTATGCCAGATCATCTGCTAGCTGGCAGTTACATGAGGAAAAATTAGTCAGTCTGAAAAGGAATACCTTAGTTTCCATGGAGCTACTCTAGTCTTTATCGACATGTGTGTAGGTTAGAACTGTACTGTAGGTAGAAAAAGCAGCACTGAAATAAATGGGGAGCATAAAGGCTATGTAAAAAGATTTTGAAGAAGAAAGAAATTAAACAATACAGAATATTTAGCATTAGGCATTTCACAGGTAAATACTTCTACAAGAATCAAGTTATTGTCAGATCCCCTTGTCAGGTAGATAAATACTTCTCTCTTAACCTCTCTGTATTTTATTTGTGAAGAGTCAAAGGCATTGCATATTATTTGCAACATAGAAATAAAACATCAGGAATTCGTCAGTCATTCTTTGCTATTTTGTAGTTTTGTGTTTAGTTGGTGCTATATTGTGCCCCATTATTTCTGAGCTAGCCATCAGATGTAGCATAAGAAAGTTTCCATCAGCTCATGGGCTCATATACCTGGTTCTAATAATTCTGAATGAAAGAATAGGAGTAGGAGAACTTCATCTAGTCTCCTCCTTGGGCTAAGTATCTCAGTGAGTGGTTTTCCTACTAAAGACACCACCTTCCCCCCAAAATCCCAACTAACCAAAAATACCGTTGAGCTCAGCAGCAACACAATTGAGGGACAACTTGATTTGGAAAAAAAAAAAAAAAAACCAAACAAATCAAAAAATCTTTCCTCTAGCAGAGAATCACCATTTTTTAGTGGAATATGAAAAGTAGCAGTATTCTCATTAGCTTTGCAGATTTCAAGATGCCAGTTCTCGGTGGTCAATGATCTTTGTCAAAAGGCAATTGCGTCTGACTGGACATTCAAATCAATTGACCGCTTCAGCCAGCATACATGCACCCAACTGTATTTGAACTATTTGAGTCTCCCCTATAAATCTAATTATAAATATAAACAATACCATCAAGGGCTCATTAAGAGGATAATTACTAGTTCGGAAACATCTATAATGAAACCCTGCCGTTCTAGAACTGCAGTTTAAAGCCACAAGCTAATTTTAAAGCATCATTTAATAAGTCTCTGGAATAAACGTAGTTCTTTCAGCAGAAGTTTTGCAGATTACCAGAAACAGAGAATCCAGTAACAAATTATAAGACATGCTTTCTTCTATACTTGGCCTATTATTTCAGTGCAAGTCCAACTCAGTGAGCAGAATTGACAGTAAAGCTAATGAGACTTTTAAATGTAGTAAGCTCAGGTTTGAATTTTGTGTAAAAGGAGAAAAGCATAAACACACAAATTTTGAATCAATTGTGACTGCTTAAAAATGTAGTCATTGGTGAAGGGTATAAATACAGTCTGTCCAAACAGCTAGCCTTGATGCTTTTGTTGCTCTAGAATCATGTAGACACATGGATGGCTATCTTCCCCTTTTATAGCCATGCAGTGTTAGGATTCACACTGCTATTTTGTTAGGATAGCTTTTTAACCAATAAACAATTCACTTGCCCACTCTTGGGCAGTTCTAACACTTGTATGAACTAATAAGAAAAGTTGCATCTCTTGCCTCATCCACTGAAAGCTTATATTACAATATGTACTATATATGCGATATATAGATTACGTTATAAATTAATATGAATAGCAATTTGCTGGAACAAGTAGGCAAAAGTGGCTGCAAATAGTGCTGCTTGTATGAAGCAATCTTTTCATACATTAGTGAAGATGATAATTTGTTACTGCTTTTCTAAGAGAAAGGTGTGATTTTTAAAGCTCTGCACTGTGTCCCTGTCCATATTCATAGGAAAAACTCCCTGATAAAATCTAAGTCTTGTTACCACCTCAAGACCCACCCTTGCTATAGTGCTCTTGTTTCAACCCTCTTCATCAGAACTAGAGATTTTCCAACTCCAGTTGTGACAGCTGGTTTTAACACAAAAAAGCCATGTCCGTTTTTCCACCTTTAATTACATTTTCTGCGTTGGCCCTTACCTTCTCATTTTTGCTTGTCTTACAAATATGTAAGCCCTTCATGCTCTTGATTATCCTGTTTTATGTGATCTATAGTACAACTGTACTTGTTGGTCTACCATAAAATAGGAATGTCTTTAAATTCAACTGTAGCAGAATTGTACGACTTTGTGAATCCTGGGTAGTAACTGGCAACTGCAAGCTAGGTTTGGAACTTGCTTTGGGAGTTGGTTCATCATCTTTCAGTAAAATTTTGCTTGTTTAATTTAAAGAGAAGAGGAAGTGGGAGTAAAGACAGGTTTGCATCAAGAATGTAGCACTTCTATTCAGCCTTGAAATAACCCTCTGAAGTAAGAGTGCTTAGGAGGTAAAAACTGGAACAAGTAATTGAATACATAAATAAAGAGCAAGGAGAATTTTTCAAGTGATTCAGTACCTTCCTCTGTTCTGAAGTTTGCCCACCCACTCCTACATACCACCTCCTGTGGTGCAGGACATTTTAATGCAATGTGGGAGGTTAGCATACAAATTCCTACTGACTGCATTTGTGCATAGCTTCCCACACACCTTTTGAAATAGGGTCCCTTATTTAGAAAAATTAATGAGTATTATAGCTAAGTCCCAAACTACAAATGCAGTGGGTTGAAAATTACCTCTTACATCCATTTTGAATTACTTGGAATTTCGTAATTTTTAACGTTGTTACTGAGACAAGTTTGTGCACCAACTGTGAGCAGTCAGTAACATGGAGAAAGGTGGTATTGTGCTGAGGACTGGAAAGCTAGATGCTGTATCTTGAAACAAGTGCCCTGCAAAGGATGCCATCCAGTGAAGTTAAATGTGCTCTGATGTTGATTCACTGCTTGCATAGATGACACACAGAGTTTAGGAGAAAACAGTGATTTCTCTGCTACTCTGTTCTCTTCATAACAGTAATATAGTAAAGATGACATAAGTCAACACCAAAGAAGTAATTAGCAGCTTATCAGTAAGACTTAGTGACAAGTCTCATCAGCTTTCAATGACATGCATGCTTTAGGCTGCTTCAGTCAGTTTTCTGTCTTAGAGGAAGCTAACATACTCCACTCCTGTTTGCTGAAGGCAGCCAGAGCTTTCTGGTCTGTTTTGGTGTAATAGGTTCCTGGTTCACAACTGGAGCTGAGAGCTGTTATAGTAAAACAGATGGAAAGTAAGGTCTAAACCCTACAGCTCTTATTATTTATCACAACTTGACTAACTTCAGCAGATAAAATATGGCATTTCCTGTTTTCAACCTGCCACTTCTCTGCAAAAAATATTTTTTTATGGATCATGTGTTTGTACATTTCTGAGAAGTCACTCTGAGCCAGCCCATACCTTCTACTGATTAGTGAAACCAGACAAATCAGTTTAATTTCTTAATTTACTAATTGGAGTACAGGGAATAGAAAGAAACAACAAACAGTAACAAATTAAATTGTTTCCTCTATTGATCTGAAACATTCAGAAAAAAATACTGACTGAACATACACTTAGCATTTACAAAAACCTTTCTGAAAGGAATAAGCACATAGTATCTTACTCTATTCCATTAATGTATCTTGCTTCTTAAGGGCCTGATGCTAAATACTTATTCCCAAGAACAGCCCCACATAAGTCTAAGGAGACTTTTTCAAGTAGATCACGGCTTTAATCCCAAATTCTGGCTGCTTCATTGTACAGGAATATGGTTGTGTTAAACCTTAAGAAGTATTACAAAACCTGTATCTAGCTGAAAAACTAAATACATTTGTAATCTGCCTAACAAGGACTGGGAGTGGAGAATCATCGCAGCGGTATTTCTTCTTGTGCACCTCACTGTTTTGTGCTTTTGAAAAAAACAAACATATTGCTACTACTTTGTCATACTTGGACATGCATCTGACAGGTGTCATTATTACCTTGAAAAAACGGAATCATTTTATGGATTAACAAAACTTGGGGTTTTTTTTAGAAATAGATTATGTAAAAGTATCTCTAACTTTTGCTATGTATCAAACTGTTTGCTCACCTAAACTTTATGGGACTTAATCCCAAAAGATATAAATTTTACTTTACAAATTGAATCCTTCTAGATTGATAATAAACGTATGAAGTACAGGTGATGGAACTTGTCTTTTATTCTACTGTTAAGCTGCAACAGAGACAACTTCTTATTTAAATTAGGAGATATTCCTTTTTTAGAGATGTATACTACTGTCATGTATGTTTATGTCCTTGTCTCAGATGTACTCAGTGGTAATAAATTGGTGATCATCCTCAGAAAGTTAATAATAAAGACAGCTGAATGAGGAATATGTGATGACCTTGAATTTATTGCACAGGCTGGTCTGAACTGGGAGATGAAATAAACTGTGGTCTGTGCTCTTAAAATGGAAGACATGAAAAAATTGGCAAAATACACAGAGGCATGTGGCCCTTAGGTGAGTCTCAACTCCTTAGCTAGGAATCTGAGACATCTTCAGAGCTGAAGCCTAGAGACTAGAGCTAGGCAAGTTAGCCACCATGAATACTAGAGGTCTCTGAAACATGGAAGTCACACACAGTTCAGGGCCTTCTACTAAAATTACTTTTAGCTAGGTGGAGATAGCAAACATTGTCTCATTAAGTTTCTCTTTCTCCATATGTAAATCCAGATTCTTTGCTGCTTCTTACAGGAAACATGCTCTTAAGACACATAATCTATACAAGTATCTTGTGCAAATATTTGATAACTTCAGGATTCCCAGACAGGTGCAGTCTTTACTGTTCAGCAATCAAACATTGGTCTCTGCTGGCCAGGGCTCTCTCGTTGAGAGCCCAGGGAGCTTTAAATTAGCACTTGCTAAGCAGATTTTGAGGTAGGGTAGTCAAATACTAGTAACTGCAGTCCAGCTAGCTACTTGTTTTTTTCCCATCTCCCCCAGAGTCAGAATTTTCCTTCTGCTTTGATGAAGTAGATTTTAAAAGCAAATACAAATACATCATAGCCTGACAGACATCATTCTACCAGACCAGCCTCCCACTTCCTCCTGCTGCCTTTCTGACATTTCAGTTCGTTCTTTTCTGATTTCCTGACAGCCTTAAGCTCTAGCTAAATCCTATCTTTGCATAGCCACCCCTGCTAAGAAAACATGGGTTTCTTAAACTTCATTTGCCATTATTGAAGCATTTGGTCTCTCTCCAAAAAGAAACTGTGCATAACATTTGATTGTTATCAATTTGCTTCTGTCTGTGTGGAAGATTTTCATGCAGTGTTTGGCTTTGGAAGGTTTATTTAAGCTTAAGGTGCTGAAATGTTGCTAACCATTTAAGCAGGGGAAAAAAGCTTGGACTCACTGACAGGAACCAGGTCAGAAAGGCTTGAATTGAAGGCAGGGAGGAGACTATTTGAGTCACTGGATTAGGAGCCAAAACTAGACTGAGGGATTTTTAGTGGAATGTTTTTTGTTTGTTTTATCTTTTATGTTTATATTGTATCATATTTTAGTTATGGTTTTCTTCATTGTATCATAGTCTGGCATAGAAGTACAAATGGACATAATAGAAACACAGAAAATGTGAAGTGACATATACTGCAATACTTACCAGTAGATGAAAAATCAAGGATGCGTTCGTTGTCTTCACATGGGATTAGCTGCTTTGGAACCTAGAGTTAGTTCAGCAAGATGAAATTACTAACAAGGAATGTGTTATGCAGAAAATGCATTTATTCATGCACTAAATTTTTCTCAAGTAGTTTCCTCTATCAAAGAGTAGAATGCCAGCCTTGCCCTTACTCTCTAGCAAATTATTTGCTCTGTAGACTGAAGATGGTTTAATGACAAGAGCACTAACTTTGGAGTTAAAGGAACACAATTAGATTCTGCCTAAAGGAATTTGAATTGTGTCTTTGTGTCAAATAGGGACAACAGTACTTGCCTTCATCTAGAAATATCACAAGAGCACAAGACTGAAGCAGGTACAACAGAAGTGAGGATTTCACACAAGTATCAGAGATTATTACATTCTTTGTTTTATCATTTTACCCTCACTAAAACCTCTTTAACACTGCACTACACAATTTCACCTTCCAAAGATCCTTCCAAACACCTGTGTAAAGCAGGGGTGACCAATCCATGTTTTGGGACCTACAGGTACATGTTTTGGTTTGGTCCATGAAAGTATGCCCTTGCCATGTGGACAGGGACCTGGCAGGGACCCCTTGCCAGCCTTGTCTCCCAGATCTGTTTTCAGATTCCACTGTCATCTTTAATCTGCTCTGGTCATGACAGTTTAAAGTATTTAGTGAGATTTCCTATAGTCTATCTTGCCTTTTTTTATACAGGTACAAAGAATCTTCTAGCACAGCTAAGATAACAGCAGTGTTCCTGGCTCATCTTAATCAAACTGCTCAGACCTGTACTAGAATCCTTCTTTGACTACCTCAGACACAGCACGGTTTCAAAAATAATAATAGTGAAGAAAATACTTAAGCTGTAGGCAGAGTATTTTCATGCAGCTGAATTTACCATCTGGCTTGATGACTCTCTGGATACTTACACTTTACTCACATAAGGTGACATTTTTAGTTGTACATGCAATTGCAGCTTGGTCAATAATTCTGCCTTCCCAGAAAGGTTACTAGGTGGGAGTCAGTGGTTGCAAGCAAAGTGAAAACTTTAAGGTACAAGATTTGTCCATTGCTCAGCAGTGCAGTAAGAAAACAGATCCAGCAGCATTTACAGCACTTTTTTTTAAATACATGATCTGTTTTGTCATCTGTACACTGAGTATATTTATACATCCAATCCATGTAGTTGTTAGAGAACATGTCTGAATGACAGGTTACAGACCTGTAAAATTCAACAACGTAGATACATGCTTCATTGTTGGCGTGCAGCCACAATGCTTAATGCTTGGACTTCTGACAGCACTGTCCAATTTGTGCTTTAATCTGAGCATGTAGAGGGGAGTGAATATATAATTCATGCCTCAGATTCTTCTACTCAGAGTTTGAATGAAGCTGAAGTTTCTTGCTTTTTATGTCAGATAGAACAATCTTTGCCTTACTATTTAAAGTTTCTCCAAAAGCAGAATCTGCGTATGGACAATTGCTTCAGGACAGGTGACATTTTGCAGACATCAAATTTAGGTCTTCATTTCCCTGTAATCCTGGATTTCTCAGGTGAAATTAACACAGATGCCAATCAACATTACCAAAAAATATCTCTGTAACTTATATACTACTGCCCTCTACTGCATTTTTAATATAGATCATAGAAGTATGCATTATGTCAACTCAAACCATACAAGTCACGGTTCTTGTCAGGTTTATGAGGATCATTCATGTCATCATTCAACCAGCCCACCTGTACAGCAAAGCTATAAAACAAAAAGTATTCAAAGTTTTGGGGAAGAAAATTGAAATGTGTCTGACCCAGGAGAACAAAAAAAACCAAGTATTTGTATAGTTGTATTCATTAAGTCCCCCATCTTTCATCTCCCAGCTACATAAGAAAAATACAGCATCACAGTCATTGTAGAATTAAAAGCACCCTCCAGTCAGTTCTAGCTGCTCAAATACAAGCTGAAAAAACCCCAAAACCTATAGGAGATGTGAAACACATAACTAATACTAATGCCTCCCTATTATCTGAGGTTCACAAATCTCTAATGCTACTGACTGCTGAAGATGTCTACCAGTACAAAAGACTAAGTCTACACAAACATATTTCTTTCCCAAGAACTGAGGTTTTCATATTATTGAATGTGGCTCACTCCCAGGGTATGCCTTGGAATAAAAGGCATCAGAACAAACTAGGTGTTAATCCTCTTAATTCAGTTCCCCAGGAACTGATGTTTTGTTTCCGTATAGGAAGGAGATTTCTGCAGGACATGAGGCACTTCAGACTTAACTTAGTTCCTCCAATATTTACACAGCATTCTGTGTACTCCTACATCACTCCTTTCTGATGGAGAATGGGCAGATTGAAGTAGAAAGACAGTGCCACATATTTGTCATTAAAATATATTAGATTAAGGTCAAGTAAATGATGCCATCATGCTAGGGAATGTTTTTCTTCCTCCTTCACTTTCACTGCCATGACCAAGCTTTGCCATTTCTGTCCTGGTTTCAGCTGGGATAGAGTTAATTTTCTTCATAGTAGCTGGTATAGTGCTGTGTTTAGGATTTAGTATGAGAATAATGTTGATAACACACTGATTTTTCAGTTGTTGCTAAGTAATATTTATACTAGTCAAGGACTTTTCAGCTTCCCATGCTCTGCCAGGTGCACAAGAAGCTGGGAGGGGGCACAGCCAAGACAGTTGATCCAAACTGGCCAAAGGGCTATTCCATACCATATGACATCATGCCCAGTATATGAACTGGGGGGAGTTGGTTGGGGAGCAGCAATCACTTGGATTTTTTTGTTTTTCCCTGGGTTTTGTTCCTCTCTCTTGTTGGTTTCCTTTTCATTACAATTTACTGTTGTTATTATTATTGTTTTATTTAAATTATTAAACTGTTCTTATCTCAGCCCACAAGTTTCCTTACTTGTGCTTTTCCAATTCTCTTCCTCCTCCCCCCAGGAGTGGGGAGGGTGAGCGAGCAGCTGCATGGTGCTTGGTTGCCAGCTGGGGTTAAACCACAACACATTCATTGCCAGGATACCACACCTGAGCATTTGTTAAGATACTCGTCTCTCTAGTGGATACTTTGAGAGTTGTACTGCGAAGCCAGAGCCAAAGTTTGCATGAAACAGAGTTCCATTTGTCTTTACAAAAACTTGCTTACGTGCTATTTCCCAGAAGTGAAATAAATACTGATTTTGATGGCAAAAAGAGTCCCTGGCATGCAGAATTTTAACCCAAGCACCAGCATATCCCAGGAGGGAAGCTATGATTTTAGATAATGTTACTGATATTTGAATTCCAAACTTTCCAGGTATTTCCAGACAAAGTAGGCGTATGCTTTCTAAAAAGTTCCATGAGAAAGTGATGAAGCAGTTGTAGCCTCAAGATCATGATGTCACTGAGTCTTCAGTAATTCCTCCCATTAAAAATCCATTACCTTTCTAAGGTCTCATATTTAAAACAGAAGATTTAAATGAACACACACAAAAAGCTCAAAAGCCATTGACCACTGAGAAGATCCTGTTTTCTTTTGTTACAAATTCAGAATGTGTAAGCAAGCTTTACAGTTACATGAAGTTGGGGGAAGAAAAGCAGAGTAGTGTGATTTTTCAGTGTATAAGAGTGAGTATACTAGCATATTCCAAAGCATTGTACAAACATTGACTAAATTTAATGGAGCCCTGGCATTAACAGAAGGCAGGAAAAAGTAAAACTGATGGTCAAGTTCTGCTCAAGGCAATGCAGCAAGTTACCAGAAAGACAGGATTACAACTGTTATGAAAATTGCTAGAAGCAATGTCTTATACTCTCTCTCCCCAAACTTTGATTACAGACAAAAAAAAAAAATCAAGAATTACTTTGATTTGGCTTTACTGTTCAATTTTTTGTTCTTTTTTATTTTGTCTTGGACAGCTATCAGATACATACCCTCAGAGAATACAGCTGACCTTTCATATTTACTACATTTGAAAGGGTGGATAAAACCTGTTCGTATTGAAAGTTTGTGTCTTTGGACATCCACTGCATTAGTTACCTCCATATTCACGTTTGACAGAGTAGCTTGTTGTCAAGGTATTAGTCAAGGCAGAATGAGAAACAGAAGTAGCTGTGCATAAAGAGAAGATATCTTTGGCACAATCACACAGGCTCAGCCATCTTAGTTGCATTGCAGGAGTAGGCAGTTCAACAGTGGTTGTGAAGCCCGAGTAAGAAAGACTGGCTTTAACACTTTCCACTGAGGCAGCTAGTCTTCGGTGCATATGATAGGCATGCTGTTGAAGTGCAACAGATAGGAAAATAACAACTCATTTTTGGTTCTCTTAACACATATCAAGAGACATTCAAGATGTGGTCAGATATTGTGGAGGGATTGGGGGGGCATGTTTTATGGTTTTGGTTGGTTTGGTTTTTTAATTCAGTTGTCAAAGACTAGCAAAATCATCAAGTGTTTTTCACTAGTAAGGCTCAATGCTGTACACACAAATGCAAGCTAACTCTGTCAGATGTCCCTGTTTTGCAAAAGCCTAGATTTCTAAGTTGTTCAAGTCACAGTAGTCAAACTCAGGCTGATATACAAAGTGCATAACATGTGACTTCCTCAAATTCATTAAGTCCATCAAAACTAATAGTCATTGCATAAATTGGGTTGTTGAAGAATCAATCAGTAAGAGAAAGTTTCTAATTGGATTGCTTTGTCAAAGGCATCGAAATGTATTTTCTATTTGCATTTTTAATCTACTAAAGTGATTCAATTTTCAAATTTCATTAGGGACTTAGTTACTGCTTTTCATCTTATTTTAGCTTACTGTACTTGTCCACTTTTTCCAGCTTCTGAGCCTTTTTTTCTTCTCCTGTATTTCATGCTAAAAGGAGTCAGCTCACTTTTTTTTGCATCACAAAATTTGCTTTGCTTTACATAAAAGGAATAATTTTGTAACTGGGCCAAGTGTTTATCTAGTCAGGTAACACAAGTACAAAGGTTCATTAGTTCACTAGCCACTCTGTAAAAACTTACAAGGCTACAGAAATATTTATAATTTGGCTTTCCAGTACCCTAACATTTAAAATCACCTGCTCCCTTTGAGATTTTCAGCAGTAGCTCTTTAACAGCCCCAGTAACATGCTATGCAGTCTTTGCTTAAAAACCTAAATTTAAGAATTTGCTCCAGTACACAGAGATAGTTCTAGAAATAACAGATTATTTTCTATGATTGTTAGCTGAGTAACACTGATCCACATCAAGCACCTTTAAATGCTGAGAAAGTGCAAGCAGTACTGCTAAGTGGTAAGATGTGCTTTAACTGGTAACGAACTAAATAGAACCTGCAAAAGTGCTAGAAGTACTCATATGATACCACTGTTGCTTCCAAATCTGCTGGGGTGGGGGGAGTAACTTAAGCTTCAACTATTTGAGAACTAATCCATAAAACCTGAAATGAAGGTACCTTGCTAAACTATTTCACACAAAATTAGTGATCATCTGTTACATGAGAAGGAGAAGAATTCAGGATTGGGATATTCTGCTCAGATGCTGCACGGTTTAGATCAAGAAGTTAGAAAGCAACATCAATATAGACAAAACCATTAAGACAAACATAACATCAGTATTTTGATTTAAAAATTGCATATTAATTTCTTGGATTTCCTGGGCTCATATTACATTCTGCTTTTGCCTGAAGAATGCTGATTTGGGAACTAAACATTCCACTTAATTCTCATTTGTTGATCTGAATGATCACAAAGTAAATTAGTCTTAAAACAAAGGCAACTTAAGCTAGAACTTTGGAGGAAAACTGTAATTCAAGCACAAGAGAAAGTCAACATAATTTCCCAAAAGTGTAATCCCATCATTAAAGTAAGCATTTAAGATAGCACAGCAAAACAGCATCAGGTAATATGCAATTATAACTTTGTTATTTAAAACATGCACAATCCAAGCTAGCACCAGTGTTACATCAATATTCTAGCATTACACAGGACACCAGTCTTTCACATGGCTTGGCATCACTCTAGCCAGGCCCCATTATCATTCTGTCCCACCTTCCCTGTGCTCTCAGCCTTCCCAGCTTCTTCAAAGAATTGGCACAGCGCTTTAGTGCAGGACTTTCCCCATTTTAATAGGGAGGTGGAGGAAGGCCACATTCCCCTTTCTCCTGCAACCATATGGGGTCGGTGAACCTTAAGGAAGGCATGAACAAGAACTGTAGTGGGACAAGATGTCTGATTAATAGGGATCTAGGGCACAAAAGAGGAGCAGCAGTCACTATTCATTTTGTATTAGTCTATCATGTAAAAAAAAGCAGCCCCCACAAGGCAAGTTTCAGCCTCATCATTTTTTCTTCCTCAAGAGTTATAAGTAATCATTTGTACTATAGGTTAGTGAAGCATCCAGGCCAGCCACGAGAGGACTTAAGCTTGCCCAACAGGCTTTTAGATTACTTTGACAAGGGAGATAATTTCCAGGGGTTTTTGCCCAACAGAACCATTGTCTACTGTTAAAAGTTTCTTCAGAGCCACAATGCACTATTTTTAATTGCAAAAAGATTGTTTCATACAACCATGAAACTGTATGGTCAACACGCATGGGTTTGTGGATCGGTTTGGGAACCAACAGTATAAAGGCAACTGCAAGCCTTTAGGACACTTCAGGATTTCCAAAATGATTACCTGAACAGGAGCATGAGGCATCCCTTCCCCCCTTCCTCCCCCCCCCGGAGATAAGCAAGAAAGAAGCAGAAATTGAATAATCTCAGTCCCACATGTCCATAAATTCAAGAACAATTAACAGAGAACTCCAAATGTACCACAAGACAGTAGGTGCATTTGGGAGATGAACCAAGAAGCAATTACTGGGACATCAAGCATCCACGGGCAAGAAAAACAGCAACAAGTTGACATTCCATCTGAGCAGTGAGACAACACATTATTCACAATAGCAGACAAGCTGTATTAGATCAACTTTATTATGTTATCAAAGTTTGACAATAAAATATTCAAAATCTATTGAACACATTCATACACAAAAAGAGCATATAAAATGCTAGGTCTCAGAATACGTTCTGTACAAAATACTGTTAAGTGTAGAGCAGCAAAGTCATTGCCAAACATTCCCTGAATTTAAGAGGGCCTTGAACACACTGTGCTCCAAGAACTACCTTAATACCAAACATTCCTTCCTTTGGTCTGCAAGTCCTTTGCAATTATTGCTAGTTATTGAAGCCTTCTGTTTTTAAACAGAATCACACAGTGACTCTGAACCTCTTCAGAAGTATTACAATGACAGCTGAAAGCTTCTTCAGCATTTTCTATACATTCTGTCAAAAAAGAAACACATTTGGTCCTCAAGACTATTTTTGGTTTCTCAAAACATCCTGGAAGAATAAAACAAAGTAAAAATTATGCAAAGAGAGAGATATGATCGATATGTTTTAGGTATAACACAGATATGTCCGTAAATTCAAACATTTCAACTGTGCAGTGTGGCAAAGCACCCGAGTTAGTCCTCCTAAGGGAGTGCCACATTCTCTTCTCCTTAAGATTTATTTCAGACCTCTACCCCAACAAGAATCTAGAATGCTCAAGTGCACATGGCTCTAGCAGGCCTGCAACAGTAATGCTAAATACTCTTGCCTTGTAGAGGAACATGCTGTAGTGAGTAAGCACTTCTCAACATGCTGAGTAAAGTGGTTCGGTTTCAATGACTAGAATAATGTAGTTTACTTGCTGCATTCACTTTTCAATAAGAACTCTATTCTAATATGTAAGAAACTGAAAATGAAAGGGCTGAAGATGATTTGGTAGAAAAATCACAACTTCTGGACATAAAACAGAACTATAGCCTGCAGAACCATCACATCCAATCAAAATCTCACCAGAAATACTGTGCTTGCTTTAACACAGTACTTAAAACTCAGGTACACACATTCTTGCACAACAAGGCTTTCTAGTGACAAACAACATAAAAAACAAACAAAAAGCCCTTCCAGCTTCATTTTACCAGGTTAACTAACACAAGTTTATTTAAACAAACACACCCTAGGGCTTGTCTACTAATGGAAAGCTGATTTACAAATCTTTAGGTTAAAAGATACAGTCAACTGATCTCAGAAACACAGTACTAGGCTGCCAAAGTTCGAAAAGAATAAGAGGGTTTTTTTCCCTTTTGGGGCACAAAAATTAGTATTAAAAAAGTAGTAAAGGAAAAGAGAATAAAAAAGAAAGTGCATCTTTTGGAATCATGTATTTTGGAACTTCAAATCCCGAAAAACCCTGAAGCTAAACTCTTGGTATGAGACTGAAAATGCCACCAATTAATGGGTAAGGATCTAAATGAAGCTCAGAATCATTCTTCAGATCAGGTTAAGAACTGTTTAGCTGTGTTCTTTTCTCATTTTTTCAGCCCTTGATGCCGATGGTTGTATCCTGCAACACTGCCTCCAGCTCCACTCATTCCAGTGCTTATTAACAGGCATTCTGCTTCAGCAAGAAATACAGATTGTGATAAACTGTTTTCTGTAATTTCTTTCTGTTGTAAACTGGTAACATAGCAATTTATTAAAAAAATTGAGTCAGACCACAGGAAGAGCTTTATCATCTTTGAGCAGTCTTGGAACACAAGCCTGAAGCTTATCCAGCTGACAGCCCTGCATAAGATAGAGCAGTTGGCTAGAGGACCGGGGAGGGGGGTGGGTGGGTTGTGGGGGTTTTGGGGGTTTTTTTGGGGTTTTTTTTGTTTTGGTTTGTTTTTTTTCCTCCATTTCAACAGTTACCAGTTACAAATGGCTTGGGGCAAATCAGTGCCTACTCTGGAAAAGTCAAGGCAACATTGCTGCTGAACTGTAGGTTCCTGGGCAACTGAGGACAAGATAAACATTCCATTTTAAAAATCAGGAAAATGGGTACTCTCCCTCAACAACAGTAATAGGGAAAATGCAGGGGGAAAATGAAGCTACATAAGAAAGTTAAAACCTAGGAAGATATTTAGCTTATCCATGACCCTCGTTCAAGTTGTTCTGGATTTACAAGTCATTTCTGAATTAAAACTTAAAGCCTTAACCTACCTCCTGTGCCAAAACGTTTGCATTCTACAGTAACAAAAAGAGTTCAAGCCTGTCATTTCAACACATCTTATTGATACATTTATTGGCAGCAAACATTTTATGCATGCTACCAAAATAGTTTAAAACTTTACCCTTTAGACAACTGCAGTTTAAGTAATGAATCCTCAATAGTTCTGATGAGCTTCTGAAACTCTTAAAACATTTTTCTTGGAGGACCTAGCATTTTGAAAGCATTGAAAATGGTGTTTTCAGAAAACTAAGTGCAGTCTAACTGGGTGACTGGTTTTAAAGCAAGCAAAAGAAAGTCTTGGAGTGAAACTATTTCTCCAACAGGACTTCTGTAATCAAGGTACTAGATATGATGGCCTTCAGGCTATCATTTCTATGGAGTTCAGAGTTGAAATTTTTTTTTTTTAAACATTCAGTAAAACAATACTGTAGGAAATTAACAGAGTTGCATGTTCAGCAATTTACAGAAACGTTTAAGTAACAGTGTATCCCAACTGCTTGAAACAGCAATAGTAAAACTCGTAATCTATGGAAAATGAATTTTACTCTTAAAATGTAAAGTTTCTTTTCAGCTGAATGCAATGTTGATCCAATCACTACTTGATCATTAACTGGATCAGAGCCTAAGTATTTGACTGAGAACAAGGGTTATACTTCATACTGTATTACGCTAGCTTCCATTCCCCACCCCGTTTCAGGAAGTTCCCTTTTCTTTTTGAATTAATGCCCACCATCCATTATCATTTCCACTATAGGAGATCATTTTTCACCCAGAAATGCAATTCTTCACTGTATTTGTTTGCCAGTATTCAATTCAATTAGCTTTAATTTATGTGCTACTCCACACAGCTACGGTTATTGCAACACCAACCACCGTTTAGCTTCTTTCCCTCATTGATAAATAAAGCACAAGGTGAGAATTCCTCAGACTCCAGATTGTATGTAATCAGGTTCTAGAAGTTGATAAGCAAACAATTTCTTCTTCTAAAAAACCCAAAAAGGTACCTAATAAGAAGCTTCAAGTAATTCACACATCTTTTTTCCCCAAAAAACTGTAATAAAAGAAAGGCTAGATTATGACAAAGGTAGTACAGTACAAGGCAGACCTCTTCCCTATCTTACCTAGTAGATATGCACATTTACAAACTCAGGTACTGGGAACTGTGGATCAGAATATGCAAAACCCTTTAAAAAGTTTACTATGCTTCCATGATTAATATCATGCCCTTTTTTATGGTCATCTGAAATTGCAATCCTTCCTAGCCCTCCCACTCTAAACCCTGCAAAGACTACACAAAGGAACTCGGATATCTGTGATTCTATGTAGTATGTGCCAAGGGGCTGCACAATCTCCAAACGAAAGTCTGTATGAATATTGGACACAACACCAGAGGCACCAAAATGCATATTTGGCCAAATTTGCAGAATGTGAAAATACCATGAAGCATCATAAACACAAATCAGAGACAATGATCATTTAGGACACCAAACAACTTTTGAACACAGCCTTAAAAAAAACAAACAAAATAAATAATTCAAATATCTAAATATCAAGGGATTAAAAGGCATTTTCCCATATTTAAGGGAAGGCATCACAGGTGAGGAAAATAACTGTCAACACAAGGTATCACAAATCAAAAAGCAGCTTTTTCACATAGGAGATAGTAGTATCATTGGATAGCATTTGAATATGCTCATTTCCTGAAAGCTCAAATATCACCACTTCCTGTTTTTGCATGTCCACCCACTTCTGACATTGCAAGGCACTCTGTAAGTTTACTGTACCGTCCCCATCGCTGTAAAGAATCTTGGGTTCTTTGTCAGGAAAACTTTCATAATGGAAAGAATCAGGTGTTTCCACACCAGTACCATAAAGACAGTGTAGGCGCACACCAGGTGGTGTCATCTGGTAGACCAGGGGTTCAGTGTCTTGTCTCATGAGCCAGCCATCTTCAAAATTGATGTCCCTGTAGAATTTTTGGTAATCACAAACAGTGTAGTTAGCTGTAGGCGTGCTTACAAAGACCTTATCTGGAGGCCATGTGTAGTTGTAGGGGAGCATCCAATTTGTGGAAACTGCTGATCTCTGCTGGTCTCTAATCTTGAGAGAACTGATAACAGGTATTCTATTGTTGTCACCTTAAAAAAAGAAGTGGAATTTCATTATACACAAAGCAATGCATGAATCTCAACCAGCAGCAATTACTACCACTCACAGTGATAACATGAATAAAAAGATTATTCCCTTTGCTTACAGTGACAATTTGAGGTTTTCCTCATTTATGATTGTCTTTATAACTAACTTCTGCAAACTAACTTCTGATAACTTACAAATTTAAATACAAGTTGATGAATGAATGACTGGCAAACCAAGAACACTGCTGCCTCTCCAATATGCTCCTTTCTAAAGGCGAAAATATTTCCTATATTAGCCAAGTATGAAATCAGCTTTTATTAGGCATTATTTATACCATTGGTGAGTTTTGTCTTAAATGCTCTTCTGGAAATGTGTTTTACAGTGATTCTGGTACCTAGGTCATGTTTTTGCTGAAATAACAGATAAATACTACTATCCACACACATGTAAGAACTCATGAAGAGACTTTATAGGCTTAACAAAATGTTTAAAGTTTTGCACATTCAAAACAGTAGTAGTATTTCATCCAGGATAGCTATAAAAATTACTATAAGGTTTATTTACCATTTGGCATAGTGTTTTACCAGTTTATAACCAGTTTATAACTCCCTTCATAACAAAGCCTAACAGAACATACCTACAATTGAAAGAAAATGGCAGACTCTTAATAGTTACCTAAAAAGATACCTTGTCATAAAAGGAAACAGAAGGAAAGCAAGTATTACTGTCTCTGCTTATGCTATCAAGTAAGAATGCTGCACTCAGTGACCAATTCAGTCTCTATTCGTAGTATTTCGGCAAAAGAAGAGTTAGAGCTTGTTAGCTTCTGGTGGGAACCATGGAAACATTGCCAATATCAGCATCTTCCTTTCCAGTCAGCATTTCAAGACTGCTAAAATACTTGTGTTGCTCAGAACACAGGTTCTCTAACGTAGCACTAATATTTTCTAGCAGCTCTGGTAACAAACTACATCTTTGCCAGGGCACAGGGGGACAGACAAAACCAACAAGTCTTGAAAGACCAGCTGATAACTACTATACTTGGGAAATGCTTTCAGCTGGCCAAGCTTTTCCAAGGCATTACATTTTCTTAATATAAAAGTCTAGAGAGCTAGAGCTTATCAATAAAGGTCTTAAATTACCCAATACCCAATAAACTACAAAATTGTTACATTTACCAAATTTAGACTTACTCTTACTTCAGAACTAGTGTTTGACCAGAACATTAAGAATTTTTGTAGACATCAAGTCCATTGTTTTCTTAGCAGTTTGTTCCAAAGATGGCTCAAACTAACACATGACTAAGTTATAATTTATATGCATCTTTCTTCATATTTTAACCATTGTTCTTGCATCTTCACAAAAGTAAAAGCTGCTTAATAAATGGCAGATATAGCAATTACTAGAAACAAATTTAAAAAAGCCCCGAGACAGATCCGAGTTTATTTTTGTGGTGACTGTCTGATCAGACCTATTTTCCATTATTACAACAGCTGGCACACCTCAATTCTTTTGTCAGCTGAACCTGGAATCAGATTTTCATTTATTAGGTCCAGGTGGTTACAGCATGTAGTGATGCAGGTCAACCACACCATAAAAATTGAAATACTGAAACCAAAACCACTATTCCTGAAATAGCACCAAAGTATATTTTTCAGTTCCGTAAGGTGGCACTATTGCTTCAGCAAGGAGACCTAAAGCACAGTCTTTAATGCCACCTTTAGGAGGGCTATATGGAGGCATTGCTAGTATAACTCTGAAACAGATAAAAAGGAAACTCAAAAGAGCAGAGCCAGAATCACAAAGGTCCTGAAAAAACGTGTTTCGTATTACTGTGTGGTATAAATACTTAACTGTGCACACTCATGACTAAGCTACTGAATACTACTTGGCAGTTTTCAGCAAAGAAAGCCCGAGTTCTGAATTGAACAATGAAGGGAATGTGTACAAAATTTATTTCCAGTAGAATAATCAAACACAGAACCTGAGTATTCCAGCCTTCTCTTACAGGACTGTTACAAAATGTTTATCAAATCCTTTACTTTTCCCTGAAGTGCAGAAGTACTGTATGGCCAAGACCATGCTTAAGTCAGCAGGCACAACATTCACTGACATTACAGTGAACAAAATATTAGACCTAAGGAAGACACTGCTAGCATCTCAAGCTGACAAAAACAAACCAACCACTACAGTGAACTTTGTGTCTTTACTCGCTGTAGTGGGAAGAACATCCTCACTTTATTGGCACTGGAATTGTAATGACGGAAGTATTGATCCTGTAAAGCACATGAATAAGTAGCAGAAAGTATCACAGAAGATCTAGAGAAAATAATTCCACCTGTGTATTGTTTACCACTTTGATAACACAACTGTGGATTTGACTTGAAGTTCCTAGCCATTACCATATTATAAACAGGAATGGGAACAGAAAGAATGCATTCATAGCTTTCCTTGCCTTTCCTGCAGCAATCCACATACTAACAGCTTGATAATGTCAATTTTAGAAACTCTTTAATAAATTAATGTAATCCAAGTGTTAATGCCTGATGGTGGTGATTTACTACAGATATTTGAGACAGAACTAGCCTAAAAATGTGCATTCTGATATTACGTTCTGCTCATTTAACTTTCCTACATGATTCTTAAATTTCTGCTCTAAAACGTGGAGTTTAGTACAACAGACATACAGATTAAGAGATGTGACTACATTTTAGTAGAAATTTCACTATTCATTATGCATTTGTTAGCACATGTTAGCACATGCTAGCCACTTTGGATGAGATGCATTAGAAAGGATACACAAGGTATGAAGCACAAAAGTTGAATCCAACAGAAATCTGGGACTATGGAATTTTATATAATCATGTGGAATTTTATGAAGGCAACATTAACATTGCTCACTCCCTTACATTTCTGTAGCATGCAAACTTGTCATACAAAGCCTGTGGGAAAAGGGAAATCAATTTTTACAGTGCCATTGCAATAGATTTAACAATGTATAACTCACAAACATCCAGTTTAAGTTTTCTAATTAGTAACCGAGCTGTGCACTACTATTCAGAATCAAATGCCTTTGCTAAGCAACGTATTCTTGGATCTGTCCATGCATGGCTGGCACTTGCTGTGTGTTCTGCATTTTGATGAAGTCCAGTTTCTGATGTCAGCTTTGTTTAGGAAAAAGACAGTGATATCCAAAGTTAACAAGTCAGAAACAAGTTAAAAATAAGCAAGCCAGAAACATCATGAACTAAATGTCAAAGCACATGAAATAATTATGGTATCACATGATGGGGTAAGTGAACTTTTTCCACTGGTTGTTTGCACTTACTTAGGGAAATACATTATGCTGCTTTATTCAATTTTTTTTAGTCTCAGGCATATCCAGTATGCTAAACCCAAGATCTCAAAGATTCACTTTCCTTATCTGTAGAGTTATAACTTTTGACAGGCATTTGTGCTGTGGGCACCACTGCACCACCATGTCTACAAGTTTCCTTTAACATGAACCTCAAGTAGCTGTGTGATCATTAATATAAGGAAACTACTGAATGCTCTGGAGTCCTTGTTACCTTTGCAATATTGAACAGAGAGCAATCAGGCTGGAGGCAGAAGTGACAGAAATAGAAGACACGAGGCCAAACAGCAGATGACACAACAATCTGCTGAAAAGAGGTTAGGAGAGGTCAAGAGGGGACACAGTTCCTGATTAAGGCATATAAAAACAAACTTAGTCCACTCCCACGAACATAAAGAATTATAGTCTGGTCACAAGGCTTGAAACATCAAGTTGCCATCACTTATGACAAAATTACTTTTAATTTCATAGTATCTTAAACTCTCTACCTCCAGTCTTACAGTTAACAGACCAGTTAGTCTCTTGCACTACTAACAAAATACATTGCAAACCCTCAAATTACCTACCTGAAGCCAGCACACGGAGAGTTTTAGCCACTCCTCCCCATGGAGCACCTAATGACACATAATCCTTTATGTACTTGTCTTTCCACTCCTGCGTCTGATGGTTGAGGAAGTAGAGGGTGTACATATTACCCATACTGTGGGCAATTAAGACAACAGGACTTCCATACTGCTCATACATTAGCTCTATCATCTTGCGAAGGGCCACAAAATAGTCTCCATTCTCATCTAAAGTAAACATACGCAGATTACACAGTTATAATTATTAATTGTGAATGCTGAACTTCAACACAATTCTTTAAAAGGTTATTTTTTGAAACTGTCTGTAGAATTAATAATGCAGAGCTTCGGGATTCCAGTATTAAGTGGGAGGGGTGGGTGTTTGTGGGGATGTGTTTTGGTAGCGTGGGTTTTTTGTTGTTTTGTTTTTAAGCAAGTCTTAAGTAGCAAGTTGTTTAAAGCAAAAAAAAAGAAACCACATGACAGAGCTTTCATCTGGGTCCGAGGGTATCCAGGCCCCAAGAACTAGTCAAAATTAAGGTATTAAGTATAATTGTACAGGTGGGATGGGAGAAGAGACCCAAAACATTATTTGCTGGTTGGGAGAGTCAAAATTTTGTTCAAGTAACAATGTGTTATTTACTTGGTGCCTTTCGCCAGTCATAAGGTGCTCCTCTTACATCTTCATCACGTTTGTAGCCCCAATCTACTAAACTCTGCACCAGCATATAAAAGTAACTGCCTGTGGACATTAGATAAGAGAGAAACAGAACAGTGAAAAGATTAGTATTAGAAGCAGCCGTCAAACGCTATCGCAAAACAAACTAAGTTCTGGAGGCATTAGCTCTGATACCATATATATAGAAATTAAAACTGTAGTCTTATAGTCTTTGACAATCTAGAAAGCTGCATATTCAAAATGTGTTATGCTCGCTGTCCCCCAAAAGCAAGAGAATACCATTATTAAAAATTCTTACTCGTTGGCTGATCTATCAAACAAGTGTAGCAGCAAAGCGTGGCATACACAGAACAGATAAATTTTCCTCAGCAGAAATGTGTCTTACCCTTGAACTGTAAAGAATACACCTCAGAATTACTACATTAGAGTCCTAGCTTTTGTTGCTTGCAAGTTAACTTCAGGTAGGGTATAAAATACATTCATAAAGGCTGGCCTGGACTTCACCAACATCTATTCTTGGAAACAAATGCTTACAGTGTACCCCAAAATTCTGGAAACTACCCCAAAACTATTTTTCTGTCTATCAGGTAGTGGACTAAGACTGAAGTGACTGAACGTAATGCTTTAATGGCAAAGAAGGGAAACATTTGCAGGCTGGCTATATATTGAAACATGTTACATATTACAAGCTTTGACACATAATTGTATTACCACAATTAAATGCATCTAGTAACAGTTGAAAAAAATTAACTGTCAAAACATCCTAGTCTTGAATGCTTATCACATAGTCCCTGAAGTGAACACAGGCAATTTTAAATATGGCCCTGTTCTAGTTGTAAGTGTCATCTAGTGAAGTTCATTAAGCACATTACTGCCCTTTTGGGGATTGCTCCCTACAGAAAAGAAAAAGAAATCCATGCTATGAAGCCTGTGAAGTTCAGTGCATTACTATTAAAGTTACTTAAATCTTCATCCACAGGTAACAACTCCTCACAAAAGCTTATCAAATTCAGTGTTTTCTGAAAGATGACTTCTACAAAAACAGTAAACAAAAAACCCCTGCAAACACATTACTGCAGAAATCTTTTGCAGCATAAATGTAACTACACAATTATTCTGACACCGACAAAAGACAAGGAACTACAGAGTGTGGTACTGTATCTCCCAAGCCCATTAACTCATTCTTAAGGCCAAAGAACATCTTACTCCCAACTAAGCTGAAATAAAGTGGTTTTATTTTGGTTTTGCTTGTCAAGCTTCAGTTACAGAATTTACTACTCAACCCATCTCATTTTCCAAAAGTGTCTGCCTCCTCAGTGCCTACTCAAGTTTCATCCAGGAAACTTAAATTTAGCACAAGACTAAATAACATGGAATCTTCTTGTCTCAATCTATCAGGCCAAACAGATGAAACAATACAATGCTTTTAAGTGTTTTCATTGCAAAGTGAGCCATGTGCTACCCTACTACAAAAAAAAAAAAAAAATCTGTTTTTCTACTTCTAAACAGAACTGTAATTTGAAATCACATTTCAGTAGCTTGTTGTAAAAAGACACATTAGAAAAATCCTACAAGTGACAAAGCACTTCAGACACAGCTTGTACATACCAACGCTCCTTTTACTTGGGTCAAGGAATTCCAAGGAAAACGTCTGCCCAAAACCTGGGACTCTGATATCCACTCCATCTGGTGGTTCTGTAATCTTACTTGTTCGATTATATACCAGCCTGGGGGGGCAGGGAGGAATAAAAAAGAAGAGAGAAAAGCATGAAACATGTCGTATTACCACATGACAACTCTCAGCTACATTGGGTCTTACATTCTGAGTGCCGTAACAAGAACTTTAAGTGCTATTACTCAGAAGAAAAAAAGCCAAACCAACCTAACAGGCAGACATGATAAGAGTACTCTAATGGCTAAGAGGTTACACAATGCAAACAATTACTTTAATTAGTTTAATGCTTTACATGTAGAATCTGAGACCCATCTTCTCTATAAAACTGAGTATACAGAATTGTGGCTGAACTTCAGAATATAAGCTACTTTATATAGTTCCATATCATTTCACTTTGTGTCAAGCCACATAATGGAGAAAACTTGTCAAGAACATAAGAATGTGGCAGTAGAAGATAAAATACCTGTAAAATCAGTTATCAGAAAAAGATTCCTAGATAAAAATAATTCATTTCTGTTTAAGAAGAACATCGATACCAGCATAAGGGAGTACTTGATATTTCTTGACTAATAACAATTAGTACCTCAGGAAACATAGAGGTATTGAGTGTTTTGTAGATACTTCTCAAATCAATTTGATATATGAAGAATCTGGAGCATTGGGTCAGGGAAGGGGGTGTTGTTATTGTTGTTGGGGGTTTGTTTGGTTTTAATACCATATCAATACAATTGCCATTTCTGAATGTAAATTTTTACCCCTAGATGGAGTCTTAGAATCTGACTTGATACTCAAATCATCACACACCAAAAATCTCTCTAACCTGTAAGGCATATAGCAAGACTTAAAGCAGAGGTACAACTACACAACAGCTTGGTATATTCACATAGAAGAGCAACATGCCAATACAATATTTTTAAATTGTACAAGCTAAATACTTCTTGTTTTCATAAAGATATTTATATGAGTTTTACAGGAACACTAATGATGCAGATTGAACGATGAAATAGTCTGGAAGCTTTAAATTAGGCAATGTTTTAAACCAAAATAATTCTGGAAAGAGACTTCCAGACTGCTCTTGAAGGGCCTCACATCTGAGCTGCCCAGGAGACTGCTCTCCAATGACACATTGCCAGCAAAAGTGCAAGCTCACACTCCTCCTGCCTGTCCCCTCTGTGCTGCCCAATATACCTCCTTCCCCCTTGCCTCATCAAAACTTCAACTTAAAGAAGCAGAAAATGTTCTGGTTTATATAAGCCAACAGAAGCATCTGATAAGTGCCCAGACCAACACTGGGTAACTGGTAGGAGAGAAAGTGGAAGAAACTAAGAGAACCTCCGCTTTTCATCAGTGATGAACAGCTACCTCAGATGCAACAGAGCCACATCTTCCAATTCATCCTGTTACTCTACCTAGCAGAATTCCAAGTCATTTCTCTCACCGGTCTTGAATCAGAAAAGAAAGTTTAAGGCAGGCATTCTGTAGAAAGCACGTCAGTCTAAGGAAAGGAGATAACTGCAGAGAGCAACATTTCTGATCTTACCTGATATTATCAATCCAACAGTCAATGATGACAGGCAGAAGCAATTCTAAATTCAGCCAGAGTGTAAAATAACTGTCTGTCTTCTTAGAGCAGAGATAGTGCACTACTGATGGCTTATCTAACTTTGCTTCCAACTGATTACCCAAGTCCCCCGGAACTGAAAGATATTAAAAGGAAACACTTAAAATTAAAGTGTTAACATTTTACATTATAATATACACATCTTAATACTGTAGCCCTCATATGCAATATCACTGCATCCAGAGATACCATTAAGTTTTGTAACTGGATAAAAAATATTACATAAGAACAAAGTACTGCATGCACATTTGCCACTGAAAATATTTAGATTTTCAAAAATCATTAGCTGAGGAACCACCATGTAAAATAATTCTGGATCAACAGTTCATAACTTCAAAGAGCAGACTATGTAGGAACAGATCATGCTAGGCCTTGGGTATGAAGAACAGATGGTCTCAGATGTTATCTGTGTTTTAAAGTCCAAATCGAATCTTTCTAAAAGAATTCCCCCCCCCCCGCCCCGAGTATTACAACTGCACATGCAAGTCTTTCTGTTCTTTTTAAAGAGTTGCCTGCAAACTATCAATTTGACATTGAAAAAATGTGAAAAGTGAAAAAAGCTCTATTTGTGTTTTTTATTTTCACTTCTTCACCTCCAACCACTACCATAATAATCCAAATATAGTTTCATATCCTTTCCATTCAGGTTTGGATGCAACAACAGTTTTGATGTTAACTTTTTTCTTGATACATTACATCAGTAATACTTGGAGGGAAGGGTCTTGTATTTGCACCTTCTCTGAAGTACACCGTTCTTGAGGCATACACTGAATGCCAGTATTCCTTTGATGAAGTTTTATTTTCCTTTATTTATTTTAAACACTAGATAGAGGGAGGAATATTATTTCTAAATTAGAACTAAGCTTAAAAAATGCTCTTAGAACTTTCAGCAGCAAGTTTCCAGAGAAATTTCTTACATTTGGTTATGTTTAATCATTTTTTCCTCAAGAACCAGAAAGGCAAAGATACTTTAGTAACTGAAACGTTTCTCTGTATTAGAAAAATTCAGGAGTTTGGCACTTCTTAAGGGTTCCCCTTGCCCCTTTCAGGTCCACACCCCCCCACCTTTTCTGGGTGTGCATAACTGTATCCTATTTACTTGTCAATGTTTAAAGTTTTTTAATGCAGGCCTACCCATATGGTTGCTTTTTTTCCCCCCGCTTCAGTAAATTATTTAATCAAAACAGTTTAAGTCCTATAGAACACTGATACTTAGCAATGGTTTAAAAAAAAAAAAAAGAGATAATGTCTTTTAGTGGAACACTTAATTTAACTGGAAAGCCAGATATGCTTTCAGAGAAACACTTATTGCAGAACTGAAAAAGGACAGAACTTCAGACTAAGTATAGACCTTAGAACCTTCAACCACTGCAGGTTATGCCTCACCACAAAAGCTATACCTCAGGATTTCTTTATTAACTACCCCTACTTTCTCATTAAGTTTTTTGTGGTTTTATTTCTGTGGTCTTAAGTGAAACGTTAAAAGACCCAGTAGCTGACCACAGTTTATTTTAGGTCATATTTCAAGGACTCTGATATACTGGAAAGCATAGTAAGGGAGATTTAGTATTGCATCACACCCTAGAAAGAGTTTACTGAAGTTCAGTCTTGTAACCTCACAAAATGCCATTTAGTTATTGCTTATAGAACTATAAGGCAACAGCTTGTTCCACAGTCTCATGCCTGCGTTGTATGAGTGCTCTGAATTAGAAAAGGAACAGAACCTAATTCTATTTATATCAATCATTCACAGCTGGCCAGTTTCAGCAGCAGACCTGCCAAGGACAGAACAGGTTTTGTCTTCAGTTTCAATGCAAAAGAAAGTAGAAGAGTGACATTTTATTTTACCCCAGAATCTCATTTCCTTGGGTAAAAATCAAGTTCTTCCAGCAAAGATACCTTTCAAAAAACTTAAACAAACCTCTGCAGTATCAGAGTTCTAAGAACTTGCTGGGTTTCCAAACAGCACTCAAATAATCACAAATGCTCCCACTCAGAGTATGAAGACTCATAACTGAAGAAGTTTAAGATTATAATCAAGATACATTTATCAACAAGAGTACTGAAAGCAGGAAACTGTACAAAGTAACGGAGTGATCTTAGATTAACTGCAAGTTTAATTTGATTAAGATATTTTTATCTTCAAGCTTCTTGAGGACAGAAGCTGTGCTTCTGTGTCCAGTTCAGAGCAGAAGATGAGAAATATTACATACTAATTTTTACCCAAGGGATGACAAGGAACAAGTTGAAAAGTGGTAATTTATTTAATTCCAAACAAAAGATAAGGGGCAAGGTCCACCTGTACCAAGATACAGTACTGCAGTTAAAAAATAGTCTCATGTACAGGTATAGTGCCTGGGTTTTTTTGTTAATCCCTGCTTTATAAACAAAAAAAGGTTTTCAGGTTTATATTTCCATACTAACAGTGAAACTCCTAATTACTAATTCACAACTTGTGTTTTATTTTCTAAAGTATATTCTGCAAGCTGAAGAGAGTTCATGATGAAGCTATAGGGAACAAAATGCAAATTTTGATTTTTCAGATTGTGGAAAGAAACATGCAAGATCTTCAGTCCTCACCCCACATAATTTAAGTGTTAATTATTTACATTTTGGCTGAAGAACTACTTAGTAGCTTTTTGATAAGTAACAGGTTAAAAAAGATCACACTGAAGATTAATTCTGTAGGATAAGGACATACCTTTCTGAATTTTCTGTGATGGAATTTGAAAGCAGTAGAAAAAAAACAAACCACATTTCCCTTTGCTTTCAGACCATACACAGAAAGCATCTGTGGGCAGAGTAATCTTTAAGTTATTTTTCTCCTCATCCTGTCATCTACCATTATCTGTAGTTTCTAAGCCTTTTTGCTAGAAACATTATAGAAAGTTCTTACTTTTTAAAGCCTGCAGACTGACCCCATAAATGTACAAAATAACTGGCAAGTGAAGTTCTGCAAAATACATCAGCACTAGTTAAAACTGGATGTCCAAGAAAAGATCTCAAGAAGTACCCTTGCTTCCCTAATTTGCAGTTGTGTCATACATGTATTGACTTCTGAGCTGCAACATTTGGAAATATAATGAGATTTCACATACAGCAGAAAAGCATTTCCGTAAGATTTGATGATTTATCAGTTCTAGCATATTCTCATTTTTCACAAAGATGGTAATCCCAACAGAACTCATTCTAATACATCGATAAGCCCAATTCACTTCCAATATTATAGTATCCTTTGCTGGTTTTTGTCTCAACAGCCCTGACAAAACTAGTAGATCTTCTTCTGGGATGTGTTCTTGTTTGATTAAAGTTTACGGGAAGCACATTTACAAATTTCATTTGAGACTTTAAAAGAGGTTACAGACTTTTTCAAGTCTGGGAACTACAATAACTAGCTTTAGGATATACTGATACTCCTGCCTATCACCATCCTTAACTCTTAATGACTGATTCACAGTTCCCAGCAGAAGACAGTAAGCAAATTGCACCCTGGAAAGTGACTTGCCTTAATACCGCTCAGGAAACAAAGAGAAAAGAATGTTCAACAAAAGCCATGAATAAGGTATTTTAAATTTAATTTGGAAAAAAGATAGTACCTATATAATAACTAGGGCAGGGGGTGGGGGGCAAGCTATTGTTTGTGTGGCAAAGAGGGCATCAATTGGTACATTTTTACTATATCTGAGATGCAAATGCCTTTGGATATATATCAACTATTGTAACTTTAACTGGTATAATTTCCTCAAATAACTGTCATCTTTTTGGTTCTATAAATTAGCCTTCCTTCAAGATGAACCAAATTTTCCAGAAAATTAATTTTAAACTCTGACCACAGTTCTCCAAGGAGAATGTCTCGAAGTAGCTCATAGACTCAATAACAGACTGCCACAGAAAAGGCTTGTGTTTAAAATTAGGAACAAGAAAGCAAACAACATCTCACATGATACTCCTAGATACCTCAGATCACATGAGGCATAAACATTTAAATCACTCCTGACATCTAGCCAGCTGACCATACAAACACACGCACCTCAATTAACAGTCAGCAGGAATTCACAGACAAACCTCTTTTGCATGTAAATCAATTATTAACAAACTTCATTTAGGTGTCTTTCTAGAAAACTTTAGCCAAGTACCTAACAAATTGTTTGCAGAAGGTATCAGAACATTGATATAGTAATTGTGTTGAGTCAGCTCTAAAAGGTAAAGAGTTCAGTGAATCCGCTGCTGATCTTATAAGGACAGGTTATCAGCTCCCAAAATTGATAAGACATGAGATAGTATGCAGTGATTATCGATGGACTATATGAGAAAATGAAGGAGGAAGAACAGCCACAAAATAAAGGAATTTCTTATTGCGAGCATTAGAAGACAAGTGTGTTGAATATATAACCAAACTGATAAGAGAAGTGCAAAAATATTATAATTGCATGTAAACATGAAGCAGATATCCAGAAGTACTTGCACAGAATATATCTATCTATCTCTATTTTTAGCAGATATTGCCAGTAGAGCAGAGGCATTCCATAGGTTGTCCTGGTTCTTAAAAGATTTTCCTGTATGAATATGCTGTCCTGGCTGAATAGGAAACTCTTTAAAAAAAGGCATGAAAGCAATTCAGTATCTTAAGTAGTCCCCTTTTCCCCTAAAAACACTTGAGAGAGGAACTCCAAGACAATCACCTTACATTTTAATAAGCATTGTGTCTTTGATATCAAGCCTTCAGGGAGAACTCTGGAAGTAAGGTTTTGACTTTTATCTCATGTGTCTTCTCTAATGCCACTATTATATGAATACTCTTTGATGCTTTGTTATTTAAATCTCAGGGAAAACAGCAATTGCGTTGCAGTATTTTGCTGTCAGTTACTACCCATGTCAGTTTGGTCCCTGGTCTTGCTCCCTTGGTATGTACCAACATGATCTTCAGGCATAGTAGCTCCTGCTACTGAGGCACCATTTGATGATGCACAGACCAGCTTAAGAAAATAACCTAATCCAAATAGAGTGGTGCCGCTCTCCACATTCCTTGTGCCAGCTCCTCCGTTAACATAACTCAGCTACAAAATTAATCACTTCTTCCTCAACAGGTTACTTTTCTCATGCTTTAGCAAGACAAAGGACTCCACAAAGTGGCCAATAAGCAGGCATAAGGAAAGCTGGGGGAGCACTAATGAGCTATTAGATTGGCTTAGCTGTTTCACAGAACCACACTTCACCTCAGCCAGTTATGGTGCTCTACAAATCTCAGATCTGTTGCTACCACAACTACAGCCAATAGTTACAAGGTTGTGTTCAAGCAGCTCATTTGTTTGCAAGGTTGTATTCAAGCAGCTCATTGAGATTCCTAGAAGCAGTATTTTTATTAGTACCTGGGGAGCAGAACAAAGTTACCCATATACAAGCAACATCCCATATTTTGCAAGCCTCTGCTCTACTTCCTCTTCCATTACTTGGGTAAGCACAGGTTTCAACTGCAAGCAGGGTCATTACACAAAAAAGTTGAGAGCAAGTTGCACTGGGTCTTGTGACATCACTGGTCTAAAACATGAAATCGTCATTATGTTGACAACATTCCTTTAAACAGCATTCCTTCTTTATTTATTCCTTAAGATCAGATGGCCAACTTGCCATGCACAGAATAAGACCAAACTTGTTAACTCTCCTTTCTACTTAAGAGTTTTAACTTCCAAGCCTCAAGAGTGAATGCTTAGATCATGAGACCATATTTACTGAAAGATAAAAACATATTTAAAAACGGACATATATGAGGACTTAAGGGTCTAGGTGCTAGCCTGATAAATCGGGAGGATCAACTCTGTATCTCACCTCTTGTATGGGCTCCCAAAACCATCTCACACTTGCACAGACAGCCTTGCATACACCTCTCAATCTCCTTTTGCATTTGTGATTCCAGTGCAAAGTGTTTTTCTCCCCTCTCCCAAATATCTGTGCTAAGCCAGCACTTAGAATGCCTCCCTAAATGATTCTCCTAAACCCTTCTACCATCCTCATCACAGTAATTCCCAAAAAGCTTATCTTAACATGTCACATACGCAAGACGGGTGAGGAAAAGGTCATGAAAAGTTAACTAGAATCAAGATGAGAACATTTCATACAGAACCAGTGAGTGACCGACAGTCACTCCTTCCTCTCCTTTATTTGTTTGACCTTCACTACTCATGTCATGTCTAATTGAAGCTAAGCTCTTAGTGCAGGTGTTTTTATGATGGTCATTTCTATACATCACAAAAACATGGTATTTTACATTAGTAAGTTACAGCAATCACTCCCTAAGAGCACCTACTTTCTCAAACATACAGGCAACCCAGAAAAATTATTTGTGTTAAAATCCGTTGAATCTTCACTTTCTGGGCAGGTCAGGACTGGGCAGCAGAAAACAGCAAGTTTTAAAATGCAGACATTGACTAGAATAGTAAGAGATGCAAGTTCTGTAGTGTTTGATGAAAATTCACTTTAACAGCAAGAAAGTCTGTGTTTTAAACCACTCACTGATGGGTGTGTGCTCAGCCACACAGTAGTTACCAGAATGTCTCTTAGGAAAACAAAATGTAGTTCAGCCATGGTTTTTAAAAGCATCCTTAGGGAACATATATACTTACAGTAGACCCATCAGTAGTAACTCCATGCTTCTATAATCACTATCCCTTTATCCCAATTGCTTTTAAATCTTCTTTGATTCCTTCATAGCTAGAGTTGAATATTGGATCAGCAACTAAAACGCTATCACCTTTGTCATCAAGAAGCTTGCACTGGAATAAGTGCCAAAGCCTATTGCTAAAACCCAGCATTACAGAGATGGGATAAAAGATTGCTTCTAACCTTCACAGACAGAACACAAAGATCTTTTGTTCACATTTTTACTCCAGCCTCTTAGGACATCCTTTTGCAGTTTCTTCTCCCAAATCTACATCCTCTCAGTTAGTTCAACCATCTATTAATAACTGTGAATTTGTACATGGTGGTCCCGAGATACACAGCATCTTTAAAAAAGTTCTTGTTTAGTGTTTACCCTTTTATGCCAGAAGTTTGTGACAGTAGTAATAAAGTCAACAGCAGAGCCTAAATTATTATAAATAAATGGAGCTTAAACTGAATGACATGCCAGTGATTATCCTTTTCCCAGTATTTTTCCCATTTTCTCACTTCTTCTTCCCCCTTTATCATCAAGGTTAATCGCATAAGAACACACAGCACACTGAATACATTCACAGGACTGACTACTGACATTAATATCACCAAATGCACTTAATTAACATATTAGAATGCTTAAGAATTACAGTTTTAATAGCCAAGTTATTAAAACACTTAAAATTTATTCACAGTTCTTCATATCAATGGATACAAAAAAGCATCTAACAAACATTACATAGTAACCATTACATGAATATTTTCTACATATTTGTTACAAACTATTTTGTGTTAACAGGTGAAACCACAGGCCAGTAATCAATATATTCATTTTCTATGTTGTGTGATGAAAAAGACCTCTTATTTTTAAAGCGCTTGTAGTTTGACCACTGTAACATCCAGTCACTCCTCTTTCCACATCCGACTCCAACCTCCTTTATGAAAGGTTCGTATAGAGTAAAAACTTGAGAAGCAAGGATCTGGTTTTAGTTAATGAGCTAAGAACGTATTTAAGCGAGCCTTGTTTTTCCCATACCCACTGACAAGCGAAGGCAACTTAATATTTTCAGCATGCTTGTGCCCCTGCCCCCCCCCCCCTCCCCCCCCGTGCGATGCGAGGTGCCCGGCCCCCCCTACCCGGGTCTGTATTTTGCGCTTTCACGGCCGGGCCAGGGACGGGGCAGAGTTACGGAGAAGACGCTCCGTGCCCAGCGCCAGCGCCCCCCGGTACCCGCAACAACCGAGGCGCTCATAAAGCGGGGCCGCTCGGCGAAACACCCCGGAGACCCCGGGCAGCGGCGGCGGCCGGGCGGGACGCGCACCCCCGCAGCTGTGCCCGCCGCGCTCCGCAGCGCCCCAGGCCTCCCGCCGCCTCCCTGCCAGGGGAGCAACAGCAGAGGCAGCGGGACTGACCACGCTCCACGGCGCCCGACGCACGCACCGCCGCCCCCCGGCTCTTACCCAGCACGACGGGCGGCCCCGCGGGCCGGCGGCGCGGCAGGCACCCGCCGCCAGAGCAGAGCAGCAGCAGCAGGAGGAGAAGGAGGAGGCTGAGGAAGGGGCTCCCTCCCGAGCGCGGGAGGAGCCTAGCGCCAACCGGCGGGACCATCACCCCAGCACATAACCCCGGGGCCGGGAGCCACCGCCACCCCGCACCGGACGCAACGCTCGGCCGAGGCTGCTGCCCGGCCGGGCTAGAAAAGGGCCGGGCTGGGCCCGCCCCGCCCCGCCGGCAGCCGGCGCCGCCCCCGCAGGCGTCACCAGCCGATTGCGGAGAGCCGGAGCCGCCGCGCGGCCTCGCTTACCGCAGCAGACGCGGCGAGCTGCGGTTCGGGGCTCCGCGGCCTCTCCTCAGGTGCCGTCGGCGGGAGCCCGCGCTGCTGTCAGCAGCGCGCCCGCCGCCCCTCAGCCGCGACAGCGCTGCTCAGTGCCAACCACCGCAGAAACCTCTGTAAATGTGGCGGCTCCCCCTGCCTTTCGGAGGCTCCCAGCTGCCGCGGCCCCTGCCACAGCCGCGGGCCCGGCCCGGCTCGGCTCGTGTGAGGCAGAGCCGACAGGTAGGGCACCCCGCAGGTCCGGTCTGAGGCCTCTGGTCCCGGCTGGCAGTACGCATTTACGGAGGGAGACGTGCTGCGGGAGGAGTACGTTTGTCTCACATTATTACATCTACAGTTTTGTGATCGTGAAGATTTGTAAAAGTGAAGTAAGGGGCTTTTGCTGCAAAACTTATGCATAAAAGTAGGTAGTGCATAAGGGGAGTGGTCAGAATGGTTCAAGGAAAAACAAACATACTTAGCAGAGCTGGGAATTTTAGTATTACACAGTCAAGGGACTGGGCATCTCATATAAAAGCTTATGGGCATAGCTGTACTTCAGGCAACACCTGACTAATGTGACAGCTAATTGGTAAAGAGTATCTTTGAGATCAGGCATTTGGCAATACTAAAAAAAATTGTTAGAACTTTATATACATAACAAGAACAGGTAGACTTGTAATTACAGTAATTTAAAACCAGAAGGAATATAAGCCTTTGTGCTTCAGCAATACCAGTTAGTAGGAGTTACATGCTCAGTTTGAAGTACACGTTTGGTGGGTGTCTAGTTGTGGAGAGGGAGGAAGAAGGGTATCCATAGAAGCAGAAACTAAACGGAGAAAAAAATGGTACTTGGAACCAGTGTAATCGCATCTCATGATCAGTCTTGATTGTGCTGATGGGCAAGACAAGGTTTCCTTGGTTCACTGATGTATCTACTGTTGTGGACACACGCTTTCTGAGCCAGGTGTTATCAATTCATGCTCAGGGTAAAGCTATTTCTGATAGGGTTACTTTGCAACAAGAGCACTACATTGTCTGCTTCTCAGCTTCCTACATCCCTTGGTGTGTGTACTAATTTTCAGAAATATTCCTACCTTGAATGGTTAATACACTAGCATGAACAGTATCACAAATGAAGACATGGGAATGAGAGACAAGTAGAAGTAAAAAACTACTTCTCATTGACTTGGTAACTCCTACCAAACATATGCACCGTAAGGTATAAAACTGAAGCTGTTCTCACCTCACTGAACTCAGTATTCAACAACATTTGTAATTCGTGCAGAAAGACACGTCAAACAGGTCTGTGCATGAGGGCAGAATCTGGTAAAATAGATGCACAGCCTAGTGACAGGAGTTTAGAAAAGTGATGGGGGTGGCTTGGCATTGACATGGAAGGAGGAGTACACATCTTCCTCCTGAAATAAGACAGAGGAAGAAAATGCAACAAATCACTCAAGGAAGCTAAGGCTAAGTCTGAATCTAGACTTGCCTTTTTCAAGGCAGCTGCCACACCTTGTATATTTACAATGAGTGGGAAGGTGTCAACATCCAACAAACCCAAAGGCCTGTCCCAAAGACAGGTGCTTAGTCACCATGCAAGTGTTGACTTGAAATTACCTCCTACTAAAACAAACTACAGGGTGTGCAAGCATGACTGTAAAACTGATTGCAGCAGTGATCCTGGCGTAAGAAAATCACAAAATATCACAAAATGCAGTGAAAGACCTTCTGGAAGGGTAAAACAATATTGAAAGAAAACTGATTTCAGTCACTCACAGTCATTCTCTCATACCCCTGTACTCAAAGGCCTCAAAATGCACATGTCCAAATAGTCAGGCCAGGATCACTCGTGCTATGACACAAGGTTCAAGGAATGCTGGCTGTCAAGTTCTCACTACATCTCTTGGGTTCCCTTGGGTCGCAGGAAAGCAGTTTTTGTACAGATTTTCTGTGCCTTTTAGGTGTGAGTTAGGAGTGAGTTATGTGATTTTTTGTCTCAGTCTTTTATTTCACCCTCTGTACATTTTGGGCAAGATCACTACTGCCTGTTGTCTTTCTTCCTGCTGGGCTAACAGAAAGGAATAGCCTGTATGACTTACTGTAAACTTGTTGCCATCTTCCTGTTACCAGAAGGCAGGTCATCTGCTGATAAGGCATTTCTGCTGTAGGCCTCTCAGAGCACAGGCCTTTTGGTCTTGATGTAAACACTGCATTTGTTAGCATTTGCCAGTTTGATTGCTCTTATTTGTGTCCTTGATTATCATGTATGTGTAATTTTTGTAACCCTTGCCTTATTGATTCTACTCATGATATCACACACAGACATTTCCATACTCAATTCAAACCAATCTTAATATTTCTTTTACAAGAAATATGTCTGTGCTGTTCTGGCAGCTGGGAGTATCTTCACACTTCACTAAAAACCTTTCCATCTTATTCTTCTCCAGGGGAAGCCTGCTAAGCACATATTGCTATTCATCCTGCTCTGCAAGCCCAGGCTCTTTAGATAATGGTCTTTCAGCTGAATCAAGGATCAAGTAGTGTATGGTAGTTATTTCTTTTGTTGTCTCCTTTTGGGAGATCAGGACCATTCACATTAAAAAACAAAGTAAATTAAGCTCTTTGCCTTTGTAAGGTTGTTTAAATATGCACAGCAAATTTCTGTTTTCACATTGAGTGCCTGGTCCTATTGTCACTTGCACCAACAAACACTGGGAACCATGCCACTCTGAAGAGTGCCTTAGCATTGCTTTACAGTTGATGATACCCTGCTATTAATCGAGTCAGTGTAACTATTTCTAAGTGCTTTTTTGTTAGAAGGGCAATCCACCTCTTTCTCCACAAAGAAGGACTTGACAGCAAGGCATTTGTAGATTAACAGCAATTTAGGAACATGACCATGTATAGCCACAGGACAGAATTCTACTAGTCATCATCCAAGGCAAATTCAAGAAATAACAGAACAAACTACAAGTCTGAACTGCCAGTAAAATGCCAGCAAGCTTATTATTTTACCAAGTACATGCTATATACTGCTTCCTTCACAAGTTTTGTATCCAAAGCTGGCTAGAAATGAAAAAGAAGAAAGTTGTTACAGTTAAAACTACTGATAAAAGCAGTACTACACCTTTTTCACTTATGTATGAAGTGAAAAAAATCATTATCCATACTTGAGAGGCCAGTTTGTTACCACTGCAGAGAATTTTTTTAATGTGCATAATCAGTCTTCTAAGAAAATATTCTTTACTTCTTTCAAAAAAAAACCCACCAGAAATAAACTATATTAAATACCAGAAACTACAATATCAGTTGCATTATCTTTGTTAAAGACTCTTTGAGGGCTTGCACTGGCAACTTGACAAAAACCGTGAATTGGACATGAGTTTGCACACTGGTTATTTAAAAGATACAATCCTTTCCAGAAATCTAATATTTGCTTAAACATCTTTTATTTGATTGAACAGAATTCTCTGTTTGCTTCTGATCCTTGCCATTTAAGTAGTGTTTGTATTGGCTCAAATACCGCCAAACACGATTGTGCTGAGCTAGACACACTAGTAGAACAACAGCAAGTTTCAAAGTAACATGTGAAGACAACCAAAGTGTTGGCACAGAGGTACACTGTAGGCAGAAGCCCATGTCAGCACTTTCCCCGTTGTTAATGTGTTTCATTCAGGAATTTACCAAGTTCAGAATGTGTTAACACAATCATCATCAGTCATATCTTTCAGAAACGTGCTATCTTAACTTTACCACCTCACGAGATTTTACCAGCCATCCTAATTTTTGCATTTGAATTTGCACCAATACAAATTATCCCTGAGACCCAGAATCCAACCTTAATGAAAATGAGAATAGTGAAATACAGACACTTGCAGAAGCCTCTTAGACAAGAAAGAAGGTAAAAGATTTAATAAGATGCTTATTACCATGTATACAAAAAATAATATTTGGGTCAATTGCTTTAATCATCTTCCTTGTTACTGAGTGTATAGACAGCATCTGCTACCCATTTCGTTTATTCCTGCAGACATCAGTATGACATCTCTTCTTGAATTCCCAAAAATTCTCTTTGTCTTTGGAAAATATTATAATACAGATCTGTGACATTTCTTTCCTTCCAACCCCCAAACTCCACAGACCAGCCCAAGTATTCAGCTTTAAATGAGTTATGTTCATATGCACAATTTTGAACTGGTGCCTAAGGCCAGGAAGGAATCAACTAGTGAGAAGAACTCAGGCCTACCCAGAAACCTACATAAGCCTATGCATTAGGAAGACTAGTGATACATTTTGTTTTAGTTTGCCACAAGTAGTCAGATTCCATAAAGTTCACATTCAGAACAGCACGCTTGTTCAGTTTTAGGTTTAATTAGAGAATACAGATTTTTTTTAAAGAAGCTGGGATTTTTTTTTCCCCCTAATAATTCTTCTATCAGTACCACAAAGATTTCCAGTGCTCCTTGACACAACAGATTTACCCTTCTAAGTTTTCCTACATCAGTAGGAATCCTGGCCATTGTTTAAGCATGACTTTATTTTGAAAAAGCAGCACGAAATTAAAAGATCACACAACACCAATGTGATCTTTCTTCACTGTCTACAAAAAAGATAATTATTTGGGTTTTTTTTAAACATCACCCCTTAAAATTCAACTCAGGAGGCAAAAAGCAAGTTTAATCCCTTCCTTCTCAAGAATGGTTTGAGGCCCAGTTGAAGTCACTCATACCTGTACAATGGATTTTGGGTTTAGTACAGTTGTGACTGACCTGTAATAATACTTAAATGTTGCAGCTGACCTGAAAGGTGGACAGTCATAAACATGTATTTTTCTTAAGAGCTGAGTGTGCATTGGAAGGAGCGTTGTTTGTTTTTTGTTTTTGTTTTTTTTTTTTTTAAATAGCAACACTGGGTTATGTAATAATATTTCTTCAGAGTAAAACTTTAAATATAGAAGATTCCATAAATATACCAGACATTCAGTTCAATTTATAGCCCAGTTTTGTTAAATTAGCCAGAGGAAGGTTCCAATTCTGGACTGCCTGAAGAGGGTATTGATTTCTTACCTTTAGGAAAGTTATTGTTTTTAAATCCACTGTTGGACAGGTTAGCAGACTTTTTAGAAAGTCACTGCACTTGTTAAACAACACTTCTTAAACTCAAGCTGTACTTGCATATAAGCGCAGTAGCATAGTCCCAGAACGCAATCTGACATGCATTTGAACCAGGGCTGCAAAGATACTTTCCCTTCCTTTCCTTTCTCCCTGCTTCCTCAGCGCTTCACATTCACTTCCATATTGTTCCCCATGCTTACTAGCATTAGGACAGTCAACAAGACTTGAAATCAGTTCCTCAGTCTCTTTCAGGCTGAATTTGGTTACAATGCAGAACAGGGCCAGAAAGGAGGGAAGAGGGCAGTTGGATAGTGGGGGTACAGAAATGCAGGCTTACGTGAATATCAACCTAGAATATCAGAGCCTAGCCATTCACCAAGGTAGGATATCCACAATTAATGGATCCTGTCACTGTCATCTCTCCTATTGTCAAACCTTTAATCTGTATAATAGTGATCATATTACTCTTTTGGCTCACATTTTGCTAAAGCAAATCAATTTGTGCTTGTAAACCATCCACATAATAGAGCTTCATAGTAAATTGTAAGGATCTAGTGACTAACAGGCTGAATTGCAGAATTCCTGCTCAGTCAAAGAGAATTTTGTTAGAATCTGGGAGTGAGAAATTCTTAGCAAGAATGCTGGGACTTAAGGTACTGGGAGTTTTACTTAAGATTTACTCAGAGTTGGTGTTCTGGATTGGACCACTGAAGAATTTTGAAATTGAAGCTAGGCAAAATATGGAATTAAAAAAAAAAAAGAAAGGTGGCACAGGAAGATGGAAAGAAGAGATACAATTTTGTGTAGGATGAATATATGAGGAAAAGAATTGAAAATATAATCTATGTTGTGATGAAAACTGAGTAGGTTGAACCCTCAGGGACAGCTTATGTCTTGCACAAGTTGCCATAAATTACAACAACTTCCCAGCACGTTGCGTGAGTGGTAGAACCTGACATTTTTTGCTGTGCAGAGAAACTGTTTGCGCCCTCTGAAGTCAAAAGCTAACAAGGTGGTTTTGATCTGCAGGCAAGATACTTTTCAGGTGAAGAGAAGATTTCGAGAAAAAGCAGAATTCAGCATGCTGTTATTGTAAGGTTAACATCTTACAAGACTGTAAGAGTGGCTAGGGCACAGTGACATACTTGTCAAAGAAAGCAAAGGAAATCTTGTTTGTCATGTGGCATGAGTCAAACGGCAGCATTTCAGGATTCTAGCCCACATATAATGAAAAGGCAAGGAGACCACTATTCTTCTGTTTAATAAGCAATTTCATCCAGTGTCACACCTTGTTTGGTATCCCAGTTGGGCAGGGTGTCAGGGAAGTTGCTGAGAAATACAGGGCTTAGGAAATTTGCTAGCTAGCTCAAAGTTACTTCTAAAAAGACACAACATGGCTACTGCGAGGTCCAACAGATTACTGACAGAAGTGAACCCATTTCTGGAAACAAGTGTGTCCAGAAGAACTGAAACTGATGTCAGTCATTTAGTAATTTATTGAGGGGAATGCTGGTCTTTATCTAGTCTCATTAAGGTTTCACTCCCTCATTTTCAGTGCTAAATTGTTCAAACACCTAAGGATGGAAAAACATCTGACTGTGATCATATTTGTTGGGAGACTTCAGCCTATAAGAAACAATCTGAGAGTTCCTCTTTAGTGGGTGCATTAAAAATGAACTGATGAGAGTTTAACTGAGTTTAAGGGATATGTAAAGATTTTTTTTTCTTCATTTTATAACTATGGCTCTTTGGATCTGAAACGTGTATGCAATCCCACTAAAAGATGCATCTGTAAAGCCAACCAGTCATCTTAGATGTGGAGATGTAATGCACATAGATCATTAATGTACATTAACATTAAAAACCAAACAAAATTAACAAAATTAACAAAATGAATTGTTCAGATCTGAGTTTTGACTGTCAGTGCATGTAAAAAGAAATGCCTGATCTGCTGTTTGGCTGATACCACTTTCCAAAGAAAGAGATAGACTACAAATGCATCTAAATTGTGCACAGATACTTACTGTCCCATCCCTTGGGCATGTTAAGTTAAAAAGTATTGCTTGATGATTCCTGTAAGGACATAGTTCTCTTCTAGGCTGAGGGACACAGGCAGTTGGGAATGGTTAATCATGGGAAAATGGCTTAATCAGCAGCATCGTGGGTAGCATTGTGTCAGGCTGTGTCAACTATGTCAGTGCAAAAATATAATTATAGGAAAATTAAGGTTGGAAGGGACTCTTGAAGGTCATTAATCTTTTTGTTCAGATCATAGCTAGAATCAAACTTAGATCAGGATAGTTATTCTGATAGTTCTATTGGGTAAATAATACAAGGAGAATATAAAATGACAATTCTAATAAAATTCCACCGTTTCATTTAACCCATTTCTGGGATTAACACTGAGTGAAGGGCATTTTGAACACGGGGCAGTGAACAAACCTGTCATGTTTTAAACTGCAAAATTATATTTTAGAGATATTTGTGCACTTGTTAGAAAGGGGAAGCTTGCCAAAGAGTGCCTGGACATAGTACTTTGAGAAAATGGATTTAGTGGAACAACTTTTTTTTTAAATTAATATGCTATAAACAGCTTGAGATGCTTTAATTATTGCTACCATGCTACATTGCCAATATGTTACTAGAATAACACTCTTAAGAGTTTCTTCATGGTATGGTGAAAATCATTTGGCTATCAGTGTTTGGCAGCTGGAAGTGAAGTTGCTCAGATTACAAGCTGAAGACGTTGTAGAAAATGAGTACTGCTATCATGTGACATAAAAACAAATTTTCTGCTGAAAGCAAGAAATATATGAGCTTTCGTGTGGCAGATAAATTGGTCTCATGATTTCCTGTTAAAGGATATACCATTATGAGGCAATTTCAACTCTTCTACTTGGACCTCACCCTAACATAACTTGTGAAAACAGTTTTGCTGTGTTTGTGGGCTGCAAAGATACCTTGGTTAGCTGGAGAAAACAATACTCTCAAAGCTCCTATCTTACGCTATTTTATTGGATATTTCCTCATTTTGGCAAGCTGCTAGACAGTACTGATTTTTTCTGTTGTGCTTACAGAAGATGACTGTTCTCTGATAACACAGAAAGGCTAACAATTTTCAAAAAGTTCTGTTTAAATATCTGGTTTTATATGCTTTAGAGTTGTCTTCTTGATATCTGTATAACCTTGTATAGAAGATAGTATTACATGATGATAAACAATAACTTAGCAAACCTCCTAAACTATAGATGCAGCCTAACATTGTTCAAAACCTGAATCAAGGAACTAGAACTTGGATAAAGTTTGTGACTGGATCTGTGATTTGTCATGGGGGGCACCCCTAATAATTTGATCAACTGATACTCAGCAGCAGTGTCTAGCAAGAGCTCTAGCCATGTTTTCCCTACTATGTAGTCTGTTTTTCACCCAGTAACAGACCTCAAAATGTGCCAAAAACCAGCACTCTGTGTCAGGATATATTGCACATAGCAAACATTTTGCTATACCAACACGAAGTACATCCAGCTGATACAGAGGGGAAGTAAGGCAGCAGAGCTATAGCAATAGTTTCAGTAATATTGTGGTCGGATACCACACAACATGGTTAATACATAGCAACTCAAAAGACAGGAAGACAGCAATCATGAAAAAAGTGGTCACACATTTGCTGTGTAGGGGAAGAACAGATATTAAAGAGATACCATTCAATACCATTGAGGACTAAATGCTTCCCACACAGATAGGCATAACAAGACACAAAGCTGCCCAGAAATAATAACATACACAATTAAAACTGCCTTTCATACAATAACAAATAATGCATATTTGTTATGTACACAACAACACATAAAAATATGAAACTGCCTTTCATAAATAACATATTTAAATGATACTTGACTTTTGATGGTTTAAGCACAGAATAGGGGACACAGCAAACAGATACAAAGCTCTACCAGACAGAGGACAACCTATGGTTTAAGGATTACAAGGTAATTGCATCACATGAGGATTTCTATGATTGTGGAGCATCTGGAGTAAATGAAGGAAGAATGACCTTTGGAACAAAGTCTTCTAAATCCTACAGCACAGACTGGCATTGAGGAAAAAAACCACTAATTATTATTTTTGTGGTTTGAATGTAAACTAAACTAATCCCCAATTTTCAAAAAAATTAAGGACATTTTCGACAGTAGTTTAAGTATAGACAGCTAAGCTATCCTCCTTTTTACACTGTAGCAGGGTGAAACAAACAGACTTGAGATGAGGGATCTTAGATCTCCAGGTAACTTGGTTCCTTTCATTCTCCCTCTGCAGCACACTGCAGTTGAATTGAACTCTTGAACTTCAGAACTACTCTGGCCTTCTGTTTCAAAGAGAATATAAGAGAACTGAAAGAAGGGAGAAAGGCAACAGGGATGATGAAAAGTGTAGAATGATTTCTATATAGGAATTGATCACGTATGCAAGAACTCTTCAGTCTGGAAATAAGAAATGACTGACAGATGTAGGGTTTAATCAAATAAGGACTATGGAAAAGATGAACAGGGATCAACTATTCACTGTTTCTTCCAACGTATGAACTGTGGGGAGCCAGATGAAGCTAACAGGAGACCAGCAAACAAGCAAATGGAGGTGGTTCTTCACACAGCATGTATCAAAACTGCAGTCCTAAATGTTTGCATGAGTTCACGGATAGACTTAGGAAGTCTACAGAGTAAATGTCCACAAAGCTTTATTAAACACATAGAAACCATACCTGGCTCAGGAAACTCCTCAGCTGTAATTGGCTAAATGCCAGAGAATATGTGGGGCAAGTATAGTCACATGTGGCTTGTTCTTATATTCTTTCTTAGGCACCTGCTTTTGGCTGCCATCAGAGACAAGATACGGGGTAAAAGGACTTTTTGGTCTGACTCAACAGTAGAACATAAGAAATAAGAATGCCTAAACCCAGATCATGTTATTAGGCTCAAGAGTCGAATGTAAGAATGATATGAAATCGGATGACTTTAGAGTCTATTAGCCTTACATTCTATTAAAATCCATAAATAATTAGATTTTTAACTAAGAAAATGGTGCTAGCACTTTCCGCCAGTGAAAACACTTGCTTCATTTAATGGGGAAGTCATCATTGTTCACAGCCATTTCTAGTATTAAATAAAAATTCTACAGAAGCAATAGGCCACATTACAGAATGACAGAAAATCACCTGTGCCTGAAGATTGCATATCTTTCTTACACTTTTTCCATAAAATATATTATGTGTGCATTTAGTAAATAGCTATTACTGTAGCTGTGTGTGGCATCTCAGAATCAATCCTGACTACTTTTTATTTCAGATTAAGAGTGCTTGGACAAGATCATTCTGAATAGCAGCACAGTACAATGCACTAGCTTCTTTAGCTATGCAGAACAACATAGCAGGTATGCTAATCACTAAGTGACTGAGGGCGTAAACATTCCTCTACAGGTTTCTTTAGCTAACACACCTATGGTGGCGGCTACGGAGCAGGAGAAAATCCTTGTATTCCTCATAAAATGAGTACAATCTTTCTACTTTCAGCACAGTTAACCAGTTTCCTGATATAAGGCCACAAAACCAAGATGTCATGTCACACTAGGGCCCAAGGTAGTGGCTCAATGCTTGTGTATTAAAGGAATTAAGTAAGACTTGGAAGCTGCTCAAATCTGCTGAGCAGGGTTGTTTCACAACATGAGAGATCGCAATTTGATCTGCTTTTCAAAGAGACTACAAGAACACACTAATGGAAACTACACTGAAGGAACAATTGTTAATATCATTGCCAAACTTTCCAAACTTTGTTAGTTCAGAGGTATAGAAAATTAAATCAGATTCCAAGTTATTTTTGTTGCAGAAGGAGCTGCCCTTATTGTATTAGTTACAGCAAAATGTAACATTGGAAATAGACATATATCAAAAGAGAACTAAGAGAGCTAGAAATATGAGTATTTAGAAAATAACATGATCTGCAAGACAGAAAAGACATTGTGATTTTTATCTATAAAGTTATCCATAAATTAGAAACAATTTTGAAATTTAAGTCACAATCATCTAACCTTCTTTTGCAAAAGAATCAGTTCCATGGGTCTCAGCCTTGAACGCTGTGCACCATGAGCAGAGAAAGGCTACACCTCCATGGCCTGCAGTCTTAGCCAAAAAAACAATAGATGGTTCCCCAGTGCCGCCCTGTGTTGAAAACACATGGGCAGATCCTTTTACGTAAGAGTATGCTATAGGAAATAGCATATGCCTGGTTTACGTGCAAAGCAACAGCTACCATCTGTTGCTGCAGCACATGCACAGCAAAGTATGGGTTTAGTTCTTTTTAATCACAGGTCCTTCACTAAGAGATGCACTGCTAAAGACTTTCTTTCATTACACTGCTGAATAACAAAAAGAGACATTGATCGTATAGTAATATAATACTTACATGCAATCCCAGCAAATGAGGTAGGAATGGCAGTAGGGTTAGCTAAACACTAAAGAAAAATCAAGTAACTTTTGGCAGCAAATCATCCAAGCAGTATTTGTCATCAGTAATTTATTACTCAAAAGGAAGAGTACGTAAACAGTGTATTTGATTTCCCCAGTACCATCTGTGGTGCCAGATATGCTTGTGTAGATAAGGATTTTGGATAGCAATAGTTTGTGTACATACAAATAGCAACTTAGTGACAGCTGATTTAGTACAGGCCTAAGTCTCACCTTAAATTGTAACAGATCTGTACATTTACTGTTTGAAAGCTTGTACTATGAATAACAGGAAATTAAAACTATATACATTCATAATAATGTGCAGAAAAGATATTTTTAAGTTTTTCCATAATCTCTGCATAATTGTTATTGATATTCCTGCTTATAGTCAGAATTATAAATATAGTTCTCCACTATCTTAATTAGCACCTCTACTCTCATGAACCTGGTATGTCTGTACAAGGAAAATATTGCACCATATACTTGAATAGTTTCACAACTGCTGGAAACGTGTCCTGATTGTCTATGATCATTCTGTTAGGGTAAGAAAGGTACCAATACGTAAGCAGGTATTGATGCACATACAACAGGTGCCTTGTAAGCACTCCTCCTATCACAAGTTATAAAGCGGTTTTCCCTGAACATAACAAATAGGAAATCTTTTCTCTGGCCAGTTGTATAAAACTATCGTTATTTGCTACTGAGCTGGGTAAGGGATATAATTTTGTAATATTATTAGAAGACTGATTAATAACAATGCACACAGCACAGAATATTTCAAACTTTCTATTTATAGTGCAAGGTACACATCTTTTATTACATTCTGGAACTGATGCCAGGGTAGCTCTTCACTAAGTTATTTTCTCTGGTGATAAAGAAGCACTGAGAGTGTTCTCATTTGTACTTGTTACCTCATGAGCTGCTGTCACAAACAGTGTTTGCAAGAGCTTAGAAATGTCTGGTACCTGTCTTTTCCTACACTGCACTTTCCTTTGCAGTAGTTGCAGGGGCAGAGAAATTATTAACTGCTGCACACCACCATGAGATCCCATTTATATAGGAGACCCTCCTGTAATCAAGAAAGTAACATTTAGATCAGCTATGAACTAGCCCATAATTCCCTGATCAAGGCAAAGTGTGCCACTTTCACACTGTTATTAATAGCACCATTGAAATGAGTTTGTTGTAAGACAGCTATACCAATCCTGCAAATACTATCTTGTTTCAGTGGCTGAAGAACTAAGGGGTTTAAACTAGTAACTTCCTCCCTTCCGCATTAGCAGTCAAACAACATTATTAACATCAGTTTCCAGCGTCTGAGCAGATACATGATACTTGGTGATCATTATTCTACAATTACTTACTAGACAAACATTCAGGGGATCCTTCTGAAGACAAAAATTAGAGAGGATTTAAAAAGTCTTTTTGGTACAACTGTTCATACAAGTTATGCGATACGGATTTCCCATGCATCAGCTACTCTGTAAATTGTTATAGGCATGCTCTTACTGCATGGAGGGGTGGATGCACTTTGAGCAGAGGCTGTTCACCTGAAGACTCTCAGCATCTTGAAGTGAAATTCTGACTCTCAGAATAAATATGCAAGAACCAGAAATATCAATTACAATTTACATTTAGTGGTCCAAACACAGCTGTCTGAAAATGCTCAGTGGCAGTGTAAACTACAGACCGTCCACCAGAGGGAAGCTCCTGCATGCGTACAAAGAAAAATAAATAAATTGAAGGCTGAATGAAACACTCCCCTAATATTTAAGCCAAAGCAAATTCTATTCAAAGTATTTCTTAGTGGAAGCATAGACTTCCTGATCTTAGAAAGTTTTCAGAAGTTATTTGCCAATCTAAAGGTAACAGACTTAACATAAAGTTTCCCGTGTTAATGACTGAATTGTTGCACTACATATAATATGCATGCACACAAAAAACTTCACAGATTTAGCCTTTTTTTTTTTTTTTTTAACACGGAAATGGAGCCTAATTTCACTGCTCTTAATAGAATTAGACCAGAGCTTATGTGGTCAGAAGTCCAACTGCATGTTCATATATTAAAAGCCCCACCCATATTTGGTCACTAGAATGAGTAAGATACTGAGTTGTTTAGCCACTGTTTTTAGCATGTTATTGAACATACTACACTGCTCCCCTTGTTAATGGAAATACTTGTTAAATTTCCCATAAAGTTTGTGTACTACTAGTGTAAATTTGACAAATAACAGACACTTTTAGAGAATATTAAAGACAGCTTACAGTCTGAAGTTTTCATAGTGATCCAACAGTCACATAGAGCTCTTCAGAAACATGCTCCCTAGCTAATGTTAACTCTAATATCTGTGATATTAAGTTTAATGGCCTGTCTTCAGACTCTTACTCAAGGAAATCTCAGCATTTCAACACCTGTCTGGGATCTTTTTTGAAACAGAAATCCCGTGCTGTTGCTGCAATTCTGAGATTCATTTGTTTTCTTGTTTAAATGAAAGATACAGCCAGAGGCAGAGGCCATCTGGAAAGCAAACTTTGACTGAAGTGGAGAAACATGCTTCTGAAAAATGTAAGGACAGATGCTTCAGAAGTTCAACCAGACCCAGTTCATCCACTGGATTAGAACCATACTAATACTGATACCAATAGTTGACCAGGCGACTGCTCTTTGCCACCAAAAGCAGAGTTTTAAAGAGGAAAATCTTACAGAGTTGTCACCCAATGCTACAGGAACATACAGGTTCTTTTAGGGATCCTTGGTAGAATGAGGACTGGCCACAGGGTTGTGGTTACAATTAGAGCTTTATAATGACATAAAAATTTTCATTATTAGCATAGCTTATTGTTATGTACAATTTCTAGCAGTTAGCATAGCTTATTGTTACACAGAATTTTTAGCAATTACCATAGCTTTCAGTTAAGCAGAATTTCTAGTAATTGGTATAGCTTTCTTACTATCTGGAGTCTTTAGTTACCTAGGTTTTAGTCACCTGGGCCCTCTGCAGATCAGGTCAAATTCTTAATAATCAGCATGTGGTACAATAATCATAATCTAGATTCAGACTTCACCTAAAAGAACCTGCCTGTCCCTGTAGCATCAGGTTACAAGAGGTACTGGGTATGTCTCCTTGAATTTTTTTTTTCCCAGTAAAAATCTGCAACTTAGTTCAATCTAGATATGCCACTGGCAATAAATTAATAAAGAGCCCTTCCAAAGTTACTTCTGGAGAAATAGCCAGAAGTGTATAAAGGTGATTTCATTAGAAGAAGAGACATTGCCCAGCACTTCCTTTCATTAGTTGATTTTCACAAGTGGTTTTTAGAAATTCCCTTTAGAATACAAACAACTGGTTTGGGTTTTTCCCCTACCCAATCTGTATTAAATGTAGTTAAAAATAAAAGGAACTGGAATCATGTATCAGATTAAATCCAAATTAAAATCTTTATTACACAAATAGCATTTTGAAGATGTAATACTTGACTTCAGTGGAGTTATTCTGGATTTGCTTTTGATCTCATTATACTCTTATGAGATCAAAAACAGCTAAGCTGATTTGGGGGTGGTGGTGTTGCAATCCTTTTTCCATGGTGAAAGATACTTTTCAACTTAATATTATGCACTACATTTGCCAGGTTTGTAGAATTCTACCTCAACACTTAGGGAAATAATCTGTATCGCAGTCTTAAATTTCAGAGAGCGAGCTATGCATAACTCCTTTTTTCTGTGCATCTTTTTTATGGAAAATACCCTTCCAGTTTCACTTCTGTGACTGTTGAACATTTCTGTTGGTGCTGCTGTTTTAGTTCCTCCTTTAACTTTTTAGAAATAAACCTCAAAAGAAGATGTTTTGACATCAGGATAACAAAATATTTTCATATTCTTTGGCCAGACACTGAAGAACTTAAGATTCACATAGGATTTGAATACTGGACTGACTACCAAGTTTCCTAGGAGATGAAGTCATACCCCATTGCTGGCACAGCAGGAGGACAATGTAATAATGTATTTTCTCTCTGACATGGAGCATTTCCTCCTATAACCCTATATCCAGACTATTCTGATGGTTATTGTTTGGATAAAGGACTGCAATTTCCCAGAACATTAGAAATACAACTCCCACCCACTTTATTGTACCAGTACAGTCTCACTATAGGACAAATGTTGATTTCCTTTATGCCAGCATATTTCGAAAGCATGATTGACTGTTTTCTGCCGAATTAAAAAAGGGGACATGAAGACAGTAAGCACAATTTTTTATGCTTTGGAATAGAATTTCATCTCCAACATATAATGCACATTTGCGTTTTATCTGCCACCCCTCTCTTTTTGGCTTTTATAAAATAAAATGTTGAGTTATTCATACAAACAAGAGTAGAATAGCATAAAGAGGGTTTCTTTCTCCTCATAGCTGTTGATTAGATCAGTAACTTTAACAAAGTGGCAAGCTTCTTCAAATAGGGACACTTTTGAAAGACCACTGACATGCTTTAAAATCTGCTGAAGTATGATGGATGTATAACTAAAAGCAGAGTCAGGTGCTGCACTGTATTTTTATTTTTGCTTTGTATGCAAAAATGCACACTGTCTTCCTAAACAACAGGAACTACCATATGTGGTCAGATGTTTGTAAGAGTGAGCATTAGGACATGAGCTCATATGCCACATTAGTCTACACAATATCAGTTAGAGAACTGTCTCAAGTAGTTCGCTAACACCTTCAGAATAAAAGCAGAGTGCCAAACACTCAGGATATTGACAACCAAGAACAACTGAAGAATTTCCAGAATGAGTCAAGCTGAGGAAAGCAGTATCCACTCTACATGGAATATTGTGAGGTCAGTAGTCTGCATAATACTGAGCTTGTCATTTATTATTGGCACCCCTGGAAATTGCATCGTCATCTGGACTGTTTGTACAAAAATGAAGCAAGTATCTCCTTCAGTCCTGCTGATCTTGAACCTGGCCATTGCAGATGTCCTTGTACTGATTACTTTACCAATCTGGATTTACTCCTTTGCTGACTCATGGGTTTTTGGAGTCATCTTCTGCAAAATACTCGTTTTCATTATTTACTGCAGCATGTATGCTAGTATATTTCTAATTACAGCACTGAGCTTGGAGCGGTTAATGGCTGTGTTTTACCCTTTCACAATTCAAAGATACAAAACAAAAGAAAAGATTTTTTTAATCATATTCCTCATTTGGTTTCTGTCTATTACTTTTGGCATTTCTGTCATTCCGTTTCAAGAGACAGAAGAAATGAATGGTGGACTACTATGCACATGTCGCAACTACTCTTCTAATAGACAGAAAGTGTCGTATCTTTTGCTGGAGACTCTTGCAGGTTTTGTAATCCCTTTTTTAATTATTTGCACTTGTTACATGTGTGTTGCAAGAAGAATAAGCAGAATGACTTACCAATCTAAGCGGCGATCGGAACGGCTCATTGCCAGCATTGTGGTAGCATTCATTTTATGCTGGTTCCCTCATCATCTCTTTAACATCCTAGATATTATTTCAATTCAGATAGAACTCTCTAATGAGGAAATGTCTTTGGCACTGGATGAAATTGTAGGCAGAGGAGTGTACATCTCTGGAGCACTTGTGTTCATCAGTAGCTGTATTAACCCTCTACTTTATGCTTTTGCTGCACGAAGATTTCAGAATCACCTGAGATTTGCCAAGATATCAAAGCTGTTTGAACAGATGAGTCAGACTGTAACAGAGGAAGACAAGAAAAAAAGTTTGGTTGTAACCAAACAAGAAGATACTTTAGTAAGCACAGAAAATCTCTAACAAGGAACATAGACTTAGTGAATAATGTGATTCTGTGTCATTCCTTCAGTAGTCTCTCAGTTTCATACTCTCAGTTTTGTTTACTAAGCAGTCCAGGTAAAGCTAGAGACAGGTAAAAGTTGTTAGGGTTTGTTTTTGTGTTATAAAAGAATTGGCATTGGCAACGTTCAGTTCCTAAGTTAGTATCCACATCATTAAATTAGCACTATTTCACTGGTGCTGAGAACCTCAGCAAGGTGGCTAGAAGCTCAAAGTGTAAGGAATACAGTATTTTTACTTTCCATTAAAATTATTTGCGATTTCTAGAAAGTCTGTGTGCAGAAAACAGAAAAGGACTGTATGTGGAAAACAGAAGCTTTGAAAGTTTAAAACTAAGTTTTCCTTCAGAAAAAATTGTTAGATGCTCAAAAATCCTTATTTAATCTAAAGTTTTAAGAGAGCATACTTAAATCCTTTATATGGGTAAGAATGGTTTTAAAGTATATTAACGACAAAACTGTTGCACAGATGGAAAACGTAAAGCTTTTTTAATTCGTTGCTGTATTTAGGTTTGAAAGTAATAAGGGTTGTTTACACAGTCAAGCTTATTTACTGAATTATCTTGTGTTAATAGGTTTTAACAAGTAAAATGTGAAGTGCGACATGCCTCTTCAGAAAAAAACAGGAGGTATGAGAATTCTGTGTTGTATGGCAAACAGTTACAGACTTCATGATATATTTGATGTCAAATACATTGCATACTTCAGTGGCCATTAAACTATTGGTATATTAAATACACATACTATGAGTATCCTCAGAAAGTTTGATTCAGTTAAGCTTCCAAGATGTCTATTAATTTGTGGAGGAATTGGATCAGGCTCTGGTGGGAGGGAAGGAGAGATCCTTGATACTATTTTTTACATGTAAGAAAATTATGGTAGCAATACAAAGTGTCTAATATCATAAGAACTTCACTTTGCAAATAAAAGCATTATTTTTTTCTTCTCTTGTGGAAGGGAGTGGAGTTTGCCATAAGAAATCAATAAATTTAGCACTTGCAAGGACCTTATTTTAGTTTTATGAATGTGTGCAAACTCACTGTGGAAAAACTATGGCATCAAGAGTTTGATTTTGAAGGTTTTTATTTCAGTTATGCCTAACATTTTTTATGCTTACTCTTGCTTATTTTTAAGTCAATGATTTGTAATAAGATCAAGATAACTACTAATTACTAAGAAACATACTGTAATTTTGTGTACATTGTTCTGGACAGCTGCTAAATAGCTATGTTACTCATCTTTACAAAGAAATTACAAATAGTAACTAGAACTTAATTTTCAAAATCTGATTGTATAACAACCAAGGATATTTAAGTTGTATTAATTTAGCTTGTAAACTGAAATAAACACGGGGAACTAAAGTCGTTAACTGTTAATGGAATAATATTTCTCTAAACTTTGCATACGTATTAGTTATTCCTACTTGTTATGAAAAAGTCGGTTTTTCTTCTCAATAGGAGAAAAGTCCACACCACAGGGGGCTTTCCATCAATAGGACTCCTTCACTGAAATGAAAGTAAATAAAACTTTAGCAAGACCTTGTTTGCAGCAAAGAATAAGCAGGAGATTAAATCCCTTAGACTTTACCCCATCCACCTATCACTTCTTTCACCCCACTAATAGCTCTTTAATTGCTGTTAGTATATTCAATATAGCAATGTGGCATTATCTCACAACAAAAGTGGCAACTTTAGTTATCTACTGCATAAAAAAAGTGAAGCTGTATTTCCCAATATGTTCTTGAGATAGGAGTCACTCACTATTCAACAACAACATAGAACAGATGAGGAGATAATAAGCATGTGAGCACTGCGACTGAACTAGAGTTCTAGGCCACAAGGAGCCAAGCATTTCACAATGTACAGGTTGGGAAAAGACCCAGACAAACTTTAGTACAGGCTACCTGACCGGAATTTTCCTTTCTATCAGTCTGTGCCCCTCTGTGCCCTAGCTATAATTGATCTTCTTATTAGGAATTGCGTTAAATCCCTAACCATTTGTGTATGTGTATCATCTATCCCATTAATGAAGCAAATTTTTTTGTGCCGTTTGCTAGTCAACAAGCCTTTTGGGAGCATTGACTGCACCCTAAGTGCCTTATGCCCAGCTATGCCTAACCCAGGACAGACTATAAAGGGTCAGTGGCCAGATATATGTGCAATACTGCCTACTGCAGTGGTGTTTGTTTTCTGTTTGTTTGTTTTTTTAAATCAATGGGCAAGGAATAGTGAGTCAGACCTGCTTTCTTTTCATCCTGCCACTCACAGAGAAGTGAACTTTGCTGCTCAGGCTGCATCATGCCCAGCATCCAGGAATCTTAAAAAGGGAACTAGTAACATTTGCAAATCAGTAAATACATTTTAGGGAATAATGAAATGATCAGTTAAGGCAGTTTTGAACTGAAAGTTGTTACTCTGAGGATTCAGAATAATTTACTACTGGTGCTGTTCTTCCACTGAAATTACAGTACTTCGTATAGAGACCTAAACTAAATTAACTAAACAATGAGAGTATTTCTTATGGTCAACAGACCAAAAGGCAGCACATTAGCTATATTCTACTTCTGTGCTTTGACAGTAGATAGCATGAATTTTCTGCCTCGATATTCAGTTATCACATTTGTTCTACTGCTTTTTACTCCCAGCTGCAGTACTGAAGTACTTTTAAAACATGCAGTCCATCAAGGAGCTAGAACCGTCCTCTTATTTTCATATTAATGGCCTTGGATGGCTGCCTCCAGTAGTCAGTCATCTTTAAGAACTATGTTTCTTTTGAAGGCTGTTTGGTAAAAGATGCTAAAACAGCAACCTTAACTAATTTCACTTTTCTACAGAGCAAATAGAGTTAATACTTGCAAACTTTGGTATGCACAGATAAAAAAACCAGTGATTTAATGTTTTTGGCAACACAGCCATGATGAGTCCATACGAGTCAATGTAGAAGTATAAGCTGATGGCATCGTTGACTGCTTCTTCTTTAATCGGTATACATCAGGCCTATCAATGTAGCAAGATTTACCACTTCATTTATGCTAACATGCTCTATCACAAAACTACAGGGATTCCAATAGGCCCATTCAGCCAACAGACAGTGGATATTCTCATCTCCTAAAGTACTGAATCCTAGCGAAACCTAAGATGTAGCATGGATTTGGTCCAAAATGCTGCATCTTATGATAGCGATACTTCATGCTTTTTGTTGACTACATTACATATCCATCTTATAGATTATATTGGAAGTTTGATAGAAAGCAAAGACTTTCCTTGATTGTTCAAGCTAGTTCAAAACAGTGACTTGGAGGTGAGAGTAGTTTACTAGTAACTCTTGAGACACTTGGACCCTTCTGAGAAAAATGAGGTTTTGTCTCATTTGAGTTCCTCTTATTTTTCTTACTTCCTAACTCTTCCATCCTTGTTTATGAAGTCTGTCTCTGTGGTTTCAGTGTCCAGCTATTTCTCATGACACAGCAAGGAAGAAGGCTGAGCTAAGAGAGGGCCATTTCAGTCACCTGAGTCAAATCACCTCAGATTACACTGAAGTACAGGGAACATTATGTGGAATCAATGCAACACTGCTTAGAACACTGAGTACTAGGAGGTGACCAGATGGTTTGAATTTCTCATGTTTGTAAAAAATTAATAATCTTCTAAGATTGATCTCTAACATTAAAGTCTTACCCAGCCTGAAACTTGGGCATACATCAGGAATTTATCACATTTATTGTAGTAGTATCATGCTGCATAAAGTGAATTCATGCTGTATTAACAAGATTGAAGCAGAGCCTGAAGTATTTTTAGCTCATACACAGCCTATATACAAGAAGGATAAAAAGGAACACAAAGTGTCAGTCTTACACCTTTTGTTGCCTGCTGACATCAAAAGTTTTCTGTAAGCATCATGGTAAAACAGTTAAGAGGTGTGGATTAAAACAGTGGAGCTTTGTGGATATTTAGAGGCAACTTGTAATTTAAGAGGTAACACAAGGGAGATCACAGAGATCCTTATTTGCAGGCAGAAACAGGGCAACTGCATTATACTAAAGAACTCTTTTTTTAACAAAACCAGCAGAACATTGTCTAGGAAGAAGTAGAGCAAAAGTTAAGAGACATTTTAAAGACAGTTAAGACTGCAGCTATGGAACTCTTAGAATTGCTATTAACAGGACTAAAAGAAAGCTTTGCATGCAGGATCTGGGTGAAAGGAGTAAAAGAACCTGGAAGCTAACAGATGGCATGGAGACTACATAGGCATGCAAATTCTTTCACATTCAAGCAAGAGTCTGATCCATAATATTTTAGAAGATGCAGAATTAGCAAATATTAACAATGGTGAAGTTTTTCTCTGGTTTTATATCCTACAACTCTTGTATTACCCCCTTTTTTGCATGTATAGGGAAGAGTAAGGAAAAATTTATATTTGATTGGAGTGGAAAAGCAAGTGAGAAATAAATCAGTTAAGATTATTAAGAAGAATATGGCCTTAGAATGAAATTGAGAAGTTCAGCTATGAAAGCTGAGTATACAAAGAGAACAGAGAGGGAAGTGAGAACTATTCTGTTGCAAGGCAGTTTCAGGTTTTTGTAAATGCTTTCTTTTCTTGTCAGATCAGTTAATCAGTAAAACAATTCCTTATTAGAAAACTCCTCGGCTAGATGTCCACTGGTTGTTAATAGGTTAAAGAAAAAAATCCAATAAAACACGGTTTAGAGATGCATAACTCTGTCCTCTGAGAGGGTGAGTAGCTTATGCTGCTCCCATTAGCATTAAGAGTTGGGTGTGACCAGGGCTATGGTGATGGCCACTAGGATTTCAGAAACTTTACAACACTGTTTACAGTACTAGGAAAATTCTTGCACTGATAGGTATAGAGATAATAGAATCATATGCTATTTGATTCCTTCATGTCTTCTTTCCCCTTAAATCAATTATTTTAAAAATCATGCTGGTGGCTATTAGTAAGGATTCAACATTTTAAACTAGATTCATTTAAGTTGAGAAAAGGTTCAGATGAGAACAAAATTATTTTTATGGAACGTGTGAAGTCAGTGATTTAAGTGATGGAATTAATGGAAAGGATGCTATGAAGTCTTTCAGTACAGGTTAAACAATCACAACTCTAAGTTAGGAAGATTATACATCTGCTACAGCTGTAAAATCCACTTATTCTTAATTTAATAGAAATCAGCTATCTGAACTGCATCTTGATTGCAAAGGTAACTGGTTACATTCCAGTTTTGGCTGCAATTGTGTAAGTATTAACAGTGTGTACAACTAACTGCATCACTATTTCCATTGGCTGTTAACTAGAAAACAGTGCTAACTGTAGTGAGACATCTAGAAACATTAGTGTATTGTAATTATGGATGTCCATAAAGTGAAGTGTATGTCCAGATGGTCTTAAATCAAAGGATTAGTAGTTTGGACTACTCTTAGTAGCTCTTAAAGTGAAAAATCTGACTTTTCATTTTTGTATAGCAGACCAGCTTATGATGTAGCACACTACATTAAAAATGAAGGGCTAAATATTTCATTTTCAAAGAATATGAAGCATCATTTGTGGCCTGTCACTAACCTGGTAGTGTCACCATAAAAGCAACAATAGGAAAATAGCTATGTGAAGATCTCTTCTAGTCATTGACACCTCATGCTATGGTAAGATGTGGCAGTGTAGATAAGCTAAAAACATATTGCAGATTCCATATCTTAACTGTACTACATAACTTCCACAGTTATTGTAATATTAACATTCACTGTATAATTCCCAATCGAACTTGGTGAGTGGTATCAGAAACTTAGAAGTCATGGACATTTGTTTAAACATTGTAACTAATGAATAATGTTCGTGTCCATTAGATTTAAAAACATAGCCATGAACCTTCAGCTACACTGTAGAATGGAGCATTACGTAGTTAAAACTGAAGGAAGCATTTAGCAGACCAGGTTTTTTTTACATGCTTTGTTCTCTCCTGCCACCATGTGGCTCTTCCATTTAAAAAAGTTAGGCCTCATTATAATACTCTTAAACTCACTGAAACAACTGGTGAGGTACTTTGTTCATTGTTTCAGGTCTGAACTGTACTTTAAGGTTCAGGTCATTGAGACAGAAAGCTTCACAAAAAACCACAACAGTATGTTAAGCATCCAAGTCCTATTCATTTCAGAGTGATCTAGTTGGTTCTTTTCTTACTCTTCAGGAACCCAAGCCCACGTTATTTCAACCACTGCATAAATTAGGCAGGCTGAGAATTTTTGACAGAATATGATTGCCTCATGCCAGTTTGTGAAAAGCCTATGCTGAAAATGACTTTTTTTTTCCAACTAAACCATCAAGCATGTTGAGTTAGACCCTGACTCTTGAACTTGAGTAGCTCACATATCATCCCAGGTGATAGTAATGATTTCTACGCTCCTGGTAGTTTTGAGGTGCTCTCAAAAAGTTTCAAAACCTCTTGACTTCATGGTGATAAAATTAGGAATAGTTTTTGCAGTCTTAAAGATGTCCATGATATGAAAATCACAAAAGCTTTGCGTTTAAGAAAAAAGGAGAAGTGTTAAGAGTAAAGCAGAAAACAGAATCAAAGAGCTTGAAGCAGAAAACAGAATCAAAGAGATTTAAGCAGAAAACAGAATCAAAGAGATTTGATTCCAAATTCCCTGTTTCTCTATTGCAAAGCTTAGTTTCTGTATGGAATGCTTTTAGAGTCTGTCTGTGAACAAGGCTTGGCTTAATCCTCTTACATTTGTCATGTTGAATAGCATTACACTAATTGATTAATCCTACTTTTAAAAAGATCAGAATCAGAAGAAACTGATTTTGCTGAAGAACTTCTCATAAGCACTTCTAGGAAGAAGAGCTCATGAATTGAAGGGTTCTACCCATGTCTTTCCTTAAATATCCATTCTGCCCCAAGACTTGCATTGCATATTACACTAAAAATCAGCCGTCTTACATTACACACCTTACTTTGCTCTGTGATGACTAAAGTAGCATGAAAATTGAAGATATTCTTTCTCTGTGGGTTCACTCAGGGCTCCTGTTGTTCATTGTTATGCAGACAGGGCTGGTCCAAAGGTCAAGCCAGGAAGTCAATCTGTATCTCAGGGTCAGAACTGGGTCCATTGAGAGTACCCAGCATCAGATACAGCCCAGTGATCACTGAGCAGGACCACAGTGGTTAGGCAGGGCTGAGGTCAAGCCAGGAAGTCAGTCCACAGATCAGGGCCTGTATCAACAAGGTACATGGCCAAGCACAAGCATGGCTATGACAGAACTCAAAACAGACACTCCAACAACACAGCTCAGGTAGGGGCTGAATGTCCAGGCCTGAATTTATATGGACTCCAGGACCTATAGGCAGGGTCTGTGGAGTGGTGACCTCAGATAGAGCTAATCAGGGTCATTAAGGGTTATTAGTGCACTCAGGGACCTGGTAGATTCTCAGCACCAATGGAAACACTGAAGAACAAGGACAGGATAATGCAAATTATTCATTGAACAATGCCCATAAGCCTCAATTGCCATTTTATTCATGGCTTAAGTTGGGCAACTTTGTATAAAGAGGGGGAGCCTCAAAGAAAAAATTATGTTGTTTTTGCTTTTTAACATTCCAAGGTTGCTACTTTTTCACTGATATTTATGTTCCTTGTAAATTTAGTATTACATCTGAAGAATTTTAATGTAAGAACTTCAGAGTCTTCTTCCTACATCTAACCCTTTTTCTTTCCTAAAGACTTCAAGCCTTATCACAATTTCTCTGTGTTTGAAACACAGAGAGGTGTTTTGCTTCCTCTGAGATACAGAAAAGTAAGTCTTAACTTTTCACCATTGGAAATACATGGAAATCCTATAAGAGAAGGAGCTAGGAAAGCATATACTGTTCTGATCACAAAGATGTTATCACAAACTGCAGTGAGAATTTCACCTGCTTTGGATCACTGAACTTTGACTGGAGTTAACCAGACGATTAAATAGCCCAATGTAACTGTCGGATTGGCCATGTGATATGATCTTTCATTTCATTCAGATGAATGCCATTGGTTGAATAAAGTTAAATATTTAGCATCCTGAGCACAATAGCAAAAAAGCAAAAATGCTTGGTATGTGTTTAAAAACATAATGATGCATTTCCCAAGCATCAAATTCATATTGCATTAGCTATAAAGTACATGTTTCCTTGTTGCTGTATAATTTTACACACATAGTGTGTAAAATTTAGTTTTAGGCACACTGATAGTTTCACAGAGAGGTAGTGATGTTGTTTTAATGTTTTAAATTACTGGTGTTATCCACAAGTATTAAGCTATATCAAAGGGAACAAAACTGTTTAAGAACCCACAGAGCCTTTTCCTGCATTTTTTACCAATAGGTGAGCGAGCTGCAGGAGGTGAGCAGGACTCTAGCCTGAGTTGGCCTGACAGCATGGTCTGTTTTACACTTTCTTCACAAACACATTCCTCCTTACATTAGGGGATATAACACCCCTTTCTGCGCTTCAGCTGCTATTATAGTTGCTTAGTTCCTAAATGTTTACGACAGCTTGGAAACACTGTTTCTGAGGGAGCTGGGACCCTGCCACCCCAGGCCAGGAAGCTGCCCATGTGGCTTTACCCTGTGCCAGACCTCCCAGCTCTGCAGCGGTGAGTTTGATTTCAGGTGTACTCATTTCTAGCTCTTTTTCAGCATGTCAGAGTAGCATAGTGAGACAGTGGCAAATAGATACATACCCAAATGTCCCACTTTGCCATTAGTTTTTGTATGCCAAGGAAATCCCTTCTCTAGAATGTAGAAATGTTTTGCCTTTCATTTACAGGCAAAATTAAACACACAGAGTGTGGCATTGATAAGCTTGGGAAGTGAAATTTCATACTTTCAGGCTAAGGGTAAACATAGGCTTACTTTTCAACTTAGCTGCTTTAGCCAAAACCACTTCCTTTTCTTTCTACTTCTTCCCCTTTCCACACACAAAGTAGCTCACCATCATTTCTATTTAAGGAGAAGTACGATGGTGTCTCTGATCCCTGGTATAGACTGTAACTGTGATGTGGAAACATGCCTCAGATCATTATTTTTCTGTAAAGTGGACCACAAAAAAAAAAAAAAGGGGGAAACACGATTTGGTTTGTCTGAATCAGATTAACCTCTGATAAAGATTAGCCTCTTAAGCTAACAGCTGCCCATATTTTAAGTAATATTATAGTTTATTCGATTCTTCAAAGAGCTCTATTAAAGGAATAGTAATTACTAAAAAATTCAATGGCAGGAAAACCTAAGGATTTGTCTCTTTTTCTATAACATCATGGACTGCTTTGAACAGTTAATTATCTATCTCTAAAATCTGTTGTTTAAACACTAACTCTGGATGTGTAATTAATGATTACATGATAGCAAATAAACCAATACAGCATAAAAATCTTTTTTCTTTAAGGAAGAAGGATTTTAACCTGTATAAAAAGAGGAAATGAAAAATTGCCTCTTTGCAGTGGTTAACAGAATTGAGGAGACTCCATTCAATCAACAAGAAAATAGGGGGATGCCATAGTAAGAAAGGCAGTGAAAGTAAAGAAATATTTCTCTACTGAATTTATAACTGGCTTATGGAAACCAGGGCTGCAAGTGTTCATGGAAATAAGTAGTGTTGCAGGAATTTTAAAACACTTTAATTTTATGACCAGTTATACAAGCTAAGGCAATGGTACAAAGTAACCCTATCTACTGCCTCAGGATGTAAGCTGGGGGTCAGGAGGGCACTCCTTTTAATGCCCCAACATTACCTGTATCTCAGAAGAAGAATTTTGTTTGTGTTTTTTCTGACTAGAATTCACATTCCTAGAAACTTTAGATGGTTGAATGATTCTGGGCAAAGAGTTCAGTTTTGTATTTAATATAGAACATTTCTGTAGAAATTCCATTGTATCTCAAAATGCAAGCCAAAGGTAAAAATGGATTACAAATGCTGACTTGATGAGCTGCATGCAAGCAAAAACCCTCTGCACAACTGACAGAGGCTGTGCAATTTGTGATACTAGTCTGCGCTACTATTACTCCCAATTTACAGATAGGAAAATGGAAGGTGAAGGAGTGTACCCAGGGCTACACAACAAGTGTCAGGGTAAGTTAGAAAAGTGTAACAATATATTACCATAGTTAAGTATAGGTCTAATAAAATTATCAACATACAGCACAGGTAGGCAAAACACTTCAAAAATTTTATTATTAAAAGGCTTTGCTGGCTTTTTATAGAATTGGTATTTCAGGAAGGTAGACTTCTTAAACTAGTATGGAATTAAACTTAGTAGGGTTTTGCAAGTGGCTTCCTGGATTGAGAATAAGGGAGAAATAATAACAGAAAAAGTTACATTAAAATAATACATTAAAAGCTAAAATTTAACGTTTTCTCAGAGTATAGTTAGAATGAACAAAGAGTTATAGATATAAATTATATATTAAGTATATAAATAATTACCTTTACGGACAAAGCTTTCCACATCTTAATTAAAACAGAATTTTTAGCTCTTGATTGCAAAAGTCTCCAAAGAAGTTTTAAACAAAAGCAAGGACTATATAGTCACAAAGCAATCTCAAACAGCAATTTTTATCCAGAAAAATCATTTTGCAGAAAATATAAAATAACAGTCTTCAGAGTGAACACCTACTCTTTAGGTATTTGATTTCAGCATGTCTCAGAGGTCAGACTGGAGTCCCAGGTTGTTACTTCTTACATTTACAGAGAAGATCATACATAAATAGTTGTTTATGTCCATCACATATAATCCCCTCCTTTTAGAAATGAGCCCAGAGGCTACCTTAAGATGCCTTAGAATCCCACAGAACAAAAGGAGTGTTTTTTATTCTAGTTTCAGACCAGAATGAATAAAATGTTGTAGACTCAGACTTGTAACAAATTAGAAATGCACTCTGAAGCCTAGCATTTTTCATTGATAATACAAGCTTTAATTTTAAAAATTATTAATATATTAAAGACCTCTGTTATATCATCTCTGATCTTTACTTTCTGAAAGTATATTTTCTGGTATGCTGTGTCATGATTTGTTGTTTTAACATCAGACCTATAAAATTATGTTTCAAATTGGTTGTATCTTTTCCATTTAGATGTAATGAGCACAATAGTACAGGACAGATTTTTTGTAGATTAGTTTAATTTGGGGCAACTTGTAGTTCAGAGAAGCCAAAGAAGGTGAAGGCTACATCCTTTATACATCCATCTAAAATTGATTTCCTTCTCAGTCTACAATGTATTTATCTCAGGTATTACCTTAGTTTCAGGTATTTACAATGGACAGCTTTCTTCAGGAGTTTAAACCATGTCTCCAAGTCAGACTGCCCATTATGAATCATGGCATTTAGAAAAAACAATCCAATGGGAAGCTCGTTTTGCTGACATATTATTCATGCCTTCGCAGCTCTCCGTTTTTCACCCTGTTGCTCGGTATGTTGAACTGGGCGGATGCTGCAGATGACACACAGCTCTTTCACTTAGCTTTCAGTTTTATGTAACACGCCTATCTCATTGCCTCTGGCATTTATTTCTTTTATAACCTACAATATTCACATATTCACTAGAATACAGAGAAGATGATACATATTTACAAAATATTTAATGAGCTAATGAATCATCATTTTACCTTTTGCTCAACCAACACAAGGAACCAATCAGTGTACAATACCAGTTGGTGTTTGTGTGCACACATCTGTATGCATGCACATACACTGTTGTATATAGGGAGAGATTGCATACATAGAGAGTGTCATGTTTTTTCACAGGATAAATAAATTGTTTTTACTAAAGTTATAAGTCAATATATATGTTATAAAAGCAAGGAAAATCCCTAGTTGTGCAAGGAGTTTGTTCCTGCATAACTATTGCATGCATTATTTACTCTCATTGACTTTAATATGACCACTCCCAAGCTCCAAATTAAGTATGTGCTGAATGTTTAGATTTTCAGAGGAAACAGAGTATAAAAATCTTCCTAGACAGAAAGCTAGTTCCAAGGCTTTTTTCTTTTGGAACAATTGCCTAAGATGTATTTTACTCTGCCTGATGATATTTCTCATATCTACAACATATATCTGATATCTACAACAGTTTCTTCACATGTGTAGTTGATTGCCATGTGCATATGTGTTTGAAATATGAGATGCATCTACTATCTAAAGATATTTAAAAGTTGTAACTCCCAGAAGGAAATAGTTTTGTATATTAAGAAAGAAGGGTCCAGCATGGTCACCTAGCCTTAATATGTATGTATTGTACACAAGTTCCGGTTGGCTAACAAAGTACCATCAAGTCCGCTTTTGTGTAGTAATAGCACATAATGAACTAGAGAAAGAACAGGTTGCAGACAGCTTCTGCAGAGCATGTGATGTGCTGCATGTTCACACCCTAGCACACCCTGTAGTAGCTTGTTTGTACATCTGTACCTATAGGCAGTAGAATCCTTGTTTCACCTTTTGCTCAAACGTCATTTAATAGCTGCAAGCAGCCAGGATAGTAGAAATAGAAAAAAAAAAAAAAAGTATTAAATTGGCTAAATTTAGTCTGAATACCATATAAAGCCTTCCTGACTAAGGTATATCAAAGTATATATAAGTTACATTAAAGAAGCAGGGAAATTTTTAAGATATAACCAAACTCTCTATAAACAAGAAAACGGTGAACACCCCTGAGAAATGAAAATTTGAAAATGCAGATTCTGATCTATTTGCATAAGGTAAGGTTTTGAGATTTAAAATAAAACCCAACAGGCATAATGAGATTTGCAATAAAAAACACAAGTATGCAAATCTAATGGTAGCTTCCTCTTGAAAGCATATAGTACTTCAAGTACTATAATAAAAAAGCAGTGCTGTGGAGCAAAATAGGAAAGGAGAGTTTGGGAATTGAGGCCATTACTGATTTTACTTTACTCAAACTTTTGGGGGCATGATTTGGTTAACGTGAATAGAAAAGACATAAGAATCTGAAGATATAAGTTTGAAAAGTGCTTAAGAATACTAAGAGCCCCTCTTCTGTGTACATAAATGATGGCAGTGGCACAGTTCTCACCACCTAACTTAAGGTATTTAACTAAGGTTGTTAAGTTACAAAACTGGCTCCCTGTGACTTCAGATGTCTTAAATTAAATTAAAAGCTGGATGCTGCCAAAAAGGGCTTCTCTCTTCCCTCTGCCCTTCTCCTGTAACCCTCTCTGCTCTTGGCCTCGTGATCCCACTGCTTACCTTGAGCCACCTCTGGAACTCATCTGACTGCAGGTTGTTCAACCTGATAAAACAGCAAAAAATTATCCTTGCCCACCTTCCAAAGGTGTACATTTTTGCCAGGTTAGTGAGTTTAGTTACCTGACCTTGAGATCAATCAGATAAACTCCAGAGGCAACACAAGAAAGATGTGGGAGAAAAGAAAAAGAAACTGGAAAGTGGGGACAGGACTGGATGCCCTCCATCTAAGAACTATTAATTTGGCTCAGCCACTTGTCACACTCTGGACTCCCTATTTAACCTGTAGAAAGAAGTAAGTAGCTCCTGAAGCAATTTAGAGGAAGATCTTATTAGTCTATCAACTATACAAAAAATAAGGAGATTACTTTTCCAATTTATCTTCTTAAACTAAAGGTTTAACTTTATGTGGTATAAATACCCCACCTTCATCTTCCCTATTCCAAAGCCAACCTCCAGAGCAAGCTGGAAAATATTCTATGGCCCTGAATGACTTTTTTTCATTGTTAATCTTTTCTATTTGGTATCTGTCTCATGTTTCTGGTGACATTTTCACCTCTCAGTACTCCTTTTGTTTACATTTCCAGGTGTGGGGCTTTTTTAAAAATTTTTTTTTTCATTCACTCCATACTTATTTTGATGTTTCTTTCAGTGTGTGACTGTTTATAATTCTCCCCACTCCATCATTTGTATTAACAATATATCTTTGTTCTCATTATTACTCCTGTTCTAGCTATATAATTGCTTAGTGTTTGCATTCTTCTGCAGTTGCTTTGGCTACATCTGTTTGAATTTTCTGCTCTGAATGCTGTTGGCTATTTGACAACATAGTTCTCTCTACAGTTGCTTACTTTCTGTATAACATTTAATTTGGGGTTTTTTTTCCAATTATGTATTTTTTTCTATTTCAGTCTTAGTTTTCCAGCAAAAAAATGCAGGAGGTTGTAACAGAGCAAGACATCACTAGCAAATAGGAAAAAAGCCTCACAAAAAGTCCGAGACAACACTTTTCAACAAGCCAAACTTATTCACTCATTTGTTTAACCCCTGTCAAACAGGCTGGGTCAGAGATTTGACTTTTTGCTGGTGTTACATATCTAGCCAGATATTTGGTTCAGAAGATGCATCCATCAACCTAGGGATTTGAATTTCTCCAGTTCTGTAGCATCTTACATCTGTAGCTCCATAAACAGGAGACCCCTCAAACGAACAGTTGCATGTCCTCATGCCATAGATCACATAGCACAGGTGCCTCCATTCAGATGTTGTGGGAAAGTGCTGGGACTGTAGGCTGGAGGATTTCAGGTTGGGACTGTGACTGAAAGGTGTCTGTCTTCCAGTGAGATGAGGGAAGAAAAGGGAAGCTGCAGCACTGCTCGGCAAATGTATGGAGGGCTGCCTGTTTGAGAACACGTGTTTGGAAGCAACTGTGTAAATCTCATTTTCAGTGCATGAAACTTAATAAGTCTGAAGATTACTTACAGATTTTTATATTCCTGTGTTGCCTACCAGATAAGCATGCTTTCTGATTTTACAGACAGAAAACATAGTAGATTAAGTAACCTCTTTAAGATTTTTTAGAACCACAGTAGGTAATTTGGAAATAGAATCAAGACTTTCTGATTCTGTGGCAGCTCTTTTCCCATTAGATTGTCTTTGTCATGTACATCATGCTACTCCACTGATAGTTTTGGTGGACTTGTTTGTATCACTGTGTTCTCTTTATATATCTCTCCTGACAGTCATGACACACGTAATGATTTTTAAACTTTCTTTTTTCTCGTACATCCATCCTCTTGTTTCCTCTCTCCCTTCTTGCCTTAGCCACATCTTTCAGTCATTCAAGTCCCCCCATGAGAGGTTTTACAGCACCTTTTGTCATATTGGTGCAAAAAGAAGAAAGCTCACAATATAAAATATTGGAAGAGAGATTAAAAAGGTGGGTTTGAGCTATTGTATCTTGTAGCTCGTTAATACAAGTTCTGCGTCTTGTAAAACTATCCCATAAATTTTCCTTCTGTCATAACTTGAACTTGCAAATGAAAGCAGACTCACATAGTATTGTATTGTATAGTATAGTATAGTATAGTATAGTATAGTATAGTATAGTATAGTATAGTACAGAATAGTACAGAGGCTGTACTATGACACCGAGCTGATTAATTCTGCTCAGTATTTTGTATGTCTATTTTCTTGCCTTTCATCCTCATAAATGCATGACTTCATGCACAAATTGAATATTCTTTCTAACTACAAAATGAATCTGCTTTGTGACTGTCTGGGAATCATCCTTTAACACTGTGTGAGCTACTACTGCAAGAATAGTTTGTTATCTGTAAAGTATGTCTCAACCTATTGCTGAGTAGACCATAATGTAAGTGCTTTTGGAAAAGTTATGGAAGCTTTCATGTCTGTTGACCCTGTACATCCCTAGCATACTAAGACAGGAATTCCAAAGAATCTCCTAACGGGCTATTTATCAAGGTATTATTCACGTAACAAGCGATAAAGAGTTACCTTCTCTTCTGGGCCAATGTTTCCTGGGCCAATGTACATAGGTAATGCTGCTATTGTTAATCATTAACATAGTAGTGCTAAAAGAGTTGTTTTGATCTATTAACATTCAGAAGAGTTTTAATTTGCTAACATGCTAAGCTCTGCAGCTCTACAGATTCCCCTGAAAATATGCCAAAATGGCATACATTCACAGGTTGAGGAGCAGCCCTTTTTCAATGTGTGTGTATGTGTATGCACAGAAAATATATTAGAAATCAGGAATAAACTGAGTTTCTGCTTAAAAAATTGAGGGATTGGTGATTTTCTTTCTTGTACAGTATAATACAGAATCAGATTACTTTATTATGATGAAGCTTAGTTGATCTGATAGAGTTTGGTCTATTACATTTCCTTTCCTGTTTTACAGATGACTGAATTTTTCCCTTCGGATATGGAGTAAGGATTGAAGTAAGAGAGCTGGCTTTGGTCACAGAATCACACAGAATCGTATAGGTTGGAAAAGACCTTTAAGATCATCGAGTCTAACAGTAAACCTAACACTACCAAGACCACCACTATACCATGTCCCTAAACACCTCATCCAAACATCCTTTAAATACTTCTAGGGATAGTGACTCAACCACTTCCCTGGGCAGCCTGTTCCAATGCTGGACAACCCTTTCAGTGAAGTAAAATTTCCTAATATCCAATCTAAACCTCCCCTGGTGCAACTTGAGGCCATTTCCTCTTGTCCTATCACTTGTTACCTGGGAGAAGAGACCAACCCCCACCTCTCTACAACCTCCTTTCAGGTAGTTGTAGAGAGCGATAAGGTCTCTCCTCAGCCTCCTTTTCTCCAGGCTAAACAACCCCAGTTCCCTCAGCCACTCCTCATAAGACTTCTGCTCCAGACCCTTCACCAGCTTCATTGCCCTTCTCTGGACTCGATCCAGCACCTCAATGTCTCTCTTGTAGTGAGGGGCCCAAAACTGAACACAGTATTTGAGGTGTGGCCTCACCAGTGCCGAGTACAGGGGCACGATCACTTCCCTAGTCCTGCTGGCCACACTATTCCCGATACAAGCCAGGATGCCATTGGCTTTCTTGGCCACCTGGGCACACTGCTGGCTCATATTCAGGCAGCTGTCAACCAACACTCCCAGGTCCTTCTCTGCTGGGCAGCTTTCCAGCCACTCTTCCCCGAGCCTGTAGTGTTGCATGGGGTTGCTGTGGCCCAAGTGCAGGCCCTTGCACTTGGCCTCGTTGAAGCTCATACAATTGGCCCCAGCCCATCAATCCAGCCTGTCCAGGTCCCTCTGCAGAGCCTTCCTACCCTCAAGCAGATCAACACTCCCGCACAACTTGGTGTCATCTGCAAACTTACTGAGGGTGCACGCAATCCCTTCATCCAGATCATTCCAGGTCCTTCAACTTCTTTCCCAAAGTAAGGCAGATAAAAGTAAAATTGACTGTATCTCACTAACAGGAAAGAAAGAAAGAACAACTTTGCTTCTAAATTTAGCTAAAATCAGTATAGATCTAACAAAAAAAAAAAGTGAATTGTGCACAGCACTACCATGAGTATAAATGTAAATTAGGTAACCTTGCTCCTGGCGCATGGATATTACTTAATACAACCACAGTGTCAAACAGAAGAGATAAAGCAATAGCCAGCTTTCTGTCTCATGTTCTTAATACCGTGCACAGAGATTTATTTCATTTACTGTATTGCAATAGCTGTAGCAAACTAATTTAATGGAAAAAATGAGAAACAACACAGAGCAACAAGTCTAGTTATTTGCATACTTAGTAGACTTCCTGAAGCTGGAAGTAAACAGTGTTTATGGTATCAAAATTCCCTGCATGCAATCTTCCTATCCACTGTTAACTGGCAGTTGACTGTAAGCATCAAAGTAAAAACGTGTCTTGAGGTTGGATTTTAAGTTGAATACTAATTAATTTGAGCAGTGTCTTCTAGGTTTAAGGGATAGTGTGAAAGGCAGGTTTTGGCATAAATAAATAAACAAGCAGCGAAAACTGGCATCTAGCTGGAAATATTGGGATGACAGGTGAAAATGACTGTGAAGGACCAACCTGATTGAGGCCTGTAAATGTAAGGATGAGGTGGGGGCAAAAAAGAAAGATGTTAGCAGAACCTCTGACTGATTTTAACAGCATTTTTGAAAGATTTAATTTAAAACATACATGTATGACTAGCGTATAAATTTGTTTTGCACGTGTTCTGATTAGTTTTGGTAGTGTTCTGGTTATTGCCAAAGCAAGAGCTGATTGCGCACAGTCAGTCCACAGAAATGTTTAAGAAATTAGGAATTTGGACTGTGGATGCACAGTTTTTTCTCTCAGTGACAAAGACAGTTTACAAAGTTTGCTCACCTTGTACCTTTATCCTCGTGCGTGGTCCTTGGTGGTGACAGTACAACTGTTTGTAAGCCTACATGGTTAAGCAGATCAGGGAAATTGTCTGTGTGAAAAATAACCCTTTTTTTTAGGGTTATCTTAACCCTTAATATCCTAATAAAAAGGATTATTTTTAACACAGGTCAGTTACTTGATACGTTTCATCATGCAGCCCCACAAGCAGTTGTATGAACCATTGTACCAAACCCCAGAATGGGGGCAGGGGTTTAAACAGACTTTGCTACAGAAAATACAGAATATCAAGACAGTCCCTTCCTTCAAGCATTTAAAAAGGAAATTTTTGTTTTCAAATTTTTTCAGTGTAGAAAGATGCTCTATTGTTTCTATGGAAGCCACTATGTTGTCCCAGAACTTGGGGTTCGTTTACCCAGTGTGCAATATGCTGATATACCCACAGACCAGAGGTATTTTATTGCATATTTACACAGATACGGGTGTCTGTCTCAAGACAGCACACCAAGCTTTCAAATTAACAGTTATTTATACACAAAGCATTAACATATTCAACCTCCTAACGCATATCCAATATTCTTCTAGTAAATGATTGGTTAAAATCTCTTTGCCTAGCATGTAAATTAGTACGCACGCTTAGTTCTTCAACTTCATCATTTGAGTCGGTGGTATAATTGCGGCAGGTGGTCCGTGAGTTGGTGGTTGCGATCTCCCCCTGCCAGAATTACCTTTCCCCTAGTTTCCTACTTTTTCGGCAGATCTAAGCAGTTCTTCATGGTTTACTAACTAGACTAGTAATACATCAGTTAGACTTCTGCTTTTGACAGCCATATCCTGCTTATTAGACAAAGGTACATTGTCTAAGTTCCTATGGAGATAGGGTAGGGCTCTACAATAGATTTCTATAGCAACATCAACATTATGTGAATTGTATACTTACATTTGATTATTACAACAACTAGAGAGCAGCAAATATTTCAAGAGTGGTCAGCTGTAAATGTAACTGGTAAGTTGATATCAAGATGATCAGTCAGGTAATTATAGTAAAAGAAGCAGCACTGGGACACTACTTGCCCAATTTTCTTACAGATACATTCTGTTTGTTTTCTTGGTATAATTGCAAATAGACAGTACACGTTTTCAGGTGTAGTTCTATAGGTTATTTCTTTTCAGTGACCTTCAAAATTGTACCTATTCCATTCACAAGTTTAAGCAAGTGCTTAATCATCACCACAAATTACAGTTCACTAGTTTGAGAGGCAGGAGGAGTAAGAACAAATCAATGCTAGTGAGAAAGTTTCTCTGATTGGAAATTTGTCTGTCTGTCTTGAAATAGGAAGTAGATTACAATCTGCCTTGTGTTGCTAAAAATTTTTCATAGATATTGCTTATCCTTAAGTGTTCTTGCTGAAAAAAAAGATCTACCTGAACTGGTCCTTTGATTTTCAGCATCATCAGGGAGATGGAGCTTAAAGGATGTGGAAGTTAAATCTAGCCTGGACTATTACAGATTATGTTTTATTTCCTCTGTGGACAGATTCAGCCCTTAAGAATGTAATATTATGCCTTTTAAAATCACTTTCTCATTTAGGTCTCCAGGGTAGGATCAAAAATATGTATGATAAACTGAGTTACATTGTATTCTTTTGATAGTGAAGGCTACATGTACACACTAACCAAGCTTTGCCATAGCTGGGAGACAGGATTACTATATTATAGTAAGAACAACACTAATGGTTGCAGTCACAGCATGTCACACACAGTCACACACATCTTACCCCACTGCTGTACCCCTTCATCTTTATTGGGGAACAAAGGGAGAAGAATGGAGATGACATACAGTTTTACTGGGGGTAAATGGCAAATAAGAAAAAAATTTTAAAAAGGGAAACTTAACATTGCTAAATAAAAAAAAGGACACAAATTCATTTGTTTGCTGATCCAGACCACACAGGGTGTACTCTTGCATTGCCCAGATTAGCAGGGTGCAAAACCTTGGTAACACCACTCTGTAGAAAAGACTATTGAACAGTTTTCAGTTCCATGATCCCATTTGCATCCCACAATTTCCTGAGAGTCCAGATATTTAATAATTTTTTTTTCCCAGATCTTGGATGGCAGACTTTCCTAGCACTTCTTACCTTGTGCGAATATCCCAGCCTACCAGCCTGGGATATCAAGAAATAAGAAGAACAAAGCAATGACAACAGAAATATTATTTAAGTTAGCACAAATAATACTTTTGAAATTATTTAATTATTCTGGATTTATGAGAGATTATTTCAGAACATTATGAAATTATCTAAAAACATGAAGCTTGTGTCACCCAAAAGCAATTTTGCATTTATGGATGAGAGAGAGTTAACAGCCTCAGGCTGCACTGGGGTTTCAGAAGCTCAAAAAAGATTTTTTTTTTAGGGGTTCCCTGTAGCTTTTATAGAAGTGTAAAATCTTGCAAATTTGGTTTCCCACTTTTAGAGTATCTCTTTGGTCCACTGTTTTGATCTCTTGAAAATGTGTCTCAAAGTAGTACGAAACCTTCATCTTTTTGTTAATGGGATCACAAGCTTTCTAGTGAATGTGACTGAACATACCAAACATATTTGCATGCTGACAGGTGGGGTAGCTATTCTCCCCTTGGGGCAGGGTTGGTGGATCTTAGGTTGTAAGTAAAAACATGTCTGTTGCAGTGAGTAATTGCTGCTGGGAAGAGTTTGCTTCAACACTAGTTTTAGCCAGGCTAGCAATGAAGCTGGTTCTTTCTTTTGTGTCAATTTAAGATGAAAATTAAGAGAATCAGCTGAAAAATCTTTTGTCAGAATCCTAACCAGACTGAACAAAATGGTTGGAGCTTTTGAGAGTTTAAAGTTTCAGGTCACCATAGGAATTATTAAGTAGATACTTTAAATACAGCTTTCCTTTTCACTGTGATGATCACTAGTTTTTACATGTGAACTAGTGCATATGGGCATAAAATGAGAAGAAAATTGCTTGGTTCTGTTCTTAGCTTTGCCTCAGAACTTGATTAAATGATCTGGTCCAGCCTAGCTTCAGCTGGCTCACAAGATCTCTAGATCTCTGTATCTGCTACTGTCTCTACTCAGAGGATGACTGACAGCTTAGATTCACGAGCAGGGACACTTTGCTTTGGATGACTGCAGTTGTTCACACCCATACTCTCCACCTTGCTGGTCTTCAGAGATGCTGCAGCCATTCACGCAGCAGTTGATGATTTTTTGCATGTTTTTGGACATATTTTTCTGTATTTTATAGCCTGCCATGGTAAAGAACACCAAAATCTGTGATATATATCTTCAGTGTGTTGGACTGTAAATTGAGGTAGTACAGCTACTGCTTCACAAGCTTCACAGCTGCTTCACAAGCAACTGTTCTGAACCTCTACAAAGAACATAGATGCAGGATGCACATCAAGCTTAGCTTCTTTGTTAGTCAGAACTGCAAAGCCACTCTCACATCACCTCCTAGATTGCAGTTTGTAGCAAGGTGTTCTGAAACTATGGTAGGTCAGGGGCTGATCCATAGGCAGCTGAACCACTGTGCAGCAGAAATGAGGTATATACCTAGGAACAGTATTTTCATTAGCATCCTAAGCTCGTACATCTCTCTGACTATTTAGTTGCCTTCTGGTAATTCAGTTAACTTCAGCTGCCTCATCTGTGACATGGGCATAGGAAAGAAATACACCTAAAGTATTTTGATTAGAAAATAACACCAGTTCTGCATAAGCACATTAAAAATTATGTGGGTCCTAATAAATTTAATAGCAGGTATAAAGATAGTAACATAAAGACATTTGAATGGTCAGAGTTTATAAGTGATATTATTTTTATCTCAGTTTAGAAGAGAAAACTAGACAGATAATCCTGATTCTGTGATGGTGCTGAGTTTCACTCTCTCATTTTCACACTAATGTAGTAAGGAGTAACAACAATATTAGTGGGATGTTCAAAGCAAAGAAAATTCCCAAATAAAAATGCTCTCTACTTTACATAACTGATATTTTTTCCTAAGCAATTAATGACATTTTACATATGGCACTAAAAGACAAGATCCTTATTCTTTCAGCCATACATGGGGATCCATACAGAATCACAGAATCACAGAATTGTATAGGTTGGAAAAGACCTTTAAGATCATTGAGTCCAACCGTAAACCTAACACTACCAAGACCACCACTATGCCATGTCCCTAAACACCTCATCCAAAAGTCTTTTAAATACCTCCAGGGATGGCGACTCAACCACTTCCCTGGGCAGCCTGTTCCAATGCTTGATAACCCTTTCAGTGAAGTAAAATTTCCTAATATCCAATCTAAACCTCCCCTAGCGCAACTTGAGGCCATTTCCTCTCGTCCTATCACTTGTTACCTGGGAAGAAGAGACCGACCCCCACCTCTCTACAACCTCCTTTCAGGTAGTTGTAGAGAGCGATAAGGTCTCCCCTCAGCCTCCTTTTCTCCAGGCTAAACAACCCCAGTTCCCTCAGCCACTCCTCATAAGACTTCTGCTCTAGACCCTTCATCAGCTTCATTGTCCTTCTCTGGACACGCTCCAGCACCTCAATGTCTCTCTTGTAGTGAGGGGCCCAAAACTGAACACAGTATTTGAGGTGCGGCCTCATCAGTGCCAAGTACAGGGGCACGATCACTTCCCTAGTCCTGCTGGCCACACTATTCCCGATACAAGCCAGGATGCCATTGGCTTTCTTGGCCACCTGGGCACACTGCTGGCTCATATTCAGGCGGCTGTCAACCAACACTCCCAGGTCCTTCTCTGCTGGGCAGCTTTCCAGCCACTCTTCCCCGAGCCTGTAGTGTTGCATGGGGTTGCTGTGGCCCAAGTGCAGGACCCAGCACTTAGCCTTGTTGAACCCCACACAATTGACCTCGGCCCATCAATCCAGCCTGTCCAGATCCCTCTGCAGAGCCTTCCTACCCTCAAACGGATCAACACTCCCACACAACTTGGTGTCATCTGCAAACTTACTGAGGGTGCACTCAATCCCTTCATCCAGATCATTGATAAAGATATTAAACAGAACTGGCCCCAGCACAGAGCCCTGAGGATTACTGCTTGTGACTGGCTGCCAACTGGAGTAAACTCCATTCACCACCACTCTTTGGGCCCGGCCATCCAGCCAGTTCTTTACCCAGCGAAAAGGACACGCATCAAGCCATGAGCAGCCAGTTTCTCCAGGAGAATGCTGTGGGAAACCGTGTCAAAGGCTTTACTGAGGTCCAGATAGACAACATCCACAGCCTTTCCCTCATCCACTAGGCGGGTCACCTTGTTGTAGAAGGAGATCAGGTTGGTCAAGCAGGACCTGCCTTTCCTGAACCCATGCTGGCTGGGCTTGATCCCTTTGTTATCCTCTGCGTGCCATGTGATGGTACTCAGGGTGATCTGCTCCACCAGCTTCCCCGGTACCAAGGTTAGGCTGACAGGCCTGTAGTTCCCCGGGTCCTCCTTCCGGCCTTTCTTGAAGATGGGCGTCACATTTGCTAATCTCCAGTCAACTGGGACCTCCCCAGTTAGCCAAGACTGCTGGTAAATGATGGAAAGGGGCTTGGTGAGCACATCTGCCAGTTCCTTCAGTACCCTCGGGTGGATCTCATCAGGCCCCATAGACATTTGAGTGTCTAAGTGGTGCAGCAGGTCACTAACCATTTCCCCCTGGATTACTGGGGCTCCATTCTGGTCCCCGTCCCTATCTTCCAACTGCAGGGGCTGGCTACCCAGAGAACAATTGGCCCTGCTATTAAAGACTGAGGCAAAGAAAGCATTAAGTACCTCAGCTTTTTCCTCATCCTTTGTCACTGTGATCCCTCCCCTGTCTAATAGAGGCTGGAGATTCTCCTTAGCTCTCCTTTTGCTGCTAATGCTTTTGAAGAAGTATTTTTTGTTGTCTTTTACAGCAGCAGCCAGATTGAGCTCTAGCTCAGCTTTGGCCCTTCTAATTTTCTCCCTGCACAACCTCGCTACACCTTTGTAGTCCTCCTGAGTTGCCTGCCCCTTCTTCCAGAGGTCATAGACTCTCCTCTTTTTCCTGAGTTCTAGCCAAAGCTCTCTATACATCCCTGAGCAATGCAGAACAGAATGCAAAGCCTGTCCTTAAGCCCTTAAGTGCTGCCCAACTCTTGTTTTCTTGATCTTTACTGGAAAAAACTGATGCTAGAAGTTGAGTCATATTCATTTATATCAGTCTATCATCACAAAATAGCCATAATGGTTTTGTAAGTTTTAGAAACCAAAATTTCTGTGTAAACCTGAAGTCCTTTATATTAAATTTCCAAGTTAATATAACAAAAAGTTAGAGCACCAAGTTTACGTATGTAAACGTGGCAACAGTTAAAAGGCCCTTATAATTAATTTAATAATTATAAACAATGGCAACAATTAAAAGGCCCTTTAATTTTATAATTCTATATTTACATGATTAATATATATTCAGTCTTTCATATGTTGGATATCTGTTGTATGTTATTAACTGTGCTCTATAAAATGTATGACTTAGTTTTTCACAAGACACTAATTGAGATCCCTGTCTTTCCTGAGGTGATTATTTACCCTGGGTCAGGGTCCAGGTCTCTCAGGTAGCCTGAACTATCCTCGGTTAGGGTCCAGTTCCACAGCAATTTAAGATGACCAGGATGATCTGTGTCAGCACAGTGGTAGCTCCATCCCTCCCATCCCCTGCCATACACATCCTCTCCCCATCAGCCACAACCTTTTACTACCAGATTAGGGGGTTATATTTGCACTTATCGGACCCTGTCAGAGTCAGCTGAGTCAGATTTTCCCACATTTTTATCACTGACTTGGCCATTCTTACTGTAAATATCCAAGTCATCTTTTTATATAACAGTAGTTTTCTGGGAGCTGTCCGGATGGTATAGAAAGGGAGGCTCGGGGACCTGGCTCTTTTCTTGTAATACACAATAAATATATAGATTTCTTCAACTTTAAGTGTTGACCTCTGATAAAGCCAATCAATTTTTATAAGCCTTTTAGAAGAATCTTAGTGAAAATTAGTTTTTTACTAGAACATTTTTGTAGAAAAAACTGTTCTAAACTACTTTAACTTTGTGTAAAAGCAAAGTAAAGAATAAATTATAGAAGGCCTATAGATTTTTGAACAATGGCTTTGATAGAATTAGATAGACTTATTTTTTCCAATTTGTATTTTAATGAAAAAACCTCAGTTGTTTTGTTTTTCTATTTGCATGTAAATTTTAGTTTGGAGAAAAAAGCCTTTCTTACAATATTGGATGAGTCTTCTGATGAAAGTGGCAGCTTTTTGGAAAAAGGCAAACCCAAGATTTTTCTTGCCTGCAGTCATCAAAAATCCCTGATTCCCTATGAAAGAAGAATGTCAACCCAGGTGTCATTGCCAAATTTCAGTATGATAATTACATTTCCTGCCTAAATTCTCCCCTCTAATTTCAGTTAGACAAGGTTTTCTCCACTTTCTGTGTTAAGATGTCTGTTACTGGTTCCCTCCCTTCAGGCAGCTGACTTACACTTCAAAAGGGTGACTGCATTTCAGTATGGCACAGGCAGATCCTGTAAACAGTGTGTGCCCTGTAATTGCTTTGTAAAACTTCCTGTGTCTGGACTGTAGAAACAGAAAGCAATGGAAAGGTGAGATCATGCTATTATGAACAGACATTAGCATGGGAGTAGAGGTGCGTAAGACATCATTTTGCATGATAATATTCAGTATTCAGTAGTATGATAGTATTCAGTATTCCAAATATAACAAGGTAACAGAAATACACTGAAAGGCAACAAAAGCCTAATAAAGAGCAGCTAATATGTAGACACCTTAACTTGCAGGAGATTGACCATCAAAACCTAAAAGTCATTTCCAACAAGTGTTGACTGGTGAACTATCTGGCTAGCCAGGGAGGAGATAATAAAATCTAGACAGCTCACTCTTCTCTGTCCCTACCCGATGGCTTGCCTGCTGATGGGAAACATCAGGTTTTTTACAAAGCTATTGCAATCCACAATCCTTGGACAGAACAAAGATCATGGAACATACTAGGTAAAATTAAAGGAGTTTTGCCACAGATCCCTTTGATCCACTCTGACTGATGATCAGTGTTTGCTGTCATATGAGGGTCTAATCTGAGTTCAGGCTTTGCCTCTGGATTTTTGTTGAGCTGCTCTCTCCTTGATCCAGCAAACTATGTAGCTACTTCCCTGTAATATGATGTTCATGATGAAAGCTGCAGTCCTAGGTGAAGGAATAGAAAATAATTATTTTCAGTGTCCCTGAATTCTGACATTGTGTGTCAAGAATGGTATAGCATTTTCAAGGTATTTTATGTTCTTTCCTTCTTGTTTTCACTTCCTTCATATTCTTGCAGTCACTAGGAAAAAACTCTTAATGTCTAGGTATGTTGGATCTGAGGATTTTCTGATTAGTACATTCCTGACAAGCTTGTCATGTTTGATGCTGTGTCTGTAACTCCTATGACACTGTCAGCATACCATTAGCCAGTCATCTTGCACAGCAGATTTACAGCAGATATCAGTTATTTGTGCGCAGAAACAAAGTATTAAGCTTGCCTTTACTGGCTGAACCAAATCCGTGGAGAGTTGTAGGCTACCTCACGTTGCTGCTGCCCAGTGAGTACTGCTTTTATGAAATAAAAAAGATTTTATTATCCTAAGCAGGAATCTTTCAGCAATAGGAAGTTTTATTTCAATTGTTGGTTTCTAGTAAAGATTTTTTATTGCTAGAAGAATTTATCTGTTAAACTGGAGATAGCTAAAGAAAGGCTCTCCAGTTTTTTCAATATTCTAGGCAAGGTGCCAGTTTCAGAACATTTCTCTGAACTACTATTCATGCTTACAAAACTGGTCCTAGTGAAAGAAAACTAAACCTGTTTTTCAGATGGAGAAGACTGAGGCACAGATGTTCACTGCTCTACCCAAGGTTCCATATAAGAATTAAGTGGCAGAGGAAAAGAAACTGAGATTTCTTGACAGATCTTAAATTTTAATGGTTAAAGGACTTTTTCCTACTGTATCTTCCTGCTAGTTTATGGCTGTTTCTTAAGAGAATGTGACCAATAACAGAAGCTGAATCTCAATTGCTTTATTAGCTTTCCAGAATGTGGCAGATGACCTTTTTACTGAGTTTGCAAAACTCACTAAACCAAAGGGAGGCAACTGAGGAAAGACCTCAGAGTTGAGAGAGCACTTCTGTGTTCCAGGTTTCCAGTCTTACTGTATGTTTAAATGTAAAACTCATTATGTGTAACATAAGGTTTTAGGGAGAAAAACGGTCATGTAAGAAGTTAGGGAGAGTTCCAATAGTGGGAAAAGAAGAGTCCCTTTTTAATTTTTATCACTTTCTACAAGTAATGAATTTTCAGCTTTGAATTTTCTGACACTAAGTTTAAAAAAAACAAAACAAAACAAAACAAACAATATTCCTGTCAGAAGCAAAATTTGGAGGACAGTGTTTTTGGGGTGTGATGAACCATTAGTTGAGAGGTTAACCAGGAAAAAAGGCAAAATGTAAGATATGCTGAGATAGTAGTGTATGGTTTCCAACTTTTTTGAAGTGTGGATGAACATACAGACTGGATTATGGGGAATTTTGAAAAGCCATCTATATGACACTCAGTTATACTGGATAATACTCTGAGAATAAATAGTTTCCTTCTTTTTACATCACAGACTTAATATGGAAGAATCTCAGAAGAAGATCGGGACCAAATAAATAAATGTTATTCCAATTAACATAACAGAAGGCCTATCTGTGTGTACAAACAGCTGCTCTATTAGGGTTCAGGGTTCTAAACAAGAAGGCCACAAGGGTAATTACAAAGTAATTCAGTTCTTACCCATAACAAAGGACCAAATATCATACTTGATTACACTAATCATCTTATACTCAAAAAGATATATAGATGGGTACTTCAGATTGTGAATCTCTCTGTTCTTCTGTACTTGCCAGTGTTGTCCGGAGAACCTGAAATCACCTGGAAGCTGTTTTCCTATACAGCTCAATTAAAACCTAGAGATTGGCTGAAATGGATGACTGTCAAGCTTGGAGAGTGCTATTATCAACGCAGTGAGCGGCAGTACCTTCCTATTGAATGGCCTTGTCTCTGACTACTGCACCATCACCTGTCTGGATACCCAGAGGGCTTATTCCCCTACCACCAGTACAGGAAATAGCTCTGTCCTTAGGCCAGTGAAGGAAAAGGTAAAGGGATCTTACTATCCTTTGTAAGAAAAGAGGGGAGTAAGGAAGAAAGGTAAAAGTAGTTACGATGCAGTTCTGGTTTAGGAAGCTCAAAGGCAAACTGAGTGATCCCTGTACTGGTACCTGGGGTATATGCGGATTGTCTTGTTTGTTTCCTTTCCTAGTCATATAAGGCGAATTTGTATTAATCGCTTCTGTAATTTCACTGAGGTTCAAGGAAACTTTAGGTGAAGACTCTCACATAAAATATATTCCCCCTTACAGCTTGCTCAGAATTGCACAGTGTAAATACAATATAGTAACACATTTATAGTAGCAGGTTTTTTATAGTAGCAAGAGGTTTGGAGAGTCTGAGGATTGCTTTCTATGACATAAAGAGTATTGGTGGTTCATGACATTTTTGACGTACAGAAACAAAATAAGAATTTTGGTGGCCTCATCATGAGAACTCTTTGGGTCTGAAGCAGCTGATATATTTAATGATGTCCCCCTCTTTACCTTCCCAGGTGGAAAAACTGGGGTTTTTTCTTTTGTTTGTACATTCCAAACATGTAAACAAAAGCCAAGATTCATAAAAGGTTCCCCAAAGTAGAAAAGTTACTGACTTTGTGCTTCCAAGGTTGGCCTTAACTACAAGCAAGGTCAGTGACTGTTTTTGATTCACTGTATCTTGAGATTTCAATGACATCTCTAGAAGAGGAAGCCTAAAGTTTAGGAAACTAAAAGATATGTTACTCTCATTGAAAGCTCATTCCTATGAAGCCTTCATTTTAACTTTTTTAATGGCTTTTTATTTATTTCAGTGTTTGAGTGCCTGTGACAGTAGTTCTCCAAGACTTTCCTGAAATTTACCTGGCCACCTCACAGAAGAGAAGACAGAAGAATAATCTGATGTTTTCACCACAAAATGCGGAAGTCATCTTTAACTTTCCTCAACAAATTTTATTCTTATATGACAACACAATCAAGTCATTTGAGCCTGCTGGAAATAATCAGATTGATTGTTACTCTTGACCTCTGAGAGCTCCTAAAAATCATCCTGAGCAGTGCTCCATATGAACTAAAAACAGAAATACTGGGTAAACCAGTCACACTGTTACAACTGGAGCCTGGTGATGAATTCTGGTAATCTCCTACCTCACAAGAGAACAGCACCAATTGTACATCTAAAGATTTTTTTTTTCTGCACCTTGTAAGTACAAGCTTCAGTTTTATTCCTAATCCAGAAGATTATACTAATAAATTACAGTTCTCTTATATTTTGGAAGAAAAAAATATTTCAGGAAAATAGATATGCATGTTAATTTCTCTTTGAATTACATGTTAGTTGAGTGGCACTCTTCAGAGGTTATTGCATATAATCATTCTTATGGATTTTACTAATAGAAAAATTAGAGAATAGTATAGGTTGGGAGGGACCCCTGGAGGTCTGTGGTACAATCAAGTTACACAGGGCTTGTCCAATAAAGATATTAATATCTCCAACATAGAGATTTCACAACCTCTCTGAGTCCATGTTTGGACATTTGACCACCTCATGGTGAAAAATACATTTCCTAATATGTCATCAGAATGTCCTTTTCTGCAGCCTGTGCCTCTGTCCTTTTACTCCTCCTCCAAGAAGAGTCTGATTCTGTCTTCTCTATACTTTTTACCTTTTACAGTTTAATTTATTTACAAAAATTCAACATCCTTAGAGCTTGAGATAAGGAATACTTCAGACAAGTTTCATTCAAATGATAAGTGTCCATTTCTGATAATCTGATTTTACCTGTAACCATAAAGATTAATGCACATTGTAAATATTTTCTGTTTTCATCAATAAGAAATCAGTGGTAATGTCTAACATAAGATGATCTTTTCTTGCTTTCCAAAACTGAAGAGCTTGGTTATTATAATATTTATTTTTAAAGAAGAGCATTGCCCCCAGGCTGTAACTGCAAATCAGTTCATATTTTTTAATTTTATTTTGAAATACAGTATTCAGTGTTACTGGGGAAGATATCAACTGTGCAGAATGAAGATAAGTGGAACCTGTCTCCAGAGTGTCAGAGTACTGGCTGCACTGATAGGCCTTTATTGCTCTGACCAGCATCACCTGTAGGGCTTCCACCCACAGCCCTTGCCAGTTGGTCCAGGAGCTGTTTCAGGTCAGGCCTGGGAAGGTGTTCCTAGCCTGAGTTCGCTGTCAAGGAGTAGCAAGACTGGGACTGCTCCATGTGTTTAGGAAGGGGCAGCAACCTTGGAGGCCTGAGTGACTATTGCACAGGCTGCCCCTTTGCTGGGCAAGGGGTAGTCCTGCAATAACTGACTTGGGTGTGCGGGGGTCATGATCCTTCAACAGTCCCAGATGAAGCAAGTTAACGAGCTAGGGTCTGTTCTGGGAGTCCCAGTCAGCAGCAGCAGGAGGAGTTGCGGCCAGAGATCACACTATGCCACGGATACTTGTACAGCATGGCTAAGGAAAGGACTCAGGGGCCCAGGGCTGAGCTGAAATGGACTCTTGGGCCTGTAGGCATGTTATGTGGATGGAAGCCCCAGCTGAGCTGAGTCTGGTCACCCAAGGCCTACTAGTGTAGCTGGGGCACTGACAGTGAATATAGTATAGGCAGAAAGTAAAAAAGCCTTTCTGAAGTACCTGGCCACAGTTAATCTTCTGAATGGGTAGAATGATAGGTAAATCAAACAGTTCTAACAAAAGTGGAGTCTATATAGTAAGAATCAGATTGGGATTGTTATCTGTGAAATCTGTGTACTTGGTTTTGGTCTTCTTTCTGGTACAATGTTCTCTATGGACAATCTATTAAATGAGGAAGGACTATCGTGTGAATAACTCACAGTGCTGCAGTTTTTGCACTAAGAAGCAGGAATAAACGTTCTGATCTGAAGCGTAAGATTTTTTTGCACCGCCTGCTTTCCTATGTGCTGCCTCATCCTGCTCACATATGCAATATTCTTCCTTCACGGAAGCATCAGCCACTCCAGTGCAGATGAATATGTAAAAGAATAGCAACAGGACTAATTTACTACCCAGTCTCTGAATGTAGATAGCTGAGATGTCAGTTCCTACCCTTGCAATTTCATTCTCCACAGGACGTTGTTCAACACTGTGTTGCCCACCTTACATTGATCAGATACTGTTTCACTATTTCTGACACAGTATCACTAACTCCTAATAGCATGCAATTAGAAGGTAAGCAACTAGGGCTTATCATTCCCAGCAATAAGCTCAATTTTGATCTTCAACGCATACCTTAAGCCTCCTTCTTTTCACTTAATGTCTCCTAAAGATTTCAAAAGGTAGTCTAGCTAGTCTTGTGACTCTGACATCTCCAATACCTAGCTCTTCTGACTAAAATGAAAGAACAGCTAAAAAGACTTGCATAGTGCAGTAGTTTTCCTGTGAGCAATTGCTATATTTGCTAGAGTGGTGTTGTAGGTTCACTAATTGTAGATTTTTGAAGTTGTGAATGGAATAGGAATTTTTAGAAGACCTTCACATTAGAATGTGAGAGATCATGGAAATCTTGAATTTATTTAGTATAGGAAATTTGTAGCATCTTTGAAGAATGAATATATAAGGTCCAAGATAAATATCACTGTCAGAATGTTATTTTTTTCTTCCCCTCACATACTGTGCTTGGGACAAATCAAACACCTTGTGGCTATTTCTTTTTTCTTTGCTTTGGTTTTATGCATTTCCTGTAAGCAGTACCAGAATGTAAATGTATCAGGATCAAATCAACTTTTATGGCACAGAGGTCAATGCTACTGGCTTATCTTTCTACTGTCTTTCTTCATCCTTGTTCATAGGCCAGCATGTGGTCAAGAGCATCCTGGACAGCACTGTGCAAGGTATGACCAGGTACATGCTGCAACCGCAGCACAGCCTAGGGTAGCTCCTATGGTGAACCACTAGAGGCTGCTCAATAAACGCAGCCCACAGCCTCACCCCTTGAGGAGGGTGGATGAGATCATGTGTAGGACTGAAGAAAAGCATTACTAGAGCAGTTGCCTAAAAGACAGTATGTTCTTCCTGGTTGGGATAGTGAGGAGTTACAAGAATAGAAGTAAAAAAAAAAAGTGGAGATTTCCTTTTCTGATTTCTGGGTCATTTTATTTGCTGCTTATAAATGTTAACAGTTGAAGACAAGATCTTGCTGAATGATGCTATTTGTATGACACATAGGCCATTCTGCTTGATTAAATTGAGGGGAAAACAAAAAAATGTATGCACAGGACAAGTTAGAACTCCAGCAAAAACATGGAGGGATTTCATCCTTGGCCATCCTTCTGAATAACTGCTTGGGGAAAAAAGTGTGTGTGTATATATACTTATATAATATACATTTTAAATATATATGTGTGTGTGTATATAAATATATATGCGTGTTCTTAAGGAAAGGGTTCCTAACAAATCTGTTGATCCTTCTGTCCTCTTGTTTCCATCATGCACTGGAGTTTCTTGTTAAACTCAGATGAGAAAGAGAAATTGTTTTCTGTTCACTGGAACTGCTCTCTCTTCAGTGGTTCTAGCAACAGAATATTTTATTTTGATGTTTAATAAGGTCATACAGGGACTAAACCCTGAGTCCCTAAACTTCAAAAACATTATCTAGGACCTTTCCAGCTAAGAACAAAAACTATATAGATATGAGTTCTGATAACCAGAATGAACTACATCATAGAAATGAATTGCATATACCAGAATCTAGAGACAGATTCAAAGGAAGAAGAGGTAAGAAAGCATCAGAGGCAAATGTGGGCTCTAGAATGACCTCCCAGAATGGAGGTCATCTTGAGTCCTGACACTTTCACCAGTAAATTCAGTATTGTGGAGGTGAAGGGACAGTAGAGTCAGAAGCTTACTAGTAGGTAAGCACTGATTCACCTGGGGTGTTAAATGTTGCATTAGTTAAGCAACAACAATTGAGAAAGAAGCTGTTTCCTGGAGATTAACAGGTGATGGGGAAGGCTTGATGACCTGAGGCTGCTTTTGTTATTAAAAGGTGGGATGGGGAGGAAAAAAGCTGGCTTCATGGTATTTATTAATGAGCAAAGCTGGTTAAGAAATAGGGACAGGATGTTTCTAGAATGACTTTTCCAGCCATCAGATTGAAGTCCCTTCTTCAAGACCTGAATCAGTTCGTAGCACACTAAAATTATACTTAAGAAAGCAACTGTTCAAAAGGGTATGTCTGTGTGTCCTGCTTTAGATGCATGTTCAGAACTACCTAAAGGGAACACTCAAAATACATATGCTCATGCATCTGATATGTTGAAAAGATCTGTCCTTCATACCATCAGGTTTTTGTGATATTCTGGGAAACAAACACTGACATTCTTGTCCAAGATCAGTTTCTGTCTCATACATTGATGGTATAAAAAGTTTAAGGATAGTGCTGTACTATTCTTTTTCCTCAGCTGTTACATCTGTGGTTTAGCTATCACTCTAAAAAGCTTTGAAAATATAAAATTCCAAAAGTAATTTGAAAGACCCAGAGGCTGAAATATTTGCTATGGATATTTTAAAATACTGCTAAGTAGCTGTGAGAGCATGACCCATTAATCAATGAAGAGTTTGGCTGTTGCTAAAGCAGCTTATAGTTAAAACAGCACTTCCAGCCCCAACCAACCCCCAAAAAGCAAAAGGTTGTGAAACTGCAACTTAATTTAGCTAAAGGATAGTTAGGGAGGCAAGGCTTCTGAAAATTCCCAAAAAAATTTACTTGCCAAAACAAGTTTTAAACTCCTGATTACAAACACAAAACCAGCTTTTTACAGTGTATAAGTAATGAGAGGAATGTTGCATCATGGCTTTGGCCAGTCTTACAGTTTTCTGAAAGGGGGAGACTCTTTACTCTCACTCCTGACTGTATACCTCTCTATTTATGTGGGCTCTGGCAGTAACAGACTCTGTGTAGAACAGACTCAGCCTGGTGACTAAAAAGTGTTTTACTGGTGAATTAACAAGTTACATTGGCTCAGCTAGAGTCTGACCACAACCATAGCAGGTACAAAGATATGGGATACATGAAGCTGGGAAAGAGAGAGTGGGGAAACAAGAAGGACCTCCCACTTCTGGCAATGGCAAGCTGTCAAACCAGCTTAGCTGTAGTATTTAACTTCAAAATTGTGTTCAGAAGTTCTGCTTGAAAAGGCAAGTGTCAAATTAAAGATTTTTCTGAACGGAGTTTAAGTTCAGAATTCAACTCAAATTTGCAGGTGGTCATGTGAGCCTGTTGTCTGATAACTATTCAAACCATTAAAGTTTTAGACTTAGGTATGATCTCTATATTAAAGTTTTAAAATGTCCCTTGGTAATACCATGCAATGAAACAAAACATAGATACTTAAATACCCTCAGCCAGTTTTGCAATAATCTTACCATGCCCACTAAGACAAAAAGTGGCAGAGCAATGTATCAGTTTACTATGATTTTAGCAGTTTGTTAAACTCTAGTCCAGCATTCTCTTAGCATTGCTGCTGAGACTATTGAATATGCTGTCACCCATAACCTGGTTTTTTGTTCCTGTCATCTGGAGCAGTTCTGAGCAGCAGAACTACTGAGCAGTTCTGGCAGCAGAAATGATTGTATGAATGCTCCCTAGTACTCTATGGGTGAAATCATCCCCAATGTCATAAAATGACTTTGTTGGCTGTTTAAACTGAAGCAGATGACTTTGAAGGAAATTAGATAGTGTGTACCTGCCTTTTGTGACAGTAGACCCAAGAAGGCTGCACTTTCTGCTGTAGAAGCTCTGACAAGTAAATGGGATGTATTATTATTTTCAGCTGACAAAACTGTTCACAAAGTAAACTTTATCTGTACCAGGTCTGGAAACATTTTCCTTACTCTGAGGCTGAACAGATCTTTGAAATGCTTTTGGCGGGCCAACTATTAGTACATACTTCTGTGTTAACTAGTTATTCACACAAAATATGAAAAATTATTGGCTGTAGGCCACATGGGATCTGAATGAAGTTGTGAATTGTGTTTGCCTTCTGGATCAATAGCTTGACTACCCTGATCTACATAGTAGAAAATGTTCAAGCAAAGGATGCTATATTATTCAGCTGTAAGGGTTAATGTAGTAATGATGAAAGCTAAACTGAGCAAATAAATGGACATTTACCATTTATTTAAATGGACATTTAAAATGGTAAATGGACATTTAATGGTAAATGGACATTTACCATTTACCATTTATTTAACATACATGATGTAGTGTTTCTGTTGGCAAATGCTGCTACTGCTGAATGTTCCTATGGACTGTAAATTTTCCTCTCGTTTTTTTGCAGCCACAATTCAAGACAAAAGACTCGTATTTTTTTCTAACAAGTTGAAGTACTCCTTTTCTCCTCCTGCCTCATTGAGACAAACTGTACATCAGTGCAACTGCAACAGCTGTATGTTTGTCCTCTTGCCTTGGGTGTATTGCACATTGTCTGCCTAAGAATGCTTTCAAAGGTGACCTAATTCTGGGTGGGTTATAAACAAAAATGCCTGTTTAAAAAGGGAAAAGGAAAGAAGATCCATGGACTCTTCAAGGCTTCTGTCTATCACCTCTATATTATGAAAGTCTTGTATCTGATTCCCACATGTCATTATTATATGTATATAAACATACATATTTTATATTTAAAATTGGATGTGTCTATTATCCTGTGGTTTTCTTTGTAGTGCATATGAAGTGTGAGACTTATTACTGTTTGAACATGCCTCCTATATTTTTTAGATACATCTACTTGTTTTGATACTCTTCTTCAGGGTAAAAAATTCAAATTGGTCCAGAGAACACAGAAACCTGGGCGAAAAGTCTAATCATTGGGTAGAATTTAACTGTCATCTTCCCAAGACATTAAGGAGAATTATTAGAATTAAGTTGAAAGAAGCAAAAAGAAAGAGAAGGCAAAAGATGTGCAACTGTTGAGCAGAGATTTCTTCTATAATGCTCTGTAAAACAAACAAAAGCAAGAATCTCTTCATGTGAAGTTAGTCATTTAAGATTGACTTTGCAAATCTGAATGATGCTAGATCAGCCCAGTGGTGCAACCATAGAAGTAGTCTAGGTACAGCTTAATGTTACATGCTTCTACTATTTCCTGAACAACATACAAATTACTATGGATTGTTATTTGAAGGAGTCCATAGGATAAAATCCATGATGAGATGTTGGTTCAGTTGATAGCACTTACCGTTTGATTTGAAGGTAAGACAGTAACTGCAGAGCACTGGTATGTGATACTGTGCTGCTACCATCTTCCAGAGCATTTCTTATAAGAAATAGTTTCATGGCCAAACACAAATGCATCATGATATTATGTCTACTTAAAGGCTCCCACACTAATTCCAGCTTTTTAGAGCACACTTCATGCCTAAGCCAGTGTGTGGTCTTGCAGATATTAAATGACAGTTATGTTCCATTAATATAATTCTGCCCTTTACCCATGGGGAAAGGACACAGTTTTGGAATTTTCAAAATGAAAATGAAGACAAATATTACAACTAACCTTAAAACCTGCATTCACTGTATATCTTACCATGGTGGAATAAAATGCATTCTAATAGTGCAAAGGAGTAGGGTACATCAAACATGACACTAGCAATGCATTCTTTATTCAGAATGGATCCAGAGTCCAGGAAGTATAATATAACTAATTTATATAAAAATAATGGCAATAAAGCTTTTCCTTTCTTGCTTTAGCTTTCAACAGGAATTTGCCCATGTACTATTCAGGACTAGTAAATGAATTTTTACAAAACCCATTGGGGTCTTTTATCTGCTGACTTCTATTGGGTCTGCTTAGCAGGAAGCAATAGTAGCACTTCAATGCAACAAGTTAGCTCTGTGCTGAATGCTGCCTTCACAACTGACATCTGTCATGTCACAATGAAACTTCTTGAGAAACTGTGCAAATGGTAAGGAATATGAGATCTTTTGCAGGAATGTGGTTTACATCACATTTGGGATCTTTGCATGGCCTGGGAAAAATTCAGTCATGATCCAGCTTTGGTCTAAAGCCTGCCATTGGAGTTGACTTGATATACACAGAATTATTTTGTACATTCTTAATGGAAGCATATCCTCATCCCCTTCCAAAGGCCCTGTCAAGCAGATGGCTTTTGAATTGTGGCTAAAATATAATTTCACGGTATTTCTACGTAAGAGCAGATATCCTGAGTTTCTGAACCCTCACAGAGAATTCTGCCAGTCATGCCTTTTGTTATATCAAGGATATCAAATTGAGGCACATGGACTGCAACTGTGGCCATGTGTTGGCATGTATGTACACAGAGGAAGGAGTAATGAGAAAAAAGATAAGAGATTATACACCCATTCTGTCTAGTACTTGTAGTTCATAACCAACATATGAAAAAAAATTGCTTTGAGTCAAGAAGTTCAGAAGTAGTCCTTGCTGTACTGACATGAACTTCATTTTATTAGGTTTTTAAGGTGCCAGCCTTATGTGGAGTACATGGCAACAGCATAATCCAGATGGACAGCAATTATTAAGGGTTACACAAGGAGGAACTGTTGCATAGGTATAGTAACTTCAGAGTGAAGCTGCTTAAACATGAAGGCATTGCTGCGAGGGGTGGAGGAAAGGTATCATAAAGAAGCATTTATGTGGAAGGAGCGTGTCTCTCCTAGGTAGTCACTCTAAAAAAGGGTCCTATGTACCGCTGGTAGAAAAGTGAGAAAGTCACCTTCAAATCAAATGTAAAAATATTAAGTGTATAGTGGCATTATAGCAGGTGTGAATTTCACCCTTTTAAGGCAGGTTTTTTTAAAGTGTCACTTCCTTTCATTGGGGGAAAAGGGGAGACAGTAATGACTATATGTCCTGAATGATATGTTAAATAATATGTATTCAATTTATACTTGTAATACTATTGTGGGAAACTTGTGATCTCTACAGACATTTGATCATTCTGTTTTGCTATATACTCAGCTAATATTCTGCATTTTCAGATACTTGAGAGAAAGTATAGAAAAAGATAAACTAAAGGAAGATTGTAGGAAGCCAGAAATGTTAAAAGGGAACAGATCAAGTGCCTGCCTTTGGCCCAAACTTGAAAACTCTGAGGCATCACAAAGGTGAGGAATGAAAATGAATATATAACAAAGGATCTATGTATATGTGCATGTAGATATACATATATATTTGGCTATAATATGGGATCATGTATTTTGGTGAGCTTGCTATCCAAACATTAATGTTCCCTTGATTGAAGTAAGATGTATTTTGATCTAGGAAATAGATTAGGAAACGGAACTGCTATATTTTGATTCTTTGAAATTTGATGTTGAAATCACTGAAGTGTTTCAAACAGTATGTAAATTAGCTTCATATATGTCTTTATCCTCTAAAGGGCTAAAGAAATGAAACAAATAGATCCCTGATTTTCTTTCATGCATAGTTCCTTCTAATTTCCTTCCTTTCCTTGAAATTACTGGGTTTTATCTCACTCAAAGACAGTGGATCAAATAAACTCCTCAATGTTTCTCCCCCATACTAATCTTTCTTGATACATGTTGAAGTTTTTGTTTTGCATTAAAAATGAAGGCAGCAACTGAGGCTTTATAAGTTTGAGAGCATTCCAGTTCACATCCTTTGCCTCAGTATTCCTCAACCATTGCACAAACCATCATGCCCAATGCCAAGCCAAGTTCCCTGTTGAAATGTGACAAATGTTTTTTGTCATCTAGCCTTGGTTGTATTGTGGAAAGACAAACGAAGAGTGAAGAGCAAATTTTATATTGAATAGAAGCACTTGACAATGAATATTTGTTGCCCAAGAACTAGGAACTGTGGGCCTGACTTGCAGAACTGTTGGCTTAATTATCCCTTTTCCTGAAACATAGTGATCATATGATTTTTTTTTTCAGCTGAGACTGTATAATCCTGCCTGCTTAACCCACATATTACCAGTCCCTTAGGATTCTTCTAAGAAAGGGATGTTTTCTTTTCTACATGAGAGAAAAAAAGTCTCGCTCATGCAGCATATTGTCCATACAACAATGAAGAAGTCACTCTATGATTCTGAGTGTGGTTTTGTAAGTCCCTTTGAGCCTAGTCTTGAGAAAGGCAACTAATCCCAGTAAAAGGGTATTGCTTCATATGAAATCTTTGCAGACCTGTGGAATACATTCCTCCACCCCAGTTGCCTAGGCTGTTTGCATATTGGGGCTTTGGTTGCTACTATAGATAAACTGCGCAAATAAATGAAACTGGCTGTTATTTTACACCTACTAGTTTTGTTTCATTATGTATATGCTCACAACCTCCTTCTCTCCCCCACCCCCAATAGTATATTATGACTATATTATGGAGACTGCTGTTGCTTTGAAGCAATGAAGATGCATCCTCAAATGCATTGTCTGTCTCCTCTACTGCTTTTAGGCCTCTGCAACCAAGTTGTAATTCTTAAAGTATGAATCCTTTCCCATTGCATTTGAGCCTACATCATCCTAACACGTACTGCAGGTTTCATTCTCAGAAGAGCAAAAATAACAGTAAAGTAACCGATTCCCAATTTTTAATTTTCTATAGTTGCCTGTAAATATTTTCCTCTTCAAAGAAATCCTGAAGGAAACTTGCATTAAAATGCTGTTGATTTTCTGTCTTTTCTTTTAATTGTGATTACAAAATACTTTCATGTTCATGAGCTGGAGGATTCTGATTAAGTTCCCACAGAATACAGTTACTCACACCTACTCCACCTTACCGCTGTGCTAGTAACTGTATCTTATTAATCATCATTACTATCCACCCAAGCCTTAGAAGCTACTATAATTTGTAACATGTCACAAAAACTGTAAGAAATACTTAGTGGTAACCTGAAGTCCCAGTCTTTTATGTTACATTGAGTTTTCTTTGCTGTTGCACAAACTCTACCACTAGCCTGTATGCAGTGGCAATAAAACAAGAGTTGGTTTTATATCCTGAATCAGAGGGAAAGGTAAAGGGGGAAATCCGTGAAACTACGGGAATGATTCATCAGTAAGAAGGTTTCTAATATGAATGTTCAGTGTGCTTTAGGCATTTTGAGGCAGCTTAAGTTTCAGCAGTGAGTTCTGTGCTTTGATTTTTTTTATACTACTGAATGTGTGTGTTTAAAAATTGTTTCTTTAATTATACTATGTTTAAAAAACAAAACAAAACAAACACAACAACTTCCTGAGATTCATATAAATACTGAGCATCGACAGGACTGACAAATATTTTTATATAATAATTTAAATTACAGATGAACCAGAAAAAGGAGGATGTAAGTGATCTAGCAATTATACCATGATGTTGCCTCAGAGTACTGAGAGGGTTGTTTACATATAATGAACCCTTACCCTGTCTGCTGGAACTGCTAGTCAGCCTACCATTACTCTAATACAGAGTTTATATCAGCCCAGAGGGATTTGAGAGGAACCCACCAATTAATTTTCTTCCAGTCACAATGCAGCCACCAATGGAAGAGCTGGAGTCAAACCGATTAAAGGGTAGGAAACACATTATTAGTATCCTAAGCATTAAATACTTTTGAAAAATACATTTCATGGTAAACGCTTCCCCAAAACCTTGTGTGAACTATTTAACAAGAGCACAAAGACAGGTGACATGCACTGGCTTTGCCAGCCAGCCAAGATCTTAAGATCTAGCTGTTTATGCTTTTTTACCTCCAGTTATCTCTCTGGAGTATAGGAGACTGCTCTTAAGGCTGCGCTGTGCAGGAAGTGCTAAGTATGTTCAAAAAGGTGTGGCTTAGCTCCCTAGCAATTCCATGGTAACAGGGGTGTAGTAAACTAGCCTTAAGTAAAACAAACAGGCTTTGTGGAAATCAGAAGTTGAGAATCACGCTGTTCACATCCCTTTGATTAAAGCAGCTAACCTTTGATTGATGGTGGTAGGCTCCACCTTGCTCCCCTACACCCAAAAGGTTCACAAGGGTTGGATAGATTAAGTCTTGTGCTTTCAATACCAATACAAAGGAATGCTTTTTAGTCATTTTTGCAAGATGTGTTGTGAGAAAAAGAGATTAAATTTACATGTTTTTTTATCACAAATATAATGTTAAATAAGGGGGAAAGCCCTGTATCATTTATTAAAAATCTCATCACCCTGTACAGAATGGCTCATCTTACACTGAGAGGTACAGAGCAGAACCCATAATACTGAAAAAAATCTCCACCCTTTGTTACTGAGTCCTTTTGCCTTGTCCTCCCCAAGGGAAATTATGTGTTCTTACCAGGAGTTGACTAGCACAAGTTCAACTCTTACACAAGGTGAAGCAGATTGCTGGTACTTTCATCTGGCTAGCAAGAATTTAATTTATAGACAGTGTTCCCTTCTACACGGGAACAGGAATCTACACAGCAAAAGCACGCTTTTTTCCTACTGTAGATACACCCTCAGGCAGGGATTCCTGCATAGATAGAAAGTAATCCAGACATCTGAAGAGACAAGAAGACCCGATCTTCACAAAGTAGGTGTAAAATCCTACCCAAGATGACTCATCTGTAACAGTGATAGCCAACCTGGCTGCCTTTAGTGACAGCTGCAGGTGTTCAGTAGTAACTAGCCATAGAAAACCTTGATGTGCCCTAAAGCCGTGGATTCATGATACTGTAAAGCAGCAGTACCCTTCATGTTTTCCCATTCCCATGAGTCACGGTCTTGTTTTTGTCAGGATAACTGTTTGTGGGACCAGCTTCTACCAAAATGAGGTGATGTGGTGTTCTGTTTGGTTTCAACTGAATCAGATCCAGCTTTCTGAAACTGAATCAATATTTCAAAGCTGATTCACAGTGTAGCCCCACAAATAGTAGTGCTGAAGAATCAGAGGGGACAATGAGCCAAGGGTGGGATGAGAAGGAATAACTGAGGCTGGATGAAAAGGTATGCCTGAAATTTATATTTATGTTAAATATATTTTATTATGAAACCTACAACTTAAGAGCGCAGTTTGTCATATGTGGCGGGCCCAACGAACTCCTAACTATTCCCATTTCTTCGGTGGGGGCATGTTTGCTTATAGTGCATACTAGGATTTTATCTATCTGAAAAATAACGGAGTAGATCAGACTCCTCCGCCTCCCTGCTCACACAAAGCAAAGCACTAGAGAATGGAAAGGAGTGGTTGAAAGTTGTAAGTTAAAGTTAGGTCCTAGACATCTACTTCACCCAGAGCATTATCAGTATGTTCACTCTACTCACTGTGCAGCCACTCCCAGGATACACCAGGCAACTTTCTCTTGTGTATGCCCCGGGGCTCTTTTCTTCACCACCATATATTTGAGTGTAGAAAAGGCAAAATCTTAATGTCTGTTAACTGTGTCACACTATGATTGAAGTAGTTGAGAAAACCAAGGAATGACTGAACGCAAGGTGACATTTCCTGTCAAACAAGGGTGTGCCACATTAGCAGAGGGCTGTGGAAAGGAGGTGTGGTAGTACTGGCACTTATAAAACAGCTCTGTCACAGTACATTATCACAACTCCAACTTATTGGGAAGGGAAAGGGCAGAACTCATTGCACCTGCTTGCCATGTGCTTAGTTATATCTGTGTTTATAAAGCAATTCTGTGGCTATTAAGTGATAAAATGCACTGAATTGCATCATACAGCATCTTAAATTTAAAATTTGTGCAGTATGCCAAAGGGAAGAATCTAGGTAGAGCTGTCTTTTTTCTTGTTGTTATTTTTGGTTTTTACTTGAATACATTTACTGACTGTACAATATGTTTCTTTGAGAATATTTCTTCTCAGGAATGCATATCACTCTCTAGTATCAGCCAGATGTATCAGTAAGAACACTACTTCTGTCTTACTTCCACTATATATTCCACAGCATGTAAAATACACCATCAGACCAAAGGAAGAAGGATATTTGCTCAACCATGCTCAGAAGTTAAAGTGAAGAGAGGATTTGTTGAATAGAAACAATGACATTTATTTGAGTGAGAATCTGATGACTCTACTGACATAACTGTAACTATATAATACAGTTTAGTGTAAACTAGAGTCTTCCATGCAAGCAATTGCATCTAGAGGTGCTGCAGAAAAAACAAGATAGATTTGCAAAAACTGTAGTTGTCTTATCAAGTTGCAAATGGTAGAGTAGAAAATAAACTCATCTAATCTTCCTAGAAATTGGCATATTAGTTCTGCTAGAGTCTGGTAGTAAAAAGTCAGACAAGACTTAACTTTTTAAAGACCATATACTTTCAGGACAAAGATGGTAAAAACAAAAACACAGAAGCTGTATCAGAGGCCTGATTCTTTGGGGAAATTGTTCCATTGTTGTAATTGGATGGAATAGGACATAGAGCATGTTTGAAATCCCCCTGTGAGATCCTAAGTATGTAATAATTGGTGGTGGAAGTGGAGTAAAATAAAAATAATCAAGATGAAAGAACAAGAAACCATTGAATGATAGGTCTCCTATCATGTCTATTTTGGATGCACATAATTGCATTCATCAGTTTATTATACAAAATACTTCGATGAAATGTTTTTAAAGCCTGAATACTTTTACAGGTGGTTAAGTTTTGCTTACATTTTGCATTTATATTTTACTTCTATTTATACTGTGGTGAGAAAAAGATGTGTATTAGCATATCTGTATGTGGAATAATTTTAATTAAATTATAATGAAGAAACAGGTTAAATATCAGAGCAGCTAAATCAAATGGGAAGAAAATATTATAGGAACACACCCTCATTTTTTATCAGGGTTTTTAAGTCAGCTGAGAGCTTGTGGTACAATCTGAATAAAAAGCCAGAGCTTAGTAATCTCTGCCAAGATACTCTAATGAGGCCAGTGTCAGCCGGTTGTCAGTAAAGCTTGAGAAAATGTAAGTTGCATAAATTCATCATTAATTGTGTAATTCATACAGTTGTTTTTCATTGAACAATTTGGACTCCCAGTATACAATCTTTTGTATTCACTTGATGATCAGTTCTTTCATCACTGCTATATTGCAGAATTGATTATCAACTCTCAGTAAGTGAGAGCAGTGTATAGCATGGAGATCTTTTAATGTAGATAGTGACATTTACATTTCTTATGTTGTCTAATTGTTTTTTATGTTTGCATGCAAGGTGACTGGAGTTGGGTATCCAAAGTTCCAGATGGCTTTGGCTGTCTCACTTTCAAACATCAGTGATTTTGGGTTTCAATGAACTTCTGAGAACTTTCTAGATCTACAGTGTGAATGCATTTATGTGTGGGAATATGGTGGGCTGAATATCATCAATTCATTGAAGGAGTGAATACAAAAATTCTTTTGTAAAAAGTTAAAGGACTACTGGATTTCCTGTCTTGCTATTCCTATGACTGGAAGTCTCTGAATTGGTCTGTTAAATATAAAGTATAAAATGGCCCAAACTAAATGCTTCATGTAGACATCAGGTCATTCTCTTTTCCTGTTATGAGGAGTTAACCACTTGATCTTTTCACAAAAGGATATAAAGTTTATCCTGTTGAACTTTAAATGTGCAAAGTAATTTTAAAATTTGTTGTTTATAAATTAATAAGATGATTCTATTTAATGGCATTTAAATAGTAGTGAATTAAAGCCAGCATTTTGGCTTTTAGCTATTGCAGTGAATTGTGTTATCAATTTATGTATTTAGTCTTTTTGCTAAAGTGTTGTAGTGATGGTAGCAAGGATGGTGGTAGTGGTAGTTTTTTTCCTTTATAGCTGATGTAACAAACAACCTATTATATTAAACCTCATCACTAAAAAGCAAATTTTTTACTGTTGGATATGCAGTCACACTGACTAGACTTGTGAACTGTCCATCCTTTCAATGGACAAAGAGAGGATGGGTTAGTAACAGAAGTGTTTTAATCTAAGGCTGAACATCAATTTGCTTAAAAACGTGCCACAGAAATAATATTTTTCATTGAATTTCCATTTTCATATTATACCTGAGACTAGTAAAAAAGTGACCAATTGCATTGAAAATTTATTTAGGCAGATTCTAGGAGCAATAAAGCTTCACACACAGTGAATTTTCAATGACGGGTAAGGGTAGATTGAAAGGTTCAGGAAGTACTTGCATATTCATCTCATTAGGTAACAGAAATCATATCACATGGCTTGTCTAACTCACCGCAGCTTAAAGATCCTGTCTCAACTAGTTGCAGTGAATTATTTAAAAATTTAGCAGCGAGTTCAGATTGGCCACTAGGAAAAAGTTTCTCATCAGCAGTGTAGTGCAGCATTGGAACAGGTCATCTACGGAGGTTTGGAATCTCTGCCCTTGCAGGTTTTCAAGACACAGCTAGACAAAGCATTGGCTGGTTCAGTCTAGTGTTGACAGTGGCAGTTGTGACAGCTGGCAGTCCAGCTGTGGGCACAATGTTGGACAAGAGGACTTCCAGACATCCCCACCAGCTAACATTTCAATGATTCTAATTCCAGAAAACTTTGGTAAATTATTCAAAGGAAAGCATTATTTCCAATGAGAGAAAAATCTAAATTCACTGTTTATTTGTTGTAAACTGTTCACTTTAATGTAAATCTATAATAATATTAATGAAAGACACTACTATGCATGCATGTTTGATCTGTCCATCAATTTGATATAAAAGTAAATACTTAGATCTTCAAAAGCCTGATACCTGTAATCTGGAGAAATTTGTCTAAACAGCATACACCTATACTCTAGTGGGAGCTGAGCATGTGTAAAACCTTTGTAGGATTAAGACACCGGATTGATTGTCTTCCCATAAAGGAGAGAAGCTATGTAAAATAATAGGGAAAGTAATTTCATTTTTATTTATCTAGCCTAGTCACCAATTTCATGTTGTAATTTACCTTTGAGTAAATAGAAATTAAATTCCAACTGATACAGGATTCTAAGTGAATGCTTTCAGTATGTCTTGATGGGGTTAGTATCTGCAGGGTAACAATCCATTGGAAACCACCTTTCTGAAGCACTTTTGCATATTGCCGAGCTTTTGTGAATATCCCAATGGAAATTATTTCAAGGCTTCTACACTGCATTGTTATCATAATAGACCTACCTGGCAGACCAAAAAGTCAGATGTCTCCAAAAATCTGGACAGCAGTCAAAGAACACTGTTAAGCAGTTGTTCCCATGCCCTTTCCCACTCATTTGCTGTTAAAGAAAAGATGCCAGAAAATTCTTTACATACAGGTTTATGTTTCAGGAGTTACAGTAAGCTCCTCCTTCAGAAAATATTGCTACAGCAGCTTATAATCCCACCAGGAGCCAAGGACTGAATGGGTATGAAATCTAAATGTCTTTTCACATTTACTTCTAGATCACTTATAGCTCTTTTACTTCCTGTGCCAGTTCAATTTGGAGATGCTGAGGCACACAGAGAATTTACTACTATCCCTATTGTGCAGATAAACACAAAGGCTCCATACTTATTTAATTTAGCATCTCTGTTTCTCAGAACCACAGAATAATTTTGGAGGTCATTTCGTCCAACCTCCCTGCCCCACCAGCATGGCCAATTTTGAAGTTAGACCCAACTTCAAAGTTAGTTCACTTTTCTCAGGGCATTTCAAACTGTTTTACAAGGTTAAACATCATCATCATTGTCTTCCTTTTAACTGATGAGTAAAGTATTAATAAGGAAGACAAATAACTTTACAATATCATACAAGTTTGGAACAGAAGATTGACTTTTAGCTTCCCTGAAAGGTAATTGAAGTATTTCTGTAGATCTGAATGTGACCAAGATACTACTCCAGATCTCATGTCCCCAGGTTTCATACTCCTTTTATTAGGCTATAACAAAAGAACTTCAGTGATCAGGACATTCAATCCATGGGGTTTTTTAATAATAATGTAGTAAAGGTAAAAGGGGATGGCAGTGTTTTCTTTTCTGTTTTTTTGTCTTTGTTTGTCTTGATTCATGAAACTGTATAGTGTGTATAGTAAGAATGAAATTGTCACTACAAGTTCGTCCATTGCAAGCACAATGCATTTAATGAGCTTCTTCAGTGTTCTCATGTGATCTAACCGTAAAACCGTTCTATTTTCCAGTTTTGTTTGTTTGATTAAACAAAGAAACAAACAAAATAATCACAATACTGAACTTGCATAACAATGAATGTCCATCTTTAAAACATTTATTCTCCACCCAGTGACATTTATGAGACATTATCCTTGTATGGAGCCTACAAACAAGAACCTCTATAAATATGCCTGCCAGGATTAAAACTGAAGGTGAGCAATAACTCTTTATTTCAGCAAGATCTTGGTTACAAATTAACTTTGCTAATGCCCAGTGTACAAGGGCTCGTCCCACATGTTGTTTCAGGAAGTGGATCCTGTTGCTGTTCTGTGGAGACATGCGATGTCATTCCTTTAATTTTTTTAGATCAATAACATTGCAGAGACTGGTATAAGTAAGGGTTGCATGCAGAGAGATGGAGGGTTGTGGATAGAAGCTGAATGGGAAAACAATTGCATAATCTGATACTTGAAAATGTCTGAAATCCCAGGAAGGCCAGTGTTAAATTTAAATTTTTCTTTTAAACATTTTAGAATATGTTTGAAGTCAATTTAGCTAGGATAGTTTAGATAAGTTAGTAACAGTAGAAATACATGAGTCAAGATAGTCTAACAGTAGAAACCAGATGAGTTTTCTAGGAAGCAATACTACATTTTATTAGATGAGCTAATACAATTGTGAAAAGCATACAAGCTTTTGGGCTCACTAGCCTTTGATACTATGTGTAGATTTCAAATAAATTTTCAAGGGTCTTTGGCATTGATATAAGTAGGACTTCTTTAATTTGACATGTTGCTATAAGTGAATTACAATACTTTTTTCTTTCACATTAGATCCTAAAAGACAATTACATAGGTATTGGCATTCTCTGTGCCAGTTCACTGAAGCCTGTGAGCATGTATGTCAAGCTGGCCAAGAATATATCGTGTGTATGATCTTCTATAGAAATCTGCTGGTTATAATCCCATTTTGTATGAAGTAGTCACATATTAGGCCTATGAAACAGCACCCTCATGAAGGCAGCTAAACTGTAGCAAACTGGTACTTTTTTTCTGTGAATGTAGCTACAGGTAAAATCTGTGTTTACATTTATGTGTACAGACACTGCCTCCCCCCAAACACCCCCATGATATGTGTGTGTTTGGGAGAGGAGGAATAGGTTGGGATAAGAGGAACAGTTCTCACGCTTGAAGTCAATGTATTTAATGGTTCATATTACAGACTTAAGTGATAAGAATCATCCCATACACAATGAACAGGCTGTTACACTGCTTCATTACCACTATATCCAAAGGATATAACTAACCAAAAGGAATATGAATGGGTTTTCATTCTACCAAGGACTTCTAGACATGTATTGACAGAGGAAAATATAGCTGTTGCATAAATTCAGCAATGCCAGAAAATACACTGCTGAAAACATTTTGAGTATGTAAATATATATATGTTACAGATTAAAGTTTTCATCTCAGAGTGTTTGGGAATTTGCCCTTTCTATAATGATGATCTGTCTTCAGGACTGCTTTTCAGGCAACTGCACATGTGAGCAGCAGAGACAACAGCTGAGAGGCATTTAACAACCATCTTGTAATGTTCAGTGAGATACACCTGTGCACTGCAAAGTTCTCTGCATGGCCTCTGCCAGGTAAGTACTTGCAATACGTGAATCCTAAGATAACTCACATGAGACAGCATCCTTGAGCTGTAGTATACTTTCATTGAAATAAATGGAAATGGTGATGGTGGTAGCGTGTGAATTGGTGTTTGCCGAAGGAGGTTCATAATAACTGCTATAATTAACCAATTATAAAATTAGCATGTTAAAAGAAGAAGAGAAAATGTGATGTTAATATTTAAACCCATCAGATAATCACTGTTAAATGTCCAGCTCTGTATTTGCCCATGATAGACATCAGTAGCTAAATGGCAGCACCATTTTTCATTCAGTGAAAACTGTATTTCAACACAACACTAATACTGAAGTACAAACAGGAGATTTAATTAAGCAAAAGAAAAATTATGACTAGTGTAAGTTGCAGCATTTGGCCTTTAAAAATCATTACTGATGGCAGTAGGAAAAACAATAATATGGTCAAAATAGTTTAGAGGCTTTTTGATTTTCATTTTTGCTTTAAAATAAATTTGCATTTGACAATGTCTCCAAAAATTGCCTCAGTCCCCTATGTTACAAATCTTACTACTGCTCCCATCGAGTAGGAATGCTTAAGAGGAGTATTTTTGTAGTAGCTAAACTAGGTGGTGTTTTCCCCTTGTAGAGTCTCACCTGTGAAACAGAAAAGAGGTATAGAGAAAAACTGCCAATCTTGGACTGCAGTTAATGCCCAGGAGATAGTTCTTTATTGAGGAGTTATAGGGTAGGAAATACAGGGCTTTATATTTCTATTTTGCAAAACATCCTAGATACACCCTTTCTCAAAACAAAAATTCTTTTACTAGGACCCACCTTTACAAACCATACACAGAAGGGGGCCTAAAATGCGAAGTACTTTCTGCCTGTAATATCCCTTAAAAATTCCTGTGTAATACAACACTTTTATCATACATTAACGTTGGCATTGGTGGCTCAATACATACATAGCAACGTGCACAAAAGGCAATTACTTAGAAGCAGGTGAAGACTTTTGTGCATTTCAAAGCTAAGTCATAGATTGTGTTTTAGCAACCGTACGTGTATATTCTTCAGATTACCAAAAAAATGGGACTGGGTCTGCTTGCACAGACCCCAAATCCCCCCCTACGCCGGGCGAGGGGCCGCGGGCGGCCGCGTCTCTCCGCGGGCGCGCAGCCGGAGCGCGCTTTCCCCGCGCCCAGCGCCGGACAGGATCCCGCAAAACTGAAAGCAGGTAGAGGCACTTCCTGCAGGCAGAATTAAAGAGAGAGAAAGGGAGTTTTCCTCTGATCTCCCTCAAAAACCAATCAGGCCAGATCAGCCAGGCGTTGATTCTCCCTCCGTCCCTCCTACACCTTTTCCAAAGGCCCAATGGCCTTGTCCCTCTGGGAGATTGACTAGAGTCACATGAGCTGCACCAAGGGCAGGTAACTCAGGAGAGGGGAAGGGGAAGGGGGAAGGAAAAAAAAAAAAAGAGAGAGAGAGAAAAAAAAAAAGCTCAAGCCCAGGCTGGGCTTCTGCCATGATGTCAGAGGGAAAGAAACCCACAGCTTGCTAATTTCACCTCCCAATCATCCCCGGGAAGAAGGAGATCACCGGGAACAGGTAGAGATGCAAGCTTTCTCCATTTTTTTTGTCTCAAACACCCTTACCTCCTAAATAGCTCTTTCTCTCCTCTTGATACTGTGACTCCTCGTTCGCTTCTTTCCCCCTTGATCACTTGGAGGTAGGGGGTGAGCCTTGTGGGATTTTTTTGTTCTTTGTTTGTTTGTGTGTCTCTTTTTTTCTTTTTTTTTCTCTCTTTTTTTTGACCTCTGCTTTTGATTGTAGTTGTTTCCCCCTGTGGTCATGACGGCTTCGCACAGTGACTCTTTGGTGGTGTTGTTTGGGGCAACAGCTGGTGCATATGGGGCTAAACTGGGTTCGGATGAGAGGGAACTAATTCTCTTGGTGTGGCAAGTTGTGGATCTACACAGCAAGAAGGTATGGCTTCGACACCCGGTCCGAGGGCGCGTTCCCTGGGCGCAGGGCGAGCAGGCTCGCCCGGCCGCTCGCCGCCTCCCCGGAGCCGTTTGTTCATTTCACAAATGCACCGAGGGGAAGGGAGGGAGCGGGGCCCCCGTGCCCGGGGGTCATTCACTCATCGGGTTAGTCACTCAAGAAGGTCCTTTTTGTTCCGTTTTAAGGAAAGAAGTGACTTTTAAAGAAAGTTTGGCCGCTTCCACCCCCCTGCCCCGTCCCCCGTAAAACATTTGTAGCTTCAAATTCGAAGATGTCTACGGCCTTTTGAAGCTTTGAAACAAAAAGCTGCCCTCAGTAGGCTCCAGACGTGCATGCTTTCATGGGAGCTGTCTCAGGGCAACCGTTGGACCCTTTGCGGCCTGCTGCGGGAGACTTTTTTTTTTTTTTTCCGTTTTTAACCAATGTTTGGATAACCTTTAAGAGAATATTGACTTCTTTTAATTTTTAGGCTAATCTGAAAATATGCTTTAATTTTTTTTTCCAAAAGTCTTATCATAAACAAGAACCCCCTAGAGATGAAGGGCTTTGATAAAACAAACATGACTATCAATTTCATGAACAGATTCTGGAAACTGCCTTAACATTATTGTGTGATCTCCCATTTGCAATTAACAACTCCCGCAAAAATCGGTGCTAACTGCGAAAGGCGTCACATGAAAACCGGCTCCGATTCACCGAAGCAGAGAGCGTGGCTCTCCTGGGTGGGAGGGAAGGAAACTGAGGCAAAAGGTTTCGATTTGTGAAATCGACAAATGCTTTTGCTCATTGTGATTGTTATCGGGAACGTGATACTGCACCTTTCTGATTTTTCCACAGTCTGAACACGTTGTTAAAAAGAGCTAATTCGATTGTTCCTCACTTTTGCCCATCATTTCTTAAATGTTTTTAGGTAGGGACACTACACAAATCCCTGGTGAAAGCAGACAATTTGGACTTAAGTGACCAGTGTCGGGAAGTGAGTGGCTTAACACCAGAGGGATTGGGCAAAGCTGAGCCACTGGACCGGGTTCTTCAACAGGTGAGGTGCTGCTCTTGGGAGCAGGGGCTATTCAGGGTGAAACCTGGGACAAGATTCAATTGATCTGATAAAAGAAATAGCCTTCAATTTTGCTTTTCACTTCGAAATCACTAGCAAGTTTTTGTGCTTGTTTTAAAGCTAACCCAAAAGAGACCTGAACCATTTGAAATGGGAACCCCGTAATTCTGAAACAGTTATGTACATACTGGCAGATTTGAGCTGATGCTCTAGTCCTTGGAAGATCTGGCTTCTGATTATTTTGATGGGTCTACTTTTATTCCATATTTCTCTTACTCAAGCCTTAAAAGAGTAGGCCGATAAGAGCACTATTTAATTTAGCAGTGCTAATCAAACTTTCAAAGTTCAGGTGGTATGTTTTAATTTACAGGTTCACTGCTATAGTGTGTATTTAAAAACTTGACCTTTTCTCATTTGTTGTTCTTAAAGTTAGTTGAAATCTTCAAAACTATACTTACCTAAAACATCATCTGTGCTTGTTGTGTATCACTCTTTTCCAGATGAGCTTGATTAGTTTATAAAGTGAGTGGGCTTTTTTTCCTACAATTTCTGTATTTTGCTCTTTGGCTCACTTAATATCACACTAAGGCAGTAAATCTGTAAATTTGTATGATCCTTGCAGTTCAAGAGGCCCTAAGTTACCTAAAAAATTTTAATGCAAGTAGTGTATACATATGCAGTTCCTGAAAGCTTGCTTGTTTTCACTGTCTTTTCTAGATATGAAATGTGCTTGAATGGAAAAATACAATAGTGCATTTTTGTGTAACATATAAAACTGGCTTTCCACACCTTGTCTGAATCATTCGTAGGTGTGTTTCAGCAAGAAACTTGCTTAGGCAGTAAAACAGGTTCATGTTGCTGTAACTTCTAGTGACACAGATAACTTGGCAGACTAGGTCCTAACCCTCTTTGATACTCAATGGTTAACACTTCACTCTGGAGTGAGTATCTTTGAAAATAGAAATGTGTAACTTTTATGTGTCTTAAAATCTGTCAACATTAGCTGCAGATGGCACTTATTCTACTTGCACTAGTTTTGCTAGAGTCCAAGCCCCAGAGGTGATTTTTTTTTTTTTTTTTAAAGCTTCAAAATAACCCCTGAGAAAATGTGCAGCTGCAGGTTTGATCTTGTCCCAGATCTTGCACTAAAGACATCTGGAACAGCTTAGCCTAGTACACTCTGTTTACCTTTATAACAGACACACTTTAATTATACCCAATACCTTATGAGAGATTGTATCTTATTGCCGTAAACTGCACTGTAGGTGGGTCTGCTTTAGCAAATAAAAGGAAATACTACCTTTGTGTGTACGTGGGTAGAGACTCTTGAAAAACAACAATTTTCTTCCTTTTTGGTTGGCATACCTATGCAACTAAATAATGATTTTGCTGTTAATTGTTGGATGCCAGTTGTGATGTGGCCAGTTCCGTCATAAGTCTTCTGGAACACACTTTACCTAAGCTCGTCTCCCTTCCCCTCCATGTGTTCAGACTCCGTGGGAGTTAGGAGAGAATTAATTCATCCTCCCACGTGCAATGGTGGCAAAAAGCAGAATTCCGTATTCTTTAATAGTAGATCCTTCTCTGCATGTTTGAAGATAAATCCATTAAATATTTTAATTGCATCATGTATTTTAAGGATGAGTCAGGTATTTGTCAACACATACAGATTTTCTTTTTTTTCTCAGTTAAGTGTTTTGATTAGCAAAAGCACGGGTGGGTGACGTGGTTATTTGAAAAGGAGGAGGAAAAGGAAGTAGACTTGTACCTTGATTTGAGATAATGTTATAGAGTATATGAAACTAGCTTTCCACACCCTGCTTGGATCGTGGTAGAAAATTTGATGATGCAGCTGAAAATCGCTCACTTTAGCACACATCTCAACCATGTAAATGAAAGTTTCAGTGCCTGCTTCTGGCTTTTGCCTCAGGTTCCCAGTTTCTACATGTAGAGGGAAGTGAGAATCAGCAAGCACAAATCCACTGTAACTTTTATCCGTGCTTCAGAGGTCTCTCCCAACCTCAACCATTCTGTGATTCTGATTCTGTGATTCAAAACTGATAAACAGTGGATCAGCTATTGTAGGTCTGGAGTTTTTCCACTGACCACAGAAAGCCTCCTTCTATTACTATTTAGTTCACTTTCCAGCAATGATTGGGTCTACCAAAAGCCTGTAATCTGTGGTTAAGTCTTTACTCTGCTTGTAACAAGGCACTTCAACAAATCATGCATCATTTCAATTTTACTTCATATTCTTACAGTGTTACATCTCACACGACTTACTACTTGGGTTTGTCTTAAGAAATATTCTGAAACAGGGTTCCCCGCCAATATATTTTTGCTGTGTAATTTTACAAAGCGAGGTTCTGAAGCACAGTGCACCCAAATAACCAAGCTGTTTGCTGCAGTGTATGTTCTGTACATTTTGCTGCAAGTTTTTAAATACTGTACTTGTCCAGGGTAACAAGCATTTGATTCCACAGATGCTAGTGCATTTATGGGATCCAGCTATATTTTCTGGTAGGTGATGTGCCATGTTTTGATACCGTGTTTTGGGTGGGGAGGGGAGATCCTGATAATGTACAAATATTAGGGAAATAGTTACCTGAAGTCATAAAATGTGCACCCTTTGGAAGCAGTCTGCTTGATGTATTTAGTTGAAAATGGCATTAATAACTTATCTCAATTGTTGGACCAGTAATGGTGAACTTACAGCTGCTGACTGTGATGTGGTGTCGTAGTTGCAGAATGCTACCAAGTAGAAAAATGTGAGGATTTTTTTAACAAAGTAGGAGATGTCTTGTTCAAGTGTGTATTTGGAACTGTCTTGAGCCTGTGATGTCAGCCTCTAAACATGCATTACCTACACTACTTACTAAAGGGAATAGCATCTTACGTTTCTTCCTGCATTACTAGGACATTCTTGCTGGGTTTCATTGTTCAGCTCTTCAAATCACAGGACTGGCTTATTTACCATGTTATTTATATTTTTCTAAATAACTGCTGGAGCTTTATTGTTTCCCAGTTTCCAAGCTTTTAAGGTAGAAAATTATTTTCAGGTTGCTCTCTGAAACCTTGCAGGAATGGAAGCTTGCTTTTAAAGAGCAAAACCAAAATGAACTTTGCCTTTCAGCCCCATTACTCTGTCATCAAAAAGCTGACATCTCCATGTGCTTCTCTGATTCTAGCCATGGGGGTTCTAAGTTAAAGATCGAATACTAAGTTGAAAGTGTTGTGGATTTCTTAATCCTTCCCATACAGAAAACCTGGCTGAATCAGCATGACTTGCCTTAAGACATGTTACTTTCCTTTTGCAAGGCAATATTTGCATGTCTCCCTGACAAAGGATAAGTCTAAGAAGAGCTAATAATTTTTGGAGAGCTGTCTGCAGTATTTAGCTGTAATTACCATCTTACTTTGAAGGATATACATAAAAAGGGAGAGGTTCTCATGAGAGCTGGGTCTGCTTTTGGACCTATTAAAAGCATCCAAATTTCATCTATGGATTGACATTTAAGTATTAAAAAATTGTTTGAAAGACTGTCCTAGTCTTGCTGATGTTTCATTGCATTGTACATTGAATCCAATACATCAATGATAGATTCGATTCATATTCTTAAACATAGAAAGACAAAGCTGGGCCTTTCCCCCCTGCCACTCTCCTAAACTATGCATAAATTGAAAAAACTGAGGGGTTGCCACTTAATCAGATGATAGCAAATTACCAGTTCTCTAAAGCATGTTTGGATGCCTATTGATCATCCAGCTGAGCTGCAGGTGCAACTTGTTTTCTCACATATCAACAAATTCAGCAAGAAACAAGCTGGTTAGATGAGCATTTGGAAACAAATGGGATGGGGGGAGAGGCGGAAGAACCAGTGAATTCCTCTAACCTGATAAACCGGTTACAACTTTTTTTTTTTTTAAGAGAAACTTGTTCTGCAGCCTCTTCTTCACAAAGTGCTAGCAGAAAGTTTTCTCGGCTCGCTTGCCAGCTGTCACACCTTCATTTTGGATAAATGATTTTTTGAAAATTTTTTTTAATACACCTCTGAACCTTTAGACTGCAGAAAAAAGCCTGAAAATGCAGGGTGTGTTTTGTTTTGGTGTTGTTTGGTTTGGGTTTTTTTTCTGGTGTGTGTCTCGTGGTTGGTCTTCCCTCAGTAAAACTCCTAACAGGGTCTGTATTTTGGAATATTTGCTGGGTATGAGTTCTGAATTTTTGGAGCAGGTGTCTGGCAAACTTTTGGCAAGTGTTACTGAGTTGGCTGTTATCTCCACAACGAATACTTAGGGTGTAGTTTCACAAGATTTGGCTTCAGTAGCAAAGCCAGCTTCTTGCTTGCCCCTGCACCATACTTTGCCATCTTTTTGTTGTGTCAGTAAAACTCTTTGTGAAGCTGTGCTGTAAACAGGATCACTGAAATGAGCAGGTAGGGTGGGAACTCCTAAGCTGCTTTGCTGTCCAAGCTCACGTCCCATGAAACTACACCCTTTGGTTGTATTTTCATGATCCAACATGTTTGATGGCGATACCAGCTTAAGGTATTTCTGCCCCCGCATTACGTTCTCAAGCTGCAGTTGTATGAAAACTTTTTAGTGGCACCTTTCACTTAGGTAGGTGCTGCTACATGGACCTCTCTCACCTGCATTCTGCCAATACAAAAGTTTTTGGGGCTGCATATTAAACTGGAGCAGGGCACTGTTCCAAGCTACAAATAGTTCTGGTTTGGAGCAGTTCTGTCTGATCACAGTGTGGCAGATTAGGTAGTTTTTCTGAGGGCAGCCATAGCACCATGTGTGGACAAGCAGTGCGGGTGAAATGAGAGAAATGTTTTAAGACAGGTTGGCCACCAAGCAGTTTGTATTGTGAAACTGTGGCCTTGGTTTGGTATCAGCAGTGAGTGATGAGGATTTCCTGACAGACACAAGGTGGCCTTCAGGTTGTCAGGGCAGGTAAGCGATAAACTCCTGCTGTTACAGGAGGGCTGAGTGTACTGTGTGTGTGTAGCCTTATGCAGGGTTCTTACTATGTATTAGCATCTAATAGCTCCCTATTTCCATTGAAGAGCTTAGATGAGCATTGGTTTAAACTATTGATACCTAATATTGGAATATCATCAGTCTTTATTGTGGGGAAATAAGGATGCACTAATGCTTCCTGTAGCTGCAGGCTGTTACAGCGTGGAATTTTTTTTCTTTAGCTATGAAAATGGATGGCTAACTCTTGTTTCAGAACCCTAGTTGTAATTCTGTTGTTAATGGTATAGGTAAACTATTTTTCCCTTTACGAATCCTCTGTGCTACCCAGCTCCCACTACATTATTATTGAAACACTCAAATTTGTTCTCTCAAAAACAGAGAAGAGTTAATAGCAGAAACAGTTCCTCTGTTATATACATAATATATGTATGTATACCTGAATATACATATGTAGATCATGTTAATGCATTTGTTATTGGCAGCATTTCTGTTCTGTTAGGTTTTGTGGAAAAGCAATAACCTTAGCTTCTCTGAAGGCTGCAATACTTTCATCTGAATTCCTTGAGTATTCCCTTAAACCTTGCTTTGTTCCTGTATGTAGGTGTATTTCACTTCAGAATGAGCAGAGAATTAAATAAAGGAATTTGTCTGAAGCTGCATATTCTTTTCTGTGCAAGCACAACAATGTGGTAATCTTGGCTAGCTGGGCTGTGTTCTTCTCTTAAAATTAGAAGTGCCAATATTCAATAGAAGTGAATAATTTGGCTTAGTGGTTTGAGGATGAGCCTGAGTAGACTTTTTGTGATAGCAGATGCTGCTGCTTGTTCTGGTGAAGTTAACCAGCAACATTAAATCTCTTACCAAGTCTGGGTGGATTAGCATATATAGAAAAATAACCTTTGCTATGACTTGTCCAGGATAGCTTGAAACGCCTGTCTTCACACAGTGTGATGTCGTGCAGTGTTTGAAAACTGTCTCACTAGCACATTTGGATGTTCTTGCAGCTATAATATTGTATCTGAATACTTGAATTTCTCTTGAAATTTTACTTGCAGCTTTTTAAAAAAAGTCATTTGAAGACTGTAAAACACAGGGTAGAAGCCTTTTAATACAAAGATTGCTGGATTACATGATCCTCAAAGACTCTGAACTTCTTTAACTCGCTGTAAGTAGCTACTGAAAAAGTCACTGGAAATGTGTTAATGAACTATTGTCAGGGTTTTCAAAAGTGGCCAGGGAATAATAAATGAGGAATAAAGGATTTGTAGTCTACCATTTTGACAATAAGTATACATGCAGTGCTTCTAGCAGTTCTTACATGTTAACATGGAAGCAGCTTAGAAAACTTCGTGTGGATGCTCTGGATTGTCTGCAAACCTCCACTGTTTCCCTCTTCCTCTGGTAGCATTTTGTCTAGTTCTTGTCACAGCTTTTGAAAGGATTGCACAGTTCTTGCATCTGTGTGTTGGTTTACTTGGAACTTTTTTTTTCCTTTCTAAAAAAAAACCAACTTTGTTATGCAGAAGGTCTTAGGTAGCTAAGTGCTGCCAAAACGAGGGCAACATCTCTGTCAACGTGTTGCAGCACTTCTTTGCTGAACAGTTAGGTTTAAGTGTGACGCATAGATACTGGAATTGATATTGCTAGCAAAGCAGTGTTGTGGCCAAAACTAAAAATGCTGATTGGAGATTAATTTTTTTTTTTAGCAACATAATGTCAGCCCTGTTTTATTTTATAATTTCTATGGTTAAAATTGGAACTTTTTAATTAGAAGCATAAACAGTAATTCTTCCTCTTCCTCACATTCATGTCTTTGCCATCTCCTGTCTGCTCTGGAAAAGTTTTTTTTCTTCATAATAGTTGCTGCTTTGCATAAAAACTGCAGAGATATCACGTTGTTGTTTTCCTTCATGATCAATTTCTGTTAGCTACAACCTTATTTCAAGAAAGGAGGAAAATATTGGTACTGTGAAAGGCAACTTCATGTGTGTGTCCTAAGAATGTACTGAATCAGAAGTCATGTTTGCTCTACAAACCATTTTTTAGTGCTTTGCTCTGATAAATGTGTGTTGATTTTCTTTAAACTGTTCACAGCTTACTCCAGTATACTTCTATACAGTAGCCTCTGTTCTTGCTTTTTTTATGAACAGCTGTTTTACTAATCTGTCCCTCATTCATTAAGTCTGCATGCTGTGAAGGTAGATGTGACTTATAAGATAAATATTACACAAAAGTTATTGGGAATTGAAATTTAAATGCTCACCATTTGTGATGAGTGAGAAAACAAAACAAAAAAACCAACCCTGCCACTTCTCCCAAACTTTCATTTAAAAATATTTTAGTTTTTCTTTCCCCCTGCTACCTTTCTTTGTGGAGCTGCAGTGGGCAGAGACGGGCAAAAAGTGTTGAGAAATGGATATTGTGTGAGTACTAAAATATTGGAAAGAAACTTAATTTTAAGATTAAGAAACAGTTGTATTCTCTTTTGCAAAAACTTGGCTCGTGTGATGATTTTGGACACCTGTTACCTTAAAAGAAAAGCTTCTATTACTAGAGCTCTAGGGCAGTCTCTGAATTGTGTTTATCATTCTTACTGAATTGAAATAAAAACGTAGTGGTGTTTCCATTCTCTGGCTCTAATTCTAGAGAAATTTAAGCATGTGCTTTAACATTATAATGAATTGTGTAGACGTTGGCAGTGTGTGAAGTTAAACGTCTTTACAGAAATTATGGCAGAATTACTTTCCTGATACGTCATTCTGTTGCAGTGAATTGCACTAAGAGTAAAGTAGAGTTATAGTATGCAACTTGGAAAAGAAAAGTACAAAAACCACTGTGGAGGTTTTGCTTTGTAAGTATATCTTATTGTAGCTGTGTACCTGAAAGTTAATTTAGGAGTCCTTTGCAGCTGAAGAGAGACACAAAACAGTGTATAACACATCAAACATCTTGAATCAAATAACTATTGTATTGGAGGGGGATGTATGAGATTGAGAACTGGAAAATACATAGCAGTCACAAGAATATGAGTATGACAGAGTTTTGGGGTTTCCTTGATTGATTACTCAAGTGTATTAGCCAGTGTTATTTCTTACAGTAGAATTAAATTTACAGGATGAACTTTTGCTTATCGTAAAGCATGTGAAATGGCACAATGTAAATATTAAGTGCAGCAGAAGAAAACTCCTGCTCTTGTGGTACGTTTAAAGAAACAAAAGAAAATATAAATCAACCCCTTCTTCCTATAAACCTCAGACACTGAGAATTGATCACAAGAAGCTGTGTGACTTGCTTTGTATTCGAGACAACTCATATCAAGTCTTTTCAGTCATAATGAACTCACTTTGGAAACAAGAAGCTACCTGAAAGAGCAGGTGTAGCTCTATAAGAGGAAGCAACGTCTAAACAATGCCACCATTAAAATGTCCTTTTTCTGTATTGGGCAGGTCTGAATTCCTTGGAAGGCCAAGTGTAAGTTCTGATCTTACTCAGTTATGAAAGGCTAAAATCTCAGAGATAATAACTTCTTACTCTCACTTTTCCTTTTATCAAACATAATCAATTCCTGATGCATGGGGTTGCTGCCCTGATCTGTGACTTTAAAATTTCAGACGTTAAAGGCAAGCTGACTTAGGGATCTACTTCCACTTCTTCTTTATGTTTTTGTGAAAGCCTGTTGAACAAGAAAGGGAAAACTCCCTGTTTCTGAGGCAGAGTAGAGCCAGTTTATAAAAGTTTTATTCTTTTGCTGATATTTGTAAGGGTTTGAGCAAGAATCACTTGTATTCTTATATAAGCAAAGATACTTCGTGGATCTGAAGGCTGTTATTCAGGGAGTCCATGCCTGTGATATTCTTACAGCGTAAGTTTAAAGGAGAGGCAGGAGTATGAGAAAATCTTGAAGGAAACTGAATTGTGCATAATGGGTACATCTTATTTCTTTTTATGTTTCCTCTTCTTTTTACTTTCCCTGGATATTACTACAAAAACAACCTGAAAAACAACCCAATAGAAAAAACATTCTTTAATTTTGCAGGTATTGGCTATTCTACAACTGGTTAAGCTTGCACTACAAACAATGAGGTAGTGTTGAGTAAATAGAGCAGTACCATGCATAACAGTCAATAGAGCCAGTGCTAAAGATCACATTGCTAATGAAAGTTTGTCCTTGAAACAGAGGTAAGTGGGAGTGGGGGAGGTATAGAACACTGTGAGAGAGAGCTTGGGCTTAAGTCAAGACTCTAGGAAATATTGCAGTCACAGCATTAATTAAAACCTGGAGTTTGGAAAGTATGTTCAACCTTGTCTTTCAGGCTGTAATGAGTTGCTCTGTGAGTTGAGCTGATAGCAAGCAGCCTGTGAGGAGTGTGAGGCACCATTGTAATCCTGCTTGAAATGTAGGTAAAAGGTTGACAGAGTACGGATTTTTTGCATTACTAATAATCAGAGTTTCCTTTTGCTTAAAGACAGACTCATGAATAATCTATGCTAACAAATGCTAAGGTGTTCTGCAAGATATGCATTTTTTTGCATTACTTTGTTGGTTTTGATAGGTAGTGGCCTCTTTCATACAGATTAATTGAAAGGTGAAAACTTATTTTATCTCAGTAAGTGTTTCCTTATTTAGCAGTTTCCTGACATATAATATAGCAGTAAAGTCCAGAAACTGTGAAATTCTTATGTTGCTGGACTGGGGTGCTTTATCTTACACAAGGCTAACTTCAAGTAGCTTATTTGTGGAGTACTCTGTGTATTTCAGCACTCTATTATTAAAACAGATTGTGCTTTTGGAGATAAAAGCTGTGACCTGATTGCTGTGACATTTAGATGGTTTGAACCATGGTCTTGCCTTTTATGTTTAATGCATTACCTGAATTAGATGCTGTAGATACCATAGCTGGAAAGCATGCAAATAATCTGGTGTTGCAAACTTCCATCTAAGAAATAATTAATCAAAAATGGTCATAAAATGCTCAAGTGGCATGGGTTGGACAGATCTTTGTCTTGGCAGAAAGTTAGATTTTTGCTTTCTTTCTTAGGAAGAATTAAAACTTAGTTAGCTGTTGTTTACTTTGTCGCACAAAGACCCAGGACCAATTAAAATGAGCCAAATAAACAAATAATGTGGAAGTTTCACCCTTAAGACAGTTTATCACAGTCCTGAGTCACAATGATCTGTTTTCTATGCTCTACAAACTGTCACTGGACAGACAAAGCATGACAACTGTTGCTCCATTTCTGTATTTCATAATCTACCTGTTGCTGAACCATGCCAAACAAACCTATTTTTATGCAGAAAATTAGCTGGAGGCTATCCTCATCTAAGCTAAAATTTGCAGTCCCTCTATGTAATTCTGAAGGAGTATGACGAATTTTAAAGTACTTTTCTATGTTTTGTTGAATGGAAGGATGTGACAAACTTGGAGTACCTTCCATTTTTCTCCCTTGAACTCTTGCAGTCATTATAAGAGGTATATGTAGACTGTGTGCCTTCCTGACTTCAGAACTCTGTGGTGACCAGTGTGATGATGACAAGGAGGACGACAGGGTGGTATTACTTCCTGGAACTTCAGCTTCCCAACAAAGTAAAAGATAAAGGTGGACATCTTAAACAGCTTTAAAAATATAATTCTGTATTTTTTTAACTACTACTTTTGAAGATCTGTGGTGTTTCGAATTTTATGGCAGAACCACAAGCATAGGATAGTTGAGACCTTAACCCTGTTACCTTCGTTAGCTCATGCCATGGGTGGAAAAGAATTGATTTTTTTCTATGAAAAAGGCAACAATATGAGTTTATGTCTATACAGAGACACAGTGTAGATGAAACTGCTTCGGAACAGCGGCAGAAGCAGCAGGATGTGTGATACCTGGTTTGCTGTTGTTGGACCTCTATTGGGGAAAGAATACAAAATGACAACAAGATTAGTAGGCAGTAAAAACCAACATAATATACTTGAGGAGAAGACAGTCTACAGTGCTTGAAGCTCAGTGCTGCATCTCCTTGAGACTGAGGAGAGCAAACCTGCTCTTACACTTGCAAATTCCAAAGTTGGATGGAAACTCTGACTGTTTTTGGGTAATATGTACATATGTCTCTCTCCTGAGTACATTTATGGTGGCCATTGTGACTGATTACTCACTCAGTTATTTAATACAGTTTATAGTACCTCAAGAGGCATAAGGTGATACGTAATTTGACTAGTCATATTGAGCACAGTTATATTGTCTGTGGCATGCTGGAAATGAAAACCATGCTTTTGTCCAGGCTAGTCTTCAGTCACTAAATAATCTTGGGCATTAGTGTTCAGTAGAGCAAAAAATTGCTTTCCTCTTAATAGGAGAAATCAAACTGGCAATATTGGTTTTGAACATTTCTAGTGAGGGGACCTGGGCTGCCTCTGTCATTTTCTGCAAGTTTCCCCTGCAAAGAAATAAAACCAAGGGGCAATTTCTTTTTCATGTTTGTGTCTTACTGTATTTAGTTACTATTCACTTTTCCTATTTTGCTAGAAGGGGAAAAAAAAGTTAGTTGCAGCTTGTGGCTGCACTGTGGCTTACACTTTTTTTTTTTCTTTTTTTCCATACAGCAATTTCAGTACAAGGTCACCATGTATCCATTATCAGCCATGTGGCAGTTAACAGATGAACAAAGGCAAGGGCTTACCATAGGATTCTCTGTTTAAAAAGTTACCTAGCACAATAAAGGGTTATCATGCTTGTAAATACTGCTGAAATGCAGTCTGTGCACCTCCCAGTAGTATCGACATGCTTTAAATTCCTCCATTGCATGGATAAGGCTGACATTATCACCAGGGTTTGAAGAGTGAAGGAGCAGAAAACTGCCCATAGAGAGTATTGTAAATAAATGTGAAACCCTTGTGGGTGTAGGGTCTGAGGCACAAAGTCCAAGTGAAAATATTTCCCAAAGTTGACATGTCATGGTATGTTGCGTGTATTCAAGCTTTGTATACCAAACCCATGGCTTGTTACTCTTGAAATTTCTCATGCTATATTAGAGCCTTTAAGTCTTAAGGGAGACTTCAGGGTTGCTGGATGTTTGTTTTTTTCAGTGGTGCTCCAATCTAGCTTATGTTTTGGTGGCAGAAAAGTTCTGTTAATCAAATTTGGCTGCGTCTCACCTCTTGATTTCTTCCCCTTCCCCCCCACCCCAGACAGGTCCTTCCCCAATACCCCCCACACACACACATGTATACGCTATGGTGGCATTGATGTAATGATCTCTAGTGTAGCTGCAGAATAGGCAAAACAGAGAGACTCCAAAGAGATCAGAGAATCAGACAATAGCTGAGGTTGGAAGGGACCTATAGATGTCGTCTAGTCCAACCCCTGAAAGCAGGGTCAGCTAGAGCAGGCTGCCAAGGACCATATCCAGTTGGGTCTTGAATATCTCCAAGGATGGAGACTGCAACTTCTCTGGGCAGCCTGTTTCAGTGCTCAAGCACTGGAGATCTCCTTTCTGGAACCACACCTGCAACTATGTAATTGGTTTTGGGTGTTTGCTGGCAATAAATTGTAGAGGACTTTCTGTAAAATCAGGCTTTGAGGCAAGAACTGCAATGTCTTTGCCTGTTGAAGCAGAGCTTGGAGTAGAGCATCTTCAGAGACGCCTTTTTGGAGATTGTAATTTCTTTTCCATGCTTCTCTTACCTGAAAGAAGACAGATCATTGTTATATGCTCTATGCTACAAGCAAAGAATGACCCACACCAAAGGCCTAAAAGACAGTCTAAAGCTCTAATGTAGTGAATTACAGTAATGTCTAATAAGTAATGATGATTTTTTTTAACACAGGTAAGACTGGATATCATACATGGTTATAAACAGCATGGCTTTAGTCAAAGCACATGTGATGTTCATTGCAAAGTGGTAGTATATATGATGTTAATATGTGAAGTATGTGGTCTCATTGCTAGGAGAGCTGCAATTAGAAAAGTTTAACATCTCTTTCAATTGATAGTTCATATATGGCGAAGCATGAGAGTATGCATGAGAGTGAACTCTGATATTTCTGGATTGAAAAGGAAGTGCTTTATGTGGTTGCTACTTAAGTTGTTTCTGCAACATGAAACTGCTATATATGTATAAGTCTGTATAGATCTTATAGTATTATTGATTTGTTTTGGTAAATTCTATTTGATAATCTGTCTGACAGACTATGAGCTGTAGTTCTCAAACTTCATTATACTAATAGAATGTAACAAATTTCAGGACTTAAAGAAAATGTTGAGAAATATAGTGAATTGAAATTTAGAAATAATTTTCATAAATTTAGAAAGTCTGAATTGTTAGACGTGCAAACATGAAAGTTCAGCTGTTCTGATGAGTTTTTTAATACTATAATTCATGTTACTATATATAATGCTATACATAAACATATGCATGAGTACACAGAGATACATGTATCTGTATATTAGAGCTGCCTGCCTGTAATGGTTTCTATGCTGCCCTCCACTTTTTTTTCTAGTAATTAATTACTGGAGGAAGTCTCTTATGTAGGTAAAATAATTTGTGAAGGAGATCTAAAGTAGATCTCTAGCTCCTGCTTCGCAAGGAGATGCCTGCTGGTCAGAGTGGAAATTTATTATTGATTTCTTGAAATGCATATGGGAAAAAAACAGCAGGTAGCTAATTTTCCAGGTTTGAGCAAAAGAGATATAAGCAGTTCACGTTTATGTGCCTCAGATAAAACCTTTAAAAAAACAGATAAAACGGTGTATTTTACAGATCTGTGGAGTATATTTTCACTTTCTCTGGGACAGTTACATATAAGTAATATGAGTTCTTTAAGCTCAAGGGCATATATTGGAATATATGAGCCTATGTGAGCCGAAATAACTTTCTTCTAAGTTATTCCTGAAAGTTTTCCTTTTAATAATGACCAAAAGATGTCACTCCTGAATAAGTTGTTTTTGGGGTTTCTGTTTGTTTGTTTTCAAAAGACTGATCTAGGATGTTAAGCCTGTTCAGATTCTTTTGACAGGTTTTATGCCAAATCAAGTATCATCTGTGTCTCACGTCTTAATTTTTGGCTGGACCAGGTGTGAGTTGTCCTCCCACCTAAGTCTAAAGATGGCATAGAAGCCAAAATAAGCACTTTTTGATATGCTAATTTGGCAGAAACTTGATCATGTATTTATGTGTAATCACCAAACTGTTATCTCTGGGCGATTTAGTAACATGCCTGTTGATACCACTGATTTGAAATCAGGTCCCCACACTGTGAGGACCATCCTTTGTGCAAAGAACATAGATAAATTTAATAACTCATCTTTCTACTTGGGAATAGATGCATGTCTAGCTAAGCATGGTCTACAAGCTAAGCTTCTTTCTGGAGTTTTTTTTATGCTTTAGCATAACATTCCAGACCTGGTTAAATTGCAAGGATGCCTTTAATTCTGAAGCTTTGTGAATAATTTTGTTTCTTGTCTGGTGCTGTTAGCTGTGATGGGTCAGTAGGGCTAAAAGAAGCAAAACAGAAACTTTGGGCTAAAGGAAAGGATCCCATTTTGAAGATGCACTAGGAGCTGCTGGAGGTCTGATGAATAAGCAGCAGCCAAATTTTCTGTTATTTCTTGGAGGTGAATTAAAGAGAGAATCTGCCAGAGTATCTTGGTGTTTTAGAAATGGTTCAGTTGACAGCATGGATGCATTCTGCAACTGAATTATCTCAGTATTTCATTACCATGGCAGGCACAGATACAGCACAGATGCAGTGGCCTTTCTCAAGGATGAGAGCTATTTTTAGTTAGGGAAATGAGAATATCCAAATAGCCAGAGGTTTATTTCAGTGCTTTGTGCATCATAACTATAGAAAGAACTTAATGAGGAATCTTCTCGTTTCTCTAAGATCCACAGCTTTGTTCAGTTGTAGTTAAGGCAACATGAAGGGGGCTGTGTCATTTCAGCCACTTGGGATTCATTTGCAGAAAACACAGCAGCTTGTGCTGGCTTTCATCCAGCTTTGCTGCTGGCGAAACATGTCTCTCCACTCTCTTTGTACTCTTAGCTACATGACCAAAATCCTGTTTAGCCAGTTTTTCAAACTGGTGCTCAAACTCTGTCCTTTCCTCTCACCACCTTTTCTCTAAGAACTGTTGTAGGTTTCCTGGAGGTAAATGTACAGAGCAGCTTGTTTGATTCTTCCTCTTCTGTCTGTTCTTTTTTTAATCTCAGTATTGAATTTTTGAACATGTTCCTTTAAATATGGTATGATTCATCAGAGCTCTACTAGAGAGACTGATCTGCTGGAATAAGCAATAAAGGGTGGAGGGTGATGCCAATACGCTGTGGTTCTTGCAGTTGAAATGAGGGCTGATTGCAAGATGCAAACAGTGGTAATTAACACTCTGTATAACTCTGTTGCTATGAAATGAGTAGATTAACAGGGGAGACACAGGGTGTGTGAGCTTGGTGGAGGAAGTCTTAAGGTGGGGCAGCTTTGCATGCTAAAGTGGGGGAGTGCTATGGAGGGCAGCATGAGGATGAATGACAGGAGGTAAATAGCTGAGAGAGTTTTTATTAGTGGAGTGAAGGAGATGTGGATGGAATTTATGAAATGACAGAGTTGTGGACAGGTTGCTCAACATGTGAGACAGAAAAATGTAATGTAAATCTGGCACTGGTCTTAACTTGTCCTTAGCTTGCTACATTTGGGTGTATGCTGGTTCGAGGTTGTTTTGAGATGCTGCCTGAAATTTGTAGTGTGAAAAAGCAGGCTGAAGATGGCTTTTCTGCCGGAATCCTGAATTGCTTAACTTATATTTCAGTGTGGCTTTCTAAACACATCTGCACTAGTTGCTTTAACTCCTTCTGATACATGTGATAGGCTGTATCTATTGCCTGAAAGACTTAAGGGTCCAGTGTACTCTATAGTAATGAGAGCTGGTCCATGGCTATGCTTTTTGTACTTAACGTTTCCAGAATTTGGAGACATCTCATGTAGATGAAAGAAGCTAGTTCAGGCTAATCTCAAGTATCTGTCATTCCTCTGTGGCAGTGTTATGCTTGCTGTTTTGCCCCATGCTCTTCTCCTAGGTGAATCTTCCCATTCACATTCTGCTACCTCATTCCTCTCCTCAGGTAACCCATGTGATAGCTAAGCTGTTTTGCATAGGAAGGATTGCTTATATCTCCTGACTATTCTTCCCACACTCCTTTTGCCCTCTTCTGGAGCACTACACCCCAAAGTTTGAAAAAGGCTGTTTTTAAAATAGAAGTTTCTAAATAAGCACTCAGCAAGGCCTGCCAACCTTGTGGCATTTTATCTAAGGCACTTAAAGCTGCTAGCCTCTAGTAAGAAAAGTAGAGGATTGTTTTGACATGTCGATTGCCAACTCCTTTCCAGTGGGACAATGTTGAATGTTATCACTGACATTTAATAAATATGCAGTGCAAATATGTAGGCTCAGTTAAAAATAAAAACAAATGCTGCCTCTCATGCCTTCTTTAAACCTTGGTATACTTGGAGTATTGGGCTTATTGGTGTCCTTATGCAATATTTCACTCTTCTTGATGTCTTCTGACCAGGGCCTTCTGAAAATAGCTATGTTGTGTATCTGTCTTTTCAGCTGTACGTTGTGTGGGAAACACCATCTATAAAAAATGTGAATATTTCAGTGCAAACAGTCTTGATTTTTACCAACTTGAGTTACACCATTTGGCCTGAGCATTTCCTCCCTTGTCCAAACATTTTTCTCCTTTTGTTTTCTAACTTGGTGAAGACTTTTTGAACTACAGTTCTTACATTTTATTTGTAAAGCAGGAGGCTGCATACATTTGCTGCTTGCCTGAAATTGTGTGTGCTGACTTCTTCTTGTATCTGATCAAAACAGCTCCCTAATTGCACTCTTTATATGGGCTCTTGTGCATCTTCAGAAGCACAGGGTACAAAGTTGAAGGTTTGGGGAGTGTTTTATTACTGTTCATCAGTAAGACTCGGCTTCCTTTTGGCAAGAATCCCTGTACACCTTCTGGAGCCTAATTCCTATCACCATTTCCAATCCCTTTTTACAAATATTTGCTCTTTACTACTTTCTGTTTTAACTTCTGGGCACAGTAAGGTGCTGCATTTAGCAAGAAGGCAATTCTCCTCATGTCTGTTATTGTAGTGAGAATATTTGTTGCTGGCCTGTGACTGTGGCAGTCCCCAGAACTGCATTTCTGAAGTGGTTCCTTTTGAGTCCTCTAGAATTTTCTTCTTTTTCTGGTGTTTACACATCAGCTGAGGTATTTTGAGCACTCTCAGATCTCAATTTTTCTGACTTTAAATCATCCTTAAACAATGACTTGCTTTATAGCCTCAGGTTCTTCAAGACTTCAACTTGTGGTAGGAACGTAACCTGAACTAGCCATCAGGAGGAAACTGGCTTTCTGAATCTGCAAGAATTTGGGTTGATTTTTTTTTTTTTTTTTTGAGGGGGGAGGTGTGTTTGGTTTTGTGTGTTTTGGTAGTCTGCAAAGAACTGCATTGTAAAGGGTTTTGGGGGGGATATTTCACCCTTCTTAAAGTTTCAAATATTTTATGTTTGATATTAAAGAACTTCATTTTATAGATATATCTATATCTGTATATATATCTGCAAATTAAGCAACTTACACAAGATGCTGATGTAAGTGCCTCTCCTCACTCACCTCTGCCCCTCAGTTCTCTGTCTTGATATGTAGTAGCCGCTACATATCGAGTCGTGGCTACTACTCGATATGTAGTAGCCACTACTACAGCATTTCTGAACTCAAAATGGTAGTGGAATGCTGGTTAGCTGTCCAAGCCTAGAAAAGGGCCTGAACTGGATTTGAGAAGTTATTCTGAAATAAAGCCTGGGTAATCATGTCTCTGCTCCTACTACATTGTGTTCAATACATGATTTCTCCCTTGTGGAGCCTTGCCTTTGGGACACAGATGCTGCAACATTTGTTCACACAATGAATACTCTGTAGCTGTGGGTTCAGATCATTAGGACATCATCTTTCCTGAGCAGAGACTGTAACTATGTAAAGTGTCACGTGTTGATGATAAAACAAACCAACCCTCTTTTCCCCGCATACCCAGGTAAAAAGACAGCATAAAGATATTGTCTTGAGTTTCAAGTCGACTTGTAATTTGCTTTTGAGGGTAGTTGTTTTGGAGTTGTAAGCTATTGCTGAGAGCAGTGGGTGGCTGCTGCATCATGATGTTAATTATTGCTTCGTTTGTGATGTGATGCTTTCCTGGGAGGGAGTAGCATCAAGAGGGAAGCTTAGAATAATTATAGTTGTCCCATTGAAAGTTAGCTAACAAGCTACTACTTACTGATTTGATACATGTAGGTACTATAATGCGTTAGTTGACTATTATGAGCAAGGAATTTAACACTGATATGGAGTAATAAAAGGCTAGAAACTGTTGTATAAGGATGGAAAATGATGTTGAACAAGACACGGATGGAGCCCTTTTCTTCTGAGAATTAACCTGTTGGGGGTTATCCATCGTATAGGTAGGGAAAAATTTTGTTTTATCTAGTGTTTGTACCTCTACCAGGAACTTTCATTGGCTTGGATCTGACTTGATTATAATTTCTCTTTTGAAGGTATTAGACCACAATTTGTTGGTTCTTCCATAGCATATAACTTTTGAAACATTAGTAAATCCTGATGGGTAGCTTTTTTCTTTTTGAAGTTCAAATAAAAAAAATATTAAGGGCATAACTGAAGTCAAAGGTGCCATAGGTGAAGAAAGGCTATTGCAAAATCTGTATTGTGGTTGATCTTGAAAGGGTTTTTTCTTTCAAATATTTCATAGCTTTTATAATAATCAGTTCAGATTTTGAACATTACCATTATAATACTATGATCTTTCATATGAACTCATAATTCTGCCGTATTGTCCGAATTGTTCTTTTTACCGTGCTGCTGGTGTTCTTATTTTCTAATCTGCAAATGCATATAGTTTCTTTGCCTACCTTTATCAGGAGCCCATGTCTGTCCTCCATCATGTTTTTTCAAAAGCTGTTACAAAGTGCTGAATTATTTTATCTTAAAAAAAAAAAAAAAGTTTTTATAATGGTAACTGCTTGTTTTATGGAATTATCCGTATCAGTCAGTACAATGACATTTATCACTTTATTTTTCAGTTTAGTCAGCTGGTATCCAGTGATTTGAAAGTACTTGGAAGGAGCTCTTACACACTCTGCAGTGATGGCCAGTTACTCATTCGACAAGTCCTCCACCCAGAAACATCTAAGAAGGTATGAGATCAGAACTGATACAGAAGGGCAGTACTATGTTTTAAGGACATCAAAAAAAATAGCTTATGTGAGATTGAGATGAGCAACACAATTCAACCTTGAACTATAATGTTCTGAGAATATTTAAGATGATCCCCTCCCTGTCTCAACCCTGTGTAGCAGATGAGTAGTTCTTGGCACTTGCTCTTGGCATTCAGCTACAGTACTTGAGGACTCCCAGATGAGAGTCATGAAGAAGAAAATTAGGAAAGACAGGATAGAGAAAGGAACAGTAGAAGTACTTTGAATTCTGTGTCTTAAGAAATGGAAGCAAAGGTACAGGTCTAACCTCAGCAGAGGTGATGGAGAACTATTGCTTTGTTTAGGCTTGAGTTAAACCACAGGTTCTGTGCGGAGCCATGGGTTTCTACCAAGATCTGAAATTGGTAGGAGCCATGTGTCAATGTCGTGTAGAGAGCAAACACACAGGCAGTGACTGGCTCTGGAGAATGGCAGTGGTTCCCCATCCACATTTATTCAGTGGGAAGTGGTGCTACAGCTTATTTGCTACTCCCACACGAAGCAGCAGTTTCCACTCCAAGTTCCTGCAAGGTCTTAGAGCAGGCCGTCTTGCACAGGGAGAAGAATCTTGCCTTTGTACAGGGTGGTGGCTCTTGAGTTAGCCTGCTTGGCAGGGTCTGCAGGAACCCCACAGGAGTGGGAGCTGCTGACATGGAAGGAGTTGACTGATCAGTTGTGGGTTTGGTTTTTTTTTTGGGGGGGAGGGGGGGCAAGGGGGGGGGGTTTCTTTTTTTGTTTTTATTTTTAATCTGTGTAAGGGTATTGGCTCATGCTGAGTTTCTACAAATACTCATTTGGCATTTGTGTTATTAAAACATAAGACTGTGACTTTTTATGAAAATCACATGTTTATGTAGGGATGAAGCAAGTAAGGAAACAGGAATGATATTTGACATTCAAGCATGGTAGTTGGTTGGGGGTTTTTTTTGTTTTGTTTTTTTGGCTGGTTTTGGTGTTCTGGTTTTTTGTTGTTGGTGTTTTGGTTTTTTTTTTTTTTTTTTTTTTTTAATTTCATGCCATCCTGCAATATGGATTGTGGGTAATTCTTTGTACTTCCCTCTTGAAACAAATTGACTAAAACAAAACAAACACTGTAATGTTGTGTAAGAAGTAATTGTCCATACCAGATCAAGGAATGGATCTGATCAGCAGTTGAGTCTCTTAATACTGCATTTCTTTCTCTTTTTTTCTTTTTTTGTCCTTCAATACTTTTTCATTTGTGAACGTTTATTTCTCCTTGCACATTAAATCTTAGTAAGCCTCAGACCTTAGCTCTTACTATTCCTACCATTCTAAGAAGCATTGCCTTGTGACTTTTCTTAACTCTTTATTTACAAAGGTGAGTGCTGTTTGGTCTAACCAAAGTCAAACTTTTACATAGTAAAACACTTGGAGAGTGTGAGAGAGAAAATAGTGAATTAGACCAGAATTACTTGTTTTATTCTTTGAAAAAATAAGCTAATGTCTGAGTGAAGGGGTGCTTAAACATTTGTTTAATAATGTTATATAATTGAAATTCTTATCCAATACACAACAGTAATGAATAAATGTCTTTAAGTTGCTGGAAGATATCTTGTACGCTGTAACAATATTTATTTAAACTTTGTTATCATGTTTTGGTACAATATTGCTTTTCAGCATAGCCACAAAAGATAAAATACGGTATCCTAAATGGGCGTATTTATAAAACAGCAAAACCTAGATTTTTTTTTTCTTTTTTCTTTCTTTTTTTTTTTTTTTTTCTTTTCCCCTTCCCTAGCTGTCTTCTCTAGCTGTTTTGCGCAGGTCTGCCTCTCAGGAGTTATTTGGGTTTGCTCATCTAGAGATCTAATTCTGTAAGGCTATGGAATTTGAACTGTGTTACAAAGGAACTAAACTGGTCTATCATAGATGAGCTGATGACATGCAACTATGTGATTTTTTTTTTTTTTTGAGACTGCCTCAGTCCAAAAATATTAATCAGAATTTAAAGGAATGGTGTGTACAAAACAAACTTTTTGCCTTCCTTGTAGAACTTCCTGCTGTCAGACTGCTTCTATTCCTTTTATGATCTGCGCAAAGAATTTCACACTTGCTACCCTAGTTCAGCCGCCGTGAAAGATCAGACTATCAAGACCATGGCAGAATGTATCCTTTTGCTGCAGCTTTTACACCAGAATAAATTATGTTTCTTTAGGTTTTATCTCTGTAATCGTTACCGGTTTTATTCTTCTAAACTAAGATGTGGGTTTTAAAAACTCAGAGGTAAAATGGAAGGAATGTTTGCTTAAGTGTGTGCTGGGGGAGTACGTCTGCTTGTGATTTATTTTTTATTATTATTTCAATTTGAGCCTAACAATGAGTTCTAAACCGTATTTAGTAAATCCACTAAAGAAAAACATCACTTTCATTGATACTTGATCTTAAAGGAAAGGCTGAGCTATCAGTGGGCCTTTTCAGCACCAGCTGGCCTGCAAGCTTCTACTGTTTGCAGATAGTAATACTTCTCTTGTATGATCCTGACAGAACTGAGTTTAAAACAAAAGCTAATTAAAAAAAAAAAAAAAAAAAAAAAAACAAAACAAAAACCCCAACACCCTACATATACATTTTAGGAAGATTTTTGTGGCCCAGCTGAATGTGGTTAAAGTTCAATTATGCTTAAAGCGATAGGAACTTATTCTGCTGGTGGTTTTTTTTTTTAAACTGTTAACACTGAAATGATGTAAGCTATCAATAGTTTTCAGACTGTTGACCTTTAAAGTGAATATTAACCAGTTTATGAGCAGAGTAACAAATGTCTAATGGTCATGTGTCCCTGCTAAGACCAGTAAATTTGATTACCAGTTCTGTGTTAATATCAGGAAAGACTTATGACTTGTTTACAAATGATTGTGCAAGTCTGTTATTTTCTATAATCACATGTTTAGATCTAGGCTTAGGGACAGATGAAACAGAGGAGGACTTTGGCGTGTGGCAAGTGAAAACCATGGTGGCTATCATCTTCAGCATGCTCTCTGAAAGTTGTAGTAAGTGACCTATTTATACAGAATGCTGAAATCTTTCTTTCCCTAAGAATTGGCAGCGATACTGTCATCCTTAAGTAATCTCTGACCCTGGTTATATTTAAACTTCCTGTTTTGTTGCAGATCACATATTTACTGAGCCTGAAACTGTGAAATACAAGTATGAAACAGGTCCTTGGTAAGTGCCCTTGTCATGGTTGTTTACAACCAAAGATGAATCTTGTCTACAGCAAGGAAAGCTTGTGAACATTTCCCCATGGTCACTGTGAAAGTAGGTTGGTTCCTGAGAACAGTGACAGTGTATTCAGTAGTCTAGTGTAGACAGACTATAGCTGGTACGTTGAATGCTGTACTTTAGTCTGTCTCCATAAAGTCACTGCAAGTTAAACGCTCTTTGTTCTCTAGCTTCTGTTTTGCATGGCAGCGAGGCTGACTTATCTTACCCAGCGGTGAAGAAATATTTGTGAACTTTCCCTAAGTCAACAGGGGTAATGCCTAGTGCACCCTATATGCAGCTGAACTACATGGTGCTTCTGGAGAGTGGTCTAATATGCTGTATTGCATATTTGGTTTAGGGAGAGAAGAAACAGAATTGTTCTTTGTACATTGCAGTAACTGGAGAATGAAACATCTTAAGCATAAGTAATATGTATTCATATTTAGGACTGCCTTGTAACCATCTATGTTGGATTGTTACATCTTTCAAATAAAATTAATCCAGTTCCTTATTACTTCACTTTGAGACAGTCTTCTATTTTTTTTTTTTTTTTTTAAGGAACTGCAATGTGGTGACAACATAGTGCATCTTGGGCATTGTCTATATAAAAGGATTATCCCAGTTATCTTTCTTTTCTTTGTTGAAATGAGTAACAGAATTAGAAGAGTCTCAACAGAAAATGTACTCCTCATCTACAAGTTAAATTAGTTGCAAACTGAAATTTGGTAAGATAATGCAAAACCTAGATTAAAGCTTACTTTGGCTTTTTTTTTTTCTTTCTGTGCAGTAGTAAATCTGAAACAGTGGACAGTGAGACAGTAATACGTGCCAGAGGTTTGCCGTGGCAGTCTTCAGACCAAGATATTGCTCGATTTTTCAAAGGACTCAACATTGCCAAGTAAGATAATAAGAATTTGTCTTGTTTTATCACTTTGTCTTTAATAGCAAGTTCTTTTAGTATGTTTAACACACATCTCCCACACCCCTCACTAGAGTCCTCGCTTCTACTGTCTTTCCCCACCCAGGCCCCTTCCCACCCCGTGGTCATGATAACTGAACAGGTTTACCAGTTTTAGGTGCACAAGAAAGAGTTTTGAAGTGTGTGAAGAAGAAAAGAGACTTAACCAATTGAAAACCAACAAATGTTCATTTATTGCTAGTACCTAAAGGGAGAAACTCCTACTGCATTAATCAAGGCAGAGTCCAATATATAATAGAAGCTTTAATTTTCTGGCAACTCTTCAGTATTCTGCTATACCTCCTAAACAGGCCAGATTCAGAAACCTCCAAGAGCTGTTTGGAAGAAATTTTCATATGACTGATGTGTATACACCTCTGTGTATATATGTGTGTATTTCTATAGAGAGTGAGTTTAATTTAGCATACCTGTCACTTAATATATATTCCAGATTCTCATGCATCTCTGAGATGATAGGAAGGGCTTGTAAATGTACGTCTGCATGGAAGTTGAGAAAGCTGTGAACAGCATGAGATCCAAGATCTCGCTGAAGTGGATCCTGCAATATAATTGTGTTACATTTAAAAATGAAATTAAATTGTAGATAGTAGCAATTTCTTTTTCAGTCTGTAAACTCCGTGTTAAAGTCTGATTTCTCTACTATTCTTACACAATTGTTTATTAAATGTATTAAAGATTCAAACTAAGTTTATTTTTGTTGGTTTTACCTTCCAGAGGTGGTGTGGCGCTCTGTCTGAACGCTCAAGGAAGAAGAAATGGAGAGGCATTAGTTCGGTTTGTCAATTCTGAACAGAGAGATCTCGCACTGGAAAGACATAAGCATCACATGGGTAGCAGATACATTGAGGTAAAAAGTAGTGACTTGTAACAAATCTTTGGAGAGCAATCTAAATATTTTAGACTACAGTTTTAAATGAGAAAAAACTGCATTTCTGTTTTGCTCAAAGTACCAAAATACAATTCTCTCACATGTGGAAGAGGACGTGAGTTTTAGAGTTGAATATTGTAATTTTCATGTGTGGCTTTTTTTTTTCTTTTTCTCTCTAAGGTTTACAAAGCAACTGGGGAAGAATTCTTAAAAATTGCAGGAGGTAAGTGATCCAGGAGTTCAGTGTAATTACTGAAGTTCATAGGAGTGTTGTTCTAGTTCTGAGACTTTTTCTTTTCTTTTTTTTTTTTTTTCTTGACTGAGGACACAAATGGATAATGAAGTAGCTTTTCCTGTTTTACCTTCCAAGAATACTTGACCCTGTCAAGTTCTGGCTTCACATGGTTGAATTTGAGCTGTGAGCATTTGGGTTGTGATGTTCACAGACAGGTTTTGCTGTTTGGGAGGAAGATGAGCCTTTGCAGTGGAAGCATCTGTGTACCTTGTATAAATTCGCACTAATCTCACCTTCGTTCCAATTTCATTAAAATATGAAACACTTTCAGGGTAAGGGAGTTTCACTTCAAAATAGATTACTGGGAGTTAGTAGTGTCTCGGGTCTTCTGTGGGTTTGTTGCTAGCTACTTACCTCCTATATTGCTCCTTAATGCTTTGCCACTCCTGGGTCCTATGGAATTGACTGACCAGTATGACCATATGTTGTTGGCTGACCATATGTTGTCATCTTTCTACCAGGCACCTCCAATGAAGTGGCCCAGTTCTTATCTAAGGAGAATCAAGTTATCATCCGGATGAGGGGCCTTCCATTCACTGCTACTCAGGAGGATGTCTTGGGGTTCCTGGGGCCAGAGTGCCCAGTCACAGGAGGGAAAGAGGGACTTCTCTTTGTCAAGTACCCTGATGGCAGGCCCACAGGAGATGCATTTGTGTTATTTTCCTGTGAAGAATACGCACAGAATGCACTTAAAAAGCACAAAGAAATCCTTGGAAAACGTTACATTGAACTCTTCAGGAGCACAGCAGCAGAAGTCCAACAGGTTGTAACTATTGGCTGTGAGACTCAAAACTTAACAGTTAAAACATTTCTTCTAGCACTTGCAGGCAAATCTGTTGTAGCAACCGTGAGAGTCTATTATATTAAATATGTCAAGTTCTAGGAAGCAATATGTGCTTCCTGATTGGCATGGAAAATTGTGCAGCATTGTTTTTTGGTTTTTACTGCCACTGTTTGGTTTTTTGGTGTGGTTTATTTTTTTTAACATTCCTCAGATTGTAAAGTAAAAATCATTGGATAATTTTCTTCTACTTAAAGGTTGACTGAAATCACAAAAATAATTTTTAAAATATACTAGATTGATAGTATTGTAGTAATGCTTCTTGGAAATCTGCACTATTGTCTTTAAAGTCTGGTCTCAATGTACAGAATTTTTGACATTAAATCCAAATCTGGATGCATTAAAACAGCTTTTCCTACAACTGCTTTGTTGGAAACTAAGAATTACCAGGATGTATCTGTTTTTTGGTGAAACAAAGTGAAATATTTGTTTTCCTAAGATAATATATTTCACTTTTTTTTTCCCCCCTATCCTTCACCGGTTCCTATTATCACCTTCTTAAACTGGTAAAACCATTTTATTTTGGCACCAGCAACTCAAGTCTGTGAAAAACATCGCATATTGCATTTTTCTGACACAAAATATTTCTAGACTGGTAATACCAAAGGGAACCATTATAAGATTTGATCTGGTCTTTGCATAACCACTGGCTATAAAAACTTAATACAGTTACTGTTTCAACCTATGTGACATGAGAAGTCTTTTTCATAGAAGTGATGGGGCAAGGGAAAGAATGTCCACACTTGTAGACCTGCCATTTACCCTTAGTACTGTGATATGGAGATTAGAACAGCCAAGAATCTGATATGTGTGTTGTGAAGACTAAGTGAAATGATATGGTGAGATTTTTTTTTTTTTTAATTTTTATTTTGGGGGTGTTTTTCCCCCTCCCTTCCTCCTCAGTTCTGCTCCTTAGAGGGCTTAGCTTCATTCCCTCTAAGGAACAAAACCACTCTGTCACGGTGACCAAGTCTTTGCTTTCATTTTTGTTAGGGAGACCTGAATAAAATTTCTGTAACTTATATTCTATCAATATGTCATTATTTCTTCCTCTGTGACAGCTGTCTAGGGTGACACCCTAATTTTTTTGCTGCTTGAGCCAAGAGGTTATTTTTTTAGGGAATTACAGGCTCCTTGTTTGAGTAATTACAAGAGGTAAAGTCAGCTCTCATCTACTTAGTGTTAAGACAAAGTAATTGCAATATTCTATACACAACTGAGGGAGATTTCTGACCTGAAAGGTGCTACAAGTAGATTCTTGAAGAAAGGCTTCTGTTGAGACAAACTCCCTAGGCTGAATCATTATTGACAAAACTAAAGCTTTGTAACCTTTTTTTGGTACCTCTTTCAGAGGAATGTGTTTCTTTATTTCTGATAATCATTGCTAAATATGTTTTTCAGCAGTAGGCCCCAACAGCAAGTTATGTTCCCTTTGTCATTTGAGAATGTCATTTGAGAAGAGAAAATAAAACATTAAGACCAAGGTCTCCTGTAGTTCTTATCCTTCCCCCCCCCCCCCCCCTTTTTTTTTTCCTTCTCTCCCCCCCCCCGCCCCCCAACCCTGTACTTGGAGACGAGCACTCAGGTTAACACCCTAACTTAACACCCTCACTTAACCGATCAGGTTTTATGCAGGAATTAGAGCAAGTGTTTTTACTTATTAGTTATTTCAGGTCTCAGTTCTTTTAAAATGACTGTCTTTAATTTACCCTAATTTAAGTAAGAACTGTATGTGACAATACTGGTTTATTAGCACAAATGTGGTTTTCAAATGTTCCTTTTTGGGATATTCTAAAATGAACTGTAATCTGCTTTTAACATTTAATAATGAGATTAGAAAGGTCTGTTATTAGGGTCTAGCAAATTAAATTTGTAAGACTTCCTTTCTCCCCTTCTGAGTTTGAAACTTTCAAATGCCCAACAGGAAACTATCCGTGGCAATTTGGTTTAAGAAGGTTTGGTTTTGGTTTTTTTTCCTCTGATGTCGGAAGTGGACTTATTTAAATGTGTGAAATAGTATTGTGAGAATTGATTTGTGCTCAACCAGATGACATGTAAATCTCTATCAATGTGCTTTTTCTGCCAACAGGTACTTAATCGATATATGTCAACACCTCTTATTCCCACTCTCCCAACTCCCATCATTCCTGTCATACCCCCACCATATACCATTGCCACGGGTAGCATACGTGACTGTGTCCGGCTCAGAGGCCTTCCTTACACTGCTGGCATTGATGACATCCTGGAATTTATGGGAGACGCCACAGCTGATATCAAGCCCCATGGAGTTCACATGGTCCTTAATCAACAGGTAACAGCATTTTGTATGGGAAGGCTAACTTTCCATTTATTAAACAGGGTTAGAAGTCAGGGTAGCTTACCTGTTCTTGGCTGTGCTTCAGGTCTTCTATGACCTTGAGAAAATACTATGTTCTGTTTGCCTGTCTTTTCGTTCCTTCCTTCTCCTCATTTCTCCTCCCCTCTTACATACACACTTGTTTTTCTTTCTATATAAGACGGGAGGATGAAGCTTGTTCTTTTAATGATAGCTTTATCCTGGGGGATGCCTTAAATAGTCCCTTGTGTTTCAGTCAAGTGCTGGAAATACACAAGATGGAAATGTCTCAAGTTAGACAGCATAGCTGCTCTGTCAGCTTCAGGGTTTCTGCTTAATGGTAGCTGTGTTGTTCAAGTGGTATTTATGGACAAATTAGGTTTTCCAAACTTCTAACTTGATTAGAGACTTCTCAGGCTTTAAAGGAAGTTGATAATTAAAAATCATGTTTTGGATATATTTTAATGACATAATCATAGGGATATTTTTTCCTTGTTGTTTTGTGTTAAAAATAAACTATTAGCCACAGAAATATTTAGGTATTAAAGAAAACAAATGAGAGATATCTACTATATTTGTTCTGCTTTTTTGTTAAGAAAGTTTTTAATATTTTATATATACAGCAATGTCTGTCAGGTTGCAGAAAATCAGACCTGGAAATCAATTTTGAATGTAGCTATGGACTTTACTAAAGCATGTCTGGAGCTTTATACTGTTGTACTATTATCTAAAAAGTAGTTACAGGGAGGGCAAAGCCCAACTCTTCCTAGAGCTTCACAGCTAAAGAATAAGACACAATGTTAATAAACTGCATCAAGGAAAATTCCAATTGGGTGAAAAGGGGGAAAAAAAAAATCACAATGAGAAATTATTTAAGCACCTGAACAGGTTCGCAGAGATGCTGTGGAATCTCCACCCTTGGAGATGCTTGGAATTCAAGTGGAGAAGGCCATGAATGGCCTGATGTAACTTGAAAGGTAGCCCTGCTTTGAACAGTGTTTGGATTAGAGACCTCCAAACTTTGTTTCCATGCTAAATTATTCTCTATTTCTTTCTGCAGAAGACAGAAGTAGTGTTGTGTTAAGTGGGTGCTGGTTACATGAGTCTTACCTTTCTGCTCCTAAAAATAATTATTGAGTTATTAGTCATTGGTGCCAGATGAGGAAGAACAATACAGACTTTCAGTAGACATTTGATCTTAGTATTTTCTGCATTTCTTGTGCTCCGGGTGTTTTAATAACAGATTGACTTATGATTATTTACCCTCTCCCCCAGGGACGACCATCAGGTGATGCTTTTATCCAAATGAAATCTGCTGACAAAGCCTTTATGGTGGCTCAAAAATGTCACAAAAAAATGATGAAGGACCGTTATGTGGAAGTATTCCAGTGTTCAGGAGAGGAGATGAACTTTGTTTTAATGGGTGGCACTTTAAATCGTAGTGGCTTATCCCCACCGCCATGTAAGTTACCATGTAAGTCTGCAATTCTTCTGCTCTCTGCTGCTAAAGGCTGATATGCGGTAGGTGCTGAAGCTTTGTGGCCTTTCACCTTTTGACTTGGGTTTTGCCGTGATCGATAATCATCCATCTGTATACATGCTCAGATTGGAATTGTTCCCTTTGGGCAATAATGGGACTGATCAGAGGCATTTTTATTGTATTTTCGGTGGTGAGTAGAGGGCAGCAAGGCCTTGCCAGTGAAATTGTTGCACACTTTGCTTTTTATGGGTGTACTGTTTTTCTGAGCTCTGCAGTAGACTTGTCTGTAGTGAAACCTACTTGGAATTAGAGGGATTTTTAAAAAGGGGAGAAATTCTGTATTCTAGCTGCCAATGAGTGCTCTTGCTATCTTGCCTTAGAGCATTGAGAAGGTACTCTTTGGGCTTATTTTTGAAGGAAAACACCCACTGGGATGATATGCTAACAGACCAGTTAGATGGATTTTTATATTTTTATTTTATTTAATATTACAGTGAACCTTATTGTGGAACTATAACGGAACTTTACTGTACCATTCTAATCAGTCTCACTACCAAATCACCAAGCAGATACCGATGTGTATTTGCAAAATAGTAAAAAGCTGCCGAATATAGTATTTAAAACCAGTTTGACTGCACACCAAGCCAAGCTTTATGTTCCTATACAAATCCGATATTTGTTTATCAAAATGCATCAGACTAGTGTTCTAGTGAGGTTTTCTTTCTTCCGTTTACTATATCCAAAAAATACTTTTTGAAGTTGTAGGAGGCTTATACATGAAGGCTCATGGTCAGCAGTTGTGGATGCCCATGTGTAACTAATATTATGGTACTTTTGTCCCACAGAGTACAACTTCTGTTAGAAAGAACAGAGGGTGTGTTGGTGTGCACGCCTGCTTTCTCTATGCACATGGCTTTATGCTTTCTTTGAATAACTCTGAAGTTCCCTACTTTCCATTTGCATATGGACAAGGCTGCTCAGCTCTAGGAGTTGTGAACTCTTAGGAATTGCTCATTTCAAATGTCCCAGTTGTCATTCATGGTGATGTAGCAGGGGTCTCCAGGGGAGGGGCTAGGAAGCAGTCTCTGCACAAGTGTTCATTAATCATGCCCAGATGGTATTAATCACATTGGGATGAATAATTCTTTTCCTATAGCAGAGATCTCCATTCTGATTGGGTTTTTGTTGCTGTGTCCTGGTTCGTTTTTAGGTCTTTCTCCACCAGCTTATGCTGCTTTCCAAACAGCAGCTGTGATCCCAGCAGAGGCAGCGCTTTACCAGCCACAAGCCCTCTTGCCAACCACTAGGACTCCTCAGGTCTCCACGGCTGCTCCTCCAACTGTTACCTACTACCCAGCTCAGGCTGCTCAGCTTTATATGAATTACACAGCTTACTATCCCAGGTAACCCCTAGACTCAGCTGCTTCTCTTGACATTTCATCTCAGTGGAGCAGGCAACTGTGTGGTCACCTGTGAACAGCTCTTAAATTTGTACTTCTGGTGTAGATAATCCTGGAAACTTGATGTTCATCAGCAGAGGCAGTAGCCATTTTAACTGATTCTCTATGGCCTTGTAATGAAGTCTGGCTTTTCTGTAGGTTCTGTTTGAATCTCATGATAATATTGGTCTAATATTTAACAGTGTTTTTGGCACGGGGGCAATGTCATCAAGGTGGTTCTATTTCTTGGCCAAACGAGAAGCTGTGTCAATACATGCCTCTATCCTCATCCCTTATTTTGTTCTTGTACTTACGATACTGTTTCCATACTGAAAGACTCATCACAGGTGTACTAGGTTTGATTTCTTATATCAGTGAGACCAAAGAACACTTTACATGTGTAAGCAAAGCAGATGATCTCCACCTTTTCCCTTCCCACAGGTGGTATCAACATGGCTCACTGAAGTGTGGTACTTGGGTCCATGGGGAAATAGCTTGTTCATTGATAGTTCCTAGGCTTGTGACACTTACTAGCCCGAGTATCTGGTAAATTGCTAGATGGGCGCTGACCAGAGATGCTACTTTACTCACTGTTTTGTGGCTCAGTACCAGATTTGGGTCCTTGCCTGTGTTTCATACTATGATTCCCCTCCTGCTTTTTTTCTTTATGGTTTATTAACGATCGTAGAACAAGTAATCTGCAGCTACTATTTTTCTCTTCCCTGTGAAATAACAAGTGCCACTCTTTATGTCTTCACTACAGATGTTAACTATTTTCCTTTCCCTCCCTTCTCTAAAAATAAATTATCAGATGCTGAAGAGAAATGAAGAAAGTCCACAAAGCAGTCCACATCAGGGCAGCTTGTCTTTCTGTGGTTTTTGGGCTTATTCTCAAATTTAAATTTTCAGTTTCATCTTTGCCTCTTGAGTACTAAAACCAGTTATTAGTTTTCATAACAATTTTGCTCCTCTTTGTCTTTCAGTCCTCCAGTATCCCCTACCACAGTGGGGTATATTGCAGCTCCTCCAGGGGCTGTAGCCGCTGCTGCCACTGCCACCCACACTCCGATTCTGCCCCAGCCTGGAGCATTAGTCCGTATGCAGGGCTTGCCATATAACACAGGAATGAAGGAGATACTCAGTTTCTTCCAGGGGTACCAGGTTAGTATGCAGTCCCTCTCCTTGATATTGTATTTGGACCTCCGAGTAATGATCAGTGGGGATCAAAGTGAGCAAGTGAGTGCTTTTGGAAATTGCTGAACCAGTGTGCCCGCTCAATGTTGTATATTTAACTGGCAGACCGAGTGTAATATAAATTTGCCTTATTTCTTATATAGTAAACATATCCTAATTTGAAAGCAGTGATTTAGTGTCTAAGGTTAGGGTTTGAGTTTGGAGAGGGAGAAAGCACAGAGCCCCAGTGTGAGTGGGGCTATGAAGGGGCTGCCAGAGGAAGGTGAGAGCTGCCAAAAGCTTTCAGTCCTGGTCACTTTTTGGTGGGAGCCCTAGGTAGGGTCAGTATTTGACCTTCAAGACTTAAGTGTTAAAGTCTACTGAGAGCAAATTTGCAGTACAAAAGGCTGTGACTTAGGCATGGTGACTTGCTTGCAAAAGGAGAGACCAGACGCCTCTGTCAGACACCCTTTCAAGGACTAATTATTTTGGTTACAGGCAGGAACATTTTCCATTAAAACTGCATTATATTGCGACCTAAAGGAAAACTGTATTCTCCAAACCATTTTGTACTGATAGCAAATATTCTACGTGCTATAGGTAACTTCAGTCAGTATGTACTGATTCAATGCTCTCTCAGTGAGCAAACACATTGAAACTTATCTTCTTGAGGAACACTTTAAAAAAAAAAAAAAAAAAAAAAGCACCATATACAAACTTTTTTTTCCAGCAGCACTTATTTGAATTCATGGAATGGGTCTTTCCATGTCTTCTGCCTTTCATCTCAGAGGATATTGTATCTATATCCATGTTTTGTCACCACATGCTTGCTAAAAGGAAAGATAATTCAATATGGTATATTCTGGTGAGTATTTAACTTCTGTGGATAACAGCACTTGCACAAATACCAAATCTGCCCTTTTGGTGCTACTCAGAAGCCCTGACTTAAAATCCTCTTGGTGGGTCTCAAACCACTGTTCAAGTGATATGTGTGAAAAGATGACAATTTTTGTATGTTTGTCCTTCAAAATTCTGTAAGTTGGATAACAGTGATATTGCTAAAGGGTAAGATGCAGATGGATTCTTTTTAATGCATAGTGGCAGTTAATATGAAACATTCAGGCATGGTTTTTTTCTTTTTTTTTTCTTTAAGATTCTTAAAGGACAATGGGCTTTAATTTGTAGAGCCAGATGTCTGCTATGTAAATGAATATAGACGGAGAACAGATGCTTAAATGTATATGTTCCAGGTTTTGAGTATTTGAAGGATACTGCTCTACCTGTTGTCGCTTCTTTTCGAATGTTACACTTACGTTTGAAAGTAGTTTTGCATACTTGGTTTTTCAGTGGAAAAATTTGAAGGTTACCTTATAAAAGTGTGATGAATTTTGACAAAAATTAAAAAGAAACTAAATGTCACTGTATTTTAGGGCTTTTTCTTCAACAGATACTTCCAGAGTTCAAAATAAATTCAATTACTTGTGGCTTTCATGATTTCCAGACAAACAGTAGTAATCATTCATCTGTTGCTTAGCCATTCATATTTTACCTTTTGTTTTTTTCAACTGACTGGAGTTTTTGGTGGATGGATGGTGGGTATATTAAAACCTTAAGTGGGGAAGCCCATTTTCTAAACTGAAATTCAGGTAGAAGTGTAAGTGCACTGTTGAAAAATGTGACCTGAACCTGTCTGTGCATGGAACAGGTCAGTGACAATGTCTGATAGCTCTGTCTTCCACTAAATCTTCAGTTTAGTGAATCTGGTCTGGTGCTGAATTTGCCCTTTTCTTTGTTTCTGCATTTGGAGAGCAGTTCATAGTGTTTGTATTGCACAATTAAATGTTTCAAATGAATAGAAATTTTGCCACAAGGTGAAAACTATATTCTTCTGCTGCAACCTCCTGTCATCATCAGTTACTGTTATTAAATTGGTCACCTCTTTGATTTCTTTAGAAGATGTTGTCCAAATGAGATCGGGTTCAATATCTTATAAAGGAGCCAAGGAATTATTTTGAATTGTTCTTGGAATCCCGCATGTGGTAATGCTAGTTTTATACTCGCTCATTCCTTTAGGGGAAAAAAGAGGTGGTGCACTGTATTGGGACAATATTATGTCTCTGGAGCAATAACTAATATTTTTTTCTTTTTTCCTCCCCTTTCCTCTCTCCTCACACTATTTTTTCATTTTCTGCTGCTGCCCAAGGATTTATTGCACGATGCTTCTGCTCGTTTATAAAGTGAGCCCCTAATAATTGTCAGTGGTTTGGGCATGGTTTTAATCTCTGTATAATTAATTGATGTTGGTATTCAGTGGGCTTCAATGTTGGTATTCTGGGAACCAGATCGGAGATGCTGAGATTGAGGGGTGATTTTTGTCCTTGTCTGAAAGGAACAGGCTTTAAGTTTTAGTTCTTGCTTTATTCTCTTCTGTTTTCTTCCTTCAGTCTTCATGGGCTCTGTATATTGCATGTATGTATATGTTGCTACTTAAGTGAAAGCACCTTTCATACCAGACCTGCCTCTTAAGAGATAGACTTTGCTTATTATGGGCTTTAACAAGCTGGTCTCAACATCAGTACATGCTTCTAATAAGAAATAATGTAAAAATCTGCAGATCAGCATTTTAATTTTCAGTTAATTTTATCAGCACTAGCCTCTCATTTAGTGGTTCAGCAGCTTGATTTCTTCTTGTAGTTCTGCTTTCTTGTTTTCTGTTGTTGAAAATTCCTTCCAACTTGCATGTGTTTAATGTATCTTGCATTAAGCAATCTTGAAAAACCTGTGAGGAATTTTAATAGTAAATCTTGGAGATGGTAATTTTCCCCATCACCTTTCTGTATAATATTGTAGTGTACTGTAATCTTTGAAGGAGCTAATATTAGTACTCTCTGATTCAGTAAGTCATGTTAAACTGCATTTTAGTTGTACTGTAATGCAACAGGGCTATTGATTTGACTATGGATACATAGCTAAAGGATACTTAAAAAAGCAACAACAACCAAAACCACAACAAAAACCAACCCCACCGTACAATTCAGACAGGACAGTGGGATGACAGTAGTTGCTCTGACAGGTGCTAAAACACCAGCTGCTCAGCAGATCCTGGTCTTTAGGCATTATGTTGAAGTAAGGGATCTATGGATGTTTACAGGAAACTTCCCTTATAATTTGAAAAATATGTGATTGTGAAGAGACCCTTCTAGAATTAAGAAAAATAATTTGTATTTCAGATCCTATGGGGAAAAATTTGAGGAAGAAGTGGTGCAAAAATAGTAATTACATGCAACAGACTTTCCAGTGTTACTTTAGGCCATCACTCTGTACAGTTGTAGAAGCAGTGAGAGAAATCAAGTAAATAAGGAAGAAACAGGTGTAGTAGTTGTGTGATCGATTTACCTGAAGTTGTTTGTGCATATCAGAACAAAATTTTTCACTAAAAAGTCTTTTTCTTTTAGTGGCTAAATCCTCTATGGGTTTTACTCTTTAGCTACTAAATGAATCAATAAGAAATATTTATAGACTCCAAATAATGACTTTTTTTTTTATTTCTTATGAGAATGCAGGTTTATTGCTAACACTGACACAGTTGGTATTCTGACAAGAACTGTTAGATTTATGTATCAGTAGATGCAATTTAACTGTGCCCATGGTCTCAGCCCACCAAAAGCTAGTTCACAACTGTTGTCTCAGCTAGGATTCAGCTTGCATTTAGTAGTAATTGCCCAGTTTCTTGGAGGTTGGCATGAATGTAAAGTGAACTCCGTGTCTGCCTGAAAAAGACCGTGTGGATTAGTTCTTAGAAAGCAGACTTGCTATTTAGGTGTATGTTTAATTCAGGACTAGTAAAAAAATAAACTAGGAGAAGACTAAGATTTAGGGGCCATGGTTACCATCTGAGCTTTATTTAAAGCTTCTTGAATTTGCTGAAAAAGGCTAGCATGGAAATGTAGGGACTTCTTTGTGTAAATGTTTTTATGTAGGAGAAGCTTAAAATAAATACTATTCTTTAAACCTGTACTGGGCTTAGGTGCCTTTTATCTGTAGCTAAAAAGAGCTTGTGCAGCATATTAATCCTCCAGGTCTTCAGAGACCCAGAATTCGAGGCTCATTGTTGGCGGGATAGGAGGGTGGCTTGTTCTTAAAACAGTAATAAGGAAGCGAAGGGAAGTGGATGGATGGCTAAATTCCAAAGGCATTAACAACATTTCTCTCTTGTATCAGGACAGCAGGCTTCATTGTTACTGATTTTTTAGGGATTAGGTTTTTTTCTCTGAAATGCATGCTTGAACAAAGAAGTATTCTCTATTTCCTATGGGTTCCTTTTGAAATCTGATGCTTTGTAGTCCGAGAGGGATACCCCATCGTCTGTGTGCCAATTCTAGGCATAGCACCTTCTGACTAGGGAAGGGAAAGGAGGATGTGGTAGAGGAAGAATTCCCACTTACTGGTATTTGAAGTCATCTGGCAATATAGACATTATTATATTCTCACCCCATGCACTTGGAATAGAGTATGCTGTTTGTTTTGCTTTATTCCTAAATTTATCTTCCACCTGGAAATGTTGCCTGTATGGAGAAAGCATCTGTGAGATTGGGTCTAGTAAATCAGTGGTTACTCTTTCTGTCTGTTGCCTCCCATGCTTGAAGCAAGAGACTTAAGTGGCACTATCTTCATGCTGTATTTTTGGGAACTGGCATTACATATTTCACTATCTGTTCCACAAAACATTCAGGTAGTATCTGTTCCACAGAGCATTCAGGTGGTTGCCAGTGCTTGTATCTGCACTCTTAAGGTACAATTGATATACTTCAGTGGCAAAGCCAGTTTCGGGTATTTCTCTTGACTCTTGTGCCAAAGGTTAGTTACCTAGTAGTCATTAAATCAGATTCTACGTTCCAGACTTACTGTATCTAAACTTTTTTCCGAAGTCTGAGAGATGGATTTCTTCCCTTTGGGAACTGTTCTGTGAGATAGTTTATCGGTAGTTTAGGCTAGAATTGCAGCTGCAATCCTGAAGAGACCATTTTGGCTATGATGTTTTCCTTTCCAGGTGGAAACTATTTTTAGCTTTCATTTTCCCTTGGTTTTTTTTCCCAGTTGGGGCATGTCTAAGTATACTTTCCAATTTTAATTTTGTTTTTAGCAATGGATTTTTTTCCGTAGATTGCTTTGCATATGCTGTTTTAGACTGACTTTGAATGTCCACTGTAGGAACTGCAAAAATGAAATGGAAATCAATGTCTCACTGGTTAGTGACGTGGTTAAATCTGTGCACAGTCTGGGAGGGGACAAGAACAGTCCTATATTCTTCTCAATGTAGAAGGTATTCCTGAAAGAAATAAAATAGCTTGGAAAAAAACCCCAAACCAACAAACATGTACAAGGAGAGTGTGTAGTACACTACTTCTTTATTAACCTGACTGATTCCTATCATCTTAAGTTTTGCACTGCAGTAAGCATAGCAGATAGTCTGCCTGGGAGATGTACCATACTGGAGGTAATTGTTGGTCAGAAATGGTAATCTCCTTTAGGAGAGAGGAGTTAGTGTTATTTAGTATACATCTGTCACATTATTATTATATAGTCTATTGTACTATGTTATTTAATATTATAATAAGTGTTTTTTAATATACATGAGTTTAAATATCTCTGCCATTTCAATTGTTAATACCTGGAAAGGTATTTACCTTGCGATTGTAAGGTAAACCACTGATTCTGTAAAGAAGCAATATGTCCTTCAGAAAACATCATTTTGCCATTATTAATAGATGTGTCTTAAACTAAAAAAATCCCCGCTGTCACAGGGGAGATAACAAGAAGAATGTAGGGAACAGGAAACACCATTCTTCACTCTGCAGTGTAATCTCTGTTCCAGTCAGCTGCAGTTTTTTTCCCCAGTATGTGCGCATATTCTTCCTGCCATCTTGCAGCCTTCTGTAGAGCTAATCGTTGATCCCAGAATCTTATTTAGTAACCACTTGCATAGGTTCTCTTTTGGTTCCTTCTCCTAGGTTAAGTTCTAAATGCAAACCTCATCCCATACCTAGTTTCTATATTTAGTTTCCATCTTTCTTGATCCTTGCTCCCATCTCTGATCACTGGAAGAAGTCAGTATAGCACCAGAGCGTATGCTGAGAACCATATCTTGATGTCCTTAACTCTGAGGCTGACTTCTCTAATGGAGTTCTTAATTTAACAATGGTATTCTGTGCAATCTTCCTTACTAGACTAAGCGAGGCTTCTCGATGGCTACTTCAAGACGGAAAGAGAAATTGCTTTATTGTCTGAATTTATTTCTGCATTCTCCTTCAGTCATTCTAGGAAATAGGTTTTCCCTGTTCATCATCTATGAGCATGTGAGAGTATCCAATTTAAGAGCATGAAACGAAGGAAAACTTTGATAGAGATTGTATTTCATAGATTAAGTAATGGCTTAAAAAGCAAGATTTGCTACTGCATCCTTCCAGTAGACCACTATATTTTAATGTTACTGTTGACGTACTGAGGGTAAGTGGAAACCCCTGGGTGAGAGAGAATCACAGAATCTTTTAGGTTGGAAGGGAAGTCCAACCCCCCCCCAGGAGCTATGAGCTCAAAGGAAGGAGGGAAGAAAGCAGCAGCTCTGAGGAAAGGGGCTGTGTTTCTGTTCAGAGAAGCAAGGAAGGTGGTAATGAGATGATAGTGGAATAAGAGGAGGGTAGTGAAGGCACTAACAGTGAGGTCTGCTTTTAATTTTGTTTCTCTTAAATTTAAGGGCAACATTTGCAGTATTTGGTAACTTCTTAACAGTTACTTGTGTGTTAAGGGTAGGATTTGAAAATATAATGTGAAGTTTCATATTGTCTCTGTATTGTCATACTGTCTCAGATCTCAATAGCATTTATACAGGAAACAAACTGCTAGAATCTAGTTCAGTGAACTTGCAACTGGTTATACTGGGGGGTTAAATCACTAGGTGGTATTTTTCAAATCTAAATGGAAGCAGAATTTGGCCTACTGCTTTGCAGGTGAAGCTAGCAAAACTGTATTTCCATTTTGAACAATGAGTTCATAGGTCCACCCTTGGCTTTACACTGTTTATCCTGCGTGATTGGATGTTTTCATTATGAGTTTCTGAAATGCAGACAGAATCAGAAGTATTCATGATCATGTACTTCCTCAAGCAAGTTAGGGTAGTTTCCATTTCATTCACAGGGAATAAGAATTCCCCCACTTTATTTCCTAGCTTGCTTTGCAGTACTACTTTTTGAAATCTGTAAGTTTGAAGAATTTACTGTTGCACAACTTCTGTTTTAATTAACTGCAGTCTCTTACCTATCTTTCTTGTGATTAGAAGTTGCTTCTATTGCTAGGTATTTTGATCTCTCTCTCAGCGTAGGCCTGAGCTCTGACAACTTTGACATTTCTGTGCAGGGTAGTTTTCCCACTTTCATGTTTTCCTCATTGTTTATGCATTTCAAGTGAAACCTCTTAAACACTGTCCCTCAAAAGAGACTATAGACCTTTACCTACTGTACATCTACTGATAATCTAAAGTATGTACTATCTTGAGACATTCCTTCCAACGAGTAAACTTACATTTTGTAGATTTGTTTCAAGGGCAGGTCTGGGAACTGATAAATCTAATATTTGCACGGTCTGGTTGCCCTGGCAGGAACTATCTAGAAAATACTTCTTATATTTGTCTTTTACTTAATGGCATGGGTCTAGATGTGAAGGTGGCTAGAATTCAGTAGTAAAAATTCTGGGAGGTTCTTTTCTTTTACATTTTCTGGGCTCTTGGTTATCGTTCTCTGTGGAAGGTGTATACTGTGGTTTTTGGTTGTTGTTTTTTTTTTTTTTTCTTCTTTTTAACTTCACTTTGGATGGATACAATGTGTCCCGTATGCCCAAATATAATACCTTTTTCTCCCTAAGCTGGCAGGAGACTCTTTGTATTATAGGAATATCAAAGGAAGGCAGCATAGTATGTCTACATTGTGTGCATTTGGCAATCCTCTAAAATGTTAGTGCAAAACAGCCATTTTGAGGGAGACAGGAAACTCTTCTTGCCACTGAAAGGCTATTCTATAACTTGGCTTATGCTAAACATTTTGTCTTTTGGATTACAGGAGCCACTCCAGTAGTCTCTGTAGCATGTGCAAGTATGCTCAGTCCCTTTCCAGGATATGTAATTTTGGAAAGATTATGAGATAGATACAAAACAGTGTTTCATATTCCCCAAGATCTATTTACTGGCTATAGATTTCATATTTGTACGAGGCCCTCCAATAGTATGCATGATTACTGTTCAGATTCAGGATCTCAAATATTTCTTAGATCTGCTCCACATGTGGGGTTTTTTTGTTTTAATTTATTGGTGTGACTCTACTGTACAGTCACTAGTTTTGTTTTAATATTCTTCTACTACAAACCTATCATGATGCAGTTACAGTGTAGAGTTTATTTCTTTTTCCTATATGGAAATATACTATACTAGTATAAATGCTATTTTATCTTCTAAGTGCATTCATGCTGGGACATAGTTTTTCTTTAACTACACTGGTGTAGTCTGTGTAAGTCTAGTATAGGCAGCTGAAGTGCTTATCACTCAACCCTGGAGAAGCTGCAGTTTATTTCCATGATTCCATAAAAGACCTAAATGAGATCTGTATGCTTCTTCTAATCCCCCACTTCATTATGCATGCTGGAAGATGCTCATCTGTCCCAGTGAGAGGCATTACTGGAAGCATGATTATGCAAACTTAAGAGTTTTGTTATCTGATGCTGCCATCTCATGAGTAGAAGGAAAAAAGGAGCACTTCATGGTCTAAACTATTTCCCTTCCTTGATAAGGAACAGTTTGGATACTGAGTTTAGAATATTCCCCACATGCGTTTACTTTAAATCTATTTCTACGACCGGTAATTCAGTTGATGTATTTCTTTTTTTTATCTTGCATAAAAATAGTATCTGTCAAATTCACTGTCTCCTGCCAGTTATTAGTTGATGCTCTTAATTATGGTTGCAAATGATCGTCTGTGTGGCTTGCTGTACCAGAACTGTTCCTCTCTTGCTGATTATCATATATCACACTTGTACTGTAGTATGCACCTGATGACTACAATGGCCTTATTCAGCTGAGCGATCAAGCAAGGAGTGTGTTACAAGCACCGAAAGAGTGGGTCTGTTTGTAACTCTTTGTAACTTCTGAAGAAGGTAAGCTGCGACTGGCAGAAACTGGGTCTCCAGTGGTGAATGGGAAGGGAAAGAAGGGCTTGGTGATACAGAGTTTTTCGCTTATGGCCTTTTCCCCTTCTTAGCTTGCGTTGGGATCCTTGCTTTAACCTTTCTGCTTTTGTCCTATTAAAAAATCAACTAACCTAAAGAAATAGGCCAATTGTGATCTGTAGTTGATGGGATAGCAGTGGTGGAGGTAGTGTGATTGCCTGGTTCTGCTCTGATGGTGTGTTAAACTTCCAGTAGGGTTTATTAGTGTTTGTTTCTCCTGTGAAGGTTTCAGTCCAATATTTTATTTTTAGCATAGCAGTAGAAGATGATTTTTTTTTCTTGATATGGATACAAAGTGCACACAAATGTATATGGGGAAAAAAAAAAACAACCCCAAATCTCTAGTTTTCTCTTTCCTGTATCACATAGCGGTCTAGAGATAATTTCTCTGTTTCTTGATCTCCCTAATGCAGTGTGAACTATTACTTTTTTTTTTTCTTTTAGACGAGTTTTCTTTGGTATAGTGGCTTTCTAATGCAACTAACTAAATTTGCTAAAGGTAAACTTGCCCACATTTTTGGCACTAACGCATAATTCTTAAAGAAATTTTGTGGTGACCTATGTGGAGTTTATGACTTCCCCATATTATTGTATTCCATTCAAAAGGCTACTGATTAGTTACTATGGTTTTTTTCTCCTTAAAAAAACCCACACAAAACTTTCAATACAAAAAATGGCAAATATTGTGCCTTGATAGAAGCACCTTCATAGAAAGAGCTACCCTCATATAATCACTATCAACTCAGTTTTCAAATTAGTTGGTTTCTCATGATACTTTTAGATCTGCTAAGGATAAGATAGATTAGAGGCTGTATAGAAGAACACCCATTATTATTCTGAACATTTCCATGTGTGACCTTTTGTGACCTTGGACAATCTGTTTGGCTCTCTTGTTTTACCCAGATTAACTGGAAAACAAGTTCAGCAATAGGGTTCTACTATGTATGAGATGGAAACAGTCTTTGACTAGAAAATAATTCATGGAGTAGGTCATCCGGAATTCTAAGCAATTCAAAGTAGTATCATATAGATACCACTCTTCTTAGAACAAAACATCCAGAAAAAAAAAATTGTACTGATTTGAATCTATATTTTAAAAAATATATGTATGTAAAGAAAATCTGTTTCTATCTATATATCTATATAAATAAGAACCTAAAACTAGTGTATCTTAAAATGAAACTGAAGGCTTTTATTTAACCCTTTTATGTTGCTTGCGGAATGTGTAGACGTCTCTGCTAACTTTCTATGAAACTCTTATAACATGAATTTCCAGATCCTTACCCTGGTATTACACCAAGGCTGCTATTTAAACTACTTTTTAAAGCTCTCCTCTGTGCTCAGAGGTCTAACTGTGTTTCCATATATGTTTTCAGCTGACTGAACTGCAATATTAAACTTACATCCAGGACTGATGTGCTAAATTACTTGATCCCATAAGGATTAACAGCAAAGAGCTGGTTTAGAGCAAACCATCTTTTAGCTCAGATTTGCAGCTCAACCCAAACTGTGCACAACTTTCTCTTTGAGCATAGTGTTATTCTGAAATAAACCAAGATTACTTCCAAACTTGAACTGGGCTTCAGTCTTTTGAATTTCTTTCTGCATGCTATTTCTTGACTAACTCTAGTTCTGTGAGAAGAAATGATATGAAGTCTGTACTGTCTGTCTTATACATGCTTTTGGTTTCTAAAGTGTACTGTTGCTTATAATTTAAGAATACTTTTACTGCCTGCTATAAGTGTTTGGGTGAGTAAAGCTCTGGCATGTACTAGCTTTATTTTCATATGTTTGAATGTAAAGCTGATCAGAAACTGCTTCTGGTAATAACTGAGAAGTCTGATATTTCTTGCAGTATACCAGGCACACACAAATTCTACAAAAAGTGAAACTCTTAAAATATTTTAACTTTTTATAAAATCACGAGGACATATGTCATGTGAATTTAACTTGAATTGGGTTAATACTCATAAAACTGGTTGGTTTTCCAGCATAGACCATATGTTTTGTCTGGCACTGATTTCTCCAACAAACTAATCTTGTATGCTGAGCTTTTGATCCAACAAATAGGGCTTCTGAACTTAGCTTGAAAGGACTTCCAGCATGTTGTGAGAAATGGCTGGGGTACCATAGGGCAGACAGAGATGTCTGCTTTAAACTCAGCATTTTGAAACTGCCTTTTAAGAATTCACGAGGGCAAATGCACTCCAAAGTAAATAAATTCCACTGACTAAATCTCATTTGCGATCCTGCTGTTTTCTTAGCCTTGTTAAAATTACAATAAAGGTTTCTTTTAATTCAGTTGTTTTACCAAACAATCTGTCTTGCACTGTATACCTGTGTTAAGTTCAGCTCATCCTCCCAACACAGAACTCACATACAGCTCTTTTTTTTTTTTTTTTTTAAACTTTGTGTGTGAGTATTCATGTGCCTTATAGCCTTTGTTACTCAGCCAGTAGTCCACATTGTACAAGAATTATTCACTGAATGCCTGGACTTTCTTGCTCCATTTACTGTTTATTAACAAGTAAGTCTTTCTTTTCTTGTCAACCTTTAATCTGAATTATGTCTCTAGCAAAATCTTTGCATGGAATTATGTCTACATCATTCTGTTCAGCACAACAGCAGAATAAGAGCTGCTGCTGTTCTCCAAGCCAAACTTTTAATCTTTGGTCCCTTCTCCTCCTTCCTATTCTAACATCCAGAATCTTTTTGCCACAGATGCAGGAGTGGAGTAAACCAGATGCACAGCATTAAAAACTGCATTTCCAGGTGTGGTCTCTGGTCTTCACAGTTTTTCTTTCTTTTGTCTTCTTGTACCATTGCAGCTCCACGCAGATTCCATCCTCATGCTTTACAACTTTAGTGGCCAGCCCAGTGGAGAGGCATTGGTGACTTTTCCAAGCCTGGATCTAGCTAAGAAAGCAGTGGCTGAGAAAAATGGACAGCTCCTGGGAAGCTGCTATGTAGAACTGTACCTGGTCTAACTAAACACTCTTTGGGGGATGGGGAAAGAATGTCGCACTAAACACCGTGCCTTTTGCAAAATAAGAAGTCTTCCCTTGCCACCCAGGCAGCAGCAAATGTGCCTTTTCAGCATAATATGTTGGAATGTAGAGTGGTACATGTCCTGTATTTAATTTGAAAAATGGCATATCCTATGCCAAAGATAAAGTGAAACCAAAAATTATGCAGTTAATTTACTTAATTTCTAATGTACTTGTTTAAAAATAAGCAAACCCGCTCCTGGCATCTAGTTAATTCTGAAGACAATCTAATAGCACTTCAGCTATCACAGCCATGGGAGAAACCTGTTCAGTAGCATTTGAAGTGGAAAGCGAAGCTTGAGTCATTCGGATTCTTCTGTGCTTAGTTTTTAAAAGTTTACACTTGACAAAGTGTCTGGTTTTTGTAGAGTTTAAATGTCTTTAGAAAGGTCTTTTGGAATGCATAGCTTTCCCCGTTCAAAGTGTAGATCATATTGATTTGTTTTGTTTTGTTTTGTTCTTGACTGGAAAATACCAGGATACTAGACCCCAAATGCAATTGTGCTTTCTCATGTTTTCATTATACATTGTTTTGCAAAAGCCATATTTGTCTTACCAATGTACTGCTGCCAACACGTAAAGCAAAAAATAAAAACAATGGCAAAACCAGGAAAATCCTCCCTGCCCACCTATAACTCCCTGCTCCCAGCCCCAAACTTTTAATCTCTACAGGACAAAAATGGCACATAAACCTGAGTACTAATAAGTTATATTTTTTTATTTAAGCATAATAGCTTTCGGATACTGTATTAAAGATTTTGCTCTAGTTTATGTGCATGCAATTTGTTTACATCTTTAAACTACTTTATTTGTATATTATGAAACAACAAGATATGTTGAAATCTAAATCCTCTAGTGCATGCTTTTTTTCTTTTTCCCTGTGTGTGTATATACATAAGCTAGAAGAAGTACTTTTACGTCATGTAGCATGTGTTTAAAAAAAGACATCTGCTGTAGAAGCACTAAATTACTTTGTTTTTACTGTGCCTTACTTCAAAACCATTCCAAGTGCAATATCAGCAGAGCAAAATGTAATGAATCCTGTTGTGACATGTTCATGGGTGTCTGAATTGATCTTTTTTGTTAGTGTACAATTTGAGTTGTACTTAAAAGAACTGAATGATGTATGCTTCTTTATATTACAACAAATAAAAGAAATGCTTACGATGTGTATTGGCTTTAGAAAGTAATTTATGCTTTGTTTTAATGTATTTTCATGAGGCATAGTTCTCTGATAAATAACCTTTTACTAATTTTTCTCCTAGATTTAGGTAACCTCACCTTGCGAGCGTGGTGAGATTTTTCTTTTTTTCTTTTTGCATGTGCTGGTAAGCCAGAAATATGCATGATATGTATTTCTCTTGTAGTGGAACACTTTTTAGGCAATGTGATGTAACTGTTTACATGCTTAGTTCTCTCCTTCTGGTGCCAGAGGAAACAAAGCATTGAGCTTGAAATTGTGTTCATGTTTGGATTTAATTGGCCTAATGGGTCACTCCCTTTTCTGTGCAATGCAAAATGCTACGTTTATGTCATGATGGAGCCAGACAACCTTTCTGTAGTAAAAATTGAGAGGGGAAAAAATCATATTAAAAATAATATTTGTTTCTTTCTAGTCAGAAGCATCCCATGCCAGATGCCATTTCATCATTAAAACCTCCCATATGAAGTTTTATTACAATCAGGTGGGACTGGAGAGAAAGCTTTTTCATTATTTTAAAGCAGGACTGTTTAAATTAATCTGTTTCCAAGATTTGTCATGGTGAAGTCTACCAAAAATCTTACTTTCAAAGTAATACTAGAGGGGACTGCACCATTGTAATTAATGTTCTCATTGTGCCTTTGAGGAGAACGCTTCTCCCCCTTAAAATTTTTGGGAGTCTCTGTCCTGAGCAATACAGTAGCTATGCTGTGCAGCTACCGGCCCACCCTGTTACAGTCTGCCACGGTCCAGCTGCTCACCTCTAGGTTATGGCTTTGCAATCAGTTGAAACATCTTATTTTTCTCTTAATAGCCTGTATGGAACTTGTGGTTTTCTGTTAGCTAAAATGATGCTTAATCTACTAAAAGCTTATGGTCTTTTTACAGCTCCTTCTGTTGTTGTTTATACATGATTTGCGCCTTCGTTGGCAGATTGGGAAAGCTGAGCCAGGGCTGGGATGGAGCACCTCAAGTAACACATCAGCCGTGTTTTAGATGTACACATTCCCCTTGCTCTTTAACACCTTCATGGTTTAGTCAACGATGATTGCAGTTTAAAACCTTTAAGTGCAGTCCCATGCTAACACGAACTGAAATGAGTAGCAGACTCCGCCATGTGCAGAGTCTGGGTCTAGCTGTCTGTTAAAAAAGAAGTTTTAGCTATCACCAACTGCTGCTTTAATCCCTGTTTAGCATGAGATGGTGGAAACTAGTTACAGAAATTGAACTTGGATGTTTCAGCCTGTGTGTTTGTATAAAACCTAACACGTGGGACTTGAGTAGTGTACCTTTTCTAGCAAGTTATCTGTGCAAAACGACTGCAAGGGCCACGAAAGCATTTTGGTTAGACCAGAGACCCTGGGTGGGTGTCTGACAACAGGGCAGACCTGGAGACACTCTTACTCTGAACTTTCTTGCTTGTATTGAAAACTCTGTGGTCTTGCCTAAAAGAAGCATGAAGGAAAATAATAGTAAAAGAATAAGGAGTAGAGTAGCCCACTTAAATGCATATTGCTCCAGTCTTTAAAAAAATAATAATAATAAAAAAGGGTGCCTCCCCCACGGCCCGTCCCTGAGCAGCGCTGCCGTGCTGCGGGCCTTGTTGTGGGGCACGGGGCTGAGCGGGGAAGGCAGGCCCTCCTCCCGCCCCCGCCGCCCCCTCCTCGCTGCCCAGACCCGCCCGCGCGGCCGTTACGCCCCGCGGCCGTTGCTCCCCTCAGCCGTGCGGGGCCCGCGGTGACCGACCCCTCCCGGCGGCCGCGGCTTGCCCGGGCACCCAAGCCAACAGGAGATCAAAGGCAAAGGAGGCCTTCATCTGCCGCCTGGCGTTTTACCCTTTTCCGCGGTAAAAATGAGATGGGCCCGTGCCAGAGTGGCTTCCCTGGGGGGTCGGCTCTAGGGCTGCGGGGGCAGAGGAGCCCCGGGAGCCTCCGCAGGCGGCTGTGGCCCTGGAGGGCCCGTGTCCCCACCACGTCAGAGGGCATGCTGGCCTCCCTCTGCCATGTCCCAAGACCTGGTATCTGATTGCAAACAGTTTTTTTCCCTGGCCGCTGGCACAACCAGACTGTGTTTGCAGTTGGTGTTTGAAGTTTTCTTGCAAGAGGCTAAAGAACAAATCTCATTTAGTTAGGCCCTCCCTTCCTGGCCTGGTGGATGTGACCCAGCAGGTGGGCTGCCCCCGAGGGTTTATATGGCTCAGCTGTGAAGGGGGGGGGCTGCTCTGAGGGCAGGAGGAGGGGTTGTGTTGAGGCAGACATATTTTCTATGTTGGAGACCTCAGGTACGGCAGGTAACTTCTGGAGGTTAAGGTCTGTTTACATTTATACCTTAGCTGTGCTTCTGGAAGCAGCATGCACCAGAAGTCATGTCAGTTTGGAGCTGCTTACCTGCGATTTGGCAGTAGAGGCAGCTGATGAGCTGGTTTTTGAATCCAAGAGTTCTCCGTTACAAATGGAACATAAAATACTTGCCTCGCGTGTCTTTGAACGATGGCTTACGTCACTGGAGAGGGCTGGGAACTTGGGGTAAGGCCTGAATATTTTTTCTTCTTTTTGATATATGCACTTATTCCTTGCGACTGAATTTTTAGACCATGGTGTGTTGCAGAAGCCTTATCAAAGGGATTACTGACTTTACATGCATGTGGTTTAATGGAATAAGAAAAATAAATACTGAAAGTGTTAAGCTTTAACTGTTTCACCAAAGAAGAAGTGAAGATTGGGAAAGAACTGTGATTTGACTGTTACTGTTGTTAAAGAAAGGATCCTCACACTCTGTCATCAGCCACAAAACTTGTTTTTCAAAAAGAAGCTTATTCTGTGCTCACAATCAGCAAAATGCCTTACCTGCACTTGTATTGCCATATTATATAATTGAAGAACAGAATTAGCGTTGTTTGTATTTCATCTTTTAGTTTCATGCTTCTGGTAGTGCTAGTTTGGAGATGATACCTTTACTCACGTCTCTCTGCTCCCATTCTTTTGATACTGATAATTTTACCTAGAAATTCTTTATATGTTGGTCATCCCATGGGGTGTTCCTTGCCAGCTCAGAGAGAAGATAGCTTATTCTTAATACTTTTGTTTGAGATGAGGTGAGACTGAAGAGTTTGAAATGGCCATTCTCTGTTTTAGTAGTTGCAGCTGTGCTTCCAGATCAGGTGTTTCGTGTTGGAATTTCTTCATCTGCAGAGCAGACTCACACTAGACAAGCTTAGAACTTTTGCTTGCTTATGTGAACGAAGATATTTTCAACAAACTTTTATTAGTGAAACTCAATTCCTGATTTTTTTTTTTTAAAGAACAAAAGCCTTTCAACGCCTTCATTTTTTAAATAGTGTGTGTTTCATTTTGGTCAGTTAAAATTAATCATACGGCTTGCTGTTTAATGAGTTGCATCCTGTTTTGTATAGGTCTGTATTTGACAAAGTCCGTAGTAATGAATTTTGAGTCTACTGCTTACAGTATCTTCTAAAAGCTGATTGCATCTAAAGATAACCTGAAATATTCTAAAGCAGAAAACTCTCCTGATACGTGCCAAGGTTTGCCTGTAGTCAATTTAAAACTTTGCCTTTTTAGATCTACTTGTTATATGGATTTTTAAAAAGCAAACCCAAAATAAACCAGAGGCCAGATTTTTTTTTTTCTTTTTATATAATCAGGTGAGAGCCATTATATTATTGAGCTGGATGTGCGGTTGGAAATGTAAATATTCAAATAAAGATGTTGGTATGTTAATCTAGACTGGCCAATTGCCGTTCCTTATATTGGTGTGTTACTATATTCCTTTTTCATTTTGCTTTATATACTTGATGATTTAAAAAAAAAAAAAATCTACCTGATGTTGCTTTCTGTGTGCTTGCTGATAATAAAAAGTAGAGTTTAAATAAAATGTCTTCCCTTCTGTAAATATTACTAAAGTACTGTTATAATTGTGTCTATTTAACGTTAGCTGTGTCTTTGAGAGAATGTCGTTTGCTGTGGGGGTTTCTTGCGTTTCTTTAGTAATCTTTATTTAGTGGCAGAAGCAGGAGTCTTTAGATTTGTTAGGAGCATCAGTGGATTTTTGGTTTGGTATTGTAATTTCGTTGAACTCTTGGTTTGGCCTTTACTGCCTACACTAATCTTGGCTACCGGTAGATGTCCCCTTTTGATCAGGGTTTGCAAGTGGTGTACTTGAAATACAAATGCTTGGGGGCCTGTGAGTTTCGTTGTTAGCAACTGCAGTAGAAGCTTCTGCATACAAATGTCAGTAAATAAGCTGATGACCGTTAGTCTTAAAACCGGAGGTCGTTATGTTTCCCATAGAACAGTTTATTTTTTTTAAATTTTGTTCTTGTTTTTCTATTTTAAATGTTTTCCGTGTAGAGTGGTGCATTCATTGATATTTGATAGGGTTGTTTTGAAATGTACAAATTTATTTTAAATTGTGAAAATTACAGTAGTATACGACTATCTAGTTGGAAAAATAAACTTTTAAAAATTGCTCTACAAAAAGAAATCGTTAAAATATCTAACAGAAATCCAGTGGAAAAGGAATGCTTTAAGTGTGACCCAAATGTGGACACGCTATTTTAGAACATAAGAAACTATGGGATGAAGAAATGAAAGTGAAGTTGAGGGTTTAGGACTGATTAAATTTGGTAGCAAAAAACACGATTGCAGCTTAAGTTGGACATGTGTTTGATTGCAATGGCTCTCTGCTCTCAGCTGGTAGATCTGAGTGTGGTGTTTATGCTTTGCTGATTGATTTACTTGCTCTTGGCCTTGTGGTTGGTTCTTGGTTTCCTTGTGTGGTATAATGGCCTCAATATTGGCAAGATTTCTCTTTGAGAGGTGGTGACTTTCTCAAGCTGCTTGTTCAGCTCCTTGTTGCTGGGGGTTGTAAACTACTGTTGGCAGAGAGCAAATTTGCTGTTCTTGTTGGTTTGGATCCTGTTTCCAGCCTACTCCAGATCGACAGCTGCTGGATATCCTGGCACAGTGGCCAGATATACAGGGAGGCCAGTACTTGCCCTCCTCCTGGTGCTGCCTTTGCAGAGCAGGCTGTGCATATGGCTCAGAGGGAGCTGGAGCTCAGCATGAGGAGAACCAGACTTGACATTTACTTTGCCCCTCCATTTAAGGCCTATGTCTGATGTTCTGAATCACCCTGTATGTGTTAATCTCCCCTTGTAAAGAAAAAGCCAAATCAATGATGTAGGCTTGTTTTAATTTTCAGCCTTTCACCCATCTCTTGGGTCTTTTCCTTTGGTTGTCTTGAGCACCATGAACTGACAGTCTTCAGAAATTCTCTTTGTAGAGGATCTCATGCATGTTAATAACTCGGACTATAGTGTGTACATAGTATAGGAACAGGTATCATAAAAATGGGGAGGGGTTTTTAATGCTTAGTATTAGATCTTCTTGTGTTGCTTTAGCATTTCCCACATTTTGGGACTGCATCATTTGTTCAAGAGAGAATTCTGTGAAATTAGGAAGGGGGGGGGGGAGGAGAGTTGTATATCAATAGTTCTGCTATTTAAAAAATTAAACAAACACTCTCTCCCACAACCCTTAACCTTCAAACACGTGAGTTGTCTTTGTAGATTTTTGTTGCTTTGAAGCATTCCCTATATTGAGTGTCATGATGTTTCCCACACAGTTCAAGAATAAGTGAGGTATTTTTAACTCATTTAAAATGTGAACATAGCAATACAACTGTAAGGAAAAAATCATTAGCTCTCAAAGTGAGGAGTTAATAGAAGAAACTTGTGTTTCATTAAAAAAATATACAATAGGCTCATCTGCAAGGTATATTTTTAACTGAAAGCATATAAAACCCTAATTTTTGACATTAGAAATACTACCTTTAAAATGCTGGGGTTTTTTCCTTTTCTTTTTTTCTTTTCCTTCTTCCTGTAAGTGTAATGAGTATTTATTTTACTTAGACTTCTGACCCTGCACTAAGAATGTTGAGGTAGCAGAAAGTATAAAGGAATGATTAGAAACAAGGGAGAGACTAGAGAAAAGTTAGCAAGGTTGAGCCAATACGAATAGAATAAAAAATTTAGACTTAAGAGAATGCAGCCCACCTTGTGTCAAAAGCCTGGGAACGTTCAACAGGGGCTTTTACTGGTTGTAGACCTTCAAGGACGTTCTTCCCGTGTTGAGCAATGAGTAAAAATGTGAACAACAACATGTTGCGTTGCTTTTATTTTGAGAGAGCAGCTTTTACGATAGAGCTGATGAATGTGCAATTGTTCTGGTTTATATCAATCTCTTGTACTAGTCCCTACCTTCTGGCTTGGCTTTACAGCATTGTAACTTTTGAAAGTTTTTTTGTTGTTGCTGTTTGTTTGTTTGTAATCATCACCTGTTATCAGCACTTAATTTTGTGCTTGCTGGGGATGGGGGAATAGCTAATGTGCTACTGCCATGGATCACTTGTATCTGTATATTCCCTTTTAAAATAACTCAGGATGCTGGAAATTCATGCAAATTTAGCTTTTAAAATATGTGTTTATGTGCAAAAAGCTTCAAAATCTTTAGTCTGGGTGCTTTTAAAAGAATAACATTAAAAAGTATGCAAGAGCAAAATGAAGGAAACATTTTTATATTTCTTCTTACCACCATCCACAAGAACGGACTAGAGGTGGAAGGAAACCGTATCAGAATAACTGAGAAGAGGAAGAGCGAAATGTATGATGGTATTTTGGGGAGGGGGAAACTTAAAGGAATTTTTTTCCAAAAGCTCTGAAAAACCGTTGATAGGGTTTTTGGAAAAATCTCTCTGATGTGTGCAATGGAGTAGCAGTAGAATTTAGCTTTCTTTGCTGCATTGAAAGCTAGCACTTGTGGGCTTGTCAGGAAGATTAAGATCTTCTCCTGATGTTTTCTGTACTATTTTGCTGTTAGGGATCTGTCTTCCTAGGTCCAGGTGTGTACTGCCTGCATCACGAATGGCAGATACACAAAGACCTGCTGTGGGAGAAAAGTAAAGGTGTGCTGTAACTGAACAGCAGAAATGCAGGCAAGGAATAGGTGCTTCCTCATCTCTAGTCAGGGCATTGAGAGGTTAAGTGAGGAAAGGATGGTTTGAGTCTCATCTTGAGTGTAACATTTGTGGCTACAGCTTCATCCAATGAATTCTTATTTGAACATGCTCTGAAAATGTGGGTCTCATTCCCATTGGATTAGGTGTGTCTTTCGTTTGATGCAACGCAGTCCTTGTGCAATCGTGAATTCTACTGTGAAAATCCACGCAAGCTACATTGAATATTAGTTGTAGTAATAGCATTAATTTAAAATGTCCTTGAAAAGGTCAGGACTACTGTTTTGAAAAGCAACGCGGAAACTTAAAAATGCAATCAAGTTTGCTTAATTTTTACTGACACTGAAGTAATCTATACCTGATTAATATAACTGCTAAGATCACTTACAGTGCTGTATGTTTTGTGTGTGGTATTTACCTCTTAAATCCTTCTAAAATGATTTATCAGAAGTCATGTACATAGTATTCCTGATGGGATCTGGAGTGCAGGTTATATAATGATCTGCAGGCCATAAGTAGATATATCCTAAACAAGCAGTAGAAGTTGGAATTATACCTGCTAGTGCTGATGTGACTAATAAACTGTTTCTCTTTCTTGTGAGGAGGAAAAAGCTTATAAGGATGACAGCTTCCATGTTTTCAATGAAATGTGACTGCTGCTTGTCTCCTAAATTTAATCTTTTTGCTCAGCTAAAACATATTGGTGACTGAGAGATACCAGCATGTGAGTGTTTTTATTAGAGTAACCTGATCTTACTTTGTAAGAAGTAAGTCCCCAGAAAATAAAGGATTCTGAATTTCAGAATTTTCAGGTTGTGGGGACAGTTTTGGAGCTGGTTTGAAAGAAAGTAAATTATAATGCCATGGGCCTAGACGCTGATGATGGCATCACAGAGAGTCGGTGTGCTGACAACAGGGGAAACTGAATGCAGTGAAGGCAATATTGTGGGTTTGTTGGTTGGTGGTTTGGTTTTTTTTTTTTTCCCTATTCTGTTCACTGGTACCCAGAGGTCATCCAGTTGTTCTTTTTTAAATAATAGCCACTCTGAGGAAACAGCACAGTGATGTTGTGTAGTAACTCACAACTGAAGTGGGTCTAAAGACTTTCCAACTACAGAGCAAGTTCAATTTTGGATATTGTGGCTTTCAGAGGGTTTGTAACAACTAGACTATTTTGGTTAGTGGCACAGAGATTAACATCGCTCTTCTAAGGATTTAAAAGGTGGTATGATTTTCTGACCTGTTTTGAACAGGAAAAGCAGGTTGGAAATATGCTGAGGAGCCAGTCTGCAGTATTAGCCGATACTGTGGATAGGATGGGATGAGCTGGAGGCAAAGGGCATTACTGCTGGCAGACTATTCTTAGGATAATTCTGGATAGGCCAGAAATGGAGCAGTGAAGGTGAGGAGAAAAATCAGTCAAAGCACTTTGTAGATTTAACTAAACCAGCTTTGAGCTGGGTAGCTCTGGGACTGCCAGCAACGCAGCCGCAGCAGCACTGAGTGTAGTTACATCAAAAAGCTGGACAAGTAGGGATACAGTTAACAGCACAGAGGTCATTCTGCTCATGTTGCTAGTCTCATGAGCTGCAGTCACAACTGATTATAAAATGACCGACTCTAGATTTTTTTGAGACAATTAAGATAAACAAAGGTGGGGGAGAGGTTGCTGAATACAGTTGCAGTTTGTTTGTTGCACGTCTGTCACTGAACATAAATGAAGGGTTACCCTCTAGACATAGAATAGGAAATTGGATTTGAAATCAGAAGGAAGAGCCAAGGAACAGCTTTTTTTATGCCAGCACCTCAGTTTTCATCCCTGTAAAACAAGGCTTATTTAGCAAGAGGGAACATGTAATATTTGTATTGATGTCACTGTAAAAAGCACATAACTTTAAGGTATAATTATGGAGATGGTAATGAAGCAGACACCCTTGGATCTTGGAACCCTTGAATTTGTGACTCTGGCATTTGAGTCAGAAATTCTTCAGAAAAGCTATTACTGAATTAATGAGTAACTTTTGAATTCTATTTAGCAAGCACAGCACGTTTCTTCAGAAATTCTTCTCATTCCTATGTATTGTTACCGATTTCAGAAATATTCAGTTTCATATTAGCTATAAAATTTGTGAAGTAAACAGGAAAAATATGGTTGCTGTTTAACAGGCTCTGCCACTAAAAATTGAACTCTACAAACTCTTTGTGTAAGAGGACTTGCATTTTTTTCCTGAATGCTCAAAACCACTGCCCTCCGTGCCCCCCCTTGAATGTTTTTCTCTATTGTTCAGTGTACCCAGGAAAAATAAGACTCTCTGGTTTATCATTCATTTTTATTTTTTACCCACATAAACCATAGGGTGTTTTTTGAATTTTCTTATTAAAACCACTCCGTCCTTAGTCCCTCAAATCAACAGTGGAACACTGATACCTAAGAGATTCATAGAATCATTTCATAGAATCATAGAATGGTTTGGGTTGGAAGGGACCTTAAAGATCATCTAGTTCCAACCCCCCTGCCATGGGCAGGGACACCTTCCACTAGACCAGGTTGCTCAAAGCCCCATCCAACCTGGCCTTGAACTCTTCCAGGGATGGGGCATCCACACCTTCTCTGGGCAACCTGTTCCAGTGCATCACCACCCTCCTAGTGAAGAATTTCTTCCTTATATTTAATCTAAATCTACCCTCTTTCAGTTTAAAGCCATTAGCCCTTGTCCTATCACTACATGTCCTTGTAAAAAGTCCCTCTCCAGGTTTCTTGTAGGCCCCCTTTGGGTACTGGAAGGCTGCTATAAGGTCTCCCTGGAGCCTTCTCTTCTCCAGGCTGAACAAGCCCAGCTCTCTCAGCCTGTCTTCGTAGGAGAGGTGCTGCAGCCCTCTGATCATCTTCATGGGCCTCCTCTGGACTCGCTCCAACAGGTCCGTGTCCTTCTTATGTTGGGGGCCCCAGAGCTGAACACAGTACTCCAGGCAGGGTCTCATGAGAGCAGAGTAGAGGGGGAGAATCACCTCCCTCAGTTTTTCAGTACCTTTCCTGATGCAAGTGTGTTCACAGAGCTTTGCAGATCCATGTTGTTTAGATAGTATTGTGAATGAGTAGCAGTGCTGTGCAGAATGGTAACTAGTATGACAGTCTGCTTCACTGGAAGATACAATGTTGGAGAGAGTATCAGTTATCCTCTTTTCTCTCTTAAATGGCTTCTGCTGATATGCTTTAGAAATTATATAAAATTTAATGCTTGCTGCCCTTCAATCACTCCAAATTTGATAGATTTACAACAAGATGTTTTTCGTGAATGAAAAATAAAATCTAAGATCTGAAACTCAACCTTGCTGCTTCTTCACCAATGGCAAGGTTTGCAAATAGATGACCATGAAAAATATGGAAAATAATCCAAAATACTCCCTGTCACTGTGGTGGCTTTGCAGTGCTAAAAGGAGTAAAGCATGGTAGGTTTGTTTGGTTTTTTTAGTATGAAAATGGAAGTGGCAATTTATACTAAGGGTGATATAATAGAATTAGTGCGAAAGGAAAGCTTTTGTCCTACTGTTTGATGCTCATGAGTAGCTCCTCAAATTGTGTTTGCAGAATGCCTTTGTGGCATAGCCTAGACTGTGTTTCAGATCTAAGGGTTTCACATGTCTCTGGCCTGTTCTTTGTATATTCCCTCTTCAGAATATACCCCACTCCTGTATGGTGGACACTGTGTAACCTCTGCATAGCAAGCATTTTATATTGAGTTATCTGTTGTGTGATTTTTCTTGAACCTTTCTCTGAATGGATTGCCCAAAGCAACAGCCATCACTGCCTGGGTTTCCTCTGATATTCCCTAAATCTAGACTTCGTTGGTGAAAGGAGTTCATCTAGTTTTGGCTACGTTAGGGTATATTTGAAGCATGATGTTAACATTTAGTTTAGAATTATCTTTGTTTACATGCTCTATTTTCACATAGTATCTCAACACTGAATAAGATTGGTAACTTGTGATTTCTTTTTTTATCCCCTACTTCCCCCCAGTTGTTTAGACTTTCATTTAGAAGCACAAAGAAATAACTTTTTTAAAAAATGTTGTTTTTCTAGGTGAATACAGTAAATGCAGTCCATTTCAGACCAATAGTCACACCGCACATATAGCCTTTTGACTCAAATGTATTAAAGCATTGAAGATAATGTTCTCTTGATAATGCTTCATGATGGGAAAGCATTCCTCCCTTTCAAAAAGTGCCTCTGCATTTATCTTACTGCAGCGTTCCCTAAAAGGTTGCTAATGTGGAGCTTTATAAATAATCCTTTATGCACTGCTGTAAGAGTAATTTAATGGACATTTCTGGGAGGACATGCTGATGGGAGGATATTTATAGGAAGTATCAAGGGGTGTCTGTCAAACTGAGGTGCATGGTTTGGCTTTTAAGTGAGAGCTTGGAGCAGAGAGGAGGGTGTTGATGCTGGTGAATATACGGTTTGCTGCTGTGCAGTGCGAGCACACTTTGTGCCTACTGTTCCCAGCCCACCCACCATGTTCTGAGAAGAGCTCAGCTCTTCAGCTGTTGTAAACATTGCTCCAGCTGTGTGAAGCCAGTGCAGTGGCTACAGTAGTTGCTGGAAGGCCAACCAAGGCCAGCCTTAATTATGCAGACTTTTTAGAGAAAATAATGTTCCCAACACTGAGCAAACAAAGATTTCCTCTTAACCCTACTATAGCAGGAAGCCCTTTTCCTGAAGGACAAGTTTTTTTCCTTTTGGAATGGCTTCTCTTCCTGAAAGCCCTCACTGAAACATCCGTCCTACCTGGCCATGCCTCTTACCAGCCCCTTTTGCCAAGTATGTTGTTTCTTACAAAGGGAGATTTCTGCATGCAAAACTCTGCAATACTTTTTAGACAAATAAGGCTGTAGAGGGTTTTGTTCCCCTCGCTTAATTTTTTTTGAGACATGCACTGTGGTAAATTTTGGGATACCAGGAATCTGTTCTGTAAGATTTAATGCTGCCTTTCATAAATACACCTTTGTGTGTCCTTTTCTTTAGTTGTGTATTTGTTTTGTGAAAACAACCAGTTGTGTAATACTATCAGGTAGTACCTTTTGTGGTAGGGGGAGACTGAAGACTTTCTGAGCAGTTGTTTAGCATGGCTGGTGTTTGAGGCAATTGTTTCATGTGGTTTGGATGGTTCTGTACTGTTTTAGGAACAAGAGAGGGATACTGAATTAATTGTTTATATATAAATTATTGATGACTTTTAATGAAACTGAGAAGAGAAGCGTATGTTAAAAATTTCTAGGGTTCATCAACTACCATCTGTTACTTAAGTAATGTTGGGGCATAAATAAGGCCTTAGGTGAACCTGAGTATCTTTCCGTAACAGCAGAATTTTGGAGCTGAAAAGGAAGACTGTAAATATGAAATAATAGGAACAGAATGGAGTGAGATAACTCAAACAGCTCAGATAATTATGTAATATGATAAATATGATAAAACTCAGATAATTATGTAATACCTACTTGAAACTCATCTGTATTTCAGCTAGCTATGACATTTCTTTATTTCTTGATTTCCTATGATTAATATTAAACAATTGCTGCATTCCAGTGGAGGTTGTCTCCTTGGTGACTAACATGATTTTTTTGCATTTATTTGAAATATCTCATAATGGAAAGTGAGTTAAAACTGAAATTATAGCACAAATTGTCTATGATACAGTGATACTGAAAAATTAGTATATCCTAAGACATCTTTGTCCATTTTCCCGAAGCTTATTCAATGCTGTGGTGTTCTGCCCCCTGCGAGCCTTGGGGTTCAAGAATGTACCCAATAACTGATTGCCCAGCAGAGAGCCTCCAGTGTGGCCAACAGTTACTAGAAGTTATTTTTGCCTGTCTGGCACCTGTGCTGTCGGCTCTTCCTCGAACCATGCCTTTTGAATTGGGAACCCGCCCTGTTACTATTTCAACTGAGTGGGTGAAGTACTGGGTAGCCGGGTCTCTTGCTAAAGTGTCCTGAAGTCTCAGTTTATAGATTCACCACGTGTTAGGATAAGGAATGCCTTGTTGTTACTCAGATTACTTTAACTAGCATGAGTGTGATTTAGATTGTGAATACAGCATTCAATCATAACGCTCAGAGCAAGCAGGTTTGTTGTTGTGTTGTTTTTTTTTTTTTAATAAAAGACATAGGTGTAGAAATAAATAAACAAACAAGCCCATGTTTAGTCTAGTTGCGTTTATACTATGTGAGAAAGCTCTCCTTTTGTGCAGTAAACAGCTTTGCTTTTTCCCTTTCTGATAAGAGCTACTTAAGGGTTTAGCTTTTGTGTCTTCCACCTTTTTGGTGGGGCATCTTTAGCTTTTACAGCCGTTATTCCCTTTCAAGTCTTCTAGAGGATTTATACCAGTTTAATCTCTCCTGCTGCCCCTCTTCTTTCAGATCCTATTCTTTTCTTGAGTAGGAGACAGTTGGGTCACCCTCTTAGTTAGAATAAAGGCAGTTTCCCTTCCATATGTATGTAGATGTTTCCACATATTAAGCATCGGTTCTTTTACTAAACTGCTTAGGTTTTGCCTCAATGAGGTGTTAAATTCTCTCCTCTCCCTTTGATGGAATCCGCGCCTTGCTGCAGAACAGTTTCACTGAGGCCCTGTGTTCTCTATCAGTCCGTACACTGAAAACAGCATGCTGTAGTTATGTAGCTTATTACTGGCTCTTGACAGAGACCAGACACCACCCACCACTCAGGGGTAGCAGATTTTCAAACTTTTCCTTTTTGTAGGCTTCCTAGTATTTTCTCATTTTAAAAGCAAATCTCCACTGAACTCTTCTGTTTTGTTCTCCTCAGCCCTATGATTAAGTGTATGTGACTACCATATTAGCAGTGGTACCAGAAATTCCGACTTTGCTTTCAGTTGGAGACATTGTATCTTGGTTAGCTGTCATTCTATTAGCATCTTCTGGGAAAGGCTATTTTCTATCACTGTTTATAGTCAGAAAAAGGTATAAGATAGTCCAGTCCCTAGTTAAATAGAAGTAAAAGCAGCAGTGGCTTCACTGGAGCTTGGTACAGAGGAACACTGTGGAAGTTGTGAACCTCCCCATTAGCTCTGTTTGGTTCAGTGCAGGCAGGCCAAAGCTGTTTTCCTCAGTGACCTTTCTGCATGTGAGATTTCATCTCCTATTCCTGCTTGCTTACGTTTATTTTGTGGGAGTCATACTGAGAATAAAGTGACTCAAAATGTACAAATGGGGAGAAATAATTCAAACTGCATGCGATCCTAAACCTCCTACTCAGTTGCAAATAAAAAGCTAAAGCTGGTGTGCCATTAACTTCTCACTTTATGTCCAATGACTGTGCTTTTGGGAAGCTCACAAAGCATAAGCTGGATTCAGGTATGTGTTTCATGAGCGCTTGCACCTCATTTGCTAGACAAAAGAGACTCCAGAGAAGTATCCTGAAAACTCGGTGAAAAGATGAGTTGTGTCTAATTGTTTGTGAACTTTTTTCTTACCCCTGACTTTTTATGCCTGCTGTTCTAATTTCCCCCAAGAAAATGGGATCCCTACATTGATTAAATGTTGTAGCAACCCTGCCCAGCCCCCAAGCTGCAGTTTCCCTTCTAAAAAAAAAAAAAAAAGTAATCCTAAAAAAGTCAGTATGCTGTTGAGAGTAGAAAACTTGATTGTATCTGACTCAGTAGAGTGCCAACAATACCAAATGAAGATTTGAAGGTGCTTGCTGTTTTTAAACAAATTTGAGAGCTTGAGAAACACTTCCAGAACAGCTCAACAAGCGAGCTCCACATAATCTCAATAATATGATTTCTTTTTTTCTTCTTTTCTTTTTAACCTTACCACTGAGCATTTTTTATGTTGCATGATATCCAGTTTTGATTCTGCTTGCTTGGGCCCACCTGCAGCAGATCTCTACTGTCTGCAGAGTGCCCTTCAGTGATGCATAAGCTACCCGAGTGTATTTTGGATGAAAGAAACATACTGTAACTTAAAACCTATCTTGCAAGCTGAGTGGAAAGATAGAATTTAATTGCCTTTTTAATTTTTGCTACTTTCTTTATGAAAGACTTAGTCACTGTTTAAATATTTCATGTCACTTAGTATTGTACAGTACTTGGGCTGTGTCCTTCCAACCAAACGGGATTTTTTGTTACAATTGATAGAATCCCATTTTACTCAGCTAGTCTGATGTTTGAACTGCTAAGAGTTTGTGTACTGTTGGAAAAAATCTTGAGCATAGTGTAATATATGTGCAAGTGATATAAAGCAATGAAGGCAGAGTCGTTGTAGGGGGGATCCAGGAGGGAGGGCAAAAACGGCACAGAAAAAGTGAACAATAAACTCTAGTCCTGCTTAGCCAGTGATATATTTAAATCTTGCTTATCTAAAGGGTGTTTTATACAGCTTAACTGCTATCTAAAAAGTATTGCTAAGAACTTTGTAAGAGATTTTTCTGCTTTCTGCTATGAAGTAGGAGTTGCGGTTAACCTTTTGTAGTGGTGGAAGGCTGCAATTGGAGACAGATCTGCTCAGTAACCAAAATATTTTCTTTTTTTCTTTTTTTTTTTTTCCTTTTGGATGTTTTGTATTCCTCTTTCTAGCTAAGGAAACTTTATTGGTCTCCAGTGTCATTTGAACAGTTGGCTTAGTTCCAAAGGGTTTAGGCTCAGACAATCAGCATTTTAGACTCTCAGTGAAACTCTGCTGAAAAGCCACAAAATGTATCTCTCTCTCTCTCTGTCTCTCCAAACCACGATGTCATTCAGCCCAGTATTTGGCCAGGGCTGGTTTGCTTGTTTCCTTCGTTGTTTGTGCAACTTTTCCATTATAATTTCTGTCAGTGGTGAGGTCAGATGGCAATGATGACATTCTTGGCATAGCTTCTTTTTTTCATATCCTTAGAAAAAATAATCCCATAGTAGCACTTAATTCAGTTTCAGTATTGCCTTATTTGTCCTATTGGCTTGATGACTTGTACTCCTCATCCAGCTACTGTGACTACAGCCAGGCAAATGTTACAGGGCAGTATTTGCTGTTACTTGAACAAAGTTATCCTCAACCTCTCATAATTCATTTTCTGTTGAAGATTTTATAAGCAAACTTTTATTCCTGGTAAGGGAAGAAGCGGTGGGAACATGGAATTGCACAAATCCATGTATCAGCAAAACAGTAAGTGTGCCAATTAGTGCAGCTAGAGACAGGAACAATTACTACAAGAATTTAAGGCAACCACACAGCACAGACCTGAACAGCAACTGTTCCAACTAACAGGCAGTTGTAAGGATCAATGTCTTATGAGCAACCAGTACGCACGGGGACACTGCAGAAAAAGCACACAGTGTACGTACGTCTTGAATTAATGACAGTTAAACTGGAAATCTGCACATCTGCTGTTTCTGATTTCTAAATGGTTGCACCTTTATTATGAAGCATTTCTTACAATGCCAGACCTTAAAACTAAAACATAATTCATTAAATAATAGAAAACCAGTGCTTTGGAGCAGGCTGTGCAGCAGCTTTGAAGGCACTTGTTCAAATGACAGAAGATTGGAAAAATCTGTTCTTACATCATACTCCCAGAATTTCCTACTTGAAAACAGTGACATACTGACTTCTAAAAGTTTGTCTTGTCCTTTTCCAACACATTGTAAGAAAGACTTGGCTGGTGGATACACCAGGGAGTTAATGGAATATTTACAAACAGATCCTTTTATTGCAGTGAGGAAAAATTTATGATGTGTGTAAGAGAACTGGGACAATGCTCAGCTATTCTGTTGTGTACGTTTCTTGCAGTGTTGTTGCCACCTTGAGAGAGAATATCCATTGCACCTTTTGTACAAGCTGTTTTAAATTTAGGAAGGCAACCCTGACCTTTCATGCCTTGTCCTAAAAAATGCTCAATACCAGATTAAATCCTGAAAGCTGATGTTAAAGCCAGCACTACGCTAGCTTTACTCTTGCTACTTGCACAAGATCTAGTATGTTATGAAGTTTGGCTTAGGAACTTGTATGTTTGGTACTAGATGCTACAGTTGTTAAGGTGTAGAGCTGGTTATTGTTTTTTAAAACTACCTGTTTTCTTAGAAACATTCACCTTCCCAACTGACAGATTTTCAACAGTCTGTTTCCTTGTCTTCTCTGCTTTTTTATTAAAATTAAGAGTTTTTTCCAAGTCATCAGTCATTTCTCATTCCACTGACACAAGAACTTCTAAAAGTAGTTGCTCCCTTTTCCCTCCTGCTTATTTCATGTGATACCACTGATTATCCAACACTGCATTCCCAAGCAATAGTTTCATGAGTGTCTGAGTCCTCTTTAGGTACATCACTTTTCTTTGAAAATCATGACACATTGATCAAACATTACAGAAAAGAACAGACTGACAGTAGCTTTTCTCATATACTGGAGGTCAGGTGGATAGGAAACAGTATGAGTGGGTGGGAGGATGAAACTGCATTGATACTAGAAATAAAAGCGGAGTCTCATTATTAAGACTGGTGGAAAAGAAACCAAAAAGCAAACACCCAACAAACAGCATCTGGGGTTCAAATACTCACTTTCAGTTATTTGCAATATGAACTATCAGAGAGTTATCTGTTGGCATTGAACTTCTTGATGCAAGGGGCAGGACCTCTTTGATCAGAACTGCTCTTTATTACTTTCAGACTGTCTTCCCTATATTGTTTTCAGGTCCTTTAACCCATGCTCCCCACCCTCTTACCTAGAGAATCAGTCTGTCCAACCTTCAGGAATTTTCCATGCTGTATGTGTTTTTTATTTCTTCCAGACCCAACTTTTTATACCTTCATTGATTCCCTTTTATCTTTATGGATAACAGCTCCTACATGCAGATGTGTTTATCATCAATGTATTTGTCTTTCATTTGCTTTGTCATGGTGAATCTTTCTGTAAGAAAAGTTGAATGGCAACACTGTCTTTTGAAATAAATCTGCAAGGGCTGAGGCCCTTGGGCATCAAATAGCTGATTTGAGAAAGATCTATATGGGTGTTTTCTAGATGTCAGGAAAACTACTTTTAACAAGATTGGGTTGGTTAATTAATGATCTTGCACCAAAACATGGTCTTGCTGAAAAAACAAACAGTGACTCTCTAAGATTTTTTTGTTCTTTGCTTATTTGCCCACCCAGTTTTATTATTCTCCTGTTAAATGCTTGCGTTTCATTATCACCACATATATGTGATTGGGTTTCTGAGAGATGTCCTAAGTGTTTCTTTATGGAAGGTTTAACTCTTTCTGCAGTGTATGAAGAGGTCAGGACTAAATTATTAAATGTGCACAGAAGTTAACATAGCTTGCTAACAGGCTAAGCTACGCACAGGCAGCTTGATGTGACTTCTGTTTGGCTTATTTAGGCATGAGCTATTGAAGTTTTCTTGTATCTATGACTATATGCATCTCTTTGTGCTATACATCAATTGCACCAACACTTAAACACTTAACTAGGTATTTTTATGAATAAAGGTGTCAAATGAGAAATGTCATAGAATAATTTTTTTTTTTTTTTTTTTTTTGGAGGGAGAGCCCTGTAATGGGAGCAAGCAGACTACAAACGCTCTTCCAGCTCTTACCAGCAGATGTCACAACAATGACAGTAAGAAGAGATAAGGTGGTGGTCGTCCATCCTGCCCCCCCCTCCCCCAGTTTCCAGACAATATTTAAATATAATAAACTTTAATAAACCAACAAAACCTTCAGTCTAAATTTGCAGAAACAGCTTGGATAACTTGTATAGCTTGACTTCTCTAGCAGATCAATGTTTTCTAAAACAAAATTCAAGGTACATACAATCCTTTGCAAAGCAAGTATCCTATTTTTATTGCTTCTTTATCTTAAAGTCTGGTTAATTTTTTTTCCTTCTGTTCTCTTTTACTTGTAGCAGGTGTTACTGGTAACAAAGGTAATGGGTTATTGTAAAATAATTCATTTCTTAGAGAATCTCGGCAAATGACAATGCTTGTTGTGTGCTAAGAATGACTGATAAACGTTATCCTTTTTAGTAGGCAGAATAAAGTTCAGTGTTAACTCCCATTACCAGACAAGTCTGTATGCAAAACTATGCATGAATTTAAATATATTAGAAATCCTTTTTCTTTTCCATGTTGGACTGAGTATGCTCTTAATGGCCTTGCACATACCTTAATACTTTAATCACTACAGCAGGGGCTAGCTCCTGAATAATATTCTTGTAAATTAATTAAAGCCAAGGGGGAAAAAAAGGTGGGAGGACCATTTGGAAAAGATCTCAATCCTCACCTAATTCACTACAGTGGAGTAAGCGCTGGATTCAAAGCATACAGTGGTATTTGAGTTAGGCTGGGAGAGATTGCAGGGAGAGGGATAGAAGTCCAGAAGCAAGCAGAGGGAAGCAGATAGCACAAGTAATGCTGTGGAATATTCTAAGGAAATACTAGCTACAATAACAGAATTAAAAGGCCTTGATTTCTGCCAGCACTTACTTTGGGTTTGGGTCCTAAATGAACAGAAACTTCTGATTTCTCTTCTAAAGGCACTGACTTTAACAAGCCATTCCTTCACTCTGCTTAGCTGAAATTACAAAATGGTGTTTTAGAAAGTAGAAGTGATGTTTTCATAATGCCAGCAATAAAGTCTTCTCTATGCAATACAACAGATATGGGTGTCAGTGTGAGTGCTCAGGGTTAGCCATGCTCAACTTTAAATGCCCTGGCGTGACTGCATATCCTATCATCTCTCCTGTCCTATCAATCTTAGTGAATCGGCCTTCAGCCTATTTGCATCTGAAAGAAGACTTGAATTGACAGTAAAGTATACGCAGTCAATCCACGGATTATTACTACTAGTGTTAGTATATGCTAATTATATACTGGGGAATCATACTAGAAAACATGTCGAACGGCCTTCAAACTGCTTGTGCTATTTTTAGTAAAACTCAGATATAATTACTTTGCATTCAGTTACTGGCACTGTACTAGCACCTTTCTGCTATATTTATAGATAAAAAACAGTGGTGAAGGTAATCGGTCAGGACATGCACTCTAAATAAGAGGCTAATCCTAAACTGGCCCATGTTCTCACTGTGCAATGTGAGTAGCAGATCACTGTGTGATTGCTGCCTCTTTTCTCTCTCAGGCAGGTGTGCATTGCTAACCAAAGGCCAGAGCTTTTGCTTCCATGTTGAGTTTGGTATGCTTGCATACCTTAACACACCTAGGAATTCCACAGATAAGTAAAAGACCCTGTTACAAAGCTGCAAGGGAGATAAAAATCTTTTCAGTAGCACTAGTATCACTGAGATACAGATTTTTTTTTTTTTTTTTAAAGCCTGAATCTACTGTACCATTCCCAATACTATTCCTCTTAGTACTCCTTGATAAGCCAAGATTTGGCAAATAATTTAGACTTTGTAGGAATTTTACATCTATTTCTGAAACAATTTAACTACATCTTGCCTATGATAATATCCTTTCAGGAATGGAAATTACTGTTTATGATGCAATCCCTGAATAATAACTTCTGGAATAATTTTTCAAATATTCTTGTGATCGTCTAATTGAAACTGATACTTGTAAATAGGAAATCACTAGTTATTGTGCAAACTGATACTCTGTTAGCACTGCTGATCATTCATTACATAGATGTATAGGCTACTGTTGCTGGCTCTAAGTTGAGCCCCAAACTCTTATCATACTGCTTCAAAATCACCACTCTTCTAGGGGGAGTATTTAAATGCCCCTCATTTCATGTCACAACTGAGCATAACTTTACCACTGCATCACAAACAGGGAGTTTCTTCCCACTCTGCATTTATAAATAAATGACAACACATTTGCATTCTTTTTATTTATTTGAATACTATGATTTAAGAGCCTAAATGCAAGTTCTTCCCTTTATTTCTGCAAGTAGCACTGCAATCATAACTTACAAAAATGTTTAAAATACAAAATGTACATGAAATTACAATACAAGGCTCTGTAAACATCTAGAACTTAATCTTTATTGTCCCACATTTTTAAATATAAAACTTCAATTTGAACGATTTCTGAACCTCAATGAAATGACATCCATTATGAGTATCAAAAATAGAGTTTCAAAGCTTTGTTTGTATCAGAACAAAACTGTCATGTTATTTTTATTCTTTGGTTTAAAAAGGATGGCAGTTCCCCTGATAACATGAAAGTTTTACTACAGAAATTCAGATTGCTAGTTTATGGTAATTTCAGAAATCACCCCTTCTCCCCCCTAGATTAATATACTACCCCTTAATTTTTTGTTTTTAACATTGATCTTTGACCCTCCTTATAGAAAAGCTACCTCATCATTAAGGCTTTCCTTCAGGATCCTCTAAATTATTAAAAGGGTCTGGAACAGTACTCAGGGAGAAGAAAGGACTTAAGGGCAAGGAAGTGGATGCCAACAAAAGATCAACGGTTGACGGGTTCTGTTGTTTAATTAAATTTGCATAGTCCAATAGAGATTATGTGCTTTTTATATCACTAAAATTATAGAAGATTAACAGTCTTTACCTACGTTATCACACAAGCTAAAATAAAATTAAGACCCTTGTATTGAAGCTTTTACAAGGCAAATACAAAACTGCTTTAGTATCCAAAGCTATATTTTTTATTTCATTTTTAAATAGGAAAGCATCTCTATGTCTACAGGCATCAAGGTATTTAAAGGCATCAGAAAATTTAGTGCATAGCAACTCTGGGTTGTTTGGGCTCCTATATTTTAGGTACAGTGTGAATTCCAGCTACTTAGAGAACTTGCAAGGAGAGCCTGTACCAGTAGGATAAAGGAGCATAAATCCCATATAGTATGAAAAGCTTTTAAGTTAGAATTCTCCTACAAACAATGGTTAATGCAAAAGACCCAATACATGAATGAAAACTGTAACATGCCTTGCCACCAGCACGCAGTCTGAAGACAATTACATAGTTTACAGTGGTGTGTTTTGATTTGGTTTGTTTTTTTAAGGTGTTAAAAATGTTAAGTAGATGTATTTGTGAGCATGTGAATCCTTTCCTAGGATCTTTAATGTAAATGAGTAGAGGACAGAGTAAAGCACCATTGCTGAGGGACAATTACAATATCACACTTTTCAAATTACAGCCCTGCCAATTTTTTTCTGCAAATTTAAAGATTTGCACCATTGAACAATACATTCACAAAAAGGATGCTTAAGATTCCCAGCACACACACAGTGGCCTTACATTATGTTGTTTGAAATAACTATGAAACACCAAGATAGTAGCCTTAGGCTGCATTCTTAAAAGGAAGTACGTGATAAAGAGTTATAATTTCACCTGCTGAAAGTATGGTCTTTTACAAAAGTTCATGATTCAGCTATTACAAAGATGTGATTATAGCTACTTCAATGGTATTGCTTGGGCGCTGACTTAAATTTAGGTGTAATGTTTTGCCTGCAAAAGGCTCAATGGAAAGTTTTCCCCATGACCATCTGCCAAAATACAACATCAGTAGAATCTGTGTTTAGTCTTACAGGTATTATAATTCAGTAATGGTATCTGCTTTAAGACCATTTTACTGTAATTTTAAGAGTCTACAGCAATTTTCTACAGAAAGAGGCATGTGCTCCACATGTGTTAAGCCACTAAAACATCCACAATTGTCTGAGCTAGTTTCAATGCAAATACACTTCCTATATTTCAAAATTTTTGAGTGTGTTCGCTCTTAATTTTCATTATAGCATCATGGCTCACCCAAATGAGGAACTAAAACTAATATCTTAAATGTTTTAAGGTTCAGTGTATTTCTGATCTTCCTTCGCTGTGATTGTTGTACCCTGTACGTTCCATATCAGAAAGCTTTGTAAACGAGTGTCTTCTGGGGGAGGGAAATGTTTGTGGCCTAAGCAGGCAGTTTCAGATCCTCTCCTAGGTTGCTAATCATAGAGGCCTGAGATTTTTAATAACTATGTAAACAGGTTGTTTCAAATGTATCAGATTATGTGGGTAAGGGAAATGCATCCTTTGAGCACAGCATAAAGTTTACTGCTGCTAAGAATCTTGCGTATTTCTTTGGTAGCTTCTGCTTCACACGTTTGCAATTAAACATGGGCAAATTATACTACCTAATCACTAATTCACATTAAATTACTTTTTAACAAACTGACATTTATAAAAAGCTTAAATTTAAGGAACTGTAATTGTCATCTCCTTAGGATTTCCAAGTGGCATGGTCAGGCATACAGCATATAAAAGATACAGATGTGATCAAATGATTTATTGCATGGAAAACTTGAATGCCACTGAATTGGTGATTTCAAAACCATATTCTGTAGGGATAACAGGAACACTTAGATCCTCAGCAAATATTAAAATTTCTCCTGTGTCTAACATGGCTTTGATGTTGCTGTTCTTTAATCTAAAATCCTACTGCTCAAATTTTATTACAAATGTAACTTTCTATGAAAAAGCTATTTCAAGAAGGAGCCTTCTAATAAAGAACAGGAAGATTATCCACAAAGTTATAAAAGTTAAATTTTGGAATGTCATTTCTATCCCAACACTTTCATGATGGAATGGTCTTTTTGCAACCTATCAAGTAACGTTTTCAGTTTATGAACAAGTGCAGATCTACATTTGGCTTTGCTTCCTATGAATCTAAGACAGAAAATACTACAGTATTTGTATACACAACGGCTTCCATGGCATTGGCTTCAGATGACAGGTATGATTCTTGCCACTGGAAGATCGTATTAAAAAAAAATAAACAATAGAAGCTTTAAAGGCTTTCCAAAATGACCAGAAGGTGTTACAAATCATCAGTTACAAACTATACCATCTCTAAGGGAAAGCAGCACACTGAAGATGTGTATCAAATCTTTTTCCACATTCAGTACTGTGAATATTATAAGAGCAAACTAACATCTCCACACATCTGAAGCACTTACAATATAAAAGTATTCTATTTAAATGCAAAAAGCAAAGCTTGTTTGTAACTTTAAAACAGTTAAAATATCTGGTGTAGATTCTGTGTGTCCATGTTAAGAAGTCTCTTTACAGCATCTGAGGAACTATAGTTAAAATGCTCTGTCTCTACATCAAAAATGTAACCCACTAAAAGGGCTTTGCAAGGATCCACTGTTCCAGTTCATAAAGGCCACAGAGTTGGAAGCACAGTAAGTCTAAAGAAGAAGAGGACGAAGAAATACTCAGAGAAACTGTTAAGTTTTCATGGATTTTTAGTTGTAAGCTTATCCATTACTGGATTCCATCAGATACTCTTGTCTCCAGAGATCCAGAACATGCATGTGCAGACTGGTTGGCGAGCGTTGTTCCATGTGACACTGAGATCTGTGACATATCTCTTCCTATGATCTCATTCACTACCAAAAAAAAAAAAAAATTTTTTAAAAAGACTGGTTTTATGCTTTCCAAAAGGCAGAGCTCATCAGTGTATCCCTTTTAAAAAGAAATATTTCAGTGCTAAGCCTTGATCCAGTTAAGTAACAGAGGATGAATGAGGAACCTAATTTCAGTAACAGTTGAGCAAGGGGCAGGGGGGAAGTCCTAGTTTCTCTTAGTATTACACTTTGTACTTACCATAATCCATGTTGGAGAATCCCTAAAACACTTGAAGAAAATAAGCACATACATATTCATGACAACCAGGTAACTGAAAGGCACAGCATAGGTCAGTTTAGTACAGATTTCCCCACAGAACTCCTTCTGTTCAAGAGTGTTACAGGCACAACAAATAACTCTAATAACTCTTGGCTCTTTCAAGCTACTTACAGAACTTCCTCAGAACTTGGATTTGGGTTAATAGAATATTCTTTTTAATACTACATACCTATTTAATCGGCCAATTTTCTGAATACTTGCATTTCTGAAACTGCAGTAACAAAATCTTCCTTAGTTATCAGTCAACTTTTCTATAGTGAAGAATTAAGATTGACTAATATGCAGGGTCACATCAGTTTGTGTGTCTGTGTGTGTGTGCCAAAGTCAGCAAAGATTAGTCAACTATCTCTAGTGAGGGACACCACTGTGAATATGACAAAGTAGCACCTTAAGTTATCAATAAATGACAATTTTGGAGTTTTACTCTAAAGCATAGATAATTGATTGCAGTACAATTGCATTTGGAAGATGACAAAAATAATTATTTTAATGGATAAGCGTAAATGCAGTGATATAAATGTCCATTTTCCAAAATGTCCATTTTCCAAAATGGTAAGTTTAACTAAGAAAACTGAATAATAGTTCAAGTGAAGACGAAAAAAAATCACATTAAACAGTAACGACAAATTTTAGATAAATATTAGATGATAACCAAAATATAAATTATTTAATAGTTAGAAGAGGCAGTCAATTATGGTGTTTTCCATGATTGAGTGGCAGTAGGTATACAGTATCTCTTATTCAGCAAGACTTTGAATATGCTGAATTATAGTAATAAAAGAAAAGCCTCTGACAGGAGTTTGTTTGGACCTTCTATAAACAAGCATTAAGTGGGTCTGAAAGAAAATGTAGTAATACTGTGAATGCTCTGAAGTATGTATAATGTATATAAAATCCAACTCTGAAAACAAGTTTTGTCTATCTTCTTTTAGTTTACTTAGGAAAGCTTTAAAATCACCTTATGTCATATACCTGTATGTAACCATGGAGGAGGTATCTGTTATCTAAAAGTCCATCAACGGCAATGGTATTCTTGTGCATGAATGCAAGGATGAGCTTGTTAAAATACACATTATGGCAACTCAAAGGTTAAAACAGTTCAGATGAGCTATGTAATAACCAATTCCTTTGAGCATTACAAGACTTGCAATTTACTGGGCTTCAAAAAAATCTTTCATTCGGTGAACTTAACTGGCACTATGACACTGAAAATAGTGTGACTGCAGGTAGGATACTTTTTCAAGTATTTTTATTATGCCAACACAATGGCTAAGTAAACAGCTGTTAAAAAACAAGCTCCCCCCCCCTTTTCTTTTCCTTAACAAAATTTAGATATTCACTTATAAGAACTATGCTCCAGCAGTTTCTGTCAGGGCACTCATTAGCTTGCTCTAACTACAGGACCTCTAACAGCTATTATCTACCATATGCTACTGAACAGTTGATTTGTGCAAATCAAATATTGCAGCTGTTCAGTGCTACTAAAACTTTGATGAGCAATACAATACAAAGCAACATAGCTAAATACCTTTTATATTTTGAAATTATTACTGGTTACTTCCTTTAAGTTTTGATAGATGATATGTATCTGTACTGGCAACATCAGAACAAACTGGTCTATACTGTTGCAACATTTTGTAGTTCCCACAGGCAAAGGTGTTTAACTGAACAGCATGTAGCCATGTGGGATTAGATTTCCCTTAAATCTCATTACACTGTGAATACAATAGCTGGTCATGTGGTGTTTTATTTGCCAAAGTTCTGCATCATTCATTATGCAGAGTATTAAATTGAAATTACAGGTTAGTTTGTGTTGTTTTGTTCTTTTTAAATCATCATCGATTTGTTTACAAGAAGCTGTTTTATAGCTCAGTGCGATAGCTCTGTCATACCTTTCATTTTGCTGTTGGGAGAACTTTTTTTTGGCAACATTTTTATGGCAATGGCAACATTGGCATGCAGCCAATACAGATTTAGCTGGTTTATATGGATTTACATTAGAAACATCTACCATTTCTAAGGGAAACGCAGTACCTTGTCTTTTTCCCCAACAGAAAATTCTAGTGGCGTTGTTTTACTTGCCACAGTGATTTTGTTAGGATTGCTAATTTTTAAACCCAACCAGTATTCAAGTGAGTGTGGGGGTTTTTTTTGTTGTTTGGTTGATTTTTTTGTTTAAATAAGTAGTGTCTAAATCGGTGTTTTGTCAGAGCGCCATGCAGGCCTAAATAAAAGGCCAGCATACTTTTTCTGCTGTGTCTGGCAAAGGTGTTTTTTCACTTTTTCACAGACCATAGCCTCCTAACTAACACATCTTCCTATTTTTATACTTTCCAACTGCCCATTTCAGCTGTCTGGAAATCTGTAAGCAACAAATGGATGGGGGAAGCCTGCAGACTCCAGAAGACTATACCTTGATTTAGATTATATACAGATGATGGTAAAAATGCTTCAAAGAAAGCACAGCCTGCAGAAGCCAGCAGCTGAGATCAAAGTGCTCTAACCTTTTGTGGTGCAGTAGTCTGGCTGCCAGGTTTGAGGCAACTGGGCAGGGTGGTATTGGGAGTGATGCGGTAACACGCTAAGCGAGGCATGGGCCTGCTGCCTGCTTGGCTGTGCTCAACGCGCTTGTGAGTGCTGGAAAGGACGAATGGGGACAGTGGGGAGAACTAATCTAGCATGCAGGCTAGCAGATGGAGGAATGGGCATTTAAACCAGGAAAGCAGCTTTTCTAGAGAAGGCTGGTCTTTTAAAGCCTGAAAAAAACATTGTAAAGAAGCCATATTATTTACCAAAATTAGGCAGCCTGGAGGTCCTTTGGAACAACTCACTGAAGAGATGTACAACTTAGCTTTAAGGCAGCAAATAATGAGATGCCTGTGTATATCTAAATTGGGAAGCATTTGGCTTTATATGAAGGTGGAGCGGTATAAATTAAAGAAGTTTAAAATGTAAATCATGTAGTTGGTAAGAAGAGTTAAAATCCTGCATAGGAATCTACAAGACTGAAGGTGAAATCATATGGCATTTTCCTTTTTGTATTAATTTGTGATGGAGAAAATTGTATTCGTTTAAAGACTGAAATAGAAATCGAAAGGTTAGTATCTGAGTGCATGATATATAACCTTCCTCCACACAGGGTCAATCACAGAACATTTAGGGATCTGTGATTAAAACTGAAAACTTAATTCATGAGCATAAACACAGGTTTTCTATAATGCTGTCTAGCAAAATTCACATTCTTAGGTGACAAATTGGGAGAGGAAGTCAATTGCAACAGTCCTGAGAAAGGATGGAGCTCATGCTATACGGATGGTGCTTTACAAACAAAAGAAAAACTTCTTTTCTATACTTCCAGAAGAACAGTTTATCTCACCTTTCCTATTTTCGACTATGGGGTGCATGGCCTACGCTGTCCTAGAAATATAGCTAGAAAGCTTTCATATGGCCCTTTGCTTAACTAAAAGCCATCCAATTGGCAACTAGATACTGGGAAACCAAGATGTGTGGCTTTTTTTAATACGTGCACTCATTTTTTTTTTATGCAATTTCCTTTCTTCCTTCAGCAAAAGTTTCTAGGGGAAGGCTGCAGAGCTTGTTCAGGATTCAGTAATACAGATCTCGAGTATGTTGTTAAGGGTCTCTATGGTCTGTCCACCAAGTTAATTTGTGTTGTGTAGTTTATACTTCTGTTGCCTCTTTGAAGAGAGCCAATCTCATGAGACTTAAGATGGAGGTGAACAGTTATGTGAGTAGGACACTGACTCTTTCAGTCTACTACCTTCTTCCCCACCGCTCCCCCCTTATATCACTGCCTGTTTGGTGTCAGGTGTTCTGAGTGCTAATCCCATACCCTGGACCTCTACTGTCAAGAGATGAGGAACCAGAAATATTTTACACACTAAACAATTACAGAGATCTAGCTAATATTTAGTACCTACTGATCACCTAAAATTGTTTTGGATGATCAGTGTCAATTGAGTGGATAACATCAAAAGTGTTATCAAGCCTTTTATGTGCTAACAATCCAGGTTGCTAGTCTTGAAATAACTGGATCAGATCAAAAGAGAGAGGGGTGGCACACACTACACTACACTGTATAGGAATGTGGCAGATTCCTCCACTACAAAAGTGATAACTGCATTTTGAAAACTTGTTTGTCAGATATGGCATGGGTCAAAATGCAATACAGCTTTTTTTTTGTTTTGTTTTTGTGGGGTTTTTTTGTGGTTTTTGTTTGTTTGTTTTTTTAAAGTCAGGATGTGAAATGGAAATGATTTTAACAACTTTCCTATGTCTATTTAATTGACCTCTGGTAGTTATCCCAGATTTCAGCTGTTACTTTATTTGCAATAGTTTTACCTTTTTCTTCCCTAGTATTTATACATAGTGTAAGCTGGCTGGTAAATTTATACTAATAGTTAAAAATAGATTGTGCAGAACAGAATTTAACATGATGGACAGAAAACCTTCTGCTACAGAGAGATTAGATTGGACCTGGTGATACTGTAGTATTGTATTGCAAAGTTTTTTTGGTGGGTTTTTTGGGGTTTGTTCTTCCCCCTCTGTGCTGCATTGGAAAAGCACTGAAAGTCATCTGGAGGCTCAAGCCCCTATAACCTTTCAAAAAAATGAAGCAGCATACTAACATCAATACCAGTGGAACAGAGTAGAAGATAACTAGCTCTGACTTTTGCATCTGCTGTCAAGCTTGTAAAATAAGAGCAACCACATATTCTGTTTTACTGGGTTGTTCCCACTGTTTCAATTTCACATAGTGTTCTGTTTGCCTTTTTTTAAGTCCCTACTGACTGCACACATGAAAGACAGCCGAGCCACTGAGATTGACAGAAAACTGGGCCACAGCTCCTTGGAGGCCTCTTCCCCCCTCCCCCTGCCCTTATCTTTTAGGCTGGGGGCTTTGCCTCTTGGTCACTGAAGCCTTGCACTGGAACAGCTGATAAAGTTATTGGTCCAGCTGTTTGCTGCATGAACAGCCAGATTCTTCATGACAATCTCTTAAAACTGTTGCAATTTACAATCCAGAGTTTTAAGATAAACTAAAATTAGGTTGAACAGCTCAGCCATTTGTGCAGTGAGTGACACATACAGCTAGGGGTAGTAATCTTATCGGCTGTTCCAACAGAGATGCATCCTGTGAGCAGTACTGACCAACCTCTCAGGAGAAATTCTCACCTACAACAAATTATCCATGTTAGCTGATTTGAACAGAACAAAGCTCTTGTGTTACGAAGCATGACAACATCATGAAAGTTGGTGCTTTTAATAGTAAGTTGCTGAGTGTTTTGGATGAATTTTAAAAAATTTACGAATTGAGAGTAACAAGCACTTAGAAGAGGAACTGGTGCTTTGATATGTTTGTAAGATCATCAATGTGTTGATTTTCCACACTGGTTTGTTTACTGGTTTTGTTTCCACGCTCTTGTCCCTTGCAGGAAGCTGGTAATCTACAATCAGCATCTGTACTTTCTACAGGACAAGAGTCTCTCTAATAGGCAGTCACCAAGCATTTTGGGTTTTTGTAGGTCAAAAATACTGCCTGAAAACCTCCACGGAGAACTACAAGCAAACCAGTTCAGATTACAAACCATTAGGTATGTAATGGGCAATAGTAGAGACCTAGGGAAAACACATCATGATGCTTCCCCAGGATGTTCCACCAGCCTCCAAAATGTGTTTGTCCTAGGGAATTCCCAAGCTAGAGACTGTATCTTTTGTGCCATTTGTTCCCATTTGGATTTTTCTCCCCGGGGTCTTTAAGGTCTGTGCAAAATTCTGTCATCCACAACATTCTGAGACAGTAAGTTCCAAACCTTAACTACATATAGCTGTAGCTTTTTATATATGTTGAACTTGCTGCATGATTACTTGGTGGCCACTTTTATTATTTTCTCTCTCAGTAAGTACTTTCCATTACCTTTTCTGTGCCACCCATTCATTTTATTATCCTTAGCATATTCTCCTCATTCATTTTTCTGGCTAGAGAGTCCTAGCTGATTCAACATAACTTCTGTTCCAAATCATTGGTCATGCTAGTTGTCCTTAAATGAAACACCCCACAAAACAACATGTATGCATCCAATTCTTTTGTGACATCAGGGACAAGATGTAGGCACGTAACAGATCTATATAGTAGCATTTGTTAATTCTCTGCTGGCTTCCTAAATATTCCTAGCATTTATTCACCCTTTTAAGACTACTTTTAATGCTACTGAGCAAGTTTTCATAGAATTGTCCATTTTAAATTCAGGATGGCTTTAAATGAGAATAGTTCAGAGAGCGTGTCAGTGTATGGATGGAATTAGGGCAGGTTTTTTTCCCTTCCCTTACCCTAATTTCCACTCCTTTAACTAACTGATTTTCTTTAATCACAAGGTCTTCCCATAGAGGTTTCTACACAGTTTTTGTATTTCACTACTCTGAGCAGTGAAAATCACTACACTGAGCAGCAGCAGTGTCACAACTTCCAGTCCCCTGGCTCCAAATCAGATTTAAGCAAGAAGTTATACATTACAGTTAATAGTTCAACTGTTGCTTACTCTTTCAGAGCTGTTGTCTGGCATGTCATCTAGTTGAGGTGATTTGTCACTGTCTGTTTATCCTGAAACCTTTTTACTGACACTTCAACTTGAGACCGGTCCTGCAACGCGTCCCTTTTTCAAAGGACTTTGGCATGAGAATTTCTAGTTCCTCAACTGTGAACATCAATACAAAAAACCCTGAGTTCATTTATCTAATTTTAACTGAATTCCTGATTTGTCAGTGTTGGCCAGGTTTCACATTTAACCTAGTAATTTTCATGTTCTTTTCTGCTTTCTGCATTTGGAAGCAGCTTGTAGTCTCTCTCACTGCAGAGTAGTTGTACACTTAATCTGAACCTTCATAAATAGTTCACAGACTGTTTGCAACTATTTTACCCTTTTGACCACCTATTTTTTCTTAAGTTAGTTTTATTGTTTTCCTATAGTTCCCCTTTTGAAGTTTGTCACAGCCTGTAATGCTGAAACTGCTACAAAAAGATTTTTTTTTTTTTTTTTTTTTAAGCAGTACCTGTACTCTCCTTTGGACCAAATAGAGATGTTTCCCCCTGTGGGTTCTTCTCATGACTTAGTGCTCCATGAAGCAGTCATCACACTTACCCAGTCTATAAAGGATGACTCAAGTATTCCATTAATGTATTTCCTGCCTTTGCAGATTGTCTGATCTCCTGCAGCACACTATAGTTACGGTTGCTCTCCTGTTCAGCAGTGTAATTTAGAAGCTATACTCTTCCTAATTGAAGCCTGAAAGTTAAATCCAAGCATTCTGTCCTACTAGTTGATAGAGTTAGTTTGTCTGATTTGACACTAAGCATTCTTCAAGGTACAGAACTATTCTACTAACTTTTCTGTGCAAACCCATCTCTTGCATTAGTACCACACTATCTTTCTTACAGCAAATACCTAAAATACCCATTACTTTAATTTTTAAAAATGCTATGTTTCTCAATTGTATTTCTCAGATGCTAGCATTTGTGTGTAAGCATATTTCTCTCTGGGTCTGGTTTTCTGTTTGTGCGCCCTTTTTAAAAGGGACCTGTTGGCGTACATTTCTTAATTCTAAGTTTGGGGTTTGCCAACCCATGTGTCACTCTTTAGTTGATGATACTAGTATTTGGGGGTTATTTTATTATTAAATTGTATTTTCATTTTTCAAGAACTCCTGCTCTTCAACAATTATTCTGTACCTAGCAGATTCTGAGTTGCACAGGATATAGTCTAGAACACAGAAATAATCTAAGCCATAACTGGTATTTTACTAATCCATTTGCTGTTTCAAGATATAGAAATGTCAAATTGGTGTACAGAGTCCTTTCCCTAGTTCTGCCATTCTAAATAGTAGCTACTTACCTTACTAATAACATTTTGATATGTAAGAACAGCAGAACTAAGTCAGTTTTTTGAAAGATGGTAAAAGACCAACACTGTGATTTATTTTAGTTTCATGGGCAAACTTAAGATCAGTCTGTGCACTCATTGTGTGAGAGTTTTATTAAGGCTGTACACAGAGCTTGGTTACTTTACTGTTAACAATCCCAAATCTACTGTACACTTACAGGTATTTGCCTTTAAAAAATCTATGGGCAAAGTAAAACGTGTTATATGTGGTTTTATATATATATGTGTGTGTATGTGTATATATGTATATACAAAAAAAAGGGACAGTATAATTCTTTGGCATTTAAGGCATGTTTGTAATAAAGTGAAAAACGTTTAAGAAGAATGAGTATAAACACAAACATGACCAATATTCCATGTGTCAATTTCTAATATCGTTACTATTTAAAAGTCATAGTGCATAATTATCTTGTTTATATGTGAAATAAAGAAGCTGAAAGCATCTTAAAATAAATCCAGGTGATCTTTCCCAATTATAGTGCACATTCAACTAGAAATCTATTTATGAGTCTGTATTCCTAACACTTAGATTGGTAGTGCATGCCACTGTATTCCATCTATTTAAATTGACATTGCTTCATCTTTTTAAGAAAGGAGAAACTTTATAAATTTCTCATAGTTAACTGATCTGGCCACTCTACAACCTTGCCCGTATTTGGCTTAAGATTTTCATATCCTCTTCTGTTGTTTTACTAGATCCTACCGCACTCAGGAAGTTCTGTGGCAGCTATATAGAGTTTAAGTGGAGGTTTTTACTGAATGAGTGTACACCTGGTTCACAACTTCTGAATTTCCAACTTTTTCAGAATACACAGGTGTCCAATTATAGCAATACTTAAGTATTACATAGCACTTTTCACTTGTAGATTTTTAGACTATTAAAACACTTTCCCCTTTCCTTGGTGCTCCAATTTCAAACATTGAAGCATTTCAGTAAGCAGACTCACCCTCTAGATTTTCCACATAGGAGTTGGACATGAGTGCTGAATGTTGAGTCCATTTCTCTGTTGAACCTGATGGCTGGTATTCCAGGTCAGAGATAAAACTGTCTGTGTCAGAGAAGAAGACAGACATAACTACTGACTGGACTAAACCAAGAAGTTACAGTTCACTCAACCAGGAAGTGACTTTCAGTTTTCTTTTAATAGCACTAACTTCAAACACCCAGTTTCATTCACAACTACTACATATGTTGACATAAGTAACTATTTATAAATTATCAGAGTGCCTATTAAAACCAGTATCACTTATCTTGTATATTTAGTTACTTTTCAGTTAGCAGCCAGAGCCATAAAGGTAATAGTTAATATTTTTGGATGTCTGCCTAGTTGTATCTTCATGAATTTTATACTACATAAATTTCACTTCAGTATTTGTGTTAATTTAGAACATTCCTCTTGCAATTTTCTCAATTCACTTTACTTACTGTGGTCAAATTACAAGTGCTTCTGCCCCTTGACAGCACCTCCACTGAACAAGGTAGGCAAAAGAGTACTAGTAAATAAATCCTTTATTTTTATTTTTCCTATCCTTTAAACAAAGGAAACTGTTGCTGTAAACAGCTGTTAGCTTCCCCTTGTCAGACAATCTGAACTCTTTGCCCAAGGTACTGATCTGCAGTCAGGCCACACACAGTTTGAAGTGTCAGAAAACTAAGTATTATCTTGGTATAGGTGGCTCTATCAGACCAAGGCAATGTGAGAAACCAAGGAGAAAGTGGAGAACTGTATTCCACTGAACTGTTTTTCCTGGAGGAAAAATGGATATAGAATAGTGTATTTATTACTTTAACCAACAAGTGCGCGTTTATTCAGTTGTGATTAGTGACTATGCAGAGCTTACAACAGTATACTGGGTTGGGTTTGGTCTTTTTTTTTCCCTGCCCAAGACAGAGCTGCAAGTTTAGTAAATTAGGCTTTAATACAATTAAAAAAATTGCTCTGGAAACTGGCTAATTTGTGCCTTCTGGATAGAGCCAAACATTTGCTTTGCCAGTATGATTTCTAAGCCCTGCTTAGGGATGACGACTCCTGGGAGAATGAAAGAGTTTACCCTTACTTTCTCCTGAAATTCAAGCAGTTCAAATTACTTCTTTGGATGACTTCTTGTGCTTAATTGTTTAAAGTGTAAAGTTACATGTATTTAAACAGGAAGTGGAAAGCATTATCTGGGTTTCAATGAAAAGGTCCACTGCCATTTTGAAGGAAAGGCATAGATGAAGGGCAAATTCTTGTTGCATAATAGGAGATTAAGAAAAGAACACTCTTCCCACCAACTATGGTAGAACCAACAAGAAAGTGACACTTAAATAAAGATCTAATTAATCCAGGGAGATGGGCAGAAAACTACCTTGGGATGAAACAAATTAACTTTTACAGGCCGTCCTCTTTAAAGCTCAGGCTTTCAAAGGAGCAGACAACAAACACTGCCAAAAAGCCTCCAGAGAGAACAGTGGAGTTAATTAGCTCTTTTAAGCAACAGTCTCTGCACCATGAAGTCTGCATAGCTTATATAGTAAGGATTATCTGTCACTTTAGCAGAGAAATATGATTCTGAGCAATTTTTCTAATTAATTTCATACATAGAGGGATCCTGAGGTTCTTGCATGTCCTAACAAAGCTGCTGACAATATTGAGGTTTTGCTTTTATAAGTCAAGTCCCTGTCAAAATGTGTAACATGTAACATGTCTCCAGCCAGCACCTTCTGGAATGAAGCATGCACTTGCCTCAGGTACACAATAGTTGGTGTTTGTGAAACGTGGTAAATAAAGCAACAGCCTTTTAAAGTGTATAATATAGCATAAAGATTTTGTTCAACATACACTGAAGTTAGATAGAACTTGAGGTACCAGATAAACATACATTAAAAATACCTTTCTACCTCATAATTTCATAAACATTTGAGAAAGCTTTTTACTTCCTTAAGCAATACTAAAATGTGTTTCGTACCCAGAGAATATAACACTAAAATGAAAACTATTAAATTCAAATAGAAATCAAGAAAACTGACATCCAGTAGATCTACCTATTTAACTGATCAAAAATTCATACTTTCACGAACCACCTTTTCATCTTGGCTCCTCCCTTAAGAAAGGTTGAGGAAAACTTTAAACCCTCAATTATCTGCACCAGATTTGGGTCAAAGCAGTAAGCCAACTTAAAATTAGAGTTCTATTATGGATACAGGCAGACCAAAAAGATATTGGAGTTAAATCCTTTGGTTTTCAGGATCTCTTCCTGCAGGAGTCAAGCAACTTCATTTTTTGTAGTGCTATCTGATTAAAAGTTTAGCCTGTGTATCCTTTACTACTACTGAACTGAAGTAGGATGTGTGGGCAATAGGACTTAAACTAGAAGATGTACTGGTTTTAGAAAAGTAGATCCCCCAAACATATTCTAGAATGCATGATTGTTTGCAGTGTCGCTAGAGTAAGTAGCACAGAGTGGAGTTTTTTAATATGCTTTGCAAAAAGAAGTTTGATATAGTTGCATGGCAGATTGTATCAGTTGTCTAGGTTTGGTAGTGTTGCTGCATCCACCGAGGGATTCATGTGTTTTAGAGGACAGTTGAGTGAATTGCTGTATTTACAGAGATAATGAGGATCAGTAAACCTCAAAGAACATTATGGATAGACTGTAGCACACGCTTCCTCAGATATAGGCTTTCTTTTGTCAACTCCAGATAGAACTCTAGCAGCTGCATTTATGTGAAGAATCCCTGCAGCTACATCACATTAGTTAGTGCAGTATATTTAGCCTGGTTTTGACTCCACATGACCAACAAGTAGTACAGTGTCAACTTTCCCTAAAAAAAAAAAAAAAAAAAAAAAAAAAAAAAAAAAGCTGCCAGGCTATAATTAATGCTCAGTCTTCTCTGCTGTGGAGCAGCCAGCTGATTCTGTTGGTTTGTGATCAAAAACAGTCATATGGCAGGCCAAGTTTGCAATGCCAAACTGTCAAGGACATGGTAGGTTGCCTTGCAAGTTACCATTTCAAGCTCTAAGACAGGCTTACTTTTAGTAATTTCAGGTTCAATGCCAACTTTACTAAGAAGTATTTTTTTTTTTAATTAGCTGATAAAATAAGGCTGTACGAAACGTAAGGAGAAGTATAGTTTTCCAGTGCACATTACAGCTATATAGACAGACTGAATGTGCCTGCAGAGTCACAGCACAAGCTCTGCAGTTATTTGGTACAGTAACAAATAACCCTGTTCATGTCATGGTTATACTCTGCATTTATGTATCATAGTGAAACCAACTCATTTAAGTCATATGTTTACCTCTTTCTCTCACACAAGAAAATAGATGAGTCTAACATAGTAAGTATTAAGCGTGAACCTTGGAGCTAGAGGACACATGCTGCGCAGCGGAAAGCAGTACAAAAGTGTCTAAGCGTGTTTTTGCCAGTCTCACAAGGGCATGCCTAACTCCTTCCAGTTCTGCTACTATTGCGAGCATCTGCACTATGATGTAGACATGCCACGTGCATTCACAGAATAAGTTTCTAACCTCTTCTAATTCTTAAATGGGAATATCTTTTTGCGGTGGTGCAACTAGTTGAGCTTGCTTTGAATTCGTTACAAGGTGTTCTGTGGCTGAGAGGCAAATAGGAAGTTTCACACATTAGCTGGTCATAGATACCTGACGATTTATCTGAGGTTCTTTACATATCAGCAGTCTATAACTGGTCTTCTCAATAGATGCCTTGCTGGCACAGATTTTATGAATACAGTGAATGAATCCACTAGAAGATATGGTCATAGCAACTGTTGACAACCCCAGATGGATAAAATTCTCTTCACCTTTCCTCACTGTTCCTAACTTTTTCTTTTAATCTACTGCTCAGTCTGGATCTTTCTCCATTTCATTCATAACACCCATTTCTAAAAGCAGATTCCCATTCTCTTCCAATACATTTCAGGTTCTGCTTTATCACCTTACTCAACCTCAACATCTCACTGCAGGAGTCCATAAGCTAATGAGAAGAATTAGAATTGTAAACTGCTTTTTATTGCTATTCTCCATACTGCCTGATAATATATATTTAATATACAGAATACTAAGAAAGGAGTTTGAACACAACCTTACAAAACAATTTAAACTAGTATAATTTTCAGAATGCCTTTTATCAACAGGAATATTCCGAGAGTTCCATGTACAATGTAGGCTAGAGTTCTCTTCACACAAATCAATATCGGGCATGCTGCAAGATGCAACATTTTGTTCTGTGCTTAGGAGACATTAAAAAAAACCTTGAGTTTGAGATGTGCATCTCGAGAACATCTCAAGTTTGAGTTGCACCAGCAAGAGGACAGGTTTTTGAGCCGCCTTCCTCCATACTAAGTTAGACTCTAGCATTCAGTATTTTTTGTGTTTCTGTAGACTATCAATGCTCTGTTTGGCAGGACACTGCCTAATTAAGAATGACCTGTTAATGCATAAGTTTTAAATATATAAAGAAATACAAAGTACAGTCATTCCCCAATACTTTCTTATTAGTTACTACTGTGATTCTCCAGAAGTTAAGCTGAAGCTACAGTGAAAAGCTACCTGTAAAGAGGTACAAATTTTCTAGCAAAGATTAGAATAATCTCTGAGCTTCCCAGCAAGAGAATTTATCAACTAGAGAGAGTTATCACAGAACTATTAAAATGAATGAATGCAAATGGCTTAGAATTCTACATGGAATGTGTCTGACAAAGCAGACTTATTACTTTATGTACACAAGACTGTTAGAGGATTTCTAGTTATGATTTATAGTAAATCCACATACTGGATTTTCTAATCTCCAGCTTTATGTAATGGAGATGCAATGAGTAACAAAACATAAGAGGATTAGTAGAAGGTCATCCTGATTTGCTGAATACAGCCTAACATAATACCTTAAAAATGGTTAAATACAGTTGTACATGTTAGAAATCTCATCACTGTCGAAAGCCATGAAATCCAAGGTAAACTCACTCACAAATGGCAAACCACAAGAGATTAAATTTAAATCAACAGTATTAGAATAGATTTAAATCTCAAACTTGACAGTGGGATAGGTAAACCACACAGTAGGAACACTTTTTAAAAACAGAGTGGGGAAAAAATGAGACCTTTAATAGATGAGTATATGAGAGAGCACAGTATGGATGATGGATATGGGAAAGGACAGAAATGACCAACTGCCTGTTTCTTGTCATTTCAGCTGCCTTGTTTACACCTATGTGCAGCCCTAAGTATTCCGCTGTCTATACAGGGAAGTGTTAGCCTAGGGAGTTGGGCAGAGGCAGCCTTGCTGCAAGATGTTAAGGGGAAAAGAAGGTCCAACATACCAGGGGGCGGGGAGGAAAAGTGGAGGGGACAACTAAAGAGCACAAAGCTGCTTTTACGTAGTTCCAGTCCAAAAGTTTACCAGCTTGTGCAGGTTGACTATTGCAAAGACCAAAGCAGAAAAAAGTACTGTTTTTTAGAACACCTTTTAAGTAGTAGCAAGTACAAATGACTTTGGAATTGTGTTATGTTTCAAATGTTTTCTGTAATATCATTTGAATTTCATATCTAGGTGTCCTCATGCATTTTGGTCCCTTGTTTCTTCAAGTGAATTAGAAAGTGTTTCCTGTAGGAAGCAAGGATGGGAAGAAGGGAAGCCAAACAAAAGAGAAAATTCAAGGTGGAGATTAGAAAAGCCTAAAGACAATCAATCAGATCCTGTTGAAAAACAAGAAAACAAAGAGCCACAGTAGGGCAAAAAAAGTAGTGGGTGTGTGTGGGAATTTATTTTATGCAGACACCCAGGTAGAGGATTTGCCTTTAAATTATGTAATCCTTTTTAACTCATAGTCTGAACAGAGCCCAGCTTGCTCTAACTGGTAAAGGGCACAGGAATACAACAAAAGTTAAAAAGATACTCCATTCTGGTCATTGGCAAGCATATTTGACTTTGCAGAGAAGCCATAAATGGTGAATCCAGATGTGTTGCACCTTCCAGGAGATGCTGGATCAAGACTAATCCAGATGCTCTTGGCTTGAGCACCAATGGATGCAGCAGCTTTGTAGTTCTGTATTAAGTAGTGGATTTGGGGTTTTTTTGGGTGTGTTTTGAAGAAAAAGGCTGAATGTTGCCTGAAGAGGCAGTAAGATTCACTTTTAGGAGTCTTGCTTAAAGGAATTTATGTACTATTATCCTAATAGGAATTAATAGGAACTATTATCCAGACGGTTGCTTCTGTAGGTGGGGTGGGTTGTTTGGTGTGTTTGTGTTTTTTGGGTTTGGGGGTTTTTTTTGTTTGGTTTGGTTTTGGTTTTTTTGTTTGTTTGGGGTTTTTTAAGACTTTAGAATCATACTCTGTCAAGCTAAACAGCTTAGTAATTCCAAGACTAATTTTGTCAAGAGGTAGCACTTCTGTACTACACTCAAATTTTGTTAAAATTTCTTAAAATATTTTATTTTCTTGGCAAAGAAAATGTCTACTATGCTAATTTTGAAATAGTGCACATTACTTAAAAGGAAGAAGATTATTTATGTTGTCAGGGTTTTTTGAGTTTTTTGTTTACTTTTTAAAGACTACTGACTCAAATATTTAAGGTCAGTAATCCAGAGATGATTTATAAAATTTTCAGTTGGCTTTGCCTTAGTGTTTTATTTGAGAGGTTTATTCACCTTAATTGGTAACAGTTAAAAACTTATTTTTCAATTACATATAGCTTTCAGGTTTGATTTATTAGCTGGGAGAACATACTGTATCAACATTCATTTATGTATGCAATTATGTTTGGATTTTTTTCCTTAATTGTTATAACATTAATGTAGAATAACTGATTTGCTATTTGTGTCTAGCTCTATTTGTATGGAAACTAAAATTCAATTATACACAAAAGAAAAATTTTGAAATTATTTCTTAAACCACAGTAATAAGTTAGATACATGATAAAAAAAAGTGTTCCTGTCTAAACATGTTTTTTATTTAAAGCTGATTAGGCAGAGGAAGTACTTACTCATGTTGAGAGAATTGAGCAGCTTGTTTCTTGTCACTACGCCCTTCAAGATTTTTGGAACAGCAGGTTTCAGGCTAGACATCTGATTTGTATTTGCAGATTGGAAATGAAAAAAACCCAAACCAACCCAAACCCAACCCCCTAAGCAATCATCGAATGGCAGTAATATGAAACTGAAATGAAGGTAATCTCTATGCTTGCAAATGTATTGCTGCTGCCAAGTGCTAGTTTAGCATTTAAAACCATGTTCAATTTTCCATATACAAAGTGTATAGTTTCAGGTATCAGACCTTCTTTAAACTTCTATAGCAAGCATTATTTTAAAAAATAATTTAATAAAGCTGTGGCCATTTGACTCATATGTATATTGATTATACTTCTCTAAACTATTAGCAAGTGGCCACACTTAAAGTGTGGCTCTTGCAGCTTTTCCTGCAACTCGATGTCTTTGTCAGCACAGAAACAACTTGGTAATTTCACTGTGTTAAGCAATGGAAATGGTTTCTAAAAGCAACTAATATTTGCGATATAGGGGAAAAAAATTTGCTTTCTTTTTACTGTACATTCATTTTAATTTCCGAACAAGTATAAACAAACTGCCAAGATGCTCATAAATGCTAAACACTTCTGCTTATATTGTGAAAAGTTTAACTACAGTATTTAGTGGTATTTTATTTATTTCTACATCTTTTTTGTGGGTGTGGAGGGAAGAATGATGAGAAAAAGGTAGGTTCTAACATGACACTTCTTGAAACATTGGATTTCTTTCTCACTCCTCTTATACAGAAGTAGAAAATGCTATTTTTTTTGTTGCGTTCTGTTTCATAAAGCGTTGCTTTTCTCCCCTCAGCGTGTCCTTGATACAATCAGTCTCTTCCTTCCTTTCTAAATAAAGTTAAATTGATTGAAAAACAGTGTTTCTAAAAAGAGAGCTTTGTTTAATTAGCATGGCCATTTAACTGAAAGCCCAACTATATTATCTGTTTCTCTCATTTTCTTCCTAGTATGCTGTGTCTTTAAAGGCATTCCTTAGTAAATTTTCTTACTACTGACTGGAGGTAACAATAGCAAAGCTCCATTTATGCAAGGAACGGGGACTGATGTGGACATTTAACAGATGGCCTACACTTAAGTCTTTACGCTACTGCTGATGCAATTAAGTAATTACTAGGGATTATTTAAAAACCAACCAAACAAAAAACCCAAGAAAAAACCCCAAACCACCAAAAAACCCGTAACAGTTAAGGCTATTGTAAAAAAGAGATACTAGTAAGATTGCCATCATCAATACCAAACACCTTTTCCACATCTTTTAAGGCCAGGCCTTCTGTTCTTCCAGTCTTATTAACATGACATGTTCTTTAAATTGCTTTGCATCTATGCCTGAAATAGTCTGACGTTTAGGATCTGATATCCCTTTCTTTTCGGTTGGTTGGACAAGTTTTGTAAATTAACACTGTGCAAGTATTAAGTAGAGAACTTTATAGCCTGCTTATGTTTATTTAACGTAAACACGAGAATGTCCTTGTTCTGTTTACGTTAAACAAGTGAACTTCTCAGAGGTAACCAGAGTGGTAAGAAGAAAGCAAACGACTACTGTGAGCAGAGGTGCTGAATGATGACAGTATATCTACAGAATGTCTGTGAAGAGACTAAGACAGTGCCAAAACGCATATGATATATTTTCAAAAAACTAGCCTGCCCTTCAAAACTGGGACAATTCCAAGAAACAAGACTCCAAACTACATTTATGCAACTTAGATATATTATTATGGCTTTCACTGAAACATATCAACAAGACAATCAGAAAAGGCTTCAAATTAATTCCTTCTGTATAAGGTGTCAATGTGTAGGAGTTAATCCTCAAGCCCTGTTTTATGACAAAAACAAAGCCTATGGGCAAATTAGACTAATGTACTTGAACTGTATAACAACAAATTTACAGCTGATATAATTAGTTTTAAATAAGTTGTTGCTTTGGACACAAAAATACAACTCCATTTTGATGATACAAATTTACTTCTGTGAAGGGGAGTGTGTTCTAAACAAAACAAAACAACCCTCCCACACCCACTTTGTAGTTTAATGTAGATTATGTCCCATTACTAAAATATTATATCCACTTACCATCATCTAGTGTGATGTCTTGTAGTCCTATTGTTTGAAAATTCAATTCTCGATCTTCAGGTTCTGGTTTAATGTTAATAGCTGCCCCATCTGGTGAAAATGGAGATGAATCGCATACGGTATGGTGTACTAGGGACGATGCTGCATTAAGACCTCCCAGTGCTGGACTGTGTGCTTGAGGGGAGTGCTGTCCTGAATGACTTACAGTGGTTGGCGGGGGAGATGAAGCAGGTCCTGAGCTAGGAGACTGATAAGGCATAGGTTGTAGCTGGGGAGAAGAAGGTCCAGACAGCGGTGAATGGACCAAAGGGTGGGAAGCAGTTGGGGATGGGGATGAAGCGGATGCTGGATTTGTAGAATGGTAGGGGACTTGCTGCAGCTGGGGAGAAGACTGCCCAAGGGACCGACTCATTGCAGAAGGGATGGAGCCCTGCCCAGCACTTGGGCAGTGGTATCCCATCGATGGTAGGTGAGAAGATGACTGTCCTGAATGAGCTGGGTGTGCTAGCGGGTGCCCTGCTGTACTTGATGTCGACACAGAACCTGGATTTGAAGAATGAAACTGCATTGGTGGTAGAGCTTGGCAGCTAAGATTTATCAAATGAGGTACAGCTGTGTCTTGCTGAAATGAAATAGTATCAAATCCTTGGCTGGAGGCAGAGTTCATAGGAAGACCAGACTGTCCATTGTATACATCGTTAGACTGCATAGGCTGGTAAGAAGGCCTCACAGGAGGTGCTGATGTTACCTGAAAAGACTGAACCACAGCGGGAGGCAAAACATGACATTCTTCACTTGGACTAAGGTTTCTACCTTGCATATGTGGCAGGTGGGATACTGCTGAGGTGACCATTGCTGTGTATGGTGGTTGAACTGGGCACACAAGGCTCCTGGGTGATGTAGACAGTAAATTGTCATGTGGATGCCCTTGCTCTGGTGAAGGCAATTGAGTTCGGATAGAATGCAGGCCCTGGACGTTGCCTGTGTGAGGCAGGGCCAAAGATGGAACAGCAGACAAATCCACCTCATCTCTGTGCTCTTGCTTCATTATAACTAGAAAAAGTAAAACACTGTATTACAATTCCAACCCATTTGTATCCTGTGATAAATACACACTAATTGCTGTTTAACAGCCACAACAGTATTGTTAATGTCCTTGCTCTATTTTCCCTTCTTTTGCTCTGCTTTCTTTTTTTTTTTTTACTTTATGCCTGCTATATTAACCCTTGAAAGCCAGAAGAACTCTCCTAGCATTTATTCAAAGGCAGTTATCTTCCCTTCTAAAATACCCTCCTATGCAATGAATGTCTTTCAAAATGACATTTGCAACCCAGCCAGAGAAAGTCCAGTACATCTAAAGGATACAGCTCAGCGGGGGGCGGGGGGGAGCTGCTGCTGGGCTCCACTGAAAATAGGCAGACAAGAGTTCAGTATCAGGCACTATGAAAAGGGGAATGAACTTTTTAGCTGGCTTCAAACTTTCCTTGGCCTCTGATCAAGATGACAGCTGAGCTTTGGCAACACAGTTAAACTAGTTTGAGCAGTGCATGTTGTTTTAATTACAGCAGCTCTTTCAGCATATCCCCGATTTCAATGATGGCAACAATTGTTCTTATAATACAGAGAGTTACAAATTGACACACTTTCAGTTACAGGATTTTTTTTTTTTTTTAAAGCTACTGGTAGGCTCATGAAAAGATAGTGATTTTAAGTACAAATAGGAGAAAAATGCTAACACTTTTAACTGCTCAGTTACTACTTTATACAATACACTGTTAAAGAAACTATAGATAAAATGGATTTTAAAACATTTGTGCAATAACAAGCTGCAGTTTTAATTAAACTTGCTTCTTATTAAGCAGTAAGTGTCATTAATTCATTTCACCATTTAAATAATTTAAATATGGATTTCTGAAACAAAAATATAGTTTGTGTCTTGTAACTATCTTAGGAGCTGATATTCTTAAGAATGGTTGAAAAATACCACATAAATCTGATAACACAATTAATGTATACTCAGTATACCAAATACCTAGGTAACATTGCTTAAATTCCACATGAAGGTATGAAGTAGGTAATTTTAGAGCACAAGTGAGCAAAACTTATTTTAAATAGTGTAAACTAATGGTAGTTGGCTTTGTCAGCATACACATTAGCTTTAAGAAGTTTATATTAATATAACCATATTAATATAAAGTCAGATATGGATATATATTAATATCCATATCCGACTTGAAAGACTCCTTCAAACACCTGACTTCAAGTCCTCCAAACAGTACTAAAGGGTCTAGTGCCATCACTGGTACCTTGTGAATTCTGACTACTCTAAATGGGTATGAATTTCTTACCAGTAAAGAAAGTAAGTGGCAGGCAGAGGAGCAGGTATTGCATATCTAGTAATAACCACTTCCTCATACCAAGTGGAAGGGATTAAGATGTTTTAACTACATGTACAGTTAACAAGGTACAGTTTTAGCTTCTGGCTAAATTACAATCTATTTTCTCTCAATATGCTGCAATGCGTTGCGGGGGGGAGTGGGATATTTTTTTTATCTTCCTTGTATGTAAATCTGGGGTTTTTTTGACATTGGGGCAGGGGGGGAGAATGTGTAAAACCTGTTCTTCTATGATCTCACTATCCTCCATGCCATCACTACAGTTATTTAGAAGAGCAGGTTCTGAGATTCACCATCAAAGAAAAGTAGAATGCAACTTATTCTGTAAAATGTGTAATGACGAAATACCTGGCTGTAATCATAGCACTGTAGCTTATTACTCCAAATTTCAGCTTTTTATTTAGACAAGCTTAAGTAAGTTGTTTTACAGACAATTCAAAGCTAGTCTTACATAGCTGTCAAAGGGACAAGACTGTCTGAATTACTTTCAAATGCCTACTTTAAAAAATAAAATAAAATGCAACTTTATTTTTTATTTAATACCTGGTGTATAAGTAAAACGTTGAGACTGGCTTTTTTTCCTCTTGCCATTGCAGAGATAAAACTGCACCTGAACTGCAGCTGTAATGGTTTTGTTATGGTATGGAGGAACTTCAAGTATGATGTTTGCCTATATGAAAGTTGAAACAAAAAAGTTTTACATATCAAATGCAAATGAAACTGCTCTTAATTACAGAAAAACTAAAACACTTACTGCAAAACTAAAACAAACTGATATTTTGAAATTGGTGAACTTCAAGTTTATGCATATTACATAGTAAAACAGTACTATAAGCAAACATTTATTTGGAGACCTTTTTTTTCTTCTTTTAAACACAAGTGTTTGGAAGGTAATGCTTTTAATTAAATAGACACATCATCTAAAGGATGCTTTGTTTATCTGCCAGAGCATAAAAAAACTCTAGCAGTCAAAGAATTACATTTTGGACCATTGAGCTTTTAAGAAAAATTTTAATGCACTGGAAATTATTTGTCATCTTAGCAAAATTATCTTCTGTTTTCTTTTTTTTCAATTTTCAATTTCTTTTTCATTGCTTTCACAAGCATACCATTTCCAGTTCCTTCAAAGCATCATCTTAATGGCTACTTTATAGTATTAAGCCAATTTAGAAGTCTCCAGTTGTCTGTCTGAATCAGCCAATGATCTGCTTACTTTACTAAATGAAGTATAAATTTCAGAACAACAGTGAAGATGTCTACTTTCTCATTTTAAAACAGAAAGCTTTCTAAAGTAAGAAAAATTCTCTCACCCCTTGACACTTTTCCCTAATTATTTTCCCTTCTACCTCCCACTGAGGTCGTCCATCTGTTGAGAGAAATTTACAAATAATTCAAGCAAAATGCATTTTCTAAAACACTTAAATACTTAATCTTAAGAATACTTAAATACTTAATACAAAACTGCATTTATTTTCAGTCATAAAGAGGCCATTCATCTGACAGATGTATTGTAAACAAAGTGTAAATTACAGAGATGCTTTAGGAGTTTCAGCACTACAGACATTGTCTGTAAGTTGATTGTTGTGCAGGATTCTGCATTGTAACAGAACCTGCTGATTACGTAGTTAGATTTAATTCCAAAGGAGGCAGTGCATACTCTAAGTGTACAGAGGGATTTCCCCCCCATTTTTCAAAAGCAAAAATGCTTTTGAAAGGTAGTTAAGTTACTACCAACACTTGTGATTATTCAAACAAACATGCTGATGACTCAACCTATAAGTCACCATGCAAGACACAGATAACACATGCCGTATCTTCATGCACATACCCACAGGTTATACATTTAAAACAGACACCCTCCCCGGAACCAAAAGACCCCTTTAGTTCAAATACCAGCCAAGTTGTCTGTGTTGTGAGGGAATTAAATCACCTTGGTGAACCTCTCTCTGCTCTGACCTAGCAAAACCCATTATGCTTAATCTAGCACTCAGTTCTCTCTGTTATTGGGTTTTGTGCAGGTTATCAGGGAACCTATTGTCTAGCAGCAGTACCTCTTTAAAAAGCGTTCAAGTTGTGTGTCAAAATACTTTATTACATAAAACCCCCACTTATGTTGTATTTGCTAATTTAAAAAAAACCCAACTCTTTCACTTAAATATTTAAGGAAATAAGAAGACATAGAAGAATTGGACTTGGTTGCAAACTTTTATTCTTAATGATTTACTGTTGCTACTGGTTTCCCAAAAGTTCAAATTAGGTATTCAAGTCACAGCAATGATAATTTAAGTAAGTTGTTCAAATTTTATGCTCTCTATATTTAAGGGACAATCAGGGAAGAAAAGGAACTCTATGTATTAAGACAGTCCTAAATTTTCAACCTTTTTTATGCATTTTGTCTAAATAAGAAATATTAAGATCAAGATGTAGATCCAGAAGAGCTACAGAACCAGGAAGCAATGCTGAGTAACTGAACACCTCTGAGTATGTATGTATCTGAGAGTGTGTGTGTATGAGCACCTGTGTATAATACCAAACAAAAGCAAAGAAAACTTGCAAAACATTCATTATATCTGGTTGAAGTAAACAAAAATGAAAAGTATTTCAAGTATTTGATACGGGTTTTTTTGAGTTAAATTCTCTATTTATGGAGTTGCATCATTATGAAAGTGATAGAAGAGAGGAAGAAAGAAGTTTTAGAAATATTCATCCAAAATCTGGAAGTTTCTTGCTTACTTTGAGATTCTCTTTCCTATATATTAGACTGAAAAATTTAATCAACTACCCTCCCAGAGAATAATTTGTTTCATTTCATGAAATCAGTAGGAAGCAGTTAAACTTTTCTACAGATTTCACTGCATGAAGGAAACACTATGTCTTTAGTATACTTTAACTGAAATGCATGCCTGCAAGATAATTTTTAACTCTACTTTGCTAATATACAAGTGTCAGCCTGCTGCAGTTCTCATCCATGACTAAGCATTGCCTAGAAGGCTGAACTTGGATTCTAGAGAATGAGAATCATGTCATACAACTGACTGGACCGTTTCCGATTTCTTGGCAATTAAATACTTGACCGGCTTGTCAAGCACACAAATGTTTAATACATGTACAAAAGGTTGCTGTTGTTCATACCACTGCTTATTGCCAGTATTTTACCTACACGCACACTTGCCTGTTTAGAGATGCAAATTAGGCATAGACACAGCTGAAGCATACACTGCACACCAAATCTGAGCCAGGTCTTGAGACTTTTAAAAAAATGCATCCCTTAAGAGTAACTTCTATGGAAAATCTTATGTAAATATATGGAAAAAAAGTCAGTAGTGTTTTCTAACTAATATTTATCTCATTAGCTTAGGAGTAAGTCAGTTCCTATCCAATGATTAAATCGTATGTAACATGACATAATGCCAAATCGTACATTTCCATTAGTTCCCATTTTCATTTTTTTATAATAAGAAAGAGAAAATACATGGTATGATCTGTTAACAGCATCTTTCAAAAACACACAATTCAAAGTTTGTTAGCCTGTAATTGTCTTCCTGAATCAGAAGTACTATTTCATTAATTGCCAACCAGTATATAGATCAGTGCCCAAACTGAAGTTTCAGACTACTACTTGTGACTTAACTTTTTTTTTTTTTTTCTTTTTAAAACATCCTTACTTCCTAAAATCAAGATCAGGTAGTGTTTTTGGTTTTGTTTTCAAGAATAAAGTAAGACAGTATTTACCTTGTCCTTTTTCAAAAAATATAATTTTGGATTCTGGAAGAAAATTGGATCCTGTCACCACCATTTCATGGCCTCCATTTACTGAGCAACTATTGATGCTGAACTTCTCAATCTGAGGAAGCTCTTGAGCAGATCGCTGAGCTTTAAAAAAAAAAAAAAATCAAGCAAAAAATTATTATTCACAATTTTAATCATAGTGATCGATCATAGTGATTAATCATAGCAAATCATAATTCTTTTATGATCCTAACTTGAAGAATCAGGGGTGAAACTGAAATGGCTATCTATTTATATATAAATTGTATTTGTGTGTGATTTATCTTTGGTTTTAAAATTATGTTGAAATTATATAATTATAGAAAAGAAGCACCAAGAAGCCGTGAATCCCAACAGTCTCTATTGTTACAGCAAATGCAATTTTTCATTTAGGAATAGGAATATTGGTTTAAAAATTACTTTAGTATTTTATAGACAAAATGAATTCTAAGAGAAATTCAGATTAAGGTCATGTTTTGATTCCTTAGTGCCAGCATTTAGCAAATGAACTCTCTAGAAGTTTAGCTGTTCATTAGATAATACTGTATAAAGACAAGTAATGGTATAGACTCTTGTAAATGAAATGGTATTAGCTCTTCCTGAAATGAGTACTTATTTTTACTGGCATAGCACCTGCTGCTGCTCATATACAGGAACTACTGAAGCTGCTAGCTGTATGACTGCAGTATTAGGTTTAAACCCTAAAACATTGTTTTTCCTCCAAACCTTCAGGCTGCCACTTGGCAAAGTACCATGTTTAAAAAAAGACATATTAAGTTTTGGTAATTTAGCTCTTTACACGCAATGCTTTTTACACACACTTAAATATAATTCTGACAACAAATATTGTCAGAATGACAATACTACTGACACATGCAGAAAACATGAGTATAAATTATGTATAGTTAAAGCAATCTTACAGCATTCAACAGGTATGGAAGCAGTCTGCAGAGATAAGACTTTTCCACTAGGTTGTGGGATGTGAACACGAAACACAAGTCGCACTCTGGTATTCTTTCTTCCAATATCTGTCTCTCCTTTACGGAGCTCTATATCTGAATTGCGAAGTTTCAAAATACCAGCACAATCGATACTGGAGATAGGTGAGGATGGATGGATCAGAAGAGAAATGGAAGAAAATGAATCAAACTATTGCCAAAGTATACTCTGTAAGCCTTTCTTTCATTAAAGAATGAAGAGCGTTCTATTTTTCCCCCATGTTACGCTATTTTAAATGTTATTTTAATTGTCTGAGATTAAAAGATCTGCTAGTGTCAAAAATGGCAGCAAGTACTCTGTTGAAACATTTTGTCTTGTAAATGTCTAACTGCAGCTTTTTTGAACCTTTAAAAGATTATGTGTTATTGCACATTGTTTAACCTTTGAAGTAAGTTATTTAACATAGTAAACATCGTTCATTTACAAGGAGCAAGATACCTATATTTAGCTCTGCCTTAGGAAGGACTAGAGAATGACAAAAGTGTGACCATCAAATCCCAGCTACCATTCCACATAGTTATTGATTATTCATACAAGACACACGTACTTTAATCAAGTAACACATATACACAAACTTGTGAGGAGCGTTATCTTGCACATCACCATGGGTTCACAGCATTCAACGGAACTAGCATGAAGTCTGCAACTAGGAAAATTTAAGCTGACTTCAGAAGTCTACATAAATAAATGTGCTACATACATAAATAATTGTGCTTTATTCTGTTCACTGACCCTCCAGCTAGAACAGAGCAGTTTAATTGTTGCTATAACTAACCATTAAACTATTATTTAGCACATTCTATCTGACAAGACCTGAAAAGTCAGAATAACGCAACTGCTAAAAAGAAAAAAATAATCAAAACAAGGAAAAGGCCTACCAAGATACCAGAAGTTAAATCACCACATTCAATCAAGAAACAAACAACTAAACTGTATGACTGTATTTTTATAGAAAAAAAGTCTTATGTCTTCGTAAAAATAAAAGAAAAACTCTACTGGCCAGTAGCCCACATGCAATTCTACAAATGTGGAGTCATATATATGTATGGATTGTATGGGGAAGCATAATCCCAGAAGCACTCATCTATCTCCCCGTCAATCTTATGAGCTTCCCTCTGTCTCTACTCCTTTACTTCTGACTACCTAAACACTGGCATGTTTAAAGAGATGTGTCTATCTTAATCGTGAGCCATATTTGTGGAAAATAAGCTATTCTACAAGATTTTTCTTTCACCTTTGCACAAAAGAAAAAAAAACAAAACAAGACAGACACATAGCAACTAAACAGCCAATTTATGCTGTGATGTACCTGGCTGACATATTATTTTCAGGAAGCAGTGGTATTTCCAAAACTTTTGTGCTGGCAATTATTATCTCTTGACTAGCTGTTGCAACTGTTTTTCCAGTGATTCGGTGCACCTGGTAGAACGCATGAGGTCTTAAGTAGCGATCATCTGCTGTTCCGATGAACATCTGTAGGTTTACTGGCTTTTCGCTGTAGCCCAGGAGCTGATGAAAAAGATGATGTAATATTAAAATATGAGTTGATTTTTACTGCATTTGTGTGTGCATAACAAATACACAACTAGTACAAAGACTTAAGAGTCAGAGAGTAGTATTTAATTATAAAGTTATTTAATCTCTTCAGAAATCAGAAAACTGAGTAGAGATATCTGTCCTGCAATACAAGTATCATAACAACATTTACCAGAAACAAATGGATATCAGAATATCTTCATTACTTTTGAATCTCTCAAAGAGATAAGAAACATTTTATCCACAGAATTTCTACATCAAGCTATGCTATGTTATAGGTGTGTTTCTGATATTGTTTTTAATCAAAGCCAAATTATCAATTTTACTAAGATACATTAGTTTCTAGAAATACTAAAAATATTTTAAAGTTTAGTTTTTCTACTGTGGAATGCAATAGTGAGTTTTATTAAACTTAAGAGGTTTTGTGAATGCAAATGTACATGTTAGGACAAAGAAAATGTAATTCATAGCTGGAAAATCAAGTATGGTTTATTTTTGGCACAGAAAATGTTTTAAAAAACAAAATTTGATAAATGTTAATTCATGTGTCTTTCCTTTTCTTAAATATAAGACTAACCACCAATGTACTCAGTTGTCATAAAACCACCTGTTGCTTGAGCTAACAGTAGTAATTCTAGGCACAAAACACTTTGAAACACATCGGGGGGGACGGGGGGGGGGGGGGACGGGGACGGACCAAACCAAAACAACCCTCTAAAAGAAAAAGCTAATTTTATGATAGTACATTGGTAACATATTATCCAGAAGATTTAAGGAAACAAATTTAACCAACAGTAACGTGCAAGTTTCCTTTAGCCACTGCAATTTTAAATCCAACGCCTATAAAATGTCTTATAAATCCATGAAGTTTACTTCACCTTCCTGCAATTGGCAGATTTGATGCACACTTCAAGTTATATAATTTCTAAAAAACAATGCAGCAAATTTACATTTCATTGACTTCTACATCAACTTCTGTTCAAACCGGAAGGAGGGCCAGACAGTCATTCTTTAAATGTGGTTTTGTCATGTCAATATTTTTGTCTCTAGGAAGAGTTATTTGGTCATACAACAATATTATCCAAGCTCTTTACAGAACCAAAACTTAAAAACCAAACCAACCCATGTCAATTTAACCTACTTACAAGAGTAATTTAACACCAGTAGTCAGCAGTACAAAAAACCAAAGCACACCCAGAAATCAGAAGCACCACTGTAGATTCTTTGTATCTTGATGCACTACTATTGGCAGTAAATTTTATGTACACCAAATGAATGCCTGTTTTCTATATTCAAGTTATGGCTATGACAGCACCTACCAGTCTTGTCACTTTTATTAGCGCTTTCTCAATCAAGAACAGAAATTTGGTTTGTGACAGAAGTCTGGAACTTTCAAGAGCCATTCTCAAAGCTTTCAGCCTTACATGAATGCTTTTGTCCAAGATGTAATACTTAATAATTAATCCATCTAGACACAACAGCGTGGTCATATTTCTTTTCCATTAATTCTAGCTTGTGTCTTTCCTATTTGCCCAATGAGGTTAAATGTGATCGAGAAGCAGAACAGCCAAAATCTAGACCACCTCAGACAAATAAAACTGAGCTTACTCAAATAAACCCAGAACAACAACTGAGGCTTGTTCTTCACCTCTTCGTATCCAGCACACAATCTAAAATAATTCCCGAGACATGCTGCAGATGAAAATCTACAGACAAGCTACAGTATATAACTGTTATTGAGCAACAACATACATATCTTGAGCAGCTGACTCAAAAGCTCAATAGATCGAATATGTTATTTGTTACAATCGCAGCATTATGAGATTGCTCTCAGGGAAAATGCCCACTCTACTTTTTTTTTTTTTAAGTGAATGGAGAGGAAAGAAAGGCAACAGTTCAGAATTAGTGCTTCTATTGCTTTTCTGGGCTGGGAGATCTCTAAATGATTACTGCAGTAGGGAGACTGTGCTGCTTTTCATGGCCGTAGACAAAGAATTCTGAATTCTGTTGTCGTCAAATCTCCTTGTACCTTTCTTGGGAGATGTACAACATCTCCCAGCTGTCATGCCTTTAAAAGGCCAGTCCAGTTCAACTTTTACCATAAAACATAGACTACATTTGTACTGCACTGTACATAGACTACAAATGAGGTTGCGCTAAAGCAGACTGGTTTCTGTCCTTAAACTCAATAAATTTTCATCTGTTTCCCCACCTGATTCCAGCTACCATCGAGAATTCATGCATGCACAGGCAAGCAGAACAAACCGACTTAGTAACATTAAATCAAAAAGTCACATCTCATGGGTTTAACAATCCTTACCCCTTCAGACCCTCATTATAATGAAAGAAAAATAGCGGCCGCAAAAAGCCAAGCAATCTTTAAAAGTCATGGCAGCTTTTATCAAATACCATGTCTTGTCCTATAATTGACATGTTTCCAACTGGTTTCTTACATGATCTCATTTATTTGCATTTTTATATGTATGTCTATTATTTACAGGCTTTTGTTCTGTCAAATATGTAAAATCTTTTTGTTCTCCCTGAAGTTCTCAGTACAAACAGAGATAAATGCAGCAAAAAAACCCCAACAAACCAACCCAAACCCCTCAGCCGTTGAGTGGAGACAGCCTAGATTATCAGAGTTGCTTCCCATGTAAAGAAATGTGATATTCAAGAATTTCCAGGTGTTACAGTGGGGACAAAGAACCTCCTGTGACCATCAGTGTACTAACAGGCGTCTCTCCCTTCATCTGTCAGAAGTCACCTGTAAACTACGGGAACACAACCGGACCACCACAAACTTTACTCTTAGTTATTGTTGTGTTGATAGTGGAGCACAGGGACTCTTACATCAATGAAATACATAAACACATAAGTTCCTTTTTATACTCGATGCAGGACTCCAACATCTTTCCAAAAGACTTTTTTTTAAATACCAAATGAATATTTTCATATTTTCTATGAGTGTGAATTATTTTAGGAGTTTAAAGAAAATTTAAGGACATGTATTAGTTTAGCATTTACAGCAGCCATCTTGTCCCAAGTTCTCAACACTGTGACTCCACCATCCATTTTCCTCAAAGTTAAAATTAAATTTTAACACAATGGAATACAGTCTAAATGTGACATTCGTTAAATGTGTTCACTCTAATACTGGGAATTATATAAATTACAAGCCAGACCTATTAAAAAAATTTGAATAACTTCCAAATGGGGTCACTGTGACAAAGCTCATTTCCAATTAAAGCTATCTTCCCCTTCCTTAACAATGGACATGTACACAACAGTTCTAGAGATACTAGTGATAGGACAGAGAGAAAGAGGGGTGGGGGTGGGGATACTCATAAAACTAAGCTGGTCTGTCTACAGTCAATGGAGAAACTGTCCTTATCGGAAGCCTACACAGAGCAGGAGCTTAATGTAGTGTAGCAAAACATACCCCATGCCAGCAGTTGCAATGGTATTGTCCATGAGATGCTATGGCCATATACTACATTTGAATTGCCCAAAGCCGTGTCATTGGTTTTGCTTCCATTATTCTTGAGCAAAGTTCACCCTCTATGCTTGCCCAGACAGGCTATTATGGAAGACATATAGGGCCTGGTTTCTGCAAAGCATGTTGGGGGAGGGGAAAGTGGTGGGAAAGTCTGACAAAAATGCCCACCCCACCCACAGATTAGTTATATATCAACAGGTTGTCAAGTGCTTTTTCTGTACGATGCTCTTGTGATATGAGCTCATGTGCTTGTTGACTGTCTCGCATCACTACACTACACTAGCTATACCAAAGTAGAAATTTGAAACTATGTTACCACAGCTTCAGAAGAAATAATAAAACGCCCCACCACAAGACCCCATACAGTAGTACCACCTTTAGTCACTTTCCTTCTGGTTTATATATTAAATTAAATGAAAACAAACAAGAAATCCAATGTCCCAAGGAAACTACAAGGGAAAATATTATAATGCAACAGAATACACTTTTATCGTAATTTAGAAGAAACCTATGCATGTTATAATACAGAAACATACAAATAAGGCACCTCGTAATTAAAAATTATCTGTAATAACATCAGGACAAAACCCTGAAAATTTCATATATACTTAAAAGCCATGCTTTTAAGTGTAAACCAGTCTCAAAACAGACAAACAAGCTAAAAAGCCCCCCCCCCCCATCAATCAGATGCTTACACCATAGCTTTGTCTCAAACGAATTGCTGTAAAAGATCTGCAATGAAGTCCTGCTAAAGGTACTGGAATATACATACATGGTTAGGCAGAGAGGTAACATATTGGCAAGGCAGCGGAGACTTCATAAATTTATACTTTGCGTTACAGATGATTTATTGCATTTATTCAAGGTTTAAAATAAAAAGAGAACAGCATCAAAGAAAAACAATGTAAAGCCATAAATGTAACCAATGTGTGCAAGTGTGGCAATTAAGTAAGCTGGGGGCTGGGGAAGGAAAGAATAACCCCATCTCCCACATTATAGAGTGTAATTCAGGGCCTGATCACAGCAACGGGGCCACGTAAAAAGGAAACATATCACAGTCTTAAGCAAGCAATGAGCAGGTTGCACAGTGTCCTCTTGTTTCCAACAGCAGTATTTGCAGCACAAAAGACTGTAAGCTTAATAGGCTATGGATGCTAATGAGACAGCCTTATGTGCTAGCTAAAACTTTGAGGCAGCCGGAGAGATTGTCAAAAACAACACGTTGATTAAAAAAAAAACAAACCAAACAACCAACAAAAAAACCCCAACCTTTATTATACAAATTTGTGCTTTAGAATTAACATTTTCCCCTTAAATCTTGTCTAATAAGTGAGCTGACAACTCTAGGCATGACATGGATTCTGCAAGAGTAAAATAAAAAATTTACAGTGTCTGTAATCAAAGAGAAGAGTCTGTGGGAGCCAGTGAGCCAAGGGGGAGGTAGAAAATGATCTGATAGCTTGTGGAGAGGATGCCTGCACATCCCATGTAATTTCTATTACATAATCATTCAAAGCCTTCAGTGAAACCCACACACTGTGCCTAGCACCACATAATTTAAGACAGCCTGTGTCATACCATTCCTCAGAACAGAGGACAATGCTAGATTACTTTAATTCATTTGAAAGTAATCCTACCTTGTTTAACTGCAGGTGTATTCAGCAGTTTGCTGAAGAGTATGACAGTATTCTGAAGTCCATTGTGTGATTAATCCTGGTGAAAGTAAGCCTTGGATGTCTCTCCCTACAGAAAACCTTTACATAGTAAGCAAAGCAGAACTTTCTGCCCACCACACTTGGTTCCCACTGGAGACTGAATTATCACAGAATCTGAACTACCTTCCGTCTCCTAGTAATAGTGTCATCTCTCCCCCAAAAGAAATATGATATTTGGAGCCTGAATTGCCATTATTAATGCAATATCTGTCTTGTGAATAATGAAGGAGACTTACTACCCCAAATCAACTTCAAATCAGGAAAAATGACATATTTTGGAAATTAAAATGCATTCCTTTTAAATACAGTTTTGTTCTTGTTCAAAAAAATGTTTATTGTTCTTAGTTTCATTGACAGCAGGGTGACACTTTCTTCTTACCTCATCTGCTTTATGCACAATTCTGTATGTTGAACAGCCCAAACATTTAAGTCAGTAAAAAAAATTGCTAATTGTTCTTCCATGAAAATATCTACATAATTAACTTGAAGGAACAGATACTATGTTTTGTTCAAATATCTAATGAAACCATGGTATCTGTACCTTGATACCATGTCAAGAATACACAGTCAAGGATACACAATATATACATATAAGGACATAGTGTCTCTATACAGACCATAAGTATTTAAATTAACAGCATTTTACAACCTACTGTAAGTGGTTGTAAATCACCACAGAATCACCACGATGAAGATGCATTACAATAGATTGCTACAATATCAGCCTGCCCAAGATTCAGTCATGGGTCACTTAGTAACTGTACAGTAACTTAAACTACTGGTTGAGCACTAGGTATATTTTCAAGTATACCTTCCAGCATTTACTCTACTAACGTGCAATCCTAGAGCTGCACAATACACACAAAAAAAGTTACTAATTTTACATAAAAAAAAGATATACCACTTTCCCAGGAGTAGCAAACAGTGTGCTGTAGACAACTAGTAAGTTCCTGCACACTGTCACTACTGACCTCTAGCAACCCCCCTCTGTAACAGAATACTGATACACCACCCACTGCTTTGCTGGGGAAACTCAGCCAAGTTGTTTTTGTGTTTCTATATCGTTTCCATAGCAAAGGTCAGTGCATGCGTAAGTTAAACTAAAGCTGGAAGGCTAAAGACTGAAGGTCACTACAGGATAAGCCAGAAGAGCTTCATGCCAAAGCAGTTCCAACTGTATTATTATACTGCATACAGTAAACTTCTGCATGCATGTCAATACTTAGTTTACAATTTTTACCAAGTAACTACAAAGACAGTAAGTTAATGAGAGAATTTTTGGATCATCAAGAAGTTGTATTTTATATTACAAGAACATTCATACATTCTTAATGCATGTATGGAAAATCCTTAAAAAAAAAAAAAGTGTAGCACTAGAGACTATATAGACTAATTTGATCACTGAAGACAGTAGCATTTAAACTTGGAATTTTGTGGCAGTGGTGAGAACCTTTTCCACTTTGCTGAGGAAAGCAAATAGGTCACATCAAGTAAGAGGCATCAACCTGGAAAAAATAAGTTAGCTTATTTCCAGATTACAGGCATATTATATTGGGGCCACATCTGGCTCACATGTCATCAGTTCCATGCTCTGATCTAAAGGAAAGCTTGCAACACTCGACAAGCTTGTGAGAAGACTTTTTTAAGTCTCTAATATTTAGAAGTTTTACCTCCCCTCCCCGCCTTTTTTAAATTAAGAAGGTTCTGTCTGTGTTTTCCATTTATTGTTGCAGGTCAAGTATTACCAATCTCTATTAAAACGTAAATGTTATTTATCCACAAGATGTGATTTCTTAAGACTTGTAACAAGACTTTGAGAAAAATATCCAACAGAAAATATACACTTCACAGTAAACAGGTACTTATCAGACAATATTAGTATACTGTGAAACAGTCTGTTTTTCTGAACCAAAACCCCCTTTGTTTATTTACAAAAAAACCCCAATACCTAATAGTGTCACTGAATCCAGAAGTGATGTCAGGGTTTCACATGCCTACTCCTTCAGAATAAAAAATAAAGGAAAAATGGAACTTGGGGGGTGGGGGGGAAGTTAGGAAAATCATTTCATTAGCTAAGTTTTATGCTCAGCAATCAAGCAATACTATGATACTAATGACATTCAGACCATGCCAAAACCCATTTGATTGTCTTTTTAAAGCAATTTTCCTGCAACACTTTCCAGCATTTATTAGGAAATTGCCATGTTTAACCAAACTTTCACTGGGGTTCAAATACTCATGTTTTATCTTTTATGTGCCTTTTCTTTGCTTGCTAATTGAAGCTGAAGATTCTATCAACACTTTAGTGCTCCTTTGCCTTTGCACAATTAATTCACTGCTTATGGCATTACTGGACTGGTAAAGTAGGCTGATTAGAAAGAAAGCTTTCACATACAAATAGGCCTCCCTAAAAATAGGGCATAGTCTTGAAATACAAGACATGTCAGGGGAAAAATTTGGGATAACTTCAGTGAACAAAAGACTCAATTAACAACTCTAGCTTCACCAAATGCACCGGTATCCATATAAAAATCCTCAGTTGAAACATGAGGAACAGGGAAGGAAATAAATAGCTGTGTAAAGAACTATAAGCACTTACTAAGCATTTACTTCAGATGGAGATTTCCTAGGCTTTTCAACACCTTGACATGAAAAGCATGTTGTAACTAGTTATTTTGTCCTTGATAGTCTCATGGCAGTTAGATGCATTTCAGTGACTTCCATATTCCTTAGAACACTCCCCAAAGGTGTAAGGTAAGGAAGGCAAAAGAGGAGAATGAAGGCCCCATTATATGGAGGTGAAAGGAAAGATAAAGCTGTTTTCTTGAATTAGGTGTTTTTACTTTTACTTTGGAAGACTGAGTAAAGCTACGGTGTAATTCACCATGAAACCTAAACAATCCTAAAGGAAAAGAACTTTCACTGATTAAATTTTAGTCCACTTCTAAAGTAAAAAAAAAAATATATTTTTTTAAATTTCATTTAAAGAAAAAAAACGCAAACCATGCCTTTGAAATGTTTTGCCCTCTGAGACAACGGAGATGTGACCCACAAGCTTGGAATCTTTTGGACAATATCAAAGAGGCACCAGTGCATGGTTTGAAGAATGAGGCTTTTTTCTTCAGACATTTCTCCACAAAAAGTTCACGTTCAAGTGCTGTGCAGCTACCTTCCTAAAGAACTATGAAGACTGCTGGTTTAAAAGCCGAAGGGCTACTCTGCCAAGCTGAACAGCACACCTATTAACAATGACCTGGGAATAAAAGCAAGGGATGACAAAGATCCAAAGGCATCAAGATGAACATAACTTGCAACAAAAGACACACAATGACTAACACCAGAGATACAATTTATCATTAATTTATCAACAGTTGCATTTTGAAAAGCTTGAAACAAACCATATATATATAAACCCAAGAAATTAGAATTCAGGGAAGTTATTCAAAATCAGATTGACCACAGTCATCCCTTGTGGCCTTGCAGAGGTGCAATGAGTGCTGACCTGTAATGTTCAAGGGACTGTTTAAAAGAAACTGGAGAAATTCATGGAAGAAAACTCCATTCAGATCTATTAGGCAATACCCCAACCACTGGCTCAGACAGTCTTAACAGCACATGGGAATTTTTTTTTCTAAATTTCATTCTTATTCTGCAAAGGTTATAATGTTACAAAAAGTTAAATTTCTGATTTTAAAATTAAATATGTTAAACCGAAACAACATCTACTTCCCCTTCCTGAAGTGCAGTACTATTTTCTATCACTTGATTATTTGATGTACCTTTCCATCAACTGAGAAGGAAAAGCATGCACATCAAAAAAGCATCCTCCTTCCTCTTTTGCTAAATAACCTTATCGAGTAGACTGACTTGAAGACTTTAAAACAGTACAGACCTTTGCAATGCTGAAACAAAATAGTGAGACATAAAAGGAGCAAACTTTAATAAACTATTAGATAGTGGCACAAGTCCAATTTTAAAAACATTTTAAAGGTCATCACAAAGACAAACAGGTCCTGCAAAAGACTAAAGCAAACAAGTAATTGCACATATCAGGGCATTATTGGTCATGATATCATATGTTTACACAACATACAGAACATCCTTCAAGGTTTAAAAACTTGGATTTCTATTTCTGAAATCTCACTCTCTTACACACTCACTCACTGCTTGCAGACGGGATTGAAAGTGTTATAAATACTAATTTCAGGCATATTTTGAAGAGTATTTTAGGTCAGAGTCCTGTCCCATTCTACACTACCCAAAAAGGAGATCAATTCATAGCTAAAATAGTGTTAGACTAATAGTACAACTTCACACAGTGCAGAATTGCCAGTCACACCTAACTAGCCATCACAATACACTATCCATCTGCAGTTTGCTCTACACTCTTGAAAAAAAATGTGCTATTCCTGAAATACCAACTCCCAATGCCAAATTATGCTATGGACAGTTTTTGGACAAGCATTTCCAGGATAGAAATAGGTTATTCCCACATAACCTATAGAAACAAAACATAAATTTGCTTTACTTTGGAAAAAAAATACTACTTTTCCACATTTTAGTAAACATAGGATACAAAAAGCAGACGACTCTGTCATCCCATCTGCCATATTAAATGTTTTTCATATTAATTACTGCATTTTCTAGATTGAGTATTCAAACATATAGTAGATGCATCAATACGGTTTTTACTATCTCTTTTGGGGATTCTGGAGCAGAAGATGCCTATATAGTCATCAACCTGTTCTTGAAAGATATGTTTTTTTAGAATCTCATCCAAAGGTCAATGTTTGTCCCAATACAGCCTGCTACATGGTTCACAGGCTGAGACTTACCTTCTGCCTTCTAGATTTATTTGCGGGTTGTTATCACCAAACAACAATAAGCAATTAGAGCTGGGATACAGTCTGCCTTCTGGTGATGTATAAAATAGGGAAGAATTCAAGAATTCAAAAATAAAAATTGAAAAGTGAAAGGCAGGAAGAGTGGGAAGGGTGATGAAACACAGAAAAAGCGTGCTGTTTATTGGGCTTAGAGAACTCTGAAATTACACCTGTTATTCAAATAGTTACATGAATTGGCCACACGGAACACCTGCAAAAAGGTGACAGCCACAGAATTACAGGCCAGGAAACATACACTCATTTAGACAATTCTTCTTTCATTTATTTTTATCAGATCATCTCTGACATTGCTCAGTTCAATCCTCTCTTGTAGGTTATAGTTTCTTCCACCAGAACTCAGGCAGAGTTTGACAGGCTTTTTGAGGACACATTCCCATTTCAGAATTTTCAAAGTAGTTCAAAATCAGTTTACTTTAGCTCAATTAGTTTACTTTTTCTTCCCTTGCAGCTCTTCAGTCACAACTTCAAGCTCTGCAATCACTTTAAACAGAGCTGATTTTCAGTCCCTCTTTCACAGGTCTCCATTAAACCTCACCCAGGAGGTTCTGTTTGCTTGTCAGTGACTAGAAATGCATAACCATTTAAATAAACTAGTTTTTATTTAACATTTCTTTCATTTTTGATCTTACACCTTTCCTCAGCTGTAATACTGCTGAGTTGTCCATATGGACTACACGATGCTTCCCCTCCTCTGTTTAGTTACTGCATAATTAACGACAATAAGAATTTTGCTTACAGCAGAGGAACGGATGAATGATTCTATTCTTAAACCCTTCATAGTATGGCAAAAAGACGCTTATGGTACAGGCAAATTCTTAATAGCTACCACTGCCCCAAATTTATCTTGCATGCATGGGGCACAAGTGGATTCTATACAGTGTCTGTTTGCAGATACAGCATCAATTTTAGAATAAATTACTCTTATAGTTCACATCTAGAACCGATTCCCACTGTGGTAAATGGCCACAGGACAGATACTCCTTCTTGCATGCGGAATGGTGCTACCAAATAGCTGTTAGCGCAACAGTCCCTCAGTACATCATGTTGTACAGTTATCAAGAAGAATATCATGTAGATCACCTTCTTCACTAGTAACAGGACAAAAGATAAAACAGAAATACTTCTTGTTGAACACAACACAGCTTATAGATTTACTACCAAAAGATATCATTAAGTTTAAAATACTTAAGAAAACTCAGAAAATTGCAGAAATCGACATGAATAGCAGGAACACAGTATACAAAACAAGTTTGTTTTAAAAAGAATAACGGTCATTTTAGATCAGAAAGCTAAAATACAACAATAAAAGTCCCTGAGAGATCCTTATCATGTGCCCACCAGCTCTAAAATGCTTGTATGTTTTTGCTCTTAAGAATTATCCATGTGAAATCTCATGAAGAACCCTAACCATTTTAGATAACAGCAGAATCTCATTCTAGCAAATTGTAAGTGTAAACATGATTTTTATTATGTACAATTTGACCTATGGGAAGGGTGGGAAATTCAAGCAATGATGATCATTAATTTAGAGTCAGATGAAATGTGGCAGCTATTTGTTTAAAAGGCTTTGTAGACGGGTAAAGTAAGTACTCTAACCTATTGAATTAGAATGGTAAAGGTAGACAGTGCTCAGAGGCTTTCTATGTCTTCTGACAATGCAATACAAAATTTCCACATAATTTGGATGACAAAAGTTCAGCATGTCACCCTCCTCCTTGCTAACCATTCTGCCAAGTTATTTATTCCTTCCCTGTGAAAACTGTCAGCGTTATCTTGCAGATTCTCTACCAAGGTAAAATAAATTGTTCCAGTGGCATGGATTAGCTGGAACACACTCCCAAGAAAGCAGAGATTAAAATGACAGGTATCTGCTATTTAGAACATTTTGCATTAAAAAGCTGAAAACAAGAGAATTTCATTACAGAATTTGCTTCCTTAAAGTCAATGGACTTACAAAGCAAAGCATGATGCTCTACTCATTTCATTTCCTCACATTTGGAAATAAGCTGATTAAACGTACTCACAACAGATGATGCCAAATTTGGCAGAAGCTAAGTCTCCTAGCAACAAGTATGGTGCAGTATTAGTAATAGATTAATGACATGCACTAATAGATTAATGGCTTGAAGTTATGTACTATCTTAAAGTCTTTATTTTAAATAATACATCAACTGCACATGCAGAGCTACAGAGGTTTCACAGTTTGGAAATTAAATACTCTAGCTTTCTATAAAACAATGTTCAAGAGCAAAACAAATTGTGTAGCAAGCAAAAGCACACACGCCTTCAGGCACCCAAAGACATGGCAGTTGGACTTGATGATCATAATAGGTCCCTTCCAACTGAAAGTCTATTCTATTCACCCACATCCTTTCTCATCTCTGACACTGGTTAACATACAGTTATTTCACACAAGAAAATGCTGAGTACTTTACTGCAATGATCACACACATGGAAGTGACTGGTGTAAAGCTAAGAGCACCAAAAAGAAAAGTTGAGTCAGAAACAAACAGTAATGCATATCGTGAACTGGATTTGCATAATAAGCTTCCAGAAGTGCTGGAAAATATTTCACTTTTGTATTTAAATAAAGTAATTTTCATCTGCTCCCAGCTATTTAGTATTTACCTTTCACCAAACTTGGCTCTTAGCATACTGTTTTTCCCAGCAGTGAGTAAAAAGTTAATACAAATCGATGTTTTGTTTCATAACAACTTCCTCTCTCCCATCAAGCACAACAATTAATTTCTAATCCAGCTGGAAGAGACCAAATTGCAAAATAGAATATTGATTTGCATTTGTATTCATTTTAATTTAGAGAGGCATAGTACAATCCATGTGTTTAAGCATGAGACTGTCAGACACATAAATACTATCCCCATTTTTAAAACAGCATTCTTATCATAGCAAGGTATTTCACAATTCTAATGCAAATAAATAGCTTTTAAAATCATTGGCGCAAGTCACATAGATTACAGATCTGTTTTTCTAACCTGCATCTAGTACTGCAGCTTAGAAGCACCTGTTTCTGTAAGCAAAAGAAAGTCTACATATATTTGTCAAATCTTAAACATCAGCAAAACAAGTTCCTTTAATGGAAATATTAGTGCAAGACACAAGCACCCAAAAAAAAACAACCCCAAAACATTTTGAATGCACTTCGCAAAATCTCAGCAGAGACTTATTTTGTCAGCTAAAATCTCTCAAGTTTCTGCCTGCATTAATGATGTGTTAAATTCCAGTACCAGCACCTTGGCATGTGAAAGTTGTGTTTACTTGTTCTCCGCCGACTAAAGCAACATAATGCTCCACATGAAGAAGTGTGCCCGGCCGACTTTCAGATTCCAGCCTAGTTCAGGCATCCTCAATTTTCTCTAGTTGAAGACCTCCCTGATAAGCACTTGATCCTTGCCTCTACTGTACTAAGAAATCTAGTAGGTCTGACAACAGAAGAAAGTTGGAGCTGGTTAGGCCATGGTATTGTGATGAGAAGGAAAACATTGAGCAACTTTGTAGGGAACATGAAAGTTGGATGAAGAGCTCAGATTAAGAATGGAAATGGAAAGATAAGGAAAGACATTCAAGAAAGAAGACAGGATGCAGATAACCAGCCCTTTTTTGGAGGGAGGGAAAGGAAAGATAGAAAGTCTTAAGAGGAAAAAAGGAGGAAGGAAAAAATTCAAGGTAAGCCATCAGAGAAGAAACAGAGTTTGATAAATAGCCCAAAGAATATGACTAGGAGTCAGACTGAGAGAAGAAATTCATCAGATGAAGACTTTGGAGGGAGGAGACTGCTTAGCAAGGAAACAGGAGCAAATAGTCCAAGACATTTAAATTCTGCTGGTACATCTTCATTTATATAGGTATGACATTAGAGCTGTTCCACAACTGATGTAATTACAAAGCATGACAGAATTTGCTTGCCAGAGAGGAGGAATAAACCATAAGGAGAAAAAGCGATAATAGGTATATACTACTGTATGAGTAGGAGAAAGAGAATGGGGACTGATTATGCGAATCCTATGAGCACTTTGCATCTGGTCTCAAAGAGTAATGAGTTACTTCCAACTATTGGAATAGGATAAATATATCAAATACGTTCTTAATGTATAGACTGCTACAGTGAAAGACTAAGGACTGAAACCCTGACTATCATTTTGCTGGAAAAGAACAAGAAATACCCTGGTTTTGGGGGAAAAGAAAAACCCTGCTGTAACCTTAATGTAATCACACTGTAAGACAAATAGGAAAAAAAATTAAAGATGTTATAATTGTTGTCTGATTTGACTTATAAATGAACAGTTAAATTTTATCTTAACCTGGCTTGGGATTAAGATAAAGACCATTAAGCAAGACTGAGGTGAATAAGAGACATTGCTTTCACCCAAGGATGTGACAAACTGATAAATCAAGGCATCTTAAGAAGTCTCAACATTCCATCTTAAGAAGTCCAACAATCTTCCCCACATCCAGTGAATGACAGGGTGGGTTCCCTTTCAAGCCACATGAGCCAGCTGGCACCGTAGATATTAAAGGAGACATCAGTGACTATCCCTAACTAATCCAGAAGTCTTCCCAGCATAGAGTAAGGTGTTTGCGTACACACCTGTACTCTGACAGTCAGAGAGGAGCACACCACAGCTTGTGCACATGGTTGTACCCGCACTACCAAACCTACACATCTTTGCCTTCAAAGAGAATATGATGGCAAAGCTCTCTTATGAAAGCCAAGCCTAATTTACTAGGACCTTACACCTAATTCTGAGCTCAACAATAATTGGATGGTGTTTGCAAAATATTTAAATAATACGCTTTAGATGCCATTAGCATTTGGAATATTTAGCATTAGCTAAAGAACCCAGCCAAAGCAACTGTTAATGGCAGGTACCAGTTATCAAAACAGTCGGTATATCACCACCCTCTGTTAGCCAGATGAGGGCTGTTGCCTGCACTACTGCCTCTTCTTGAAACCGATCCAAACTGTTCTAAGAGACAATAAAGCTTGCATGACTCTTAAGACAATGGAAATGATGTCAAAAAAAGAAGGCAAGAAACAAGCCTTACTTGCCCTTACAGATAACCATTTCAAATCTACTGAAACTAGGTGATGCCTTACTTTTAAGGAGATAGCTGCCATTAAATTGTGAGTAATAACCTTTGATTCATGCTGAAGAAAGAGAAGAGTCAAGGTTACTCCAAACACTTCAGTGAAAGTTAACAGAATTTATGGGTACCATTTCACAGAAATAATATAATAATAACATGAACAAGAGGCAGGTATAGTGTTCAGAAGCTGTCTCAACACCAAAAGAAAGACGATTTCTGATTCAAATGAAGCTATATCATATTTCAGTATAGCTCCAACTAATCTATTATCATGACTTTTCTTACCTGTCCCCATGCACACTCCTTCCTCCTTGAAGTTCATGTTGAATATGTTAAGTAATACACTATTGCACTGTGAATCCATTCACAAGCATAAAACTGCATACAGCATAAAATAGTGACATGCACTGTAACTGTAGCAAACTGTTAATTTTGAAACTTCTAAAACTAACTTTTGTATTGAACAAGTTACATTTAAGGGAGAAAATCTTACCCAGGAAGGACCGTAAGCGTCACACAAGGTAACAATTCACAGCATTGTAAATACCAAAAATTGTAGCTAAAACATTATCTTCTATTCAAGAAAGCCAGACTTCCTACCTTCACAACAGGGTGTCCTCCAGTAGATGCTTTTACTGCTCCTCTGCTTCCTTCTGTTTCATAGTGAGCTCTGTGATGAGTTTTAGGCTGGACTTCTATTTTCAGTTCACACTGCCCATAATGACTTGGTAAAGGCCAGTCAAGTGGTGGCAACGATGATGTGCTGCAATCAAGATGAGCACACTATGGTTAAATGAACTATGCCATTTGGCCACAGTACAAACAAAGTAACTTCACTGTAAAATACAGACAATGATGTCACTTTCCTAACAAATGATGACCAAATAAGAATAGCTATCAGCCTAAAACTGTTACTTGAAAATTCAAAATTTTTGCTGGTGCATTAAAATCTTCAATTAAGTATTTCTTTCACGGTTCTTAGAGCGGAATTTCTTCCTTCCAATACCTGATTAAAAGAAAGGTACTGTATGACCCCCTGCCCCACATTACCAGTGCTATTCTATAATGCCTTTATATTATTTTTTTTATCCTCAAGTATATCAGCAAGCAAGTTCAAATGTTGTTTAGAGGGAACAGTCTGTAAGTCATTAGGTTTTAACTCTGCATTATTGTCTTCCAGCTTGTTAGTTTTGTTTTCCTAAGATTGGTAAGCACTGCACTTTGTTAACCATCATTAAAATGAACACTATATGATGATCCAAAATTTTAAAGCTAGTAGTCCTATCTAAGCATAAAGACTTGCTGCAACAGACAACAAAGACACCTAAAGTACATGCTTAGCTTATGCACAGATTATATATACCCTTACACAGAGTACCAAAGTCACTCCAGGGAAGAAGAACAAAATGCCATAGTAGAAGTAATATGGAAGAACCTCAAAGGGAAGTAAGCCACATGATATCACCAACGTTGTCATACCTACCCTTTTACCTGCATAGATTTATAGATTTATGATTTTAATAAGATGAACAGTCAGATTCAAGTCAGTAATTACCTGGTAGAGAAAATTAATTTATGAACATTTAAAAGTGAACATTTATAGCATTGTGTACCAAACAAGAACATTTACAGTAAAAATGTTTAATCTTCTATTAAAATAGTTTTGGACTACTTTACTCTGACCAACAGGGAAAGCAAGTTAGGTTTTAAAGAGATGGACAAATATTGGTTTGTATCGTCATCTGAGAAAGCTCAATTCCATTTCTTTCCGCTTTACAGGAAGTCAGGAAAAACCCCACCACCAATCCGAAGCCATGCAAATTTCCACAAACATGAATAGCCACGGGTTGAAGAAAGATAAATTATACCTTCTGGAGAATTTAGTTGAGACCTATAAAACACATCCACAGTTGAGAAAGAAGATAATGTTTGGACTGAACAAAAAAGAAAAGAAAGCTCTGTAGCAAGTATCTGGACAGACTTGGGCTCAGCCTGCAGCACCATACATCTACCTTTTACTACAAAAATCACTGTCACTAAGCGTGGAAAAGAGGGAGAAGAAACAGCACGTGCTTGCTGGCCTCCTCCCACAGGAGGACAACCTATAAGCCTGTTGACCTGCTGCTTCGTGGAGTACCGCTACTGTGCACTTCAGAAGAGAGTTAACATTATAATATAAGCCTTATCTCCTGAAGCACCTGAGAGCAATGGCAGGAACAAGAGTATTGCCCTTTCTTCTTACTGAAAGGAAGAAACACGAGAAATACATCATCTCCACAAGCATTCAGTGCACAGCAAAGACTCTTCTTCCCCCAGTAAGGAGGTCTGATGACTGGTCCTTCCACAGCAATAGTATTTACTGGGTAGGAGAGGTCTGGTGATGTCAGCAATAAAAGAGGAAACTGACAGGAATGCAGTATAAGCCCCAATCCTTCCAAACCTCCCACAGGCCGAGTTGTACTGCCTAAATGCTACTATTGGCTATCAACTAGACCTTGCCATTCACTTTTAGAGCTACTGAAGGAGAAGAGGACTCGAGTCTTCAGTCTGAAAAAGGAAAGAAAACGTCAGGATTAGAAGATACTAAAAAGAGTTTAAAAAAGAAATGTAGCATGCAAGAAATTTTTCTTCACTGTTTCTGGAAACCTTTCCCCCCGCATATAACCAAATATTCTATGTCAAAATAGCCGATATACACAGTGAACAGATATGGTCCCTAAGAGAACTTGGTATAACGTGCACACCACAACTATATACCAATTACTGGGAGGTATTACTGAAAGTTTAATAATAAACTCAGTCAAGAAAAAAAAGTATTTGTTGCTTGTGACCACTCTCCATATAGCTTCTCAGAGAGATTTACTCCTTCTGCAATTAACTAATAAAACGCGGCCCAAGCTGTATCAGACTCCCATTATCTCCTGAAAAAATATTTGGAATACTAGAACAAACACGGAGACAGGAAAATAACCAAGTCTCAAGATTTTGTCATTCTTTGAAAACAAATAGAAAATATCAGCATGAGAGAGCAAGCAAGCACACAACGCATATGCAGATGCCTAAAACATCAAAAAATTGGAAAGCTTTCAAAACACAGTTTTCCAAATACATTACATAGCCTTTGAGGCTGTGCTGCATCAAACTGATGTTTTCTAGATGTAGTTGGCTAGAGAGTTACTGCTGCTTCCCTTTGGAGTTTGATGTTGGATACCCAAACTGTTGTTTCTCTCTGAATATTTTTCTTGCTGTTTCCATCACTCTCAACTTCTCAGCAGCAGTGGAATCTTAAAAAGTTTTAGGGTATGCTGTCATGCATCTTTCTGCCCTGTGAGGATATCAGTTTAATGTATTTCTGCTTCCACATCACCCTTTCACTTTGAGGCAAATACTGTAGAGATACACATTAAACTGGATCAGTGATCTAACTTTATTTTGAGATCAGTTATCTAACTCATTTTGAAAGGTAAATTTTTGAATCCTATTAATTTACCAGAGACCCAGTTGTCTATACAGCTTCTTCAAACACAACTAGTGGGAGAGAGGCAAAATGGGAACTTCCTAGCCAGCACTGTCACCTTCTGAAAGTCACATGAACCCACAAGCTTGGACACTAAATAAATTTTAAAAATATCAGAATACAGTCTACAAACACTTGGTTGAGGTTTTTTTGTGGGGGTTTTTTTGTTTGTTTGTTTTGTGTTTTGAGGGTTTTTTGTGTTTGTTTTGTTTTTTGGTTTTTTTTTACACTACATAGAAATTCAACATCAAAACAGAATAATCATGTCAGTGTTCGAGGGGCAAGAGGTAACAAGTTTGCATGTATTTTGAACACTTTTCAATATGAAGCAATGCTATTTTTGTATCAGATGCTGCACATGGGAAAGTAAGTCTGAAGCTGCTAGCTTTACTGCATTTAAGGATCTGTTCTCAAGAAAATATTGTCCAGTCTACACTATTAGGTGAGGATCAGCAGTAAAACTGCTAGACTTTTAACTCACCACAGTTATTTTGTTTATCAGCTGTAAAATGCATTGAAATCCAATGATCTCTGATAGTTCAGAACATACATAAGTTCAAAATTTAGTGCTGCATTACTCTTAAAATATGTGGAACATGTTTAAGAATAAGAAGCTCAGCTTCTTCAGAAATGAGCAAAAATTTGGTGTTACAAAAAGATTTCCCTCTCCCCCAGCTTACACACAGCACAATAGCATTTGCATTCTTGATAAAGCCACCTAACTTTGCATTCAGAACCCAGAATCCAGATCAGCTGCTGACTGTGGGGTTCTTTCAAGTAATTTAGGATCAAAAGATTAAAATAATTTTAATTTGTTATTTAAAACTCCTCACTTTTCAGACTTGATGGGGAATGCATTTGTAGACACTTGCACGTTTCATGCAAAATTCTACCCACTTCACCACCAAATTACTGTTACAATAGCTTGTGACTTAGTCTTTTACAGAAATTTCTCTAATTTTTTGTTTTCCTTAAATGAGTAAAAACCTTATTAACAATGCAGTAACCTACTAGTAAAGCACCAAATCACATGTCAGGAAACGGAAATAATGAGTGACATTCATTCAAAAACTTTCATTAAATCAAATCTTAGCATGTTGTTGAAACAGCCCCAATCTGTAAACCTACAAATGTTCTTCCAGTAATACCAAGAGAGTTTTATAATCTGATCAATGCAAGCCTTCAAAAGCTCATACTCCTATCGCATCAAGATTAAAGGCTTCAGAGAACAGCAGCTATTAAAGGAAACTCAGAAATAAAGAAGGAACCGTTCAGTAGCATCCTCAGCAGAAGCCATTGCATTTAAAATTATCACTGAAGTGATAATCTTATCAATGTTAATTTAACAGATACCTTCTTCCTCTGCAACCATTATCTCTAAAACAGAACTGATTCAGGCTGCACAAATTGATAAGGAAACACCTAGTGTTCAGCATAAGGACAGCCAAATGTGTCCATATGAACTTCAGTATTTAGACTGCGGAAGTCAGGATCCAGCTCACGAGCTGACTATGCCTCTCTCGCACAGGAAGAAACAAACCCCAGAAACAAGATTGCTTGTTTGCATTTGACTGTGGTCCTACAGCATTACATGGGGGACAGAAGGAAGGACAAAGCTTATAACAGCCACTAAAAATAATCCAGGTAAATTAAAACAGTTACCTTCCATTTGTAGCACTCTTCCTGGGTAATTCATTGGACAAATAGCTGGGGCTCTGTGCAGACAAACTGCTAACATTGGTACCTCAGCTGAAGCACATGTGCTATTAGCTCAGTTTTAGTCTAATGTTCTCCTGGACTCCTTGCTTAGAAAGTTTTTGAACACAGGTGGAACTGATATAAGAACTCATTTTAGCCACTCTGTATAAATATGTTCCTGCCTTTTTGTAGTCACTAATTCTACTAATAACCTTTTAAAGATATCCACTAGGATCTCAAGATGCTTGTGAAAGTTCTTATTTCCTTCGTTGGTTGAGATTCACAGATCTCCTAGAGTGATTTTTTTAAATTATTATTTCTTAGTTGCAGCAAAAATAACATTTTCTAGTTACAGCTCCTCCCAACACATCAAAATCTGTCACTGTGGGAAAAAGATCACTGACCATACAATGGATATTCCACATCTTTTCCTCATCCCAAGTTTTTGCAGAGATTAACCAACAGTGTATCCTGTGGCAAGTCAAAGTTGCAACACAGCAAACCACTGAGAATCTCAAATCGTAACTGTGATCCACTACTACCGTCCTTTTCCAGAATGCTTGGAGAGCCAAAATACTGCTGTGGTTGCTCTTCACTACCTAGAACAAAGCAACGTTTTCCCTGGTGGAGTAATTTTGGAGTTAAGAATTTTGGGGCCATTCCAGTTGCCGCAGTGGCTTATCAACAGATTTTAAAAAATACTGTTTACGTTCAAAATATCACTGTTCTGCTACTAGCAGATGCACCATTAACTGTGCTTTCAGAGTATTGATACAGTATACTGCCAAGTAAAATCTATACTCTATCATTTCAGAACAAAGTAAGAGCTGAATCACATGTACAGCACAAAGATCCCATATTAAACACTACCCGAATTTCTCTGGATTCATTAATGGTGTGTAAACATCACAGCAATAGCCTAGCTTATTAAAAATCTAAGAGGCTCAAAGTTCTCTTGCTTGTCTCGCATAAGGATGTCCTTATCTTCAAAGTCAGCAATTTGCAAATATTTTCACTTTAAAGTTTTGCTAAGTAGCATAGCTGGTGTTATTTCTATTTATCAAAATAAGACGATAACTACTTAGCAGAATAATTTTGCCTATAGTCCACTCACATTGAAAGATTTATTCTTCTTAAAACTAAGACCAAAAGTCCCAACAGTTATGTTAAAAATAGAACATAATTCTGTTCCTTTCTACTCCCCAGACTTGCAAGAGAAGGATTCAGAGAAGAGAAGCAACTTTTCCAAGTAGTAGGCCATCTACCACTATATTTAAATTATTTTTTTCCTGAGAGAGCAAGCAACATTGTCAGCAATTCTAGTTTCCAGCAGTAACTGCCAGACAATTGCAGGTAAAATATTCTCAAGTTGCCCTTAAGTATCCATCACTAAAGAGATTCCTGAACTGTAAATGCATCTATCAAAGCCTGTTTGTTCATCACCACTGGAACAAAGAAACTACTTGATATCCCGTCACTTCTCAGTGCTCTAGATTAAATTTGTGACACAGCAATCCAAACATCAGTTTATACAGTAGTTTTTAAATCAATGTGTAAGTCTCTAAGAATTCCATGAGGGAAGACACAGTAAAAGAAAGTAGGTTTTATTTCAAGATTTTTGCCCATTAATAAATATTGCCTGGTTATGTACCAGACACAAATCCACCATTTTAGGGACATCCACCTGCTTCGGGACATGGTGTAGTGGTGGTCTTGGCAGTGTTAGGTTTATGGTTGGACTCGATGATCTTAAAGGTCTTTTCCAACCTATACGATTCTGTGATTCTGTGATTTATTCCCATCAAATACTTCAGGGGTTAAAGAAAGAAAGAAAAAATGAATGACTCATTAAGTTTACTACCCTACAAACTGCCTATTTGCTTGAGATACAAATTAGATTCTCAAGATCTACTTTACAGAACCTAAAACATACTGTTCCGCTAGCCATTCATGTTAGAAGTCGTAAGTTTAAAGCAGAAGAAAACAAAACAACAAACATAAAAGCAAAAATAACAGAACCCCCACCATTTTCAATTGCATCATCATTGACCACTCTTCTAACAAAATATCCCATGTTACCTATTTCAGCGCTGGCCATGTCTGTGATGGTTGTTAGCTCCAGAACACGGTAACCACAGTTGTTAACACCATAAATATTGCTCATCTCTTATGAATTGTACTTCTAGTGACAAGTCCTCACCAAAAGCATTATATTATATTGATTGCTCAGTAGAGGTTTCTGGGTCATCCCTATACTCTTTTTATTCCCCTTGATCAAGTTTAAAAAAAAGTATTGTAAAACAAACTTTTTTTTTTTTTTTGCACTTTCTGGAAACCTTACAACTGTGAACCTGTTCCAGGGAGATGGATCAGAACAGAAGAGCTATATACATTGTAACTGAGAGCATTAATTTCTGTAAAACCAGTAAAAATATCACTTCAAAACACTATTTGCTACTCATCTTTCTAATACAGCAGCTTTGCCCTCAAGGAGGCTGACTGGAATCTAAACAAGAAAATTTTAATAAAAGGGATCAGTCTTGAAAAGCTTCCCAGTATTACATGGTTTCATAAATATTTACTAAATACCTACTAAATAGAAATTTCACAAAGTTTCAAAGACTTATGGATACACTTAAGGTCATTCACATGAGCATACTAACCCCTTTCAGATGGTGCCTCAGTGTGAGCAAGCGGATCAAATTTAGATACTTGAATATGAATAGACTCTAGGAAGAAACACTTTCTCTGGTATTCTTCTAGACTATTTATAACCTATACTGACATAGGCTATCTAAATAAGAAAGTGAACTTGAAGCATCTATGCTTCCCTTCCAACAGCCAATACAGAATTTGGGAAATGAATGAAAGAAAAAGAGAATCCGATTAACAAAAGAATCTGAAATAACTTTATGCAAAAGCCTAGAAATAGGTCTTTTAAAGAGATTCAGTGAAAAAAACTTGAGTTTTTTCTGCGAGTAAAACTGAAGCTCTAACAGTAGATGTACAAGAAAGTCATAAAACCAGCATCTTCATGAAATGTTGGGGTAATAAGCAAACGAGGACGTCAGATCTACTATCACTACAGTAAGATCCCCAAAAGAAAGGGATTTTCCAAGTGGAGGGGAGGGAAACATGAGACACACAGATAAAGCAATTTCTTATCCATCATCCTGGGGGAGGCTGGGGGGTGGAAGAAAGAGGTATCTAAAATAACAGTAACAAGAGTAACAATGTGATAAATAAAATTATCAAATAACTTCGTTGCTGAATATTCTGTAAAATGACCAATTTAATCTGCCATCGAATGAGCACTCATCTGCCAAGGTACTTGGTTAATGCCATCATCGACAGATACCTTCACTATTCCTAGATACAGAAGACACTACCTAGTTCCTTTTTACCTATTTGAAAAGAATTGTTGCACTGGTTCTGTCCATTGTCACTTGTCTAGACTTATCTTTGACAAGGAAGCAGAAATGTGACTCAAGGCACATAATATACATACATTTTTCATATGCTACACATGGGCAGATTATGGGTTTCTGTGACCAAATAACAAGCTGTCATCTAACAAAATTGTTTGGATGGCATCTGAAATATGACTAAAATGCTCAAAAGCATGTTACACATTTTTAAATTTTGTTAAGTATTGCACACTTACTGAACATAGAAGAAAGAAGGAAAACATGGTCAGGACTTGACAGATAAACTAGATTACAGATTTACAAAGCATTAGATAGCAATCAGAAAAGAAGGTGCTATCTGCCCATTTCACACCATGTCACATGTGAGGCAAGTTATCCCCACTTCTACCAGGGGGCCAGTTTACTGCAGCTGAGTGTGCACACTTGTCAGAGTCACTTCATATGCTTGGAATCAATACTCTAGTTTACTTCATGTGCTACTTTGTACTTGGCAATACAATCAAGACATTTAAAAAGCATATTAATTGTAATATATATTGTAATTTATATTACAATTAATATATTACTGTATATAATATGTAATAAAGATATAAATTGCAATTAATATCTAGCTCTTTACGACAACTGAAGGCGCTCACTGTTGGTCACTGTCAAACTATTTAAGAAACAATAGATCTTCTTGCATTTCATTTTTATTCATAAAACATAAGAGTAAACTTGGCTCCCCTACTTCATAAGCAAAAAATTTACAAAAGATTATATGACAGTATGAAATGTTTTAATATACTGAAGATGCATATTCTCATAGCACCTGTGGAACAGGCTACAACTGCTAAGTAATTCATCATTTCACTGAGGATACAGCTGCCAATGCAGCCATTTCCACTAATTCAATAGTCTACATTTTTGGCAGCAAATGTATACAGCTTAATAGTTTTATTTAGTTTACTTGTGAATAGGTGTAGTCTTTATTGTCTTCTGCATATTTGCCCATTTTCTATTTAGAGAAGTTCTTCAGTGCCAGCTTCTAAATAAATTCTGACATTAAAAAAATATTTTTACTTCTTAATGCAGTAATGCAGAAAGCAGTAAAATCGATTTTTATTCAGTTCTGCTCAGTTCTCCCCACTACAAGAAGAAGCAGGTTTAACTGAATATCTGTTTTTGTAACTATTTTGGTCATCCCAAAAAGAACCATAGATCCACACGCCATCTTCCCACATGCCTGTACGTTCATGTGCTTTTACCTCTCAGTAGTGCTCATCTTTTATGAACTATGTTAGGCTGCGAGCTAACAAAAATGCCAAGGTAGGACTGCTGAGTATCCTACATAAATATAATACAATTCCAAAATACACAATTAAGGAAAAATAGTTATTGTGTTTTTGTTAGAATGAAAAGATTCTAGCAATAGACTGAACACCTTTTATTAACAGATGATCAGACTGCAACAGAATTAAAAAAAAAAAAGCCAAACACTTCAAAGACAGTTAAGGTATCTGTCAACGCAGTAGTTTCAGACTGGTAAAACAGAATTTTCCAACTAGCAGCTTTGTATCCTTACTGTTAAACTTCACATTCATAAACAGTTATGCAGAAGGACATTAAAGAAAAGAAAAAGAAAAAAAATCACTGCTACTCACTAAAATCAATATCTTTCTGAGGAGAGGAGAAATTAAAATCTGTGGTTATACAATTATGCAAAAATGACAAAATGGCTGAATGAGCATCATTTAAATATATTTAGATATTAACAATCTAAGCTAGTTGACAACTTCTAAAGGATTTATACAAAACTTAGTTTTAAAATTAACAGAGGTTTTATATTAATAAAAATGAGCCTCCTGTGTGACACTGATCTATCAACACATAGGAATATGTTCAGCAGTAAAACTGAAAAGTTCATTGTTAGAACTCAGATGAACACTGAAGTCTATTTGATAGTACCCATTAGAAGTTATCCTTTGGGAAGCTCTTAAAGCTATGGTTCACTTATCTTCCATTTGTAAGAATGTTTCACTGTATGCTGAAAGTATTGGTTTTTATTTCACCCATTTGTGTTTGTAACTTCCTTCTTAGGTACTCAATAGTAAAAGTTACAGCTGAATTTTTTCCATTAGTTCTCTGCCTAAAACGTGTGTGGAAAGGGTCAGCTCTAGCAATCTTTAAAAGGTGATTGAGTGCTTCTATATTCCACAAGACAGACACCCCTGAGAATATTCACATACCCAACAGAGAATGAGAACAGGTATTCGAAAACATTTTTTCTACAGGCTTGTTCATCTGACAAGTCATCAGGAAATAATACATCAAGATGCTAAAATGATGCAAGAATGATAACTGAATTTGAAAAAAGCCACTAGAAAGGGGAGTTACATAAAAACTAGCATGTTGCCATGAAAGCCAGCATCCGCTTTTCAACAAGTTGTGCTTTTGAGGGAGGTCCCTGAAAAGAATACCTCTTCAGTAAACTTGGCTTACTGGGCAATAGTTAATTCTAGTTTTCTGCTAAGAATTTAAAACTCTAAAAGCCAGGGAAGAAAGTCTCCTATAGGGCATCTCTGAAGATTGGTCAGAAACTTTTCTTTCTCTATTTTGCTTCACTTACTTTGAGGGAAGAGGTGGTAGGGGGAGGAAAATGTTAAAGCCATGAATATTTTCTAAGCCATTCTTTCTAAAATTAAAAATACAGAGTGTGAAAACAAGTGCTTTGCAAAGATGACTTTGCAATGAGAAGAACATTATATTTTGTCATTAACTTTTAGGATTTAAGCTTTTATTTTCAAAATAAAGCATGTATGTGGAGAATCCTACCCTATCTTCCCCACCCCCAAAAGAGGCATTGCTTCATCCACTACATCCTTGAAGAGCAAACCTTAAGTATTGCCTGTGGACAGAATGATAACATTTTAATCAAAGTTATTTTAAAATCAGTACAGACTAGCATGGAAGCACTGACATTTAAACCTCTAATATAGCTTTTATATGGATAATTGTGCTTAACAGATATTAATCTAATGTACCTTTCTTACAAAAGGTCCACACAAAAAATGTTCGCAGCTCCTTCCTTCCAGTACCTCCCTACCCCTTATTTTTAAAACCTAGTAGAGCAAGAAGATGATTCAGGAATCAAATGGATAACCTGAGCTGAGTAATCACAGTATCTGTCCATTCAGCAGCAATGCTGCTTGAAGAGTTCTCATTTCTACTCCACCCACTGCGTTGCACTGGCAAAGTGATTCCAGAAGCTATATGGTTGGAAAGATCACAGAACTGCTCCATCTAAAAAAGTAACAGAATGGGAAGGAGGGTGAATTTTTCCCTCAACCGAACTAGTTCCCTCTTCTGAGCCTCTTCAAATCATCCTGCTAGCACATGACAGGACTACAAAAGGAAAAGAGCTAGTTAACTTAGCACCAGGATGGTGGAAATGCCCTTCGAACTACAGCCCAGAAATCAATTCTTTCTGGACGATTTTCAGTATGGCATGCAAATTTATTTTCTCCTCTCTACTCCTAGAATTCTATCAGCCCAAAGCAGCAAGTAAAACCAAAAGCAAATAAACTCCCCACCTCTTTTGTGGTCTCACAGTTTTATAAAATCATGTAAGTCAGGTTTCTTTAGCTATATGAATTAAAATGTTAACTGCTCAGATTAGATGGAACCAAAAAGCATGCACAAAATCTGCAGACGTTTGATTCAGCTGGGTTCTGCATGTATGCAAACAAACTTTATTTAAATAGAACTAATCCTATGTTACAATGCATCTACTGTATTTTTAAAAGAAGAAAAAGATGGGTATTTGGTATCTCAACTTGTTTTTTCCTAATTATATCATCTACCTGCCTACAAGAAGTTTTCTTTAAGAAGTCTTAATGCATCACTGAAACATAAGCACATTTATATGTCTATTTAAGATGCATCGGAAGGGAAAAACGGGAGGGAAGCCTTCTGAAGGACGTTCTAATCACTTACCGAAATATAGGAGTATGACCAGGCTTTGGTTTGTTCCAAGTGAAGTGCGAAGGAACAGAAAGAAATTGGTCTCCGGGCAAATCTTTTTTCAAGGTGTGTTGAGATCCAGAGCAGTCATCTACTCCAGTTTCAAGGGACGTCGATAAGTTACCCTGTTCTTCAGGACAGATATCTATTTTTCCAGATAAAGTGGCAGTCTGATCCTCTGAGGTCTTTCTTGTTTTTAGAGGAATATCAGTCTCTGTACAACACTGAAATGGTGAAAGGCCAGAATTAAGGCCTTGTACGTTATGGATGGAAGTGTTTAGCCACGTGTCTTCTGTTATGCTTCCTCTGGGAGAATGGCCAGGTGATGGAGTTGGAGAATGGTGAGGAGAGAGAGAACCAGCATAGCAGATCTCAGCACTGGAGTGTCGTCGTTTCCCGCAGGGGGATGTAGGTCTTGATGAGGGCCTTGATGTTGGTCTAGGGCTTAGCCAATTTTCATCTGTAATACTAGTTCTAGGAGAATGACAGGGAGACTGTCTAGGTGACAAGGCATGCCCAAATCCATAAGGCTGCTGCCAAGATTCATCACTGGGACCTCTCGGAGAACCACCAGGAGATGCCAAAGGAGAGCCAAGGGTAAATCGAGCAGCTGCTTCATTTAGCTCTGAGTCTACATCATCATAAACATGGGAAATGGATTCACAAGAGGAAGCATCTGAAAACCAACTTCTGGACGAAATGCTGCTGGCAGGGCTTGGACTAAGGGATGATTCCCTATATGATGGCTCAAGAGGAAGATAGAGATGGTCCCGTGAAGGCCTTTCCATATACTCATTTTCTGTGCCATTTGTGTGCAATTCATCTTCATTGGCTTCAATCCCTTGATGACAGTTAGGTGAAATAGATGTAATTTGAATACTAGGGCATTCAAAGGGTTTGGGTCCACCTAGTGGACTATATTTGGATTCTGGTACCTCACAAGTTCCTTCATAGTTCTTATGACTCTGAAGTCTTGTAGGTGGTGACAGAGGACAGGAGTGAGACTGCAATCCATGGCGAGGAATACAAATTGGCTGATTTACAGAGGCTGATGGTTGGTCTACGTTAAAGATGTATATGGACGCACAGTCATCTGACTCAAGATCTGAAAACAAAATTAAAAAAAAAAAGAGGAACAGAGTCAGAATGCAATACTTGGAAAATGCCATTAAAAAAAAATAATTTTTTTTCCCAGGTATGGCCAGTTTTCAACATCCTAGACATTTCCTATTACACTAGCCACACAAAATAAAGCTCATTCTTAATTTTATTTTTTCCCCAGCCATATTTACAGCTAAAGATGACTACAGGATCGTGTTCTGTCTTAGATCTTGTTTTCAACCAGATTCCACAGTTTATACACATCTTCAGTGGTTGAAAATATAATACACACAGAAAATGGGTTTAAAATCTTGAAAGGATCTAAGCTGGAACACGCAATTCAAACTATCTTTCATAACTACATTCCATTCATAATCAAACATTTTTAGTAATAATCCATTAAAAATTAATCTTTTTGACATGGATAGGACTATGATACTTTCTGCAAGCCCACTAGTCAATACTTACAAGCACCCGAATACCGCATACATAATATTTATCTCCTTTAACACTAAAAAGCATCTTACAGTGACTCAAACTTCAATGAACATTATAAACAACTAAAAACATTCAATCAAAAGAGGCCTAACAAAGAATATTATTAAAGATATTATGAAGAATCTTATTCCAAAGATCTTTTTTGGTTGCTTAGAAAACTCTCAAGTGCCCATCCCACAGAACAGCATTTTTCAAGTGCAGTCTTATGAAGTTTGAGCACAAGTTGTTCAGCATAAAAAAGGCAAACCAAAATATTCTCAGGTCTCACTAACTTATCCAAAACACAGGAAATATTCCAAAGAAAAACAAGCAATTGAAAGGGAGTGCAAGTCCAGTTAACAAAATCAGCAGCTTTGTCTCACAGAACTGAAGCAGATTTTCTTGCCCCAATTCTCAATATTGAATTAACTGCCAGTATGAGACATTTGTCTGAAACAAGAGTAGAAAACACACCTTTTTTCTTATTTCATAACCACTATGCTTCCACTCTTGTTTCTTTCCCCTTGTAAAATAGAGCCTTCCCTCTATAATTATAGAAAGTAAGTATGCAGGAGACCTCAGGTAGTTCACTAGCCTATCATCTCCTAGCAGATGAAGTTAAATGTACTTGGACTATCCGCACTAGACACTGAAACTAGTCTCAAAATCTGTTAACAATATTGTCTCTACAACCTGAGTAATTTGTTTTAATGCTGAATCACTTTGAGAGCTTATGACCCATCACTGACATTTAACATCACCATTAAAATTATACAGTTTCTAGTGCTTTGCATGTGGGGGTTTTTTTTAAGTATTTTTTTCAGTAGTAGGGGAATATTATGCAGAAGCATAAATGCTTCTGCAAACTAAGATGCTCCTGTGTCAAATGTGATGATGAGACATCATGTTCATACAATTATTTTCCATAAATCCAGACTGGATGACATTAATTGCATCGCTGGGTATTAGCTCTTTTTTTTTTTTTTTAACAGTTTTTGTCCTGAGTATCAGCAGACTATTGATACTGGTTTTAAAATAAATCTAGTCTCTCTCACAATCAGATAAAATATCCAGACAGGAAGCCATGTATTTTAGGCCTTTCCATGATGAAAAAAATTAGTATGTTAATGAAGTAATTCTATTATCAGTTTCACTAATAGCAATCAGCTTAAAATTAACTAAAACAGAAACAAAACAAACCAGCATCTCCTCAGAGACAACAAGGAAGCATTTTCAAATGGAGAGAAAGCATACTGTTGCCAAGGAACAGACTATGTTCCTCAGACTTTAAAAAAAACAAAACAAAACAAAAAACCAAAAACAAAAAAAAACACCAAAAAAAGACTGAAGGTTCATGGGCAGGGAGCAGCTCTATTGTAATCTATCTATTAAAGGAGGCACAAAATTGCATTTAAGACTAGTACTAAGTAGTTTTATAAGCATTGTGTGATTTTATATATATTACATATAGTCATATATAACAATTACCCATATTATATAATTATATCATTAACTACTATTATATGTGTTAAGAGCACAAAAAATCGGTATAGGGTAATTTCTAAATATGCATACACTAAAAGGATCAGGATACTCAGGAAGGACTATTTTGTATAACATACAAATAATTAACACAAGCTCACTACTTTGAACACTGTCAAAACTGCATTTCCCTATCCTTTCACTAGGATAACAGACATTTTTTAAAACTTTAATTGGGGGTCTTTCTTTTTGCTGTTTCTCATCACAAAACATGAAATGCAGACAGTAGTTAGTTACAGGTTTTCCACATCTATTGGTATATTCATGTACAAGATCACAGATGTCCTTGTTTCCTAACTCCATATTAGTATGAGAAGTGTAGGTCAAGGGAGGAAAAAGGCAATCCTAATAAAAGCAATTATCCAGCTACTCAAAACTTAAGAAATAAAACAGTTACAGAAATTTTGAAATAATAATAAAAATGTTACAGGAAAACAACAGTTGGAAGTCTTCAAGGCCTGTGTGTAACGATTTACTGTCGATAACGGCTTTAGGAACAGTAGCAGCACATTGTTTGTGCTAAAACTCTCACCATTGCAAAGAGCCTTATTTCTCTTGCAGCAATAATCGAGAAATCTTAAAATATTTAAGACAATTTGTCCACTTTCAATGTCACTGGGATTTACAAAAAACAGATGTACATTCAAAATTTAAGTTTCATGGAGCCGAGGTGGAGAGATCAGACTAGCACAGAATTATCAACACCAGCTGGGAAAAACTGGGGAAGAGATGAAGAAGGCAGGGGAGCACCCTTCTGACTCCAGCTTCTTCAGTCCCTCTCCACGACAAACAACTTCTAACGAGTCCCATTACCCCTCCCCAGCAGCATACAGACACACACTCAAAAAACAGGAAGCTAGAAACCTAGATTAAGAACTACACATCTAATGAACACCAAATCCCAAAAGCATGCTTAGGACTGTGGAAACAACGTATTTTGAAGTCTAAATTACCCAATCTATTTTCAGACACTATCAATAAACAGGTAGGTTTATTTTAGTTTGCACACACAAACCCTCCCCCTTATAGTCATGTGTTAAAATAACCTGTTAGTTGCTCATACAAAGGACAACACTAACTACTAAGGCCTTTACAAATCGTGTCTTTAATTCTACTAGACTATTTACCAATAATTATTTTTGTCCTATTAAAGACTGTAGAGAGAATCCAATCTGGAAGAGCCCTCTAACCAATTTGAAGGAACTAGAAAACATACAAAGATGAATATAACTTGAGTGAAAGAAATGGGGGAAAAAAAAGAAAGAAAAAACCAACCAGCTGATAACCCTTAAGATGGAAAGGAGTGAGAATAGCTCAAAAAAATCCAACACAGGGCTTCAAGAAAGCGGAGGGTAAACAAACTCAGGGAATTCTCACAATAGGCAAGCGCAAAGCATAAAAGAGTTATGGAGAAGCCCAAGGCAAAAAATGGAGTTATGGAAATCTGGTTAATTAATAGGAGAGCTATTCCATCCAAACAATCCTACTGGGGGAGAAAAGGCAGTAAAGAAGTGAAGGTGGCCAAGTCATGAGGCCTTCACTGACCATAAAATATAAGAAAGAAGCATTTAAGAAACAGAAACTACATCAGATTACTAAGGTAGAACATAAAAACTACCACAAGCACATGGGGGCAAGACGCTAGATAGGATAGACACAGCACAATACAAAGACTAAGAGAAGCAGTGCCATTCACGTCAAAAGCCTGCCATGACCCTGAAAAGGCAGGTGTGTTAAATGCTTTTCCTTTAGTAAAGTCAACTGAGTAAATTGCTAACAGAGTTAATAGCAATGCAGAGTAAAGAAAACTGGACTAAATAAAAGGTTAAAAAGTACTGAAGAATTACGAGCTAATAAGTTTAACTTCAGTTTTAGAAGTGGTATTAATAGTTTATTTGTTCCAGGAAGCATTTAAAAGGAGAAAGGGAAACAAAACAAGAAGTCAACATTTGCTAAGAACAAAACCACGTCAAACCAATTTTGTTTTACAATCAAAAGAGGTCTTCTGGATAGCTAGCATAGAAAGAAACTCAGCTTTGTTTTAAGACTTTTAACACTACCATGCATGGAGTAGCCACTGAGTCTTTAGAAATTTAGAGAAGCCTTCTTCCCCACCCTGCTGAGATTGGGTTTATTGTTGAGGGATCACAAAAGTTAGCAGATGCTCTATATTCACAGAGTGCATATAAGCTATATAAAGCTGCAGACTTCCATGGCAATCTTACATCAGGCGTCTGTGTCACCCTTTATCAATGAGAACCAGAAGGTCTGTCGTTTTGAATGTACATTTGCTACCCCCCTGGAAACAGACTAGTTTACAGAAGCTCCTGTTCAGTATTAAAACAATGCTAGCTCATCCCTTACTAAGCTGCTAACTACACTTCAACATAAGCTGTCTAACTGGAGAATATAATTAAATAATATCCAGAACAACTGCTCCTAAAGTACATTTTGCTCGCTATTTGCCATATCAGACTGCACATTCAAGACCAGTAATGCTTGCCCACCAGTTGTTCACTGCTCAATGATGTACTGGCACATGCATATGTGCAGCTGTGCAGCAAGCCAGATTTCTCCACAGAAGGAAGGTCAATTACTATCAAATGTCTGAACACAAGCCCTGTGCCAAAATTATCCAAACCACTTTATTATTCTAGGTTTGTAAGCCCATAAACAAACAGGTTCAGACAATAGGAGTTGTTATACAGTACTAAGAAAGTGCAACACGACCTAGGTCTTATAAAAATACCTCTGCGAAAACAGGATCAGTAATCAAGCCCTTTAAATAGCATGAGGAAAGACTTGAGCATTGCCACAGACATCATGTGTATTCTCAGGCAAGTCATATAATCTGCCTCCACTCCCAAACTTTAAAAAGAATGACAACTTCTTCTGTTTTTCAGTTCTGTCATGACAGTTACCATTATCTCTTTCTGAACACGATGGCATTATAAAGAATGCCACAGAAATATCTGTAAATAAGAACAAAAAGCATACGCAGCTCCATTTTTTAATTTCATTGTCCTACTGATTTGCAGCAGTTTATGTATTTCTTGGGATGAAAGAGGAGTCTTAATCTTCACAAAGAACCCAAATACCCAATAGCCATAGTTTTCCTTTTGTGCACTTAAAAAGAGAATCGATCAGAGTTCTTGTTGGTACACTACCACACTAAAGCTCTCTACTTGGATATTTAACTCCAGTTTTCCATTGCAAGCTAGAAGTTCTCCAGAGACACTTCCCACAAGCTTAAATATCAACTTAAACACAACCCAAAAACCCCCTAAAAAACACAGCAATGCATTAGTTTATAAGGAGTATAACTGACTAGTAAGCCACCAAATACGATACTAAAAGAGTACAAATTGTGGAAACAATTAAGGTAGCAAGGTGGAGCAGGGGGAAGACACATCCTTATAGCCCAAGTTTAGCAACACACAAAACAGTAGTGCAAGTTTAAGCTTTCAGAAAAGGATGATTTACAACTGTCATTTTATGAAGCAGTTCTCCCTCTTCAATGATTTTGTGCTCTGTTTCATGGTCATATCAGATTACTCAAAAAGGATAAAAATAAATTTTACTTCTGTCAATCATGTACACTAGAGGCAGCACTGTCATGCCCATCAGAGTTTCAGTTGTTTTCTTGTGTTAAGTAAGAATACTGGAAATGTGCAAGAAAGACAATCTTCTGAACAGTGGGAACTCCTCAATGAGCCTTTTACAAATTCTAGTCTGGATAAGAATTCATTATCCTTGGTAGAAATGCAGAAGAATAATGAAGCTGCCCTAGTTTAAGCAGTTTAAACAAGAGAATAACACAGCATATCAAATGTTTACAAATGACACTGAATAAAATAACACCATAATGCCTCTCAGGGTATAACTACATGTTACGTTTTTTTCAGCAGCAACTACCCTCCCATACACACTCACGCACAAAGCAGGAGGGAAAATGAGAAGAGAGGTATTTTTAACCCAGATGATTTTGGCAATCGGATTTGCAGTGCACTAGCGTAAACACCTGTATATATACAACTTACAGGATGGCAAGCTTTAGGACATGGGGAGAAAGGAGCAACCAGGACAGGAACTGCAGGTGTTTTCACTATCAAATAAAAACGTAACGTGCAACTAAATCCTTAGGCCATAGCCTGGTATGCATTTAAACTAGAATGGCTGTCTTAGGGTACATCAAGCTTCACCCTGAAGTAATGGAATTAAGTTCCAAATAGGGAAATAAGTCGTGAAATTTTATTTGGCGTGTAAGAAAAACAGCCTAAATAAACATAAAATCAAATACAGCTGCTTAAGCCATAAGCAAGTTTCAGAAAATTATGTACTTCTGTTGCAGCAAATGGAGTTAATCTCAGTTGGGGTTTTTTCCTTTTTTTAAAAAAACGTAAATTCTCATAATCTTTCATAGCAGAGTGCTTTGAGATATGTTGCTAAAAAGTGATGTACAAAGCAGGTAGAGAATCCAGCTTGTAACTGTAAGGTTCAACAAGAATTAGTCATTCTAAATTCAGTTACAAGAACAGAAAATAGCAACCGGAAGTGCTAGGCAGTGTTTATACCTGTGCCTTCTCCAGCTCTTCTGGTATTTCTGGTCGATTATAAAGCATGTCTTTAAATGAAAACTTTATAGAGCTTCTGGTTCAGTATTTAAGGATTATTCATTAATACTCATAACAGGTTTAAAAAAATATTTACTTTTTGCTTTAAAAATCTGTAAGTTCTACAGGCTCCACTTTGCTTCCTTTTTTCTCTGTGGGTACGTCATTCAAGAGGGCACAGTATTTTACTGCATAATACCCTTGTAGACAAAACGGAAGCTCTTGCCCTCCAGTTTGATGAAGCCTCATTTGTCATTCAGCGTTAGAAAGTCAGCTTAACACGACCCAGTAGTTCAGAGATATTAAGAAATACACCGTGGCCATTGGGGAGAGTCTTAAAACGACACTATACCTCCGTGCAGCAGTTACTAACACATAGTATTATTAACAGCCTATTTGTCACTGTTATTCTGAAGATGAAGTACTATGATCAGTTGTCAGAATTTGTGAAAGAACTGCAGCCCTGCAATCCCAGAGCATCTGGTATGTGTAGACATGGGAACTGAGAGAAGACTGAACACTCCAAAACTGCTGTGTTGTGCTGACCCACAGAAAAAAGACTGATCATAAAGAAAAGCGTGGACATTAGGCAAATACTGATTGAAGAGAATAAGGGAATTATGTGCTGTAGTTGCCAGTCAAAGGTTTGCCTAGATTCTCCGTATTGCCGACCAATTTATCATCCACAACCTAACTCTTCCTTTCTGGGGGCAAAACTAACAGACTCCATAAAAGGCTCTCCAGTTATTCAAAGTTCTGGTTTATGCTGTACCTATAAACTGAAATCCTCACCTAACTACCTACATGGATGCCTTCACCACTGATCACCTTCTAACACCAATGAGCTTGCTGATAGCAACCTGCTGCTCTATACAGAGACACCTCCAGGTTTACAGTCTGCACCAGTCCTGAACCAAGCACTGAGCAGAACCCAAGTTTCCAAGATTAGAATGTATAAGTAGGGCCATAGCAAACGAAACAAGACAGGAGTGTGCAAGAAAATGGGTATTTTAGTTTATAGGAGAGTATGGTGACATAGACTAGGGTCTTTGAGAAAATTGGTAGAAAAGGAATGCAATAAACCAAGGCAAGAAGTTTGAGTGGGAAGAGGTTACACAGTAAGAGGAGGGGAGACTGAAATGGGGGCATGCCTCTTTCTGTTTATCAAACAGAGCATGACAGAGGCTGAGAACTGGTATTGATAGTATCTGAACAAACTAGTTTGGGAACCCTTCACACCTCAGCAAAATTACACTGTACTTCTGCAGCTGTCCTACAACATGACAGGGGGCAAACCATTCCACAGCAGGCAATCCTACCCTATAGTTAACTCAGTATTTCAAGTCATTAATATTACAGCTTTTCACCAATAAATTTATAATACAGCTTTAATGTAGACTTCAGGTGCACGAAACTCAAAGGCTCTGTACATCAAAGGACTGAAATGAGCCAGAATGATAATCTGAAACTTGCCTGTTTTCCCAGCTGCTCACATGAATGTAGAATCAGAAACATCTTGAATTCACTTTGCTGAGATTGACACAGTAAGCATAACAAGCAGAAACAGGAATCAAACAGCCAAACAAGAAAGGGGAGGCTGAAGCTGAGCACGAACGCCATTTTTTCAGCAACTTTCAGAATGATCCCCCAAAATACAAGGGAGACCATATTAGCATGCCTCATGACTGTGCCACATGTAAGCCCTGAAACTTTGCATCTCTTCAGAGTCCTAAACACCTTGCATTTATTCCAGCACAAGTGGAGGTTTCACCACATACTGTACCTAATCAGCCTAACCTCCTGCCCCCAACCAAAAACGCTAGGCAATTTGAAAGACAGTAGCATTTGCTCTCAAATGCCTAAATTTGACAAATTACACTGATGGAATACAGAGACTCTGACCTAATTTAAAGAAGCTATGCAAAATACAAAATGTTGACAGATTTTCTTAGTGGTTCTTTGGATTAAACCACACATTCTCTTGTGGCCTTGTCACTTGAGTACAGTTATCCCAAATGACACCGTTAAAGCCTTTTGTAATCATACAGTTACTCCACCTCCTCATCTCCTTTGTGTTCCTGATATAGGGAACAACGGCTAGAAAACATCTAAGATACACAAGAGTAGCTATAAATCAGCGTAGACATTATTACAGCCCATTACACAGCCATCAAAAGCAGTGAATCGTTGTCACTAACGGTTAATAAATGCACCATGACTCTGTTAACAGCTCGTCATTCTGTTTTTAGAGCATGCTTTCATTTTGGGTATGAAGATACAAAGGGTTACTCTGTAAAACAACTTTAGTTAGAAGGTAACAGTTTGTGCCCTGTCCCAACTACCATCAGTCACAATTCCATCCCCTCTCCAGCACAGCACAAATGCCACTTATCACTGAATTTATGTTTAAGTGGTCTTCCCATTTTTTCTATTTACCAAAACCATTACAAAAATTAAAATCTGGGATTAAAAAAAATTTCTCTCAGCATTTGTCCCTAAAAAGCAAAGTTAGCAGACACTAAAACATAAAGACTCCCATTAAGCAGTGAATTCAAAGTTACTTGCCTCCTGTGATCTTGAATAACCTCATACATAAGGAAATGGAAAAGATCTTGGGTTGAAAGGACCCAAGAGTATGTCCAAAGAGGAATATTTACAAGATTTTGAAACTAACCCTCTCCAGCAACCTGTTAAAAAACAAACAGAAAAATCCAACTCCATCCAGCAATTTTGCTATATTAAAAACATTTCTCAGTTTTAGAAGTGATGACTAATCTTCAAAATGCAGTCTGAGAAGCCATTTTTTAAACAAGCAATTGCTATTAATCTAAATATTAATATGAATAATATGATTCCACATTTCTGGGAGTAATAAATCAGCTGTAAGGGTATGCTCATGTTTCTACCTACAAATGTCTTTTATACAGCCTCAAATGAGGTCTTTGTTTCTGCTTAAAAAAAAACAACAAACAAACTAAACCAAAACCACAACACAACACAACCCCAAAGTTTGTAGTCAGATCCCCAGCAAGTTGATTCTTCTCTCCTTCCCCCAGGTACATAAAAAAAAGGACTAGGCCTCCCAAAAGTATCTTCTCTTCTATCACACCTATCATCCTTTATCTGAAAAGTAACCATAAGCATTCAATGCCACTGAGACATTCAATCAGAAGAGCCACGTAAATGATTAAGTTCAGCTGTTCAGTTAACTCATGAGATGTGCAGGCCACAACACAGCCCGAAAGTCTGCTTACCAACCAGTTCTGCAGTTCTTCAGATTTAAACCGATCTTCCCTGAATGCCTTTGAACAGTTCCACAATTTTTTTTAATGTTCTATTTCACCAGTATTTCACAAGAATACTCACAGATGGGCATACTAAAGGTAGAAGAGAATCCTGGCTTGTTAATAAGCTTGCTCCTGCCTTGCAATTTTACTTAGCCTTACTGATCATTTCACTCATCTTAAATTCCACTGTCATTTGAACCCCACATGGCATGCCTAGACAAATGCAAGGACCTGGACGTTGTTTTACAGGCTGGGCTTACTGCCAAGTCTGCTCCACGTACTTCCCTGGCCCACTAGGGCAGCTTTAGGCAACAACTCCCATATTTACATTATTGCTCTGAACAGCCAAACTGCTGCTTACTATTGACCCAGGCCCAATCTCCTCTCATTTCTCACTCATTCACAGCAACATTATTTATTTGGCTACTCTTCAGGTGGGATATGATAAACTGCTTGCAGTTGTACAACACAAACAAAAGGAAAAGGACTGTCATGTTTTAAGCAGAGGGCTACCTTTTTACTTTGAAGAAAGAAAGAGCTTATTTCTAATTTCCAGAAATATGCAAGATAAAAGCATTAGCACAAATGCTTTTGTACCCTGCCCATCTCCCACATCCCAGGATTTGTTTTCATTTGCACTGTGCCCATAATTCAGATGGGAGGGAAGGGGATAGAGGGTGAGGTGCAACTATGAATTCCCACGCAAAATAAATGACATTTTGTCAAACTAGGGATCTTTTTCAAATCCCTGCACTATGTAGTGACTCACTACATAGTGATTCTTGATGCACTATGTAGTGATCCAAGAACCATATGCCAAACCATAAAAGTTATGAAATTAGATCAGCTGCAACTACAACTGCTTCGCAACAGCACACAAGAGAGTTTGTTATTTTTCCAAATGGTCTCGTCCTGGTCAAGTTTTATCCAAATAGGCAAGACTTCATTTATCCAGCATACTGTGAAAAAACACAACATATTCAAACATGTCAGCTTCCCAGGATTACCATCTTAATCTGTTACTCTTAATGGCCAGGCAACTCTGACTCCATTGATAGCAGATTTGACTTTAATACACATTTTCCTTTGGTTCTTCCTCAGTGTGTCTCTAAGTTAGCTTGAAGTCACAAGGTTCTTGTCACAGACCCTCTATTTTTGGTCAGATGCAGCTGTTTGGTTTTCCCTCCTCCCCTCCATCAGCAGATTATATAACCACAGCCTATGACTGATTTGCATTGCGTCCCTGCGTGTCAATCTTTTACGTGCACAGATACCATTATCCACTAGCTTGTAAAATAAAACAATAGTAACTACATTTCCCTCAAGTGGTGGTACCTATCACAATACATTTAAAGCTCAATATCTAATAAACAAACATTTCTGTTAAAAAGTATCATTTATGTCTAAGGGAAAAAAAAAAAAAGAAATGGACTCAAGCAACTTGTCCATTCATTCCTTTCTTAAAGCTGCACCAATTGATCCCAGTCTTAATCCACGAGCGCTCTTTTATATAGCAAATGCTTACAGACCAGCACAGACAGCTGTATTTATATGGATGGCTCAAATTATACATATTAACCACAGTTACCATCTTGTGCAAAGACTTTCTCTCCTACCCATTCATAGAGGCAACCAAATCTAAACAGAATAAAAAGACTTTAAAAAGGAATAAAACTTCAGGTGAACCATACAAGTATGCAGGATGGTCTCTTAAAAAGACTTCAGAAGATCATGTCTTGCGAGTTTCTGTTACTCAGCTAAGGAAAGCAAACTTTGTAGCAGTTCTGGATCAGAAGTATGCGATCACAAAAATGAATTTCACCAAGAGCAACCCTCAGTCAGCTCACACCTCAAGTGCACAATTATTGCCAGCATCCAGCCCTTAATTTTCCATTCAGTCGAATTATAAGACTACTCACTTTCCTACCACAACTTGACTTTCTTAGTGTTGCTTACCTTAATCATCATCTTTGGGAAAAGAACAAAAAGTTCAAGCACACTGCAAACTTCTGTAAACAGCTTAGGCTGTTTTCTACTCTCTACCAACAATCCGTGACAGCAATACCTGTCATGAATACACATTTAAGAAGGGAAGAAGAATACTTTACATATTAGTGATCAATGCAAAGCTATAAAGACTAGTATTGTGGTGGTGTTTCAGTACAAATCATTGGTTGTAAGACTTTTACTACGTATCTAAATTAAATAACACATATATAATGCCACATTTTGCTACAGAGAACTCTACCTAGCTACTGAGGAAAAATTCAGCACCAGTCATCACTGCAGAGCACGTAACATGTGGGCAGGAGGTAACTGCTGAGCAGCCCAAGCAGCCTGCAGTTGCTCACAGAGAAAGAAGGTCAGACACAGAAACCTTCAAAACAAAAGATCAGGTATTACTTTGACAGTCACAATGGCAAAATGTGTATTTCAATCTTGATATTCAGTAATAGCCTCAAACCAGTAAGCTATTGGCTCTAAGCTAGAGGAAAAAAACTCAAAGGAGAACCAGAGTATAGAAGTTTTCAAATAAACTAAAGATCCAAATCCAGATGTACTGTCCTTATCCAGAGCGAGGCTCCAGCTCTCAAAGATGTTTTGAATTGTCACTAAATTCATCACAGAACTGAGATATTTTTCATACTTTCCATACCATACTTTTCAGGAGAAAAGTAAGGCAGATTGTGAGATTCATCTGTAACAGGATTACTAAATAGTACTACTTAAGCAAATATTAAGTCGCAGGAAATATGGAGAACCTCTTTTCAGCTTGTTTCACAGTCTCCAAGAAAATAAAACAGATATTATGAACCAAAAGTCCAAGGAGGGTACTTTTATCTTATACTTATATGAGTACTTTTAAAGCACTCATATTTTGGGAAAACAAATAAACAAGATCAACCATGGATGATTACTTCTGTTGAAAGATAATATGAATTTCTCCTCCTCTACTTCATAATCCAAGAACAAAAGGTGGGTGTTTGGGTGGAATTCCACTTATCACTCTGTTTTACTGGGTAACAAAACCTTAGCCCATCTTTCGCTCTTAGAAGACTTCATCAGAAATAACAAGAACATTTTAGACAGGATTCTAAACAGCAGTATCAATAACTCATCTGTAAGAATTTCTTAAGTAATTAAATAATTCATTTTCTGGATATTGAACAGTTTGCAGTCTCTAATTTTAAGTCAGTCCCCATTTCACATACCAACAAGAAATAATTTTGGATGTTACAGAACCTTACAAGATTCTGAATTCCTGGCTTAATACTACACACCCCAAGTTCTTTAAAGGCCCTTACCTAGTAAAAACTAATTCTTTAAAACAGAAGATGAACCCTTAAAATAAAAATTCCCCTAAAGAAACAATTATAGCAACTTATATTTGCTCCCCTTTTGCACAATTCGGCATTTAAACAGCATACCTATCCTCAGCAGAGTTTTAACAGTAATGTGAAGACCTTAATGCAGTTTATTTGTTTAATGCTTAATAAATTCTAGGCAAACTTCCCAAAATTATACTGAATAGTATTGCAAAACTGGGGGGCGAAGGGGATGGGGGCATCATTAGAAAAGTATTCAAGTTAAATTCAATTATTCAAGTGTCACATATTACATCTCAAAAATCTCTTCATTAAAAAGACCAAACATGGTGGCACTTCAAATACATTACTTGACAAATGTAGTTACATGACAATCATTTTAGTAGACCATACAGAACGCGCACGATACTGTAATTCAAATGCCTACTTAGGCATTTCAAATGCAACTGATACAAGGTGGCAAGATGCAATCAGATACTACTGCAACTAACCAAACAGTTTCTCAAGAAAGAGTATACAAAGAGATTTGGTTCACTTCAGAGTGCTCTATAGCATTACCTTTGGGCACTGGCAGCCTGAATTATTTTGTCAGAAAAAGATAAAGCTCATTACCACCTGTAATGATGATACAGATGAAGCTCTGTTTTGAGTGCTGAACACTACAAAACCAAACTGATAGTTTCTTTCTTCTTTGGGACAAGGACACTAAACTATCAGAGAAAAAGAGAATAAGATTTTGCAGAAGGTGCTTAGTACCTAACTTCCACTTAAAAGTACCTGAAGAGTTTTTGACAATCTCTTGTTTAGCAACCTGAGCAAATTTTTACTTCAGTTCACAAGCTAGATGAAATGGGCTATCCCTTTGATTTCAAGTATGCTGCAAAGATTGCAATATTAGACTACAGACTTTCAAGCATCTTTAAGCCATCTTTCATGCATCCCCCTCTGCAGCAGGAACTATAATTTTCAGATCAAGCACACAAGCACTACTGCAGAACGTTAGTCTCAATTCCTGCCACTTAGCACAAAACTAAGTATGTTAGTTCTACTATCCTGCAAACCACTGAAATCGTTCTGTATAATAACTCAGAATCCCAGTTGGTTTAGTTTCTCTTATTGTCCTTTTAATGTCATAAAAAGGGTAATCTACTGCCTGGGACTAGCATTTTCTTAGTAGTTCAGAAATCAAAACTATATTAAATGACATGAAAGAATAGCTCACATTTTCTTGCTTTTGATTAAAAACACAGTTAAAAATAAAATACATACATATACTTATATATGTACATATATAAAAGAATAAAATCCTCACAACACTACAGTAGTCTCAGCATAAAAGAAAGCATTAATGTAGATTTTCGTGTTATTTACACAAGAACTTAGTACAAGACACTTGTTTCACAAGCATGCCAATCCCAAACTTTAGAGATACAGCATGAAGCATGAGAACATGTTTTCAAGTGTTCTCCATGATCATGGAAGACTTAGTAATTTTAATATTATTTATTTCAAATTAAGCAACTTTCCCTGTGACCTACATGTTTTATTATTAGCACATACTAAAAAAAAAAAAAATACCCTTACTCTTACTTTGCTGCACAGTGGACAACATCATTGAAGCAAGTGATACGGGATTATGAAATATATGTTTTAGGGAGATCTAAGAACTTTTGTTCATCTAACTAATATACTTGGAAGAGGGGGAAGGGAAAAATATAAGATTTCCAATATGGGTAATCTCTTATATGAAATCTAGTTCTTCGTATATAAAATACATGGGTAGAATTAACAGCTAAACTCTGGCAATCCTTTTAATAGAATACTTGAAGGCAGAGACCTATTTAACCCTTTCCCCTGCAGACCACATCTGTGTACAGCAGGTGAGATCATCTCTAGTACTCCACAAAACAGTGAAATTACTAAGTTACAGATGCAGATGCAGGATTTCTTACTGAAAGCTACAGCAAACAAATTGGTTCACGGTGTGAATATCACATTTTCAAATTTGCCTTAAAAGTAGTTTTAACTTATCAAGCATGGAAAATTCTCTATATTCAGAGTAATATCTGAACTGCTTGTTAAGGAATGCTACCAAAATACAAATATTATAAAAGTGAATTGAGTACCACTAGTATTTCCAGTTTTCTGAGCAACTTGTTTTCTCATTCTCATCTATCATTGACGGAGGACCATAATTTATACTACTAGTGTTATGTGAAAAGAATAGAAATAGGGGTGTCATAATTATTTTTGTTATAATTTGTTAACATTCTCCATTGTTTTCATATGGTACTGTAAGGCATCTATTTGGCTAGCAGAACTCAGGCCCCCTTCCCAAAAGCACCATCTGCTATTCCACTAAGTTGGACAATAGGCAAAGAAAATTTCCCCCTATCTGAAGGAATCTGTAAACTAAATCTTAGCATCAAGAAAGTTAGAGATTTTGTAAGAAATCAATCCTGAGTGCTTATACTGGGCTATACACAGACTGTATCAAACAACTTTTTTTCTAATCAATTTATGCAGACGATCGAGTCAGAGAACAAAACAATATGGCTGCATCATTTAGCCTGGATACAGTCATGTTTCAGAACAATCTTATCATCTAACCAGTTAGACTTAAGGCAGTGCATTACCAATTAATACTTATTTCAAGTAGGTCAGAAAAAAAAGCAGGCAGCCATCGAACTCTGGTACAGCTACACACTGCACAGCTGGCTCTTATCGATTCCGCACATCATAATTTACAGGGAATACTTTATTTTGTGCGGTTTAAAGAAATACGAGTTTTTTTAAACGGCATTTTCAGGCTCCAGTACTACAAAACAGAATAAAACGGAAGCACTCTGAAATGTGCGTGTATATCTGTACGTAGAGACCCAAACAGCCACCACATCTCAACACGCAGTGTTTTGCCCATCCACACGTATATACACGCACGTACGCAAAGTTTACAAGAAGACACTGGAGTAACTGCGATGCTTTATATACGGGGAACAGTTAGGTTGAAACTTTTCATCGCAAGAGCCCCAAACAAGTCTCTAGTCCAGCCCCATTAATATTTTGTCGCTCACTGCCCTACGCCAAATTTAATGGCAGCTGTACCTCACCAGGACCCCCCGCCGATCGCCCTCCCCCAAGCCCTGCGACGCGACCCAAGCTCGGCGCCGGCACCGAAGGCGATCGCACGCGGGCCCCCCCCCGCCGCTACCTGCGCCAGAGGCGGCGGCGGGACGCGGGGCCGGCCCGGTCCGGGGAGGGGGGGGCAGGCCCACCAGATCCAAGCCGCCCTCTGTCTCCGCGAGAGCCGGGGCCTCCCCCCCCAAAGCCACCGCGCCCCGGGGAAGGCTCCTCCCGCACGACGCGAGTTCTCGGGTTTCTTTTCCCAGAGAAAGTTGTAACGGCGGCGAGAGGCCCGGAGAGCCCCAGCCCGGCCCCGCTGGCGGCATCGCCCCCCTCAGCCCCCGGGGCGTCTCCACAGCCCCCACGTCCCGCGAGCGAGGGGAGGGGACGGGACGGGAGCGGCGCCGTGAAGCGGCCGCAGGCTGAGGGAGGAGGGACAGCGCCGCTCCCCCCGCCTCCCGGTCTCCCGCCGCGGCGGGGCAGGCGGCAGCCCCCCCTCCCCGCCCTACGCCTTACTCGGAGGAAAACAGGAAGCCGACCCCCCCGGCCCGGCGCGGCGGGAGGGGAGCGGCCGCGGCCCGGCTGAGGAGAAGCGCACCTGCAGGCCCCAGCGGCGGCCCGGGGCCGGGCTGCCCGTCCTCCCCGAAGATCAGCCTGAAGTCGAACTCGTCGGTGGCGCCGCAGTTTGCCGTAGTCATGGGTTTAGCCGGCGAGGGGAAGCGAGACCCCGTCACCCTGCCGGGCCGCGCCGGGCTGCTGCCAGGCTGCGCTCCCCACCGCCGCCCCTCAGGGCCGCCTCATAACACCGGATGGCGCCGCGGCCAGAGGGGAGGGGGCGAGCGGGGGAGGGGAGCGCGCAGGGAGGCGGCGGCGCGAGCTGCAGCTCCAGCCCCAGCGCGAGCTCCCGTGCCCGGGCGCCTTCTGTCACTCAGGGGGGAGGGCGCCTACTACGGGCCGCGGCTGGCACCGCCCCCGTGTCGCCCCGCCCCGCCCCGGCCCCGCGCACCCGCCGGCCCCGCCCCCGCGCCGTGCCCCCGGCCACCCCCCCCGCCCCTCGCCGGCGTTTCCCACAGTTGGTCTCTCTCGCGCGGTGACGTCGGCGACACCGACGGCGCCTCGTGACCCGCACCGATGCCCCGGAGGGAGGAGGGACGCCTGGCAGCCGGTCACGTGGCGCGGAGAGCCCGCCTCGCACCGCCCCCCCCCGCGCCGCGAGGTCTGCCGGGGGTTGTAGTTGGTTGGTCGGCTTGGAGCGGGCGCCCAATCCGATGGAGACAGCTGAGCACAAAGGGGCGGGGCAGCACCGTGGGGTGTGGGTGCCACGTGTCGCTCCGCTGCCACCGCCAAGCAGGGGCCCCACTCCCCGCGAGGCTGCCTGCCGTGGGCGGCCCGGAGCGCCCGGACACGACGCGACTGCTTCGGGAGTCCGTGTATGAACCCTCCTGCACGGCGCACATTGCCGCATGTGAGAGCAAAGGAGCAAAATCCTTTGGGGGATGCGGATTTCACGTTAGTCTTCTAAAAATCGCGTGTGAATAGGTGGTGTTCTTGGCACCAGTTAACGACTCGGGTAGTTAGGTAGGTTGGCGTAAGCTGAAGAATGTAGCTTGGATAACAAATGCTGGCTGTGGAGGATTCTAAGCTGTTAGCCACTTACCTTCCAGGCTCCTTGGAAAACAGTGGAGATAAGGCAACTGTAAGGAGACTAATTAAAATACTTTTTAGCGATGTATGCTATCAGTAAAGGGAGCGAGGTAGTCATGAGGAAGAGCACAGAAATTTCGGAGAACTCCGCCTGTACCATAACATACTGTTACGTATTGTTTTGCCTTGCATTAAGGTTGGAAGACAAAAGGGCAAAAGAAAATGTGGAATTTAAGTTGTTCTTATAGCAGGAGCATCTGTTCCCAGCAGTGCATGGCAGTGTAGAAACCATAATTGGCCTGATGTGTTTGGAATTTGCAGTCTAAGAAATCCTAGAGCAACTTAATGAAACTGTTGCTGGGTGCTGTGGAATTAGTAAAAGATTAATCCTCAATATATGTGATCTAGGAAGATTTTAAGTTTGTGTGCTGAAATTTGGGCATTGATGAGAATTAAACTCCTCCTCACAGCCAGTCACATTTGCTTATAGATAGTTATGTGATATTTACAGTTTTATTTATGTTATGGAGTGTGAAACTCATGTTAACCAGAAATACCATTGCTATATTCTTTAAACATTAAAGGACCAGGTTTCATTACTTAGTTGAAAAATTAACTGAACTAGAGTTAGTGTGTCATGACTCTATGGTCATGTGGAAATTACAGGTTTATCTGTTAATACCTTATTAATTGTATTGTTTGATTCATAAGTAATTAAAATTGTTTCTATGCACAGGGTGTTTTTGTATTTGTTGCTGTTTAGACAGATCCAAACAGGCATAACATCCTATGCATGCATTTGTACCTAGATGTTCTTTTTACAGGCTGTGGATGAAAGCGAGAAAAGAAGGCTAACTTGAAGAGAAATGGGCTACAGTGCAAAATTTTCAGTCTAGCCGGCTTTTAAAAGAGTTCAGTTCATTCCAGCTATCTGTGTGCTCACAAGGAAGATCGGTAATCTGTGCTGAAGAAAGCAAGCCTAAATGAAAAACTTTGTGACCTTGTAATGCTAGTGGAAACAGAAAGCATCATATTAAAAAAAGTACTATGTAGAACTTGGGACAGGAGGAGTTCCCAAGTGAAAATGGGAAGCTGCTTCTAGTGCCCAGAATACAAAGCAGCCATATGTTTATCTTTTACTCAATCTTCTAATGCACTGTCCTTTTTATTGTCACTTCCCACATACCACTAGCTATTTCTTTACCTAAAATACATGGGCAGCTACAGCTACTGTTCCTACAATGCTTAAAACAAAGGTTGATGCTCTTGTTAGGGTAGCCAAATCCTTCTCCTGAAGGAAGCCTGAACCTTTATAAGAAGCTCATACCCAGTTGGCCTGTAGCCTCTTTTTACCTCTAAATCCAAGGTCATGTAGCAAGACAAGCTGGAAAAGAATGTGTAATTGGATTAACCATGGTTAAGAAAAACCCTCATGCATTCTTGAATGAAAACAGGCCTACGATAAACACTTCAGTAAAATATACTATATATAAAATGGCTCTTAGCAGCTAATTTTTGTCTGAAAACTTTTGAGTAATCTTTCACATTTTCAAAGCAGATATATTAGAATTTGTCTTATTGTTAAATAATTGTTGTGTCAGATTACAGCACGTGGAGTAACCATAGCAGTTTCCTGTTCTGCTATACCAGTAGATTATCTATTATGCATGTCCCTGGAGAAAAATACAACCAAACTTGTTCTCTCCATAAGAGGAAATTTGAACACAAACAAGTATTTGATCCTTGTTCTTTGATAAGATGCTCAGAGTCTATTTCTAATGAGTATGCTAAATTAAAAAAATATATATTATTGTCTTGTTCCTTTCCCTTAACTGTAAAATAAATCTTTTCTCCCGTTTGAGACAGTATTCATTCAGAAAACTGATATATGCAGGTCATTAGGGAGTGCTTTTAGTCTTACCTACAGCTGTCAATTAAAAAGAAAAAGGACTACATACCCTAAAATAAAATAGAGTAATTGGTTATGTCATGACCACCTAGCTAACAAGATAAGAATTTACAGGTATGTAGAAGGTCAGATGGCATCGTAAGCAATTAATAGTTATTTACAGTAATCTTTTTATAAAGCTTTTTACATCAAAATCAGATATATCTGTCTTTGAGTTCAGAACTTCCATTTCCTGCCAGCAATTGTCCTTTCTTTTTGTCTTGTCTTCACCATCTTTTTCATTTTGCTGTCTCTGTCCTATTGCACCAAAATGTGCATCCTTTCTCCGCTTGAATTTGTAAAAAGAAAAACACCTTCAAACCCTTTCTATAGAGCTAAAGAGCAATTGGAGTGTCACTGTGAGTTGGCAGAAGCCCTAAAACGATTGACATGGGCTTACATCAATTTACATCAAATTATAAATTTACAAATTACAAATTTACATCAAATTACATCAATTACAGGGACTTATGTCAACCTCTGTGCTTGAGGTCCACGGCATGGATGGCTGATTTGGCGTTGACTTGCTATTGAGAGATGAAACGGTGGCAGTAATGAGGGCAACTTTATTTCATTTGTGGTTTTGTGAGGATGGGGTACTTTTATTTATTGATTTATTTACTATGACTAGGTGGTTTCTGTCCTTGCTGCTTTTAGGCTGTGTTATTGCATCCAGATGGGGATACACCTTGATCTGGTCAGAAGCTGGAGTTATTGCATGTGCCTTGAGAAGGAAGGAACGCGCTTCCTGTGGTATTTGAATCCTTTCCAAACTGGGGCTATTTTCTAGGCGTGTTGTGACTTTCAGCTCCAAAAACCTGAGGGCTACATTGTGCTGTGTTTTATTTTCCACACATCATCCTATGCTGGATAGCTAGGAATTATGGATCTCCAGCCACATCCCAGGTCTGTATTTGTCTTGGAGTAATAGGGATTCCTCCCCCCTTCCTATGGGCAGCAAATCAAACCCAGCTGTGCAGTTGTAGCCAGAATAGGCTTTGGAAGAAGCATGGTCAGGCATTCGTTCCGCATGATTCAATAAACCAAACAGCCTTGAATTAAGAATATAACGCATAAGGTTGTATTTCATGTGCTTGATCTTGTTCCCGTTTGTGGTTGAATCTGGACCTGTTTAGAAGCCACACACACCAGCATGGCATAGAAAGGGCAGATGAGAAAGCACAGAGAAAGACTCCTGGAATCAGCAGATAGCGTTCCTTGGCTGCATCTATGGTTATGCCTTTTACAGCTACTATTGAGAAAAGCATGAGTACAACAAGGGAAATTTTTTGACCAGTGTGAATGTATCCTTACACACTTAAACTCATTTGCAAATGGCATACAAACAAAATTATCACAGCTTTTATGTCTCTTACAGCTAACAAAGCACATCCATTTTTTAAGCATGCAGAATGGTGTTATGTAGGAGAAAGATACTATTTCAGCATAGAGGCTATGTTCAAGAAAGTTAAATTCAGCAGTCATATAGGAAAGGGGCTTGCATTCTGCACACAAGGTTATAGGTTATTTATATTTAATATGTGACATCTGGCATTTTAAATAATTTCCTTGGCTAATTACCAGTGCCTGGGTGAAATGTGAAACTTCTGCCATTGGGGAATTAAAAGGAAAACAAAACCAAAAGTAGATTGCATAGCATTGGGAAGTTTTGCAGGAAAATTAGGATTTGTCCTAATTCAGGCATTAGAATACATGGTAACAGAAGACAGAAGGGAGTAATTTTACTGAACTTGGATAAATTTTAAGTTTTCAGTGAAAATCTGCAGTCATCCTTTGAAGACTCCCTATGCCATGACTTAATTACAACAACACTCCTATCTAGATCTTATGCTCAGCATTTGATCAATGGGGCATTTGTAACAGCAAGATTACAAAGTTTAAAAAAAAAAAAAAAAAAAGATTGCCTACAAGGTGTATGTTGACAAAAACATACCTACATAAAAAGTTAATGAGGCCACAGTCTCATTTAACCATTTTACAGTTTTCCCCAAGAAGTTTCATCGCTCCCCTAAACTTACTTGCAGTAATATTAGTACACTTTAATATATTTTTCTTCAATATTTTTTTACATTAAACAACCATTGCTTTGCTTTATTGTTCGTTTAACATTCTGCCATGTAAAGCAGACATTACTTCATAAAGTTTGCTGCTGCTTTATATTTCTATAGTTTTATGGAGCAGGTTGGAATCCTCCCATTTGGAGGTTACCATCACACATGTTAAAAAGACTAGGGGTCTAGAAATCTGGCATTTAACTGCATGGCTCCCTTCACAGACTTTATAGTCATAGTATTTTGCTCTCAATCACCGAGTGAAAGCAAAGTAAAATTATCAGCTGCATTATTACTGATATCAATATATAAGGACACTCCAGGCATGAGTATTTGCTTCTGCAATGATTGCTTTTACAGATACCTTAGAGTCTTATTACAAAGTGTAAAGTGGTTTGTGAGTGAAATCAGATGACAACTGAGATTGCTACCGGAACAAGAACAAGCTCCTTTAATGCACAGTGATGTTTGCATAAGATAAATATTTGTGGAAACTCAAATGAGGTTTCATAAAAGCTCTTGGGCTTGATACAAAGACTAAGGTGGCATTTTACTTACTTTCCCATATTTTAACTTTCATTTTTGACTGTTCATTAGCCAGCAGACAGTCCTCTTGTACAGGACTGGGATATCAAAAATACAGGTTCTGTTCCAAGCTTCCAATTTGTTATAGTCTAATTTTCAGACTTTCTCAAAGCAACACAAGTAATTTGTTATTTATATAGACACTTAAAACACTGCCTTAGTTTCCCTCTGAGGTGAGGACAATACAACTTCTGTTGTCCCTCTCTTTACTTAGATTGCAAATGCCTCTGAGTAAAGACTCTCAAGTCTGCAGTATTTCTTACACACTGTGTTTGAAGAGTCAAGCAGCCTGGCTAGATGATTTGGGCAAGTATTTCTCTTTGTACTGGAAAAGGAGAAGCATGACACAACCGTTACAGCAAAATGGAACCCCAGCCTCTGAGCCTTTAGCTATTCTATTCTAGGATCTATACATACTATGATACTCCGATGATATGGTTCTCTTTTGTTCAAGTGTAATGCATATGCAGTTTAAGATGCACCAGTTTTTCCATATTCCATATATACATTTGATGTCCTTTGATTAGCTTAGATATAACCACAATTTCATGTGCTTAAGTCATTCCTCTTATATATTGTCACTTAATAAATGATACATAGCCTTTGCTTATCAGTAAATTAAGGTTTCTTTATCAGTATATTAATTGTCTTCAGGGGTAGCAAAAGAATATTTTCCCTCATTAAAGCTTTTCACCACAATTCATAATAAGCAACCAGAATAAATGTGTTACTAATCTTTTCTTGATATGCACATCCCCAGGTTTCTGTATGTAGCCTGATGGGCTCACTCTTCAGTGAGAAGGACTGTCAGCCTTGTGCAAATCACTCTTTTGTCCTTAACTCAGGTCAGACTAAGCCAACATAAAACAATAGGTTCTAATGCTGCGGAAAACTTTAAAGGCTCCCTGGTAGCTTGGATCTTGGACTTCTATCTTTTCTCTTTGTTGAAGTGGATCCATTTTGCAGTTGTTAGATCACGTATGCTCACACCACTTGCTTAGTCTGTGCCTAATGAGCTTTCTGACCCAATATCTTAATTTGGATACATCAGGTTTCAGCTGAGAGGCAACAGGTGTTGAACATGATTGCTATATCCCAGCTGTGGCAGGTGCTTCTGTGTCTTTTTGCTGTGATCCATTCCAGTATAAAGTCAAAGAGGCGGGCCAGGTGGTTTACATTTGTTTTTTCCTTTGTATTGGAATAGAGACAGTAGTTTTCATTAGCAGCTCTTGCCTCTCAGCTTTTTAGTTGACTGAGTTTCCGCCCCACTTGCTGTCCAGATTGCATATAAGAGGGTTGACTCTTCTTTGACAGAGCAAGGGCTGGAAGGTTTAACTATTTGATTCAGTCACAGAATCAATCCTCACTACAGTCAGTCATATGCTGCTGGTCCTGGTCTTTATCTTTCTACCCTAACCCCTTCCCAGGAATAGGCTTAGCTGCGTCCTCTGGCTCCTTATATGTCAGACTGAATTGGGATAAAGGTACTGCTGTATATTAAAAGTTTATGGAAAGTAGAAAAGACAAAACACAGAAAGCAATAACTGATTAAATACTTGCTATCTCAGTATTCTTCCAAGCTGGAGGATGAGCTATTCAATTAATGAACTGATCCCAGTCAGCTCTGGAAGAATATTACTCAGTAAAGGTTCACCCATTTAAAATTAATTCATTTTTGCTGTATTTGCAGATTTTATATATTAATGCATCAGATATGTATAAAGAATGGTTTAGCTGTTAACTTATATTGAACAAAACAACAGAGTTTCAATGAATGCTCACATAAAATGGATTTTTAACATGTATTCAAACTAGAAATCTTGTCCCAAGGATTCATGTCATCTAGTTGGTGAGCAAAAACAAATCGTATGATCAGTCCTTTTGCTTTCGTTATCAAAAAGGCCACAGATGTCTGAATATGCACAAATCATCTGTCTACAAATGCAAAATAAAATGTTTGACCTGCTGCTTACTCCTTTGGAGACCAGGGCCTGGTGTTCCCATATGTTAAGAAGAAATAATACCAATAACCCACAAGGAGGTAACTAATGATAAGCTACAGAACAAATATTTTCTGATTAAGAAAACTGGTAAGAGAAAAGGCTAAACTTGTTAAATTCAACATCATGATATTATTTGATTGGTAAATAGTTCTATGAGGTCCTTACCAAACTTAAATAGATTATCTTCCCATTAAAAAATGAAGTTTGTCTGAAACAATTGTATAAACCATGACATTAACAGTGATTCATGTTAAAATAAAGAATACATCCATTCTAAAGCATGATACGGACTTTTGAGTGGTAAAAATCTTTTTTCTTATGCACTTCATTGCATAATGTCCTATTGAGGCATTAAAATTGCTTGGGTTTGACAGACTGAAGATATGATTATGTGTACAATATGTTACGTGCCTTTATAACTTAAAATGTTATCTAGTTTACATTTAAAATGTTCAAGACTGCACTGGTTACTGGTGAAATATTTAACTCCATTCGTTTTTATTCTTACTCAGTTTGATTTATTTATAAAGCATTTGCTGATATCAGGGTTCACAATCTGTTGATTGATCAGAAAGCAGCCAACAATTGCAAAATGTATCATTAGAAAATTGCTCAGCATGCAGGCTACTCTCTAATCTTGTAAATTACATCTAGTTTCTGTCATTGTTAGGCAAAAATGTCATAGTAGTTACATCTAGAATGGTAGTAACAATTGGGAGGCAAAGAATTAAAGGTAATGGAAACTGGTCACCTCTATGATAAAGGTAAGTGATTGGTAACAAGTTTAATATCCATAAATGAAAGGCACTATATCAAAGTTAAAAGCTATTTAGGGAGAAAGTAGAATGGAAGACAAAAAATGTGTTAGAAAACCTCTACATACTATATATGTAACATCCACGAGGTAGCAGAAACGCAGCAAAATGATGTTTTGTCCTTGAAAAATTAAGTTCCTTAAACAAAACTGAGGGAGACAAGGTTTGTAAAAGATGCTGGGTTGACAACACCAAAGAAAAGTAATTAGCACAAACCCCACACTTTAGGTAGCAAATTATAAACGAACCTGTGCCCTACATTGTGAACTCCAGTCAGTACACTTCAGTGATCTTCACTCCATAGTAGGAAGACTGACATTTGCAATAATGACCCCAGAGATGGAGATGCCTTTGTTATATTGACACCTGCAGACTAACACTGCTAAACTATTGGTTGGAAACAGATTCTGGTCAGAACTGCTTTGGTACAGCTTCAGCCAATATCCTGAAGATTGAAAGATGCCGTATATTTCTGCAAACCATCTTCAAGGCCTTTTCCACAGATGGAAGACTAAAACCAGAGTTTTAGCAATGACTGCTATGAAACAAATACCTGGCTGAAAGAGAATGTAAAACCCCTGAAGATCTAAAAAAAGTCAGAACTATTGCATGGCACAGAGTAAAGTGTTCTTTCATAGGGACATAATGAGGTTTTAAAGATACGTTTTTGATAAAGATAATACAATGGGGGAAAATTCAGATAAGAGTTTGATGACCATTTGAGAAAGGAGAAAAAAAAATCAAGAAAACAGCAAGAAAGATATTCCAACTGGGAATTCATCTAATTACAAGGAAAAAAAGCTTGAGGACTATTGTTTTGCCTATTTTGTCTCCCTTTACTGTTTCTATTTTTACAGACTAAGTGCCAAGCAAAACATTATCAAAAACATGGATAATTTTTCCAGGTACAATATTTACTGCTGATATGGCATCTAACTTTTATCCTATTACAAAGAAAATAGGCAGACAGTAGATATAAGGTTTTTAATGTAAACATCTAGAAGAGGAAGATGTTATAAGAGGAGAGTAATGTAAAGGGATGAGTAAATACACTTACATGTAGCCACCACTGGCAGTGCCCTCCACAGAACCACAGCAAATAAACTAATGGAAATAGGTGCCATATATACTCTCTTACCTGGTCAGCCATTGAGACAGCAGGAATAGAGGGCACTAGACTCAAATCCAAAGCAGGACAACAAAGGACACATTTTCAAAAGATTACAGTAGCATGACTGCAACACTGTCACTGTAAATAGACTTTCATGGCGCACGGGCTAGTGATAATAGATATCAGGATGATGTCAGCCTATTTCCTATTTAAATAAAACCAAACATGCCTCTTTCCCAAGTCTTTGGACTTCCCAACTGCACAGTCCAAAATGTTTTCTGAAACATGTAAAGAAAAAGATTTTAATCAAGGGGAGGATCCTGAGGAATAACGTGTTTTAGCAATGGTGTGCATAGTAGTATGCATTTGGTTAAGTTCCTCTTAGAGCAGGAGGTTATGGGTTGAAGCAGTGAAAGTACCTCATAAATACAGTTGGAAAAAAGGAATAAATTAACCCATAAGCCCACCAAAATGACAGGTTTCTAAACAAAAGGATGGAACTAAGTTGTTTTTTTTTTAAAAAAAAATAATATTTATAAACTAACATAAAATTATAAAATACAGGGAGGTGCTAGTACTTTCATGAAAATTTCTTCATTAACTTAATACACCCTTTTGCTGAACTAACTGTACTCACAGACAAGAAAAGGCGAGGTCTCTGGAATCTGCTACTTAGTTTTCCATTTGAATTAAAACATAGACATCTTCTCCAGTTTTGTTCAATTAAAAAAGAAGATACAATCAATCAGCCATGAAGTGGTTTCTGCTGGGCAGGGATTCAGTAGGAACTAGTCAGCAGGACTGTATGTACTCACAATCACTATAATGCATGACTTTTTTAGCATGTAGTAGCATTAAACTGTCCTGATGGCTTTGACATGCCTTTGCTTAGCAAAAAAATGCTGAAGAGAACAACAGCTGCCCTTTTTGGTGCTCTCCTTGCAGGCAGACTCTAATCCTCTGGGTTTATACAGTTGTTCAAGAAACATTAAAAAGAAAAGCCTTCTAAAGCACCAGAGGCACCAAATGGGAAACTGCTTGCTCAAAGTTTTACCTATATTAAGAAAAAGTGTATTTTATACTTTTAAAATTTTTACAGTAGCACCTTCCAAAAACAGTCAATATATTAAAGATCCCTATCACACAATACTGTTTCATATTTATTATCACAAAGGGAGGGGTGTGTCTGCTACAGTATGACCATAAACTGGAAATGAATCTTTTCCAGTCAAGACAGTACATGAAAGTTATTTGTCTAGCAGCTTCCAAAGTTGTAAACCCAGTTCAACTGGCTACCAGGCTCTGACTGTGCTTGGTACAAAACAATTGGTATGTACCAGTGAATCAGACAAAAGATCAAACTAAAAATAGTTTCAACATTGGTATTTATATACCTTCAGAGTATTAAAAACAGTCTTACTGGATTTCTTGGACTTTTTCTCATTGGGAATGCCCTAACAAATTATATCAAGGCTGTTACAAAATTGATTGTAAAAGTTTAAAATTAAGCTTTAAAATTAGAGTAGAAAACAACTGTAAGCCAAGAAATGTTAGAGTAAAACTTGAAAGAAATCCAAACTTGTTCAGGCATAGAACTTCGTATAGTATATCCAAGCAATGTTAACTCTTTCCTATAGCAGCTCTTTAGTTGGAAAATAAATTTGATCCATCTGTTAATATGATTTTAATCTGGGATTACCATCTCTTATTACAGTATATTATGCCGAACATTTGGTATTAGTGTACAGTGTTCCTGACATCAGTAACTTTGTGAAATATCTAAAACTATTCTGTTAATTAAATGTAACATCAGTTCACTGTGTGAGGCTTCATGTTAGGAAATAGTAGCTATATGTGGTTTATATTGCTAAGAGAATCACAAATAAGAAAGATCCTAAAAGGAAAGGAATGGTTGCCAGTAAACTGTACAAGACCAAAGGTTAAGTAACTCTCAGAACACAAGGTTATGGGTTGAAGTAGTTAAAGGGAAAATATCCCAGAAATACATTTCAGAAAATGAACTAATTAACCCATAAAATCACCAGAATGACAGGTATTTAAACAAAAGGGTGGGAATAATTCCTTTTTGGGAAATCTGCTTCAATATTTATAACATAACTGGCCCAAATATGACTCAAAATTAAAAATTAAATTAGAATTGTGTAGGATTTAAATTCCTTTGTACTTAATATCTCTGCATTTCTCAGTAGTGGCTCAATCCTCAAGAAAAACAGTATTCTTAAAGGGAAGTTCTTATTTTTTTTCTGCTTCAGTTTAGGGTGTATTTCTATAACACCTTAAGCCAACTTAATTTACAGTTGCCATAGTCTGGCCCTCCACCCTACCCTTAGTTGCTCAGTGATTTGTGCTGATGTGAGCACTGTGCAGTAAGTCAGCTCAGGGATTTGAGCCAGTTCAAAACTAGCTCTCCAAAGAAAGCAACTTTTTGTCTCGGTTCCCTGAACTGGCTCATTATATGGTAGCATGAGTGGCACAAGAGAGGGACCTCAGCTAGCTCAGTTTCATGCATGTTTGATATAAGGTCCTAGAGAACCCCTGGGACCATCAGCTACCCACCAGTCAGTGGCTAACCATCTTTATATGAGCCCCATAGTTCACAGTCTAAATAGTGACTTAAACTATAATTATCTTTAGGTTACACTAATATGGCAGGTAGTAAATTAAGCAGATGAAACTTCACTAAATCTGATACTTCTGACAAGGGAACAGTAACATCTTTCAGCAGAAAGTCACAAATCACCCAGCATGACTTGTTATAAATTGTTAGCTAGAACCAACAGAGTAAAGGTGCAGTGAGATAGCTGCACCAGTCTAACACTTGCCTGTTATGGAAAGGAGGGTTTCTGCTTGCTTTCTCTCATACGACCCTCAGAGAACTGACTTAACTCACTAAACCAGATGGAAACATCTCACTCACTTTTGCTGTGTTAATTTTCTGCCTGGGGCAGTATAAGGTGGGAACGGACTAACTTTCTTTTGGAAGCAGCAGTTTTTTTCAGCTCAGCTCAGCCTGACGCCTTTGCCTCTGAGTCTGTGGATGCATGTCCTGGTCTGATTGCTGCTGGGTTCGGTTGAAGAGGTTACCTGTCCCAGCCACCTACACAGCTTACACAGCAAAGCAGTGAACACTCCCTTTTCAGTTACAGTTAAAATAAGCCACATTAGCCCACAGAGCTTAAACAGCAGATCTTCCTTAACATCCTTTGAAAATCAGGATGGAACCTGTATCTTGGTCAAAACTTTATCATCTTAGTTTTCTTCACCAACACCCCACCTGCCTATGCCCCAGAGCCAGTTATCTGAGGTATCTTATGGGTGTGTACCAGAGTTCTCTCATTATGCACCTATTTTGCAATGAGGCCACAACAGACATGTGAAAGACAGTGCTTTGCATATAGCCCTTTCCTGTTCCTCTGCTGTTGTGCCTGCTACCCACCTTCTCCATTAAAAAAAAAAAAAAAAAAAGAGTAATTTGTACCAATTGAACATACCCAGTTTCAAAAAAATAAGGTTGAACCTGCTGCTTCAACATAAATTGTTAATTGCTTGCCTTGTGCCAGTGTAGAGAGAGGGGAAAAAAATAGCTTTTAAAACATGGGGTATCTGCAGGTTGGATCAAAGAACAATCTATGGAGAATGAATGCAGGGCAGCAAATGCACAATCACAGGTTTCTGACCTACAAGACTTGCAAGAAAAGCCAGCCCAAGTCAGGGACAGCACAGAAATCACTGGAATCGGTTCAATTTGACTGAATGCCAGAGCACACTCTAATCTAGGGAACAGAGCCAGACCTGACCCCATTTGCAGGACCTTTGTTGCTGTTTTAAACATGTATCTTTACTGTGCCAGATAACAAACCAAAGATGATATTAACTTAGCAATTATAGAATAATTAGCAAAAGAAGCAACACTTTGATCTGCACCAGTTAGACTGCCATTAATGCCAACTGGGTGCACTAAGTATAGATCTTTCTCTAACAACATTTTAATCAATTTGAATAAATAAATTAATTTAGGCTACATGATAAATTATAACACCTAAGTCTCAAAACCCCTTCCTTTACTCATTTATACTTAAAATCAGCAACCTAGCCATTAAGGTAAATTGCAGTTATTAACAGCAAGTACTAGGAAACAAATTTAATATTGACATCTGTTTGTACTTTGAGACTAATAAGAATATGGTGTCAGGCAATACCAGCTTAATGGTTTCTTCCTTCCCTCTGCACCATAGAAGCATGCCATCTGCTCAGCTGTTTTAGCACAACCATTTTTAAGAGCACCTCGTGAGCCAGACCAAGTGAACTGACCCAGCTTCATTCTTTATTTGGGGGGGGTGGGGAAGGATTGTTCAGGTCAGATAAGTTCCCTGATCTGATCTACAGTGTGGCCCCACAAAAAGCTGTGTCGGCACAACTGTCTGGGAATGGTGTAGTGGCTGCAATAAGCAATGCAGACCAAGGATATCTTAAGTTAGTACTGCTGCCAAATGCTCTGTGTCATGAAATAAAAGTGCAAGAGCAGTACTAGTCACTGTGTATGCCCAAAAGGGCAACATGTCAAGAGAAACACTCTAACACACTGCCATTGTATCAATGTTCTTTACAAATGCCAGTAAAAGAACTGTGAACAAATATATAAATGAACAGATGGTATCTCAAGGATAAATGCTGTGAATACACTGCTGTGGAGTGACATTAGAAGAAAACCTGTGATGAGGCTGATCAATAGTGAAACTTGGAGAAAGTAAGTCTGAAAAATAAATAATGTGGTTTATTGCAAGTGATAAAGACAGGGCTATTGAATTATTTGCTATAGGATTTTCTCTTGTTCACCTTAGTTTGAGAGATACATTTTGCATTCAGTAAAGAGAAGGATAATCACTTCAAAGGATCAGAAATAAGTGATATGCAACAGTAAATCATCAGGAAAAAATGGACTGAAACTTACTTCAAGTAAGAGAAAATCTTTAAAGCACTTAGAGAACAATTCATCAATTTATCCCCCTCCCCAAAATTCATACCAGTAACTCTGAAAACAAAAAATCTATCCGCTAGGAATGATTGTTGTTCTAAGCCATGGCCCTGATGAATGTATTTTTTAGTCTCAGATATAAGTAAGTGCTACAAAAGGTTAAAAAACGTGGGTATAGTTCAGATAAACATCTAAGAGTTTGGCAATTCATCTGAACGCTTTCTGTCAGAAAAAAATCTGCTGTAAATCTCGTGAGAAAAAGGCTTATTTGTGATGTTGCTGGCACTTTTATTTCTGTTCTCAGCTGGAATATGATGAGAGTAGTCAACTTCTCACATGGTGTTTTGTCTTCAAGAGTTGTGGGGAAAAAGTTCAGTTCTAAAAATAGAAGATTACGGTGAGACTCTTATCCTATGTAAACTGACTTTGCCTCTTGTTACTAAAAGAGACAATGGGAGGGTAAAGTAAAATATTGGTGAAAACTGAAAAGTTGCATGCAGTTAAAGAAGAAATCATTGTTTTCATTTTACAAGTTAAAAAAATCCCCACATATTCAACTTGAAAGACAACTTCTGATTTTTAGTTACATAGCACTAAATCAAAAGTGCCTCTCTTAATTAACCTGAATAATAATTCTAACAACCACCAAGTTCTTATGGCAGTGCCTTGAAATGAAGCTTGACTATACACAGTAGCAGGACTAGGGTCTTAGCTATGGATGGAGTAAATTGTCTACAGTAGATAAGTTACTTCCAAAAACTAAATTTCATTTCCAAAATGCCTTAGAAATTTATCAGTCTTTCATTATAAGTCAGTGGGATGTAGTCTCCAATATTAGTTCTGAAAATGGAACTTGAATTTTTAAATTACTTAGACTTGCTGAAATTTTTTTACCAACAGCTTTATGTGACAAATACACATATTTGCAGGGACAGGCTATGGTGTACATGTGCACATAAATTTTCATGCTATAGCTCCAGCAGACTGCTCTACCTCACCAAGGGCATCTAGAGAAACAGCACATCACTTCCACGATGGCAATTCTCACTTTTGACAGATCAGGTATTTCTTTGCTGAAACAAATGGCTATGGTTTATACTTCCTTGGACTGGCTCTACTGGAAAGGCTTTAACAGATTTCTAATGTCACAGACATCCAAGTCAACCAGGTAGCTAATATCTACAGGACATAGTCTGATAAATACTGCTTTTGACAGTAGTGCTGACTTAAACCACCCTTGCCTCCAGGCTCCTTGTTCCCTTCCTTTTCTTTCTCCCTTGCTGCCCCCAAAACAACTGCTTCCCCAGGGCTGGTGGAAGGGGTGTGGAGAGGAGGTTGTTTTTAACTTGTATCGATTCCCTAATCTGTTTTACCACAAAATCCCATGAACAATTGTACTGCCACAACTAAGACAGTGACAAAGTTGTGGGGAATGAACAGTTGGGGACTGAGGAGCACCGACACGAGAAAAGGTGTTCATCAAACTAGAGCAGCCATCCTGTCTGAACACAAGACGTTTCTGCTGCTTATCTAGGCAGCCAATTAAAGGAGAATTCGTGGAAAGCAAAAAGGTGTCAGTTAAAGATGGCAACAAAACTTGTCCTTGAAATAATAAAACTCTCTTTTAAACTAAAACCATAGGGGTGCCATTTAAATAGACCAAGTAGAATTCAGTGACTTCCTTGCAAATATGCACTTTTGGCTGCTTCTTTGCAGATCCATATTATAGCACATTTACTAAATGTGCAAAATTGGGCTTGTTTACACAGGGCTTGTGTGGTAGAGACAGTTCTTACTAAAATGTCAAAATTTTTAAAGGGTCATATCTCTCAATGTTATGTATTCAGAAATCATAGTTCAGATGGCATTTTGTTTGTGCACAAACTACATGATGTTGCCCTTTTCTTCCAAAACAGAACATCCACCTATAATTTAGACTTGTGTTACGAGGACCAAGGAGATACCCACTTAAAAAGGGTCACACACAGTTAAGATCACATTATAATAAACTCACTCTGCTTAGTCTTCAAGGGGGTCTCTCCTTCTCCCTCCTACCCCAGATACTGTTGCAGTTGCATACTACTTTTTTATGAACGAGCTTGTTGTTACCAACTCTTGCAGTTTATTGGAAAATTAAAAATTAAAATATGCAGACTATTTTATAACCACACATAAATTTACAAACTTCCAAGATCCAGTATGTTTGCCTATCCTCAAACCAGATTACACAATAGAGGCATTTGTAGGGAAAAATTCATAGACAGATTTTTAAAGGCTCTGTAACACTCAGAAGAGAACTGTTAAGCAGCTGCTCATTCCCCACTTTTATGAATACAGGGCTGAGTTATTACTCCATATAATACAGTACTTGTTTTGGCATAAGGTAGGAGGTAATCCCTAATGCTTAGTCTGTTTACAGGCCATATCTGCCTCCCCAGTGATACTGCCAGAGCCTGGTAAATTTTCTGAAGGGCAGTGGGACTAGACTGAGTACCTTTCACATACTGACCAATGTATATGCTCCCTATATAGAATCTCTATAAAGAGATTCCAAAGAATATGCTTCTGTTTTAGGGAACAGAGGGACTTTTTTGTTTTGCTCCTCCCCTCCCAAATCTTTCCCTTTAGAAATGACTCTTGGTAATCCTGCATGTTTGGGTTTTTTTAATCTATAGACAAAAATATAGAGCCAGGAATCAGATGAAAAATAAAATGCATAATCCTTTTAAAGGAATTTCTATCTTATCTAGGCTTATTTAGATGTGGTAGGAACATGGAGACTGGAGCCAACTGTATTATTTTCTGCCAATCTGCCTTAAAGTTCAAGAGTGAATAATGTCAAAAAGTTTATATGCTCTCCCAGATATATGTTATATGGTTCACAGATAACAATGTCTAGTTTGTCTGTCACCTATCTCAGCAGCTGTAAGAAGTACCTGCATTTATCAGGAAGACATACTGTAGAAGATGTCATCACCTCATTAGTTCAGAAAATAATAGATTCTGAGGAGCAGCATCAAAGACTACTGAAAAAAGGTTAGTGTGGATCCTGGAACAAGTTTTCTTTCAATTCTTTCCCTTGAACCTTTGCCTTCTCCTTACATTTTTCCATCCCTTATGCTCTCTGGGACCAGTCCAGTACGGAGGATCTCTCTGCAAACCTTGGCTTCACTCATAGCCAAGTAAAGCAAAGGATCAAGCTCATTTGCCTGTCTAGAGCAATCAGAACTTCAAGTTTATAATTTAGGAATAATATGGACCATAAACTGAGCATTTATTTGGCCTCTTTTTTTTTTGAAAGAAGAACTGGTATCACAAGTCACTTTGAGAATGGAGTTTCCATCTTCCCTGCCTTGATCCGAGAGGGAGCATTACTGAACTTGAGGACATGGTCAGACTTGTGCAGATGATCTATATTAAGAGGTGAACTCCTCCACACTGCCTGTAGTTGCCAGTCCTCTCAGATCTGCCAGTCTGACTACACATGGAACCACTCCCTAACCTGGTTCTGTCAAAATAATCTGCTTTTTGTGGCAAATGATCAGAGAACTATAGGAAAGGAATGAAAGAAAAATGTTCCTTTTTGTTGGCTCCTGTTACTCTAGGGACTGGACAAGGTTCTCACTGACAGTTGGTTACCATGGCTATTAATACCCTGAAACAAAGTGAATGAATAACATGATTTAGAAGAAAGGAGCGAAATCTCACTAGGAAGCCCTAGGAATATCCTAGGAGTAGGCAATTGTATAGCAGTTTCTTTAAAGAGAGAAACTGATGACAATTTGGAAAGAAGTCTTTATATTTTAATGATCTGTAAAGTTTAGCCTCTGGCAGTTCTATTTTAAAAATAATCTTTTACAATTAAAACCAGCTCAGTCAGAAACTGCTGCAAGATGAAATATGTTTGATCTCTTGTCCACGTTTTGAATTGCCACAACTTTTGTTTGCTGCAGACTAACCCCCCTCCAAATATTAAATGCTGATATCTTATGTGCATACAGAAGAGGCACAGCATCTGTTACACAGTCAAGAAACAACTCTGACCGCCTTACTGCCAGGAAAGACAACTCACTTTGTACAAGAATGCTATTTATCTGTTAGCCATGCAAGAATCCACTTAGCTTCCATTTCAGCTCATTTGTAGTTGCCAATATCTACCCTTTAAATACTTACAGCTGCCACTTCTGTGTTGAAAACGTATCTGTTTTCATCTTTCATTTAGGAGTGAGACACTGTCCAAAGCATCTGGTAATGTGAACTGTGGGGCCCTGGATAGCCCAGGAACTATATAGCCTGGTTCAAAGTCATCCTAGATGAGAATAAGAGTGTTTCATGAGCAGTTCTTCTGGCTGCAGTGGCCCTTGGTTATCAAAGAATTCCACCCAATAAAAACACTCTATTTTGCTGGCTTGTTTTTACCCTGCATCAGTTCCCCAGTCTAGTTAGCCAAATAGTTGTATACACAGTTGCAGTTGCAGAACCGAGAGGGCAATGCAGGGTCAGGAAGAGATGTCCAGAGTTACTTTTCTAGAATTGACTTCACAAGACACACTTGTAAAACTGACTTGACCACACTGTATCTGAATCATAGGCAGAGGACTTCAGCCTATACAGACACTAACCCAAACCTTTTCCAAAGCACTAATTCTCTAGACAAACATTTAGATGTGTACTGTGGATTCAGTAGTTACTTCAAAAATATACTTTGTTTTCAGAAATAATAGTGGGAAGGCAAAAGAGGTAAACCAACGTATTTAATTTTAGATTCTACACCTGATTGGTTGTTTATCCCCATTGGTTTGCCATGATCCCTATTGTGGACTAGCAAGAGGCAACAAAATGTCTAGGGTTTAAAAGATAGAGTCTTCTCTAAAATCAGGTCAGGGAATCGATTCACTTGTGTCATGGGTTAAACCCAGTCAGCAACTAAGCACCACACAGCCGCTCACTCACCCTCCCCCCCCGCCCCCCGGTGGGATGGGGGAGAGAATAGGAAAAAAGTAAAACCTGTAGGTTGAGATAAAGACAGTTTAATAGGACAGCAGAGGAAGAGAAAATAATAATAATGACAAAAGAATGTACAAAACAAGTGATGCACAATGTAATGCTCATGACCCACTGACTGATGCTCAGCCCATGCCTGAGCAGCCATTGCTGCCCCCGGCCAAGTCCCCCCAAGTCCCCATCATACTGAGCATGATGTCATATGGTATGGAGTAGCCCTTTGGCCAGTTTGGGTCAGCTGTCCTGGCTGTGCCCCCTCCCAGCTTCTCGTGCACCTGGCAGAGCATAGGAAGCTGAAAAGTCCTTGACTAGTATAAGGACTACTTAGCAACAACTAAAACATCAGTGTTACCACATTATTCTCATGCTAAATCCAAAACACAGCACTATACCAGCTACTAGGAAGAAAATTAACTCTATCCCAGCCAAAACCAGGACAACTTGAAAAATAAAAGCAACCATAAGCAAGTGTCTGTGCTGGCACAATGGAGGCGGTAATAAGCAATGGAGGTTGCAACAAGAAGCAGGAGGCAAGGACTTGATAACTTGGTTTGAACTACAGCCTATTATATGAGCCTTGATAACATACAATGTTTCTACACTAACAGAGGAACTGGAATTGTAAAGGGATGAAATTACTGGCGAGTCTGAATAGCTCAATGAAAGAGCTCAGAATAGATGTCAAGTCAGCTTTCATAGTCCCTTGTCTTAGTTATATCTCCACACTTTTCTTTTCAAGAAAGAAAGTATTTAACATGTTTGAATTGAATGCTACAGTAGTTTATTTAGTAGCTTTGAGTGACTCTGAGAATTGTGTGTTACTTGTTTCAGGAATAATTAGTCCCAAGAATATACTGGCAACATAGTTCAAACAAAGTGACATTCTAATATACCTATGAGACACAAGGACAGGGAGCAACTTCCTTAACTGATTGTCATTCAATACCCCTTTTTGGCATTCTTCAGTTCACCTCCCATCTCACTAAAATATAATACATTTCATGAAAAATCTCATGCAATCCCCATGAAGTACTGGATACCAGTTCCTTCTTTTTAAGCACACAACTTAAAAATTTCAAACAGAGAAGGGCTTGAGGCAAAATTCCTTGCCTAAATAGCTTTTAAGTTTGTGAGAACTTAGATCCAAAATATGTAACTGTAATCCATCTAATCTACCCAGTATTTCAGCCTTTTTAAGTAATTCAGTCTAAAGCTTTATAGTCAACTAGCAAAAACTTGAAACAATGCTGATCTCCATTTTAAATAATCTCCTGTCAATCATATGTAAGAAAGTATGTCACTACTTCCCATATTTGTAGTGGGTAGATCTGAATGCAAGACATTATCCAGCATCTCAGAACCATATCTAAATCACCAATAAAAGCACTCAGGAAGATGATAAATCATTTTACTCTACGACATTGATATGGCTTCATGTAACCCCAGTTCCAGATCCCTGACTATTTTAACTTTCTTCTCACCAGTTCATCTAACAATACATTCTTTAAGCTGCTTTATATGACGTTTTTCTTTCTCCCATGTCTTGATGACAAGTCCACTCTGAGTCCCTCAGTTTCCTCCTCCTTTACCACATCCATCTTTGTCTGTCACAGAGGGCACAAAAAGATGTACTCCAGCTTCTCCTCTACTCTTGTGAAAAATGGGTCAGTCAGCTTTGTACTCCTCCCTGCCTTCCACCCTTTGTATACAGTTATATCCTGTCTGCCCTACCTTTCATGTTTGTTCTCTTAGATGGTAAATTCTTCATAGCAAATGCTCCATATACTTTTAACACTTGGCCTATTTTGGATGTTGCTATAATATCAATAATAAAACTATATTCCATGCAGACCTGAACTTCATCTCACAACAACAACAACAAAAAAACAAACCCTGTGCATAATTGCTAATGTTTTTAAGTCATAAAAGTAATGTTGGAATCTATTTTTAGACATTGTGTTAAGTTTCACTCAGTTTTGATAATCTGCATTTTCCCTTTGTGGAGTTATGTTTTGTTTATAGTTTAGAAATTGTGTGTTAGATCTCACATGATGACCTTTAAAATAAACTGAACTTAACATCTTGATATCCACAATGGCGTGGGAGTCTAAAGATGTGGTTGAAGATACCTGTTTCTCGTTAGGAGGAAGCTAATGACAGATCATGCCACTTCCTCACTTATCAAGGAAGATCCTCTTGGTGCTAGTTTTGTGTTAAACTACAGCAGTTCATGATGCGCTGTGGATGTGTTTATAATATACACACAGGTTGTTGACAGAGCTCAATACTGTATATTGTTCATTAATTGACTAATCTATACAAATTAGCAGAATAAATTTGATAGCTTTTATCTGCTATGCAAAGGTTATAAACTTGTCCACAAAATACTGAGCAGTCAATAGATGGGAAGTATACTGGAGAGAAATATGCCAGACATTTCCCAGTTCCATTTCTTGAATCACAAGGAAGCATATCAGACAACTGCACACCCAGTTGGTCTGTACCTTCTCGTCTTGCTAATGTCTGTACTAATTTGCATAGAAGTGTCAAAGAATGAAAATTATTATTCTTTTAGGAGATCAGCTGCATCATAGACAGTAACAGTACAAACTCCATAGAAGCCCATATCACTGACCCTGGGGCCTGATCTGGAGATACTGTACTTGAAAGGACTAAAAAAAAAACAAACCAACTTTAATTGGTCTTTTCTTCTTCTGCCACTGATGTTTTTGCTGAGGTTGTCAACAGGATGTTTCATGCTAAGAACTGGACTGTAACGAGCAGCTCATTCCACTTTAGTTAAAACATCCTTACAGCCTGCATAGGTATTATCGTGAGTACATGTGCTGGCTTTGGCTGGGATAGAGTTAATTTTCTTCATAGTAGCTAGCACGGGGCTATGATTTGGGTTTGTGCTGAAAACAGTGTTGATAACACAGGGGTGTTTTCATTCTTGCTGAGCAGTGCTCACACAGAGTCAAGGCCTTTTCTGCTTCTCACCCCACCCCACCAGCAAGTGGGCTGGGGGTGCACAAGAAGCTGGGAGGGGACACAGCCGGGACAGCTGACCCCAACTGACCAAAGGGATATTCCAGACCATATGGCGTCATGCTCAGCATAGAAAGCTGGGGGAAAAAGAAGGAAGGCGGGGACGTTCAGAGTGATGGTGTTTGTCTTCCCAAGTAAACATCACACGTGATGGAGCCCTGCTTTCCTGGAGATGGCTGAACACCTGCCTGCCGATGGGAAGTAGTAAATGAATTCCTTGTTTTGCTTTGCTTGTGTGCGCGGCTTTTGCTTTACTTATTAAACTGTCTTTATCTCAACCCACGAGTTTTCTCACTTTTATTCTTCCGCTTCTCTCCCCCATCCCACCGGGGGGAAGTGTGCGAGCAGCTGTGTGGGGCTTAGTTGCTGGCTGGGGTTAAACCACGACAGTGCAGGTGCTAGAGTAAAAGGCTCCCTATCCAGTTGTGTTTTCCACCTTCATAATTCATTTGAGGTATTCTTGCTAGACTGCTGTTTCTAGCCAGTCTTTACATGTCAAGCAAGGCACTTCAGGCGGTGACAGACATTTGGTGGCAGATTTTGTTGGGGCCAGCAAAGGTGGTAGCCACTCTCAGCTGTCTGCTCTGCCCCTGTGCTAGATGCCCCTGCTGAAGGGATATGCACGTGCTCTTGAGGACCCCAGTTACAGCGTGAGGAAGTAACATAACGAAAACCAACACTGACACCAGTTGAATGCTACCAGCTGTGCACTACAGAAGTCAAGAAGTATTTGTGCTGTTTAGTGATCTCTACCTACAGAAGCAATCATTGCCAAGCAAAGATAGGAGGAAGACAACAGATACACTTTGTCATCCCAGCTAAATGCCTTCTTGAATGGAAGTCAACACCTGTACAATACTGTTCTAGTAATTCAGGTGTAACAGCTGAATCCCAAATTCATTTTAGTTCACCCAGGGATGCAAGAAAGGCTTGCAATGGAAATTCAGGGATTAACAAGGTGACTATTTATGTTCGGATAAAAAGACTGGTCAGCTTGACATGCCTACTCTAATATCGAGGTGGAAGAAAAGAATGGTATTTACAAAAGCTAACTTTGGCTTAGTGAGGCTAAGGAAACAACTGAGCAGAAACTATTCTGAATTACCATTTGAAACCCCTCTCTTCCCCACCCACACTGACTTGAGTGAAGAGTAGCCTCAATAAGCTAAGATTAGCTTTTGTCAGTATCCCAAAATCTGTTAAAAAGTTACAGACAACTTCTCTAAAGGCCGAGCTGTATTTAGTAAAAATCAGTTTAAGTCACAGTTATAGAAAAGCCAACCAAACTTACTAATGCAAGAAGGAATACAGTTAGCTGCTTTCTGTGAGTCTAGCATCCTAGAACTGTAAAAACAAACAAAAAAAGAAAGAAAGGAAAAAAAAAGAGTATCACTGCATACTAAACTGAGGAATATCCCTCCTATTTGCTGACAGGCACTTTTATCTTTGCAACCAGCAGGAATAAACTACAGACCTAGGTGAGAGTTCTGGCCTTGGAACGGAAGCATTTTCCATTGCCCCCCAGGTACCTAGTTTGTAAGGATATAATTAGAGGATTAGAATGTCCTAAAACAAGACAGCTACTATGTTACCTCTCATTTTCCCAGAGGGGAAGTTTTCATGGCTTGTGGATCAGGTTTGACTCCCATAAACCCTGTAAAATTCGTAAAGGAGAGTGTTCACTTTTTGTACATGCATTCACACAAACATCATTTTCTGTTTTGTTGGGCCATACAGGACGTTAGTACGATGACAGCGTGCATGTGGGGTTCTAAAGCACAGGGGAAGTGAGAAGAGTGAACTGTGTGGGCGAAACGTTCTCTCCGACCAGGCGATCCGGTGAATTCACAGGCTGAGCTGAGGGGGAAATAGTATGCATAATGGCAGTCTAGCAGTGATAGGTGAAGATGCGAGATGTTTTTTAACAGGATGAGGTTAGCTCTTCCTTTCATGGAAATACATCAACACTTTCTGGAAAATCTCCTTTTCATCTAAATTACTTCTTTTTTTTTTTAATTTAAGATGTATGAAAAAAATAACAAAGTGGGGGTGGAACAAATCTGTTTGTCCTCAGTGTGATTCTCTACAAGAAGAAATGAAATGGAAACTCTGTCCTCCATCATACTTTGAGCTGCGTTTGCTTCTGTAACGCAGTGGCGTAGGGCATCATTTTAAATAAATGGTGTGTTACACATTTTGTCTCTAACAAAGAATGGAGAACCCTTCTACTATGGACTTACAAGAGTTTAAATACTGAATGTGAACATGAGGAAAATAGGTAAATGCTGAATCTATGGGCAAATGATGAACCAGTACTATTGTACAGAAAGATGTCAGTGACTAGTTTTCATTTTTTTTTTTGCTCTACTTATCCCTTCACCCCAGCATCACCACCATTACAGGATATGCACACATCTCAGGTCACACTGCATAGTCTTGCATGTTACCTATACTAGTGAGCAAACCACCACTCATTTTATAGTCTACATTGCAACTTTTGGCATGCTGATAAAAGTTAATGGGAGGAAAATAATGTATTAAATCTCTATTAACTCAGTATTCATAATGCAGTATTTATATAGCCTAAGGGCTGTAGACATTGTAAGTACTACAACTGTTTCTCATGCTCAGGCAGAGTGAAGTATGAAAGCTGGTATTAGCTGTAATAAGAGAATGTCACAGGGCAGCAAGACAGTAAACTCGAATTACCATGTCACTGATATGACAGGTAAGCATCATGGTCTAACTGTACAGTGATTTACCGGCTTAATCCTGCAGTCCCAATATTCCAGCTTTCTGAAATCATACCATTCTGATGCCCCCACAAACACTCCATCTGCCATTCCCTCTCACCTAAGGATCCGAACATGGAATGTTGCATTAACTTCTGGAAGAAAAAAAAAAAAAGCATTGTATGCCATACAGGGGAAATAAATGCACACTTCTGCTGAAGTGAAACTGTCCCATATTGTTTTTAACACTCTTAAGATCTCATGGGTTTTGTGGTTCGTATAGGTACCTCTACCCAGACATGTTTACTTGTGTTCTGTCTGGTGTCCAGGATTTGGCTCTATTTCAGCACAGTGAGAAGAAAACAACGACAATGGTTTCACCTTTAAATTGTTTGTTGCCTGAGACTTGTATGAGTATGTAACTAGAGCAGATACACAGATGGCCAAGAAATTTGCTTTAAATTTTATAAATGATTCAGAGAGCTAGTGAAACAGTAAAGTACTAAATGGCATTCATGTCTTTGCTGCCTGAGAAACTTAAAGAAAATTGCAGTAGTTAATTTCTCAAGTAAATAAGCATGCACTGAATCAAATCATGTAAGTAACTGAGAAGCTTCCCAATAAAGTTTGATTAGACCCTAATTTTTTTTTCTAATTCTTTTTTCTAACTCAAAAGGAGAATGTTTTCCAACACTTAACATTAAAGAAGGTAAAAAAAGTACTAGCTCTTAGTTTAATATCTTTGTAACTCTCACTTTTCTCAGACCACAATGAGGGAAACCATTTTATCAGTTTCTGTTTAAGAAGTTTAACATAAAGACCTATGACCAAAAGCTAACAATCCTTGCTAACACCTGTGCACAGAATAGATGGTGGCAAGTATACAGGCATGCATGGCACATGCAGCACCCTAACATTGCATAGATAATTTTACAAATCAACAAAAAACCTTATTAGGAAAGGTAAAATGTTTATACAGTTTTAAAACAGCTAAAAAGTACAGATTGAAGATCTGTACTCAAATCCAGTTCTGTCAGCTCTATGCAATAGAATACTAATAAAAAAATCCATATTCACAACTATAGATAGATTATAACCATTTCAGTTACAATCACCAAGCACTAATTTTTAAAGGTAGTTAAACAAGAAGCTAATTTTTCATATCAAACACAATGACACACTGAAGCACTAACAAATGTATGGAGACTATCAAGGAAAATTAAGTTCAAGTGAGTAAAGTGTCAGATTTGTACTACAGCGCTTTGTAAACTCTCACAAGAGGATCTCTCTTGGACAATAACTTTCTAAAAATGGAAAACAGAGACTCTCCCACCATGTCAGGGCAAGGGAAAAGTATTTATTTATCTAATAGATATTTAACAGGCAGATCCACATTAACTCCTACAACACAGTTTAATTTGGGAGCTAAGTGAACACCACAAATGTTGTCTATTTTTTAAGCCTCCTCTCATAAAAACACTGAGGTTAATACTCCTTTGAGTGAGGACGTCTGGACTACACACCCTCTGGAGCTCATCAATTCTTCTCCTTAACTGACCTAGGCAACTGCTGTTTAACAATACACGAGGCACTCCCTCCTCACCAAAGGCTTTGTGTCTTGCTTTTCATGTTTTTCATCAGCTTTGTCATCAGAAACTCTGAATAAAAGCCTCAAACATTGGACTCTGCACTGTGGTACAGATGGAAACTTAAGCCTTACAGGCCATCTCATCAACGTAGCTTCTTGACTTGCAGTCCAAATATAAGTAGACTCCTGTTTAATAAAGGCAACAGCTCTCAAGTATGTTGAGCTTGTAGGTTTGATTAAAGAAGTGGTGATAAAATGCTTTTGTGAATGAAGACTTCTTTCTAGCTAACACCTGTTTGGGACCTCTTGCAAATCTTGCCAGTTAACATCTTTGAAAAGCATGCCCTTCTGCAGGTCATAACGGGTAAGTAAAAACCAAACCAAAACAAAATAACATCCTACCTCCCCCTCCTCCCCCAGCAACCCAAGGCATGCTTACTCTTTGAATCAGAGAGCAGCTGAACTGACATGTGGTTCACTTGCCAGCTTTCTGAAATTGCAGTACTGGGGAACTCTAGGATTTTGATATTCAAACTCTGTATTTGTACCGCCAACATTTAACCTCACATTCCAGGGTGGGGTTGGGCTCAGAGCCCGGGACATTCCAAAAAGCATTCCAACCAGCAAGGCCCCAGAGGTAGCACATCCATGCTAAAAGGCTAGTAAAAGTATCTTTGCATTCCCATTCACGTTTCTAATAAGCAGAGTACACGTAGGCTACAGGGAGGACAAGTTACAGTTCTCCCCATACCCATGGATCACACTTTGGCAGGTATTGTTATGAATAGTTTGTGCAGCATCAGTATCAAGAAACAAAACACAACTTTTTTTTTTGTTTGCTTGCTGTACTCTTGTGACAGAAAAAAAGCAGTTGCTTCACTGAATTCCATAGGATTAATAGTGAAACATTTTCACTAAGCAAATACTTAAAACAGAGCACAGCTTTGGTTAGTATTGACCAAGTAACATATTCAAACTACATTAAAATTAAAAAATAATAACTAAAAAAAAGATTTCTGAAGAGTGAGGCTAAATATCCTCCAACCCAACTGTGGTCTCAATTGCCACCCTATGCAAGAATGCAGAAGTGCAATGGCTGGATCGTTAAATACTGCAGAAGTCAGCATATTTTTCTGAAAAAAAAAAAGAAAAAAAAATATCCGCCACCTTCTGTTTAGGAAAGGTACAGCAGAAAAGAGAAGCACAAGAGAAACTCATACAGACGAGTCACCAGTGTAGTTTGCTCTTTAAAACTAATGTAAATAGAACAATTTCTAGAAGGAAACAACTGGTTACGGAAGTAATTACTTTAAAACCAGTGCTGAGAAGGGAACATACATAGTAAATACAACTATCCTACCTGTAGAACTGGTTAGGGTGAATTGAATGATCAAAGTAGGATAAGTCACACATTAGTTGTAGTAGAGTTAAGGGGAATGAAAGCATGTCACAGAAAGTCATTAAACCAAAACATTCTGACATGCACACACACATATACACAACTGCAGCTTTTCTTTAGTTCTTTTTGAAACTGATTAAGAGTGTCAAACATGTTATGCTTTCTAGCCATTTGCCAGAATTTACAGCCCTTCTATATTTAGCATTGAATGTTCATTCCAATAGAGTGACTCCTCACTCTCATTTTCACATGCTGTTTGGCCTACCTAAGGCCATCCATAATTACAGCGCAGACAACCTCATTAATGTATACAACTATTACAATGAATTAAGAGGAGTAAGTGTAAGCATCAGTGACCACATAATAATTTAAGTAAGGATTTGAAAACATGCACTTATTAGAAAACAGAAACACCCCCACAACTTTTAGCACTCATTTGATTTAATATAAATACAATACCTATACTTCACAGACTAGCATTAACATAGTATTTGTTTCAGCTCATAGAGAACTACATATCCAGTATTATCCAATTCTCTCCATCAACCAAACCAAGCCACATATTCTGTAACATAAGATGACTAGTAAAGCATCTACGTGCTAGGGTATTCATACAACCTCCGTTCAGGCATGTATCTTCAACTATAGTTGAAGGTTCCATGTGAATTTCTTCAACTACAGTTCCATGTGAATTTTTGACAGCATGCTGCAGAAATCTGCTCAGCTGTTCAACATAAAACCAAATTTTACACATTCTCAGCTGCCACTGGAGTCACCTATCTCTCACCATAAACATGTGCTCTGAATCGCATTTTAAGTCAAGTGCTGGACAGAAACAATGTGAAAAGTCTACATAGGCTACACCTCCCTATGGAGGCAGGAAAGATGCATGTTCACATAACGTGACAAAATATCATGAGAAAAAAAGGTACAAACACTGTTACGAAGGCCTTGACTCCTATACTGAATGATCCTATCTCTTTTCTGAAAGAGGTCCATATCAGCTGTGGCAGACTTTCTCCTGAGTGATTTGTCTTTGGGCCTTTCTATGAGCCAAGACAGAAATTACATGCTCCCCATGGTCGGCTTATCTATAAATTGGTCCCAATCCACTGTAATTTCCACCAACCCATAGTAATTGCTGCCATACAAGTCCGCACTGTAATTTAGGCACCACCACCTATAATAATTGGGGTTTATCCAAAGATTCAACTTTAATTTTAGACAGACGATGACAGGAAATGAAGCTAGATTCTTCTAAGTGGCAGGTCAAGAGACAATGGTCATAAATTGAAATACAGGATATTTCATGTAGACACAAGAAGAAAAAAAACACTTTTTTTTACTGTAAGGGTGATGAAACACTGGAACAGGTTGCCAAGAAAGGTCATGGAGTCTCAATTCTTGGAGATATATGAAACACAGCTAGACACAGTCCTGGGAAACTTGCTCTAGTTGACCCTGCTTTGAGCAGGGGGGTTGGACCAGATGATCTCCAGAGGTCCCTTCCAAGCTCAAACATTCTATGATTCTATGATATTAGACCTTGCAAGCCACACTGCTAGCAGGACCCAAGAATGACTTTTTCTCTATTATTCTATGATGGCTCCAAATAGTCCTGATAAAAACAAGATACCCAGATAGCACTCACAATAGGAAAATGGCTATTTCTGAAATTTCTGATTAATACTGCAAATTCTTTTGCTGCTTAGGAGTAAAATTCTAGCACTAAAGCTATATCAAATGTAAGTATATTTAACTGCATTTATTGCAATGTACAAAATAAGCAAGAAAAACTTTCTTCTTCTCAGACCATATAGATTTACTATAAATTACTCTGGTGTAAACAGCAGACATTTTAAATATGAATACACATCTATTTAATTTCACAAGTCTGAACATTATCTGGTGAGATATTGTTCTTCTGTGGTAAAAGAATGGTTTAATGCTTGCACTATCACTTGAGGAAAAAGATTCAAATTTTTAAATATGAAGACTATTTATGAACTACATCCAAATGAATTATATTTTGTATGTTCTTTATACAAAATACTTTAGAGATCATAGCATGATATCCCTGTCATTTTGTTTTGAGACCAGAACTGATAATCTGAAGATCCCTCACCCTGTTGAGGGAAACTAAACCACCATTTCAATAAACTGTTAATAACTGAAATCCCTGAATTCTCTTAATCCATGAAGACATTCTTTTGGGGATTCAAAACTCTATTTTAAATCAGACAAGCTCAGCTGGATTGCCATGAAATCAGACTGGGTCTGTATCCTCTCTTGGCAGATAGCATGTACTTATAGTTTACTTTAATAGGAAGTTATGATGATGGCAAACTACGAAAAGAACATGTGCCTTTGATTAAGACCACCAGTATCACTAACAGATAAATACTGAGGCAAACTAGGTTACATTTCAAGAACAAACACATAAGGCCATATTTGGATGCCCATTATTGCAAGTAATATACATGTAGACATTTACTGGAACTTCCAAGTTCAAAAGAACAAAACAGCTCGAAGTGCCTTCATCCAACAAATTCATGGCTACCAGGCTTAGCTCCAATTCCTTATTGGAAAGGCACAATTGTAATACCTAAGACCAGGAAAGGATGGTCTTATTATCGTATTTCTGGAGGATAAAATGTAGCAGAAACTATGAAAGAAGAATGTTATTTTCATGCTTAGTGTTATAAATTCTCACAAAAAAAAACCCTTTTTCTTGATATATGACAGGCATAAATAAAGCTTGCGAGACATGCATAAAACTCATTTGACAAAACCATGTCTACTTAGCTACTAATATTTTCCTACATTAATTTTTCTGATTAATTACATAGTTCCATAATGAATCCATCTGCTTATGGATGATGTATTCATACATCTCTTACCAAACTGTAGACTTCTTAAAAATAAACAAAAAGTAATAAAACCAAAGACAGAATTGCTTTGAAAATATCTAATATTTTAAAAAATTTATTATTTGGGATAATCTTCTCAATGTTCTTTAAAATCAAGTTGCTAATTTATCCTGTTTGAAAGGCACCATAGGGAGAGTGAGTGGTGAACATTAACCATCTCATTGCCATTTTTCACAACTGGGAAATTTATCTGTCTCTGAGAGAATCCAAATTAAATGTGAACAGCAAGATATACAAATAGGAGCTAATTTGTAGCTGCATAGGTGTGGAACCTCTAATTTCCATGCTATCGTGGTATCTTAGGCACATTCATGTCAGAAGTTTCTTCAATAAAATTAGCTTTTTTACGGGAAGGCTCAGCAAGATCTTCTCCATGGTCTCCATTATTCAAGTGCTCCCGGTCTTCCCTCTTGCGTTTGTTAATCAGGTAATTTTCTCCCTCACACAGCTTTCCTTCTTGGATACCCAATGTTCTCAGGCAGACAATAGCTGCAGCCTGTTCTGCTAGTTTCTTTGACTTGTCCCTGAAGAGCAAGCAGACAGAGCACAGGTAAAAGTAGAAACTGAAGTCTCTACACTGCCAAAAGACAATCAATTTCCTGTCTCTGATACAACATCATGAAATAAACAGCATTGGTAGTCATCTCACCGCAGAAGACCAAAATAGGTCAGTTCCAGAAATTATTTGAATCTTGCTAGGTGACAGTGTTGGTGCATCACTCCTGATGTAATATTCCTAGAACAATCTGCTTCTATCAGGTCTTGTGTCTCACACACTTTTCATTTCAAAGGTATGAAGTCAACATGTGTTTGGCCCAAGTAGTTGCAATCCTCAGAAAGTTAACATTTACAAATATCATCACTAAACAAAACCGAGTTTTGAAGGATCACTTTTTTGAAAGACACTTAGGCCCGAATATAATCACTGATAGGTGTACAAATTCATTGATGGTGACAAAAGCAGGAACTGTTCCATAATAATGATAATTCTGTCATTTCCGAGAGGGACTGCAGATTACACATTCGTGAAATTCAATATTTGAAAACATTTTCTTCTCCAAGTTTCATATCAGCTGAGCTTAACTTCCTAAAGTCTCTGAACAGGAATGCTGCAAACACCAGTAACTGTTGTGTGTGTTTGTCCTCTTTAAAATGTTCAATGCTGAGCTCTAGCTTTGCAGTTAAATCAAGTTCAACGTAGGTGCAAATGCCTGAAGTCAACTCCAGTATTAATAGATGATTGTATAAAATACCGTCGTGAAACTTCAGAGCAGCCCTGGATGTAACTGTTGATTAACTGTGATCTCTGAGAAGCCACTAAACAGCCCTCTGCTTCACTGTATATAGACACTTAATCCTGACTTGTTATTGAGAATGGACCTGCTGTAGTGGCTGAAGACACTACCTCCTCCAGCATTCCCCTCTGCCTCCCTTGGTCAGTTTCTGAATTCTTCACAGACACAACTGAACCGGGTCACCTATTTGCTCCCCTTCCAATACAATTTGTGGACTAAAGTACTAAGTGAATTAAATCTGTAACAGTTTACTTTATTATGGTAAAGCTTACTTCCTCTTGTCACATTCAATTATCAGAAATTTTTAATCCTTTCTCTCTTCCAGAGGTAGCTTTACAAGGTAGCTTTTAGGAATACCCTTTCATTGCAAGTTTTAAGCAACATTTCAGAAACAATTACAATACAGCTGCAACAAACATTAAGGGTAGCTTACCACAGAGTTGATCTGTATTTTTGCTCAGCTACTGTCACTACTGAACAGAACAATCTATCCACTGGCCTTTGAACCTAGAGAAAAAAAGAATTAAAAGGGAGAGGGGTGTCAAAAAAGTAATGTCATTTACAGAACAAACAACATTGTCAAGGTTCCTTGTTATTCTTGTCTTTACACCACAATCAAGTAACACCTTTAAAATTACTGTAATTCACACCACAAACTTAACTTTGCATATTTCAGATTAAAAAATAAGAAGAAATTGTCCAAACTGCAAATATTTTTGCTTTACCAAAAAAAAAAAAAAAATCAATGTCCCCAACCAATCAAGCAGTTGCTCCTGTCCAGTATAGTTCCTGCCTAGAACAGTGTGCAACAACAGAGAAAACATTCTGAATCCAAAATTCTTTACTTAACAGAAGTAGTAAAATAAAGTCGGTCAAGGACTCCTATGTAATGACCTGTAGTTACAGCAACTTCTTTCACACATGAATAAAAACCAGACTGAAGGTCTGACTTTTAAATTTTTATTTTCTAATAAAATAAGCTGCTATTTTCATACATATATGGATTACCATTTCTGAAGCTGCTTACTCAAGAGCTATGCCAGACTGGGAAGCTGAATTTCTCACTACCTTGAGTCCTAAAATACTTAAGTTCATAGACAAGGCAGAGGAAGAGGTCTGAAAGGGTTTCTTCACTGACTCACAGTTTCATAAACAGGCTGAGGATGCTTTTCTTTCCTACACCATTCCAGAAGATACATTTTTGGAGTAATCTGTGGTGGATATTCTCGCCTAGGCAGAAAAATTTGTGGTCAACAACAGTGCACAGAGTTTACTTACTAAACAGATCTATTTTAACACAGATAGTGCTGCTTATTATATTACTTCTACCAGTTATTCTTTGTGGTTTAATTTTACAGCTCAAATTATGGGAAAAACGTTGCTTCCTTATTAGATAATTCAAGTAATATGTCTGACATAACATCTAGAATGAAATCTAAACTTTTCTATTAATTCTTCCCAAACATTCACATCTAGTAATACAACTAGAGAAAAGATACTTACCAGAAAGGAGTAACTAAATATACAACACAGAACAGAGATACAGTTTGGCATTGCTTATTATAAGCAACAATATAAGATTAAACACTAGAAGAAAGAAAAGAAGCTGCTTCTGTTATGAGACAGTAGAGTTATCAAATAAAAAAGGGTAGGAAAGGTAGGCATTGATTCAGTTACTGACATGGAATTACAGCCCCTTGTACTTGGAAGAAAAAAAGAGATGCTGTAAAACCACTGTATTCAGTCCTCAGGGAGTCAGGTAATATACCCTGTAAATATTAAAGCATTATGACTGGATTTGAGGAGCATTTTATATCACACTCTACTTGAGCTGTTTGATAGACTTAATAGCAAACATAGCAAAAATAGCAAACACGGGTATAACATGGAAAGTAACAGCAGTTCTATAGGTTTCACAGGTTATAGTCGAAGGTTACTTAAAATAATATTGTGCATAACTCCATGAATTAGTTTTTCAAGGAATACCTTATGAGTGGAACATATTTAGAAGACTGCAGATAAGCACACGTTATCTGCTCAGAAAAGAGTATTATGAAATTTGTGCAGGACTTTTTATAGAAAAACTATTGTGTTTTAGTTAAATTTCACCAGAAATAACTGAACTCTATATCTTTGTATACTCACATTCTTCTACGTACAGATGTTCGGATTTTTTTTTTTAAAATCACTCAGCACTTTTAGTAAGTTAACTGAGAGAGTTAAGCAGTCTCAGGAAGCCTGGAACTAAAGAACATCTTACAACATCCAAATAGCACAGGAAGAGTGGTGATGATAGTGATTATGTAATGATGTACACAAATTGCTTCATAAAAATTCACCCAGTAAATGCTGTTATGCAAATTGTTATTTTCAAAACACTGTAAGGCATTGTCAGATTCAGTTTTTATTTACAGACGCAAGATAATGAAAACCTTAACTTGCATACTTACTTGTCAAATCTAACAGCCATTTTTATTACATCTGGATCTTCCATTTGGTCATCTTCATCTTGTGTCTTAGTTTCTAATGTTTTCTTTGCTTCAAAAATAGCTGTTGTTTCTTCATAGAAGTCAGCCATTTCAAAGACCTCACTATTCAAACAGAATGCCTTTGTATTAGAGATAAGCTTATACATTTTTGTATCACATTATGATAGAGAAAAGTATGTATAGAAATCAATTGTGTTTAAATAGAGTATATATGTACAGAGAATCACATGAAAGTGTGGCTGTGTTCTCCACAGTGACATTATACTGTTTCTCTTTCAATTTTTATCAGATGCTGTTGAGCTACAAAGTAGAAAAAGAATGTTCTCATTTCCAGCACTATATATTCAATTTGCAGCCTGGAAGTCCAGGCAGAATCAATCAGAAATACAGGTCCTGCAGTGTTCAAGTTACTAGATCAATCATAACTTGCAGGTGAATTAATCAGCAAAGAATTAATCAGCAAAGAATGTCTCCGAGCTGCTGCATCAGCTCCACAAGGGCAATGTGAATGAAAAGTAGGAAACAGATTCTTCTTCTAATTTTAGTATTTAAAAATACTATAAGCAATAAACACTATAACATCCAAATACCTCAAAATCTCAGGTTTTCTGGCTTCAGAGCATTATTCACAAGCCCCAATACATGGGAGGAAGCAACCAGGATTTGGGTCAAAGGCAAGAGCCTCAAATCCTTTTAAATTTCAGATGCATAGCAGGTGGCATCTACTTTGAAAAACTGAGACTATTCATTTTCTGCAGATAACAACAACAATAAAACCTGCAGCATAAGAAAACTTTTATTTTCTGACTGTTATGAGAATGCTTATTGGTATGAGGCTATGCAATGACAACATGAATTCTGGCCACAAAGCCATCTCCAATGCCCTAAGTGGAAAAGCAATGAAGCTGAATAATGCTAACTGATGCTTCTAAGCGAAGAGAACTTATTATGTACTGTTATGCAAATTTTTTTGTCTGAAATGCAGCAGCCTGCTCTCTTGCATGCAGTATTTGGGTTAAAATCTCAAATGGCCATAACATGCCATCACCACCAGGAGGCAGCAGTATTAAGTAACATTTTTGTCTGAAGATGTGTAAGTGCATTTTAAATAACTGAATGTTCTTCAGTTACCTGGACATTAACCGGGCTGTTTAGAACAGTGGTTAAAAGACTTTGAATCTGCTGATAGAAAGCAGTTTTATAAATTTTCAAGGGGCTCTGTGTCTGTCCCTCTCATGCACACACACTGCTTCAGCCAGTTTTGACATTGGTATTGCATCACACATACAAAAACTGATTATGTTCAATTTTGGAAGCCCCTAAAGAATTGTTAGGCATAGGACATAAACCCAAAAGTTTAACACTAGATCTCTATCCAGTGTTTATGTGTATAAACTGTGACTCTTCTAATTACCAATTTAAAGGCTTGACTCTTACTTACAATTTCTTTTCTTTACATACTATGCATTACTATTCATTCAGTAGAGACCACCACCACCCTTTTGGCTAAGATTTATTTGAAGCTGCAAAAGATTGTTCCAGTTTCAATCTATACTATATCTCTTTTAACCAAATTGGAAAACTATAAGTAAAATAGTAAGTTACTATACTAAAAATTGTTCAACTATTTACATTGCAAAAGTGAAAAGTAACTTGCAAAGTGTAAATGTTGTTCATGGATTCCACTGCTCCTTATGATTAATGAAGGCTATCTCCTTTTATATATAACTTGTATTGTAATGTAATAATCGTGGACAGCAGCATTTAGAGAGCTGAAATTGGTAAACTGCAATAAACTGGCAAAAGGATTGCAGGCATTTCCATTCATTTTAAACATGAACAGAATGCTGATTAGGGCTTGCTAGAAAACAGTAACTCCATTTGCAAAATATTTCAAAGCTTTCAACATTTCTATCCATTTTCATACATGTAAGATAACAAACAGTTTCACACTGTTTATTTTATAAAAACAAAGAGACTCTCTTCCCCTCCATTCCATCAGAAGGATAATTATGGCACACAACATGGATATGACACATGCAAGCTCAGACCTTTATTTTATTCAGTTTGGGATGGGTCCAAACTTGGGATGGGTCCTAACCTGAATTCCCCTCCATTTTGTGTAAATTCTTTAATCACATGTCTATTTCATGGTTCCTCTCAAATTTTCCTTCTTCCTTTTCTGTCTCCCCCTTTGAGAAATTTCATCCAGACTGTTTCAGATGTCCAAGACGAAGAGATTCATTAAAGCTACTATATTTCCTCAAGAAGATTGTCATTGTTCATTACCATATTTCAGGTATGAAAAGCAGCACAAAAGAAATACATTTAAGTATCATATAGGCAACCTTCATACATTGTTTTGAGTTTCTCTCTAAGTGCTCATTTAAAACAAACCTCTTGTCATAAAAATTCCAGTAACATTAAAAACCCCACATGCAAAAGGAAAAGTTAAAATAAATATCTCTGGAAGAAGACAAGCTCCACACTATTGACCTCCAGACTACCACTACAGAATGCTGAAACTTTTCTTAGTCAGTTAATGCAAATATTGGATAAATGCCCGTCACTCAGTGAAGCACCACTCAAATTAGTGTGTCGAATATATAGACAGTCTTAGGGTTAATGCTTTAACACCTGAGCATAGAGGAAACCTGGAAAAGTTTACTGTATTAATCCACAACTCATTAACGGGATTCCCCCCCCCCCCCAACTTCTTCTGAAGGCATGAAATGCCAGGCAGTGCTACAGACAGAGAAGTGGTTTGCAAGTTTGACAGAGAATACAATTCCTATTTCTGAAGTACATGCTTACCAGATCTCCTGTGTGGACTGCGCAGCATGCAGCTTCTTACCCTGAGTAGTTTCCAACTGTTCTCTTAACATCTGACACAAACAGTATTTTGTGTTGGTATAGTGATTATCATATCTCACTGCCTGGAAGAGAGAGACCAAGTATATAAAAACATACCAAACAAATTTATCTTATATAATGGTCATGTCTCTTGATGAATTTCAAAATCCTTTTTGAAAGGCAAACCACAATGTACAGTTTTCTCAATAACATATTCGAAACTACTCATGAATGTGAGTATAATCTGATTATTTTGGCATGCTTCCATGAACAGAAGTTCAACTTATTCATATACTTATGAAGAAAGACTTGACCAGTTTACATAACTGGCTAGCAATGCAGTGATATTTTAGTAAGTAACTAGTTAATGGCAGTCCAAATTTTAAAAAAAACAAACAAATTTTGAATGGATGACATGATCAAAGCCACAGATTTCTGATTAATTTCCTATTAAATCATTAAAATTGTGTATTTTGAATAATAGATAAAACTTTATAGATGACTCAGCTAATGGAGCTATAGATATACAGCATTACTTTATTGGCAAATCATTCCCTTTGCTTCCCTGCGGTTAAAAATTCTTGACAATGTTTGTGAAAAGCAATTAATTTCTAAAAATGAATCTAGCAGTAACTCAGTATTTAATATTCCTTCAGTTTTCTGTTCAATATTATTTGTACTACTGTAGCATCAAGAGAGTTGGCCTACATATCATTAGCTTTTCATATTCCTAGACATTTTTAGATAGCCTTGTAGGCCTCATAAATGTTCCCAAGAAACTAGGACTAAAAAGCATGGTACCTAATAAAAGAATGATCAGGAAAAACTGTTTTCTGAATACAGATTTCTGAATTTTTTTTTTCTGAACAAAATAAAACAGAGGAAGCAGTGGTTGATTTGCAAGACTTATGTCATAGGCAGTATGTTAAAATACTGCCCGGAGCCTAAGTCTTTGAAATTAAGAGGAATTAAAATAGTGTAGTAAGATTTGGATTAACAATTCTAAACAATGTTAACTACAGTCTTCCAAAAAACATACATATTTGATGTAATCTTGCATGACTTCCTTCAAGGGGAAAAGACCCTCTTTTCTGAAGATAGATGGGTTCCACATGGCAGCACGAGCTATCATTACTGATGAGGCAGCTGTTGCTTTCTGGAAGGTCTCAATGTCCATATATTCTTTGATGAAGTCATGAGATCCTCCACTAAAAATTAACATCATTGTTATAATCATGAAAGTTTTATGTGATATTACTTGTACTTTAACACAGCCTTGTATTTTCAATATGATATTACATTATTAATGGTGGCAGAGTCTATCTAGGATATTATCCTAAATCTAAGAGAATAAATGGGTCAGAGTATTAGCAATGGCTCATTAAAACACTGATTATATATAATATTTTTAATTATTCTAACTTCTTCTATCTTATTCTATCTTCTCTTAAAAATAGAAGACTGTTTTCATGAAGAAAGAATATAGTTTGTATTTTACACAAACTGTGTGCTTTACAACAGTTCTGAATGGATAAGGCTCACAAAGAATCAATTCCATGTTGTTTGAAAAATGATACCTTGTAATTGCTAGTTCTGCAACCTTCAGCTGTATACAAACTGTGTTGGCACAACTGATACTGAAAACAAGCTAAATATGGACAGCATCATTCCATTTTCACTCTGGCCTTAACATATGGAGAGTAACTACAAGTCATACTTCCAGATCAGTCACAAAGCACTTTAAAGACAGTTGCACTGCTTCTATTGTACTACCTCTGCTTTCAAGTCAGCAAGTCAGACGTTTTAATAAGCAAAAAGAACACTTAAAACACCTTTTCCTTCTCTTAAAGTTTCCCTTCACATTTTTAAAATGTAAAATAAAATTTGGACTTTTGAACTATAAAGTAAGAGTAGGATCTTTATCCCTTCAAAAGTAAAAACACTCAAATTCAAATAAAAACTAGAGAACAATAAATTACTTTAAAATCAGACATTTATCTTGAGAACAGAGCACAAGCAAGCTTCCTGCACTTACGAAAGATTATTCCATAAACAGTACCATTCTAGAAATCATAGTATCAATTCAAGTTTTCTTGCCTTTTTTTAGCACTAATCTAGTTCCTTTTATTCATTCCTGTATATTTCCTGACCAAGCTTGAGGTACAAGCCATTAAAATTCTCAAAATACTAGCCAAATAAGTTACAGCAGGGATCAAGTACCATGGATCAAATATATTTAATAAGCAGGATTCCAAGTTGCACATTTACATTTCTTTAGAGAGAATCACTAAGTTTCACTAAGTGGATTTAAAACAAAGAGCATACCCTTTTCAGAGAAACCATTAAAAAATAGGATTGTTAAGGTCAGTTCAGTATGTTGGGACACTTGCAAAGAAGTAAACTGATACAGGGATTAGTTAGAAGCAATTTATCAACAATAAACCTCTGATATTTTTATATCCGAATTGCACACTTCTACAGCATAGAAAGTTCTCAGAGCTGACATTTCTGTGACATGCATAAAATTTAAGAAAAATTGTTAGCCTCATCTTTTATCTAGGCAAACAAAGGCTTCATGGCAATGCACAATGTGAATTTTGCTTGGCTTTTTAATTCCAAGTTGTTTAAAAAATTATTCTGAAAACTAGAAAGGGAGTGAATCACTGAAAAGTAGATCAACAAAGATTATCAGTATGGAATATTTCCTTTGTCCAGTACAGAAACAGGTTTTCTAACTGCAAAAACTGTGACTTTCAATGTATTTTCTACATAGAAATGTGAACAGGAAAACAGTTCTCAAATTCCTGATCCAAGTATATGGTTTGCAGAGATGCAGCTTTTCCATGAAAACTCAAGATCAATGAAGAGATAACTTCATTTAAGGACACTGCTTCTCTGGCCAAGGATATTCTACTGCCACTTATAAAGAGGTGAAACATCTGAAGATATTGGCCAGGCAGAGCAGATACAATTCAGGACAGTTTGATACTCTTCATTACCTCCAAAATTGCTCTTAAAACTTACCTGTTTGTAGCTAAACTTTTCTAAGGCTGAGTTTCTTATTTTACTGTCACAGAGTTACTGAAGGATCTATCAATACAAGCAGACAGATTCAGTGGGATTGTGTCTGTATGTCTGGAGACTAAGGAGGTCTTACGGAAAACATGAGGCCACAGAATGTAACACTGTTCCTGAGCAGGGGGACAGGTGATCTCTAGTGTGCAAGTGTCCAAGATACACAGTGGTACAGTTATAACCAGTCACTGCACAGGGCTTAAAAGCATAGAGAATTCAACTGCTGGATGCAATCAGAAACAACTTGTAAATGGTAGATTGTGACACACAAAGCAATACTTTTTGAAAAATACATGGAATTTTTAAACTAAAAACTGAGGTATGGTGATATTTCATACAGCCAACTTCTGTCCCTGCTACCTCTATTCAGATTTGATCTTTGGTAACAGGTAATACTGTATTTGCCCTACATGAAGGATCTTCTTCCTGCACTTGCAAATCTTAAGTTAGGTACAGGCATCTTGCAGTAATGAACTAATTAGTCCAACTTACTTTGCTATTACTGGAATGGAGACTGCTTCAGATATGGCTTTGATCACATCACAGTGGACAGGGTGCTGAGGCCTCTCCTCCTTCTTCCTTTCCAACAAACAAAAAAAGACAAGACCAAAGATTTCCTATGGAATTCGTAGATATCTGAATCACAGCAGACATGCCTCAAGGATTACTGGGACATATTTATTTCTGCTTATTTACTTTATATATTTGATGTAATTTTCTTTTTTTCTTTTTTTTTAAACAAAAGAGAATTATTTCATATCAAATACATTTTAAAACATTGTTACTGTAATTCCATATCCACATAAGCAGCATTTTTTAGATACAGAGTATGCAAGATAATTTTAGTTTTATTTGGTCTTTGAGACAAAAACTTTAGAAAAATAGCAGCAAGTGGTTCAATTCCCTAATCACTGGCCTGATTTTCTACACCACCGATTTAGTTAACAGTTGAAATCAGAACCACGTATTTCATGTAGAGTATACTCTAGTCATATCTTACTGTGCTACAGTCACCAGCAAACTAAAACAAACAAACAAACAAACAAACAAAAAAAACCCCTAAATCTCTCTTGCCTAAAATCGATTTACCTTCCATGGACTGCAATGGCAGCAATACCAGTTTTTTCTATTCTCTTTACCAGATTCACAGTATCCTCAATCTGAGGGGTAAGAGAGAATGACATGATTTTAGTTCAAAGAAAAAGGAATAACTATCATGTGATCATTGTACAAACAAATGTTGGAAGTCTTTTCTTTCATCAAGAGGGATATGATTCTTGTATTTCAACAGTAACTCCCAACATGCATAACCATTTAATAGATACTTCAATTAAAGAACTACATATTATGGCAAAAAAGAGAATCCACTTTCAATACTTCCTGGAAACTATAGATTGCAAACCTTCTCAAACCAGGTAACACAATACTCTGTAGTAGGAAAATATTTTCCAACAGATTTTTAGATTGTCATTTGAAAATGATACAAAACACTTGATTAGCAAGTCCTCTCTAACAACTACTCTGTACATTGTAATTAAAATGTATCTTAAATAAGAGGATGCCTTCTGAAATCAACATAACGTGCAATCACACATCTATAAATATTCCTCTCAGATGTGTATTAAAAAAGTTAACTAGTATATAAAAAATTCTACTGCTATTTGTACATGACCAGTGAATCAAAAAATACAGGGGGAAAAAAGGGAAGCTCCCAGTGTATCTTCAAAGAGGTGAGATGCTGTTAAAAGGCAGAAAGAAATTTGGCACACTGTCGGATTAGCCTGTCTTATGCAGCTTTGGGGAAAGGGAGAATGAAAAAAGATTAAAAAAAGATAAGGCCAATTTTCTTTTCAAAAGCTGGAGAATAATCTGTGGCTCATCACAAAAATAGCACATTCAGTCTTTGAAAAATGCAACATCTACCAGCTGTCATGGACATAGAGACAGAAGCTCACCTGCTGTTCTGATGGATGACATGTTATGGCAAAAGCAGCTTGAAACAAAAAGGAAGAGGCTCTAGGATAGTTGTAGAAAATAAAAAGAAGAGGTGCCAGTTCTTTGATTTAACACTTCAGTACATCAAAACCAAAATGATCTTACACGGAATTACTGATTCTTTTCACACAGGCTTCATTTGTTCATGTAATCATTTTAAGTGCACATGTAAGTGACTTTTGAACAATAGCTAGCTCAGTTACAGTTCATCTATCCACAGAAATATCTATCCAGGTCATATGCAATCATGGTATCTAGGCAGGTAATTAAATACACATTTGCAAAATAATCAGTCATTAAAAGATAAGGCACATCATCTCCTGGAGGTTTAAGAATATGTAGGGAATTCAACTGAAAAAAAAAAAAATCCAGGAAGGAAAGTACATCAGCTGTAAAAAAAGAAAAAAGAACCTATGTATTTTTACTACATTCTTAATAGTTAAATTTTACAAAAATACTGACAAAACAAAATGTAACAGCTTTAGCAATATAACAGCCTTACCACAATTTCTTTGAAATGAATGATTGTACCCAAGAATCTATCCAGGAAAAAGTAATTCTAATTGCAATGAAGATGTTGCTTCTGAGAAGGAAGGTTATGAACCTCTTTGTATAAGCTAGCAATTTCAGTGCTTCAATCTATCAAAGAGTTTCTAAAAAGGCTGCAGAGTTGTTTTTATTTCACGTATCATTTGTAGTATTTATTGCTGTCACTGCACGTACAGTAAATCAGGAGTCAAGTACTGCGAAATTTCCTTGCAGTGTAGAATATGAGTAGTTTATAGACAACAAGCAGTTTCTTTTGTAAACACAATTTCATTAGTGAAATCTTCATTGTTAACATGAATGTTGGAAGTTGGAAAAGTAACATTAGGGCTTGGTCTTCCCCTCTTGAAGTTTAAACTTCAAGCAGACTGTCAAGTAATTCAAAGTTCATCACACTGTGCTCATGTACACATGATATTACTCTCAGTCAATTCCACATCTGGCAGTCGTCTTCTAAAATAAGAGTGCATTGTTCCTTTTTATTTTCATTTAGTGCTTATCCACCAGCAAAAGCTTTGGGATTAACTCAGTGGGTTACAATAAACAGACTAAAATACTTTTTTAATAGAAGTATCCACATTTGGAGTTCAATGGAATAAAACCATGTGTAGACATCTAATGTTTCGTATTTTCTTGACTTTTTAAATTAGAGAGGAGAAACAGTTTGGCATCTGATGTGAGCAGCCAGAAAGGCGACCTGGTTGGAAGGGGAAAATTACTGAACAGAAGAAAATATCTTCTGAAAAATACTGAGAGAGAAAATGCCTCTCAGCCTGAAAACCGTTAGCCTGGGAACTAGGCCTGTGAACCAGAAGCATCCCTGAAAGTACAGCTGGGTACCTAGAAACCAGCGACATCCTGAGATACCGTTGATAATTGCAAAACCAAGGAACCGCACCAGCAACTTATCATCTGAAAAGGTAAAAAATAGTCTGGAAAAAGGGGAAAACATCCTGAGAAAGAATGAATCTGTATCTGCCACTGGCTGTTCTAACTACAAGAACAGGAAAACAGTCTGGAAAAAATAAAAATTGGTCTGAAAGAACAGAAAACAATCATCTATTGGCTGCCCCAGGTGAAAAACAGGAATTAACAGCATCTACTGGCTGCTCGAGTGGTGGTGTCCTACACCCTTCTTGTGTCTCTATGACATAAACATGACTTAATTTTTATCCAAAATGGAGCTTCTCTCTCTCTCTGAGAACTTCCCATGCTGCACATAGTTTTCCTTTTCCTACACAGGTTGAACTCTCCGCATGAACTTTCTATGAGAACTTGGACTCCTGCCAGGGATGCCTGGCTGACTCCAAAGTCCATGACACAGATCATCTTTGGAGTGAGTCTCTGTCTGTTATTTTATTGGTCCCTCCTGGGCCTACTTTCGGGGTTGGTTCAGTTTGTCTTCCTACTTCTGGGATGGCTGGGTCCCTTTCTGGGATCAGTTTGTCCTGAGATGGTTCCATCTGAGATGGTTTGGCCCCCTTGTGAGATCTGTCTAATGCACTTAATACCAGTGAACTTGATACTGTGAGCATACATATATATATGCATATAAGTAATCTACCATAAGTATATCTGCTGTTATATCATTGATAAGTTTGCTTCACTAGTGATAAGTTTGTAGTAACTTGTAATAGTACAGACCCACATGGTTGTTGCTGTTATTGATTGTTGCTATAATTAATTTCTGCCTTATTAATCATTGCTGTTACACTATTGATTGTCGCTACTAATAATTTGTAATAGCTTGATATAGATATATCTATATCTAGCTTTATTAATCATAGGTATATTTGCTACAGTGATTTTTGTGGTATTTGTGGTAATCTTGGTAATTTAGAGGATAAAAGCCTCTGTGTCCTTGTGTTTCATGGAATCCAATGAACCCACAGTCACGATCTCTATAGACCCACAGGTCAGATAACCCTTCAGGTAGTGACAGCATCCCCAACAGAAATTATAATTCCAAGTGCTATTTCACAATAACAAGTCTAAAATGCCAATATATTAGAATGCCATATATTCTAATTAATTTTAAATCACAAAATTAAACAACTAAACACATTAGCATAATGATTTCTGTTCTTACTGAGGGCAAAATGCGGATTTTGCAGGTTACTGGTTTACAAATCCCTTTAACAAGGGTAGTCAGTATCTGGGGAAAAAAAAAAAAAGACAAAACCATGATTACAACAGTGACATTAATAAAGCTCTCCTCCTTTCTCTCTTGAAGATACAAAGAAATTAGAACAATGTAACACTAGTTACTGTTCCTCTATAAAGAATCTTACATGCTAGATGAACACATGCAGTCTGTAATTCAGTATAACATTTCATCTGATAGATACACAAACCTATTTCTAGTCTAAGCCATTTTTATTTCCACTTCTTTTTTGATTTTAACTGGACTTTTACAGAGCAATTAACTGCTGCTGGAGTTTCAATACTGCTTTTAATATGAGGTGACCAGTATACTCTGACCATTTCAAAATAAAGTACAAAGGTTTTCCATTTTCATGCAACTGTTTTCACAGTCTTCTTATATTTGAGTTGTGAGTTTCTTATGGAAACTAAATGTAAGTATTCCCTAAAAAGAGGTGGTTTGTTTTTTTTTTTTAAGGAAGAAAGCTTTCAAAATGGAAAAAAATGAGAGGAAAATATCAAGCAACATCATTGTATCTTCTAAAAGAAAACAAAAATTGTAAACTGAATTCCACGCTTAACACAAAGCGTATTTTATTCATTAAAACAAACTCAGAATAAGCAGACAAATGAGCAGCAGTTAGTTTAACCATTTAAGAACTGAGCTACGGAAAGAATCTCCTTTTCACAGGCTGAATTTAAGTCCAACATACCATACTTAAAGGGGCCATGTAATGGCCTATACATGTTTAAATCACTGTATGACTATACAATAAATGGTATCAGAAATCCAATAGCTCTCTAAATAAAAGAGTGGAAACCAGCCGACCCTGACTGTTACTAGAAAAATACTTGGTTTTCAACTTTTTTTTTTTGAGATACTATCATGCATGTTATTCTGAGTACACTTCCCTTGTATAAAATGGCTGGTAAATGATTTGTTTCAGAGTTGTGTATGCTATGAAACTTGAATTTTGTTTAATGTTACTGTACTTATTAGGTTCCCAATACAGAGATGAGCTGTTATAGCTAGCACTCACAAGTCCTTAGAACAGCTGGCAAGTAATTAGCGTCACCTTGCACTGTCTACTCAAATCTTTCCTCAGTAGTGTTCTCTCAAAGAAAACAGTAAGATCCAAGAATATGATATAAAACCCCTCTCAAGTATTTTTAATTTGTATTATTTTTTGCATATAAATAAAACTGAAATTACAACATTTTCCAAACACCATCACAATAATACTTTTCCTACAATGGCACCATAAGCAGACCTTGTAAGTTTTCAGTGTCAGCCTCCTTAAGGATTCCAATATAAAAAGTGCAGGATTTGGTTCTTAATCACATGGAAAGCTTGATTTGGAGCTGTAATTTCAGATGTCTTTTGCAGGCTATAAGTTTACTTATCCCTTTGCAGTTGGCTAAGAGTAATTTTCATGCCTAAGATTTTGCTGCCTATTAACATCTTAAATTGAAAAGAACAATTCCAAATTTTTGAACATCAAGTTTCCTGCTCTTCTGAAGATGAAAACAAAATGTAATGGTTGTAGAGGGGAAGGGAAGCTGTTAGCAATCCTATTTAAAACTGCCTCTCATTCTTATGAGAAACATTTTTGCCAGATTTACTTCTAGCCTGTCAAATATTTTTCTCTCAATTCCCACTCCTAAAAGTTTTTCTTTCAGCCTTCATCACCTCATGCTTCATAAATTACAATTTAATTCTGGACTGTATCACCCACCTTACCTAATTCATGGAACATTCGTGGAACGTAATTCATGGAACCACATTCATGGAACACAAGGCCTATATATAGGCCTCAAAAAATTCTGGTTCTGGTTCCAGTTCTGTTGCCTGTATTGTTAGCTGACTTTCTGCAGATAACAACACTTATCTGACTCTGCTTTCTCTTTTGAAAAATTGAGACTGATACCAACCTTCTCTAAAAATGTTTTGAGATCAAGACTGGATCACTTGTACTTTTGCTTTTCCCATCAGCTAATGAAAGAGAGAGTAATAGGTCCAGTCTATTCCATTTAAACTCTTGCTTTGGCACAATTAATAATGCTTCCAGTTGCTGAATAGTCAGTTTATACAGCTTGGCTAACACCATAGCTCTTGACACCAAGAGATTTTTACATTTGGCAAAAGGCTAACACTCCATCATGGTTACAATTTTGATGACATGCCCTTCCAATGGCATGTCCTCAGATAATGAAATAAATGAGGCAGAACAACCTGTTTTCACATCTGAGCTTACAAAGAATAGTAACTATGCAATGCATCAGCTTGTTGAAACTGTAGAAGTCCTACTAGCCTGCAAAGCTGAATGGTGTTATTACAATAAGAGGAATGATTTACAAAAGACTGACTCAACATCCATTTTAGAAGGAAAAGGCATGAACTGCAGGGATCAGAAAGAGACTGGCTATCATTCAGGAAAAGAGTTATGCAGATGAGCAAAGAGAGTCTGGACTCTTCAAAAGACTGACCTGCATCAAAGAACCCTTAAAACAAATAACACTCAAAAGCCACATGGAAAAAGGCAGAAAAATGCTTTTGGTATTTTTGTTTTGTCCAGATCTGCATACTTTTGATAGCACAAGAACCAAAGAATAACTACCTTGAAACATTTGCCACTGTGTACCACGATTCAGTTATTAGTGAGAGGTGAACTGTAAACTAGAATTGCCCTCAGGAGCTCTGAAGGATATAGTGAAGGACTAAAAGCTAAGGGGAAGCAAGACAAAGTTCACAGTCAACTCACCTGAACTATGAAGAATCATGTCTTTAAACAGAAAGAAAATAAAGTAACTATATGCTAAGAACAGTCCTGGAAACCCAAAGCAATGTCTGGACTCTGTTTAATTTCAAGAAGCTTAGAAGTTCTCTGGGGAGTGGGGGGGAATAAAGTATATATATGAAACATATTACATATCTACCTATATTACATACAGATAGATGTGTATATATATCTTTTTCATATAGGTTCATACAGGGTTTTATAGATATAAAGGAATATATATACACATAAATATATACATACATATGTATGAACCTTTTTCATACTGGTTCACATAGGGTTTTATATAGATTTACATACATATGCACGTAAAACTCCTCTCTCTGCAAATATAGCACCACATTGTGAAAGTTTTAAAACTGAAAAGGAAGAAGGTAACAATTTTATAGTCCAGACAATGACAAGGAGAACTAAATCAGTATTATTTATCCATAACCTTAATTTCAGTATTCAAAATTGATTATTCCACTCTAGCTTTTACAAATTTGTCTTCTAGGCATTCATTCCTGCTTCCAGTAGAGCACAGTACATAATATTTTCCAAGGCAGTTCAAAACCCACGAGGTGATACTTACAGACTCTATTTTGTCAGGATCAGATAGCAGTGCTGCTCCCATACCTCCCTGGGAAAATATACAGAAACTGTTACACGCTAGGCAAACACATTTTTCAACTCAATTATTTTGCCTAATAGCAGACCACAGCAAAAATACAATGTTATTTTAAGAAGGAAAAAAAAAAAAAAAAAAAAAAGGAGAAAATGGCAAAGTCTAAAATGCAGGAGCATTAGCAAACACTTTGGTGAAACACATTTCCTAGAACCGTATCAGAATAATTAAGCACTAATTCAGGGCAACAACTTGCTCCCATTACTTTATGGAGCAGACAGGATTTCAAAAAGCCATTTTTAGCAACCATAATAATCTGGTTTCTACTCATTAAGTGACAGCTGAACAGATTTATTGTTTTAACATTCTATACCACATTTGAGATGTCTCGATACCAGTAGTCTCTGTCTACACACTACATTTAGAAAAACAGGCTAAGACAAATTAAGTGGCTGTATTGAACACAAATTATGAATACTTTAACAATTTAATATTTTAGCTGTTCTTTCTGCACTATCTCTTCTGCATACATAGACCTAGAGGCCAATAGGTAGACATAAGTTCAAAATTGTATGAACTTTTTTGACCCAGAACTACTGTCAGAGAATAACCATTCACCAGCATTTGTGGCCAGCAAATCAAGGGAGGTGATTCTGCCCCTCTACTCCGTGCTGGTGAGACGCCCCCGGAGTACTGCATTTAGCTCTGGAGCCCTCAGCACAGGAAAGACATGGACCTGTTGGAGTGGGTCCAGAGGAGGGCCACAAAAATGATCAGAGGGCAGAAGCACCTCTCCTATGAAGAAAGGCTGAGAGAGTTGGGGTTGTTCAGCCTGGAGAAGGCTCCAGGGAGACCTTATAGCAGCCTTCCAGTACCTGAAGGGGGCTTATAAGAAAGATGGGGACAGACTTTTTAGCAGGACCTGTTGTGATAGGACAAGGGGTAATGGTTTGAAACTAAAAGAGGGTAGATTTAGACTAGATACAAGGAAGAAATTTTTTACAATGAGGGTGGTGAAACACTAGAACAGGTTGCCCAGAGAGGTGGTAGATACCCCATCCCCGGAAACATTCAAGGTCAGGCTGGATGGGGCTCTGAGCAACCTGATCTAGGTGAAGATGTCCCTGCTTATTGCAGGGGGGTTGGACTAGATGACCTTTAAAGGTCCCTTCCAAGCCAAACCATTCTGTGACTCTATGATTTGAATTTTTGATCTTTCATCCTAGTACAGGGTGGATGTTTTGGTGTTTTGTTCTTAATTATGATTCTGTGGAAGGATAAAATAGTCTTCCATGTAGCTAGTTATAATACTAGATAGAAGAAATATACTAATAGAAGAAAGTAATAAAGGCTAAAGAAAACATTACTGGAAATATCATCAGACCATTATGAATTTAGTGACATGTCCTCAACATGACTACAGTTCCTTGGTAATACCACTTTATCTCAAAAGCCATCTGGCAGAAAAACAGAGGAAGTTCAGAAACAACAGAATCTAAATACATAAATAAAAAGGCTCCAGAACAGGGGAGATTAAAATTTGAGTTTAAAAGAACATGAAATATTTATTTTCACCATACCTCACTTACCTTGTCATTTTCATAAGTTATCATTGAAACAAAAAAGTTCATGGGATTAAAACAGAAAAAACCCAGAAACGTATGTGGGTAAAATTATTAACAAGTTAGATGGAATGTATTAGAAGAATTTAAGTAATTATTCTTCAGAGTGCAAGCCAACCTACAAAACTAAGAAGTAGTGAAACAGAAAATCTCCCTATAAATTGATCCATCCTATGCCTTTCTTGCACCATCACCTAGTACTTTCAACATTGACCATTGTCAGATCCAGGCTGAAACACTATGAACTGTTAAATGAAGATACTAGATACCTGAAAGGTGTCCAACATTCTTACACACCTCACATGCTCCAAAGGAAAAGCAATCTTTGTGATGGAAAAACATCAGTCCTCTCTTACATACTCTGTGTACAGTCATTACGGCCCTTTGGTTGTTCTGTTCCAAAACTCCATGATGTAGTCTGTCTTTTTATTTCTTTAAGGTGATGTGGTCTAAAATAAACCCTTTTCCTTTTCAAGTAGTTTTATCAAAAGACATGTTCCATTAAAGGAAAATAAATCAATTTGGACAAAGCATTCTTTTCTCTTTGCTGAAAAACTGAGAAAGGAGGACGATATACTTATGTGGAGTAGGGTCTGTACAATGTCATGGCATCATGCAAGGTACAGGCATGTTTGGCAGTGTCAGCTTTGGCCCTTAGTATTCCCCATTTTAACAAAATTGCTTTCATGCAACAGATCTCATTTCAACTGGCCATGTATTTATGCATCAGATACAATAAACTGCCACAGAATTTTTTTTTTCTACTGTGTGTGTGTGTGTGGGGGGGAGTTTTACTTGGTCCACAGGCAACTTGGTTTGACAACAGAAAATATATAATGCTAGGAATTAGGGGAGATTTCAAGTTACCATTCAGATTTGTGCTCTTGCTTTAGTAAAAGGCCAGTAAAAAGCTTTCAGATGTAAAGACAGGTAACACAGAATTAGGAAGTGAAACTACTGCCTATGTGGATATGTTGATTTTCTGTTTAAAGGATGAAGCGCTTCACATGACAGAGAACTTACTCCAAATGCTAAAAATGCCAATACTACAAAGACTAGAGGACAAGAAGTTTAAATGAAACAGCTAGGCTTCTTCCCTGGAACGATGTTTTAAGTATTCTAAGTTGAAGTGCTTTTTCTTTGACAATAAGTGCAAAATTTCTCTTATCTATGCTGCATGAACATCTGACATCAAAATGGAGCTCCATGCTCTAATTCATTGATACTTCATCTATACACTAACTGGCTTAACAGTGCTAACAAACAGTTTGACTACTCTGTTTTAGCCACCAATGACAGAGGACTAGTTTAGTATTGTGCTTACCTAAAAAATTCAAGTTTTAACTGATCCATCCTCCTCCCACTTAAAACTGACCAATAATTGAACTCAGCATTGCTAAGTAGCGAATGTTTACTTGCTCAGATGACAAACGGTCATTCCTATTTTTTCTAAGGCTAAACAGAACATATTTCACTCATTCAACAAACTAGTGACCTCAGGAAAACAAAACAAAAAAAAGCAACCCACTTTATTGTATCCTGCCTTACAGAATTTACTTTTAAGTGCAAGATACAACATAGCCTGTCAGAATTTTCAGAATTTTAAATAACTTTAGTGTTAATTTTGTACAACAATACAATTTAACAACCTCACTACATTTTTCACAATATTCAGTGGTTGTCTTGCCAGAAAATACAATCACCACTTGCTCAGTGGTACGAGTCCACACTAACCTAAGCTTACAAACTTCATATATGTCTACCCACTTAAGGATATGGTATGTTTAATTACATGACCAAACCTATTCTTAAGTGAGATTTCTAATAGACTATGTCATTTTACTGCATTAGGGCCATGACACCTTCAAGACTCTTTTGTTTATTGCAAAAAAATAAACTCAAGTTTGTCTGCATGAAAATTTTACTGCTTGAATTTGTTCAGCTCAGAAAAACAGAACAGGTATTCCACACTCCACACCTCTAAGAAAGAAAAAGCTTATTTAAGAGTAATCAAAATCCACTTGCCTTAGTAGAATATTCTTTTGGGCATCCCATGTTGATATCAATACCAGCTACATCACTCTCTCTGAAAGAGAAGAAAGAAACAATTAAAATATTTTTCAGCATATTAGAACAAGAATCAGGAAATAGACATCTTTCCAGAGAACTTTTTCCATCATCATTAAGGCTTAAATGAGAATTTAAGGTTAAGTTTTTATTTGAACTTCTGAATTTCTAGCTTCTCGCTTATATAAGTTACATATTTATTTTGACAGCGGTCTGAAGATCAGTCTGTCCACAGGCTTCAATGACCAGTGTTGTGAAGAAGCTGCAAATACTCATCTTAAATATGTTTATATAGGATTAAGTATATATAAGTATATCCACCACTAAATTCACCACTGTCACTAAAACAAGCCCTACTGAAGCTTCCATCTGTTTAAAGTGGAGGCTTAAAAACACCTTTTAAAAACGTTTGAGACGCACTTTTCATTTCTGCACAATATTTTATTGGGGGCTTCAAACCACAAAAAGTAGGAGACATTTTCAGGCATATTGGCCTTACTTGCAGCTGTGCAATACCCAGGGAAATTTCATATTTGAGAGATCAAGGACACACTTACTGCACTAGCAAAAAGCCATCAATCCCAGTATAGAACTTACGCAGCTGCTGTTTTGAGCAAGAATTATTTTAAATAGAAGTTGCAGTTACACCATTATACCACTGGCCTTTTGAAATGCTACACTTTACTGTGCAGCTCCTACAGAACTTTTCTTGGTCCTATCAAGACCTACCTTGATCCTCTCAATCACAAAAAACTGTCTTCCACGATAACTCCTCTGTACAAAAGAACCCAAACAAACCCATGGTGGGAAGAGGGTGATAGAAGATGACTTACACAAGCTTAGCTACTGCCAGGGCTCTTTCAGCATCTGCTGAACCCTGTTGATAAAAAAGAGGATTTGTAATTATAAAATATCATCAAATTAGTAAAAAAATGCACTCACTTGCACACATGTATAACTATTTGCTCTAAACATTCAGTACAAAGTGACAGAGACCCATTCATGGCACAACAGATAGCTAAAACATTTAGCTAAAGTATGTACTAAGTCAGCCACTGAATGACTAAAGGTGATGCAAAAAGGGATCTAAAGAGGTGTCTCAACCTACATTTTTTGCACATTGCTGTTTCCCTCCCATAGTATTCCCTAATCATCCCCCCGCCAGTTTCTTGGGCAAGCATCAACACGAGAATGTTCAAATGTTCTTAAGCCCATCACCATTAGATATTTATTTATCATGTTCTTAAGAAGCTCCACTAATAACAATTCTACAGCCTCTACAAGCAATCTATTCCAGGGCTATCATTACCACTGAAAAGGGTCTTTTTCAATATCTAATGCAGTCCACACTTCTCCCTCCCTCCAACCCCCGTCATTTCTTGTCCTACAGAGAGTGGTCTCAAAGAACAAATGACTACCCTTTTCTCTCCAACAGCCTTTAATCCATTTGTGCAATGTCAATGCACACACTAATACTCTCAGTAATCCTCTCAGTGAGACTGTTTACTAGACAGTGCAAGACTTAAACATGTCATCAAACATCAGCATAATTTCTTTTTGGTATCTGCACTTTTGGAAATATATCAAAGATACCTATTACAAAAACCAGCTGCTACCATAAAGCACAGAATTCATCTTAATCACCTCTTCCAAAAACAGCTGTAGGGACACCTCATAATGCAGCATCTTGACTGCATGTGTACGAACAGATTAGAAATTCTGCAACACATTTGGTGTGAAATTTTACATTCACCTGAAGCATCAAGAAATTGATAGTCTGCAATACAGAGAGCTGCTTTAGACCTAGACTAATGTTACTAGCACTACCTTGTTTAACTATGTTGTTATTAGAAGAGTACCCGCAGTTGGTTTCTTACCATTTGAAAGACAACACGGTGCCTCTCCCTTTCACAAGTTCTGAACACAACTCTTTCATTAGGTGCAACAAAGTCCACTGTTTCAAGTACTTCTATATGAAATGAGAAACAGATAAAACAGACAATACTGATACACAAATGTAATCATAAAGTCATATGACTATATAACTTGTATATAAACGAAATGCTATCAAATAAGTCTTCCATGAACAGCAGAACTAACAGCACCCTACCTCTTGTACGTCCTTGCAGTACATTTCTTGCACATTGCTGTTTCCCTCCCATAGTATTCCCTAATCATCCCCCCGCCAGTTTCTTGGGCAAGCATCAGCACGAGTACAAGTCTAATGATTAATCAGCCAGAATGAACACAACAGTACCATTTTTGGGAAGGGGCAGGAGGGGAAAGTAGATTTGCAGTGGACTTCTGTTCCCTAAGAGGGACACTACAAACAACTGTTTCTCATGCTACTCAGCTGGGGAGGTCTCAAAGATATATTTTTAAGAACTTGTCTGTGAAAATCATGTTAGGCCAAATCTAGCCCATGGACCTCAAGTTAATAAAAGAATGATAAACAGTGAAATTTTGTACGTCTTGCTTGCTTATTGCAGAAGACTAAAAGGTGTGTATATAATGTCAGAAACAACTAACATTTATAAAGATTCATGATTGGAAACTGTCTCTGAATTTGTTTCTTGGACACTATTAAACTTTTATAGAAAAATTAAAAGGGAAACTGTCTCTGAATTTGTTTCTTGGACACTATTAAACTTTTATAGAAAAATTAAAAGGCTTTGTAACTAATATTAGTAGTTTTGCTCAGGAAGCTAGATTTTATATTAGCACATGCACATGTAAAATTTCTGAAAACAAAACAAGAGTTTTTTCCTGTTTATTCTTTATTATAATAGCATATGAAGGCAGTAGAGAATGAGAGGCTGAAGCCAGTATGTAGATACAGAATTGAGGAGGGTTATCTGTTAATTACAGTTTTATTATTTGTCTTTTTAACCCACATAAAACTAGAAGCTTTAACATTTTAAACAATGCACTGGAACTTTAATGTCCTGTCTATTCCAGCTACTAGTTTCTTTCACCTGCTGCCAGGAAGCATAATGCTGAAACATTAGTAATGGATTTCCAACACTGATCCCGTTTTTCTTAACAAAAAGAGAAAGACATAATTCCAGGAGCTAGAATTATAAAGCCTTTTACTTTAGAAAGCCTATACCTGCACACCCAGTGACCTGACCTCTGTCAAAGAGTTTAACAGAAAACTCATTGAATCCTTGTAATAAACTAAGTCAATGATGGAGAAAGACCTTGTGTTAAGGCCCTAAAAAGAATAACAAACTGTCAGTTACTAATGCATTAGCCCTATCCTCCAAAAACATTTGTGGTTTTCCCGAGGGACACTGACTGAACTACTGAAATTCCTTAAGAAGAGAAACTGAAAGTTTGAAACTGTAGAGCAGTAGACAGGTGTAAGGTAGAGCTTCAAAAGCTTCTTTTAAGTCCCTAGACACTGTTTAGAGAGATTAGACGTATTGATACCTCATTGTAAGCACTATAAAATTACTTCAGAGAAATAATTATCTTTTCTCTTAACTAGAAAAAAGAATGCTTACAGATATTAACAAAAGAAATTATTTTGTTATATACTTGCCATTTATAACCCTCTTACACTGCAGCATCTTTATGTCAATCAGCTCCTGAGAAGAAAAAAACAAAAATACCTCAGTGAGTTGAAGTGTTTAAGCCACCCACCTCTAAAGAGTTGCCTATTTTATTAAGTAAGAATATCTAGAAATACCAAATATAGAAAAAGAATGCAAATGAAAATAAGAGTTTAACTATACAACACTCTCAACTGAAGTTTCAAAATATGAATAGAATATGTGAACATAAGAATGTTTACATAGTTCTAGAAGAACCATTTTGTTCAAATACCTATCTAGCAAGCTAGAAACAAAGCAGAATGAACCACCTAGAGTAGAAGATAACTTAATGCTATAGCAACAGACAACCTCAAGAATCAATGTAGATTTGTACTGGCCAAACACATAGGTGAACAAAACTGCAGTATTAGGCTGTCAGACTTCTTTACCTTAATCTTAAATTTTAATGGTTTTCTACATTAGTTAAAAAACAAAACAAAGCTTTGTGTTGACATTTATTAGAGAACCTAATGTACAGTCACTATTCTTCTAGAATTTGTCGCTTTCTTCTAAAAGAAAGCCAGAACTTCAATCTGCATATATTAGCTTAACTGCAGATTTATGCAATTCAATTTATTAAGGACATCATCTGAGTCCTTTTCTCATATATGTCTCATCAACTTGATTACAGGTGAGCTTTAAGACAAACTGACTGCCTTTAATTGACAAAGGGCTACAGTTTGAGGCAATAGAACTTGGTAGCTGCTGAGAATTCAACTGCTATATAAACTGAGAAAAAAACCCCAACAAACCACTATGCTATAGTGTTAGTTACCTGAAGAAGTTTAGCCTACCATAGACTCTTTGTTTTAGCAAATAAGACAAGGTTTAAGACCTGCTGATTTACAGGTAAGGGACAAACAAGCAATAAATTAGCCTAATCTTAATCTGTTTGCATTATACCATAGGTTTTATGAGTAGTGCTTTTAATTTAAGTTTTTTACTAATGCTCCTTATCAGGTACTGTTAAATTCTGAAACAGCTTTGAGTTCCAAAATACTGAGGGGACTGGGAGGAAGGGACTGGGAAACAAAAGGATAAATCAGAAAATGAAGTTACAAAATGCAGTTATTCATGCTGTTCTGTTGCCAAACAATTGCAGTATAATTGCCTGAAACAACTGTTTTATTTTATACTATCTTGTCAGTTCTTAAGAAAACCTACAAAGCACAGCTTCTCTAATAAAATTTATTACAACAGATATCTAACTGCAAACACTAATCTATGTCAAAGGCATCTTAACTCTCCCGTCTCTCAACAGCAATGTGGAGGAAAAAAAAGACAATGTAGGAGACCTTATTTATGAGATGAGGAAAACTACAACAGTTTTTTTGCTACAGGAATAACTTTTGCACTACAAGTTTTGTCATGTACTGCAACTTGTAAGTTTGAGGGTCTCTTCTTCTGAGGTACTGTTTCTCTGGAATTGTGGCAAAAAGTGTGTGTGAAGGAGAAACTGCTTTAGCTATGCAGTTTACAGTGTGGGATTAAATAACTTCTCATACCCTGTGACTTTAGCAGTAAGAAAAGCAATACCTTTATGTGTGTGGTTTGTTGTGGTTTTTTCCACAACTTCTATGTTATTATCTTCCACTAATTTCCTGTACAATGGCCCTGTCAAATCTGTGGTTAGTGAAATCCAGTAGCTGCTCAGTAACAAGGTTTTTGCTACCACTAAGAAGCATAAGAGATACTGGAAAAGTACAAAGGCTGTCTGAAGCCTGACTGACTTTTAGTGTTTAAGACTTCTAGACTATGTAACTCTGTGCTTGTGACTTCTCTATACATGATCTATGCTTAGCCTCCCAGAGAATAAAAAATATGTATTCTCACTTAATCCCGTGTAAAGCAGACAGGTCATAATTCATAACTGCGAAACTGTTAATTATTGTTTGTCAAAGAAGAAAAACACCTTATTACTCCCAATTTTATGACAGATAGTGGTAACTATTCTACTGAATTTTGAGATTTCTTCTGAATCATCCAGTAATAACTATTCTTTCAGATGGAGCTGATCCAACTAATTAAATATCATTTGTAATTCTAGAAGCTAGAGACAAAAGGTGAGCTGTGGCCAAGCTAAAAACAGCATATTGTCTCTCTGAGAACAAATCTTTCCTTTCTCCCCCCAAAAAGGGCAGTGAGCTAACTCACGAGAGAACTGTTGTGAAGATTCCTGGAGAACATCGTAAATGACTGATTCTGACAGTTCATTTCAGCCTGTTCTATTGGTACAGATCAAACATTCTCCAGGAAAGAGAGAATTTAAGGTATTTAAGCCATATTTACATTATATTTAACTCTTTTTTTGTTGTGTTTTTTTTTTTTAAATCTCAACTGAGTCATGTAACTTGTACCAGTGCCTATATTTGAGAAGAGCTAATAATAGCACTGAAGGGGAAAATGGGAATACTGATGCACTGCAACAACAAGGATAGTGAAGACTAAGTACCTTAAGTTACAGAGCAGTCCTACCAATAATATCTGCAGCAAACTGGAGTCTCAACTTCAGGCAGCTTTAAGAAAAGTGGTTAAGCAACAAGGACAGCAGTGCTGTGAAAGGTATATATGGATGCTCTGGGTTAGCACAGTAGAACTAACTGGGTGAGAGGGTAGGTCAGTCTAAGACTTCCTTCAATGCTATGACTCTACTCAAAAAGGAAAAAAAAAACCAAACCCAAACCACAGTAGAATGTCAGGAAATTGTTAGGGTGAGTGTTTTGTTTAAATGAATTGAAATTACTGAACAGTCTTCAGGTATGTGTTTACCATGAGGCCTGCTGAAAGGGAAATGCCTTAAGCCATAGAGATTCTTCTTTCCCCATTTTTCTAATGAAAAATATATGTAAAAGGAAAAAGTCCTACAACAAACAAAGTCTATTTGTACTTTAGTTAATCATGTTATCAGATAAGACTGCCTCATCTGCTCATTGTTCATACCTCACAGTACACGATATCAGCACCATAGTCCAGAGCAAGAAGACGCATTGGTAATGTTCCCACTCGCACCATTGGAGCCAGGATCTTCTTTCCTCTAAAACACAGAGGTGTGTTCACCGTCATTCCTGTTGCGGTACTACCTGAAAGAGAAAATCAAGGGGGATCGCCATGGAATATAACTTCCTACTCGAACCTTCATTTGGCGGGAAGGGGAGGTGGAGGGGGAGCGTGTGACCCTGTCAAAACTGACAGGGTTCCCTCAGTAGCTCGCAGGCCGGCTGCTCCACCGCTGCTTACTCCGCTCCCGCGGCCCTGGCGCCAGTTGCTTGGAGCCGTGAGAGAGCTCAGCGGCGCCCTGAGGTGTCGGCGCGGCCCGGGGGGTGCTCCCCGCCGTGCGGGCTCCCTCTCCCCAGCGAGGGGCGCCAGGCCGCCTCTGCCGGAGCCCCTCAGGGCCATGTTTGCTCCCGCGGGGCGCGGCACGCGGGTCAGCTCTCAGCCGTCAGCTGAAAAGGCGAACGTGAAGGGGCCGCTGCCACCGCCTGTTGGTGTACGTGCCGCGCGCGCGCGCCCCCCACCCGTGCTACTCACCCTCCTCGCGTGGCTCCGCCGCAGCTCCGGGGGGCGGGGGGAAGCGTCTCCTCACCGCGTCATCGGGCAGCGCCGCCGCCACGTGAGATGCCGCCATGGCGCTGAGCCGCGGCGGGATGGTGGCCGCCCTCCCGCTGCTGCCGCGGCGGTCGGCGGCCACCCGGGCGGCGGCGGGCGCGCAGCCCCCCGGGAGCGTGGTGCGCGTCCCCTGGGCCCTGCGACTGCGCCTGCAGCGGGGCGCGCAGCGCCGTCGGCGCGGGCAAGGGGAGGCGGCAGCGGCGCGGCCCGGGAAGCTGCTGCTGCGGAGCCGGCGGCCGGAGCTGAGCCAGCCCCGCTGGCAGACGGTGGGGCGCTGGGAGCAGCCGCAGCTGGTGTCGGCGGGCTGGAAGCACAGGAAAGCCTGCGGGGACTACTTCCAGCTGGAGCCCTCGCAGGAGGCAGCTCCCGCCCTGCAGGCGCCGCCGCCTGACGCGGGGCAGGACCCGACCTTCGCCGAGATGGGGCTGCAGCCGGCGCTGCTGGCCGGCCTGGAGGGCCTGTCCATCGGCCGCCCCACGGCGGTGCAGCGCCTCGCCATCCCCGCGCTGCGCCGCGGCCGCAGCGCCCTCTGTGCCGCCGAGACCGGCAGCGGCAAGACGCTGGCCTACCTGCTGCCGCTGCTGGACGGGCTGCTCTCCCGCCCCGAGGGGCCGGCGGCGGGGCCGGCGGCGGGGCCGGCGTCGCCTCGCGGGTTAGTGGTGCTGCCGTCGCGGGAGCTGGCGGCGCAGGTGGGCGCGGTGGCGGCGGCGCTGTGCCGGCCGGCGGGGCTGCAGGTGCGCGGGCTGACGGGCGGCGGCGCCGCGGGAGGGCTGCGGAGGCAGCTGCGGGCGCCGCCGCCGGGTGCCGCCGTGCTGCTGGGCACCCCCGGGGCGCTGCGGGAGGCGCTGCGGCGGCGCTTCCTGGCCCTGGGGCGGCTGCGCTGGATGGTGCTGGACGAGGCGGACGCCCTGATGGACGACTCCTTCGCGGAGCCGCTGGAGGAGATCCTGGCACACGCGCCCCTGGCCGCTGGCGCCGCCGGGCCGGCCGGCCCCAGGGAGGCGAGGACCCAGGTGGTGGTGGTCGGAGCCACCTTCCCCGCCGGGCTGAGCCAGACGCTGGGGAAGTTCACCGACGTGAGCCGGTTTGTTACCCTTACTACCCAGAGCCTGCACCGCCTGCCGCCCCACATCCAGCAAAAGTTTGTCCGCCTCAAAGGCCGGGACAAGCTGCCCGAACTGCTCCAGCTACTCAAGGAGCGCCCAGCATCTGGCAGGGCTGTTCTCGTATTCTGCAACAGTGCCAGTACTGTCAACTGGCTGGGCTATATCCTGGATGACCACAAAATCAAGCACCTGAGGTTGCAGGGACAGATGTCAGCAGCTGCTAGAGCTGGCATCTTTGCCTCTTTCCAGAAGGGTGACGTGTCTGTCCTTGTCTGCACTGACCTTGCCTCGCGGGGGCTGGACACCAGCAGTGTGCAGCTAGTGGTCAACTATGACTTCCCAGACACCCTGCAGGACTACTTGCACCGTGTGGGGCGAGTTGGACGGGTTGGAAGCAAGGCGCGTGGAGCCGTGGTTAGTTTTGTTACCCATCGGTGGGATGTGGACCTGGTGCGGAAAATAGAGACTGCAGCCCGGAAGAGGACAGGTCTCCCAGGCATGGACTCCTCCATTAGTAAGCCTCCACTTAAAGGAGGTTGATTCAGGTTGCCAAGCGGTAATAAATGGCCTGGTAGGGACTAAGCTTGAAGTCATTAAGGCAGAGCGAATGAGCTTCTGTGTGTAAGCTAGACTGAAAGAATAAGGAATGGAGATTCAGAACCAGGTGATCAGGTTAACTTTGTGCACTGTTCTGGAAGTTGCAATAGTCATTTCCATAGGCATCACAACTCACGGCTTTCCAAAAGGAAGCTAGTAAGGGAATAACAAAATGCCTTTGGAGGAGACTGAAGAATGATCTCATCAGTTGATTTTGTTTAATTTTGTTGAGACTTTTAAATTCAAATCAGAATGAAAGTGTGCCTGTATGATGTGCAGCTCTGTTGCATTTCATTGCTTCATGCCACCAGCCCCGAAACATTCATTATTAAAACTTAAAAATTGCTACTGTGGCAGGAAAAAAAAAAGAAGAGAAGGTATTTTCCTAACTTTGATACGGTTTTGACCAATTATAGCTACATGTAGAAAGACTAAAGGACAACTTATATTTGATTTTCTTGTGATATAGCAGTTCATTCAGAGAATTCTAGACCAGATACCTCTGAAGTTCGGTGGGAACGAGAAGGCACAATAAAGCTTGAGGCTTTTTCAAGGTCTTAATTTCTCATTTTATGGTTACCTTTCACTGAGAGAGGGGATCTTGCTGCTTCATGTTCTGTAAAATGAAAAAGCTTTTAAGTTTTCTGCTCATTTTTTCTGCATGCTGTAGTGACATGTGCAGTCTCTGAACTGATTGTAAAAACAAAAAAAACCCCTAACCCACAAAAAAATGTCTCCTATTAAAGGAAAGAAGTGTGTTGACTCACGGGTTCTAATGACTCACAGGTAACAGAGTGAGTACAAGATTTCTTTTGAATATCGTGCCATTGTTCTTTTCTGCTTTAAACCAAAAGGATTAAAGAGTGGCTGAGGTTATTTCATATCTAGCTGCTAGTTTGTATCCATGGTAAATAATCACACAAAAATAGCATTTTAGCTCTGATTTCTGCTGCAGTGATTTATCACAGCCTTTTCTTTTAGTGATTGTTTTTCCCATGCTATCCACTTCAGCCTGTGCTAAAACTCAGTATGCAGAAATAGTAAGCTGTTAAATGGAAAGATTACAGCATAGTATCTAAATCAATGGCTTCAGAGGAAATAAGGCACTGGAGCTACTCTTATTCTTAGTATACTGAGAGTTAAAACTAAATAAACAGAAAACTTGCACAGATAATCACTTAAGGATAAGGCTATATAACCTTATCCTAGAAATTGTACACATGTACTCTGTTCACAATGCACAGTTAAGGGGCTCTTGGGAGAAGTTACAAGCTGCAGTAAAATTATTTCATACAACAGAAAGCTTTCAACTTTATAGAAATACAGTGGAAGTGTGATCCACTCAGAGATGGGAAACCTTTATATTTTGGACCCATTCATTGCACGGACTACCTGCCTCTCATCTGCAGTTCATTTGTACGTCAGCCAATTTATATGTCTACAAGCAGAAGCTTACTGTTCATGTATAGGAGTAGGGTAAATCCTTAAACAGAGATCTGGGGACAATCTAGTATTATAATTTACAGAAAATCCTATTTCCATTTGATAATATGCATCTTATGTTGTATCAAGTCTTCTGAACTGCTGAGAAATAGCTTCCTTTAACTGTAGACACACAGATTAATTTGAGGTAAATTGTATTCAAGAAACTCCAAGTAAGAAATCTTAGCATTTGCTTGCCTGCTTTGCCTAAGCAATTTCAGGCTGACTCCATCTGAAGTGTTACATAATTTGAATTTGATCTTTTTCAAAGCTGTAGCACTTCACTGTATTAGCATAAATATCAAGTTACTACCTGCTTCATAGAGTGTCTGTCTTTCCTGAGGCAGCTGGTGATGGTGACTGTGCTTCCCAGTTCAACATACAGAGTTACCCTTTAAAGTTTCTAAGGAAATTTGTTGCTTGGGATCTCAGATGTCTGACTTCAAGTATTTGTCTTTTCATATAGCTGTTATACAGGACTAAATTAATCAGTTGTTCAGGCTAAAATTTCCTAACTGTTGCAGATGTGTACTGTAATACTTTGCTCTATTACCTACAGTTTCTAGCTAAATAATGCAACCAAAGTTAACCACAGTTAAATGATGTTACATAAACAATAACTTCTGACACAAGATCCATGGTCGAACTATGTGGCAATGGTCGTTCATAGTTAATGCATCTGCTTAATTTTTATCAGTAACTAAGTGGCATTAGTGATAAGAGAGTAGTTTTTTTCTTGAGTTAAAATATGTGGAAGGAAAATGGGAGGAAGGTTGACTTCTGATAAATTACCCAGATTATAAAAGGCAATGTGGGCATACTTGACACTGAGGTATAAAATACACATGTTAAAAATGAATGATTGGTATATTACACATTACAGAAATTAATTTTATGTGTTCTGATGGCCATAACAAAAGAAGTTGAAGATGTTCTACACAGTTATATTTGGATGTTTTTGTTATGTTTTTTAGATGTATAATTTGTAGTTTAACTTCTGTAACTCGCTTTTAAAAACTCAGTAATGTAGTCTATGAATCTGGAATCATGTTACAGTGAATCCCATGAGAGGTCAGTCTGGATTGCAGTACACACTATTATCAAGTTAGACAACACAGTGAAATAATAAGGTCCTTTCAGCCATATGCTTCTTAATTTTGAAGTCATACGCACTTTATATATTTAAGTGCGTATAAGACAGTAACCTTGAACTCAGTACAAATGCTCTAAACTGATTGTTGCTAGGGCACTGTTGCAAAACAGTTTATCAAAAAAATAAACCAAAAAACTTTTGGTGTTTATATACTAAAATGGCCAATATGGCCATTTTATGGCCAACAAAAAGCTTTGGGTAGATATACTCAGAGAACACTATATTTACCAATAAAGCCTTTTGTAAACATTACTTTCAAACAAAACCACATTTCTTTTAAGCATATAATGAGAAATACCACTTTCCTACTGTTGCTCACAAAGACACAGTTACTGGAGCCAGTGCTAACAGCAGTAATTACATTCAGGAGTACACAGACATTCAAACCCTGGGATATATAAACTGATACAGAGCCACCAAATGCTGATACAGATCCACATCACTGACACATGTCATGTGAAAGGTTTTACTACCTGAGAGGTAAATACTATAGCAAAGCCTTCAAGGAGATTTAGAGATCCTAGCACAGCTAGCAAGCTAAAAATACATGTAGCTCACATATGGTCAAACTTGTTTAAGAAAGACATATTCAAAGACTTTTTAGTTTGACTTTTCCCAAACTGCTTTTCAGTGCTCTCTAAACGTCACATCTCTCATTGTTCACATCCTAATGACTGTCTACACACATAATTAACTGCTCTTTTCTTTTCTGTCCATATTCTACCTTCTGTGTAACTTAGTTTAGACTTTATGGGCATCACTATAACTGCATACAAGTTCTATCTTATGGGCACTACAAGGACATTCAGATACTTCTGTTGCACATAGCCCCATGCCTAGCAAGGTACCTTAGGACAAGCTGTGTCAAGTGTCCTAACAGCCAGATGGAAAAATGCCCCCTACCACTCCAGTAATCTGACAAAGTCCACGTTTTTGCAGGCTGCACCGCTCCCTGAAATGCACTTGTATACCTGTTCTCCCCTGACAGCACCCTTTCCCCTCCTCTTCTTCCTGACATGTATTTGCGAGCACAATTTACATGTTAGTGGTTGAGTGTGTGGTAGAGAAGTTCTCCATGCGTATTCTGACCAGTTTCTCAGTGGGAACTGGCCGCAGGAAGAACTTGCAGGTGAAGACTTGCCGGCAGGCCTTGCGGAAGTTTTCCGAGAGGAAAGCGTAAATGATGGGGTTGATGCAAGAGTTCCCGTAGGCTAAGCAGTGAGAGATGATGCGGAAGGTGAAGGAGATGTTGTTCAGGGGAAACTGCCCAAACTCTGCCCACATCGTGATGATGTGGTGTGGCAGCCAGGAGAGCAGGAACACAGTGACCACGAGAAGCACCGTCTGTGCTGTCTGGAAAAGACAAGATCACGTATTAAATGGTCGCAGTGATCAAGTGAGTCTATGGTACGAGTGAGTTTGCCTTCCTCTGTCAGTAGTGAAGGCAGCATAAGACAGGCAACACTGATGACTGCTAGGTGGGCAAATTATGAAAAAGGATGCTAAAAACCAACCCTCCTCCCTGGAAAACAAGGATTGCCTGGTTTTGGCTCAAGCAAATAACTCTATAGGCAATGGAGTTAGTGCCTGTAAAACCTCAAACAATACAGAGGCTGCAACAGTAATGCTAACTATGTTACATGGAAGAGTGGAAATAATATTCCCTAAGATTTGGAGGCTGAGGAACATTAAGGCTATTGAAAATAACTGCAGGGGAAAACAGTCTGGCTGCAAGGAAACATGCCACTGAGAGGAGTAACAAAGACTGACCCGAAGAGAAAGATTTTTCCAGTAGCTTCCCTCTTACAGGAGAAACCAGGAAAAACAATGCATAGAGGATTTTTTTTTTAAATATGCAGTGCTCTTTAGTTAGAAATATTCCTAGCTAGGTGATTACCTGAGGGAGGTTCACTGTGCCTGTGGGATCCCAGCCTGTGTGCTGGCTGGGTTAGAGGTGTGCCCCTGCAATGCTTGCTCTCCAGTTAGGCTGGCCAGCCACCGTTGCAAGCTGTCATTTGTAAGCCCCAAGGCTTGACCTGAGGTAAAATTTTCCTGAAAACAGTGTTCTTTGAAGTCACCATGCAATGTGAAGGTTAACATGAGGTGAGCTGCTGACTGCAGCTGTGGTAGCCCCACAGCTGCAGCTGGGGAAGAGGAACAAGGGCTGAGGTGGTGCCTTGGGAGGGCTGAGGAACATGGAGCAGCATGAGGGGGTGGCTGGGTGTTGCCAGGGTAGGAGGGGTGCAGGGAGAGGTAGCCTTGACCAAAGGTAGGTGGTATGAGCTGCTTGAGCTGTTTTGGTGTGAATTTTTGCAGGCTGTTTCTTTGGGTTTTGTTCCTTTTGTCAAGGGGAAATGGTAGCTTGGGGAGAGGGGCTCAGGCTGTGAGGAACCTGGGAGGTGAGAGGACTGAAGGCAAAGACTGAGGTGCCTGTGTTTTGGGGCTGTGAGCCCAGGCTGTCTGCTGTTCCTGGAGTGGAGATCCTCACCAATGTAGGCAAAGTCCCTTGCCCTATAAATATTGCTGTTAAGTTAATGTTCAGGGGACCTGCAGGATACATGCCAAGAAATAACTCAGTCTTTATTGAAGAGGTCTTTTTCCTCTTTCTCCTCTTGAAAAAAAAACTCCTCAACCTGGTATAGTTAAGGGGGTGTGTTACAACAAAAGCACTTTTTTTTTTTCCCCTTTCTCCTGGAAACCTTTGAAGAGGATGAAAAATTACTTTTATTTACTGTAAGCTACGGTAAATAAAATTAAACTATAAGTTACATGAAATTCCTTTCTGTAAGACCCTGAGGCCTGTGGGAGTGGGACCTCACTTTTCAAGTTTAAGTAGGCTGAGGGTGTTGCTTTTCTCTCACTTTCTACTTCTAGCACGCTTAGTGAATACCTAGCAAGGCTCAGAGGTTAGTGACTTGGGGCCCCTGAGAGCCTTGCCTAATGTTTTTGCAGGGCTAATTCCACCTGACTTCAGGAGTTTTAAAAAATACTAATGGTAATGGAAGGTGAGCATTTTTTTTTACATATTTAATCCCTCCTTTTGGGGTACAGTAGCAGATGCACAGCAGGTGACTTCCGTCCTCTCCCCCCCACCTGATTCTCAGCAAAATGTGTGCTTTTCAACTTTAGTATTTAGTGTTTCTCATTTGTATTTTGTCATTTTAATAAATATAACAATTTGCAAATATGCAGATGATATCCTTCCCCTAAGGGTAAGGGGATACTGTACAAGTAGCAGAAAGGCAATGGAGAAAAATGAAAACTTAGGCTTCATTTCAGCTTAAGGTTTACAGCCTTACTAGTCTAGGTCAATGCTTCTGTCAATAATTCCCTTGCATGATTTCAAGTGAATAGTGTGTACTTACTTTTCTGGAAGAGGAATAACTTTATAGTGAACAAAATCTCATTTAATCAGTGGTTGTAATGGCTACATCTAGTAGTTGTTTTGTCTGCTAGAGAAGACCTGCAGGATCTCGTATCTTGTTTTAAAGCACTCTTGTTATGCTAAAATATATAAATAGAAGTTATAAAGACTCAAGCTTACAAATATGTAACACCAAAATACCTAAGCTGGAATGATCTTTTGGGAGAAGGGAAATCTTTTTCTCAGCCTCCCCACCCCAAAATACAGCAAATACAACAGCTGCTGCAAAACCTCTGTATGTTCCCTGACCTTTTGCAGCACTGCACAGTTGAGTTGACTTGACTTGACATGACTTGCCAAATTAAGCATGTCTCCCAGGCAGTATTTCCATGGTGACTCAGGTGACTGGGTAGAGCTGAGCTCAGGAAGATTTTTTTGATTCCCATTAAACTGGGAGGGCACTTCATGGGTCATTTGCTCCTCTCTTGGTACTCTCCGTGGCTGTGTGCTTTGGGTGAGATGGAAATTGCAGCATGTTTTAGTAAGTCTGCCCCTCTATGGCATATGCTTGGCCTTGTTGGAAATGTAATATGAGGAAAATAAGGAAATTATGAGTACCAGAACTAATGAAGCAAGGTTTCCTAAGGAATTATGGTTTAGATGTATTCTCTGGTGCCCTAAAAGACAGTAGTGGTGCAACTGAAATACTTCTCCTCAGAGCATTTGCAGTCTTTCCCCTGTCAGTGGCTCTCCAAATACTTAATAGAGTTTCACTTGTCTAGAGTCTACTTTAGTGATGGCTTTTTCTGTCCTCCTGTATCAATGAGTTAGGTATCATGTTGATGAACGTATACTGGCTAACAGAAGGCTTCTTTATTGCAGACTAACTACCAAGATAATGTTCTGGAGATGATGACACCATGGAGAAATGACAGCATGCTCCAGGGAAGAGCAAAGTGACATTATTTCATAGCAGAAAGAATATAAGGTGATTAGATCTTGGTGCATAACATCTGGGATTGTAACAATTGATTGCAGTCCTATACATGAACACAGTGGGAGACACTGCTCAAATATTTATAAACAAGTCCTATGTTTATAACCTGGCTTGTTCAAAGGGGTTGGAGATACAGGGTGAAACTGCAGGAAATCTATTTGTCTTCCAGGTTCTTCTGTTTCACTTCAGTAACTGCCTTATAATGCTCTTGAAGTTTCCTAAGATTATTTAGAACTTTAAAAACCTTTTGTTTTGATTTTTTTTTTTAGTGTCAAAATACTTCAAAAGCCGCGTGCAGCTCTAAGAAGCTGCTACACCTATGTGTTTAGATATAGTTCTTTATTAAATATGTGGCTAGGACTTACTTTACCTAGACAATTGGAGTTGGATCAGGACCTTCATATTATGCTGACCTTCCTAAGTAACATTATTAAAACCTGCAGAACATGAGGGCACACTAGAATTCTAATTATTGTTTATAACATACATTTAATCTTATCTTATATCTGAGTGAATCACACTGAAATGTTTAAAGTATATTCTGCTTGCTAGGACAGTAGTAGCGTGGGGGAAGGCTAAAAGGTGCTTTACATGGCAACTGCTTTTTCTTCTACTTGTTTAACCCTGAGAAAAATCAACTGCATGATAAAGAGGAGTTTTCTCTATGTGGGACAGGCACCATCTTTGCTCTGTTTATATAGGGCCTGCAGCAATGATCTCCTGGAATAAAAACAGATTATTATTGAGGTGGAAAAATGTGTTTGGATGTGAGCCAAAAGTACCACCTTCACTTGTCTTAGCTACATTAACAAGCCAGTTAAATCTGTTAATCTCTCTAGAAAGATGTTATTGCATCAGATCAAGATTTCTGTGCAGGTAAGAGAAAACATTTGCCTACAGTACAAGTAAAAAAAAGAAGGGATTTCTGTCAAATAGGTCTCAAGTAAGTTTGTATTAATTTTGAAAGGCAATAACCTGTAGGTTCATCCTGTACCTTCTGTACATGCTTCAGGTGCTTCCTTGTTTCACCTGCTAGAATGCTGTCTGACATATGAGGTGACAAAGCATGTTCCTATGTGTGAGTGAACAACCTCAGCTCCCAAATGTCTCCACACTGGCCATGCTGGGAACCAGTTGCTGTCCTTAAAAATATACTGGTATGATTAGAAGTTGATGGAACTGAAAGACACAGACGTAGTGGTCTTGTGGGGTCTAGCTTGCCTACTGTGGTATGATGGGTACTAAAGAAATTACTAATAAACATCCTTAGCTTTCACTACCAATAATGGTGCTACTTTTTTTACCCTCTAGCAATGTAAAGTAGCTTAGGCTTGTTACCAAGGCAACCTTTCATAGCATCCTTCTGCTTAAATTAGGGGGCTACAAGCACTGAAATATTCTTTTGAATACGGGATATATACCTAGATTTTTTTTTTCCTTTTATTGTGAAATAACAAACCATGCATTTAGCATAGGGCTGAATATTAAAAAATGGGTTTGCGGTTGCTATGTATTAGCACAAAGCTGTTTCTGAGGTTCAGCTATTTGGGATTTTGCAGATGGAAAACACAGACAATACTAGAGCAATAATATACATAATTCATGACTCAAGAAACATGTTTTGGAAATGGAACTTGTGTCTATTTTTTTCAAGTTAGGGAATATCTAGTTAGGATAGAGGAAACGGAAACAAAACATTATGTTTGGCTTTTAATGTAGTAACTTTATTGTAGCTAAAAGTAATGTTAATATAGACTGTGACCAGCTGTGGAGAACTGATCCAAATAGCTTGTGTACTGTTTGAGTTTGTTCAGTGGGCTGTGATAATTTGCACAGTTAATGGATTACTGTTGGTCTAGCCGTGTCCACTTAATGCTAGCCTTCTGGTTCATCTCTGAAGGTTCAGTGGGTCTGTAATAGGCATGTACAGGTCCGTACAATGGCCACTACTGGATTATCTAATTCTCTCTTAATACTCCTAGAAGTCTTTCAAGCAGCTCCACAAAAAATCTTAGTGCATTATTTGTGGTACAGACAAAGTAAGTGTGCTTAAGCTATACAGTGAATCAATAGCATGGTGGGAAATAGAGACTAGGAGAGTCATAAATATTTTTGTTTGTCAAATAAATAGATAAACTTCTCTCTTATTTCCCCCCCTTATTTTTTCTGCCATGCATAGATTGGCTAGAATTTACTTGCTTATTCTTTTGTTATCTTTAGAGGTGATCTGACTCTCATTTATGCTTTGCTGCTTTTCTTTTTCTGTTTCCCCTTGCTTCTCCCCCCAGCCCTGGACAAGCTATTTCTTGCTTTTAGCCTTCTCCTGTCCTTCAAAAAGCAATGGGAAATGTGTTTAAAAATCCTTTTTGGGGGAGATGCCTCATTCTGGAGGATGATGAAGTCTTTAGCATTTAACTGTGTTTTGAGCTGTTGTCCTTGATAAGCTTCTAATGAAGCTGCCTCAACTTGTCAGGCAACTTGTCAAGGGCAGAATTAAGACTGCCCTGTAATGAGTCAAATGCTTTGAGTATTCCATGGACTTGCCTATTTTTGGCAGAACTACCTGATACGTTAGATTAATAAACATTCCTGAGATTAAAATATAGAGTGGACAGAGTAGTCTAAAGGTAGAGAGCTTGTCACTTTCCTGATCTAGTAATAGTCGGAGACAGCTAGCTGCACATCTTTTTTCAGAGCTGACCAGATCATCCATTTGTACTATGTACCTCAGCCACACAGAAATGGGAAAGAACATTAAATTAGGTTTTTATTAAACAGAACAGTCTCACAAGCTTGCAGAAAAACTGGGCTTCATTAGTGAGACAACTGCTGTTTTCTGAATATGGTGGAAGTTTTTTTTCTCCTTTTTTCTTCCATGATTCTGAAGGAAGAAGCATAAAGAAGCCTATGCCTGTTCTTCCACACTGTCTTATCAGCAAATAACAACTGACCCTTCCTTTATTACTGCTCTGTGGGAGGATGGGGGATATAAGGAACTTGTTTTGGACTTTGGCTCTTCCTTCCCTTACTCCCCAAAACTAATTTCAATTAATAATGTTCTGCTGTGACTCCAAAGGCAGACTTATTCTAGCTAGTGCTGCTTCTTCACGCCATACCATACTTCCTCAGCCTTTGTGTGTGGGCCAGGACATTTTCTCTTGACTTCTAATATAAAGCCCATCTGATGATGTGATATACTGATAAATTCTTTTCTCCTGTTATGCTCATCTCTAACTTGCATCTCCTTTTCCCTAAAGTTTGAGAGACAATTGGTGCATGTTTTGATTGCCCCAGACTTTATTTGGGTAAGCCCCAGAGTTTCAGACTTGGCTGTATATTGTACTTTTACTGTAGTGAAGGCTTGGCAAAAAAAGTAGTGACCCATGGTGCCCTAAGCTTTTGCTTTTACATACTGCAGGTACACTGTGTTGGTGCCCAGGAAGGACATGTAGCTTAGCACAATCTACCACTGTACTGCTGGAGGTACTTACCAACTTCTGAGGAAAACAATTTTTGTGGCTTTAGATTCTGGGATCCTCTGTTTTCTGAAGAGAAATCAGTCAAGAGCATCCCTGTGCTCCGAGTCCCTCTTTAAGCCAATGTGCAAAGTGAAAACTGTCAGTTCATTCTCTCCTGGTGCCAGGTTCTTCTCTCCTTTGTTCACAAATCCAACTCCCCCTGATGCATTTGCAAACATCCTTTTCCTTTCTACCCATAAAGTTCTAACAGAAAGGTCCCAAAGCACAATTTGATCTCCAGAAACATGTTTATAGCTTAGTGATAAACGCACAATGTTTCAAACAGCTGATTAGAAAAAGGCCATATCTATTGTTAACTAACTTAAATGTTGGGTAGCAGCTTCCTCTGCTTCAGAGTACACACATCTGTTAGTTACTTCTGAAGCACTTCTAATTGCCCTTTGGTCTTTTTTATTACACTTGAGTGTAATACTACTCTTCAGTGGTCTGAAAACCACACTGAAAGCGTTCTTTTTCATTGTTCTGTATTTTCTTTCTTGCAACCAGAGGTGGCAGTTGGCTGTCATGAAGAAGAGGAGGGATTGAAGCAAATAGATTTTCAGTTGTTATCGGTCCATTTTGGCAACTTGCATTGCATGCTAAGAGGTGGGCTCTTCATTTCCCAGCAGCTTGCTTGCAGTGTTCTAACTGCTCATCTGCACATCTTTCATTCTGTGATTATGTCGCTGATCTCCTCTGTTGATGCCCTTAATACCGACTCACTTTGTATTCATAAATGCCTACGAGCATTATGATATTCCTATTATCCACTAATTGGTAATGATGCTCTCTATTCCTGCTGCCCTGGGCTCTTGCTAGCAAAACAACTTGCAGGATTTCACTTCTGATTAATATTTTTTTGCTGGATGGCTCCCAGGATCTCCCATGCTCCTTTGCTGTACTTATTGTTGTTCAAGTGCCAAGGCCTTGAACATCGCATTCATTATGTCTATATGAAAACCTTCCATTTGTGTGATCAGAAGCCAAAAAAATAGTTCAGCATATAGGAAAGCAGTTACAGTGCAACTTTTGTCTGCCTCTCTTGGCCAAGATGTTCAGGAATACCCGTCTACCTTGAAGGAATTCTGTATGTTTTACCACAAGCTGTTCTATGACCTTCAAAATGCAGTGCTCCACGGAGCGTCCCAAATCAACTCTGTATGTATTTGCATTTACTTAGCTCTGGGAACAATGAACAGCTAATTCACATGTAGGTTAATGTAAGGTGGTGAATATATGAGCTGAGGAATAAAACAGTCAGCTTCATAGAGAGAGAGGTGCTTTGAACTGACCATTACAATTTCGGAGTAAGATCTTGAGCTTATGATAGTTTTGTGAATAGCTTGGTTCTCAAGTAGTGGCTAGAAGAGCAAAAAATTTTAAAAAGTAATAAAATAAGGCAAATAAAGTAATAAAATAAGGCAAATCAGGAATTATTAGGAAAGGAATAGAGAACAAAACGAGAGACACTGCTCTTCCACCAGGTAAGCATGGTTCACCTTTCTATCGTAGCTAAACAACAGAAAAGCATAGTAATAATTTGGTAGCTTTAAATGGCTCAATTGGTCTGTTCATTGGAGCTTTTGGCCTCAAGGTTCCACAACTCCTACTGTCCTTTCAAGGGAGCTTGCAAAATAGCTGTGAAATTCACGTCTCCAGAAACATTCTTAAACTTGAAAAAGCAATTCAGGTTGTTCAATTTGCAAGTCTTGTTATTTGTTCTTTAAAGATGTACAGAACAAAACTGAGTAAACATTGAGAAACCCTGGTGTGCTCCAGAGGCCAGTAAAACACCACAGGCCCGTTTCATGATCAGAATAGACCTTGGTTTGCATTAATTTCCATGGTTAAATAATCTTATTTGCTGCAAATGTATGTTCAGAGTTCCTAGGGCTGGGCTCTTATGAAACACTTTTCAACACTGTCAGACAGGGAATTGTTAACTTTCCTTGGAGCCAAATTATAGACTTGCTGTATTCTGCATAATGCAGAAAGGAAGTAACAGAACTGAAATATACTTTACTTGTGATAGAGGGGTGCACAGGATTTCTTACATGTGGTCATGCTGGTTGGCCTCAAGAAACTATTATCCTGAACTGCAAAGGGGAATCCTGCAGCATCACACCATCTCAGTTTTAAGGTTGGCAAACTTGTGCAGCTAGTATGACATTAAATGGGGAAACAGACAGTTATGTGTCTCTTCTGCCAGCACAGTCTTAGTTCATCATCCAGAATTTCAGCCTAAACTTGCAAAAAGTCCTAAACTTCTTCCTTGATCTAGTGTACAAATATTACATATAAATGGAAAAGCATATTAAATTGAGCATGTCCAATGTTGACATGTAGAGGGCAAGCACATATAAAAATTTGCAAAGTAGGAATCTGAATTAAAGGTCAAACTCTTTTGATAATGGAATATGAAGTCAGGATGCAACAAACTTTGTGCAAGGGAAATTTTTTCAAAGTGTCAAGTATGCTGTCATGGTTTAGCCTCAGTTGGCAACTAAGCACCACACAGCTGCTTGCTCACCCTCCCCCCCCACTGTGGGATGGGGGAGAGAATCGGAAGAGCAAAAGTAAGAAAACTCGTGGGTTGAGATAAGAACAGTTTAATAATTGAAATAAAATTAAAAAATTGTAATGAAAAGGAAAACAATGAGAGAGCGAGAGAGGAACAAAACCCAAGGAAAAAAACTTCTGACCAACGCCCAGCCAGTCCCCAAACAGCAATCACTGCTCCCCTGCCAACTTTTCCCAGTTTATATACTGAGCATCATGTCATATGGTATGGAATAGACCTTTGACCAGTTTGGGTCAGCTGTCCTGGCTGTGTCCCCTCCCAGCTGCTTGTGCACCTGGCAGAGCATGGGAAGCTGAAAAGTCCTTGACTAGTGTAAGCATTACTTAACACACTGATGTTTTAGTTGTTGCTATCAACCTTATTCTCATCCTAAATCCAAAACATAGCACTACATTAGCTACTAGGAAGAAAATTAACTCTATCCCAGCTGAAACCAGGACATATGCATAAATTGAAAAAGCTGCTGTAGTTTGAACATAATCATGCTGTAACTTAAAAGCTTTCAAATTGCAACCCAAGCACACAACCTTTTTTTTTTTTTTTTTTTTTTTTGTGATGTATGTGCCTGGAAGATTGTATGTCATCTGTAGGATTCTGTTAAAGACAAACTTGTTTTTTCAGTGAGTGTTTGAGCACTGACTTGGAGGGGGTGGATGTCAGAGCTCTCTGGGTTATTCATAAACTGGGCCCATTCAAACAAAATGTGCTTGTAATTAACTTTACAACCATGTATCTAAACATTGCCCACAAATAGGTTGGCCTTAGAAAACAAGGCCCTCCTATCTGTTTCCTAGCCCCTGCATATCTTCAAATAACGTAAACTTTCAGTACAATATTGTGGCAAACGGGACAATGATAGACAGCAGAAAGATCACAAATAATGGAAGAGAAGGGAAACGGGACTTTGCAAACACCATGCACAGAATGAAATCCACATTGGAAGCCCAAGTATATCTTGTGGCAATGTTGTCTGGGAGACAACAGCAGGGTCTTCAGATCCTGCTGAAGTGAAGCCTGGCATTTAAGACTTATTTAGAGAAGATGCTTCATATACCAGTGTCCTCTGGGAACGTTTTGACAAGGCTCTGTTGAGGGGAAATTGGGTGGCAGTGCCACTCTGTTTTAGGTGTACGTATCGGAGCTCCTCTTAATTGTGCAGATAGCTAAAAAACTTCCAATGGTTTTAACTTTTAACTGGGTTTTGTTTCCGTACTCGGATAACAGACAGTAGGCATGCTTGTCTGCATGTGCAGCCCTGCTCAGTCCCTGGGCAGCTGGTGCTCCTCTGCTGGGTGCACACCAGGTAAACCTGTGCAGAAGGCTGAGCACAATACTGTGGGGGCAAGCACTAGAAAACCATGCTGTGCCAGAAAAAGGCAGAAAGATGTGGTAGAGAAAACAAGCAAGAGAGTTCTTAGAATAACAAATTTGTACTACTGTATGTAGTTCATTAAGCTTTGTTTCTGTGGGTTTGATTTACTTTAAAAAAAAAAAAAGCACCTTTTTTTTTTTAAAAAAAAAAGGCATTGGTACAGATTACTGTTATAATGTGATCTTTAAAGAGAGAGGTTGAGCAACAGTACCAAGTATCTGGGCTCCAGTAATATACATGCTCAGATTCAGTTAAATCTAGTATTATTTTGTTTTCTTTGCTACAGCAATGCAACTAGGAAAGTCAGGCATATACTTGCACAACACTGGGAGTGTTCATTTGGCCATGCTATCATCTTCTCTTTAGAAATTGCCCTAGGTCTGCATCTAGCAGTCTCTCTCACTTGTTCTATAAATATTGGCCTTATCCAGATTCACATGTTGTTTTGAGATTCACAGGATGTACTAATAGTAGGTAAAATACTGGGTTCTCTATGACCTTTCAGGTTGCTTGAATTTGGATGTGTCCCTGTAATACTTCCTTACTGCATGCATTTCTGTGTTCCGTGGCTCAAACTATGTGAATTAGGCTGTTGTCTCTTCTGCCTGTTATCAGTGTTTACCAGATTTGGGGGTGGGAATGGTATTATATATATTAAGAGTCCAACAAGGTCAATGAAAGCTATAGATCCAGAAATAAGTCATGACATTTTAAAAAATCTTACCTGATATTACTGGGGTTGTTTTAGAAGCAGCCTGTAATGGAGAATAATAGCAATGTGTTTTCAGCCAGCATGTGGATGCTGTCTATGAGAAGTCCCTTCCCTAAGCTCTATGGCATTTGCTTTGTTTAAGTATGTTTTACCTTGCAAGTGTTCTATCTTGAGGAGTGTGTATAGCACAAAGCAGAAAAGATATTATAGTTTCTGGAATTCTGAATGACAAAACAACTGTTTGTAGTGGTAATGCAGGCAACACTTTCACTGGAAAATCTTGTTCAACAAGGACTCTGAGTCTGCAATTTGATTCTTTTGAGACCTTTACTCACATATGTAGCCCAAATGAACATAATGAGATCTGAACAAATAGCTGTTTGCAAAATTTACTACATATCTGTTTAAAAAAAAAAAAAAAAAACCAAACAAAAAACAAACCAAACACCAAGAACCAAAACAACCCCAAACCCACAAACTAAACACAAAAAAATAAACAGGGAAAAAACCAAACAGGCCAAACCGAAGACTCCTTCCCTTAGGGGTGGGAGGAGGATAATAGCTCAAGTGTCCTGCTTTCTTGAAATTATAGGAATGGAGTAGGAACTGAGTGGTCATAGTTCCAGACTGTACTCTCTTGTACCAGTATGACACTTTGTTTTCCATATCAGTGTGGTCAAGATACAAGCTGTGAATTAACAGATGTGAATCAGGTAATTTTATCACCTCATATTGGAAGACTTTGCTGTTGTGTTACACTTTCTTTTGATAGATCAAGGCAATTAGAGTTTAGCCACTGAAGTCACGCACGTATTCCAGAACCAGCTAGATGTTCTGTATATGCTAAATTAACTTTTCAAACGTGGAGCAAGATTCATTTGTCAAACATCTTTGAGCAAAATAAGCAAAAGCTGTTCACTTAATCTCTGATGAAGTTTATGAATTAAAACCAAACAAAACTACTTGTCGCTAATAGACCAATTAAGTACATATGAAGGAAGCTAATTTAACAGAACTGACATGCACATACGAATTTCCTATTAGGCTCTAATGTTAAGTGTTCTTAAGACGATCTGCTTTAAATAAGTGACACTCAATGTGTTTCAAGTATACTTTGAAAGCATATGCAGGAATTGAGTGTGTCTGCAACCTACCTAAGAAAGACTCCTTATAAAGTACTAAGAGAAGTGGTTGAAACAAAAAATACTTGAAATAGGTACACTAAAGATGCTGTTTGGCCTGCAGAAAGGCTAGAAGAGCAATTTCTACACAGGAAGTCCTGGAAGGAGTCAAATTGTGGAAGAATATGTGTGTGTATAGAGGAATGTATTTGATTTTTCTTTCATCTGAAAGGATCACCTATTTAATTAGGCCTAACTGTGCCAAATGGAATAAGAATTGCTACCGAGTGTTCCAGAATTATGGCCAGGGAAATACTTAAGGGGAGGGAGGAGGGAGGAAGAAGTGCTGTACCATTAACTTGTTTGAACAGGTGAAGTCAAAGGTATTTTTTTAAAATTGGTCCTCTCAGCCATATCTAATCAGGAAACCTGAAGCTGAAGAAACTGTAGAGCTGTTTTTTCATCTGAGTCTACAGGTCAAATCTGAAAACAATGCAAACAGATATATTTGAAAAAATGAGTGTCATAAATTAAATTCTGTAACTTACTGCTTTACAGGAAAATGACAGTAGTAATTTTCAACTGTTGGTAGCATTCTCTTAAAATATATCAAAGAAATGGGTAATGTGCCATTCATATATAGGTAAGGAAAGACAGGAGGGGAATTTAAACCAACCAAACTGTTTAGGGATTTGTTGGTGATTTTGAGACCTAAAGCAACTTTTCAAACTTGTGAAGTCATGAAATTATTCTATGCAAAATGACAGTGCTTCTTAGCACTTTATTTGCTGTATTTTACATAAACAAAATTGTCAACAGATCTTAGTTGCCTCTTCTCATGGTAGGTGTTAAGCACTCAAGACTCTGACGGTGCTTTCTGCTTGTAGTCTGCACTATCTGCCCAGAAGTGATACTCTTGGTTCTGAAATTTTAATTCACAGTATATCTGTGGCAGCATCAGTGTTCATCAGAAAGTCAGCAGGCAAAATAAGACATGGTGTTCTTCAAAGTAGTCGGTTTCATCTAGGTCTGGTGGTGTTCCTGCAGCAGGCAATACATAGCAGCTAATTCTTGCATAATTTATTGCCTTAGAAAAGGTGATTAAAAGAATGTTTATCAGAACCTACTTGAAATTAGACAGGCTGGACTAATGACATTAATCTCAGTAAGGTTCCGGAACAAGCAGATGAACAAAGTGGTATTTGTGAGGCTTTATGTTTAGTTTGTGAACTCAGCAACTGAACACAGAAAACATGATCAAAAACACTCTAAGGGGAAAAGGAAAGTAACTCCCATCAAGGAAACATTGTGTGTGGTGTATTATAACTTCTATAGTCGTCTTGTATTGTGAGATAATATTACAAATACCAGTTGAGTTCTATCCTTACAAGCAGTGTAGGTGCAAGACCAATTATGGATTGATAATCATAAGTATATTACCAACCAAACTGAGTGTATGTTAGTGAATGTAATGAGCCAATAGAAACTAAATATAATCTATAGTTAAATCTGGTTAGGATTCATAGGCATAAAGTAGTGGCAAAATCTTTGTAACAGCTATAAATCAACTAGAAGCAGCACAGACCAGACCATTAAAACTGTAGCACAATATTGCAGAGGATACACCTGAAAGATAATATTATTTTTGTATTAAAACCCCGTAAGTTTTGTTTGAGATGCTACTATAGCTGCTAAAGTGCACAGTTAACCTCCTAAAGTATCTCTGCTTTTTCCTGAAGAGATTGATCATGAAGATATCTATGTTGATGAGAACTGTACATTTTTCTGTGATACCTTAGCTGCATACAGAACATTAATGTACTCGGACTGGTTTCTTTCTGAGTTAAGGAACAGGTGGCTATGTTATGTTTAGGGATATACCTTTTTGTCTCCATTACAGTAAGTCTCTCTGGAAAAAGAGAAATCAATAGAAGTACTGGTTCAGGTTATTATGAGGTATAGCTGCAGCATGCTGAAAGTCTAGTGTATTGAATTCCTCACCTTGTGAGTGATGTAGATTTACAGGGGGGTCCTGTAATGCTAGTGAATAAATCACTGGATGCAACTTTTCATGCCCAGAAGTGGTTCCATGTTTCAAAACATCTGTAGCTTGTTGCCGCTGTGGTATCAGTGCCCATCTTTTTTTGCTGGAGTCACGTCAAAGCTTTGATTTCCATGTCTTGCACTCTTTTCAATCAAATGGCCATGTTTGTTGTAATGACCCTCATTTTTGTCATAGACAACATCATGGCAACATCTCGTAGGGCTGCTCTAACGTGGCAGGTAGCCGCTGAAACTGGCCAGTGCATTGGCTGACAGCACATCAAAGCACTCCCTAGTCATCTCCACTGTCTGTCACATCCCCTCAGAGGCACACACACTGCTCATTTGGGTTGCACAGTTGCTGCGCTGCTGGCACAGACTGTGACCTGACTGTCTTGTCAGCAACTAATGACAGTACTCCATTACTTCCTGTCTTTGACTAGCCAGATGGCCTACAGTTTCACTTACCTCTGCACACTCAACAATTACAACATTTCTGACTGAAATAGCATTTTCCCCTTTCACGTTAGGTAAATCTGATGTTGCATCATTGAAGTTGGTGAGTTTTGCTACCTGAAAACTTCTATTAATTACGGTTTATTCACTTCAAGATTCTTCGACAGAAAAAAAAAATTCTATCCTTAATGTTTTTCTCAGTAAATATTTGCAGTTCTGCTTATTTCATACAGCTTGAGCCAGGGATAACCCTGTTCTTTGGCTTGCAAAGGGATCAAACCAGGATCTGAATCCATCACCTACTTAGATACAAACCTTAAAGAAAGATCTTAAATGCAAACTGCAGCAAAACTGAAGTACTTCAGAGTTCTTCATGTGTTTTCCTTTTAGCTTGCAGAGGTATACTCAAAACACCTAGATATTTTTATAGTCTGATTATCTTAGTGGCTGCCAATGTGAAAAGATAGAATTTGTGGGATTCTATTATAGCACAATAAATCAAAAGGCAGTCCAGCAGGCCTGTATATAGAGATCAATGTAACATTTCAATAATGGCATCATTATGTACTGTGTCTATAAAGATATAACAAACTGTCAACATGAATTCTGAACCTGAGCTGAAAGAGTGGTACATGAATGACACTTCAGTATGCAGATGGAGCTTAAAAAGGCTATCGGTCATTTTAGAAACCTAATATATCTATTGTATTATAGTCAGTGTATAGATCAAACCAAAGATACTTACCTTCTTCTTTGATTTCTCTGACTTCTTGGAAATGTTCTTTACTTTTGTATGGAGATGATATAAAACCTTGGGGGAAAAAAGGAGCAGTATATTGAATAGGAAATTGAATTGTGTATATCAGTATTTGAACTTCTGATACAAGCACCAAAAATTAGGAATTATTTTAGCATGACTTCAACCAAAGTTGAATTTGATACTTTGAGACTTTTAATTCTAAGCCCTCCACAGTTCTTTCTCCTTCAAGAAACAAGATTTGGAAAAAGCATTAAAACTGCTATGCTTCCAGAAGATGTAGTTCAGCATATATTAAGAGCTCAGCTGGCACTATGCTGAAATCCACAGGAGTCTTTCCATGGATTTTGAATTTTAGATTGTGCGTGATATTATCTATGTTTATTCTCTAGGTTGATTATATACAAAGGCAGAGAGCAGGCTGCCAGTACTGTACCCTGGTGTGACTGTCCTGCTGCTCCTGAACGCAGCACTAACAAGTGGGGCAGTTGGAGTGGGTTCTCCTTTCAGAGGAAGAGTCATAAGAAATGTTAGGGCACTGTAGGGAAACTCTCAGTTAACAACATCTAGATCAAGCTTTTGAAACCTGATTACAGCATGGCAGTAACCTGGCAATGTTTATACTTTGGCTTTTGGAGCTAACAGACTAAATTTTCTAAAGCAATTAATGAACAAAAAAATGCCTCTATTAAATGCAGCTCACCTTGCAATTGCTGCTGTCTCACCCAGGGCAGTAAGGGGACAAACAGCTGGAGCTACAGTGACAGGAGTTAAGAGCTCTAGTGGCTTTTTCCGCTTGTGACAAGCAAAGCCTAACGTTTAGAGATATTTAGCTTAAATCTAAGTGCATTGTCCTGTCCTTAGCACTGATGATGGCAGAACAGGTTAGTATTGAAAGTAATGTGTTTTTTGATTAAACAGACATGAACTTAAATTCTAGGAAACCATATTTTTTTTCCAAGAGGGTAAACCTGCAACTGACTAGTGAAAAGGAATTCCAGTCCCTGGCAGTCCCTGCACAGTAGGGTATTAATTCAAAATTCACAGAAAACTTATTCTGCATGCTAGCACAACTCACAGACCTCCTATCAGTCTTAAACATGCTAAAGATCAGTAAGGGGAAACCAAAAATTTAAGCAATAGCAATCCATAAGAAGAAAGGAAGAGCTTTCTTGCTGAATAAAACTCTGATCCTAAGATCTCTTTTTGCAAGTCTTTGCAAGACAGTGTCTAAGCTTTGTGTCAAAGAAAAAAAAAAAAGAAAAGAGACATCGGGGTGATGTCTTTATCTAATAGTGTTTCTGTACACTCTCTGCATAGTTTCTCCTTCCATGGGTTTTTCCTCTTGCCAGGAACAAACATTTTTTATCAAGAGAGAATAAACTGAAAAATAGGAAAAGCAGCAAGAGTCTTTAGGGGATTTGGGTGTCAGGCTGGGTGTCAGCTTAGCAGTTGTAATCCTTTTTGTGAGCTGGTGTAATTTCATTCTCTGTTTTCCTTCCCTCCCCCTGCCTCAGAAAAGTATTCTATACTTCTATATGGAAAGGATTGGATCTATTATTTGTTGGCTGGGTAGCTTGAGTGTACATATCCAAGCCACCAGGAGTCTGGGAGTGATCTTTCCCGCCATTTAAACATTACTCGCGTCCCTCTCACCCACCTTGGCATAGCAGCAAGTGATGAGCACCAGGGGCAGGAGGTATCCCACCAGCAGGATGGTAATCTTGTACATCTGCTTGGCTGTTGAACCATCTGCCCAGTGCTCCCAGCAGAAGGAGCTGTTGGGTGCTTGCTGATGACCACTCATGAGGGCCTGGTGCTGGGCTACAGGGATAGCAATGAGTAGAGACAGCAGCCAAATGACACCCACGCCGAGGGCAGCATTGCGCTTGCTGCGGATACAGGGTGAACGCTTGGCATGGACCACAGCAATGTATCTGTCCACAGACATAGCCACCAGAGTGAAGATGCTGACCAGCATTGTTGCCATGGCCAAGTAGTGAACCCACTTGCAAAAGAAGGCACCAAAGATCCACTCTGGCAGGGAGTAGATGGTGGCCTGGAAGGGGACGCAGAAAAGCAGAAAGGAGAAGTCTGCAATGCTCAAGTTCAGGATGAAGATGTTGGTAGTGCTGCGTGATGGGCGTCCCCCAGGCCGGAGACGCCCCAAAACAACCAACACCAATGTGTTTCCCACCATTCCCAGGAGGAAAATCAACCCAAAAAGCACCGGTACAATCACCACCTCCGGGCCACCCCTGGTTGCTCCTGAGCAGCATGTTGGGGCCTGTGTTTGGTTAGTCTCAAGGCTGCACTTGCTGGTGTTAGCTCCAAGGGAAAGCACAAAGTTGTCTTCCTGCTCCTCCATGGAGCCAGGCTGCTTGGAAGGCAGGGAGCAGTCGCTGTAGCCCTGACTGCTATCGGGCAGGTCTGTGTTTGTTAGTGGTGGCCAAAGGCTGAATGCTTGGGTTTTCCAATGCTCTGTGTCTTGCCTTTGGGGAGCAATTTTCTTCAGATGATTCTTCCAAGCTCTGTCTGTCTCTGGTGCAGATTATTGCAGGAACTGGCAAAAAAGGGGGTAGAGGAACTTTCTCATCTAAGAGGTAACTGCAGGTTTAGCAGTTGCTGCTGGAGAAGGTCTCGTGGCAGAGGAAAAGTCCGTGCCAGAAGGGCTGAGGATGAAGCTGCCCTGGGAGCTTGGAGCAGAGGCAAAGCGGCTGCAGCTTGGCTTCCTCACGCCCCTCCTCTTCTGCTTCCCTCCCACACCAGTCCCTGGATCTGCAGCTGTCTACCGGCTCTCCCAGCTCCACTTGGAGCTGTGGCAGTGAGAACAAATGCTGTCTGTGACCTGAGCCCTTCAGAAAATAACCCCTGATCAGCTCTGTCCCCATATGTTACTACTGACGAGGAGGGGAAGAACAGAGCAAAAGCAAGTTCTCATCCAAAGGGATGGGTCGAGCAGCAGCTGCTGAGTGATAGCATGTGCAGTTCTGTGAGGAGCAGCATTAGAACTGGCTGCATGAGGAGCAAAAAGGCTAAAATATGTTTTTTATCAACAGAGCAGGATTTTTTTTGTTTCCTAGTCTTTAACGTGCTCACATTAGAGCATAAAGCAATCTGGATAGTTGTGTTTTCAGCACAAAAAATGGGAGAGCCTTAGATTCAGCAGCTGGGTCCTGCTACTTCTTGGATATGTGCCCAAATTCCTTAGTGCCTGAATATTCGTGGATCATGTTGATCCAGCTGTAAAGAAGTTCTGGGTTCAGCCCAGTAGTGCCAAGAGCATCTGCACTGGAAAAGGAAAGGTTCAGTCTTGGTAGCTGTGAGCAGCTGTAATACTCCCTGCCAGGGAACAGAAATACGGATTTTAATTTAAAAAAAAAAAAAAAAAGCTTTATTAAGGATTAATGGCTTAGTTATTGTGGTTTTGATGCTTACTTATAGAAACAGTACGTATGTTTTAGAAAGCACTAAGTAACTTGGGTTTAATGGTATGTTTCCTCCTATTTCTTAAGGGATACTGTGAACTCTACAGGCACTAAGGAGGGAAACAAAGTTTAGGCAAACATTAACAGTACCTGCACACAGTGATTTATGCATGCAGGACAGCTTCTTGCATAGAAGAGTACACATCTCAATTTTCAGTGGTTACAAGTCTAGGCACTTGGTCAAAGTGGCCCACCACAGGCTCCTGTGGATGTAGGGGTTAGACTGGAGGGTTCCCCTTAATTTTTGAAACAAAGTTCAGTAACTGAGAATCGCCCTGCCTTGTGACTTGTCTCTAAGCTCTTGTTGAGAGAGGTGATAGTGCAACCTTCCTTAGCCTGTTCTGATATACTAATTTAAATTCTGTTGTGAAGCTAGACTTCTTATTTCCCCCCCATAGTTTTGAGGCTAGTTATGGGGTGAGGTGGGAAGTGGCCAGGGAGTGAAAGATATCTAAGTTGCAGTGGAAAATATGTCTACCCTTGCTGCATGCCAGTGAGCAGATCACCATGGCTGGACCAGCTACCTGCGTGCCACCTGCAGCTCTGTCTTCTGCGGCCCGGCTGCCTTGCGTGCTGTGGCACAGCACCTCACATACCGTTAAGTCTTCCAGTCCCCCAAATCTTCTGTCTGTTCGCTGGGATCTCTGCCCTCAGCTTGCAGACAGCTGCTTGCAATGCACCACTCTCAGGGACCCTGCAAGCTCTGGGGTCGTGCTGCAGATTGAGTGCCATCTACTGGCATCTCATCTCCTTCGCTGCTTTCAGACAGCTCCTGTGGCGGTCCTTGTCCTTTCTTTCCGTGAAACATACAGTCCCACCGTTCAGTAATGAACTCTTATCTGCTGCTGTTTTCCTCTTATCCTTGTGCACGTCCACACCGTTAAATCATGAAACTTAAATATGCTTGCTTTTCCTTTTGTGATAATATGTGACCATTGTAAGGTTACTTTTTGTAATACTGTTCATATGACTTCATGTAACATTTTAGAGAAGGCTATTGAAGGTGATTTCAATAGCTATTGCTGTATTTTAGATCGGTTTTGGTTTTGATTTTTTTTCCATTTTCTTTAGTGGGCAGTCGTACCAGAAAGTATTATTTAACCACCCATAGCAATCACAGCAAATGAGAGTGTGCATTTTTTTCTTTTAGTGGGTTTGGGCAAAATAATAAAAACTGCAGCACGAGTGGTTTCTACTGCAAGGGATTTGAGACAATGCACGCAGGAATTTGAGAACTGCATGCATGTGTCGCCTGCAGAACAAACACAGCTTTGCAGATCTAAAAGATTGCATGGCACGCTAAGTAGAAAATTGGCAGAGGACAGCACAGTTCTAGTAGTGAGGGAGGGAGAGATCATAGGATTGTTTAATTTGTAAAAAAAATTGCAAAAATCTCCTAAATTCATGCAGAAGGGACATTACCAGCTTTCTTCTCCATCTTCAGAATACTATTCAAATTTTTAAAAAACCTAGACTGCTCCAGGGTTGGTTTTTTTTCAGATTTCAGTGAGAGTGTTATAGCTGGGGGAGTGGGAGGAAAGGTGAATATTCTGGATGGGCAGTGGCAGTGACCTGCTGAATTAGACATTCAGTAAACTAGGTGCAAAAAGTCAGCTTGCTTTCACTAGGGAACTGAGATGCTGCAAATCTGACTTCAGATGGAAGCTGGCTGGTGTGGGAGTATTCCTGGCTGGTCTTACTTGAGAAGAGGTCATTTCCAGCGGTAATTTACATGCTTTGCTGAAAACTTATCCTGAAACCATGCTTACTGTGGCATTCAAAAGTTCAAAAAAAGGTAGATTCCTCCTTCTGTTTCCCTCTTTCTGCCACTTCTCAACTGCTTTAAATGGTGTGGTTTTGACAGGGAGAAATCCCCTGTCCTTGAGAATTCACAGCGTAAATGCAGTCGGAAGGGAACTGATCATGCCAAGACAAAGTACTTGCCATAAGACATATTCATCAGTCCAACTAGGAAGAGAAGATCAAGTCACTTCACAGAGCGCAGGAGCACAAATAGCAATCGAACCTGTAATGTCTGATTTGCTGGGAGCATCCACATTGTGTGTGGTACTTTAAAATTCATGGTGTTTCACCTGAAAACCAGAAACAATTAATGCACTGTGGGTTGAGCTGCATGAAATATCTCAGCTCTACAAATTCTGCTGTTCTTTAGAAAATGTTGCTTCCTGCATGAAGACAACAAACATTTAAACATGAGTGAGAGGATGTAGGAAAAGGAAACTGAATATTCTCTGTGGGAGGAAAAAAAAAGTAGAAGTCTGACAGACATCACCTTGATCAAGACTGAACTGGAAGCCAGATGCTGTTGCCTTTGTCTGAGTTGATATTGGGCTAAATGAAAGCATTGGACTCGCATGCTGAGTCCCTGACTAAACAGGCAGCAGAGGTGTCTTGTTGAGAGAGGACAGCACTGGACCTTTATGGATAAATTGGCAGTCCCACAGTAAGGAGAAGAGAGGGAGAACGTCAGCTGTAGGAACAAGGGTAGAGGGAAAAAACCCCAAAACATTAGATGGTAGTATTTAAATGGTAACATTTTAGCCTGTGTAGGTACAAACTAATTTGTCCATTTTCTGATTGCTAATGGGTGCTTCAGCTCCTAATTAACAGGTATGTTGCAAGTCATTCTTACTGTTTTGATAGTCATGGTTCAGCTTTTTAATACCTATGCATTAGCTCTCTAAGCCTCTTGACTTTTGAGTGGAAGAAGGGCACTCAAGCATAACAGCAAGCAAGAACCTCACTGTCACACTTCTCTCCCTTTCTGGAGAATGTGGGTTACATCTCGGATCCAGATCCATTTAAAGGAAAACAAACAGGCATCCAGCCCCAAAAGTCCACTTTGTGGCTCTCAGTTCAGCATCTGTCTTTGTATACTGTGCTCTTCAGAAGGCTGACTTGGGCTGAAAAGCCCTTTAGGCTGAGTGACAAGATATGCAGATGGAGCTACTAGGAAACAAGCAATGGTAGGTCTGAAATCTCTGCACTTGGATTGTAACAACTCTCTCCAATTGCGATCCCAAGCTTGGTTATGCCCTGGCGAGAGAAGGGGCAGTGTCCATTCCTCTTTAAGTATGACCCTAAGAGGGGGAGGAGGTCCTGCTGCCTGTTCTGCATATATTGGCTCAAAAAAATGAGAGCCCAAATTCAATTCCCTTCCAACCCCACATAATCCCTTTCCTAAAGGAACTGAAACCTTCATCCCCTAGACACTAAGTTACTTGTCCACCAGGCCATAAGCCAAGATGTACAGGGTAGTCTTGCTCATGTAGGAACTACGATGACATGCTGCAGACAATACAAACACCACAGGGCCAGAAGAAAAATAATTGACTGTTCAAGCTAGGCACTTCGTGGAGGATAGAAGGGGTTCTGAAGTGTGACTTCTCTGCTTCATAAATTTTAGGGTTAAAAAGTCAATATAATGAATAAGTAATCCTTTCAACTTTTGTGAGCTGTAAAGTTTGAGTCTCTTGGGTGGAAGATTGGGATCTCCCTCTGACCATGAAAATGTCAAACATTGCATGATATGAAAAGATAGAAACATCTTTTATGAGGAGTCTGAAATTGTTAATGTACTATGTCAGTATGTGAACTAAACTGGAACCTCAGGGGTGATAAAGAGCCATTCCCTCTCACTTGTGGATCTTGGAGGGCTGGACAGGAGTTTGGTAAATAGCTGCCCATTTGGCACAAGCCTCTGTGTGTGTGCACAAGGGAGAGCCTTCAAAGCACAGAAGGGGTTGGTTTAATCAAACAGCTGGCTGAAAGGGTACTTTGCTGTATGTAGGTAACTGAAGTTACAATTAGCAAAGATCAATTACTTGGTCTCTTTTTAAGAGTTTCAACTTGATCTGAACAGTTTATTAGGCTGTAAAACTCTTCCCGATTAAAGGGGTTTAGTTTGAACATAACTGAGACAAGTCCTTTCGTTTTAATTTATGACAGCTCCTAGCACAGCTACTCTGAGCCCTGTGATGTTGCCAATGAGATGGTACAATCAGGATTTAAAGCAGATGGAGGTTTATTTGATTCTTAATCTATTTGATCAGTTTGTACTATTTTTCTCTTTAATAAGACTTAATCATGGAACTGTTTGAGTGGGCTATAGGCTGGCTCTGTGGATCTGATTTGTTTGTATTGCTTAAGTGTTGGCTGAGGTAAGAGCTTGTGGAGTATACAGCCATGTAACAATGGCAAAACAAATAATGTTCTTCAGTGTAAATATAGGCTAAATAGTGAAATTGTGACAAACCGAGCAAAAGTATTCTGTGCTCTCCAGCCCCAGCAAAGACAGAAAGGCCATAAGAGTGTATCTACACAAATTTGCATCAAAAGTGCACTTCTGAACTGAAACTGCTAATTGTCCCTGCTTCTTGTGGCTTGTACTACAGTCACTCCCCAAATCAGCTTCTATTGGCCTGCCATTACTTCCTAGCAAACACATAACCTAAAATACGATAAGCTAAACTCTGGAAATGTTGTGATCTGGCAGAACTTCATGTTATATTTCACTCTAAAACTTGCATGGAGCTGATCCGAAGTTAATATTCTTCCCTCAAATGATTAGACCATTAACCAGTTTCCACAGGTTAAATAATTTTAGATAAAATTCTAATTGATTTTTGACTGTTGATCAAAGAAATGGCTGATTTACTAGAAGGTACTTTGAACTAAGAAATGTCCTTTTGGTTCCAGGTCCTTCAGTGCTATATCTGTACTGCTGAGAGGAGTACAATCCTTTCCAAGAGTGTCAGCTCTTGCAAATTCCAGCTTTCTCTCATCCATTTTAATGGGTTAGGAGGGGGAGCTGAAGTATACCATCAGTTTACCTTCACATATGGTAACAGTCTCAGTTTTTCAGAGAAACTATTTTGTTTTGCTTAGTACTTGAGTGAAGGTATTGCTGAATTGTTTTCTATTCTATATGTTGCAACATCTTCAGATTATTCACTGGAAATTACCTGTGGGTGGTTTATCTATTTTGCAGGTGTCTTAGCACATAAATTATGCTAAGGACTCAGTCTTCATTCCCTGAGGGAATGCCATTAAAATAGGAAGTATTTCTAAAAATCTCTTAGGAGGCTTTACAGGAGATTCAGGCCACGGGACTGAATATGTAGTCTGCATGCTGACTGCCCGACTTGCATACATGCAATCATTGAGTGCAGGCAGTGTATTTCAGAAGAAAAAACAACTCATTTCCTGAATAATGTAGGCTGTGTGAAAATAGTTACCTGTAGTGGTGAGGAGACAAATCCAATGTTACAGAACATTCTTGGATATATGAGAAAAAAGTAAGGTAGTTATTCAGAAGCTTATGGAACGGATAGAATTAAAAAAAACCCAAATAACTTCTCAAGAATTACTACTTTAGTGTGTACATAATTTGGTATCACCTAAACCATAGGCTCATGTTCAAACAGTTGTTTTTAAGACTGTGTCTGTAGAAAGCTTCAAAACAAATCAGAGATTTGCCTTTCTTATCCTTGAAGAGCTGTTTAATAATGACTTGTAAAGTCAGTCTCTAAGGTAGAAAATGGTGTTGGTAATAAACAGATCACATTCAACCTGATACAGATCAAGAGAGCAGAAACATTTTGTCCAATCTTCCTCTGAGCAGTCTACCATATAGTTACTAAAACAACTGATAATAATCTCTTTGCCAAGCTCTTTTATGTCTTGAGGTGGTGTTTCATATTGTATGCTAAGATAAAGACTTTCTTTCTCAATGCCAGAATCTACTGTCTGCTAAAGAAGGAAACTTAAATACACATTCTGGTAAAAGGTTTAAGGCTCTCAATAACTCTTACACACTTCATACCCTCTGCTAAAATAGCTTATCTGCTATTTTTTTAAAAAAATCTCTATTTTCTGTACAGTGGTCTGGGACTATTTTTTGAAAAAACAGAATGTCTGTTGCTCCCTGTCTTCTGTGACTTGAATGTTCAGTGTTCAAAATGCTTTTTTACAGTTTAACTTCATGCTGTGTTCAGCTTATTCTAATTTAACTTCTTCACTAGGAATAGAAAGTAAGTCATGTGAAACTTGCACTGATTTATAGTATAGGGCTTAGATTCAGTATGCAGTATATGCTTAGGTCAGGGAAGGTTGTAATATGCTTAAGCTGATACAGTCTTTTGTGATTAGATACTCTGTAAAGTTCATGGAGCTTAACTAAAAACACTCTCCCATGTTTGTTATACACAAACCATCATGTAATTCAAAACTATCGGTGAATAACATAAATAACCTGCATCCTTCTCTCTACATTGCAGGAACTCTAGGTAATATAAAGGGTAATTTGTCAAAACCCATTTTAACTTAGCCTGTGTTTGAAATCTTTCAACTCCCACAGTGTATGACCCAGTAATCCAAGATCTGATTCTTTCGTTTAACTTTCTTTGAGATTATCTAGGTTAACTATACGTACATGACAGGAACTCTTGGGTACATTTTTCTGTGAACTCCAGTGAGAGTCTCTTCAAAGTGAGGTACAACTCAGCCCTACTGGCAGAAATATATCCAAGCTGAATAATTCACTAGGAAGACTGAAGTTGAACTGTTCAGCTATCTTTGATTTGTTAATCGTAAACCTTTTAGTGAAACCTTTTCCTTTTGGTAAAGAATCAGTAACAATACTTTCCAATTACTTGAGAATATACTCAAAATATCCACAGAGATCTTTTGCTATGCTGATGAATTAGACTGCTAAGAAATTAAATTAGTACTTCAGTGAAAGTTTTTCAGGTTTAGCTAGATACTTAGTCAACAGTCTAAGTCCCATCAGCTCCACTGTTGAAGCAGTGGCAACTTGAATACTGTAAGAATTCAAAATTCAGAGTGACTTTTCTCTGTGTCATAGGCATCATGGCTGCACATATGAATAAAAGCAGCAGAGAAGAAATATTTGGCTTTCTTTATGTAAATGGAAGGGTGTAATGCCATTGACTTTGCTTTAGGCACTTTGGCAGCCTCTTTTGAAGCAGTTAAGTAAATTAAGAACTAGTGACTTCCCTGTCTCTGCTAAACTGGCTCTATCACAGGCCTGATGAGGCAGGTCTGGTTAAACACACAGCAGTTTAGATGCTCCTTAGTGTGGGAATAAATCCTTCACATTACTTTTTCAAGTCTTCCTTACTGGACGGGTAGATGCACGGCAGCTATTGCTGATTATAAATACCCTACAAACGACTTTTGCCTTACCTAGAATTTATAATAAAAATAAAACAACTCCATTTGAACAGCCAAAAGCATTGTATCCACACTTTGTTTGCTGACTTTCTTCTGCAGTTTAATTTTTGATAAGGCAGGTAGAGTAGTTTAACAAAGCTTGTTATTCATTTACGGCCAACCGACTGAGTAACAAATTATGATCTTGGCTCTAACAGAAATTATATTGGAATAAAGCTACAGAAAGAGAAGACTGTTGGGCATACAGTGTTAGCAGGTATATATAAAACTAGGACAAGAAGATGCCAAAACCATAATAAACGTCAAAACAGGATGCTTGTTGATACTTGTTGCTTATTCTGTAGGGAATAAGGAACGTGTCCTGGCTTGTGTCATCAGATTCAAGACAACATATCTCTTCCTGTGTGCTCCTGTGGTTTTGTGCACAGCTCTTTTGTGAACTGAGTGTGGTCAAAGTGATATGAGCGATGTCTCGCATTTTGGCCTTACACAGAAGAACAAGATGTCTTGATTTGAATTGTCATATGTGATATATTTGTAAACACATATATGACTCTATGCAAAGGGTAATCAAATCCCAGCACAGAGTGTGAGGAGACATACTTGTGTTGTGAAAGCTAGAAGCAGAATGTCACTCTAGAGAGGCGCTGCTCCTCTTGTTAAATACCAGACCTGCTGGTGTTTAGATGAAGAAAGGTGAGAAGATATTACAACTTCACTGGAGTTTATAAGCTTGGTCCATCCTGATTTGAAAAACAGGTTGTTCTATGACAGCCTGAAAACACTTAGTTAGCTTCTCATGGTGATAAACTAGTTTAAGGCCAGTTCACAAACTTATTTTTCCTGTGTGTGTAACAACTTGACTTTACCTTTCTATATATGACTTTACCTTTCTAATACTCCTCTTTCTATAACAAGATAACAACTGGCCAGCTCTGGAGCATAACAAAATTCTGCAATAGTTTTCGAGTACGTCCTGGTCTCTTGCTGTGCAAATAGCCCTTTTACTCAGTAACTCCAGATTGTATCACAAAATGCTGCTTATTACAAAAGGAGAGATCTAAGTGTACATGCTGTGCTTTAATATCATCTTAGCAAAAAGTTTCCATGGTGATTTTCTCTCATAGCTGCAAGGGAGCTCTCTTTCTAATAGAACCACAGCAATTTTCTATCTACCACCTTTTTCTGATTACTGCCAAATTCCTCAATTAAAGACATCTGTACTTAAGCATCACAACATGTTGTATAGATGATAAAGTACCTCAGAAACAATGGATCCTAAGTTGGCAAATTTTCTGGTCTAACAAAGACATCCCAAGACAAAGGTAGTTTGAAGTCTTTTAACAACAATTCTGTAAAAAAAATTAGCATTATATGTAGGGTCTCTTATTTGCCCACTGCTTGTGCTTGCCAGATGCTTGTGCTTCTTGTCAGATTCTGAGGCAGCTAACTTAAGATACTTGCAGGAAACTTTAGAATTTTTTAGATTTGCGTTAATGATTTCTCTGAAAGCGTTTGACAGACTTTGAGCAATTTTACTTAGTTTCCAATTTGTTCAGCATGGTCTGGACAAGAGACATAACTAGTCAATTTATTTCCATGCTGCATTTAGGTTCATAATACTTCTGAGGTAGGAAAATAACCTCTACTTGTGTGTGTGCCCAGTACAGTTGGTTGCAGATACATAGCAAAGAAAAGTCACTGCATAAGCTTCTAGGAATTGCTAATGAAGTGACAAGCACAGAACTGATTATTTAGAAACTTGGTATAAGAACATGAATATGTTTCAGTGTAAATGCAGTAGAAATCTACCATATAATGGATGTCTATTGTATTTGTAGCTATGTTGTGGTATAGTGAGGTATAACAGTCAATATTAGACCTTCTGTAGCCCTACTCATATTTAGCTTGCTGTTCTTCTCCTTTGTCCTGTAACTTGTGCTTAGGCATGTGACTTGGTAGATACATTACTACTGTAGAATCCAAAGGTCTTGTTTTGGATTGGGGCCACTTCAAAAAGCATAGATTAGTAATAATCCCTGGACCATTGCAGAGGCTTGAAACAGGCTCTGTACAGGAGAGGAGGAAGTAAAACACACCTGTTTTCACCATATGTTAGGGCTAAAAACCAGTCATAAAATTCAGAATATTGGTAAGGAGTCAGCTCCTGAAAATGAAAGAAAATGGCTTATTACTTTTTGTCTATATCCCTTGCTGATATTTTGCTCTCATTAACCCTGAGTCTTGTCAAGAAAGACGTATGTGAGACCTCTTTAATGGCTCTCAGAAGTTTGAGTTCTTTCTGGAAAATCCTTAGCTTCAGAGACCCCAAGTCATTTGAGGGCAGTTCTTGCTTTTCCAATGCATGTGTGACCACAGACTGGGAGATGGTCTGTGAGATTTCCTGGGAGGAAGAGGAGGGAAGGAGGCAGGCCAGGAGGGCTGATGTCTGAGCTTACGCATTCTCCCTGTCTACCAAAAAGGCAAGCTGGAGCTGACCTGAAGTGCTTTGGCGTGTGTACAATTCCCTTCCTCCAAAGAAGTATGGGAAAGTGCATGTGGATTCACTTAGTGAGAATTTTCCTCCAAATAATTAGTTCTAGTCTTTACTCTGTGTATGTGTGTGTATAAATGCAAAAGCTATTGTTTTGTTGGGAATATTAATTTCTGGATTGACACTTGAAACTGGAAAGATTTTTAGAAAACTTTGGCTGCCTCAATATATTTTGTTAAACTGAAAAAAAAACCAACCCCAAGTTTCTTGATTTACTGTGGTCCTGCTCACCAGCATGTTACAGAATAACTTGGCTTTCTCCATGGAACTGTGTTTTACCTTGACATTTAAAAAAAAAGGTGTGTGTCTGTGCTTAAGTGTTAAATAGAGGACACAACACTAAAATTAAAATCAGTAGAACCTAGACTCTTCCAATATCCTAGAGTATGCTGACAAGCCTGCAGTTAAAGGTGGTTGGGAGCTTCTACTCATAATGATTTTCTGGTGGAAATGCCTGTTTCCCAAAACTGAAAAAATTTGCTGAAAATAGCTAGCTAGCTGCTTGGGACAAAAGGGGAGAGAGAAGGGCAATATCCTCAGCTCTAACTGAAAATGGAATTTGTCAGGAACTAAATATAATTATTCTTGTTAACAAAATGTTGCAATCTACAAATAATACTAGGTACAACTTCAATGATGTTTATGCAGAAATATCTTTGTGATTTTGTTATGTCTTGAGAGCACAATTTATAATAATTATGATTTAGCAGAATAAGTAGCAAACAGTAAGACCTCTAAAGCAAAGATACGTAGGAAAAAAGTTTAAAGTCAGTAGAAGACAGAAGACTTGAAACTTTTCTCATACTCTTATACTATGTTAAAAAAAAATTTTAAAAAATCCAGAAGATACCATCCTCTCTGCCACCATAATCTGGCTGTTGTTGTGTGACAATAGATTTGAAGCATTCTGTGGAGACAGTCTTAAGCACCAGTGAACACCGTAACCTGAAGGTCACCGTCGTGGTTTAGCCCCAGCCAGCAACTAAGCACCACGCAGCTGCTCGCTCACTCCCCCCCGGTGGGATGGGGGAGAGAATCGGAAAAGCAAAAGTAAGAAAACTCGTGGGTTGAGAGAAGAACAGTTTAATAATTGGAACAAAATAATAGTAATGATAATAATTAATTGTAATGAGAAGGAAAACAACAAGAGAGAGAGAGGAACAAAACCCAAGCGAGGAAAAAAAAAATGATACAACCACTCACCACCCACCGATCGACGCCCAGCCAGTCCCCGAGCAGCAACTGCTACTCCCCAGCCAACTCCCCCCAGTTCATATACTGGGCATGACATCATATGGTATGGAATAGCCCTTTGGCCAGTTTGGGTCAACTATCCTGGCTGTGCCCCCTCCCATTTTCTTGTGCACCTGGCAGAGCATGGGAAGCTGAAAAAGTCCTTGAGTAGTGCAAACACCGCTTAGCGACAGCCAAAACATCAGTGTGTTATCAATATTATTCTCATACTAAAATCCAAAACACAGCACTATACCAGCTACTAGGAAGAAAATTAACTCTATCCCAGCCAAACCCAGGACAGTATCCACCCCTTATTCTATACCATCTACGTCATGCCCAGGTTCTACCCTTTCTAATACAATTAATCACCAGCACTTTTCCTGTCTCTTTATATATATATACACACAGCTATCATTCCCTTGATCTATGGGCCATCCTTCTAAAATGTTTAAGTTCATTTAGTCCATGACTTTGGGCTCCATCTGTCGTAACAGTCCTTCAGAGCAGGAGAGATGGTGTGTGGTGTTGGATTGTTGCATGCTGAAGCCAGTTCTGGTTCCATCACTGCTGCACTTTGCTTGGTTTTCATCGAAGTTCATTCTTCATTAATCTGGGTGATCCTTACTGAAATACCATTGATATGGTGTATATTAACCATAAAAGTGATGACATACAGTATTTTATAGCAATTAACATCATACCATTTAGTTCATTGGCTATTCTCACCCAAAATCAAATCCCCTTGAGGTACACATCGGACTTCCCCATCCTTTCACATTACCCACCAAGTGCACCTGGGTCCTTGAGCAAAAGCAATCCCACAAATGGGTTTGCCTTTGCCTGAGGCAGGAGTAGCCCAGACTGTCTTCCCCAGCATGTTTTTTATGTGTACTACAGGGACCTTATCCCCTTCTACAGTGCATAAAAGTTTTGATTGGGCAGGGCCAGCTCGATTGACAGCCTCTAGTGTTAATTAACCAGGTGGCCTTTGCTAAATGTGTATCCCAATGTTTGAATGTCCCACCACCCATTGCTCTCAGTGTAGTCTTTAACAGTCCATTGTATTGTTCAATTTTCCTGGAGGCTCATGCATGATAGGGGATGTGATATACCCACTCAATGCCATGCTCTTTGGCCCAGGTGTCTATGAGGTTGTTTTGAAAATGAGTCCCGTTGTCTGACTCGATTCTTTCTGGGGTGCCATGTCGCTGTAAGACTTGCTTTTCAAGGCCCAGGATAGTGTTCCGGGCAGTGGCATGGGGCACAGGATATGTTTCCAGCCAACCAGTGGTTGCTTCCACCATTGTAAGCACATAGCACTTGCCTTGGCGGGTTTGTGGGAGTGTGATATAATCAGTCTGCCAGGCCTCCCCATATTTATATTTCAGCCATCACCCTCCATACCACAGAGGCTTTAACTGCTTGGCTTGTGTAATTGCAGTGCATGTCTCACATTCATGGATAACCTGTGCAATAGTGTCCATGGTCAAGTCCACCCCTCGATCATGAGCCCATCTCTATGTTGCATCTCTTCCTTGATGGCCTGAGGTGTCATGGGCCCACCAAGCTATAAATAATTCACCCTTATGTTGCCAGTCCAGATCCACCTGAGCCACTTCCATCTTAGCAGCCTGATGCACCTGCTGGTTGTTTTGATGTTCCTCAGTGGCCCGACTCTTGGGTACATGAGCATCTACGTGATGTACTTTTACACCCAGGTTCTCTACCAGGGCAGCAATATCTTGCCACAATGCTGTAGCCCAGATGGGTTTGCCTCTGCGCTGCCAGTTGTTCTGCTTCCATTGCTGTAACCACCCCCACAGGGAATTTGCCACCATCCATGAATCAGTATAGAGATAGAGCACTGGCCACTTTTCTTGTTCAGCAATGTCTAAAGTATGGATGGCCTTTACTTCTGCAAATTGGCTCGATTCACCATCTCCTTTAGCGGTTTCTACCACTTGTCATATAGGACTCCATACAGCAGCTTTCCATCTCCAATGTTTTCCAGGACCCATCACTGAACAGGGCGTATTGCTTCTCATTTTCTGGTAGTTTATTGTACGGTGGGGCCTCCTCAGCACGCGTCACCTCCTCCTCTGGTGATATTCTGAAATCTTTGCCTTCTGGCCAGTCCATAATTACTTCCAAGATTCCTGGGAGATTGGGGTTTCCTATCTGAGCCCTGTGATCAGTGCAACCCACTTACTCCATGTAGCATCAGTTGCATGATGTGTAGAGGGGACCCTCCCTTTGAACATCCAGCCCAGCACCGGCAGTCGGGGTGCCAGGAGGAGCTGTGCTTCAGTACCAACTACTTCTGAAGCAGCTCGAACCCCTTCATATGCTGCTAATATCTCTTTTTCAGTTGGAGTATAGTGGGCCTTGGATCCTCTGTATCCCCGACACCAAAACCCTCAGGGTCGACCTTGAGTCTCCCCTGGTGCTTTCTGCCAGAGGCTCCAGGTAGGGCCACTCTCCCCAGCTGCGGTGTAGAGCACATTTCTTACATCTTGCCCTGCCTGGACTGGCCCAAGGGCTACTGCATGAACTATCTCCCGTTTAATTTGTTCAAAGGCTTGTCGTTGCTCAGGGCCCCATTTGAAATCGTTCTTCTTCTAGGTCACTTGGTAGAGAGGGCTTACGATCAGACTGTAATTTGGAATATGCATTCTCCAGAAACCCACAACGCCTAAGAAAGCTTGTGTTTCTTTTTTGCTAGTTGGTGGAGACATGGCTGTTATTTTGTTAATCACATCCATTGGGATCTGATGACGTCCATCTTGCCATTTTATTCCTAAAAACTGGATCTCCTGTGCAGGTCCCTTGACCTTACTTTGTTTTATGGCAAAACCAGCTTTCAGGAGGATCTGGACTATTTTCTTCCCTTTCTCAAAAACAACTTCTGCTGTATTGCCCCACACACTAATGTCATCAATGTATTGCAGATGTTCTGGAGCTTCACCCTGTTCCAGTGCCATCTGGATCAGTCCATGGCAAATGGTAGGGCTGTGTTTCCACCCCTGGGGCAATCAATTCCAAGTGTACTGAACGCCCCTCCAAGTGAAAGCAAACTGTGGCCTGCACTCTGCTGCCAAAGGGATTGAGAAAAACACATTAGCGATATCAATTGTAGCATACCGTTTGGCTGCTTTTGACTCCAGTTCGTATTGAAGTTCCAGCATGTCCGGCATGGCAGCACTCAGCGGCGGCATGACTTCATTCAGGCCATGATAGTCTACTGTTAGTCTCCACTCTCCATTAGACTTTTGCACTGGCCATATAAGACTGTTAAAAGGTGAACGAGTCTTACTGATCACTCCTTGGCTCTCCAGTCGATGAATCAATTTATGGATGGGAATCAGGGAGTCTCGGTTGGTGCGATATTGCCTCTGGTGCACTGTTGTGGTGGCAATTGGCACCTGAGGGCATCTTCAACCCTCAGCAACCCCACAACAGAAGGGTCCTCCAAGAGACCGGGCAAGGTGGACAGCTGTTTAATTTCCTCTGCCTCCAAGGCAGCTATACCAAAAGCCCACCGGTACCCTTTTGGGTCCTTGAAATACCCTCTCCTGAGGTAGTCTATGCCAAGGATGCATGGAGCCTCTGGGCCGGTCACAATGGGGTGCTTTTGCCACTCATTCCCAGTTAGGCTCATTTCGGCCTCCAATACAGTTAGCTGTTGGGATCCCCCTGTCACTCTGGAAATATAGATGGGTTCTGCCCCTATATAGCTTGATGGCATTAGGGTACACTGTGCACTGGTGTCTACTAGAGCCTTATACTCCTGTGGGTCTGATGTGGCAGGCCATCGAATGCACACAGTCCAGTAAACCTGGTTGTCCCTTTCCTCCTCCTGGCTGGAGGCAGGGCCCCCCTAATCCTGGTCATAATATTCATTACCCATTTCTTGTATATACGAGTCAGGAGTTCCTTCATTAAAATCAGGAGTAAGATCAGCCCTTTTACTCTGTCTGGGGAACTGTCCACTGGAAACCAGAGCAGCAATTTTCCTGGAAGAACCCCCTTTTGTGATTGTTTTTCCTTGCAACTCACGTACCTGTGCCTCTAGGGTCGAGGTAGGTTTTCCATCCCACTTCCTCATGTCCTCTCTGTGGTCACACAAGTAAAACCATAGGGTACCCTCTATATCCTCTCTCTTGAGCAGAATGCTGCCTCCTAATAGCTGAGACACTGGTCTGTACAGGTGGGGAGTAGGACATATCTTCTTTGAACTGTTGGAACTCCCGGGGTAGTTTCTCCACAGCTGAGACAAGGGAGGAAGAGATACTTTCTTCGTATTCCCGGAGGTTACTAGCAGCTTCATTCACTGTTGGACCGTCTCTGTCTTTCCAGGTCAGTATTGCCAATGAGTTGGCACACGACGATGGTGCGTTCCGTACCAACTTCCACCACATAGGTCGTGTGCACTGGACCTCATCTGTATCTTTGGGTGACCGCTCATTGTCCAGGTCACCATAAATCACCTCCAACACAGCTAATTTCCTCAGGTACTGGATACCTCTCTCCATGGTGGTCCATTTCCCGGGGTGATATACAACATCTTCCTTGAAGAGATATCTTTCCTTTATAGCTGACAGGAGTCGCCTCCAGAGGCTGCGGGCTGGTTCCCCTTTTCCAATCGCTTTGTCAGTGCCCCCTTCCCTAGAAAGGGATCCCAACTGTTCAGCTTCCTTACCCTCTAATTCCAGGCTACTGGCCCCACTATCCCAGCATCGGAGCAGCCAGGTGACAATATGCGTGCCTGGACAATGGCTGAAATATTTTTGCATATCTCACAGCTCACTCAGGGATAGGGATCGGGTGGTTTCCGTCTTGTTTATGAGTTCTTCCTCTTCCTCTCCCTGTGACGGCCCTGCTCTTTCATCTTCCCTTTCTAAATGAGCTAACTTTCACTTCCAGGATTTCTTCTTATGTATAGGGGCGACTGATACTGACACGGGCTGGTTCCCTGGTTGAACCACATCATCTGTCTCAGGGGGGACTGGTGTGACCACAGTGCTTGTAACAGAGTTGTCCGGAGCAGCCGCAGTGCCTGTCACAAGGGGAATCAGAGCAGCCGCAGTGCCTGTTGCAGGGGAGGGTGGAGCAGCCACAGTGCCTATCGCAGGGGGGAATCAGAGCAGCCACAGTGCCTGTCATTTTGTCACCAGATCCTTGAGGGTTCTGAATAGTGTTGAACACGGTTCAGTAGGCATGGGCCAGACCCTAGCACATTGCAGTGATTTGTGTCTCCCTAGAATTGGCAGGGTGACAACATACTTTTTCCAAATATTCTACTAATTTTTCAGGATTCTGCACTTGTTCAGGGGTGAAGTTCCAGAACACTGGTGGTGCCCAGTAACTTAGGCCTTTGCCCATGCTATCCCACACACCCTGCCACTCATAACTATCTGGCCTTGGGCAGATCTCTGGATGATATTCTTAAATTGTTTACTAATCTTGGACAAGATTGAAACAGTATTCCCAAGCAATACCAATAGAAGTATCTTAACTACCCAAGGATGTTCAAGATGATACTGAAAAGTTATTGTAATGAAGGAGGAAACATTGTAGAAGAAAGTAGTAAAGGTACCATTCTGCATTTCCTCCATAAAAAACCTCTCAGAGGAAGAGGTATAATTGCGAATTGTCTCCATAAGGTGATACCCGACATACAATAACGGTTTCAGTGCAGCACTTAGATACCAAAATAAACCCAAGGTCACTGTTTTAATAACAAATCTCACAGGCAAAACATCACCAATTAAAGCAGAGCACAGCAAACTGCAAAAACGAACACTGATCTTTAACATGTACAGCAAAAAAATGAGCATGGTGCAGATCAGGTAAACCAATGCTGAGAACAGATGGATCAATATCGCGTCCCACAACTACTAACAGATCTAAATTCCTTAATACGCTCTGGTTAATCTGTTATTATCTCAAACCCTTCGTGCCCCATGTTGGGCGTCAAAAAGAACTTTTGTGGTTTAGCCCCAGCTGACAACTAAGCACCACGCAGCTGCTCACTCACTCCCCCCCGGTGGGATGGGGGAGAGAATCGGAAGAGCAAAAGTAAGAAAACTCGTGGGTTGAGAGAAGAACAGTTTAATAATTGAAATAAAATTAAAAAATTGTAATGAAAAGGAAAACAATGAGAGAGCGAGAGAGGAGCAAAACCCAAGGGAGGAAAAAAAATTTATATAACCACTCACCACCCACCAATCGACGCCCAGCCAGTCCCTGAGCAGCAACTGCTACTCCCCAGCCAACTCCCCCCAGTTCATATACTGGGCATGACGTCATATGGTATGGAATAGCCCTTTGGTCAGTTTGGATCAACTATCCTGGCTGTGCCCCCTCCCATTTTCTTGTGCACCTGGCAGAGCATGGGAAGCTGAAAAAGTCCTTGAGTAGTGCAAACACCGCTTAGCGACAGCCAAAACATCAGTGTGTTATCAATATTATTCTCATACTAAAATCCAAAACACAGCACTATACCAGCTACTAGGAAGAAAATTAACTCTATCCCAGCCAAAACCAGGACAGTCACACCTAGTAACTTTCTTGCTACTGATAGCACAGTGTGAGTGACTTCAGTGGATGAAACACTCCTGTCCTTCCTGAGCTGTATGATCTTCCATTTCCCTGGAATAGTCCTGAGAGTAAACACAAGCTTAAAAAACCAAAAATCAGTAAAAATGCAAATATTACATGGGCCAAGGCACAGAAATCTAATTTGCAATGCTGGGTTCATGAACGTTAGTCAGTTTACATCACTGAAAGATTTAGGCTAGGTCTGTACTTAAACTTATACCAGCAGAGCTGTCAGCTGTGAGCGCAGGGGTAAAACATCTCCAAAAACAGTGTAGCTGCTATATTTCAGGGCATGAGCTCCAGTAAAGGAAGGAATAAGGAGGACTCAGGTGTGGGTCAAGGATTACCTGGACATCATCTGCAGATCAGAGACAATGATGATGACTTTTAGGCATCCCCCAAAACTCAAAGCAAAGTCTTTGAAACTCAAAGAAAAAAAACAACCTGATATTAGGTGGCAGAAATGAAGCTGACTAAGTAGACTTGCTCTAAATTGGGTTTTCTCATTGATACCAAAAGGATTGGCTCTTCCCAGAAACCTGTGCTGAGCAGGAAACACGGCATTCAGTGGAGCTTGCTGCCCTGCATGGCTGTGGGTGTCTAATGTCACAAGGGCAGCTGCTACTTTAAATAGATATGAATGGCTTTGCTCTTGCTGAAAAATTGGAGTGGAAAGTGGCAGAAATAGAGCTTTGAGAATTCTGCTTTTAAACAGGAAAGAGTGCTTATATAGGAATCAATCCAGAGTGGGAAAACAATTTTTCTAAGTACTTTTTTTTCTTTTTAAAACTGTTTCTGGAAGCCTTTTTAGTTATAATTCCCGAACTGAGTTGGCAACAACAACTGCTTTTGTGATCTCTTCTGTTGCTTTTTTAAAAGATTTTTCTTTTTATTTTCTCATTATGGGGCAAAAAACCCCCAAAACCAAAAAACCCCACCCGTCTGAAGCAAGTTAGTTTGCATCCTGGTTCACAGAAATTGTCTATAGTCCTGACAATTAGCAATCTGTCGTCAGATCACAGATTAAGTATGATTTTAATTGGGAAGCTCCTGCCATCTTGTGGCAAGAACTTTCACCTTTCTTGAATCAAAAGCATTAAACTGGATACCTAGTACCTTTGTAGAACAAATGTATAGCTAAACAAACAGCAAGCAGGGAGACCAGACGCTTTGTTTGGTTTGCTTCGCTATTTGGGCATTAGCACTTGTAAATATTACTAGTATTTTAAAATAAGCATAATTTAAATAAATAGATAAGCTTATTTCAGCTTTTTTTTCTGCTTCCTCCATCTTTCTTTCCAACACATTACAGAAATTAATTCTGTGGAAGTAGAGTATTGAGCGAGGAGAACCTACAACAACTTTGGTATTTGTATAAAAAGTTGTTGACAAGAGTCATTGATGGGTGTCAGTGTAGTACTCATTTGTGTTCATCCTGCAAGGTATCTGCTTTCATTATTGCACTATTTGCTTTCAACTGTAGGAAAGATTCAGCTATAGCTTCCTTCTTAGTGACTACAAAGCTTTTGTGACATCTTGATGTGCTTCATGAAGCCTTTTCTCTCTTCAGAACATGGGAAAATAAAATGGCATCTATGAAGAGAAACATTCATCTTCATATTCTCCTGTTTTGCATTTGGTAATTGGTGTCAACTGATGTGGTTCTGGATGTACATATCCTGAGAGTATATGCCATCATCTGAACTGTTTTCACAGATGCTGGTCAAACTAGACTCGTGAAACTGTGGCAGTTTCAGCCACCCACAAGACAGAGTAACATGGGAAAAAAGGTTTTTACTGATTTGGTTCGTAACCTCTTTGATTTCCCAACCTTAGATACGCAAGGTCTTATCTGAGAAATATGTTGCAACCATGCTGATTTAAACAGATTAAAACAAGCAACGAACCTCCCATCACCACCCCCTCCAAGTGTGAACTCAATCCATTTTAGGACCTGAAACTAATACTGAGATCAGTAGAAGAAACAGATGGAATTTAATTTGCAATACTTAAGACTGCCCATATTGCTATTTTTATGCAAACAGAAATCTTGATATATGGGATTTCCTCTTCTAACATGTTCTAACAGTTTCTAATTAAAACATTGATGCCTGCGCTCAAGAAATGCCAAGTTGACAGTCTTGGAGATTGCAATCTTTACGTGCATGTAAGATACCAAGTTCGGATACTTGATAAGCAGCATCTATAATACTATGTTAATGTGGCTTGTCCCTAAGCCATTTCCCTGTATGTGGTTTTAAAGCTGATTCCCACAGAAAACTACATCCATGCCAAATGCTGGAGTGCTATTATGTAGGGTAGACGATGCCATGAGCTGGTAGAATATAAGGATTTTATGGAGAAACCAAATTGCAGTTAAAAATGGTTGCCACGATAGGCATCTGCATTTGCAGAGCCCTACTTTTCCAGCTGTAGTAATCTACAGTTTAGTCTGTGCTGGTTGTAAAAACACTAGTGCTTTGAATGTGTAAGTATTGAAATTAGTGAAGCTGCTCTGTGGCTGGAGCAAGCCTTCCTAGTGTGAAGAATAGTTCCAACACATAATGTTATCCCTGTGTGTCCTGACAGCAGCTGGTATTGCGTGTAAGTGCTGTAGTTGTTTTATAGCTTCTCAGCTTGCTCCAAAATATGTCTGAAGTGAATATAACATGATATAAACATAGGAATAGCTATTATCAGGGAGAGACAGCTGTGTAACAACATTCTGGACAATAAAGATAGCTTTCAGGATATTTATTAAGAGAACAGTCCTGCCAGATGGACTCTGCAGGAAGGACGTACATCACAAATGCCACATTATAAGAATTATTATACACAAACAGCTGCTAAGGCTCATCCAGGGCTATTGGAATAAAAGATAGAAGAAACCTGACTGTGAGCTAAAGGAAGAATTTGGCTTTTAGCAGCCTTAAAAATCAGTTACATTCTGAATCTGCAAAGAGGTGAGCTGTTAAAAGTCCAAGCAGGAGCTTAGTGGCTTAGCAGAAATTGTTCTTGAACAAGGAGTTGATGAGCTTAGTTTTCCTGGAAGCATGTGGAAACATAGAGTTTTAGGTAGGAATCAGAACAGAGATTAAACTTGACTTTGCAAGGAGAGAAAATTGAGAAAATAGGAAAAACAAATTGCATGCGATAATGGTTATGCCATATTACTTACTTTGGAAAAAGGGGATGAGAATTTGAAAAGTTGAAAATCAACAAGGAAACATGAGCTAGAACTAGACCACAAGTGGGAAAATGAATCTGAGCCTGTTATTTGCTGCCTTAAGTTAAATTTGGGAGATAGTTTCCTGTCATAGGCATAAAAATAGACCTGGCCTGGATCAAGCTTCAGTTTAGGTAGAAGATATATCCTAAAGAAAATATTTGTCTTTTCTCTTGATACTAAATTTGTATCATTTAGGGTTCTTTAGTCCACTTGAGTTGATGGTAAATGTTTATGAGTGAAGTTCACCAAATTAGCAATGTGCAGCAGAATTCCAAGTGATGTGGGGGTTTCTGTTTAAGTTTTCCAGTTGCTGGGAACTAGAGGATTGATGACAAACCTTTCTTCCAGTTAAGACATGAATTGCGCAACAGCTCTGTGGGAGTTTTGATTGTAAGACTTGGTTATTTCTCTGCAGTGGAATTGTAAACAAAAACATGATGCTCTTTTGGTTTTCTGTACAAAGTATGAAGTAAAATAAAAATTATGATAAGCAAACCTTACTTCTTGTGAAACTGCAGGATCATGTTTTTGCACATATTTCTTTGTTTCCAAACTGTCAGCTCCCACAAAGGGAGTGAAAAGTCCCAGTAGGTTCAGAGACATAAGTATCTTTGAAAAGGTCACCTGTAACTTGTGAGCATTTTGACCTTTACAAATATCACACAATGGCACTGTAAGCCCTGATTAAAATCCGGCAGGTATAGTAACAAGGGGTAGATATTTATTGGCTTAGGTATAGTCAATGTGGCAAAATTAGGTCAGCAGTAAGGTGCATACCTGTATCTGTGTTTACTGTAACTTCAAATTTAAGAGACTCTAAGAGCAGGTCAATAAGAGGATGAGAGGCAACCATCACAGATTGCAGCAAGGGAGATTCCAGTTGAATGTTATCTTTGGGGAAAAGAAAAAAAATCACCATGTGAATAAGCAAGCACTGGAAAAGGGGCCTGGAAAAGTTGTATAATATTTTTCCTTTAAGACATCAACCTGATCTAACTTTGAAGTTACTTTAGCTGGGATCAGGTGGCTGGACTAGATGACATCCCACCAGAAATCCCTTCCAACCTAAATTACTCTATGATGGGGGGCACCTATTTCTAAAACAATATAAGCAGAGCAATGTTAAACACATCATATGTTAGTGAGCAGATGCATGATGGGCTGCACAAACAGCCTGCCACAAGAGGGAGGAAATGGCAGATTTCGAACACTGCACAGCACAAGGCTTCTGGTTTCCCGGATGGGCGGTAGCTGAGCTGAAAGCTCTCTCACAGACCTTATATCTCTGAAAGGGGTAATCTCCAAATGCCTGTTGAGTGTGAAGCCTGTGTAAACTAAAGAAATAGAGGACGTTTCTTGGTTGCTGCTCTGATGTCAGGAGGACCTGGTGCTAAGCTTTAGCTGTTGCATCCAGCACAGTGGAATGTGGATTTTGACTCCGCTGCATTTTCCCTAAGAAGGTAACCTGCTCCAAGGAGCATTTAGATAAACAAGAAAAAGCTATAAATCTCATGTCAACTTCCACTTTTCAACTCTGCTCAGTCAGCATGGAAAAAAGCTGTGTGGGTTTTGTATTTTAAATGTTGTTTAAATTGGGGTGCCTAATATACCATGTTTTTAATTTTGTGTAGTGCTTGTAATACTCCTTCAACTTTCAAGAACTGATTTCTGAATGATGATATGCTTATGTGTCTTTTTTTTATGTAAACAGTTTCAAAGGCAAATGAGTCTTACTGTCAAAGTATAAAGGATATTTTGCATGAAACCTAGAAGGTACTTTTATAAAGCAAATCTATAGGAAATTCTTGTAGCTACCAAGAACAGCATTTTTGTACAAATACATGGAATGGAGATTTGGTAATGTATAGATAAGTGTAATTTCTGTTTGCAGTCGAACGGCTTGAAGAACATGTAGGTACACTTCCTGCTTAAAAATCTTTCTGAAAATCGCTGCGGACTTCATATTGATGGCAAAATAGTAAATATTTGGACCAAATTTACAATGTGTAGTAGTGTTTATAGCATCACAACAGTGTTATTGTGTGAACAAGGCTTGGTACTTTCTCATTAAGCATTTTGAAATGACAAATTATGTGGATTTCTGGAATAGCAGGTATACTGTACTATGCCACAGAGTACATTATAACCTATAAAATCTTAGCATTCCCTTTAGAGTCATTTTGTCAGGATATGGCAGAGTTCTAGAGATATAGGTTGCAGATCTGATCTGTATTTTGGTTTGAGGAATTTGAAACCAAAAAATGCCTGCAGAAACTAATTTGCTTTTGTGATGCCAGCTTGCCAGAATTGTGATGCTTGGGCAATTTTTTGACCTTTTCTTTTTAGCATTTTGCATGTTGAGCTGCCACAAACAAATTTAACATTTTCTAAATCAGAGATACAAGGATTTTTTTCACTGTGGTTACGAAGTCTGCACTTGTGATAAAAAGGTAAGTCTGTATTTGTGCTTTGACATTTGAGGGAAATCTCTATGGTTGCCACAAAGTGGAAAAAAACAACTTCTGATTGCTCTCTATGCTTTACAGTTCTGTAGAAGTGCTGTTTCGCTAAAGTTTTGGGTCTCACAATGCATGTATATTTCCGACGCATGTTTATGAAAGAAAAACTTATTCTCTAAGACTGTACTCCCATCTGAGGAAGGATTTCAAGGATGATTGTGTTTCCAGTAATTGTTGTTCCTCAAAATCTTTCATTTGCGTGCCATGACCAGAAGAAAACAAAGTGCTCTCTTTTAGATTGGAAAAATGTCGGCAGCACAAAAAAAAAAAAAAAAAAAGCAGTGCCCACGGTGTGTCTGTTTGAAAATGCTGTCTTTTTAACAGCTGTGAGGGAGAGGCAGATAAACTCCACTGTAGCACAAGTACTCAAATAGGCTTTCGTGTGCTGAAGCAAAGTTCATTACCTCCTGTGAGAGCAGTATTTCCACAGGCTGCATCCATTATGATTAAACTCGGTTAATACTCAGTAATGCTTATCCTTTTAGCTTTTGTCTGTCTCTCTCACTATTTTGTAGCATTGTTTTTTGAAAGGAGTATCCAAACATTTCCAGAATATTAGAGATATTTGGAACTGGGCAAAACCCTGCCAAAAAGAATGAGTCTGTCAGGAGTAGGGGCTGGAGGGGACATGGCTTGCACTGACCCTGATATGGAGAAGAGCACATGTTAAACAAGGGACAAGAGCATGGGGCAGGGGGCCCAAATGGGGTAACTAGGAGAAAGAGCATTCCTTTTATAGAATCTGCTGTCTATAGCTTTGAAACCTGTTGTGGTCCATACAGTAGGGACTACATTCACAGAGGGGAACCCTGGAGTAGTTTTTTGCTCAAGTCCATACGTGCTATTCAACAAGTTCTAGTTTGCATTCCAGGAAAGCAAGATCACTAGATCTGAGAAAGAAGAAACTGCACATTAACAAAGAAGCCAGCTGACTCCCTGCATTAAATGCTCATGGCCAGCCCTTCCACCGAGGTCAGCACTCTTAAGATGGACACAGTTTTGGCTGATAACATGTGGTCTGCTACAGTGCTATAGAAGTAGTTGTTATGCTGTTCTGGTTTGTTCTGCCTTTAGGAAATTATGCCATAAAGTGTATATGTCTTGAAGTTAAAAGAATTTCAGTAACTTAGGATTTCTGAGAAAATAGTCCTCATCATTAGTAATTAGATTTAAAAATGCATAGCGTTAGCAGAGCTCCTGTTTACTTCAAAATTACTGGATTCAGCAATTTGAATTTGTCAGAAAGTCTTAAAAACTGTGGACAGGAAAAAACAACGGTGAAGTAAAGGATGAGAACCTAATAGGAAAGAAATTCAGTAGTTGTCCTTTTCTTAAGGGAAGTTATGAGAAATCTTTCTGGAGTTAAAACATTTTTATCTGTAATAATAAAATTTGTTATGTAATTGTTTTAAAGGAGAAAGCAATTAATCTCCCACACTTCAGTTGTAAAGAAGTCTTGCCAACTGAGGTAATATTGCATCTGAAAAACTTGCAGTCTACATGTGCACTAGATAGCATGTGTAATATCCAAGGATCCACTTAAATTCAAGGCTGAAAGCTAAGAGTGACTTTATATATGGAAGTACTGTAATTGCCCCTAGTGGGTTCCTCTTTCCCAGGAAGTTTGGGACAAGCTGACCTGCTTGTTCCTTTCTCTTCCCTAGAGACCCTGAAATGCCTTCCAATCATTCCTGTATTTATTCCCTTTTATCCCTGTTCTAAGCAATTTAACAGCACCATGTTTTCTCATTGCTTGGTGGCACTTTATTGCACCTTTGCACAGTCAGGGAAGGAATAGCAGGTTGTAAATTATAAATTGTAATACCTGTGTATTGGGACAGCACTAAGGAGGTTTCTAAGCAGGGGAACATGTAAACCTGACATGATTCTGGGCTGGTGATAGCAAAAGGAATTTCAAGCAAAAATTGAGAAAGATTTGAAAGACTGTCTTATCGACAAAGTGAATTTCAAAGGGATTGGTATCTTTTCTTAAAAGCATACTTCATAGTATGATGCACGTGTTCTGTTCCTAGAAGTATGTTTAATATTTATGTATTACTAATTATGTTTAATTATTATTTAAGGAATAGGGAGAATCCATGCTTTTGCCAGCAATCAGCAAGGAAGTTTTTACCTAGGGTCCTGGTCAGCTTGTGCTGTCTGTGCTGTTGCAATGAAGCTGCTGCCATGGTCTGAGGTAGTTAATTCAGAGCTACACTAGGATTATCTGCATGAGCTCTCAGCATAACTGAACAGGGTGGGGAGGGGGATGAACCTTCTTCATTTTTCAGGATATGTTACTATTTTGAGCTGTGAGCTCTATTTTATTGCACTTTATATATTTGATTGGGCACAATAGTTCAACAAATTCAAGTCTCAGTGTAAGGGCTGTCATGAAGTTTTTTAGTAAAGAATAAGATGGAAAATAAGGACTTCAAATGGGATGAAAGGAATGCCATTCCTGAGATTTGCTGCACTTAAATAGCAGCTGTTTACTGAACCTTCTGCACTGACGTCTGGCCTGCCTGCTGGAAAGGAGAAGAGGGGCCAGGCAGCTTGCCCATACTTCCGAAGATGGTAAATGTCAGAAGCATGCAGAAAAACTTTCCTTTTCTACTGTGAAACTTTCCATTAAAATGTATCTATTTTAAAAGTGCAAACCTGCCTTGTTGCATCCTTATATGGCAGATATGGCCATCCTGCTTCATTATAGCTCTGTCCTCCCTGATATGGGAACACTCAGTGTAATGTATGCTTTCTCAGCATTCATGTCTTATTCATAGTAACTTCCTAGCTATTCATGAAGAGCTTGGAGAATGTAAACCAATGGTAGAAGCTAACTAGTATGAAGTAGTAAAGCTTTATTTCTGTAGCATGTGTCTGCAAAGACTCACTCTGTGCCTATTGCCGCTCCCCAGGGACTGTCATTGTTTATTTTCAGCTGCGGGTTGATGGCTTTTCTAAGCTTGATGCCCCAAAATTGCTGTGCTTATCCTGTGTGCAGAGGTATGGTGGGGGTGAAAAGCAGTTATGCTCTCAAGGACAGATGCAAAGGTAGATATGGAAAGAGACATTTTGGCTCTGAAGTGTAATGTGGAAGGAGATAGAGCTGCATTTCATACCTCCCTCCTTATCTCTTCCACACTCTATGTGTCTGTATGTTGCAAGCCTGTGATGTTTTGTGGAGCTGGAGTGGAGCTGAAAGTAAGAAGAAAGTTACCTCTTTGTGCTCATTGTCCCTTGTAGTGTTACACATATTTCTTTGGGACAGACTTTTGGTCTGTGGGAGACTCAGCTGCAGGGCCTAACTCAGAACTGAAGAGATGTATTTCAGTTCCTGCAGCAGCATCATGAGACTGCCTCTGGGTTTGTCCCATGGGGACTAATGGTGCACTTTGGTTTATGTACCCCAGGGCTGGGAAAGCGGAGCTTGGCAAGAGAAGTAGCAGGCTGTTGGGCCTGGTTTACTTCATATTCCCGCTGCATAGTACCTTTCAATTTTCTGCATGAGGTTAATTAAAATAAATCAACTGTAAGCAAACCGCTGCAGTTTTAAATGCATACAAGATTCCAGTAGGATTCTGTTTATCTTTTCTTTTTGGAATGTACCCTCTTGCATAAAAGGATTTTACTGAAAACAAGTAAGAGAAGGAAATCAAACACCATGTTATAGTAGCACAACACACAACAGAGCTCATACTTTGAACATGGATTTCACTGTACCTAGATAAAATGTGTAAGCCCATGTATCTGTGACCTGCCTCATTTTTTCCCAAATACATAATCTATAATTATTCAATTTCTTTGAGTAAAAGTAATAACAGAGGTCAACTTATTCAGCATTGACACATCACAGTTGTTTCCAGTTACAATTCAAATATTTTTCTGCTAAAGGCAGTATTACAAAAAAATTGATAGAAAATGACCCTCCCAATAAATTTTTCCCATATACAAATATAAAGCTGTGGCAATGAATAAAAGCAGAAAAATCTCCCTTCCAATCAGTCAACGTGGGAAAAACACAGAAGGTTCCCCTGGTTATCATGCAGACATGAGAGGAACAAGGGCTTCTGCTATCAGCTATGGTACGAATCCTGGACAAATTAAAGTATTGCCAGGGAGTCAGCTGTGCTCTGGTGAAGGACAGTCTGAGAGTATCATCCCAGTCTTGGAAGGTCTGGTCCTTGTTCTGACCACAGGGGAAGTAGTTGGGCCTGCAGGAAACCATTCCCATAAGAAAAGCCAGATGCATAGACTTATGGTAATCGATTTACATCATATTGTCCTAAGGGCCTAGCCAAAACCTCTTAATTTTTGTACACATGAGAAGAAACTTGGAGTCAATCACTTCTGTTATGTTTGTTAATGAGTGAGAACATAGACTGTTAAGCATCATTGAAGGACGAATCTATTTCTAGAGTGCTTTCCTCTATGTAGCATTAGACCTCTGTACTTCACAAAAACTCTCAATGCCATTCCTTACATCATGTTTTTCTTGTAGGAAACATTAAGGGGCAAAAGTTATTAATTTTCTTTAATACCAGAGTTACAGCTCCTCTGGTATTGTATTCATATTGGATCTTCATTTGTGCCTGCATACTACTGTGTTTATTCAGCTGTCCTAGAACTTCTTTCTGAGACCACTTCAGGGCTGATTTTAAACCTGCTTCTCTATCTACGCTCCCTTTTGTATAAGCTTGTATGTTCCTACTGTTCAAAAGTACTTCTTGCCAGATGGTCCCACAATTTAATGCATTCCCAAATCTTGTGAAACATAAAGGGCCTGAGCCAGTTTCTCAAAAGAGGAACCTTAGGAGTTTTTGTCAAAGTTAAAGGATTTTTTTAGAATAGCACTTCATACTTTTCTAAACACAAGTTGTGAGGTAATTTCGTAATTATTTTGATTTAGAGATAAAATACATGCAAAATGGATTATTTTTTATTTCAAAATATCTTAATTGCACAGCTTAATTAAACTTATACTGGCTTATTAAATATGATTCCTTTACAAACGTGTTTACATTTTATCAGGCATAGGCAGGGCAAATAAGTCAGTTAACTTTTCCTTTGATTTACACTCTGCATATTGCAGGTGACAGGAAAATGGTTTAATATATAGGCTGGAAATATAAGAATCTTAATAATATGATTTTCACTGTGCTGCTTTTCAATATCCTGGTTACAGGCCTACTTTTATTTTGGCTTTGATTTTTATAATCAAAATGTTCTAGTAAGGGGAAGAAAGAAATGTGTTTAGAACAGGATGCCATCAGCAGGTAATCTGCTTAGCGTGACTTGAATTTGCTTCCAATGCCACCATCACCTATGGATCTTCCTTGAGACATCTGTGACTTTATTCATGAATATGAATATTGTCTTTATATCAGGAAACCATTTCCTGGGCTTATGTCCACCTCCTGTTGCTTTAGAAAATTTGCTTAAAGACAAGAGAAGCACAGCATGCAGGCAAGGTGAATTGCCTTGTAATTTTATCATATCTTGGATATTTGCTATTTGTTTTTACCTCTGCAGACAAGGAATACATAAAAACAACTTCCTTTATTAGTAAAAACAAACTTTTGTGCTGCCAGAAGAAAGTTTATAAATGTAAACTTTACTGACTCATAGTGGAAAACAAATGAAAAGTCAATGTTATTTTTCTTTTTTTTTTGTTGTCTTTTGGAAAAATTTGAGCATTGGCTCTGCAATATCAGAACTCTAGCCAAACTTTTTTGATTTGAAAGAATTCACAGGGCACATGCATCTAATTAGGATGTCACTCCAATGAATGAAGGAGGGGACTGCTCCTCAGCTTTATAGTTAATGCTGCCAGTAACTCTGAACGTGGGGGGAAAAAAAACCCCAACCTTTTCCCTGAAAAGGTATTTTCACCTTCTAGCAGATCTTATATTTACTTTACAGAGAACAGGAGGTATTTCTAATCTGTTAGTAAAAATGCTTTTTGAGTGACACCTGAAAGGCTGTTGTCCAAGTGTTTGAGTACTATATTTTAAAAAAGAGCAGAGGGTGCTTGGATTACCCTTGAAGTTGCTGTCATACCCATTTCCTTATGGAAATAAAGTGACCCTTTCAAGTTTGGCACATATTGTCCTTGCTAAGGTATGGAAAAGTGTTGGATTTCAATAGCTTTCCTCTGAAAATACTCTGACATGCTGTGTGTTTTAACAATACAGTTTACTCAGAAGAAGCTGATGTTTGGAATTTCTCAAAAACAGTTTCAGTGTTCGTTTCAGTGTGAGGTTTCCCAAATAATGAGAACAAACCAGTTAATGTAATGAGAAAACTATCTTGTTATGCTGTTTTGGGAGCTGCTTTTTGGGAGATGTCAGTCCAGAGTCCATCAGGCTCACCTTGCCAGCTCTGACTGAGGAGTTGGTTCCCTTCAGCAGTCAGCTGGTGGCAGCAGCAGAGTTTAAGGAGTGGTTATATGTGCAAAAACACAATAGCCAGAGACCTTAAAATCTTTGGGAGAAGGTAGCTGTTTTACAGTTTCTGCTGCTATCTTCCCTTCTGTTTATTATTCTCTTTCTTTCTTTCCTCCTGCAGAATTCACCCCAGTCTTACCAGAAGGAGAGGCATTTCGGCTCTGCCTATACTATTAAGCCTACAACCTCCGCAGACTTGAAATTTTGCTGTTTCATTGTCATCAGCGAATAATTGTGGTATCTCTTTGCTTTAGCAAACTGGAAAATGGAAATGAAGAGAAATACAACAAAGTTGTTGCTGTGGCTGTTGATGTTCTTCTCTGATACTGTGCCATTCAGCTATGAGAAATCAATGAGAGAGCGAGCTATTGAGCTGATGCAAGATGCACGTTTAATCGATGGGTATATAAAATATGTTCAACTAAACCCTCTTTGTGAATCTTGACAAGTGAGGAGGAAATGCCAAAGTGTGTTTGGATCAGGAGAGACAAAGGCTGTTACTAGCACATAGCAGTCAGTTACTGTTGCAGTGATTTATCCAGAAGGAATTTTGGTTCAGAGGGTACTTAATATAGGATCGGGTTATTCTAAATGCATTTGTGATTTTCTGATCAGGTTTTGCCACTTATTTATTGTTTCCCTTTACATAATATCCTTGTCTCCTTCCTATAATTTAATGGCATCTTTCATTAGCAATTACTTCTGTGCAGAGGTAGAAAGCAGGCATCATACCTTGAAAGGGTACTCTTACAACTTGAAGGAATTATGTCTGTGATGAGTGTATTTTGACCTGGGAACACAAACACTGATTATTCTAGCAAAGGCAGCACTGATTATTCTACGACAAGTACTTGCTTCTGAGGAGCGTGGCGGCTGATTTCAGTTCTTCCATTGCTTCAGAAACAATAGGGAGAAAACTAGATAGAGAAACACAACAGCTATAAATATAGGAGAAGCAAAAAAAGTTTCTTGCTGTCCTAATTAAGAAATAAGGCTTGTTTGCAAAAGAAGGGCGACTTTTAAGCCTATGTTACTGCAAGGATTATTGGCAACTAATGGTCTAAGGGACTATGAACAGTGGAAGAAATTATGTTTGGGTTAGAAGGGGAACAAATTATTTCTATCATAAGCCCTATTTGTTTTCAATTCTAGCCACAATGACTTTGTACTGCGACTGAGAATATTTTACCAAAATAGACTCAGTACTGTCAACTTAAGAGAACTCAAGAAGACCCACACAAACCTTGCGAAACTTCAGGCTGGTTATGTGGGAGCTCAGGTATGTACTGCCATGGCTGTGAGCCTGAGAACATGTTTTTACATTTGCCTCCTTCCCAATCACACAAGTACTCCTGGCCTTGGTTTTCACTCTTTCTGTTAAAAAAGAAAAAACAATGAAACTAAAAAGCCACAGACACTTTTCCATAACATTTGTGTTTCAAAAGTTTGTGTTTTATAATCCAGGTACCCTTAACCAAAACAGCAGCATGGTTTTATGATAAATAAGTTATAGTAAACTTACATATGCTTTCCTGCATGTAATGTGGAGTAGCTGAGTGTGTCAGGAGGATTTAATCATGTCTGGAGTAGATGCTTTTGCCTTGCATCGTAACTCTTCCTTTGGGGGAAAAACTATAGTGGCAACTCCCTTGTAAACTGTAGGAAATAATTTTGGTTTGTGCTCATGAACTTCACTATTAGCAAATGAAAGTTTCCAAGTTGAAACACAAGTTATCTAGTTTACTTGTCAATGTCTCTTTCAGTTTTGGTCAGTGTATGTTCTTTGCAGCGCTCAGAACAAGGATGCTGTGCGTCTAACCTTAGAGCAAATTGATGTTGTCAAGAGGATGTGTAACAGCTATGAAGAGCTTGAACTTGTGACAACTTCCCAAGGTGACGCTCTTTCTTGTAACAGAAATTTTTTAAATGTGGTTGCAGGAGTTATGTGCAAAAGACAGAGAGCTGCAAGCAGGCAAATTATCCTGGTTTAAAGAGTAACTTTAACTTCAGTTTCTCCACTGAACCACAATAACTGACTCTGTGCACAGTCCTGGCCCACTGTAGTCATGAGAAAATTTGCCATATAAACATGCACTAGTATAAGCTCCTGTTCTATGAAAATGTCAGTATTATTGCTTGCAATTTACAATAACAATTGTTGCTCAGTAGTGCTGGCTTCTTATCTGTCATGAAATTACTTTGGAATTATCTTCCTTTGTTGTTTCTAGGTATCTCTGACAGTAGAAGGATAGCATGTTTGATTGGAATAGAAGGTGGTCACTCCATTGACAGCAGTTTGGCAACATTGAGGATGTATTATGACCTGGGTGTTCGTTACATGACTTTAACACATTCCTGCAATACGCCTTGGTAACTAATGTGCATGTTTTTGTGTGACTGTCTAATGCAAAGTTGTGGCAGCTCCAAGATGGGGAAAATACGGATTCAGACACAGAGTTCACCTGTGAAAGACTCTGAACCAAGTCAAGGATGATAGGTTGTTGGGGTAAATCACTTGCCATGTGTCAAGTGGGAGACTGAAGGATCTGTTATGTAGTGCTTGTTATGCTGACAATTTGGGAACTTTTAAATCTTGTTAACAACGCAAAGATGGTAAAATTGCTAACCCCTTTGCTTTATTAGGAAAGTTACATAGGGCAAAACAGGCCAAAAAAAAAAAAGTACTAAAAATGCATATGATGTAGATAAAAGAGGGTAAATGCTATGTAAGAACTCAGCAGTCAGCAGCCTTCAATGCTGTCCTGTCTGGCCAGCTCAAAAGTGCAGGTCCCATATGCAGCTACAGAGACAGGTACTTAGCTCCTGTATCAGAATATTAGCACCTACTCTTTGCTGGATTGACAAAATTCCTTTTTGTACTGACTCAGGGAAAGGGGAATTTTGTGCAGAGAGGGCTGAAAAGCAGGCTCTCTGGCTGACAGGTAACTGACATTTCAGTGTATCTTTGTTCTCTGATGAATGTTTGTTTAATTAGAAAATTTCTGACAAGCATCTCTTTGCTTGTCTTGTATTGCTTCACAAACATACAACAGTACTGAACCTGAAGGCATAACATCCAGAAAACAGTTGTGAACATAAAAAGCACTGTGTGAACAAGATACATGTTACATAGCTCATTATCCCTACATGTGGCTGTGTGACATGGTAATGATTGTTATTGTGTGTAGCATAAGAAGTTTCAGTTGCTGATATTGTAGTCTCCAGAATAATATTATGTTTTTCCTCCCTCACTCCCCTTTTTAAGGTCTGAATCGTCATCTAAAGGAATACACAACTTTTATCCTAGTGTTACTGGTCTTACTGCATTTGGCCAAGTAAGGATCTCTTTCGAATGCTAATCTAAGCAATCTCTCATGCAACTAACAACTTCTGGCCTTATCTTTTCAAAAGCAACTTGACGTTAAAAATTAATTACTGGGAGTTCTTGATAGTTAGGAGGTGATCAGGATTCAGTCAAACCAAATTCCCTGTGATGTTCTGTAGGGTAAAAGAAGCACTAGATTTAATTATAACAATTGTTTTAATACAGATCAGATGTATGAATATGTGGAATATGTGGAAGTAGTGGGATGTGAATAGCAGTTCAAATTACTTACTTTGGATTGACTAAGTTTTCGAAGTTTTGAGCATGTGGTGGTGTGCTAGTTATTTGTGAGTGAATAAATTACTATTAAATTAATAGGTAAATAGAAAGCCATACAGGCACAGCATGTTTATGACTAGCTGACAGCTGCAGAATTTATCTGTCTGTTTACATATGTCAGCTAAATGGTTTCCTTTAAGGAAACTTAATACTGACACTGTTGTCTGTAAATCTGTTTTAGGAAGTGGTAAAGGAGATGAATCGCCTGGGTATGCTGATAGATTTATCTCATACTTCATATTCCACAGCAAAAGCTGCACTGAATATCTCAAAAGCACCAGTAATTTTCAGCCATTCGTCAGCATTTTCTGTTTGTAATCACTCAAGAAATGTTCCTGATGATATCCTCCAGCAACTGGTGAGCGATATAGTTTTTGGGTTTGGTTTTCTTGTTTTTTGGGGGTTTTTGTTTGTTTGGTTTTGTTGGTTTTGGTTTTCTGTTTTTTTTGTTGTTGTTGTCATTTTTTGTTGGGTTTTTTTTTAATGGCAATGTTTGGCTAGTCTGAAGCAAACTTGTGCATTCAAGTCTTCGTGTTTACTTTTCACCTTCTCATCTCTGAATTGGATTTGTAAGCAGATCCTTGAGCAGCAAGTTACACATTCGCTTCTGAGACATTTTCTTTGGGTTGTGTTTTGCCTTTGGCTACAAAAATGAAGTGTTTGCAAATACTTTGAAATTCCGGTTGAGTTTTTTTGACGTAGTCACTGGACTTCTGCTGATTCAGGCTACGTGAGATTATAATGAATCCAGGTTAAAGGACAGAGAGGCAAAGCCTTGTGTTGCCATCTGAGCTTTTACTTGTAGAGTGTTGTTATGATCACTGATGGATGGATGTAGAAGAATCTATATGAGATGCCCATGAGGTTTGTAGAACACACGAGTGTCCACTCATCACGTGTCTCTTCATATCTTTCAGAAAAAGAACAAGGGAATTATCTTGGTGACTTTCAATGCAGATGTACTGGCCTGTGGCAGAAAAGTTGTTAATGTTTCTACCCTTGCAGGTTTGAAGTTAATACACTGTAGCTTTTGTGGGTGACTTCTATGAATTTCCTCGTGTCTGCGTCATTTTTGAGATCATGTAAATTGTACTGCTTTTTTATTCCCTTCCACACCTTACCCCAGCTCTAGGTATTTTTGGAGCTAATATTCATTAAAAAATAACAAGAGGTACAAGGTGTAGATGGAGGACATGATGCTCCCAAATGGAGCCAAGAACCATTAACCCCAAAGTAGTTGTTACTTTCTGGAAAACATCTTAAACCTTTGTAATTAAGAGTGGAAAACATAGGTATGTAATGGGTAATGAAAAATTTGTTGGTATATGTGGGCTACTTTTTGGGAATTAACATGCTGTTATGATCGTGTCTTTTTCCTCATTTGCATCTCATCAGTGTAGCTGTTATTTTGAAGATTGCTGCGTGATGTGCTTAATAACAGATAACATCTAGTTAAGCATCAGTAAATATCCAGAATACATCAACTGCATTATTAAATTTTAACCTGTATTATCAGGATGTCTTTTGACTTTTTTTTAAAAGGATTTGATTAAGAATCCATGATTAAGGAGCATAGTTGCCTAGTGCCAATATGTCTGAACTGTATTATTTCTCCTTGCTAGATGCTTAGATACTGTTTTCTTTGATATTTTCTTTCAGATCATTTTGACCACATAAAGAAAATTGCAGGTTCAGAATCAATAGGAATTGGTGGTGACTACGATGGAGTGGAACGGTTAGTAAAATTGTACAAACATTGACATCTGCTCCTTAAGTTATGATGGTTCTGATTCCTTTGGGGGAAAAAAGAAGGCAGACTAAAAGAGTTGTAGCAAGTTGTCTTGTGATGAGTACTAAAACAAGTTTTATGAAAGAGGGGCACAATGATTCCTTTTTAGAACTGTATGAAGCAGTGCTACAAATGTGGAAACGGATCCTAATGCCCTGTGAACTCTGCAATTGTGTGTTCTAGGCAGTGGTTTGCGCATACAAAAACAGTGATAGAGGATGCTTTCCTCCAGAAGCCAAAGATGAATGATGGAAAAGCTGCCTCAGCCTTTAGATGGTGAATGGGGTAGCCCAGGGAGATGCTGCAAAACTCTTTCCTCCACTATTACTTTCTAGTGTGGAAAGTCCAAAGTGTTTTGGGGCTGTGAAACCACTCCTGCTTTTGGGACTTGGGAAGTGTTTGAGGCAAGCAGAGCATGGTGAACCGCCTACAACATAACTTCTCCTGCTCAGTCCTGGGCTAGTGTTGTTACAGCACAGGAAATAAATGCAGATTGGGTGGCATTTGTTGGCATAACCCTAAACCTTTTTTTGCTTTTTATCTTTCTGTTGAATCTTCATCTCCTTTTTTTTTTTTTTTCTGGGCTCAGACACACTTGGGTATGGAAGTCACAGTCAGACTCACATCTGTAAAGTAAGACCACAAAAACAGTGTGTCAGCTCCCATGAGTGTTAGCTAATCATAGCTCTGAAACTATAATCTCCAAAATAAAAACACAGTTTGCAACAAAAGGACACGTTTTATTGCATGCATTTTCACAAAGACCATCAGTTTAATTGGTGGTGGAGTTGTTAAGGTCCTAAATCCTGGTAGGAAGTAATGGCACAGATTTCTTGAGATATGCTTATCACCACACCTCCACAGAAGAGAAAAATAACAGAAAATGTATTTCAAAACAAAGTCAAAGACTCATGGAAATACAATTTAAAACTGCTGTTTAAGGCAGGTTTTGCAGCTTCTTACTTCTAATTCCTTTTTATTCTGATAAGAATTAGCACAAGACATAGGTCAATTTTGCTTATTGTAATTTCTTCAGTAGAGGGTTCTGAATAGCTTTCTTTTCACTGCCTAAACTGCTGAATTCAAAACAATATTATTATTCTAATTGTATTTTCTTTGGAAAAATGACTTTGTAAACAACAGACTACACAAAATTACCTGCAACTCCTTAGCTCATCATGTGTTTGCAGGTTCCCTTTTGTTCTCAGTTACACAAGTGGATTGCACCAACTCCATCTGTGATGCAACTGTTTCCTCTTACTCTAAAGGCCAGATATAAAGAGTGGATTAATGCATACATGAGTTTGTTGGGTTTTTTTTTCTTTTGTTTTGTTTTAATATCCTCCATGCTGTTGTTCTGCCTATACACAAGTGCATCTTCATCCAGAATACACAGTTTTGTTCTGCTAATGGGATCCTCTGTACAGAAAAAGCCTTTCATTGTGTCCCAGTCTCGCTTCTGTTTATGTCAGTTGAATTCTTAATTATTTTTTTTAACTTCTCAGAGGAAGAATTGGGTCCAAAGTGAACTCATTCCAAAAGTGAATATGCGAAAAAGACTAATTAAAAATCTTTTTCTACATTTTTTCAGTGATGTGTGTTGAATGTTCTTGTATGACTCTTGCCAACAGTTTCCCTGAGGGATTGGAAGACGTTTCTAAATACCCTTCTTTGATTGAGGAACTTCTTAGAAGAGGATGGAATGAAACTGAACTGAGAGGAGTCTTAAGGGAGAACTTTCTCCGTGTCTTCAGGGAAGTGGAAAATGTAAGATTAAAAACTAAACTGAATCTTGATTCTTACTAAGAGGGAGAGAGGAACTGTTGGTGCCTTGCTGCCTTTTTTTTTTTCCCCCCTTCCCCCTGCAATGAGAGAGCTATAAGGGAATGTAAACACTTAATGCAATAATTCCAAATGCTGGGAAAGAATCCAAGATGGCAAGAGAGTGTTAGCAGAATAAAGGCAAGTGAGAGAGAGTGGACAGAGCTCTTTGGAACTTTTTCTCTCTGGTAATCTGGTAAGTACACATCACTGACTTCTAAATAGAATCGCTTCATGGTTTGGAGAAACTGCGGACGTACTAGCGTCACAGTCTGGCTGTGTTTGCTGGTGCAGTAAGGAATGCTGACTCCTGCTAATCAATTTAATTCTTGTCATGGGATTGGGCTGCTATCCAAAAGGCTCCTGCCATGACCAGATCACTAACAAGCCATAAACATAACAACTAGATCACAAAGAGCTTTAAGTGTAAATGGTAGAAATTAGTCCAGAAGGATGAGGGAAGGAGAGAGACTGTGTGAGAGTAAGGACCCCCTATATGGTAACTTTTTCAAAAGCCTCTGTTGAAACTGGCAAACTGCTTGCCTCCTACTGTTTTTATTTACAAGGATAAGTAAGTAGATATTATACAGAAAGCCTTATAGACAACTTATGTTTCACAGTGATCTTTCTTCTAGTTGCCTTTTTGGGGTGTGTTAGATGAACAGAAATCAGGGAATTTTGTACTGTTCCAGTTAATCTGCCAAAATATCTACCTAATGCTGAATTGCACATGTGGCAGACTGACATTATGAAGAGGTTGAAATTAATCACACCTAACTGATCTGTGAGATTTAGTAATTTTTTTCCTTCTAAATTAGAGATGTTTGAAGTGCTGTCTTGAGACTGTGAGCTGACTTTGGGGAAGAAAGCTCATGAGTTTTTTTGCTTAAGTTAAAGCATCCATATGTGGAGGGAGCCAGACCTGTTACTCTTGCATGTAATGTATCTGTACTGAATTCTGGGAAGTGTTTCATAGGAATGCAAACATCAGGATAATGATGTTGATTTCCTCACATTCAGATGTGTTTTTGCAGTACAGTTTGAGGTGCTTCACTTGAAATAGTATTGAATTTGCTAGCTGCATAAAGCCTTTTGCTGTTGTGCCAGTCTGGCTTTCAGGGCAACCTTTTGAATTTTTCTAGGTGCGGAACATTAGTGGACTAATGGATGTAGGTGAAAGTGAAATTCCACAAGAAGAAGTAGAAAATTCCTGTCGCCTAGACCTACGTAATCATCGGCTTCAGACAGCCAGGTCCTTTGGATTTCCTTCTGTTGTACAACCTTTTAGTCTGACACTTGTAATTGTATCATATTTAATACTGTATTATGAATCATAAGACCTATGGAGTCTAGAGAGAGCTATATGGAGTAATCTGCAATGCAACTAGTTATCTTTTTTGGGTTTTGTTAATGTAAAGCTATGCTAAATTTTTTTATATTATTTCTATAAATTCACCTGTGTACTTGAAAATTAATGTAGATTTTAAATGTTGTAGCAAAAGCATTTAGAATTTGAAGTGATAAATTCTGTGTCATCTTGGCTATACCAGGACCAACACTGATAATGGAAATTATTCACATCTAATGAATACATTCTCTAATACATGACACATGGTTTTGGTACACATATTGTGGCACTTGGTATAAATACTGGAGTCCAGAATCAGCAGTTCCACACAGGAACTAGAGAATATGATTAAGACAGCTGTGCTGATATGTTTTCAGATATTACTTCTTGTTAAATCGTACAACTTTCATAATCAGTCAATGGCTTAATCAGAGAAAAGCACCCCCCTGGTATATGTAAAAGAGTGTATTTTTGTTTTGTGGTTTGTTTTTTTTTTAAGACAACAAGATGGATGACATGGCTATTTCAGTTCGGATTCCATGCCTACCACTAGTGTTAGGGATCCATCCTGCCATACTAAACTCTTATTTTTGAACCCTGAGCAGGACAGTGGGCAACTGGAGAGTTACTGAAGGGTGGAGGTAGGTGTCTTGCACTCAGGTACAGGTGACCAGGCAATGTTGTAGATACTTTTCTATAATTCAGGGACTGCAGTTTGCTGCATGTTCATGAAGCTGGGAGCAAGAATAAGCCAGGACAAAGCAGGAATTCTGGCTACTCAGAAGGTGAGATCTTGTTCTGATATTTTTATTGCAGTCTGAACAGTATAAAATGAGTATTTAAATAAAAATTTTGTTAGAATGCTCCACAGCTTTGTGGAAATCTTTTTCACATTTAAACAATGATCCTTCTAATAACAAGTTTCATTATTTTATTTTTATTCTAGCTGGCTAAAATCAGACCATTGTCAAAGGATTCATAGGCATGAGATTAGAAAGAAATCTTTATAAATCTTCTGTTGTTACAGCCTTTGGAACACATTTTCAAATACAAAAGGTATGTGAGGTTAGAGGCTACTGTTATACAGAAGAGCATATAGGCCTATTTTGGTAGGCTAATATGGCTCAAACCTGGAATTTTAATCAAATATCCTGAGATTCATGATGAAATTGTAAGATGGCAGCACTACATCTTTGTAGGGTCATTTCCCAGTGCTTGCTAGTAAATGCCTTCTCATGATACTTGCTGTTAATTGTGATTTTTATTTCATGATATATGCTTTTATTTACTGATATGACATTTACAGAATTTAGCCTTATTATAGAATAAAAGAAAAGTCCTGTAATTGATCTAAGGACAGCATTTGTAAACACACAAAGTATTTAACAACTGAAAGACAAGGCTAAGCATGAAAAGAATGGAAACAGCAAGTCAGTTGTTTTCTGGAGTCACTTGAGACTGTTCCTGCCATCCATTTCTGCATTCCATGTACAAGTAGGGTTTCTGGAAGAAGACTGTTCTGTTACTGCTTCAAAATGAAGCTTTATTAATTCTCCTGATAAGGTGGTCTCCTTGACAAGTATATTCTGAATATACTACTGCCACTTACTGAATTCTTTACAAATCACGTTGAATAATCTTGTTGCATACAAGCCAAGTTTTTAAGAACAGTTTTCAATAAATACTGATCCTGGTTATGCATCTACAATGGGGAATTACTGCACTGACTCAGAAGTCTTGCCTTCCTGATACTGCTTGACTGGCATCAGAACTTGTTTTACTGGTAAAATGATTAATTCAATAGGGCAAATATTTACTTCCCATCAGTACTTCTGCTCATAGCTTCATAACCCATTGGAAAACTGCCATCCATGGTCTCTTTTCACAGAATTAGTACTGTGATAGTAACTTCATTACATATTTGAAATGTAAGATGCTTCCTTATTCCTTCCAGCCTTTTTCTTTCTACTGTGTTGTCACTTTCCTGCCTGCTAATTTCTACTTTTTTTTCCATACCACAGCGGATTAAAAATATATTCCTTTTCTTAAAGATATGGACAATACTTTTATATGACTGATTCCACCATGCCATAGATATTGGTCGTTTATTTCCTTGTTTTATCTATAGTGTATTGCACTTACTTGTTTGGCTGCTTTGTGCAATGAATAATTTGTAACCTTGTGGCAAAACATATATATGAAATTTAATAAAACATTGTTTAAAATTGTGGAATACTGGTGTAATGGATACTGGTGTAATCTCACAAAACAATATAAATGTTCAGAACTCCAGGAAACCCTGAAAGGACCATGCAACTCTGCTGCAGAAGGAAGGCCAGGGTATCATGAGGGTTCTGGGTCCGCTCTTCACAGGGAAGGTAGCCTCCCCCATGGCAGGCAGGAGAAAGTCAGGTAGGTTTAACCCTAGAGCATCCTGGATGTAGGCAGTCAGCCTCATCATCACTCAGATACCACCTAACCTGTAAAGAAGTCCAAGCAAGTGCCTATGGAAAGGGAACATGGATGACTCGGTCATTGCAGTGAGTCCATGATGACAGTGTTACCTGCAGCAAATCACTTGGTCAAGCAAGTCAAGTCATAGAGAACAAGGCTTATGGGGAACTAGACAGGTTCCCTGCACCAAGGTTAGGATAATCTCTACTTCACAGCATTTCTGACAGATATGTGATGACCTAGAAGTCGCTTTTTCCATTACTAGTTACAATGTTAATTCAGAATGCTTCAAATAAGCTGCTTGTGTGAAACCAACATCAGACTGCAAAATCATCAAGCAAGAAATGGAATCTTGTGCATTGTGCAATAATTATGCACATGGTATCTAGTTTATGTAATAGATGCAGTTAGTTTATTTTTCTTAAATGATCAAAATCAGACAGCCTGAAACATGGTAGAAAGTCATCTCGTTTCAAAAATCATGCAAGATATGGCTGTGACTGCTGTCAGAAAAACTATTGTGACCCTTCAGTCTGAGTGCTAGTGTCTCCAGTCCTACTGACAGCAGCTTGTAGTAGTAGTCACAACACTGCATTTCCAACAGCTCAAGCATAAAATGATTGTGCTCTGATTTCTGCCTCCCAATGGAGAGGATAATTCATCCTGAAATTGAATGCCTTTGCCCTGCACTAATTAATAAGAGCAATTTGCATTGGTAATTTGAAATGCATGCTAGCTCAACTGACAGATTCTATTATGGCTAGCGGTATCAATGAAGTACAAGATATAATTGAGATACCAACTTGTAATAAGTTTTGTTGGCTGCCAAATGGAAGAATGCAAATCATTATTTACCTCTTCTAAATAATGAGTTGTGCTAACACGAATTCTGAAAATAGTTATTACTATTTCTGTAAATCTCAAAATCGATTTACTATGAAGTACTTTAGGCTGATTTTCTAAATAAACCCCAAACTTCAAGGCATCTTTAACAATCCAAGGCTCATGCTTTCACATGTGTAATATGAACAGCCAAAAACTACAGACATAATATTGATGCAAACTATTGATTTGATTCTAAAAGGTTGATGCCAGTGCCCTTCCCCCAGTACTATCCTTTTCCAGACTAATGGACTGTAGCATCACAGGAATAAAGAACTTCAATTCTCACTTGTCTCATCTGGGTACGTGGTGATGCTAGACACCAAGCCTAAAAAGTCTGTTGCTGGTCTAACATATACAGCTGATCTGTTGCGTAAAATCTGAGTAGTTCAGTTCATGTATCTAACTTCTACTCAGCAGCTGACTCGTTTGGGCCACGGAAGGTCTTTTGCATGTTTTACATTGGATATGGACTATTGAACTGTGCCGGTGCTTAACATCTGCATTCCTTCTTGCATATCATTAAGCTGCTCAAGCAATATGCCAGCATATTGCTATTTTTCAAGGTCAGTAAACATCATGCATTAAGTCTAACCACCTATATAAATATAAGTTTATTAACTTCTGTTTGATCTTAAACATAAGGTTCAGTGAGCATCTGCACCACAGAATCAACTTTGAAAAGCCGGGTATCACTGCATCTCCATCACCTTTCTGGAATAACGTATGTATGTAGCAGTTTATGCCAGTGTCAACTTTGGCTGCTGCAGTCCTAACCTGTTTCTTGGCTGCATGTTGTGTCCCCTGTCCCTTGTGATAGCACTGGTGTTTGTGTAACTATACGGTAAGCTGGTTCAGGGAGCTGCTCTAGCTGAAAACTGTTTTCCTCCCTCAAAAAAGGAGTTTCCTGCTGATCATGTCAGTGATTGGGTTAACCATGTTCAGTGTTAGTGGAGGGGAGGAGCAGAAAAGCAGTGAGACTGCAGCAACTTGGATTTCTTCCATTTGCTATTGAAAGCAGCAGCTCCTCTGTTCACTCATCTCTGGACTTATGCATATGGAAATGATTGAATTGCTTCAAATTCTGAAAATTTAACATGTCTAAACTACAAAAAATTAAATAACTAGGAGATTCTTCCCACTAACAGTGGCTTTCATTTATTCTTAGGAGTTGTTGGATTTAACTCGCAGACCCAGAGCAGTATGTTAGTGGATCTGCTGAACTGTTTTCAGGACAGACTGCAATGCTGGATAACCCTTCTTGGAGCATTTTGGAAGGCTTGAGTCAGTATTTCAAGAATTTTTTTTTTTTAATCTGGTCTTGATTTTTGTCTTGATATCTTACCTACAAACCTTACATCTACGTAGAACAACTTGAGATGGTGGTGGGTGTTTGGTGCTCCTATAATTTTTCTTTTTTTATCTTTTGAAACCAGAGAAATGGAAAAGCTTTTACTAACCTTCATATTTATTTATAAGTTCATTATGTAATTTCTGTCAGAGGAAAAACAAAATTTGTGAAAATGGGAAGCATTTTTGTCCCATTTCTGTATTTCACAGATGTCCAGGATCTTTGGTGATTGAGCTAGAACCTCTCAGTCACTTGGTCCAGTATTACCAGATGAGCTGTTCATAGCCTGTTTCACTTCCTGGTGCTCAAATTGCAAAGATGGTAATTCTTTCCCCAATGTCTATACTGTTTGAGAAATTATTACAACCTGTGAAGTTTTTTTTCTTGCAAAGCAAAAGCAACAACCCATCCCTCTTCCCTAAAGCTGTGACCTCAGAGAGATACTAGATTTGGTTCAGCTGCTTCTGTCATGGGTCAACAAATCATTAAAAAAAAAAAAGCTAAGTAAACAAAGTTCAGCGTTTAGCTTACATCACAAAAATGCTGCTGCTTTTAATGAAGGCTCTAGCCTTAACAATCAGAACTCAAATGAGAGGGCACTTAATTTTGCTGTTTCTGTTGCTTCTCCCCAAATTGTTTTGTAAACTTCACTAGGATGATTCTTTCCCCTGTATAATGGGTAAGTGTTTTTCTCTGAAGCCCTTTCTCAGCACTTGGTCTCACTGTTTTCATAAAGCATTTCTTTCGCCAGTTCTGCAATGAAAGAAAAGCACAGAGCCCAGGAAGCAAGAATTTGAGTTCCCCTGTGGGTTGTTGCTGAGAAACAAAACAAAGATTAAAATAGCTAAGATTAAAACTGAAGCTAATACAGGTTTTGTCAGACAAATCAAAAGAAGGTCCCTTTAGTCTGGAATACAAACATTTGGAAAAAAGTTTAATACAGCTTTGAAAAGTCCATTTGGATTAACTTTCCTGAGTATCCTCCTGTAGTTAAACTCAACATCTAAACAATCTTGTCTAGGCCTGTGCTCAGTTTCTTCTCTGAGCCCTTTATTAAAAATTAAATAGACCACGACAAATCTATCCATTCCAAAAATGTAACTGAACTGAAAATTGATCCCTTAAAAAAAGGAAAAAAGAAAAAAACACAACAAACCACTAGTAGTATTTTTTCCAGCATCTTAATGCTGCCCTGAAAATTACTGCAGTATTTAACAAGTTTAGGGGAGAAAACTTTGATCCAGTTTGATCTTATTTGAATTTACAGCATCTGATTGAGGGGGGTGGGGGAATCTCAAAGACTTAGTAACTTTTCAGTCTCTAAAGATGAGATTAAGGTATCTTTGTAGAAATGGCTATTCCACATATCAAATACAGTTATGAGTAATTTTACAAGTGAGGCAGAAGTTCCTTGAAGTAAATAAATTTTGAAGATAAGTGGCACCATAGTGTCCTCTTGTGGTCTTTCAACGTCTAAGCTGCGACATGTTTTCTAGGAGAACACCAAAATTTTCAGTTGCAGTTAGCGTACGAGCTCCTATATAAGTATAATGTGACCTTTTTCCTTGCCTCACTTTTCTCCTGGAAATGGCATATGGAGGATTGCACATTGCATCTCACGTAAGCACTTACTACTCTGTCCCCAGTTCTTTACATGTGGATGTACATATTGTGGTCCACTCCAAAGGACCTCTTTCAGCAATTGCTTGTCTTTGTCATGGATGAAGTAGATCCTGATCTTTGTTAGTAACCTTTGCAGCCAGGTTGCCAATTTCCGGCCTGCTTTGTCCACAAGGCTGGTGTGATCCTCGGATGTCGAGAAGCAGGAATGTGCTGAAAACGGAAGTTCACTATGGTGAAATGCTGGCCATGAACTTGCAGAATTTCTGCCAGGCCTCGTGTCCAGGGAAGCCGTACCTTGGCAGTGGCAATTTTTGTTTTGTTATTTTTTCTGATGGTCAGCTCTGGGCTACTTATCACCCAGGTTCCACTCTAGTGGAAAAAATATCTCAAAACAATGAATAATAGTTATGGATCCACTGCTGTGCATATCCCAGCCTTTCTCTTTACACAGTTTTAAATATCTGTATTTATGCTTTTTAAAAACATGTTGGCTTTAAAAAGTATTTAATTCTTCCAGGTATCAGGGCTTTGTGCCTAACTGTATGGGAGATAACTGAGCAGGGTTTCAGTTTCCCAGAGATTCTTTACTATGTTAGATCTATGCTGTCTATAAATCTGTAAACCTTTCCTCTAACCAACAACCCTATCTCTGTTCTAACTGGAATATATTTTTTTTCTGGGCCACTACCCTGCGACTAACTCGATGCTCCAGGGTATCTCAGAAATACTTTTCATGTCATATGGTTTAGAAATTTCCCATGGTTTCAAAGCATAAGTTCATAGATTGTCCCATTGACAAAGAGGAGAGAAGCATTATACTGGACTGTATTAACAGTAATGAAATATGGTTATTATCGAAAACATCAGACTGCAGGTATTCCACTCAAGAAGTTTTATGTATTTTGGATAAACACAGTTATTATGGATGTTATCTCTCAGGCTTCTAGGGCAGTGCATCCTGTGCATATACCTCTAAGCAGGCCACATATTCTGCCTGCGGACATAAACATTACAGTCAGCAACAACAGCAATAACTGGGCAGGTTACTCCACCAATGAGGCATTTCAAAGCTTCATTCACAGAAAGTTAATTTAAACTTTCCACAAAGCTTTTTGAGGTATCATGTTATTATAAAGCACTCCAAACAATGTTAGGGGCAACACAATTTTACAGATGAATTAAAAAAAAAATCATCTGACTTGTAATTCTATGACATTTATTTCTAAGGACGATACTTTTTGCTTGGCCTTGATTTTCCTAGTTAGAAAAAATAAACTAGTTTATTTAAAATTAGGCATCTCCTCATGAAATTCAGGAATAAGGGAAGATAAGAAAAGCTGTCCTCAAATACAGTTTCAGATGCTGGATCTTCCTATCCTTAAACGAATGGCAAATCACTTCCATTGAGAAGGAGTTGAAATGATGTTACTTTTTGTTGTTTGATTGAGGTTAACATCATATCTTGTACATCCATAAGCTAACAATACTCCAGAGCTCATTTACAAGGGCCTTCCAATGTGTGTACTACATCCCTTTGTGAGGGCTGAGGCAGGCTGTTCCCTCTACTATATCCTTAAAAGCAATCACTAATGCTGATATTAATTCTACGTTCACTTTTTCCTAGGATGACTGTATGAGCACCACATGAGAACCTGTGAATTGCTGTCTGTCAGGGAAGGGATGAAACGCCTTGCACGCATAAGTCAAGTCTGTTTCTCTTAACAGCTGATGCGGTGTACAGTCACTATCTCATGCTGGGCTGTAAAAGCCAAGCTGATTTTTTTAATGTTTGAGTGGTGTCACCTGTAATAGGAAGTGTTCAAGGCAAACTTGACCTTGCGTGCCTGCCCTGAGGATTTATATTAGTCTCTCCAGCAGTTTACCAAACCACCCTTCCAGAAGACTTGAGTTTCTCATACAACCTTTTTCTTTGAGTAGAATGGCATAGTTGTTTACTGTAGAACCGTACTGACCTTTTAGCTGGAAACTTATACCTATTTAAGGTAGTTCACAAATACCCAGTGGCTTACTAAATAAGAACTGAACTGTGTCTTTGCTTATATGATTTGTAGGTAATAAACAAACAATTTAAAATGCAGTTCCTGATGGTGTATCAGAGCGGAGATCGTGGATTTACTGATCTTTAGGCTGCTGATTTCACTGATGCTGTTAATGTACACTAGAGTACCGAAAATTCAGGCCTTTTCTCATCTAATAAACCTTGATTCTACTAAGCTGGTCTCAATGTTTTTTACAGTGAAACCACCAGACTTTTTCTTAGAAGTGCAGTTTTTCTCTGTTGAGGGTGGGGTGGGGTACGTGGTGTGTAGAGAGGGGAGACAAAAAAAGGAAATTAATATTATTCTCTCTGCTCTTTCTTTTGTTTTCACTGACCAGTCTGTACCCATATGAAACCATAATCCCAAATTCCATTTAGCTTTGTAGAAAACAGGTAATTTTCATCCCCATTATTTAATGAGAGCAATGTTGTCTCAGGTAAATGCTGTAGTATTGTAAATCATATAGTTTCATTCCAGCCTCATATTCATATCAGACAACTTTTAAGCTTATAATAGTCACTCATACCATTCAGAAGTAAAAATCAGTATTCATACTTGGGGGTGGGGGGGGGTGGGTGGGTGGGGAGAATTCAATCACCCAGGCTGAAATTTCAGTTCTCTTACAAACCAAATGTTGAACAACAAAGTTGATATGGGTAGATAACTTCTTATCTTTCAATATGGGCTTTCTACAAGTCAGTAAAGAACCATTGTCTTTAGACAAAAGAAATATTTTTGCTTCAATAAACTTGAATAGTTTCCTAGGGCTAAATTCTCTCCTAAGACATTTGGATATACTTTCCATTCCAGAGAGGGGAGTTGCTGGTATATGTGCATGAGCTTGATTTTATTTTTTGCCCTCACGGGGTACAATTTCAGTGCCATTGATTTCATGAAACTAAAATGTTTTGTGGTGGCATAGATGCATTTTTTGGTGCCTAAAGAAAGACAGCTCCTTGCCATACCTGCTTTCAAAAGCAAGATGAGAAGGAAGTGCCCAGTTTAATTCTTCCTCCTTAATAAGCATGACTCCAAAAACATTAACTCTTGAGACTTACTTTTTATAATCCCTGTCTCCTTTTTCGAGGACAGCTTACTTAGACCAGACACTTTCACTCAAAAGCTTTACAAAGTGGAAAACGGGAAAGAAGACGTCAGAAGGCTAAGCATGAACTAACTTGCTTAATGGTGAGTTATCATCTTGCCCTTTTTCTATATAAAATTATTTGCCCCCTATCAATTAATACTTAATTTTCCTGTTTCCTTGGTGGACTCTAGCTTATTAGGTCATACTTATTATGAACACTAATGAAACATAATTCAACCGAAGAGGGTTAAAGAGAAAATGCTACTTTTTGGCCAATTGTTCCACTTTCCTTTGGGGGAAAAAATATTGCTGGAGAAAAGACAGTGGAGTAAGTGGTGCACCAGGGTGTTTCCACTCTGTCAGAACTAATGCTTCTAAAATTAACAGAAATGCTTTCTAGGTGATCAACATTGGCCTAACTTGCCCACAGAAATTGCTGGTAAAACTTTACAGGCCTCAGTAGGATCGTATTTACCAATGTGCTTATTTTAGGTTACTGGAAAAAAAAAATCTCACCCTAGGTCTTCAAGATACCATGAGTTTTGAACAGAGAAAAATCTGGGGTTTTTTTATCTCCTCCAAACTGATGAGGCTGTTATTGAGAGACACATGGCCACATGAAGATCATTGTTTTCCTTAACAGAGCAAAGAGACTGAAGTAAAACGTAGGTCATATGAAAGCACAGGAGTCTTAGAAGTCTTTCCACCTGTCTGATCAATACTAAGAGGTGTAATTGCTCTGGCTTTCCCCAGAGGTGGTCTACCAGCAAGTTTGTGTTAAGTGAACTGAGAGACCTGTACCCCCTTGGCAGCAGTTGCTCCACAGCATGGATTCTTCTTGTTTATTTCAAAACCCAACTAATTAAAGGTAGACTTATTACTCAGTTCTCATGAACAAAGCATTCTCCCTCGTTTGTCTCTCTTCTGCTCATTACACATTTTTCTTTCTCCCAGTGACCTGGGGGTTCCTTTCTCAAAAAGGCTGGACAAATTCAGAACACTAGGGATCAGGTTCTTTGGAGCACAGGAAATGTCTAGTCTTACCCTCTTCCTCTGCTCTAAGCTTTAAATCCTCCCACAGACTCCTATGCAATCCAAAGACAAAACTTAACATCAGTACTGGATTGAGTTGTCACTGTACACAGATTTGTTGATTAAGGAGTATTTTAGTCAAAAATCTACAGAACTAGTTTGAGTTGACATTCCACAGTAAAACGCACAAACCGTTCTCTAGAGCTTTTTTCTGACGATTACATAACACATTAAAACAGGATCCTTCTATTTTCAAGGCTAGCTTTCAAACACAGACAATATATAGCATTAGCAACTATTAATTAATGTTTAAACTCCATGTGAAGGCTACCATATACAAAATGAAGGCCAAGATACCCATTGCTGGCGCCAGCTTTTTCAAATGTGAAGGCAAAATTGAATTTTGCTCCCTCAGGGACAAGAGTTTGAGAGGCAGGCTTGCCCTGAGCTTTATGGACCTGCCGCCACAGAGGCGTCCGTCCTGGCTGCTGGGGGGGGTGGCACACCCCACTGCCTCCATTAGTGGGACAAAACAATGGTGCAACCCGGCTCCCAGGCCCCTGCCTGAGCAGCAGGGCCACAGTTCGTCTGCCCTGGCGGTCTGCTGCCGTAGCAACTGTCTGCTTTGCGTATAACTCGAAATACCCTTGTGTCCAGCCAGCATTCAATCTTCCCCAGTGTAGTATTTTACCCCGCGCTCCCCCCACGCCTTTTGTGCAGCCATGTTTCCTGTTTCCCTTGGGCTTGCTTGGTGTACCATGTCATTTCTGAGGGTTTCACGCAGCCAGAGAAGAGAGCGAGCACAAGAGAAACCACTCTGCTGCCACCACAAACACAGGAAGTGGGGACAGCTGCTACATCTGAAGTTAACGATAACTTGCATAAAAATAAACCCGTTCTCAGGGTGACAGTAGGCCTTCAATCAGTTTGTTGTTGATCAGCCGAAGGCCATGGTTTAACAGTCTGCTGGCAGTCATGACAATTTTTAATTGGTGCGCTCTGCTCCTTCAAAACGTAGCAGGGCTCCCGGTTTATGGGCCAGCGTCTCACTCGCTCATGTTTTCCCCACACGACCCCTCCTGGGGTTTCGCGCCCATCTGGCCCCTGGCAGGAAGCGCACCGGACCCCCCCACGCCGGCAGCCGCCAACAGCAGCTCCGCTTCGCCCGATGCGGCCTCTCGGGGCCGCCCGGCCCCAGCACCGCGAATCAGCCCCAGCACCGCGGAACGACCCCCCCCCCCCCCGCCCCCCGCAGCCGCACCACCGGGCCTGGGCGCAGCGCGTCAACGCCCTCCCTACATCGCTCCTGCTCAGCAAATGGCGGCGGGGCGGAGGGGGTCGGAGGCGGCCCGGGGCACGGCGGAGGGAAATTTCCTCCCCGAGGCGGCCCGGCAGCGCCGGCAAGGGAGGGCCTCGGGCGGAGGGCGCGGAGGGGGCCCGCCCCTCCCCGCCCCGCTCCCAGCGCACCGCGGCGCCCGCCGCCCCCGGGCCCGGCTCCTGTCACGATGACTGCGGGAGGAAGGCTCCCCCTTCTCCGCGCCGCCTCGCCGCCTCCGGCCCCTCCTCCGCGCCCCCGCTGCTGAGCGCGCCCGCCCGGCGGAGCGACCCCCTCCCCCGTGCCCGGTCCTCGCTGCGGGGCGGCCCCGGCCTGCCTGCCCGCCCGTCGGCCCCGGGGCGGCGGCCACCGCGCCGCCCCGGCGCTCGGAGGGGAATGGGTGGAGTTGAGGAGCGCGGTTTCCTGAGAGGAAGTGACCGCACGGGGCAGGAATGCGCCGCCGGCTCCGCGCCGCGTCCCGCCTGCCTCGCTGCGGTGCCGCGGGGAGCCCTCGCCGCCCCGCCAGCCATGCCGCACTTCACCGTGGTGCCGGTGGAGGACAAGCACCGCGCCGAGTACGACAGCGTAGAAGGGCTCAGCTGGGTGGACTACCGGGAGCCGGCCGCGGCACCCGCCGCTGGCGACTCCTACGACACTGTCAGCTCCGATGGTGAGCGGGCACGGCCGGGGCGGGGGGGCGGCGGTGCCGGCCGCTCCTGGAGGGGCCTGGGGCGAGCCTGACTCCCCCGCTCCGCTTCGCTACCGCCGGCTGCCGCAGACAAAGGCGGGACGGCGGCAGCGGCTCTCGGGGGCGGCGAGGGGCGCCGCGCCCCGAGGAGGAGCCCCCGCGGGGTCCGCCAGGGCGGGTGGTGGCTCCGCTGTTGCTGGGGCCGGGACGCGCCGCCGTGGCGAGGCCCGCGGGGAGCCCGGCCCGGCGGATGAGCGTTGTCGCCGACTGTCAGCCCTGGCGGCCCGGCCCGGGCCGAGCGGTGGCAGCGCAGCCCGCGTGGCTGCGGCGAGCGCCCTCGGGATGCGGGTGGCCGGGGTGTCCTCCCGCTGCGCGGAGGAGCCGAGCCGGGCACCCTCGGGGATCCGCCCCAGGGATTCCTTCCGCTCCGCGGCCACTTGTTGATAGCCCGGGGTGCAGCGGGGGAGCGGGGCCGGGTGTTATCGTTGCTCCCACAAACTGCAGTCTCCAGAGGTGATAAGAGTACGTAGGACGCTCAGATATTTTCAGTGTTCCACTGCCAAAATAAACGGGTGATAGAAAATTCAATTAAATTGGCCGAATCTTAGGTGATTGCTTTTCTTGCTTATGTCATCTTAAAAAATGTGCCTGCCCAGCTACGTCTCTCTCCCTCAAACTGGGCCCTTGAATACTACAGCATGTGTATTGTGTCTGTGTGGCTTTCACAACTGCTCCTGCGAGGCAGAACTGCTTTTTGTTAGTGGTTAATTTATTCCAACTACAGAAGAGGATCACGTAAGTAGGAGGGGATTTTGGGTGGTGAGAAGTGCATTCTTTAATCAGGCAGCTAATAACAGTGCTCAGCCTGTCTTGGTGTTTTGCTGTGACTTTAAGGTATAAATCAATTTAAATACAGTGAGTGTTTTTAGTGAGAAAATGAAGGACACTTAGATTTGGAGAGTAGAGTACTTCTGGTAAAAGGTGGTTTTAGCTCTTTGTGGGATCTGTTTCTTTTTTCTGCCTTGATTATGTTCAGTTCTGTAACCTTTAGGAAGAGGATCTTCCCATGGGCTCAGCTGGTGAGTCTGACTTGCCCTCTGTGAATCATGCGTGACTCTAGGCAACAAAAGAAAAATCAGTAAACACCTGACCTGTTCTTCCTTGCCTGTGCAGTCAAACTTTTCGAATGCAAATATGATTGCATGCACAATAATTCCTGAAGGGAGCCTGCACTGCTCAGGCCTCTGCTCAAGGAAGAGAAAAGGGTTATTTTGCTGAGTGATACTCAGTTGTCATGAGATCAAGGTCCAGTTCCTGCCTTGTCACCTTGTTCAGTTCTCTATGAAGCTGTGCTTCAATTTCCAATATGTACATTCTTTTTTTCTTTCTTTCTTTGCATAGTTTTCAAAGGAATTTTAGATTTCATGTCTCAAGTAGCTTATATAGGCCTGATGTCCGTTATGTCAGTTCTTTCCAGCGTGGGCATTTTGGAATGATGAAAGGTATGTGCTTTTCCCAACTTGTCTGCTATCACAGACAATTTGAAGCTCTAGCCCTAAAGGCTGTGCAAGGCCTTGACTTCATTTTGTTAAAAAAGGTCTGTTTTACTCTCAGGTTACTTAACATACAGTTCATGTGTATGAAAGTAACGTGTTTTTCACCCATCTCAGCAGGTTGAGGTGGAGACCTTATGGAGTACTTTCTCCACTAGCTAGCTTTGGCCATGGGTTGAGAAGTGTGACCTGTGGAATCTACTGCCATGGTGGGTAAAGGAAGGTCAACTCAAACTGCCTGTCATTTGGGTATGAGACTGCCTGTAGGATGTGTGCAAACAACGTGCTTCCAAGATACTCAGCTCCCCATCACAGTCTATCAGTAGCTGACAAGCTGTGATCTCTTAAGTACTGCTATTCCAACTGCAGCACAGAACCATGCTGCTGGAAGTTAGCTGAGTCTCTTTATTTTAAAATTGATAAATATCTAGTAACATCTCTATTAATATATGGTAGTTAGTTCTGTTTCTGTTTGAACTATAACTGCCTTCTATTTTTTAATTTACTTTCGCAGTAATTAAGTGGTGTTTCATATCCTCAAGGCATATGTATGAAGATATGCTGTCTTGCCTACCTGTACTGACAAGCATGTTCTTCCCCACTAGCCTTTTCTGTCTCTTTCTAGGTTTCTTGGGTTTATGGCTCCGTAGGGGGGAATCTGAACTCGCTTGTGTTATTCCTTTGGTTTTGGTGCTTCTTTCTACATCCTATGCAGAGTACCATAGCATCTCATACTGGGGGAGCGTTGATAACATGACATGGTGGAGATCGAAGCTCCTGTTGAAGACAGAGTATCTCACAGCTGTTTAGCACTGGCTGGAGCCTGCAGACTGGAGGGAAGAGAGTGACCCTCCAGAGCCTTCTGTGGCAGCTGATTACGGGGCTCATGGAGGGATTTGTTGGTGTTGGTGATGCCCCTGATTCCAGATAAGGTAAACTTTGTTTGACTTGAGTGCACAGTTTCAGAGTTTTAGGTTGTGACCCTATCAAAGTGCATACGATTCATATTGGCACTGCATGAATGCACGCAGAGCTGCTTGAGCAATGCCAATTCTCCAGTCTTTACATGCAATCAAGTAGCACCACCATAGTCAGTATGAGGAATTGGTTGCAGTTGTTCTGGTAAATCTTCTCCAGGGAAGATTTTATCTTACCAGCTTGCTATTCAGAACCTTATTTAAAGACTTCTTCAGATCGCTAGGTTTCATCGGAGATGGTTTAAAGTGACTCAGTAATGATATGGCCCTTCAAGAGTATGGTGTATCATGGTAATGTAACTCTGTTTATAGCTGATCTGTAACAGTGTGCAAAGTAGTGGCTTTGTTGTCCGATACTCCTTGCACAATCGCTTAGGCTGTTGCTTATGATTCTGACAGATTCTTATTTCACTCTGACCATTTCATGCCAACCTTTATTTGTCATAGCCTTGTTTTTGAGTGTTTTTTTCTGAATTTTGCTTTATTTAGGACATCAAGTGATACGGTGTCATCTGAACACTACAGACGTGAAGCCATTCTGCCATAGAATTTCTTGTCAACCATTTCCATAAGAAGACATTAGTCAGTGTGCAATAATTTAGCCTTCCCAGATAGCTCCAGTGCTTGCTTCTGAATAAAATGAGCCTTTTTTTTCTAAGCAGGTTCCACCGACTGCCACTGCTTGTAATAGATTTTGACATCTTCCATTTAGAAAACGAAGTACAAAGAATTATTCTGTGATCCTATGATAAACATGTGAGCCCCTGCTTTATGGATCGGCAGGGATGAGAAATGTGAATTTGGCATCTCTTCAGTCTTTGAAATAATGCCAGCACGCTAGGTTGGATACACAGGGTAAGAAGAGGGACAGTGGGGCCTGAATAGTGTTTAAAAAAGCCAAATAAGCTTTGCTTTAATAGGAATCTCAGCTCCACAGTGATTGTGCACCCTGTTAACCAAAGTGTGGCAATGTCATGTGTCCTGTGGGAAGTTATTTATCTTCCTGTGACTTTTGTTTGTGGAAATGAGACACTAATCAGCTTCGTGTCACTAACCAGCTTTGGTCAGCTGCCACACTTGGTTTTTGCCAATGAATTGCTCTGCTTATGTTCCAGTTATCACATGGCTTCCTTTCAGCCTGGAGTTTTCTAACTAGACTTGAGACTTTTTCCTCATGCTTGCAGTCTGCATCAGTATGTACAGTGCCCTAGTGCAGCAGCAAGAGATTATGCTGGTCATTTGCAATAAGCTGTTTTCGAGAAGATGGATAAAGAAAGTTCTCGTGTGATAGCAGTGCACTTTTACTTTAAGCTTCTTCCTAGTTCGCTGCTTTTTAATACATGGTAACTTACTAGTAAAGGTTTTAAGTCTTTTGCAAGACTTGGAATAAAGCTCGTGTAAAATATGTCTGAAGATACTTTCAATGGGGATACATAAATAATTCAAAAATTCCTTTTCAAAGCGCTTAATTCTTATATGTAGGTGTTTTGGCAAAGTCCAGAAATAAGATTAAATTAGTCATATAATGAATTAGATACTACAGCTAAATAGGAGTGACAGAAACACGTGTCCAACATATTTTAGGTTATCTTAAATTCAAGAACTTCTGCTAGCAGCAGTGTGGATAAATGGCACTGTTACAGTAGCGATAGCAGGATATTTTTGCATAACCTCCGTAGCACGTGCATCTTCAGCATTTTTCATGTTGCCTCAAAACTGCAGAAAGAAGTCATGGAAGAGGGAGCCTGGGGAGGAGTTGAGGCAGAAGCTCTGAATTGTTTGGGAGGAAAGAAAGTAACCTGAGAATAGAAGTACACTGATGTTAGTGAACTGTCTGTTCTGGTGATTTGTTTACTGTTGTCTTGCTGAAAATGGTAGGGAGACTGCATCTTCTTCAATTTAGTTGCATTTTGATGAGGAAGGGTTTTTTTTTCTGTTCTGCTAAGCTTGGCATCTGTTTTTCCTCTCTGTAAAGTTTAATGTGTAACTTTGGAGATATTAAAGGTTTCCTGTCAGTGCTAAATATGTCAATAGTTGTTCCTGTTCCATAAAGGATACTTGTGAGATACTTGTAGGATACACAGCAATGGTTATAATTTGAAATGCAGATCCTGAAAGGCATGTTAGCAGCAGGGTCATCCTTGTGAAGTCCTGTTTTTTTTTTTTTTTTTATTTCTGTTTGTGCAATGGGCAATTAGCACAGCACTGATAGCAGTGCCAAACTCCAGAATACTTTTTTCAACAGTACAGGTGCATAGATAAGTGGACTCTTGCTTCAGATAAGGGAAGATAAGAGTGTGGTATGTGAAAAACGAGAGTGGAGAAGTGCTTTGTGACATGATTAGCTGTTTATAACACTTGGGTAGGTGAAGGATATGGTGTATACTTTCTTTGTAGCCTGTAAGCAAAGGGATTTCTCCGAGAAGTTCATTTTCATGGAGTACGTGGTGGATACCTCAAGTTTCTTTTAGCAGTATGCAGTGTTGTAAGGTTTAATTAATCTATAAAAATCCTTGTCTAGGAAAAGGAACAAGTTCATGTTACTGTATAAACTGTTACTTTTGCTAAGCATGTGTCTCATACCTCTTCTAATTTGCGCGGTGATTAAGACAGAGCTGGAGAGGCTGCGGCTGTCTGGTACCAAGGGAATCTTGGTGCCAACTGCTGGTGGCCAGGAGACTTAGCTAAATGTAGAAAAACATGGGCCTTTTTGTGGGTTCTCTGGTATTTCGGTTATTTGGAAAAGCTCTGGGAAGGATCTTTGTGATATGTCTAAGTGATTTGAAAGCAACTCCTGTAACTGTGTATGTGTGGGTCTGTATGTTGCAAAAAACTAAGGGAAGATAAAAAAAAAACCAAAACAACCCTCTGCTGGTCTTTCATAGCCGCTGATTTTTTGTGTTATGGAGATCACCTGTATTAGAAGGCTAAGCAATCGCACATGAAAAGACATGGATTTTTCATCTAATTCTACCTGCAAATGCTTGCTCCTTTGAACTTGCATTTCAAATTTTGACACCCATTTCAAACTTGAGTTGAGACTAAGTTTGGGGAATTTTTTACATGCTGAAGCTGTATCTTTTATTCAATCTCTGCACTGTTCTAAAGAAATTAAAATAATTTTTTTGGTTTCTTATATTGCGTTTGTAGTACATATCTCTCTCATGTATAAAATTGATCTCTGTGTGTGTTATTCAATTTCCCCTTGCAAATTTCTTCAGTGTTTCACTTCCTTAAAGAAAATAGTAACATTTCCTTTCTTTTCCCCACTGCAGCAAAATTGAGGAAAACGTTTTTGCATGCTCTTCAATGTAAAGTTTAAATTTGCCTTTTGCTCTAAAGTTCTATGTAGGATGGAACGTAAGGTACTTTGCAGCCTCATTGACTAGGAAATGTAGCCAAACATATTAAATGCTGTTCACTGAAGTTAAAGAACAACAACAACCTTGAGGAAGATCAAACTTAGTGATCACTGCTTTCTTTTTAAGTGCATGTAACAGAATGGGGGACACCCAGTGCCACAGGGAGAGAAAAGCTGCATTTGGCGAGTTTCCCCTTCCAAGACCAAGTTAAAGATTTATACCTGTTCTTGACTATGATGTAACAAATAATTTAGTGTGCAGACTGATTTATATTACAGAAAAATTGCTATTATCACCAATATGTGGGAGCAAGATTTATTTGATCAAAAGGTTTGTGTCTTCAACCTGTTGGTTCAAGGTTTTTCTTTAAATACTTTGATCTGTGACCTGAACGACAGAGAAGAAAAATGCACCATTTTAAAATATGGTCTAGCGCCTGTTGGAATTACATTTTAGAGATGTTTCCATTGTCTTCGGTAACCTTTGAATCGGAAATTTTGAATCTGTTAATTGCACTAAGCTGATTCTTATTCTCACAGATAAGAAAGTTTCAGTATTTTTTGTTGTTTGATTTAGTAAGACCGCTTTCTTAATTACTAGTTTTCAATAGGCATCTGTTTAAATGATGCCAAGTGATCCCTTAGCAATGAGTAGTACTGTTCTTGGTCTTTCAGTTGAGCTGCTTTGGATGGTTTCTTTCAGTATACTTGGATTTTGTCATGCATGGAGAATCTTTCACAGGGGCTGATTGTATGAATGCTAAGCAAACAATATCTTCTTTATAAGCAAGCAAAATAATGAAATACCGTACACAAAAAATATTAGTCTTTTAGCAAAATTGAATACTTGACATACATTTAATATGTTATGTCTTTAAATATAAAAAGTCCACATGACCAGGAAAAATACAACTCTTATAATGCATGTAGGGTAGACTTCTCTGGCTTTTGGATGTGATAGCATTTTCTATACTGGTATGTGGTACAGGTCCCCTTTCTTCTGCCATCCTCTGCACACCTAATTGGAAGTTATTTTGTAGGCTGTCTACTGCCTATTTGTCCTCAGTGGCTCTTATTTTAAACATTGTTTCCCGAGTCTCAAACTGTCACTTCTGAACCATAAAAAGAAGTTACCAGAGTTAATGGAGTAGCATTTTTTCCTAATAGGTCATGTAATAGGGCATTAGATTTTGTGGTAGGTGTTAGGTTTGGCCTGGAAAAGACGACTGTTTACTTTCCAGCAGTCTTAATTCATGTCTAAGCAACAGAGGTATAGGTTAGAACAGTTCTGGGAATACATTTTTTTCAAAATTCTTGTTGCTATTAAAAGGTACTTGGTGGAATTTTTTCTTAATCATCTTTTGATCTTCATTCTGCTCTGTAGGACAGAGAGGTGGAGTTCGACGTGCAGAATAAAGTGCTAATTGCCCAAAAAGAGCTTTGACTCAATTAGCTTATGGATGAATGGGGAAGGTTGATAACTTGGCAGTTTTGCCAAGTTAGCTATGGTTTGCTGACTGGAGGCAGGCTAAGACTTGTTGGAAATGTAAATGAAATGGCATTTTGCTGAGCAGAAGATGAGAGGCCAGTGCCAGGCTGGGCTGGGCAGCTGGGGCAAGGGGTGAGGGAGGAGATTGCCGGTACTGGTGAGGGGACAGTCATCATCCCACCTTTGTATTGGTGGTTGCAGTGCTCTGACAGGAATCCGGGAAGCTCATTTGCTTAGGGCGTGGCTTAGCAACATTTCCAAAGGTATTCAGATTCTGGGTTTGCCTAATGTCCCCTGGAAGTTTGTCCCACAGGTCCGTCCCCTTGAATCGAGAGTGCCTGATTTGCCCCCTTCTCCCAGCTCCACCCGAGTGACCTGCATTGTCCTACAAGCCCAACTCTTTCATTGACACGTGGTCTATAATATAATTGGGATGTAATCCATCGATTACTTTGAAAATTAGAATCAAAGCTGGAAGCTGGCTTGCAGGGAACTGTAGCAGAGATTGTATAACAAGATCCTGGGAGAGGAGAGATGACGCAGAGCTCTGTGTTTAGGGCAGAGGCACGCTGTACTATGTATAGGTTCAAGCTAATTATGCCTGAACAAAACTGTATGTGTTTTTTTTTCTACAGTCTAATTGCCAGCCTTCATTTTCATCTCCTACCAGTAGCCAGTGATTTCTTGTGTTTATCTGAGGGATTTAGAACATCGTTCAATCATTACAGATACCTCCTTATCATGAAGCAGGCTAGCTCATCCAAACTTTTGCCTTTCACTTCCATGTCAAAGTGAAAAAAGGATTTTTATGGTATGCCATTAGAAGCTGCCCATTTGCTGAGTTGGAGTAACTCCTAAGGAGGGCAAACTTGTTGAGACATGCTCTTGCATACTTTACATTGCTGATTGCTGCAGTAAAACACAATTTTTATGCCCTGGAGTATAATTGTTTTTCATAAAATTATCTATAGCAATGCTACTTTGTGTAACGACCCTGTCTCTTCTTGCAAGCTGAGTAGCCCGAGCCTAGTTACTGTGTGCAAAGTCCACCTCTGGATTTCCATGTAGGAGGTCAGATCTGAGTCAAGACTCAGAGTAATTCAAGAAGATGGTGTAGCTGCTGCTGTCTCTGATGGAGGACACCACATTACTGTTTCTCCTCTGCCTTCTACCTTTGCATTCAGGAGCTTTGCTTTCCTGATCCACTTCTAAATAATAAACTGAAATCACTTTTACTACTACTTGCTATACTATATATTTGTATCCAGAGCTAATGCAAAGGACAAAGGTAGAGGTTCTTTAATAGTCTTGCGGGTCTGATTTAAGAACCTACTGCTGCTGAATATTTTTGGCTTTCTCCTGCTAAGGTTTTCACTGTCCAGTCTGTGATTTTACAATATGAAGTGCTCAGCAGCAATACCACTTGTCCGTCTCCCCCCAACAGGATCCCTTCCTTTCCCTTGATTCATATTTGTGTTCTGCACCCTGTACTGGGACATGATCTCCAGAGCACAGCTGTTTTTAGAGCATCACAAGCCAACCTTTGCCAACCTTATCCAAATTCAGTTCCCACATGGATATAACTTATATCTTGGCTACTTTGCCTAAGCAGACACAAACCATTCACTTTGGATGTGGCTCTATGTTCCAGAGAATGCGGTGGCAGTGTCAGGCATTAATTTCAGGGACATTGCAGCCAAACATGAAGGGAGGTATAGTTGAGCTATGTTTGGTAAATCCCAATACTATGTAACCAGACAGTGGGATGATCATCTGCCTTGGGTTAAGATGTCTTTTAGTATACGTGCAGGGAGCTTTAAAGCTGTAAGTCAAGGCAACACACAGAGAATAATTTAATTGCAATATTTTGCCTTTGCCCTTTTAAGACACTGTATTCTGGACTTTGTGGTAGAAACATGTTTAGTGTGTAGGCTCACCGTTATATGTTCCTGAGTTTCTTCTGACTTAGATTCTGTTGCATGTGCTTGATTTAATTCCTGACTGGTGGAGCAGAAGACAAGTGATCTCATGTTGCCCATTGCTCCTGGAGCTTCTGTAAGCTAATGTGCTGTACTTATTTTGCTCTGATGCTCTTGCAAACTGATGAACTCTTTTATCATCATTTTACAAAGCCACTGTCGCTTCTCCAGATATCTGACTTCGTCTTGGTCTGTGCTGTGTGTTGCACAGTGTGAAATTATTTTGTGCTCTTTTGGAAGACCTGTGAGCTCTTTAGAAACGTGTGTTTGAATATATGTATTTCACAAGTAATGTGGTTTGTTGCTTATCATGTGCAATGTCAGAGCGCTCTCCACCCTCTAAAATGTTCAGTGGGATGGAGTGACTTCCTTTGCTTGGCGAAGTCTCATGCTGACTTGTACTTTCTTCAAGTATTATGACCAGAGTTACAGTGAGTTTTGGCTGTTTGTAGCACTTCACGCGGAAAGGTCAGCTCTTCATTCTTGGACTATATACAAGCTTAGCTGTTTTTTGTCTTTTTTTTTTTTTTTTTTTTTTTTCCCTTTCCTTTCTATTTTCCTTAGTTAAAAAAAAAATCTCTAACACACATTTTCACATGGAACAAAGTACTTCTCAAATGTAAGAAAAATCTGATATTCAGCACTTTCTATTTGAGTTAACTGAAAACTTAATAAAACATTCAGGGCTTCACAATAAGCTGTAACCGATTACAGATGTCTTTCTACGGTCTTCCAGGAATGGATAGTAGATGTCTGTTAATGTACATTGTATAGTATGCAATACATAGAATGTACATACATTGACATTTTCAAAGTAATTAAACCTCCTTTTTCTATTATTTTCTGTATGTCTGGAGATATTAGGCTGGTTCATGTCTCCTCTATTTCCACTTGTTCCCTGTAGGAAGTTTTTAGAGCTGATGGCAATATTGACTTACTGGTCACTGTTCCCATCTGCTTGTCCTCACTCCATGGTTTGTGCCTGTACAATTGTTTCTTTGGCACATGTTAAGCTGGAGAAGGGAGCAGATATGTCTGAAATTGTGGTGTGTGTTGTGGGGGTTTTTTTGGAATTTGGATTTTTTGTTGTTATTCTCTCATCTTTCTTACTCCGCAGCCATGGTCAGCTGAACAGGTATAGGGCTGAAAACAATTTTCCATATTTGGTATCAGAGAGAAAGGTGAATTGAATATTGCATGGAATCTGTATGCTGGTCTCATAGATGTATGTTGCTGTCTCTCAGAGAAAGTGAGAACATTTTACAGCAAGGTAAGAGGCTTCTCCTGAGGCAGGGAAAATGCTAGAATGCTTCTCCCTATATTTTAATACAGGGAGTGCTGTATCTGAGGTGCCTTCACGCATGTGAAGGGACGGAGTGTCAGGGAGGATAGTCGTGAGAAATTATTTGGAGTCGTTCCACATGAAAGAACCTCTGAAGTGGATTACAGTGAAGTACAAAGGTTGTTTTTATAGTGTTTTTTTCAGCTGGCAATGACAGGTTATATTATGAAAGCTCCTAAGTGATGTGAGTTCCTAAATCCAATTTCTCAAAAGTGACTTGGCATCTTTAATTACATAGGCATTCTTGGGGATTGCACCTACTGTATAATGTAGATAAGCCTCAGTGCGGTATGTGCTGATATCCAGAGGACCTCCTTATGAATGAGCAGAATGGAGTGGCTTCTGGTAATTATGAAATACTTAGAATCATTAAGTTAGTATTTATTTATGTATCTTATATAAACCTCCATTTCATCATGCTGATGCTTTTTCTTCTTTTTTGTGATCTTGCATATGATTTGTCCATTAATGGGTAATCATTTTAAAAAGTATTGAAGATGGAAAGAAATACATCACTGTTTTCACTTGAAAGCTGAAATGCCTGGAGGGCTAACGTCACAGAGCTATACTTTTCGTAGCATTAGCAGGTTTAAAACGCTGTCTGATTCCACACTCAGCAAGCGGGAGATCTGTGGCACAAACTTTCCTGAATAAGTGTGCAAACAGCTGGCAATGTGCCTTTTAAATGTGGCTGGGTTTGGATTTCACAAATAGCATTTTCAGTAAGATCCTGACATTTGTGTATTTTCTCAGTGTTGAAAGGATTATAATGCCAGGATTATATTAGTGTCGGCTTAGCTTTCTGTAAGAAACCCTTTTGCTTCCTGAAAGAGATCAGTCCCATTCAACATTGCAGCCAGCAGTCAGTTTGTCAGAGGAGGTAGAAAAAAGTTCTTTTGGGAAAACAATATTATTAAGCTTGTCTGATCCTCAGGACTTCACAGAGAAGACAATTACTAGAGCATGTACTAAGAGCAGAAAGAAGAATAATGGTAAACCAAATTACTGGAAATGGCAAAGAGCTATTGCTAAAGGGTAAGTACGTCATGTTGATACTAATATCTACAAAGGATTATAGTGTTCTGAAACTATCAGTGTATCTTAACTGAAGAATAAAATCATTGCGCTTTCTGAAACACAGGATTATTAAATTGCTAAATCCTTTGAGTTGTGTAGTATCAGTCAGCTTGAATGGTAAAGCTGTTCTCTAATCTAGTTTTGCAAAGTACAGTAGAAGTTTGATAGTAACTTACACACATTTATCTAGGAATAAATCAAAGATCTGTGCTTAATTGTACACTTAATTCTGTACTCTGGTGCAGCCTAACTGTTGCATAGGTTGTTGTCTGGGAAAGCTTTGGCTGTTTCTTTCATGCAGAACACAAAACAAATGCAGTCTTTAGAACTCTGACGTGTTTCAGAGGAACTAGTATATTATCAACAATACAGCATTTAAATTTACTTTTTGGTAAAACTGTGCTTTGTTTGTGTTACTTTTGTAGACGCCAAAGCTGTTGCTGATTATAAATATGTACATGGTATCTGCATTGTAGTGTGTAATTAATTTTAAGAAGCACACCTTTACTTGTTGGATAAAATTCAGTAAACTCAAAACTTTAATGACAGTGTCAATTTAACAGTGAAGTAAATAATGTTATGTATTAGTCTTAAAATGGTGAATGAACATGTTATATTCTTAAAATACCCATGAATGTCAATAGTTTGGCCTTAAGCTACCGTTTCTGATGGAAGCGTGTGTCTGGGTCTAGCATGTGAGAGCTCAGTGTTGTCAGTGTAACGTCAGATAGTTTGAGCCTGTGTTTAAAGTACAGAGGATCTCTTTGCTGCCTAAAAGCTATCCAGGTAAAGATCTGTCCTTTCAATCTGCTATTCTTTCCTCACATACAGCCTTATTGTTGCATGGGTTGTTATGTAGTGCAACTTTGGCCTTTATTTTCATAAAATACGGGATCAGCCTGGAATTTACAGTTCATGCTTTCTGCCACCTTCAGTGAAAAAGACCTGGTAGCCCAAGGTCTTAAGTGAACTGGCATTAACAGATTTCAGTTAGTTATTTCATTACCGATGCCTAGTTTGTAATGTGAATGAGTTTTATCTAACTAGATGCAATGCCATTTATTTCCTGTTTCTCCTATTTCTGATGTAAATATAACACTCCTGATAAAAAAAAACAAACCCTTCAACACCTTCCCCCCAGGCCCAAGAACTTAATAAAGTTTTCAAAATATTCTGAGAACTGTTTTTTCTGAGCTTGGAATGTCACTATCAATCTTTTGCTACTGTAAAATAATGAAATTCTCATTTTCAGTTTTGAAAAAACTGGAAGTTAAATCTTAAATCCTGACTTTCTGTTTTTGCATGAGAAAAGTGATTTGGATAATATTGACTACTTTGTAGCTAAAGTGAAAATAAGTATTCCTCACGAAGAGACTTGTGATGTCATCTGCCTGTTCTGCTGCCATAAATAAGTTTGTAATCATAATTTTCATTTCAGAAATGCTTCGTGTTTCTGGCTAGCTGTGTGTTGTCCATGGAGAAACAAACAGTTCTAATAGGCTGTCCTTTTTTAATTATTATTATTTTTAAATAAGATCTCTACTTTGGACTGTTACTGACATTGGATTAGGATTTTTGCGAAGCAGTTGAAAGTGAGTAATTTAAGAGAAGAAGCAATATCTGATTTCTGTTTATGAAATTTATAGATAATGACCTCTGCAAAAATATAATTGTAAAGCGAATAATTTGTTATAGTCTTCCGAATGAAGCAAGAAAGAGGTTTCATAACAGTTCTGAGAGTGAATAAGAGTTTTGTTTCTCCTAGGCACATGCGAGGAGTCACATAAATAAAGTATATAAGCAGATTTAGAATGTATTTGAGATCAAATCATCATCTACGTGTTTCTTAGGTTATCTTAATATGACAGTCTCTTGATATACTTCAACTATATTCTTAATGTTTTGCTGCTGAAATGTGGAGATATCGGGGTTCTTGAACTACTAGGAAAGGCCAAGAAACTTGTTTAGAGTTTTCTGTTCTTCAACAATACCCAGTTCTGCAAAACTTTACTGCTGGTGGCAATGAGAAGAACGTTATCTGCAGCCTTTTGGAGGGAACCAAGTTTTATCTCACAATATGAGTGCTTGGGAAAGTAGTATCATTGTTAACATCTGGAAAGTGCTTTCTCAAGAACTGTGTTAAAACAGTTTCTTTTGTAGGAACAAACAAACCAAACCCCCAAAGTGTAATAAAAATGGATGTGGACAGCTTTTTATATAAAAACTTAAGGCTGTGAACAAATGTCTTCAAAAATAACGTTGTGACTAATAAAATTACCTGATTATGCAAGGAAGAAATATTTTACCTGCAAATAACTTATGTTTGCAGCAATCCCACTGTTCCTCTAACTTTTTTTTCCTGTAGAATACTTATCTTGGGTGTATTCATTTGCTTCTAGGTCTTGTGAGAACAGTAAGTGTAGCAAACCTATTTTGCTTTTGTGGTCAAAAAATCTAACTGAATGCTGGCCTAATTACCAGTTGTGTAGAAATCTGCAGAAGATCTTGACACATGAAAATCTGGAAAAGCATAAATAAATCGGAACAGAACTAACTAACTTGCTTTCCAAAATGGGATAGATTTTGCATACCTTAAACCATCTATAAATTAGATTTTTGTTTAAGTTAGGCTCTCTTTAGAGGTAATTTGCAGCATGCCAAGAAGTGTGTACAGGAGAGGCACTCCAGGGATCAGCTAATTGGGCTGTCTCTTTCTGAGTAAAAAGCGAGCCTGTGTGATTAGTTGAATATAACTGCCTGCTGTTTAGATAGCTGAAATTAGGTTAAAGGAAGCCCACAGCAACTGTTTGGGTATCAACTCTTAATTTCTAATCTTAGATTCCAGTGTTATTTGTAGATGGAATATCAAAAATATGAATGATTGGGGTTTTCTTATTACTAAAAAAAAGTCTAAGATCAAATAATGTTCTCTGTCCATGAAAATGGCTCAGTTTGTGCCCCTAGCTACGACAGGCTTTGTGGCCAAGTGATGCTTATAAAATAGTGTCTGAATGACAAAAAAAAAGTGGTGTTAGCTGCCATACAGTCTATTTCATTACAATTTTTTTTTTTTTTTACTGTGGGGTACACAAAGGAGTCTGTACATGCATGGTACAATTACAAGTGAGATATTAGCTCTTCATGCTGCTCCAGAAATTAAATTACATTGAGGGGAGGAGTATTGGGCTGTCCTTTGAGCTGGCTTTCTAGTAAATATCTGCTGTTTGTCAGTTATAAAGAGGTAAATAAACCAATGGGTTTCTTTCTTTGTCAAGCCTAGCATTTCAGTTCTAACCCTGATTTGTACTCTGATTCACACTAAAATTCTTTGAAGAAATTTAGCCCCTCAGTTAAGATTTAGCTCTTGATACTTCAGGCAGGGAGGATTATGGCAACTCTGTATGCTGTCATCACAGGCCATAGCCGTATCTGGAACTTTGTCCAGCTTGCCTGCCTAGCAAAGCATGTCTGAGCATCTGTGTGTTCCTCTTGAGATACTATGAGCATGGTGTATGTGCCCCTACCAACTTGCATTTAATTAGCTCAGATATATGCCTGTAAAAGCGAAGTGGCATAAGTTCAGCCTGCTTGGGATTTTTTTTTTTTTTTTTTTAGTGTTTTAAGCCTTACTGCAGCATAATTAACATTGCTATTTATTTTTCGCTTCCCCTGTTATCTATGCTGGCTAGACTAAAGCTGGTCAGACTATGTCCATCTGTGCCTTCAGCATGCCTTAACTTGTCAGGTAGTTCTTCTCCATAAGAACTAGGTGAGCGCTCTCTCTGAGTTAGTCATGTCCAAATGGAAAGATCTGAAGTTGGTTTAAGATGTATTAATTTCCACTGATTTAACTGAACATGATGAAGTAGGGGAGTGGTGGTTTTCTTTAAGGGAGTTCAGAAACTGACTATAGAGGATAATAAAAGCTTGACAGGTCGAGTCATGCAACCACTCCTGCCACCTTCTCACAGAGATGATTATTCTTTTAGTAATCTGGCTGAGTAGACTTTATCACTGTGAAGCTTCCTGGTCTTTCTTTACGATAGTCTCACTGTGCCTAATTGTTCAGCTTTCATTTATCCTCACTAATCTGTCTTTCTTATAGTTACTTTCATACATGAGTTTTGTCTGTAATTCTCTCTAAATTCTGGTTTTCATCCCTCAGTTACTAAAAGAAAACACAATGGCTTGCACAAAAGACTTGCACTTGGCCTGCTCAAGCAGTGACACTGTCTCTCTCTGGCCTAATCCCCTTCCAGAAGGAAAGCAGTAACGTGAACACTGTCCTCTGTGTTCTTAATTTTTTTTTTTTTTTAAGTAAAGACAACATAAAGCTTTTGGAGAAGAACAAAATAAAACCAGTCAGTAGAATATCAGCTGCAGTTTTGCCACAGTGTTTTTTCTTGGCAATGAGATGAAAGTTAGGCAAAAGTTTGGACATCCATTTATTGCTTTTATTCTGTCTGCTGGGCTTGTGTGTTTGCATGTATGGGAGTATGCACACTTAAAATTTTTAGGTTTTATTCCATGGACCATCTTTGATGTTTTATGAAACTCAGGTGATCCACATGATGATGAACCTTGTTCTACAGACCTGTGTCCATACCTGAGTAGGGCAGCTCTAAAAAGTTTAGGGAACTGTGGTGGAGATGTTTAGGTAAACTGTATAATTGTAGTGGTGGCTGCAAATAGAATTATTTGGTTTGGAAGAGAACATTTTATTTCTGAAGTTGGTTTAAGATGTATTAATTTCCACTGATTTAACTGAACATGATGAAGTAGGGGAGTGGAAATAAATATGTCTTCATTATTGAAAGATAACGAAGACTGAGAAGCAATGAAACAAGTGAAGAGGAAACATTAACCTACTTGGAACATAGCTTGCCTGCCTCAAAAATGAGATTAATTAGGGACTAAGGCAAATAAATCATTCTCTGTTGCAGAGTCTATAGCTCCCTCTTTAAGAAATGTTCCTTGCAAAACAATCTTGCATGATGAAAACTAACACCACATAGCTACTGTCCAAGACCAAAGACTTGATAACTAAGATTGTGGAAAACTGTATGCATGTCACAAGATGGTGCTTGCCCAGGAGACTTCATGCTTCAGAATGTAAACTGTCCTCGTGTGAAGCTGGGGCAAGAATTCCCTGGGGTAGCCTTCTGAGGTCACCTCTGCTCTCTTCCAAAACTGGTGGAGATAACATGCTCTTCCCATGCAAGTAAGTCTCTTTGAAGCTGCTGATATTGCTCATTGGCAGATGGAATATACTAGACAAATTTTTTATTGCAGTACATATTATATACTGTGCTGCAGTCCGTTCTATTCTGTCAAAGTACATTTGTGATTCTTGTTGAGGAAATGGTCATCTGCTATAGGTTTTACTCATTAAATTGGAAACAGAATATGGAAAGAGAGAAGATGAGATGAATGCTTTGATGCTATGATTTAGGACACGTCTGAAAAGTAGAGATTGCACCAAACATGCAACTGTGGTGAAGGTGATTTTGACTATCATTTAATTAGCTGTATTTAACTTAGCAATGTAATACTCTTCTTGAATCAGCACACATCTCTGCAGCACCCAGTTCTACATTGTAAAGAGCTTGAATATAAACTTACACTCCCTTGCTTCCTGTTGAAACTGTACAGTGTTTGAGAGGAGGTTTAATGTGGCACTTCATTGGATGAGTAGAATCATGCAGTTTGAAAGTTTGCTTTTATTTTTGCATTGTCCACAGTAATTCATCATCCGTATATGCTTTCAGGATAATGGAGCTAGTGCTGTGAATGTGGTAAAAAGCCAGCTGTATTTCTCTCTCATCTGAACTTTTACATAGAGAGAAAAATGTGCCCTAGCAATTGCAAAAACAGTACTCTTTTTCCAATCACTAGTTCTGCTGATTTTTCTATTGCAATTTGCTTTGTTTGGGCTTCCTGCATGCAGGAAGATGTATAAAGCAAGGAGCCAAATTCAGAGGGAAAGTCTAAAGGGAAGGAATTGGGTGATGCTTGAAAATGCAAATGGAGAAAGAGAGAGGAGCTGGAAGCTCTTTTTGAAAGAGAGCTTCTGAAGAGACCAATTGTGGAAAAATTTACTGGAGGTAAAACGAAGATGCATCTAAAAAATAATGCCAATTAACTTGAAGATTTATCTTAAGTCAGTGGTCTTTGTCAGGCTCAGAGAGATGGTATGAAGTAATCTTTCCTAACTAAGGATAGGTTATACTGATGACTGTAATGAGAGGCTTGGCATTTTGAAAGAGCAAAACAATTGTCATCTTATATAAAAATCTGAGATTGAAGGTATGACTTATCTTGACCACAGCATGATTTTATACATAAAAAGGGTGAGAGCTTCTGTGAGCATTACAAGTAAAGGAAGGCCCCTTACACTTTTTTGAGACAGTGGTAAGCTGCATCTGTAAGGTCAGGTTCCTGATGGAAGAACAGGGAAAACTAAGACAGCAAAGAATTGATTTAAAAATCACACAGTGATTAAAAAAAAAAAAAATCAGTTTGATTTTTCAAACATTCAGTTACCAAAGCTAGTATATAGGAAATGAGAAAACAAAACAAAGTTACTCATGATCTTGCTGTGTTGGGTTAGTGTAATGATGAGAAGATACTGCACAGACCAAAGTCTTGAAGAATCAGGTAGACAGTATTTCTGTTGATGTTGTCGTCATCATTTGCACCTGTGTCCAATTTAATGCATAAAACCTGTATGGCAGATAACTCATTTCCTCAGCAAAAATTGCAAATGTACTTCAACCACAATAGGATAGAATGGACTGCAGCACAGCTTACAATACATACTGCAACAACTGATCTTGTATACTACTCCTGCCAATATAGAGGTAACAAATACAGCAAGCAAGTAGTTTTTGCAGATTTTTTTAGTAAACATTTACCTTTGCTGAAGTTGATAAACATTTTATTTTTATGCTGTGTTGCTAAGCTTACTGATATTTTTCTAGCGGTGCAAAAAATTCTACAATGTACAGCAATGTGAACATCTCTTACATGTAGGTGGGGTCAGCAAATAAGCTGAGCCCACTTCTGCTAATTAACATTTTGGTGTTAGTTGTCAGAGCTGTGAGAAAAGCGATAAGCACGTAAACACAGCAGACTGCTATCTACAAATATTTTTGGTCAGCTAAGTGTTTCCGTCTAGAAGCTTAAAAAGAACTCTGTTGTTTGTGAATATTGTTTTCCAGCAGTTTTGTTCAAAGCACCTGTGAGCAGTTTCCAGCAAATTGTACTTCTTCCCATGCATCCCTTCCCCTCAGTAAGAATAGTAGTGAACTTTCTCACAATTTTTTCACTTATAGCAATTACTTTTGTAACAGTGTGGTATATGCTGATCACTGTATGTAGGGGAGGAGTCTTCTGTTTGCCTGTTAGGTTCATTTTGTAAGTTGATTCAGATTTCAAAATGCAGAGATACTTTCACTTCAATTATATTAAAATAATTTAGTGTAGCCTTGTTGAATTGATTACCTTAATCATTGAAAATATGCACCAAAAAATCCAGCTGTTGAATCTCTTGCTTTTTATGTATTCATTGTGCAATGCTTGTTTAACTTGCAGTATTTTAATTTGAGATAATCAGTTTTTTCTTTCATTTTAAATTTCTTTAGTGGTTACTTTTTTGTAAATAGAAAAAAAAAGCATTCCTTGGATTGACCCTTTCTTAAGGAGATACTCTTGGAAATCTCTTTAGCTTGTATTGGCTGAAAGAGTAGGGAGTGAAGAGTTACAGGCAAAAGAAAGGAATTTTTGTTTGTCAAGCGGAGTGTAATGGGAGCCGCAAGTCCAAGAACTTCTGAATACTGGAATCAATTTAATCTTTTTAATTTTTTTCCCCCCCTTCCAGAGCTCATTTTATACTATAGTGTCCTTTTTTTTTTTTAAGTTACTACTTATTACAAAAAGCTCTACTGATCTTCCATGTTATCTTTTTTTTTTTTAACATTGTTCATTGCATATGTGAATGCTTTGCTTTTACTGTACCTGATGTTAGGTTTTAACTTAAAAGCATAAGAGGAGTCTGAAGAATGCACAGTCTAAATGTTCAAAATGCAGTAAGGGTAAAGGTATCATGAAGTGAGCACGTTTGGTGTCTAGGATTAGTGGGCATAGTAAAAAACCAAACAACAACAAAAAAACACCAACCAAAAAAAAGGGGGGGGACTTTGGTTGATATTTACCTGTATTGTAATAACAGAATCTAGTCTTTGAATTGTTCAGTCTTACTAAATCTACCTAATCTGTTTGGACATACTGCTCAAAAGTTGCTCTTAGCACTAGTAATGATTTCTAAGTGCACAAGAACTGTCTTTTCACTTGTCACTGTTCTATATAAGAAGAAGGTATAAAAGGCAATATTAGAGAGTAAAGGCACAGATAGTGTTGTAGCTGTGACCCTACTTGTAAATTTTACTTTGAGGTGACTTTTTATTCTATTTTAATGAAAACAGAGGAGCAGAAGTAGAAATAACTCTCAAGGTAGATGAACACCTCTGATATTGATAACATTGCATAACTCTAGACACTAAAAAGAAACAGATTCAATTGACCAAAGATGTTTGTTCCCTATGGTTTTTGTCAAGGTTACAAAGTCTGTCTTTCTGCTCTTATCAAAATCTGCTTCTTTTTTTCTTTGCAGGTCATGGCAACCATAAGGAAAACAGTCCTTTCCTGAACAGTTCAGAAGCTGGCAAGGGAGGTGATTACTATGACAGAAATCTGGCCTTGTTTGAGGTAATTTTGAACTGGTTTTCATACTTCTAATGTGATTTGTGTTCTTCCAAGGTGGGAGAGATTGAGCAGATCGTATTAAGTGGGAGACAAAGCACTGCAAAGGTCCAGGCAGTGGGTCAGTACCTAACTCTCACTGCGTGGCAAATCTAAGAGCCATTGGTGTGTTTAGGGTGTTGGTGTGTTATGTCTACAAAGTAGCAAAATATAAGGTACCAGAGGCGACCTGTATAATTTAAATAGTGGAGCTGTGGCACTGTGGGCTGATCAGTGTGGAAAATGAGCATGGGCTGATTTACTATGTTAAGGACGACCACGTTATTCTGTAGGAGAGTGCCTAAATTCAGGTACTCAAATTAGCCTGGGTATCCTGTATTACAACTGTAGTATATCAGTAATACCGTTTTGGTTTGGCCCCCCCCCCCCCCCCCCCCCCCCCAAATGCTTTTTTGTGGGTGTATGTCTGTTGTCCGACGTACCCGTAGGCAGAGGTATCCTGTGTGATGAAAAAGCTCAGCTATTATGACCACTCGGGACTGTGAGGCAGAGAGGTATGACTGTTTCCATGTGGAAGTAAGGAGGACCAGACTCTCATGTGGGAGGCCAGTTGGAGCCACACCAAGTCCAGCAGAATCCTCCTCTACATCCTCACCTCACTGGCACTGCATTAACTGCAAATATATCATGGCACGCTAAGACCAAGTTTCTAAAAAATGTTTTCCAAAGCTCAGGTGCTGGGGCATGGTGCAGAGAGTCTTTGTGTGGCTCTGCAGCTGCTTTCCAGCTGGGCTTCCAAGTTACAGCTTCACAGCAATACTGGCAACATGTACCCAATGTTCCCCATTCTGGGAACTCGGTGTAGGGCAGCCTGAGCTGGCTCTGCACCCCACCGGGCTGGCTCCTGCAGAGTTCAGCTGTGTGGCATGGAGCCTGGACACATATAACTAATTGCTGCTAGATAGGAACTCACTGTGGAAATGCTACAACCATGTTTGCAGGCAGTGTGCTTGAGCTAAAAGACTTTGAAGCATGCTCCTAGATGTGGTGTCTCTTCCCTCCAAGGCATAGTAAATCTGTGATCAGCATAAACTCACTTGCAGATCATGAGGAGTTGGCCATTTGTGGCGTGGCTGCTGCTAGTCACAAGCCCGCCTTTTTTCATGAGCAGTAACACAGTACCACACCAGGGCTGCAGGCTCTTTCTGTGGTACTAAAGTGGAGGAGGAGCAGGTAGCATCTGAAAGGCCATGCTGCTCAACTGAACAGGAAGCATGTGTTGCCTCAGCCTCTTTCTGGAAGGAATCATAATCAGGTTTTTAAAGATGTGAACTGCAAGTGAGATTAGGGGAAGGAATAAGAAAAGGGACATTTAGGGTCAGTTTCTGCCCTGAGGTACAAAGCACATAATGCTACTCATCCTCCCAGAAACTGTTCGTCATGGTACATGAAGATACGATAAAACTCCAGACAGTGAAATCTTTCTTAATCTGTTTTTATTTCCTGTGTAGAAAGATGTTTCTCTTCACCATGCATTACTTACTGTGCAATTAGACATGTAAGACATTTTAATTTCAAAGAGAAAGGGGAAGTGAATGATTTTGTTCTGATTTTTTTTCTTTTTCTTTTTTCCTCTTGAACTTACTTTCAGAAACAGAATTTGATGGGATGAATGTAAAAGCGTGAGGCATCCGTATGTGTGGCTTTTGGGATTTTTGTCTAGATCCACATAAATTAGGTTACATAGTTTGAAAAATGTGGTAAAATTAACAGAATACATGCATGCCTACAATGACCGGAGTTTAATCACTAAATATCTGATTTATTTGGCAAGTTGACCTTTTTCAAAGTATATCTGTTAATGTAAGTTGACATTAGAGATACATGCAAGGTACACGTCCATTTTCTTACAGTCGCAAGGCTCAGACTTCTTTATTGCTGTAATTCATGTTTTTCAGCACCTAAGGGGAAGGGTGCAGACGTGTTGGCATAGCCTCTTCCTGCCAGATTTACCATCCTTTCAGAAAATTAAATCCTCTCATCAGTGGTTCAGGCACAATGAAATATTCTGTCATTCCGTGGATTATTTTCCTGGTGTGTTCCCTGGCAGCCTCAGGCCTGCCAAGGAAGGTGTGACCCCGGCCACTCTCCATAAATGCTGTGAATTGCAGAAGTTGACTAGTCGTCTTTTTCCACAGGAAGAACTTGATATACGACCGAAAGTGTCATCTCTGCTTGGCAAGTTGGTCAACTACACAAATCTTACCCAAGGTGTTAAGGAACATGAAGAAGCAGAAAGTACTGATGGCTCAAAGAAGAAAGTATCAAAAGTAAGTAAAGATTCTCTCCATGGCCAGGTGATGAACGGGATGATTCCATATGTGATTTTTGGGGAGCTGGACTCCTTTCTACTTTATCTTAACCTCTGTCAGGAGCCATGACAGTGTTGCAAAGAAATAACATGGAAGTCTGTAGGTAACCAGATGTTACCAAAGAATTGGGGCAGATGTAGTGGTTAAGCACTGTGCACTACAGTGCAGTTACATACACTTGGTATGGATTTAGATAAGGAGGATAGGCTTTTAGCAGTGAATCGAATAAACAACAAAACAAAAACCCCAGCTTTTTCCTAGTGCTGTTTTAGCTTCCCAGCAGTATCTGACACATCTCCACAAGCCTGGTAGGTATGACACAAGACTTGCAGGAGACAACACCCTTCTAGAGTGGTGAGCGGAGGTCAGATTGGACACCCTGGGGCAGCTCAAGTGTCATTCTGGTGTTAGGCACTTAGGCAACTGAATTCTGCCCCAAAGGATCTGCATTTAGATGGTTAGCCCATTTGGGCTGGCCTTGTAATAACTAGGTAGAAGGTGGGGTTTGATTTCTCTCAGGAAGGCTATGTTCTAACTACTGCTTTTGGTGCTCTGGCAGTCAGGCAAGTGTTTCAGTTAGTGCTACACCCTCAAGTGGTATGGTTGCATTTTATGGCACTTGCAGGCCTGTCGGCTTGCTTGCAAATTTTGTCAAAGGAAAGTTTTCAAAAAAACTAAGATAGCACTTAAAATTCTACAGATTTTCTAGTACTGCCTTGTCAAAGTTTGAGCCATTTCAGAAAGAGATGGCAGTGATAATGTTGAAAAACAGCACGTTGTTCTCAAAGAGAATGCATGTCGCCCCATGCTGAAAGCTGGATTCCAGCTCCCTTACACTCCAGTTCCTTACCTAAAACCTCCATGGTTTTACACTGGCGTTAACAAAGTTGTTTAATCAACATGTAGCTTAAAATTGAATTTTATCTGAGACCACATGCACTAAAGTGCTGTAATATTGTGGTTAATATGACATCATTACAAGACTGAGTGAAGGTCGTCTGGGTGCAGTAACTGTGTTCTGGCCCTATAAGCTTACATTACAAAAGTAATTTAAACATTTTAACTCTGACTTTCTTTTGTGTGGTACTTGGTGTTATACTAATTGCTGAGTCTATCCAAAGTTTTTACCTTCACATTACTAATATGAAATGTCAACTGCATCTCTGTTTTAGCAGGCTTTTGGTGAGAATGACGTCAAGCATCAGCTCTTAATATGGTGTTATTGCATAATCTAAAATAATTTTCGGCTTTTCCTATCAAAAGCAGATTGATTGTTACCCCACCAAAGATAGAATGGAGGGGGATATAATAGGTACAGTCCTTACGATTTTGAGAAAGTCCTAATTGCTTTTGTTGTTTATTTCCTTATTAGTCGCCTGACCAGAATACTAGGGTAAGATGCAGTCTGATCTGAAAGCTTGTCACTTACTCCTCTGTTGGAAAAAGAATGGCGAGAATTTGGTGATGGGTCTGTAGTGTAAAGTTGGTTAAAGCAAATGCAGTATAGCTTCATAAGGTAAAAATGGGGCAAATAACAGGAAACTGAGAAGTCATTTTAAATCCCTGGTAGAGTAACATGTAAGGCTTGGTGTTAATATTTCTACATCTAGGTGTGATTTATGTAAACACTTGCATAGTTTCAAACTGTTTAACTGCCATAAACAAGGACTGTTGTCCTTATTAAAGCTATGCTTCTATGGTAAAATAGAGTTTGGGCTTAATACCTAGGTTGTCCTGAATTATGCTTGGTTATGGAGAATTATACTGAATTATGGTGTCCTAAAAACATGTGTTTGCAGACTTCTCAGATGGTTTTTTTTAGAATGGGTTGGGTAACCATTCCAAAAGTGACAATATCATCCTGTGTTAATATCTCAGTATTTTCTGTGTAAACTCTGCAGTGAATCTTTGCCTAACATGTCTGTGTCTGGGATAAATTACATCAGCTGCAATATCATAACTGTAGTTTGAATTTCTTCTCCCTCTCTTGCCATAAGCAATATGAAATTTTAAACATCTTGCAGAATATAAGAAGGTTGAATATTAACTTCGCCAATAATTATAACCATTAAAAACAGGAAATTCAAAAGCAGTAACTGTACAATGCTATGGACTGAAGGTGTTTAGAAACTATTCAAATGGGATTCTTCTACACATTTGTTTTTAATCATCTTTGAAGTATAAATCAATTCACTACTGTTACCTTATCCTTCCATTTGAGCATTAGTACAGAATCGTGAATATCCACCCCAGCATGATAGCAGGTTCTGTTTTTAAGTGCCAGCATTGTTAACTGACTCATTGCTGAATGCTATACTGGGTACACTCAGCATATACATACCCAGCCAGTGTGACAAAAGGTAAGCTGCCTGTCCTGATGTGTCACTTACTGGAATTGGCAACTTACAGGCAAGATTTGGAGCAAGGAGGGTGAGCAGACTCTATGTGGTATTCAAAAATTGAATTAAGAAAGCAGTCCTTTCAGTAAATGAATATATAATTCTGTATCTGAGCAGGTAAGATGGATCTCTCAGTGAATACCTTTTTGATGACCTAGCACACCCCTGCCTGCCAAATCGTATCCATTCAAATAAAAAAAAGAAACCAACCCAAAAAGAAACCACAAAAAACCCAAGCCAACAAAAAAACACAGGCACAAAAACAAGAGACAAGGCAGTTGTGTGCACATGAAGAGGCCAAATCTCTGAGGGGCGGTATCGAAAAAATGAGATCTCTCTTCCAAAGTTTAAGCTTAAAGGACTAGAGAATGATGTACTTCAGCTTGTGGAGATCATTGTAGAAAGCAGGTGCTTTCTACAGTGACAAGACCAAAGAGACCTGAATGTTCCCACAAACTCTGGAAAATACATTACGTGACTATCCCCCTTCTAATCTCTTGGAATAATTGCTGCAGAGTTTGTGGAAGATGCAAATGAAGATCAGGAAAATTTCAGTACAAAACAGCTTCATATAAACATATTACCCTGTTTCAGCATTCCCATTAAATATTTTTTTATAGTAGCATTCAGTGTTAGATACACATCAGATAAAATTGATACTACTCCATGTAATAGGGTAGAAATTGGGTTGCTTTTTATCTTTTCTAAATACAGTCTTGTATTAAAGTACTTAATAGACGGAGTGCTATAAAAATATCCCCTTGTCATGACTGAAAAAATTAGATTAACTATTTTAGTTCATGTATCTTTAATAAGGCAGTTCATTTCTGTGCTGCTGTCTGTCCTCATGCTACAGAGCAACCACAAGAGCTGTCATTACTCATCAATGTCCCTGAGCCCTGCAGCCAAGTGCTTTCATAACCCATCATGCTGCCACAATGGAAATAGTGTCCTTCAGACTCGGATCGATATTGGTATCAATTATGTGTCTGCAGCTGATTAGAGTGAACGGAAAGATGATCTGCATCACTGAAATTGAGACTGTTTTTGAGATTTTTCTGTCCATTCTTGGTTGATTTAAAACAGCATTCTTCAAAATGTCTTTGTGTTTTATTTCCTTTATGCAGCATGGGGTGTTTAATTTTTTTCATTTGGTAGCTGTTCAGACTGAGCCTAATACCTTTCTTATTTCAGACTGCATTCTGTTGAGGCTTCGGCACTGGTTTAATATCACTCACTGATTATAAGATGCTATAAAAAAGGGTCAAGTCACTGCAGATTACTGGTGTTAAATATTGCTGTGAACAAGCTGGTTCAAGTAGTATTTGTGGATCATTCTTTCATACCAGTATTTTTATTCCACAGGGTAAGAAAATCCAGAGTAAACTCTTATGCCTGAGGTACACTTAGTAATGCTGTGGCTTGGGTTTGTCTGCGGGCAAACCCAAGCAGACTTAGCATTTCCTAGGCTGCTCTGCTCTGCAGTAGTCTTATAACTATACAATTAATGCGCGATTTCTCTTCCTCTGTGGCTGAAGTTAGCTTGTAACTTGATATGCATAAGAGGCCACTTAAGAGGGAGGGGGAGAAGACGGTGAACAGTAGAGCAAAGCTGCAGGGGCCACTGAGGGCAGAAGATAGGAAAGAGTTGAGCTAAGGTGAATTCTTATAAAAAGGAAGCAGGTTTTGGGAGGTGTGTAAAGGGCAGGCTGAAAACTCACTTGCTTTGATAGTGCTTGGAAAACTGTCATATATATATAACAACTGTGCTCCACTTGCTTCTCCTGCATAGGAGCAATAGGTTGGGCTTCTTTCCTCTTCCCAAATGCCGGTTTTGACAAACTCTTAGAAACTCCTTTACCTCTGAGATACCCACGCATCTGATAAATTCACTTGATGCTGGCTGCTGGGTTCAGAGATGTTGTGAGGGGGGTGACTGATGGATGAATGGTCACATAGATAATAAAATTATGTGGAATGTCTCTTTAAGAGAGGCAAAGAGCACATTAATGTGACAATAGGAAGCCCTTATGCAGGGCAAAATCTGCCCAGTGCCTGGTAACATTATTTAGTCCTTTCTCAGTTAATGTTTATGCAGTTGAAGACACAATGTGAATCAGATGAAGGTGTTTGAATCAAAAGTATCTAAACCTCCCCTTCTTGAGGAAACAGGTACACTATAAAGAATACCCTGAGAAGATCCTCTTCTGCTGTAGCATTGGAACAACTCACTTAAAAATCCTTACCTTACCCTGATCAGGATACTTATGTACAAGTGTCATTTCTGTTAGAAGACAAGAGTTCTTTTTGTCCTTATACATAATCTTGACAAAGCTGATCAGGTTAGTTGTACAGGATGGTAATTTTCCTACAAATGGCAGGTGACGTTTTAGGGATTTTTTTCTGTACTGTGGCACTGGAACAGCTGAGTAACAGCTCTCTGGCCCCATGCTGGTAGATCTCATAGGGTAAGTCCATTGCAAAGCGTCAGCACGTGGCTCTGTTGCCCACTTTACTTCAGGAGGTTCACCCGAGTTGAAGTAATGTATGGGGACAGTCTGGTTGGTCTGATTTTAGCTGTAGTCACACAAGGACTTCAAAGCTGACTTCAAAAAATTCAGGCAGCAATTCCTGGCATTTATAACACAGAACTGTACAGATCATGTTCTTAGGCACAGGTTTTTTTCATCTCCGGCAGGGCTGATTCCTAATGCAGATGAGGAAATTTCAAATTGTAACATGTAGTTGCAAGTTGAAGCACTAAATTCCTAGGTTGCTTATTTTGACCTGGTGACATTATAACCATTTGATTTTTCTAGGGTTTTGCTTTGTGTAATAAAATATACTCTTGACTTACCTTAGGTAACTAAATTTTTCTATAGTGAAGACAAGGCATGAACCAAGTTTTTGACAGCCATTTTATTGCTTTAAGAGTAATATGCTTGTCTTAAGTACCATTGCTTTTGATTCATGACTAATTTGTCTATAAGGGTGCATGTTACCTATTTATTTTTGCATTTAGTTAATGCTGTGTGGAGTCAAATTTGAACAAGTGTTGTCACCTCCCTTTAATATCCTTCTCATTTAGATGATTGTTCATGGGTTTCTTTAAATACTGTCTATGTTTTGGAATTCAGGTTTATTTATAGAAAGAAGTATGAAAAGGGATGAGCTTTTGAGAAGTTACAGTCTCTATTCCCCCTAGGTTTCAGCATTCTGTATAATTTTAAATGCCAAAGAAAAGCTCAGAAAGCAGAAGCAATGAAATGTCTTGGCATGAAACCACAGAGAGTTGGGACTCTGAATTGCTGCTAGTGCCAGGTGTGCTGATGCAGGGAACACTTTTTTGTATTCCTTGAATTAAAACCCTTATCAGTGGCATTTTGATATCGTTGTTTTGGATCTGACTATCCTCTGACAATAACTATTTGGGCAAAGGAGAATTCTACAGGATACTATGTTGAATGCCAGTCATGTGCAGTTCCTGTGAAGTCACGTAACTAACTTGTATTTTCTCAGTCACTGTCAAAAGTAATTCAGAGTCTGATGCTAACATTAAACATAAGAAAGGTAGAATCATTAGTTTTACATGGAATGTATAAAATGGAAGAAAATAGATTATGCATGTCTCCAGATTGCTTCCAAATCTTTTCTAGTTGTAACATCACAAAGGTATGTTTTCCATGAAACTAATTTGTAAACTCTGGGGAGTAGGGTAGGATCTGTCTTATTCAGGGTCTGCAGCACTTCACAGGTTTCATGCTAGAAACTCTGTGGTTCTACAATAAAACAAATAGATGTATGTTCTGTTGTTAGTAATTGGTGTTGAATGCTGAGTATAATTACTTCAAATGTGAAGATGTGATAGGGTCAGCATTTTGTTCAGAAATTCGTGGTTTTGGTGTTAGGAGTTTGTTTCATGTTTTGTGGAAGTCCAGTGCCATAGTATTTGTGTGTGTCTACCTTACGTTTCCCAGATTTCTATCATTTGAAAAACTGAAGTTGTAGGGTTTTTTGGTTATCTATGCTTTGAATAATTCCAGTTAATGAATGTCAGTGAACTTTTTTTTCAGTCACCCAGCATGGGCACCCTGATGGGAGTGTATTTACCATGCATGCAGAATATCTTCGGGGTTATTCTCTTCCTTCGGCTGACTTGGATGGTAGGAATGGCTGGAGTTCTTCAGTCCTTCCTGATTGTATTACTTTGCTGCTGTTGTGTAAGTATATAGGTAAAATAATGCATATGACATAACCTCTGTGAAACTATTGAGAAACTTGGAGAGGCTGCATTGTAGATGCATGTGTAAAGAAAAGCCAGATTTATGCTAGACACTTCTGCTATGTTTGTAGCCATGTGATTTGATTTTTTTTTTCCTTTTTTTTTCTTTTTTTTTTGCTAGTATTTCTAAACTGGCTAACTATATCTAGTATAGATACATTCTTAAAAATGGTGTTTGTTCAGCAAACAGCTGTTTTCTGTGCCTGTCCCAGGTCACGGCTGCCTGCTTTGCTGGACTAGCCTTTGTCAAAATTTCAGCTCTGCAGATAGAGGGACACCTGCATTCTTTTGTCTTGCTTTGTGTGCAGACACCCATTACTTGACCTGATAAAGCAGTGGTCATCTCTCAAGCAAAAGTCTCAACAGCTTGATGATTAAATTCCTGCTACCCTTGTTTTCTTTCAGATAATGACCTGTGGAGGCAGAATAAATATAAATATTGTACCCTGTATGCAGTGGCAGCTTTGCTCTATCAAGAAATAAGTTATGTTTTAAAAAATGTTGTTGACAGAATTGCTTCCTTTTCCTTGTTTTCCCCAGACTATGCTGACAACCATATCAATGAGTGCTATTGCCACAAATGGTGTTGTTCCAGGTAAGTGTAGTTAGCAAACTTCTCATTTGCGATTTAAAAAAAAAAAGTTCACTATAAGCTCTTAACATGGTTTTATTCTAGAGAAATGTGCTTAAGCCAGGATACAAAGCCTGAATTAATATCTAATATTTCTTCTTAGTATCAATTAGGCTAAAGATTAATTTATTTGGTTTCTAGTTACCCCTGTGCTAACAAAAAGATACTTCAATTGAACCCCCCAAAAAGCAGATACACAGTGTATAGTTTTGTTGTATTCTTGTTGTGAATATTTTACAATTTATAACAATAAATAAATGATAATTTTACTCTCATTTTTTTGTTTCATAGCTGGTGGCTCCTATTTCATGATATCCAGGTCATTAGGCCCAGAGTTTGGTGGAGCTGTAGGGCTGTGCTTTTATTTGGGAACAACATTTGCGGGAGCAATGTATATCCTTGGTGCCATTGAGATTTTATTGGTGAGTAGTACCGGCGTAGTCCTGCTTTTAAGACAAGTAGCATATAGAAAATACCGCAGTATTCTTGTCCCATATTTGTATACACATTTACAGATAGAGACCAGAAGGTCTCCAGTTTCTCGGTGTCCAATTCTGTACCACTTAGTACTTCCCTTTGGAAGTTGCACACTCTGTGGGTATCCAGAACGGAAGGTCTCCTGAAAACACAGATGGAAGTATGACTTAATCAAACACATGCTCATCATTGATACAGTTGGCTCAGTTGTACTACTGAAATAGAATGGGCTGTTATCCCTTCACTTTTCCTATAAACTGAAGATTACTGGTGAAGAGCATTTTGCAAATTGGAAAGTGATCTACACTTCTAGTATAGGTACAAGATCACTACAGTAATATAGACAGAGTTCTGTTCCTGTGTTCCTTCAGCTTGCTTTCTTCTTGTTTCAGACATACATAGTGCCAGAAGCAGCAATTTTTCATCCATCTGGTGCCCATGATGCATCCAGTGCTATGCTAAACAACATGAGGGTGTATGGAACTGTATTCCTCATCCTAATGGCAGTGGTGGTCTTTGTAGGAGTGAAATACGTTAACAAATTTGCTTCCCTCTTCTTGGCCTGTGTAGTAATATCCATACTGTCCATTTATGCTGGAGCTATCAAGTCCATCTTTGATCCACCTGAATTTCCGTGAGTAATATTTCTGGATGGGGGTATATCTTTGCCTACAGGTCTGGAAGGTGGGGTTCAGTGGAAGTTACTTAAAACTTGTGCCTAATACATTGTCAAAGCTATCTTTTTTGTGAATTACTTCAGATTTTTTAGCTGTATATGGTGACAGTGATAGTCTTCTGCATGCAGAGCTCATGGAATAGAAGTTTCTTAGGCTAAAATGAATGCATTATTACATTCTTTTAACTGTTTTGGTAGAATGAAATCTTGTGGTGAGTATACAGATTGATGGAGGCTGATATTTCTCTGCTTCCTGCAAAGACAACCCAGTATCTTAGCCTACGGCTATTGAGTTAACCCAGCAAAATTCTTGCTAAAATTTATTTATGGCAGTTAGTAGGAAGCAGTTTGGCAGGTACATTTTCCCCAGGCCAGTCAGACATGATGTGTCTGACTTCGTGGTTGGAAGCTGTGGTGGTGTGATGCAGCTGCTTGCTGAGAAATAGGGCATCTCTTAGGAATGTGGGAGGTGTGATGGTGGGGCCATGCTGAGGCTCCAGTGAAACTTCCCCTTGGTCTGAAAGCAGATTAGTCTGCCGTATGAGTAGCCTTGCTCTGAACACAACATGTGCTCCTTGGTATCTTGGCAGTTAAACATGTAATGTGGTTTCTTAAACTCAGAGCTGGAGCAGCAGTAATGTGGATACATGTGTTTTACCAGAAAGGCAAACAGTATTTCCTGATACTGCTGACAAGAGATGAATGGAATGGAAATAAAGGAGTTGAGTCTGCATAATTATTCACATCTTAAAATGTTGTGACCATAACTAAGTGCTTACAACCCTCAAGTGCTCCCTTTAGATATTTAGGGCCCAATGATTATAATGTTTTACAACAGTGTCAGGTTTACAGCAGTAAAAATAAAACAATGTCTCTACCTCCCCCTCATTATCTCTTGGATTGTTCTTGAATGTTCTCCCTATCTTTCTTCCTTGGGCTGTTTTCCTTTTTCTTTTGCTGAAGTAACTGGATACTGTATTTATTTTTAATTCCAGAGGGGAAGACTTCTCTGAAGTTACAATTCACAGGCCTGCAAACCCTACAAAAATGGCCCTGTGTCTTCCATTTTCCTGGCTTTAGTGATTGATAAGACCTGTGAAACAATTAAACTTATTAAAATGGAAGAAACTTTTTTATTTTCTGTGGATGTTTTCTGGCACTGGGAAGAGAAGCTGAATGAACTTTTAGTGGCAGCAAGCTGTTATATCACCATGTCTTGTGGAACCATATTGGGAGAAGTGGATTAAAAATTTTCAGTGCTGGAATAAACTGTATTTGTGGTTAGGTGAAACACAACAAGCACTGGAGGATTTTAGCAATTATGCATAGTATCTTCTGACAAGAAGAACCTGTGGTTATTGTGATTGAAATGTATGTTCCTAATTCTGAAGCTAAAATGTCAGGGGTCATTTGTGTGCTACTATACAGAAACTGGGATAATGCGATTCCAAATATCTTTAGATATTCTAAATATCTAGTAATTTGAATGCTAGTATTCTTCAGATCTCTTCCACTCCAGTAGTTCTGTTTAAATGAGGAAAAAAAAAAAAGAAAAAAAAAAAGTGGCCTAATCTTTCTCTTTCATTGTTTAAGGTAAATTTACCAAATTCAATAAATCACACTGATGTAGCTTTTTATACCTCTCCCAAAACTGTTGGAAAAGTAGCTTTATGCTTCTAACCCTTAAAAGAAACAGAAACAGTCTTTGTCCTGCTACCACTATCTTTTTGAAGCTGAGAAATGATGTAGCAGACTAGAGCCACTTGAAGTTTCCATGATATGAAAGAATTATGGGGAAGGGCGCATTTCATGTTCCCAGTACCATATAACAACACTGCTTTTCATGTTTCCGTTCCAGGATTTGCATGTTGGGCAACAGGACCTTGTCAAGAGATCAGTTTGATGTTTGTGCCAAAACCATAGTTAAGGATAACATTACTGTGGCTTCTAAGCTTTGGAAGCTCTTCTGCCGCAGTACAAACTTAACTACCGACAACTGTGATGAGTATTTCCTCATGAACAATGTCTCTGAGATAGCAGGAATTCCAGGAGCTGCTAGTGGCATTTTAAAAGGTATGATACAATTTTTTTTTTTCCCTTAAAGAGGAGGTATGCTGAGCAGTTGAAATGGGTTGAACCCTTTCTTAACCTGCTGGTTAAGAAAGAGGGACTGAAGAAATGTAATTAAAGTGAAGAAAATTATCTTCAATAAAGAAAACCAAGTCTTATAATCTTTAAAAAGAGTAGATGGCACTTTTGTCCTGATACAGTATTTGTCTGCTGTAAAATTGATTAAATTTGCCTTGTACATCTCATAATTTCAGCAGAAAGTCAGCTATAATTATGACCTATACTAACATGAGTAAGTTGTTAAAATTTTTTAGAACTCTGTGTAGCTATGACTCTCCATTTTAGACAGGTTAAGATTATGTCCTGAAAGATAAGAGTACTTGTATAAAAATAGTGTACCTCCTTCTTTGCCCACTCCTGAATATAGTATCATTGAAAAGTGTTCATTATTGAAATGAACTCCAAAGAACAGTTGCTTTGTGCAGGTGCTGAGTGCCTAAGGTTCCCATTTTCACAGAAACAGTAAAATGGACTCAGCATTTATTAGTGCAATTTCGAATGTCAACCATATAATTCTGTAATTCTTCACTGTCTACAGAACAAATCCATTTATATCTAGAAAGCTGGTCAGTATGGCTGCTTTGGATTCTCTGGCCTACTATGTGTAGGTATGGTGGTTCATTAAAAACATTGTGTGTTTATTTGGGTTAAAATAGGTATAAAGTTAAAAGAATGTTACATTTAGTGTAATATTAAAGGATAAAAAGTGCTTAGACTTCTGTAGGCTATTCATACATATTTATTGGTTTTGTAACAGATTCCCTTGAAACCATGCAATATAAATTTTCTTTCATGTAACTTCTATATGTCTTAATTTGTGTTGATCACTGAATTGCATGAATTGCATTTGTAATCTTCAGTTGTGGACCCATTATAATGAGAACAGGTTTGAACTGAAACATTATTTTCTTTTCTGTGGTGTGATAATAACGTTTGAAGACAATTTATGGAGCAATTATTTGGAGAAAGGAGAGATACTGGAGAAAGCACATCACCCATCTGTTGATGTAGCAGGCCAGAAGAACAACCTTCATCTGTATGTGCTTTCAGATATAGCTACTTCATTCATGGTGCTGGTTGGCATCTTCTTCCCTTCAGTGACTGGTGAGAATACTGGGACAAGAGGGCATCTTGGGTCTCCGAGCTTTCTTCTCTCCCTTGATCTTGTATCCAAAATGTATTTTCAGGTATCATGGCTGGTTCAAACAGATCAGGAGACCTCAAAGATGCACAGAAATCCATTCCCGTTGGAACAATTCTTGCTATTGTCACCACATCACTAGTCTGTATCCTTTTAAAATTACTAGAGTCCTGGAACGTTGTAAGTGACTGGGATGAATGACTATGTATCTGATTCATGGAACTGCTTTCAGGTGACTAAACTATCAGAGTATGATTGGTCAGTGAAAAAAAAACCAAAAAAAAACAACAAACCAAAACCAAACAGTCCTTGAGTTGAAAGCATCAGAATGATTATCTTGTTGTTTTCCATCCCTCTTTTTGTGTTGGGCTTTTTGGTTTTTTGTTTTGCATTTCTGTTGCTTTTCTTTGCTATGCAGTGGTCTATAGCTTTTCAGGCTGGTGGAATATGGGTATATATTTTTTAGGATGCAGTGGACCATTAAGATGAGGGAAGGCTTTAAATGGGAGAGATCATAAATTTCAGTTTCTTTTTTTAAAAAAAAAAAAGCCTTTTAGTTTGAGTGACATTAAGGAGTATATGCTTTCTTGAACATGGAGTGAGAAATATGTTCCCCAAGTGTTTTTCTTCGGGGGGGGGGGTGTTCATATGTAGAGTCAGCTGCTCACTGCTACCAGTGAATTTACGTATTTATTTTGAAGTCAGGAAACAAGATGATCTTAGATCAGCTTATAGGGCTGTATTTCTTATTTTTTCCCCTTGATTTTTAACACAGTCATCTGATTTAATGCTATTCCATGATTCTTAGGCACATCCCCAGCTGGCATGTGTGGAACTGGCGAGCTCCACGTAGCTGTGAATGACTTGTTGTTTCCCACCTGTTTCCACTGAGACTGGAGTACTTAATTTGCAGAATATGAGGATGTTCCTCATACCAGATTTCTAGGTGCTGAGTGTGTGTTCAGAGGAACAGCCTTTGTCCCAGTTGAAGTTGCCAGGTTTTGTATGTCGTTAAACTCTTCAGGGTTTAGGACCACAGGAGCTTTGCTTAGGAAAGACTGTCTTAATCTTTTCTCTCCTGCTAGAGAAGAGATGAAGCCAAGATCTTTCAGCTTCAGCTAGCTGTTGGTGTCCTACACTACAACTTATCAGCATAGGAGATTAAAAAAAAAGAAAAGGCAAAAGGCAATTAATATGAGCAAGGACTTCAAAACTTGTTTGTAAGAGCTTTCTGAATAAATCCCACCCAAAGGGCAGCTGGCTGAGACAGTGACTCTCCTGGAAATTCTGCTGTTTTGAACCTGTTTTTTGCCAAACCTTGCCAAGCTGTAAATCAGGTTCCCAGCTCACTTGTCCCAGCTTCTTAGGATTGCAGCTTTTTCCAGATGTTACTTTGGGAAACTGACCCTGTACCAAGAAGTCTGCATTTCCTATGAACGTAATAAACAGGTCACGGACGTAACCCCCAGCTCTAGTGTTAAAATACTTGCAGTTCAAAACTTATTTTGTGGTGGGTAACTTTATACCTAGATATCAATACGCCACCCAGTGGAAGGCTTACATCATAATTTTTAGGAGTGATGAGTGTTTCCCCTTTTATTACTCTTTGTATTTTACGATTGCATTTCAGGGGTAGAGGGTAGAGTTTAGGATTTAACCATTCAGGTAACTTAAATCATAAGATCAAAAACTTTACTGGAATGCCAGATCCAAAAAACCTGAAGTATTTTGTACTCCCCAATGCAGTAGTAGTACAGTTTAATAACAAACCCAATATTCAAAGACTTATTGGTGATGTAAATGCCATCAGAGACCACAAAATGAGAAAGTGCAAGGTAATGGTTTGCTATATGTTCAAAATAACTTCAAAGGAAATAATTTTATATGTAAACGTGAATTTAATCTGCTAGTATAGAACAGAAACTGGTGTTGAAATACGTTTCTTTTCTCTCTCCTCCTCTTGTGTCTGAAGATGTCTCCTTTACCGTAACATTTAAAACCATCGTTTTTAAAAATTGAAACTTAGAATAATAACTTTGTCACTTTAATATTAGAAGGTATATATGAGCAGAGAGACTTTAATTTACTCACTAGCTTTACCATATACTTTACCATATACTTTACCATATACTTATGGAGATTCTGCAGTGCAAATGCCATAGGACAGAGGCACATGTTGAACTTTCCACAATACTTTCTATGGTTGTTTTCATCTGCCATGTCTAAATAAATCCTACTTCCTTAGCACACTCTCTACTCAAGACTTCAGTTGTGTATTATTATTTGGAGCCTGCATAGAAGGTGTAGTCCTGAGAGATAAGTAAGTTTTACTACTTTAACGCTCTCCTTTCTTTTTCTTTTTTGCAGGGAAGTTGTGTTCTTTCCCATCTCCCACCCACCCACCTCCACCCCCCTTTTTTTGGCTTTTACTTCTGGGTGCCTTTTAAACCATATTTGTATGTAAATTGCAAACAATGTTTTGGGAATCTTCTTGTATTTGATTTGACACAGTTTTTCCATCCTATGTTGTAATTCCTTCCTTGCCCCGTCCGAAACCTATTTTGTCTTGTGTTGACATACCCTTTTCAGTTTCCAGGGGTACTCATTCAAAGATCAGATCCCTAATAGTAAACTATAGATTTCTATTTTTTCTTTCTCTTCCCTAGAGAAGCAAGATATGAAACAACAAAAATTATCTTTTTTTTTCTTTTTTCTTTTTTCTTCTCCAGATGAACCTTAATTTTTTGCCTCGTTTGTTGTCCTCTTTTTGTTAATTGCTGAGTTTGGCAAAATTGCTCTTTGCAAACTCTTTTCTGACTTCATTGCCAGAAACTGGACGAAGTTTGGTATTGGGTTATCTCTGCCCTCGGATTTTTAGTTATCAAACATTTCTGTCTGTAAACCCAGCAACAGTGTTCCCAGTCTAGAGTGTACAAGTGCTTTTTCTGACAGCTTCCCTCACTTTGAACTCTTTCCAGTGGACAAGTAATGAAGTGCTTGTGAATATAACTGTCTGAGAAAAAACCCAACAAACAAAGGAAACCAGCCAACCAAACAAAAAAAACCCCAAAGTCTTCTGTAGGGATGACTGATACTGGATTGTGTTGGGTGTTTTAACCATTAAACTTATTATTTTCTTAAGAACTGCATCTTTCTAGGTGAAAGTGGAAAATAATGTTGTGATAATAACGTAAGAGTTTTATGATACATAATCAGAAGAAAGTTTTCGAATTGTTGAAATCAGGCTGCAGACACTTCCTATCTGTGTATCAAAAGTAACTCAGATTGTTTACTACTTGCTATATTTTCTAATCAAGAAAATATGTAATATTTAATAATATTTAAATGACATCTTAAAACTGACCCAAAAAAACAAATGTGTGTGTCAAAATACTCCTTTGTGTATGAATGTCTCACTGTTCCTCTCTGCAGGTATGGTGATGCAGTGAACAAGAATTTAGTGGTGGGCACCCTTTCATGGCCCTCGCCATGGGTCATTGTGATAGGATCCTTCTTCTCTACCTGTGGAGCAGGTTTACAGAGCCTCACCGGAGCCCCCCGGCTGCTGCAGGCAATAGCAAAGGACAACATCATTCCTTTCCTCTGGGTTCGTACATCAAAAAAAAAAAGGCATTCTGTACTAGTAACTAACCAGCTATTTGACTTTATGCTCTTGGAAATTGGATTTATTTTCCCCAGTTTGCCCAGCATTGAAGATCAATATTTTTTATTTTAATGCTTTTGTTTTCTTTTATTAAAAACTAGGAATAATTTTAAAGGAGTTTGAATAGACATATATGGTAATTTTATGAAGAAGTCTAACATCTAATTGAGTGAAGCACAGAAAGCCATTAGAATAATTTGACTTCTTGATCTAGAGAAAAATGTATGTAGGAAAATTACTATTGTTTTTTAACAGTAATTTTTTTTTCCCTTTCATTATAACCTTATGAAATACTCGGAAGATATGCTTAATGTTTCTGTTTCTTCAGGTTTTTGGTCATGGAAAAGCGAATGGTGAACCAACATGGGCTCTTCTCTTAACAGCATTAATCGCTGAGCTGGGAATCCTTATTGCTTCGCTTGACATGGTGGCCCCAATTCTCTCAATGTAAGAAACAGGGTGGTTGCTATCTAAGAAAAAAGGGGGGGGGTGAGGAAAGGGCAATATTCTTTTAAGTTTTGCTAATTTGATTGTTTTTCAGAACCATATATTAAACCAGTAAAGCAAATTACTGGAGCCTGAGTTCTACTTTTATTATTTCTATGAATTCTCTGACTTCAGGCTCTACGTGTAAATCTATTTGTTTCTGCTCTGGAGTATTCTGTGCATAAACATGTTTTGGGAACAATAACGTTGTTATTTTCTTTGGAAAAATGTTATTTTTATCACAGAACAAAGATAGCGTTGATGTTGTGGATAGATTTAACTTGATCCAATTAAAAAATCGTTCTAACTGCTCTATACTGATAGTTCAGGCTAATAAAAATCAGAACGATGGTCACACGTGACAGGGCAGTTGTATTTTGACTGTAAATCATTCATGTGATTATAATATGTGCTAGAATCTGTAAATGTGTGTGCTAAAAGGTTTTGCACTTTTTTTGCTTCTGCAGGTTTTTCTTGATGTGTTACCTCTTTGTTAATCTAGCATGTGCAGTACAGACACTTCTTAGAACTCCAAACTGGCGGCCTCGATTTAAATACTATCACTGGTAAGCAAAAGGCCAGCACACTCAATGCCTGGTCTGTAAACTACAGTGTGGGTTTTAGAAGAACTGTCTCCATGAGGGTTGTGGGCATCTTTTATTTCTCTGGATATCAGTTCTAGACAAGAGTGCATCAATGTAATATTCATAGTGGACCAGACCCAGATATTTAATGGCATGAGAGTTTCATTCTAACAACAGGATACTAAAACTGTTGGGGACTGGGGAGATTCATTGGAAGCTATACCTTCACTGCCAGTTCAGAATAGACAATGTAAAGAAAAAAGGTCAAGAGAATAATTGACTTGTTTTTAAGCTTTTCTACCCCATTACTTGCTAATCTTTGCTTTTTGTTTCAGGGCCCTCTCATTTTTAGGCATGAGCATTTGCCTGGCACTGATGTTCATTTCATCTTGGTATTATGCTTTGGTAGCTATGCTTATTGCAGGCATGATTTACAAGTACATTGAATACCAAGGGTAAGTATTAACTGGATAGAAAAGGGTAGGAAGGAGATTGGGTCTATTTTTTATGAATTGTTTCTAGCCTTCACATTTGGAGAAGGAACTGTCCAGAGATACGACTTAGAGGGCTTCCCTTACTAGTTTATTTTTTTTCATTGTTTTACTGTGACAGTGCTAAACAAAAGCCCCTGAAGTGCTTTGTTATTAAGCCTCTAAAGGTGTTTGGTGAAACTTGAGAGTCATAGGAAGCAGAAACCCTGGTTGGGATCTACCCTTCTGCTGTCTGTTACATGTAATTCAGGCCCCAAACACCTGAAGGCAGCCATCTTATTCCAATTTATCTGGTGCAAAGGTCTCTCTAGAACAGTCCTTGAAAAGCTGAGTCTACAGGTTAGGTTGACTGAGATTGTTAGTATCTGATGGAGTCAGGCTGTAGCATGGCTGTATAATGTAATTTTAACAAATCGGGTAGTGAAATGCCTGTTTATGCTTGGGAAGCATTCTCTGTAGTGGAGTGTCAATTACAAATTAAAACACAGAATGTGTTGTGGTATACATTTAACTGAAACATTTGCATTTCTCTCATGTGATATGTGGTATCACAGACATACATGTATAAATGATAAATATACATGCGATGCATGCTATATGTCACATTATTAAACTCATTATGAGGTAATGATTTCTCTATAGCATGACTGTAAGTGTGCAATTAAACACTCATGAAACAGTATGTTGGCTAAATTGTGTGTTCTTCACAGTGCGGAGAAGGAATGGGGTGATGGTATCCGGGGTCTTTCACTCAGTGCAGCAAGATATGCCTTACTCAGACTGGAGGAAGGCCCTCCGCACACAAAGAACTGGAGGTACTAATTTTAGTCTAATAAAATGCACTGTCATGATTATCTGCTTACATTTAAGGAATTAAACTGGCCTCCAAACAAGATGCTTTTGGTCTGTGTGAATGAGTTTAAATGCCCAGAATATTAAAAAAAAAAAAAAAAAAAAGTGTTGTGTCTGAGGTAAGCTGCCCTGTCAGTTCCCAAGCCCTGCTGTGTGGGCCCTGTATGGGCAGAAGTTTTGTGTCCTTTGGATCTTTAATCGACCTCTGAATTGGTCAATTCAGAAGTGGAACTTGGGGAAACTGTGGAGATCTCTGAGTACAGAGGTCCAGAGGCCCAGGGTAATTTGCACTGGGGTCACAAAGAAGTCACTGCTATCATTCTAGGATTAAAAACCAGAACAGTGGCCAACATTTCTCCCTCTGGCTTTGTGTGTTGAAGACAGATTAAGTGGGCAAGAACTCTCCTTTCAGTTATGCATTGCACAACTCTTCGGCTCTGAACAAGAGGACTAGGAATCTACCAAAGAAGAGAATTTTATAAATCCTTTTATACTTGCTCAACCATAGCTTAAGAGAGAAATAACTTAGTTGATGTGTAGCAATACCTTAAGGGACAGAAAGCAGGTGGGATCTGTGTTTAGATGAAAATATTCCTGTTTCCTGCCTGTTTGGCACAAGTATACAGATAGATCTGGAAGGACAGCCGTACAGTATGAACACAGCATGTGCTCTAATAGTACTGAAAAGAGCCTTGAAAATCGACCACGTAAATAATACACTAATGCAAGCCTCTTAAGCTAAGTACATGAACAGGTTTTATGACTGTCAAAACAATGCAGCAGCAGAATTCCCTCAGTGCTTCAAATCTGCTTTGAATCAAGAGAAATAAAATATTAATTAAAACCCCTCTAATGTGTGAGATACAGAAAGAATGTACTGTTTCAGAGTTAGCATTCAAGCATAATTAAAGTGATGAGAGGGGCAGTTTTTTAGAATTTTTTTTTTTTAAAGCCTTAGTAAAAAATACATTCCCTCTCTTATTTTCTCCAGGCCTCAGTTGCTGGTGCTTCTGAAACTTGATGAAGATTTGCATGTAAAATATCCTAGACTGCTAACATTTGCATCTCAGCTGAAAGCTGGCAAAGGTTTGACTATCATAGGATCAGTGATCCAAGGGAATTTCTTGGAAACTTATGGAGAAGCCCAGGCCGCTGAACAGGTCAGTGTCTTAAACAAATTCCTAAAGTAAAAAGGGGTGAGTGGGCAGATAACTCAAAAGTTTCATGATCATACATGGAAAAAAGGATATCAGTAAGGCTTCCATGAAATACAGGACTAGTTGAGTAGTACTACAGCTGTTCAGTAAAGGGCTTGCAAACCTGTTTTAGCTGCCAATTGTGGCTTTGGGAATAGAAGATGATCAATGCTTGCAACTTGTGTAAACAGCCTTACTGCATAAAACTGTCTCCATTTTATAAGAAATAATTACTTTGGACGTTTAGGTATGCTGATTAATGGAGGGAAGAGGACTATTTAGTTTTCTGAACATACCAAGAAACATTTCGATAACTGTCAATTATTACAAATTTAGCAAATATGCTGTGTATCTTTCAGTGTGGTGATAAATTTATTACAAAAAGTATTGAAGGACGGTCCTGAAAATTTGTTAATAAATCATTTCATCTTCCTCACTGTGTAAACATGACATCACAACCCTGTTTACATCTGTATGGTATCAGCACATCACTGTTTTCTTCCCCAGAGGCTTTTTATACAGGAGAACTGTTGTAAGGGGAAAACTAATTCATAGGCATATGTGTTGACCAAGTTTGTTTGGTTTTTAAACAAATAAAGGGTATGGTATTCTTGATAGGTGGTGGTGGGGTTGGTGCTTATATTTGTAAACTGAATGTAATAACACAGCATGTTACATAGAAATCTGAAACTGGAAGTCCGAATGAAGTTAATTAACTTTGGCTTTAAAAAGGTGAGTGTTTCAGGATTAGAAAATGGAAAGTGAGATAGTAACACAGATATCATGAACTACTACTATGAATAAGAGATTATAGCACAAACCAAAGAACCCTTATCTTAATCTGTTAGAAATAATTATGTTTGGAAGGGAACTATGTGTGTTTTAAACAAGTATTGTTCACAATTAGGGGGTATTTTCTCTTCTGTTTTATTAAGGAAAGCGGATGAGCAGAACTTTGCTTTGAAATGTGTTTTACCTGTGGACGTGTGAACCAGGAGTTTACATTGTAATCACATGATAGAGAAATACTTAGAGTTCCTTTTGGTTGTGAGGTTTTTCCTTGTCTGTCTTGCAGACTATTAAGAATATGATGGACATTGAGAAGGTGAAAGGATTTTGTCAAGTAGTTGTAGCCAATAAAGTGCGAGAAGGAATCGCCCACTTGATCCAGTCATGTGGACTAGGTGGCATGAAACATAATACTGTTGTTTTGGGATGGCCGTATGGCTGGAGACAAAGTGAAGATCCAAGGTCGTGGAAGACATTCATAGGTGAGCTTTAAAGGTTCTGTGTGATCAGACATTGTAAACAGAGATGTTTATTACACATATGGTACACACAGGGGATTTTAACAGAATCCTTGTGAAATTGGTTTTGGTTTTTAGCTTGTTTTTTCTAGTATTGATTATGAAGTAGGTAATTTCTCACAAAACTGCTCTATGTTTGAATCATTTCTTGTAGATAAAAGACCTATGACGGATCTTCAAAGATTAATCTAGCAGCTAAAATTCATCTGTCTAATGAATGCTTTAAAAATTATGGACTTGAGAGATACTGTTTTTATGGCAAACTATAATTTATTTCCTAGATAAAATCTGTCTTTTCACTGGTCCTAACGTATCCATCTCTCTTGACTATTGGAGCTAACACTCTCCTTGCCTACCTATATCCCTCTCCTTCCCCTATGGTCCAGCTACTTAACACAGTCAAAGTGGAACAGAGCAGATGCTTTCTCCTTATACTTAGCTTTGAAGATTGCTGCTTTTATTTCAAACATGAAATAGGGCTTGTGTTCCTGTAAGTCTGCTTTATCCTAGCTTTGTAATTTGGTCTGACCTGTCTATACAAGCCTTGCTGTGCATACTTTTCTTTATGGAAATGATTACTTTTATGGTTTGCTGACATTTGCTGAGTAACTTTTGTTTGCTTGTTTAAAAAAAAAAAACAAACCAACATAGATCAGTTGCAGAATTGGAAGTAACAGTCTGTTCTTCCCCTTTTGGGCAGGTACTGTTCGCTGCACAACTGCAGCCCATCTGGCTCTGCTGGTTCCCAAAAATGTGTCTTTCTACCCCAGCAACCATGAGCGTTACAATGAAGGCAACATTGACGTGTGGTGGATTGTGCACGATGGAGGCATGTTGATGTTGCTTCCTTTTCTTCTCAAACAGCACAAAGTAAGGAGCTAGCAAAAGAATGTTTGTCACCCAGCCACTTCTGTGTGCATTAGTTTAAAGGAACAAGGTCCAGTAGTAGAGCCTGTGTAGATAAACGAGGGTGGATGTATTGATAACTTCTGTTTTGTAGAGCAAAATATTATTGGTTTAAATACTGAGAGTTTATGTTCCCTCACCAGGTTTGGAGAAAATGCAAAATGAGAATTTTTACTGTAGCTCAGATGGATGATAACAGCATCCAGATGAAGAAGGACTTGGCTACTTTCCTCTATCAGCTCCGAATAGAGGCAGAGGTAGAAGTGGTAGAAATGGTAAGGGATTTGAGCCCATTTTTCACTTTATGATGCAAATGGTGGTATTTGGTTATAACTTGATTACAAGCACAGTATTTTTTTCTGATTTCTGCAGCACAATAGTGATATCTCAGCATATACTTACGAGAGAACTCTTATGATGGAGCAGAGGTCTCAGATGCTGAGGCAAATGAGGCTGACAAAAACAGAGAGGGAAAGGGAGGTATGTAATTTGTGGTTGATTTGCTATGGGCTGCTGAGGTGGATGACAAAGTGCCTTCCTGGTAGTGTTTTATATAGCTGCTGCTTAAATTTAACTCCTGTGTTCTAAAGATGTGAGGAAATACTTGTTAGTGTAGCTTTTTTTTCCCCAAAATTGCATGTAGTCATTGAATAGCCTGGCTGTACTTGCAAAACCATGCTAGAAATTATTTGTTTTGGGGGAAAACGATGGCAGCATATATGCTGTAGAAACAATTTGTGTGTTCCTCTTTGCGATGTAAATGATACTCAATGACTTAAGGATGTAAGTCTCATACCTTTCTTGACCTTGTTTTTGCTTTATATGGGATGTCTGGGGTTTGTCCCAATTTATAGCGTATCCTGTTTTCCTACTGAAGGTTTCATTCTAGTTTGGATTGTTAGGACACGTAGCTATAAAGGGTGCAGATGATCTAATTTTTCTGCATGTGTTTGTCCAACTTGTTTTTGTTGTCAATTTTGAGTCAGACTTGTCCATTGTTTCAGACTACGTCATGATGTGAGATAGACTATCTTTTTTTCTTGTATAGATACAGGCCTCTGTTAGTCCAAATTCTGCACAGCTTATACCCATCAGAACTGTTTAAAGTCAGTTTGGTATGTAAGATACTAGCGCATCTTGGCATTGGCTAGGGCAGATGCTTGGTATCAGAGCTGTCCTAAATGCTAAATTGACTGTACAAAATAAAGGATACAATGGGACAAAAAGTCTTTCATTGCTTAAACAGAATCAGAGAATGTAAAATAAAGTCTCCGAGTTCACCGTGTCATTCATGTGCCCTCTAGGCTCAGCTGGTAAAGGACAGACATTCAATAGCACGTTTGGAGAGCCTCTACTCAGATGAAGAAGATGAGGGGGACCCAGTTCCTGAGAACATCCAGATGACCTGGACAAAAGAGAAATGTGATGCTGAGAAGCGGAACCGAGGCAGTGCTGTGGGAAGCTTTAGAGATCTCATCAGCATTAAGCCGTGAGTCTTGTCAGAGTCAACGGCTTGCACCTCCTGAAACTCTAGATGTGCTGTGCTTTTATTATCTTTTGTCTCCTAATCCTTGGTTTAGACTTGTGAAATAAACATTGCGACCTGACTACTGAAAAGACAGCAGTTAGCCTCCTGAGAAATCTCTAACCAATTAAATGTGGCACACATCCCTCAGTATTTTACTTGGTATAGTCAAATTCTAAGTTGGAGCTGTTAAATCCTATTATAACTTTCCTCCTGTCTCCCAAATACCTCAACAAAACACACAATTAAAAACCAGACTGATAATTTCACTGATCTAATGTGTAGGGGGGATGTTTAACGCAGCAAGGAAGAAGCTGTGGAGATGGTGATGAATGACTGTGAGTACAGTATGTGTGTGATAAAACCCTTTAAGACAGACTTGCTGTTGAAGGAGCACAGCCTTAGTATTACCACGTGTGTGCCCCTTGAATAACTACAAGTAAAGCTCTATTTGTGGCTTTGTATAAAAACATGTGAATCTCCTGTGACCTCTTTGATGTACTACATGTTACATGAAGAGTTCACTCAGTCAGCTTTACATACTTGGCAGAGTTCCAGATTTTTCTTCCTAATAAATCAGTGAGAATTCAAATCTGTTTTAGGATGAATCATACATAGTTTATATACTGTAGAAATTCTGCTCAATTTGGTGTTAACTACCTGTACTTTTTCCTCTTCCATGCTTTCAGAGAGTGGGAAAACTTGTAAGTTTGTTATTTAACTTAGAAGTACATTAAGATGGTTGAGAGGGAAGACTTCATTTTCTCAATTAAAAGCAGGAAAACTATATGTAATTATGGAAGAAAAGGAGTTAGAGTTGAGCAGTCTTAGCAAAGTTTTTAAAGGGAGCAGGATTAGCCACTTAAGCTAAGTATCATTATAAATAGCACGTAACAGACTACAAGAGTTGTCCTAACAAGAACTAAGTCAAGATAGAAAACAATTACAAGTCTGAACCTATTTTCTTAAGCAGAGTGTGACACAAGAAGTAGGAAACATCACTCATTTAGAGAAGCTCTTGTTCCACAACACTGCTATGATGTTATTTCTGGCAGTTTCTGGACACTAAACAAACCCTTTCTTACAGCCTACACCTTCAAATCACTGGTGAGAGGCCAATTTTAAATGTCACTTTAGAGAATACCAAACCTTTAGTTTCCAATTACTTTTCCAAAACTATACGTAGTTAATAACAGTATATTGTTTCTGGTGCTGGTTTCTTCCTTGCTTCCTGTAAACATAATCTGGCCTCTGTGTAGTCCCTGGCTTTCTGAAGCTGATGTGGTGAAGACAGAGGATGTCCTTGCTCTAAATTAAATAAGAACATGAAATAACAGAGAGGTAATTCAAAGTGGGTAAATTGTGTTGTTAATATAATAAACATTATTCTTACCATTGCATCTTCTATTTTCTGTATATATGGAATATTTCTTTGCAAACCTAAATATTTGGAAGAGCAGCAAGGTTACTAAAGACTTTCACTCATAACATGTAAAGCTGAATTAACAAAATTACAAATTCATATTTGATTCGTTTCTACTAATACTTGTTTTTAATATATTAAAATGAAGAAAAAAAACAGTGGAAAACCCTCAAAGTTGCAAACATATTCTCTCTTTGATAAGTCTATTTCTGTATTGTTTTTCCTTTTACGTTACCAAAATAATGGTTGATTTCCTGTAGGAAGGAAATATTCCCTGGCTCAGACTCCCCAAAGGATACTTTCCGGTTCTGTTACTGCATGAATTGATGTTGTGATGATACATTCTGAATAATTAACCCTGTTACCTCTCTTAGTCTGGATTCTTAAGGAGCAGAGGCTTATGGGATCATGCTGCATCTATTTCCCTTCTCTCCCACAACTTTTGAACCAAGTGGCTACTCAAATTTGAAAGCATGATTGAGATTTTTAAAGATACTTTGGTCATAAGTTTTTCTTGCAAATAGCCAGGCAGAGAGGTTGATTAGCTTCCAACTGAAGGAAAGCTTAAAATCCTTATTATATACCAGAAAAGCCCCATAAGCAGGCACACATCCAGCCATTTATAGGCTGTGTTCCAGCCTACAATATGTGTAGGAAACCAGGCTTTCTCTGGAGATATCAGCTGCTGTTCAACAAAACAAGACAAGTGCACTCATGGGAAGTGTGGACTGAGCACAATGGTGCCAGTCTCCTGCTCGGTTCTGACAGGTCTCTGAGAGAGAGTTTTCCGGTACTGAGTCCAGAGGGTGCATGGTCTGTGCTGCCATGGGAGTGAGGCGATCTGGAGAGGGCTGCCAGAAGGGAAGGCTCTGCAGTCACAAGTGTCCATGGTCAAAGAGCATGGCCCCTTGTGCAAATGCGTTTCAACTTATGCAAGACTGTAAATCATCTTTATAAAATATGCTTCTTGAAGAGCAATATAATTTCACAAACTGGAGACTTGACTCCAGGGATCTTAAAACCAATGGACTATCAGTACCTGAAGAACTCTGTGAAATCTCTTTTGTATCTTCATCACTAAGTTTGAAAAATTTTACTGTGTGTTGAGCTGATATTTAACGGGGTATTTAGGAGATTTAAGGTATGCTTTTAAGGGCCTTTTTAATAATTCAGTTTTCAGAGGCATGTTTCTAACAGTAAGTCTGAATGTGCTTCTTCTACAGGAACCAGTCTAATGTCCGAAGAATGCACACAGCAGTGAAGCTAAATGAAGTTATTGTAAATAGATCCCATGATGCCAGACTTGTTCTCCTCAACATGCCTGGTCCTCCAAAGAATACTGATGGTGATGAAAACTGTATCCTTTCAGGCAAGGCCTGGTCCACATAGAAGATCTTCCTTTAATCTGTGCTCTTGAATTCATTTTGCCACAAATGCTGTCAAGCTGTAATATCTGACAAAGTGTCCACTGAGTGGAGGGTACTGGCTTGTGGCTGTTATGTAGTAATTGCTTAAAGTATAAGTTGCCACTGGTTGCTCTGGAAGCCTTGTAGGTTTGAAACCAGTCTTGTCTAAATTCTTACTTTATTTATTTATTACATTATATGTAATAAAATTTATTTAATTTAATTCTCAATAGTGGATGTAGCAGATGTTTAAGAAGGCATTCACAGCAGCCAGCGCTCTGGGTAGGGCAATGTCTGAACTCAAGTGAACAGGAAGTCCTGAAGGAGAGGGCATATCTCAGGCATAGCTCACACATCAGGGAGCTTAGCTCCAAGTACAATGCTCTGGTAAGATTAAAATTCAAACCCACAGTATTCAGGCACTTAGGGAGATACCTGCACCACGCCTCTAAGCAAAGCCAGAGCCGAGGACTGTGATCTCGTGAGCCTGTTGGCACCACAGTTCTCTGTCCACAGCTACTCTTCAGCCTTAGTTTGTACCATTAAATTAGTAAGCCTTTCACTGGCCTGTGCCAAAAAATATATCTCACAAGTTGAAAATCGCAGATCAAGCAATTGTTTTCTCCTAAATCTAGATAGTAGTAGTAGTAGTAAAGTCTGTTTCACAACAGTGTGCTGGCCAAAGAAAGGATAAAAATATTCCTCTTGGCATAAGGGGGTTTCAACCACAGCTACTGCAGTACAGGAGAGATTTTAAACTTGAGGTTATGGGTGAGGATGCTTAATCCTTCACCCTTCCCTGGAGAGGCTGAGCCACCGTGACTGAAAAACAGTCAATATGCATGGAGAGTGGCTGGGAGGGAGTGTGACTGTGTAACCTGGTGCCACCAGCATCACTGACGGGCTCAGCTTTGGGCAGTGGTGTGTTCATATTGGAGCTGGCTCAAACTGACTCTGTCCAACATGGGGGCAGCCCCTGGTCTCACCTCACAGAGGATGCCCCTGCAGCCTCCCTGCTACCAAAACCTTGCCACAAAAACCCAATACAGAGGCTAATCACTGTATATTTTGGCTTTGGTATTTCTTTTGTCCTTAACTTTACTGAAACAGACATGGAGTTTCTTGAAGTCTTGACTGAGGGTCTGGAGAGAGTATTACTTGTTAGAGGCGGCGGCCGAGAAGTCATCACAATTTACTCCTGATTTAGTACAAGCTTCTAACGCTGGTCTACATTTACCTTCTCGGCGATAACGGACATTCTAGTTTTAAATGGAGAAGGAAAAAAAGGGGTTTTTGCCTAACTTTCTCCTCATCCAGTCCTATTCATTGTCTTTCTATTTGCAACATACATATCTTTTGGGATTGCAGTATTGTTACACCATCCAATTAGCAACATAAGTTAATTGTGAAGCTGCCACATTATTCAGTTTCTGCTTTGGTACTCCAGCATTTGTGCATGTAGTTTTAACACTAAACCTATTTTTAGTCAGCACTGCTATGTGCAGTATTTCTAGTAACTGTATGTAAAGTTAGGACCTGAAAGCCAGTTACTGTAAAAAGATTTTAAAAGCTTTTTCTATTAGGTTTGGGGGATAGAATTACATTATATAGCAGCTAGTTTCTGCTGAAGTTCAGCTATAGAGCATTTTCTAAGAGCATACTAAATTGTAAGAGAGGACTGAAAAAGCTTTGTTTTTCTGGGTTTATTTCCAGAACTAAACTCTCAGTATTGGATAAGAATTTATACTTTTAATACATTTATTGATAGAGATTTAAATAAATTATGTTGATATAGTTGAAATTATGTATGTAGCTTGCTACAGATTGTGTTGCTTCTGAGACTTGAGGTTCTGTGAGGCCAGATCCCTATTTATTTTTGTATTTATTTGTCAGAAATATTGGATACACAGATGCAGACTGCCTAGGATAACAGAGATCTCACAATAAATTTTGAAGCATCAGTGTATTGAAGGACCAGTCCTGTGCAGTTCTTCCATGCTTTAAAATTCTTGCAAACCATCCATCAAAGTACATTGAGCATGTTGGAGTCCCGTGTGTAGAGCCAGGTGCTATGCTGCATGCACAGCGACGGGATTGCACTTGCACAAGTACAGGGGACCTGCTGCTTCATTGTATGCTTTATGCCCTTAGAGGACAAAGAAGAAAGGAAGACCTATATTAACCAATAAGTCTCTGGAGATTTTATCAAGCCCATTGAGTTGTACTTTATGTACAGAACATTCATATTTTTTCAATAAAATGTTGCATACACTTTGAACCTATTCTCTGTTCTGTGTGCTATGGTGAATTACCTAGGAAAACCCCATCTGCCCTTCCCTGTGCAGAACTGCTGTGATCTGACTTCAGCACATCAGTGCTGGTGGATCCACTGTGTGAGGAGAAGGTGGTGGAGAGGTGTCGGCGCTCCCCCAAATGGCACGCGTACTGCGCTGTGGAGGTGCCAGCTTAGTCTTTAAAGCAGCCCGGTGGCATGCCTGAGTTAAGGCTCCTGGGTCGGGAGTTACTACCATATGCAATAGCCAGGTAGAACTCTGTATCTGTACACTGTGAAACACACACAAGCTGGTAGCCCCCAAGATTTCCAGCTGTCTGGGAAAGCAATTATCCCATACAAGGGACAAGTGTGAGCTAACTTCTACGGGATGGATTAGTAGTATGGGAAGAAAGGTGGGAACTGACACATTTCTCTGACCCATGTGCTCTTGCTAGGTGGTATACTAGTTCTGTCAGCCCTGTTGGGATAGTACTCCTGGTTGTGTCACTGATAACAGCATGACCAATTTGTCTGTGAGACAGAAATCTGAGAAACTATCCATGCTTTTATCTTGAATGAGAATAACATAATAATAAAAAAAAATGCTTGTTATAAGAGTTTTATAGTTAAAGCCTAAGTTTGTTCTCTCTGAAATAGGACATAGCTGATGGAAGCAGGATGGTATTAGTGTGTGCAAGATCCTTGCAAGACAACAGCCAGGAAACAACTCTAGGGTGTGGTCTCTACTGGGCATTTTTTTTTTTTTTTTTAACAACAGACTTTGCTTTTTTGGTTTTGAAAACCAACGTTCATTTCACTCACGTTTTAAACCAATGGAAAGAATAAAGCTTGCTTATTTGTAAATCGTGTGCTATTTGTAGAGAGATTGTTTTTATGTTTTCAGAGGACTGAGTAGTAGCATGCAAGTGTACAGCAATTGTGATAGTTAACACCTATTTGCAAGCATTCTTTTATAGGAATAATAAAAAAAGTTTACGAAAACTTTTTTATTCCTCAGACATTTGTAGGTCTAACTATGAGATACTTTCTTTTACCAAATGTAAACTTCTAATATAAACATGCTGAGAAATAATATACTTACGCAATTGTATTCATTTGGATGACATAACTCCACCCCACAAAAGGATTTCAGTGCCATCTCTTACCGGACCCAAGTAACCTGTTTGTGGCTTTATGTTTTTAATGTCAAACCAACCAAGTGCATATCCCTACAGATACATTAGGTTAGGTTTTCAGATGTGATTCTATGCAACATGGATTAAAAAAAACCCTAATTCAGCATTGTGTGGACCCTAAAGATTTAATAGGCTTCAATTATGTAAGACATCTCTCTATATAAAAGGTTCAAAGTAAGTTCCTCTGAGACTTGGCTTATGTTAAAGTGCAGAGTCTAGGGGTGCATGTCACTGAAAACTGGAAGTAGCATGGAAAAGGTTACCTGAGAAAAACATCAATGAAAAAGGTAATTTCTAGTTGAGTCAGCTTCTGTGAGGGTAACCAAATGGTCATCTTCCATTCCTGTCCCTACTTTAAAACCTTTTTTTGGTAAGGAGATGAGACCATTGCAATAAAAACACAACATGACAAAGTGGATTTAAGCTCTTTGTATATGGGTATAGAGAATTATACTTAAAACCTCTATGGTCTAGTTTTAATAATTTGTGAGTTATTAAAAAAAAAAAACCTACTGTAGCACAAAGGTGTCACTTTGCTTTATCTTTCACCTCCAGAAAACTTGCAATGAAAAGAACCTGCAGTCAAAAAGCTGTTTTCCTTTCTGTGAGGAGCAGTGCCTTGCTCCCCTCATTTTCATAGCACTGAATGGTCTGCAAGACACGTTTTGCCTTAGCCCCTGAAACCCACGAGAGGGCACTAGGCTGCCTCCTTTGGTGATTCCCCGGGCTTGAAGAAACACCACAGCAGTTACCCAGATTATTTGGAAATTAATGTTGAGTGGTAATTTTTCATGCTATTCATCTAAACAGTACTGCTTTGAATTCTAGATGCACTGATAGGAAATGAAACGTGATAAATTAAAAAATTTCCATTTAAACAATACATCCTCCTCCCTGTCCCCATTTCTCATTTTCTCATCTGCGTCATCCATAATAATGTTTGCTTCTTCAGTAGTTCCCTTGGGAAGGGAGAAACTGCCTCATGCTGTGCTGTGGAGGTCAAAAGTTCTCATTCCGTTCTGGAGTAATTATCCCCCTGCATAGTCACTGGCCCAGGTCTGTAGGCAGATGCTGCCAATACAAAGTGCCATTTTCCCCTGGGGAGAGGTACCACATCACTCTGGATTTGCCACATCAGACAGCAGCAGTCAGAACTACAGTGCAGTCCAGGAGGTGATGGGTTTCTGAAGAAAATTTCCCATCATAGTCACATTCTCTATTCCAAGTTAAGGCAGCTCTTTGAACAGAAGGCGCTCTGCCAGCGGACAATTGACTAAAATGGAGTCTATGGTTGGCAACTTCTGTCCAAAATTCTCTCTCCACCCTTAAAATAATGCAGGCAGGCCTCTTGCTGTTGGGAAAAGTGTCGTAAGGGCATGTCTCTTCCTCTAGCTGGGGAAGGTGCCTGCCAGCCGGGCAGATGCTGCTTACTCCTGGCAGGCCTGATGGTCATTTCTTCTGTCAGTTCCTGAAGCAAGCCTGTCCTAGCGCTTCAAGAAGTGCTGGACAGCCAGTGCACTTACTATGTGTGACGGGCTAAATCTGAGCTGAGAAATGGGTGAAAGGCTGAGCAAACAGGACAATTTCAAAAGTCAAGGGGTACCTGGCTAGTGCTGAGTGGCAATGGAAGGTGTCCCTAACTTATCTCTGCATAAGGCTTTGTCTGAGGTTCTCTTTCACTTCTTCTCTGCACCATCTCGTGGGACTCCCAAGACAGCTGTCAGTACTAGACACCATGCGGTCTGAGGCTCTCCAGCTTGCAATGATTTCTGCTATTCCCTGGCAATGTCAATAATGTAGATGTCACTACTGAAACAGAAATATGGTGGGATGTGTCCATGGCCCACAGAGATGGCATTGCTAATGGGTTAGTAACAAAGTTAGAGACTTCAGGCAGAGGTCTCAACCTTTTAGAGGTCTGTGTTGTGCAAGTAGGCCAGTGATTCTATGACGTTAAAAGAAATGTAAGAGGGAGAGGATGAGACTGTATGCTACATAAATCTCATCCGTTATTAAATAAGGAAAACAAAAATTAATCTATCTCACCAAAGAAACTGTTTTTACAGCATTGCTAGAAGAGGAAAATACCAGCTGGGTCACTAATCTTCTAAGTGAAGGCAGACAGGACCTATGACAGGATATTCCGGCCTAGCTTCAACAGAGAGGTGAAAGCAGCAAGCTACCACTTTGATGCATAAATATCCAATGCTTGGATACTATTCATCTGTTTCCTTTCACCCAACCCAGGAGGTGCCTATGTTTCTGCTGTCAGATAGGCATATAACCATTTAATTCTTGCTCAACATTCCTCTCAGCTCAAATCTAGGGAGTTTCATGAAAGGTTTTGAATTGCCATAGCTTGCTACTGCTTCTGGAGGCAGTCCTGCCTGCCCTCTCCTGCTTCTTCTTGTGTCTTCTACCTCTGCCCATTTTCTGCTGGCACAAGCAGTCATACAGCCATGTAGTAATGGGATGGGACCATGCCTTTTGGCAGCAGTGACAAGTTATGCCCATTTAAACGCTTCTTTAAACTGCAGCATTGGATGTGAGATAAAATTGAAATGTCTGGCAAAGTCAGTCCTCATAAAATGATGCTTTTTAAGACGAACCACAGTAGACAATTCACCACGTATTTTCCCTGCCAGCTCCAAGATGGGAGATGTCCTCTTGATGTAGCTTCTTCTCTTTCCAATAAAATACCACTGCCAGGAGGACACAATATTCTCTGTACACCTCCAGACACAAGGCAACCTCCAAGGTTCAAATACAGTAAAGAATTGGAGGGATTTGAACCATAGCTGTCATAGTGTAGGGAATGTGCCACATATACTCTTAGTTGGAGGGTTCAAGAGAAACACCAGCTTCGTATTTGTGGAGTTGGCCTGTCCTTGGCACTTCTGCAGGAGGTCAGGGCAGTGAATTTGAGTGAAGGTAAGTTCTTCTTTCCAACCCAACCCAGACATTTAAGTTTCAAAAAGTGATACCTTTGAAAAGCTCTCCCCTTCAGCAAACTGAAACTAAGAGCTGAGGTGAGCCTCTCTCAACCAATGCTGTTTTCCATGTGATTTAACACAAGAGTAGCTGTATCTATTGTACAGACTGTGACTTACATAGAGCAGTTGTGTATGATGTTGTATATGATGTTGTCAATGCTACGTGTAGTCCCTCTCTGAAAACTTTGCATTGCGCATCAACGAGAGGCAAAAACCAGCAGCCAGCAGAGCATGTGAATGAAAAAATAGTTTGTAGAAATAGAAAAAGAAATAAATAACCCAAAGTCAATAAGCTTATGAACTGATCTTGATTACTGCTCCTCTGTTTCTCATAATCTGTTTGTGGGAGTTCATTTTGGTTGGGTCTTTCAAATGTCAGGCAGTTACTACTTCTACAGAAGACCCACTTTCAATCTGCAAGCACCAGTAAGGATTTTTAAGAATTACAGCTGAAAATGGAGAAGCATAAATTCTAAAATCAAGAATAGGTAAATTAAATATAGGTAACAAGGTAGCAAGTCATACAAATGTAGTACTTCGCCAAACTTGCCTGCTTTATATAGCCAAATACATAGGATTTTCTTGTTACATATTTGAAACAATGTCCTAAGTGTAACAATTAATTTTGTTCTGATTTTAAATTTACAGCTATCATTAAATACCTTGATTTGCTTTCCATTAGATTTTAAAAAAACAGCTAATAAGGAATCAATTGCTGAGGCTTTAAAAAAAAAGAAAGAAATTCACCACAGAAACATTAAAGATCTAAATGGAATATGTAAATAGTCCGCATCAAAATAAGCTGGCTACACTCAGGACTGAATTTATTTTTAGTTGGCTCCTTTCATGTCCTTCACCAGAGTCCATACAAGCTGTTCCCACAATGTAACTCTTTGTGGCTTATCTGCTCTTTTCTCTTTCAAGGAAAAGTACAATCAGCTTCCTCAGAGGCCAGCTGTGCTAGGGGTGAAGCATGGCCCTGTTTATTGTTTATGGCCTTGAAACTAGCACAACTCTTGTCTTGTCAGAGTGGCTTCAACTCTGGTTTCCATAAAACTGTGTTTGGTTGGGCTCCATTCATTACCATTTTCAACAACTTGCATTTGTGGAGATATCGCTCACCTCAAAAGAGCTTATTGAAGCGGTCAGCCAGGCCAGCCAACTAAAATGAACATACTGAAAATAAAAAGCAGAATGAGCTTTACTCCAGTCTGTCTCTTAGGTGGATTCAGTTTAACTCCCATGCCCTGTTTTTCACACACTAAAGCTAAAGCTGTGTAAGATTCTGCTGTGAGCAAAGCTTAGCAGTTATATTGTTCCCAGAGTGCTGAATGGTTTCTACAATGTTTTTTTTTTTTCTCAGATTTTAAAAACAACTCCTTTTAAACAGGCATGATTTACTCCTTGTGTTTGGGGACAGAACACTCCCTTCATCTACATTTTTCTTTCTGCCAGCTGTTATGTCAGCTGTTTTCGTCAGTAAGGAAACTGGCATAAAATCCACATAATTGGGTAAAACAGTAGTGTTTTACCTCAGCATCTGTACAATCAGGCCATACATCTTAAGAATGCATACTGAAAGTACATAACGTTGTCTTGAAAGTCAGTATGGCTGACTCTCACATCCTAATATGGCTAAATTACATTCTGATGTTTGCCATCTTCTGCCATCTCATGCACAGAATTCCTTCTGGCTTCCTGTAGAGACTGTACCTTGGGTACAAAGGCAGCCCAGAATGGCTTCTTTGGAGAAAGTAGGTTATTCTTTCTGTAACAGTTAGAGATCTTTCACTTTGAAGGCTCCTTGATCCCCATGGATGTAAACTTACATGCAAAATCAGGGAGATTAATTCAAAGTACAGCCTCTGATCTAAAGCATGTGTCAATTTTTAATGTACATAAATAAAGGCTATTCCTGTTGAAAACTGCGTAAGACAGATCCAGATACTTGAAATGTGTCTCATGGCTGTAAAGACTAGTACTTGTTGGAGAGGAGGTGGAGGAAGGATAGGTATGTGAGATGAGAATGCCAAGTCACAAGTTTTAGACCACATGCCCTCTAAGACCATGGATTTATACCCCCTCCCACTTTCACCCCCCCCTTTAACTTTCCTCTGATACCAGGAGTGGTGCTCATTTTCCTGAAACCCTCATTTTTCTTGAAGTTAGAACAAAAATGACAGTAGAAGTGACAGAGATGCTCTTTACTATTATTTCGGTTCTACACAGAAGTAGTAAGTCAAAGAAAACTTTCTGGGAGGCTGAAGTTAGAGGTAGTCTTATTTCTGTGTTAATTCGCCTCTGTCAGTGAAGTCTGCAGAGAGAACAAATTCTGTTAGAATTCACAGTGCTTGTTTAATTGGACATTTGTGATTATGCCAAGAGTTTATTCTAGTAGGCGTATGTGTGAGGTGCCCTTTTTCATATTGCAATTCAGTGCTGTGGGGGTTACAAAATGAATAAATCTGTGTGTGTGATTTTATAGCAAATACAGCATAATGCGCTAACATTTATCAAGTTACATTTAGTGTCACAATCTAGTTAAAGAGAGGCAGCTCTTAGTGCAGAGTCTGTAAGGAGGAAAAAGTCACTCCTGTAATCTCTTCAAAGTCTAACACGATTAAGAGACTGACCCTTCTCACACCAGGCTTAAGTATCAAAATCTAATTAGAATCTCGTTACTAACCATATGTCCACAATCAAATCCTGGGTACTACAACTTGCCTGTCAGTATTTTTAAGGAAACTCAATAATGTCTTTAAATTGGGCATACAGTGGCAAATTTTCTAAGAAGCAGAGAAGGCAACTTAGAAAAAACATTTAGAAGTCGATAGTCCTACAGATAAAATGTTTAGAGGAAAAAGTCTACATATTTTTAGCAAAGTTGACCGTCTCTTGATGCTGACATTTCTTTTGCTTTAAGGTGTATCTCAGAGATACCAAAATTGGCCAAGAAATCGATCTCACCTTTGTAACTCAAGAATTAGACATGCTTCAACCCCAGATGTCCAAGTCATAATGGCATCATCAAAGAAACCCATGTCAAACTCATAAAGAGACTGCAAACCTGCTGCATTAGGGTGCCTAGCTTGGGACATCTATACATTTCTTGGAGATAGTAGAGCTCACAGAAGTTGTTCAGCTCCTCAGGAAACAAGACTCAGGTGTCATCATGCTAGTCTGGGCCAATTTTTCAGTTAAATTTTGGAGTTTAAAATTAACACCTGATGTTCAATTTAAAATCAGAAATTACTCCAAATGCAATACTGTGAGTCTGAGTTACTGGATTAAAATGGAATTTGGATGAAAATTTTGCAGGCTGAAGGCATCTCCACAGGTTACTTGTACCACAAATAAAACAAAAAAGAAACCTTAACTAGGTCCAGGTACCTCTGCTAAGTCAAAGGAAGAGACTAGAGATTTTCTTGTGTTGAACTCCTCTCCTCATCAGAATTACATATGAAAACCTTATTTACTAGCACAAATGCATGGTTCTTCATACTGCTTGGCTTACCATTGAAAACCAAACAGACAGTAGCAACATAAAAATCCAGCTTCTATTTCAGTCAGCAGGTCCCATAGTCCTGTGTTCAAATAACCATTCTTTTCAAAAGGACACTTAAAATATTCTAATTTTAATGTCTTCTTTGTTGCTGTACCAGGAATGTGAAATGAAACTTGTCTCCATCATTGCCTGATGGACCATGTACATCCTCAGGGAGAAGTTGAAATTTCTCATCTCTGCTCTCAGCAAAAGAAGTCTCTGACTCCAACACAGATGGTGTAGTGGCCACTCTCAGTACATGAACTGCATGAAGCAAAAGAGCCTTTCCACAGCCAGGCTCAGCAGCAAGGAAAACCCCCATGCTTTTTATTCGTTGCGCTTTTTTATAATAAATGTTAAACATGTTATGAATGGACACAACTTCCATTAATGTCACTGGAAAAGTGACATTATGTATGTCATATCTCTAGCAGTCTCTTTAGCCACCTCTAAAAGCCTTCTGAATTCTGAAAGAAAATAGGGATGTGCGCAATATACTGATGTCATGTTTCTCAGGACATGCCATAGGAATGGGAGCCTTGGGAATTTATGTAATTTCTTCTTCATGACTGGAATTGTGCAATTAAATGTTGCTCATTCTTCCACATTTCAAAATGTGTTATTTATGTGCTCACTGGCAACTCCATGAAGTTTCATATTTGAACACCTGCTTTCAGAAAGAAGTTTGTTTTTCCCTGAATTGATACACTTCAACAAAAGGTCTCTTAAACAGAACTTGCCAGATGCTCAGCATATCACTATGACCAAATGTGAATAGAGATAGTCAGTAGTGCCATTCCGTAGTGGCCTATTTGCCTGGATACCACTGTTAGCCTTATCACATTATTGAGTTCATTTCTGTTTCAGCACCTACTCTTGATAATGTTAAGAGACGGGCTCTCTTTCCCCAGCTGATGCTTCTCTACTCCACATTTTCCCTTGTTGGGCCTCCAGCATTTCTTCTCCAGTAGCTTCTCCATATTGTATGTTTGCACTCTTTCTGAGATACCAAGGCTTACAGTCCAGCCTCCAGGTTGCCCTCTGCATGCTACTTGGCTGTAGCCCCTAGCTACTTTGGATGCTTTGGACCATGAGAGCGACAAAACCCACCACTGGGTTACTACTGCTGATCTGCAAAAGTGCTGAATACCCAGAGAGGGCACCTGAGGGCATCACAGATGATGCAGAATTCCTAAGTCCAGAGAACAGCAATGATAATTAGCTACTTGGGGTTTCTATGGGCCAGTAGTGACTGCCACTCATGTCTGCAGCTCTTCTGATGAGTATTAATACCACCTGTGGAAGGAAGAGTCCTGTTTTCTCAAGGCTGTGACTGTGTTCTTGAAGTTTCTGGCTAGTGCAACTTTTGACTTGGTTAAAATGGAGTCTCACATACACCAGAGCTTCCTCCCTGACAGTGAAGTTCTTGGGAGCAGCATGGCGCCGTATGCCAGCAGTGTCTGTCTGTGGTTAGTCGTTTATCTTTCATTGCTTTGTCTCTTTGGAAGCACTGGTTGTCATCTGAGGCTTGTAAGGAACTATTTGCCTTACTGTTCCTTAAGAAAGCAAACTCTGCTTCTCAATGTGTTAGCTTCTTTGGTGCTTGGAGGGCTTATGATTAGTATGATTTGGGATTTTGATTATTCTTTGATACCCAGAAGCCCTAGTGCTCTGCTGCAGATATATTATTAAGGATTTTAAGCTATTTATGGTGCAGTACTCCAAATGTCTATGTGAGAATTCTGCAAGACTACATCTCTTGTTCAACAAATTTGTGAGAGGCATTTTATGTAATACATGTAGTGTCCATGACTAAAGCTGTTCCTGATTCCTAGCTTGAGCTCTTTTGGAGGACTGAATAGCAAGCTGTTGTCAAAGGTGCAACTGGATTCTTGGAGTAGCTATACTGTCTCTATGAATACCTGTTATTTCTTCTGTCTTTTTAGAATAAACTCTGTAAGAACCACTGCGGGGACTGCTTGTGCCACCTCACATGCAGGTACCCACAGAAAGGAGTTTGACCTTAGGGACTCTGTTTGGAGTGAGTTAACAAGCATGTGAATCTCTGCTATGGACTAGTAACTGGGGAGGAGGGGAGGACATTAAACACCTGTAACTCAGCTGGAAAAATCCAACTCTTCTACTGACTAGTTTATCAGCAGCAAATATGGAAATGGGCTCCCTGGTGTCCTTTCTCTTTAGTCAAATTGCTTTTAAACATGATTATATGGTCCTGAAAGACATGACCAAGTTCCTGAAAGAGCAGCCCTATAAGGAGAGGAAACATGTGGAGAAGGTCCTCAGGTATCAGAAAAGAGAAGGGCAAGATATATACAAGGTATCTTGTAGGATGCCGAGCTAAACCACTGCTTTTAAAACTGCAGATCTACATGGCAGTTTCATAGAAGTGGGAAAGGTATAAAGAAGAAAAGCTCCAAGTCTCTAAAGTAATCAATTAAAAACTCCTCCTATTGAGAGAGAGATGTGAGAAGCAGTTTGGCTACTTAATGCCATTGTTTTGGCTGCATTGGCCTAGAGATTTTTGTGGTGAAGAGCTTAGGCTTAGCCTTCATACAAAGGTTAAACTGGGTACAGAGTAAACAAGCTGCCTTGCTTATCTTCCCTGCCCTGTTTATGTGCATACCTGCATATAGCTTGGAGTTGATAGCTCCTGCAGAGCTAACCAAACATTAGAACATTGCTTTCAGTGAGAGGATAGGTGTAGCTTCTCAAAACACCATGCCTTGGGAAAAGGTGCCTCAATGAGAAAAAGAAATGCTGCTGATGCTGCTTACTTGTCTTCCTGGTTATCAGAAGCCAGAACAGGATTATCAAGGGAACAGCCTAGAGGCTTCACAAGATGCCCTGCAGCTAAAGAAAAAACAACCAGGCCCTGCTAGACAGCTAAGCTAGTGACAGAAATCTGACTCTTGGGTGAGGTCTCACAGCTACAGGAGAAATGAGGCACTAGAGTGCCATACCTTTGCTTTTTTACTGTCAGTCAAAGCAAGATATGAAGTACTCTTCAAGAAAAAGCTGACTGCAGTTCAAGCAACAGGATTCCACAGCTTGTCATTCTATCTTTGAGGTAATCCCAAAGAGTTTTCTCCTCCACATCTCCCAGAATTTCTGGTGCCCCAGTATCAGAATTGAGCAAAGCTACCATTGATTTGTGTAGGATCTGGCACAAACATAAGGCTTTTGCTTGATTAAACTTGTGCTCCCACAGTCACTGGAGAGCTCAATCCTTTAAGAAGCAGGCATATGAAAGAGTGAGGAGGCCAAAGTAGCATAGAACCTCGTAAAGAGGACCACAGACAGATGATCTGCAAGTAATTAGAATAAAAAGCAACCTGTTGCTACTACATGCTGTTGGGGGTTACTGGCAATACTGGCACCAAATTTTGTTTTGGGTGCAAAACCTGGCTAGTCTATGGGAAAAGTGCTGTGACTTATCTTGGGAAATGGTTAGAAGGGTGTGGTGAACAAATATTACTTTGATGTCTAAGTTGTGGGATGGAAAAGAAGAAATTGTGGTACCCTGCAGTAAGCAGTTGATTTGGCTTTTCAATTATGAAATTCATTCTGAAACCATCATTACTGAGTATTGACCTTAAAGTTTCTCAGGTTGGGAAGGAGAGGGGAGAGAAAGAGAGTTGTAATTGTGATTTGTAAGAGCTTGTTTGCAGCACTACACTCTTACATGGGTCGCAAACAGTGTACTGTGCTCACAAAGCATGTGTCGCAGAACAGGTGAAACTGCCAGTTCAGAGAGGTCTCACGTTATATTCAATCCTATGTGTGCTATTGTACAGTAAGCCCTTATTTTTGAGCCTTTTAATGTGTAAAATGGAACTGGTCTCTTTATCTCAGTCTCAATAGCCTATATATAGCCTATTGCAAGAAATGTTAAGTCTTAAAAGCTCCAAGATAGATATTAAGTCTTGAAAGCTCCAGTGAGATTTGCTGGTTATTGTACACAAAACACCTGCCCTGTTTACCTTTCCCTACCTTAACATTTGTAAACTTCTATTAAGACTGCTTTCAAGCAAGTAGAGAGTACACTGCTGACTAGCCCTTTTTAGCAACATCTCCCTAGAAGTTCCAGAGACTACACTCATTTATGAGCCTTTCAGGATAAATGAGATTTGTATCACTATGTGAAGGGACTGCCTAAGGGAGAACTGATTAAATGTCAGAAGGACTTCTCTGATATAGTGACATTATCTCAAATAACCGCAGAAGATGTAGGAACCAGGCTATGAGAGCAAAAGTCTGCAACGACAGTTACTAACAACAGTCTACTAATAGAAATATCCTTGACTGTGGACAAATTCTCCTTTCTGGACTTCACATTGGGGACCATTGACTCTAAATATAGTCAAGAACCCACAGACTACAACAGAAACAAGGCCTAACAATTTAGCAGAAACTCTAGCCTGCAGCAGTGGTCTTGAAATGGTGCTAAAGATAACCTGTATGAAATTGAAGGTTTGTCTGCACTGTTGGAAAAAGTTCAGAAAAGTGAAGAAAGGAGCGAATGTCTTCCCTCTCACTGAAAGATATTATAGATAGTCTTACATAAAGTTACTCTGAAATGCTGTTTCTAGAATTGGAGCCCATTCGATAGCTTCCAGTTTGTCACCTCTTAATGATTGCAAACTGAGCTAGAGTCTGCCTTGCTTTCCACTTTTTTCTAAAACCTGATGCTAGTACTACTTGTGTGTGTGGGGAGGAGGAGCACAATTTCTTTTGCGGTCACCTGCTCTTCTAATGCTACTAGAGCTTGTCTTCTTTTTGCTTCTATAAGACAAAGTCAGCAAGGCATGGACAGTATTGCTGCTCTGGAGAAAGCAATTCAGCTAGAATTGCCTTCATTTAGTCTGCTGCTTTCCTGTGTCCTCCAAATATAAACTATTGCAGTAGTTCTTTATGTGGCTAGAATTAAACAGCAAGGGTTGCGAATGCACTGGGAAGGGCTCCTACACAGCTCCTTTTCCATGATGAATTATGGAAAATACCCTTTTTTCCTCAGTGTGCCATGATAATCTGGGAGCTGTACTCCTTCTGTCCTACAATGCAGGAAAGAATATGCAGAGACAAATGGCTTATGTGTAGAGCTTTTATTATAGTATTTTTTGTTGGCCTGCATAAAAGATGTGGCAACCAAATAGCTAGCTGGTTGTTATGACTTAGAGCAGCAGTTCCTCTGTTGAGAATACATATTACTAGTAAACAAGCTAGTTCAGAGTGGTATGAAGGTTGTCACAAAGCTGTGCGCTATCAGCCCTTGCGCCCCCTGCTGTCACTGCTCTGCTCATGGCTGTCCTTAAAAAAGAAAAAAAAAAAAAAGTCTGGGTATCCTTAGCATAGACTTGTGTTTGAAATAATTTTCCAGGATACTTTAAGCATATATTTTTTCTAGATGGACAGCTGCAGGGAAAAGTGGTATGCATGACTGAAGTATACCTCGATTTTTTTCTGCAATTGAAGCAATAGAAAAAATCTTACAGTTGAAAAGTAAGGACAATGAATTCAAGGTAGAGCTGGGACAGCTCAAACCAGCAGGATTCTGGTTTCTTTATACTTGGAAGACAGTAATTTTGCCCCTGCCAAAATACATGTTTATGATATATTTAATGTGAGAACCATAATCAGAGCTGGCTGAGAGACAAAATTTCCACATTATGCAAAAACCTTTTGTTTATAAAAACATCTCCCAAATGGAGACAAAGTAAAAAATAAGACCTTTTGTATGATGAAACTTGATTATTAGCAACCAATGCTTAGCATCCTTGTCTATCTGATTTGTGTTGCCCTGTTCCAGATGTGTACATGGTACCTATGTGAGTTGTCAGAGAACAATGTAGATCTTTGCCAAAAGTTTTTATGTGGAGTTTTTGTTCCACAGAATCATCAGTTTGACAGCCATTGTATCAGAATAAATTACTCTATCTACATCCTTTCTTCAAGAAATATGTCAAAGCACTTGCTGAAGATGTATGGAAGAAGTGTAGCAATGTTTCGGGAATGCTGGTACCCGTGTGACTGACGGCACCAATCTCTACTCCTGTTGCACTAAAAGTTTGTTATAAAACTGGGACCAGTTGTATTTCTTCCATGAAAGCTGCAAAGCACATACACAGATGTGAAGTAATCAATGTTAAAGATGTCCTGTGAGCTGGTACTAAGTCTGATTTGGGAAGAATGTACTGCTGACAAGCTGTATGGTTGAAAAATTTAAGTGGGGAGACAACTGCTAATTTGATTGAAATTAAAGATATTAAATCGAAAAGACCAAAAAGAAAAAGGAAGGAGGCAAATTCTGCCTTCACCTCTACCCAAACAGCCTACCTTTTATTAATTCTCTTAGCCCAGTTACTGAGATATGGAGTCTGTTGTCAGTGAGCTGCAGTCAGAATGTGGCTATTAAGCAGTGTACTTCTACTGGGTGGGAACAACTGTCAGTTATAGTGGATGCTTACACTGATCAGAATTAAAGGTTGTGTAGGGTGGGTAGGGGAAAGGAAGGCTGTATTTCTATACAGTTTTTGTATACTGTTTATTTTGTCTCATTAAATCTGTCTGGGGTAAGAAATGTTTTTTACCCAACTAGGGGATGAGATGTGATGAAGTTTCTGTAGTAATCACAAGCCTGTTGTGAACTTGGGTTTTGTCCTGGTTTCAGCTGGGATAGAGTTAATTTTCTTCCTAGTAGCTGGTATAGTGCTGTGTTTTGGATTTACGATGAGAATAATGTTGATAACACACTGATGTTTTAGTTGTTGCTAAGTAATGCTTACACTAGTCAAGGACTTTTCAGCTTCCCATGCTCTGCCAGGTGCACAAGAAGCTGGGAGGGGGCACAGCCAGGACAGCTGACCCAAACTGGCCAAAGGGCTATTCCATACCATATGATGTCATGCTCTTGGCTGGGGGGCAGCAATTGCTGCTCGGGGACTGGCTGGGCATCGGCCGGTGTGTGGCGAGCAGTTGCATCACTTCCCTGCCCACCCGCCAGGTTTTGTTCCTCTCTCTCTCTCTCTCTCGTTGTTTTCCTCTTCATTACAATTTTTTATTATTATTACTTTATTTTATTTAAATTATTAAACTGTTCATATCTCAACCCACAAGTTTTCTTACTTTTGCTCTTCCAATTCTCTCCGCCACCCCACCAGGCAGGGAGGGTGAGCAAGCAGCTGTGTGGTGCTTGGTTGCCAACTGGGGCTAAGCCACGACAGGGTTATAAACTAATATCTACCATCTACAGAGAATGCTCCTGACTGTACTAAGAAATCAAGATTAAGTTAGATGTTCTAAAATTAGCCATGTTTTTGATAGAGCAGGAGGCAGCACTAAGCAAACTCTAGTTTTGCTTCAATACTAAGTTGCCTCCAAGAAGCTTGTGGGTTTTTGTTTTGAGTGGCCATATTACAGTTCCCAGTTCTTCCTGTACCCCCATTTTAGATGGAAACTTGGAGTTTTCAGCTTCAGAAGGGACAGGGTCTGCTCAAGGCTACTGCCAGCAATGAAAGCACGGTAAACCCTGCAGCAGTGTGACTTCCTAAACAATACAGAACCCAACAGACCTGTGAGTTGATATGCACCAGAGATCTCATCCTGGAAACCTAGCACAGCAGGTGGTGATAGCTCTTTAATGATGTCCACAGGGAGAACAATTAAATTCAACTCTGTATTTTTGGAGGAGTCCAGCCTCTGCTGTTTCACTTGCAGCAAAGTCTGGTTCTTGCAGTAAATAATAACTATTATACCTCATTTGACAGCCTCATTAATGTGGTATTGTGGGATTTCTTTCAGATGTAGGAGGGAAGAATGTATGGAGAAGTTGTGAAAAGTAAAGTAAGTTTTGTAAGGCCAATAGGGTTTTTGCAATAATGCTTTGTGATGAAGAAAGGAAGTGCAAGGCAAGGAAGGAGTATGTTATGACAGACAACAAAAGGGTGAAATTTGTCATGCAGTAAAGAACTTGTTCCCAAACTATGCTTGCTCTGCCCTCTTCCCTAAATATCAAAATATTCCCAGAGGTACTTTGTGTCAACCATTGTGACTTTTGTTCAGGCTTAGCGCATTCGTGATGTTCAGTTAATAGTACTATTACCTATCCAAGACAACACTGTTACATTAACTTTAGTGCTAATGTGATTATTGAAGAAGTTGGCAAGATAAAGTGGTGCCCTTGCTCCCTGCCATTAGGAACTTTCTACCACAGAGAACAGTGGAGAATCCCAGGAGGAATGCTGGCAGGACAAAATCCAGAGCAGTCGCTGAAGCCTGAAGAACTTCATAGAATAAGGCTTTACATTCAGTGCATATGTATGATTGCACTGATAACTTGTTTTGTTCTATATTTTTCATTACTAGCAAAATACCCTATTTCTTCTTCTCCTAAGAGTCTTACATTCCACCTGGAAGATCTCTCAGCTTATGCACTGAAATGGCCAGAGATACAATTTCTGGTATTTTAGACTTGCAATGATTATGACTTCCTTTAGCCAGGGAATGCACTGTGAATATCCTCAGTTCTTAGAACAGCAGAGATAAAATAACTGGTTCATATATTGAGTTTAGGGAAGCACATTGGCTTGCTCAAAAGTTAGTAAGCTGTAAATGATGATAGGACTGAACTAAATCTAATTATTCTGTGCATGTGGAAAAACAGGACGCATTCCTTTCAAATCGAGTTCTACATTTCAAATAGCTAGGATGTTTTTGCCTAGCTACTAAGATATGAGGTCTAGTTCAAGAAGTCTTCTCAAGCCTTCTAATTTCTAACATAGATTTATTCTCAGTTTATAGCCACTTGCTCTCATAACAAAACTACTCTTTAGCTTCAATAACTCTTCACCCTCACTAGGGCTTTTGTTCCTGGTAATATTTACAGATGACAACAGAGTCCCATTGTTTAGCTTTAATTCAGTTGTTTTTTCTAGGCTGGCAGAGGCAAAGTCTGTAGAGGAGAGTTTATGGTCTGTATCAGCTTAAGAAAAAGATAAAAATTAACAATAAAATTGGGAATGCTGACTTTACTGAGATCATAACAACAATTCACTAGATTCACCTGGTGTTTGCCAATGCTGTCTGACATAACACTGCAGTATGGAAGAGTAGTAAGGAATATTCATTTGATCATGTTGCTTGTGAGCCTTCTCAGCATCACGCATTTTCCATTTTTCCTGTGATTCTATCTTGCACTTAGTCCTTGTTGCTACTATTCTGTTGGGACTCATGAAAGAGGTTTGATGACCCATGAGGGTATTACAAAGAATTTTAAGACAAAGCTTGCAGAATTGCATGTTCCTCCTACCAGTCAGTGTTTATAGGAACAATGAAGGTGTGTATTGCTAAGAATGATCCACATGCAGAGTACCAGAACTAGGTGAGTGAAGATAGCAGCACTTTACCTCCTCCTGGAATAAGAGATTTCAGTCTTAGCTCTGAGCCAGCAGGCCATCCTGCTGAGAGGAAAAATGGAAAAATGTTTCCTCCTTATAATGAAGTTAAAACACTTCACCTCTGTCATTCTCACAATGGATACTGTAGTATGAATGGGAATGGAGAAACCACTACATACAGATCATAGGCCATGACTTAAGCCCAGTATTCTGTGAATGCAAGCTAACAATGTATGCTCTCAGTGCACTTTGCCACACAGGAATTGGGATACTGGGAAGGTGGTAGGTCTTCCACAAAGAACAGCAGAGACTCCCTGTGATGACAAGACTTCTTGGACTCTTCAAAAGTCAGGGCTGTATACAATCTTAGCATATCCTCCCCCTTCCAAAGATGCATGTTTCTTCCTGCACGGGCTTCCTGCTCTTCTTAAGTAGTATGGAAGAGTCTTGGCACTAGACAGGCCTTCTGAAAGTACAGAGCCTGCTGGTTACCTTTCTGTCTAACTGATGGAACTGGAGAACAGTCTGCCCTACCTGCTAAGAGTGTCTTCAGCTGACAGCTGTTGCTTAGAGATGTGCTATGATCTCATTTATCTAGCTTTTTCATGACTTCTTGTGCAGCCAGAATCACAAGAAATACCTGCTGAGTTAAATAAGATTTACTTCATGTAGCAGCTCTGAAGGGAAACAAATGTAGGGCTGGAAATTGCTCCTTTCATTTCCAAGAACAGAGCCTATCATTTGATAATGTAGTAACCAGCAGTCCTTTGCTTGACTAACTTCCAAACATTTATTTCATAATCTATTCCCATGTTAGACCATGTGCAACACTAAGGAAGTAAAAGGTGGCAACTTCTGGCTAAATATTCAAGTTCTAGTTTGTCTTAAAAAACACTACAACAACAAACAAGCCTCAATTGCTTTTCCAACAGTGAGCAAACTGTATAAACAGTCTTGTTTGTCCCTTGTGCATGTGATCAAATGAAAATGTTAACTGCTGTAACTTAATTCGTTCAGCTGAATCAGACCGGATGAAAAGCACAGGAAGGAATCTACTTCAGAAGTAGAAGACTCAAGCTTTTCAGTCTGCTGCACACCCTGCAAGAAAAGGAGAAACTGCAGAATATATCTGCTATAACTTGGTATTACTTTCTCTTACGATGTCTTATTCTCTATTCATGCTGCAGTGAGCTAAGGGGACTTGAATTTTTATTCTAACCCCTGAGATGCAGTAGATCTCATCAACTGAATGTAAATTCTAAGGGACTGCAGCATAACAATTACACTTACTGTATGAAACTTTCCAGCAATCAGAAAACTTGACAATATCAAGATTCATAAAAACGGTAAGCCATGCACTCTTGAATGGGAGTGCATGACCACAGACCATGCCCAGAGTACTCGCCTTGTTTCTGCTCCTTCCTGTATAGACAAAGCATTTCATACTGTGATAGGTGAAAGCAAAACTGTTTCACAGAGAACAGAGCAACGAGTTGTCAGAGTGGAAGCCACTGTCAGAAAGTAAGGTCAGCAAATGAGGCTTATTCTGTTTGAGTTTGGGCATAGCTTGCTTGAGCAAGTGGTACTTCAGTATATATACACCCTTGTGACACTATAAAAAGGATTATCCATATGTAGATGTTAAATGGTAGTCGTACAGCACTGAACTAGGGCTGTGTTCTTTAATCAGTTCTAATAGTTGTATGTAGCTGCAGCACTGGTGGCTGCAGACTTTCCCAAAAAGCTTGTCTAAAGAGTAACCATACTAGAAGGTACCTGTGTGGGAATAAATAAAACCTTAATTTCTCTTGCAGTGTTCATTCTTTGAGGACATTTGTGATATTTTAGCACAAAATATACTTTGAGACTAGACACAAAGCGAACAGCAAGTGCAAAGCTCACCTTAGTTCTAATTGTTTACATGGAAAGACATAATAGGTAATTTTCCAATTTGCTGCATTTACTAACTGCTTACAAGTCACAATTAGTAAAAATGTTTTTCTGAAAAATGGTATCAATAGTGTTTTCCACCATGAAACTGGTCCAGAAGTCTGGTTAGGAAGGGGGAAAGAGTAATTTCAGTTTTGCTGATATTTGAGGAGGAGCTTACCAAGTTAGACAATTGTGCTAATGTTACTGATGAATTTGCAATAGTAAGTGGCTATTTCTCATCTTCCCTCCACCCTGAATGCTACAGCCGATACCTAGGCAGGCCTGTAGGCATTAAAAGAGAAGGTGGAGGGGACCCCTACTGCCTTTCAGTTTTCTTTTGCACTGATAAATAGGATTTGCTATAGGCACATTACCTGTGAATCTACTTCCAGATATTTAAATAGATGGTAGACATTGACCTCTAGTCACTTACAGCAACTGGTTAGACAGGAACATTTATGAAAACAGCATTGACTGCTAGGATCCAGATCTGTTATTCCTCTTGCCCTCTTTTCTCCTTTATTTATTACCTCTTGCTTTTTACAGTTGGTGGGAGGAGAAGACCCGCATGCTGTCTATATAAAGATCCTTCATTTTATAAGAACTTAATTTTTAATTGGGACACCTTTGAGGCCCTCCAAAGATTCTTCTACGGCAGTTATAGAGGATGGGGGGGAAAGCAATGGCATGTCACATGATTTAAAATACAACTAATGATAGCTGTTACTGAACAGGCTAAAAGTGTGTATAAGCAGATTTTTTCACTATAAATGAGGCACAAAGACGAAGTCTTGAGCACTTGACCTTTTAAGGCTGTGGCAGATCTGTTTGCCAGGTGACTACTTGTGTATCAAGTTTGAGATTTAAATAAGCATTTAACTTTCCATCTTGTCAGCTTCTGCAACCTCAGATTCATTGCTCAGGCTGTTATTCCAACAGGACAGCTCTCCAGTGAACAAGTGCTTTGGTGTATCAAGCTGCTGTTCAAGCTGCTGTGGAAGACCAATGTGGAGAGAGGGAAGCCTTATGCTTGAGGTAGCACTAACTTCAGAAGTGCTTTCATTTCCAAGTAACTATGGGCACCTCGGTTCAACCTCCACTCTGCAACCACCTGCAGGGTATATTCTGACTTACCGTCTGCTGTGTCTCTTTCATGGCTATAGGGTAGCCCCGCGTTCGGCCGGAGGAGGCCGCGCCGCAGGGGCCTGCGGGGCGCCAGGGCGTCGCGGCGGGAAGTGCTGGCCAAGGGGCTAAGGAGAAGAGCCGGCAGCGGAGGCTCTGCAGCCGCCGGCGGTGGAAGGAAGAAGAAAGGCGTTCGGGGCGTAATGCCTCATAGGGGCGGCTAGTGGCGACCGTAAGAAGAGCACTGCTTGGCGCCCCGGCCAGCTTTATGGCCGCCGGAACGGGAGAGAGGCACCTAAGCCGCGGGTCGGCGACCGTCGCCGGCCTCCTCATAGGCGGTGCTTCTCGCAGGACGCTGAGGTTCTCTGGTGCAGGTCGGCTCGGTCCCGCGCATGCGGAGCCGCGCGGGGCGGGGGCGCGAAGGCAGCCGCTCTCCTCAGGTAAAGGCACGAAGGCGGTGGCAGCTTGGCGGTGGCCCGGGGAAGCTGAGCGTGGGTTTCTGCCAGCGGCTCTGCGTAACACTAGCGGCGGCTTCTGTCGGTGTATGCAGGCAGACCTTGAAACTTCCTTGCCGGGAAGGAGTTGTCCCTGCTGACCAAAAACATTTGGTCAGCTCTGTGGCTGCCTGGGAGCTCGATAGCAAGTGAGGGGTGTTAAGCTGTTAGGAGTTCCTCACCTAGCTCAAGATGGGTAGAAGTGCCTCAAGACGGCATGGGAGAGTACCTGCTTTACTGGTATGCTGGGGAAGGGAAAATGCATTGTGTACTTCATACAGAAGAGCTCGCCTGGAGAGAAACTGAAAAATATACACTGATCTTCAAAATATGGTAAATAAATTGCAGCTTCAGGTTACAACATGTAATCATAGGTGAAATGCTATGCTGCTAGAGAAAATACAACGGATACATGACTGTGATGCATCATGGATTTCCCATCTTTTTCCTCATTTACTAGGTATAACTTCAGGTACATCAGATGTAGGTTTTACTTTTAAACCAGTAGTTGTCTTGTAAGGGGCAGTTAAGTTGCCGAATCTTGTTTGTGGCGGTACTGCTTGTCTGCTTCATTGAAAGGGTTTTCTTTAAACACTGAGCAGAAACTGGCAGGTGTAGTGGTGCAACAGAAAAGCTTGAGGAACAGTGTGAGATGATAGTTGGGTCAGACATTTGGTCTGCCTTCGTTTTCTCATCTGCTCTGGAGCACGCATTGTGAGGGGTTAGTTTCAAACGATGGCAAGCACAAAGCCTTGGTGCCAAATAGAAGATTTTTTTATTCTTTTTTTATTTTGTTATTAAAAAACAGCAGGCTTGTGCATGCAGTGGCTGTTTTGATAACTGGAGCTCTGAAGAAAAACATAAGCAAATAATATATCCAAGTGTAGGGCCTAGGTTATTTTGGGGTGCCTGAAAGTAGAGATGGCTTATCACTGAAAGCTGGAATCTGAAAGCTGGCTCTAGGCAAGGATCTACTAATATACTTCATCATAAACTACTCCTGACTCGATTGCAGGGTTATGTGTATTTTTTTTATTCTTGTGATTCCATAGGAGGCGTTGTATTTGAAACTGTTGTCTTTTTCTGTAGGCTGTTGTCCCCTAAAAATGAGACTTCTAAACTGCTTTTTGTATTTCTTTTAGTTTTACTGCTGAGACCTTGGTGAAATTACCCTGGGATAAATTTTCAGGCTCTTCAAGGAGCAGCCTATGACCTGAGAGAATCGGAACGTCCTACAATAAGCATGTCATCAAGGTGAGCCTAAAACATATACTTGAATAAGACACCAACAGCTGATACTGCAGAAACAAAGTGTTAATGGTGGTGTGGATTTAAAGTCTTTTTTTTTTTTTTTTTTAATATTTGCTGCTTGCAATTATGAGCTCTGCTGGGATAGTCTGGCTTGTTTTACTAAGTTATCAGATATGTTACTTACTACAACATGTTGGCTTTTCTAAAGCCATTCTCTCTGAGCTTTTCTGGCATATAAGCAGTTTTGCTGGAATCCTAGCTAGTTGTCTATGAAGTCGCTGGCTAATAAGTCTTTTTGACTGTTTTGAAGCATTTAATTTATTGCCCTAAGAAAATTATATTAGGGAGTTAGTGCTGTTGACAGTCTCAGCTCTTATTTTCTTGACTATTTGAATTGCTTTTAAATCTGGATCTAAAAGCTTTTAAGTATGATGTTGATATTCTGCCAATGTTATGGTTTATAGAAAAAACGCTTGTAATGCCTTTGCTTAACTACAAAATCTTCTAAGAGGGGACAAAAGTACAACATGGAGTAAAGCAATGTACATTTTTCTTGCTTTTATTAAATGTAAATATCATCAACAAAAAAGAATGTCAGAGTGTGCCAAACACAACAGATAATTGTTTTCTGTCTCAACGTAAGTATCTGTCCTTAAATAAGAGTAGCAAGTGTACCACCTTTCTGATAATGGGCAGTTACACTCAAATTGTTTAGAGAATATCAACAGACAACTGCTTCCTGCTATTTTTTAGAGGTACTTTTGGTTGTGTGATGTTGTAGTGTTACATGCTTTTAAAGTAAGAAAGTGCTGGTTTTACTGCCTTGAGAATTGGTCTCATGCTTAGTAATTACTTGGCAGTTTGGAATCTGTCTCCAATGCTAATCTGGTAATGTGGTTTGAAGCTGACCTACTGCAGTTACCTCTGGAGTCAGAAGGTACTCTGTCTTTGATCTTCTTTTCAAGAATAGCAGTGTGTTGGCCCAGAATAGTGTTGCTTCCTCCCTCAGCTTGCATAGGGATTCATTTGTTAGAAAGTATGGACTGTTAATAGGACTTTAGCTTCCTAACTTTGGCATTTCATTACTTAAGTCTTCTGGCTATTCCTCCAAAACCAGTTTTTCTTCTGCTAACAGTATTTACTTGGCTCCTGGTATTTTCCTAATTGAAAATGTACCTCTGAAGCTTTAACTGATGCTTGTTTGGTGTTATGTTTTAAAAGTGAAATGACCTAGAAATGTATTACCAGCCAGGTACTTCAACTGCCACATTGTCCCAGATAAATATATGAAAAATAGGTGTGGCTGGAATGCACCCTAGCTAGACACTGAAAAGGAGAATACTATATCCCATTTGAACTCAAGGAGGAACTCTAGCAAAGCAAGCAGCAGCAGTTCCAGCCAAATTAAAATCAGGAAAAACAGCAGCAGAAAATTGACAAATTAAAAAAATGAAAACATTTCTGATGCATTGAAAATGCTTAAGGAAGAACTTTACCCCAAATTACGCAGAAGTTAATTAAAAATGGAGTTTTCTACCAAAAGTTTTGTCAGGGAATTATTTATCATCCCTCGAAGATACATACATAATACCTGCCGAGTAAGTAAATGGGTAAGTAGAAGTAGACTAAAATGATAATGCTGCTGTAGGTGGGAAGTGTTTGAAGTCCCTGTAAGAGCTTGTATACATTAATTATATAGTTAGGCAGAAGTAAAATAGAAATGAATTGTGGCTCCTTTTCCAAAGAACGTAAAGGGAGACAAAGGTTTTAAATAAATGATTCCGGAATGCTCAGCATTAGAATTTTTATTGTGGACATGGATTCAAATTTCTGCTTTTCTAGATTTGGAACAAGGAGAGGAGTAACTGTAAAATGAGTGCCCTACTGCTGGCTGTAGTTGAGTTAGTTTTGGCTCTTTAATTCTGCTGTCTTTTCAAAATTATTTTTGAAGTTTTAAATTTTTGTTTGAATGCAGAACAAAACTGTAGAAACTGCAGCATTTTTGCTTATAGGAATTCTTATTTTCTGGCCAGGCCTCATTTAAAAAAACTTAAGTTTTAAAATGTTCTTTTTCCTTTTTTACTGCATTACATTCTAGTGTTCTACTTCTCTTCTAGATTTCATCCAGGCTGGGAATTCCATAGCTATGAAATACTGTAAAGAGAAGTTGCTTTTTTTCTTTTCCTCCTTTTCTTTCACCACCGCTGCCCTGCCTTGTGAGATATTAAAAAGCTCACGAAAATGCCTGCTCTTCTGAGATTTCTAGTTGTTCAGATAAGCAGCCAAAAGTTCAAGCTTATGTGTTAAGTCAGATCCAGACCTTTTGAAGCTCACCTTCACAAACTGAAAACTGAACTGACTTTGCCATCAAATAATCCACCTTTTTTTCCTTTATTTTAATAGCATTAGGGAATGTTTGAAGTCACTGAATCTTGTTCCCTGCTATACTATGTACTATTTACCAGTTTGTGTATTGGGCACTAGATTTATGCCTTTTCTGCCTCACAGAAAAAAACATATATTTAATACTGAAAATATGATTCTCTTTACTCTCTTCAGCCAACTCAGTTGCTGAGATAACAGTACTGTTTCCCTGGACTAAAAAATGTACTTACGAAGATATCTTGAGGATCCTGTAAAACTTGATACTGTCTTACAGGTGTTTTACTGTAAGATGCTGTGAATTTCTTCAAATTCTTAAAGTACAGCCACTTTCAAATAAATTTGAAACAAGGTGTCTTCTCTGTCAGGGGAAAATGGGTATTTATTTCAGGTCATTGGCTAGGGAGAAAGGAAACTAGTAACTTTGGTATGGTTGCATGGTGACATTTCGTTATATCTTGGTGTTCCATTGCTTGAAATCAAACCAGTCTCTGATATACTCACATGTTACCCATAATTTAATTTTTTCCTTTCAAGAAAAAGAATGAAATTGGAGAACATGTGTCGGGTGCTGCAATCTAACATGAGATTCTAACATGAACTCCTAGGTCCCCTAGGGAGGAAGTATTATCACAATGATTAGGAGCTCAGTCATTACTGAAATGTGATGTCAGAACGCTTTATGGACAGTCTTGCCTGGGGAGACATGCAGGACCAGTGTGTGTAAAAATCAAATTCTGCTCCTTTCTGATCTGTTGGTGGCAATCTACAGTCTCTTTCTCCCCCAAACTGTTCACAGCTCTGTGAGAGCAAGGCAGTGGTAAGTTAGTTTTTGAAGAAATCTAGAAAGAGCAAGGTGTAACCATGATGCAGAACCATTAAATGTGGTCTAAGATCTTGAGAATTGAGACTCCATCAGGCTTAGTTCCATAGCTGAAGGTATTTCATGCTGGTTTATGAGTAAGTTGACTAGTATTCAGTAAAGAAAAAATTAAGCAACCAAAAGTGAAAGCATTAAAGGTGTGATACTGGCTATGATAATTCATGGATAAATGCTTTGAGCATATGACAGGTGCTGTGTTGAGCTGCGGTCTGTTCCTTCATTTGGTGGTTTGTTGGTAACTCTCCCTGTTGCTTTTTAGCTGGGAAGAGTGGGATAAGCTGTATCCTCTGGAGTTGTTTTTGTATGGTGTAGTTGGTGGACTGAAGCTTGAGCGAAGAGATAGGACAGAAGGGCAGTTAGAAGAAAGTGTAAAGTCAAATGTGTGTGAGACAGTGGGTCTTCCTGCGTTAATTTTCCTGCTTGCTCAGCAGGGGTGATGGTGATGCTCAAGACCACCTACTGAAAGAACCTCTTTTGAGGAAAGCATTTTCTCCAAGTGTCAGATTGAACACTTGTTTCATTTGGTGCCCCCATGTGTTCTGTTTGTTGACAATGCACAACCTTGTGGCTTGTGTCAGTAGGCCTTTGTATGTGTATTGTTGTTTCTAACTTTCACTATATTTGAATAGTTGAGCTCAGAGTCAACCTTCATGTGTCATTTGTTATGGCACAACAATTCCTGATAAGCTCATTTCAAATATTAAGTTATGTGGCTTCAAAAACAAGCTGTGTGCCATGAAAAGCTTATATTAAGTAGTTAGTCTATATTACGCTGTGCTATCCTTGGTGCCTTAAAGTAATTTTTGGAGTGATCAGAAGTATCACAGAAGCATCTTGTAGTGGCTTGGATTCATCTTTCATAAATTCCTGTTGCGTTGATGTGGTAACTTCAACAGTTTAGCAAACTAGCTTGTGAAATGCTGCCATGGCTGCAAGTTCTCACCCCTGCATTTCACCACTGCCGTAGTTTTCCATTGAGGCTATTTTTCTTGGAACATCCTTGAAGCCAGATCACTAAAGTCATCAGAGTTAAACAAAAATGAAATTTTTGGAGGGCTGCAATCTGTGGAGGATGCTTGAGACAATGACCTGCAAGCCTGCTTTACAGAAATAACAAATCCTGGAATGTAGCCTAGATTCCCCACTGTGTACTGATGAAGATGCTTACAGTATAATTTTTTTAATTTGTTCTAAGGCACTGAATAAGGTTATCCTTATTGACTGCAACTATAGTAAGAAGGCATAGCTACAAGCCTCGAAAGGGTGTTACTTGTGCTCTCTATCCAAACAAATATTTTAACTCCCAATCTGTGGAACTCAATGCAATAAGGTGTAGAAGTTTGTTTGGTTTAAAGGTAAGTGTTCCTCTGAATTGCAGCATGCTCGGGAACATGTAAATTAGATGGATACAAGAAAATACAAATCCTCTTACAGCAAAAAGAAACTAGTAGATGATAGAGGTTAGTGGAAAGAAACAAATCCCATAACTGCCTATGCGATGTCTCCTGCAATTTTTGCCATTGATCAGACTGCTGGGGTATGTTGAATTAGGAGGAGTGCTGGTATGTTCTGCGACAGTGAGGTTTTCCAAATAGTATTAGCTTTCTTTTTGTGTTACCATTTCAGGCTACTATGCATGGGTCTATTACACCTACTTACTGTTTTGGCCACGCTGTCAACATTTCAGTTGAAAGGCAGTTTGTTTTGTATTGGAATGAATGCATCTCTCACTTTCTCTGCTCTCTCTCCTTAGGTGGTATCAATAGTTCTTGTTGGCAGTAATACATTATCGAATATTGATGACGATCCAGCTAAGGAGTTGGTGGTTCTTTAGACATCTGCTAAACTTTAAATTCTTTTCTCAGGTTTTGTTTTAAATGTTTGTTTCAAGTTCATATTTGGACATATAGAAATGACAGTTACTTAGAAATGACATTACAAAAAACAATAAATTGGGCAATTATTTACTCTCAACAGGAGTATATTTTACTACTGAAAAAATTCAGATTTTTTTTCAAATTGCTGATGGACTTTGGCTGCAGACTGAAGCATAGCTGCTATGGAAAATTCCAGGAAAAGGTGTAAAATGATGAGTGAAAATGGTGAGTGAAAAATGTCAAGGGTAATATTTGTTTAATGTGATTTCATTCATACATTTATATCCAAAAATGTCTCTCTAGACCATCTGGGAGTTGTACTGTTGAGTCATGTTAGCCCTTTGCTTTTTCACATTTACTCCATTTTGTTTGTACTTCCTAAATCTATTTTATTTTTCTCATTTTCTTTTACCCTGCTGGTTTGTTCTTTCTTGGCTTTATTTTTAATTAGTTAAACATAAGTGGCCTTTGACATAGCAAAGATTATGAAAACAGTGGGACATTGGTTACTGCTTTGAAAGAGTAAGGCAAATATTTTTGTCTGTTTGTTCTCCTTTGTCTGTTCCCTTTCTCCTGGGGTTGTATTGCCAGTGAGTGAAGTAAAAGAGACACTTGAAGGGGGGAAAGGGAGTTTATTTAGAGTCTTACTTAGTTTTCTGTGTATTATGGCTTAGAGGCCCTAATAAATCTTAGTTCCATAGTGCTATGCAAAGCTACAAATGCGTAATGAGAGCCTCTGAAGTTTACAGCATGAAGCATTATGACAGACCAGACCTGGCAGGGAGAAGAAATTTTAATTTTATGCATGCAGATCAACAACCAAAGATTTGGAGCCAGCAGCTAATTATGTTCAAGATCTCTTGAAAATCTGTCCTCCTACAATGGAAGCTTCTATATGGAAGCTAGCCTACTGGAAATCTAGCCTTTTATAGCCATTTCAAGGTCACATGAAATGACTGATTCTGTTGCAAATGGGCAATACAGCTCCCTGAATACTGAAGGCATGCATACTATTCCCTTGCTTGACTTAAAATGAAAGTTGTTACTGAGATTCTGCTAGTTAGATAAAACTTAAATTTTGTCAAAAGGAACATGCGAAATAGTTACGGAATCCTGCTTCTATCTGTACATTTCTATGTAATGGGAACCAGTTAGCTTCAAAGAGGTTCAAGGGTATTTCCTTAGAGATTTATCAACAGATAGAAGATCTATACTTGTGTTGCCTTCCTAGAGAAAGCTGTTTGGGAATTAACCATTGCTACTTGTCACAGGGCAGAAGTATTAACCGCCTTGTGACTTGCATAAAGGGGGTCTTCTCTGGGCAACCTGTAAGGTTGTAGCTGGAAACATTCAAGGTCAGGCTGGATGGGGCTCTGAGCAACCTGCTCTAATTGAAGATGTCCCTGCTCGTTGCAGGGGGATGGACGAGATGACCTTTAAAGGTCCATTCGAACCCAAACCATTCTATGATTCTATGATCTTTTGAATTCTGTCTGCTGAAACTGAACAGGTTTGTTTCAGGTGACCACAAAAAGACTAGTTTTCCTTAGTTTTCCTTATCCCAGCTGTAAATCCCTCAGCTCGGAGAGGTATTACATTTTAAGCATACAGCATGGCCTTCCACAGTTTGAATACAATGCAGCATGATTTACAAAAGACTGGAAATAAGCATGTGCCCCAGAAAATAACAGGATTCACGTGCTGTATATGTGAAAGTGTACATGCACTGTACAGTGGATTGCTAAACTCAGAGATTTTCATTCATGGTCATCAGTACATACTAATCTGTTTTGTATTCAATCACAGTAGTCATACATGTTAATGTGGACTCTGCTCTCTGGGCCTCAAAAATCAAAGATGGGATTGGAGTTCTACTTTTGGAAAGGCCTTGAAGTGTCAATGAACCAATAAATCCTCAGGTTCCTGCAGCTAGTCAGCAGCTTGGATTTGAAAAGTAGTGAACAGTCTGTTGCTCTGCTGCTGTAGGTAAAAGCTAGGTGGTGGTATACAGAAGTGGAGCACTCCATGTTCAGCGCCATGGAAATATTTATATTCTTATAAAACATCCTTCCTGAAAGAAGGCTGATAACAGAAGCACTGATTCAACTGTAACGAAGCCACTACAAAGTTTCCCCTGTTGCATGAGCAAAGTTCTTAAGAAATGCCAACCTTTAAGCTGTTTAAATAATTTTAGAATATAAAGCCCCACACTTCGAAGATTACAGAATCAGAGCTAAAAGCAAAGGAAATACAGTCAGTAGGAAATTATATAATCTGTTTTTTTTTTTTTTAGCAGTGACCAACTACAATCACTGACACACTTCTTAATGTATTCTAAGGTACTTGACAATGCGGGCTATGAAGACTGTAAACAAGGATTCAGAGATAACGAGCTTCTTTACCAGCTCTGTTCATTCCACAGCCTTTATCCAATTCACATACCTGAATTTCGGTATTTCAGCAGAATGAGCTTTTGCTTCTGCTTTACAACTAGTAGCAGGAGAAAAGTGATAGTTTATCTTACTGAACTGGCAGAGAAGGCCCCCATTTAGTCTCTGTATGAAAACATGATCAGTTCTTGCGCTAAACCTGTATCAGTCATGAGAGGAAAGGTGGGTGAAGCTCAGGGGAAGGAAGGCCAGAAAGACTGTTCCTGAGAACAGCAACTTATCATCCAACTCAGAATGCACTTGACAAACAAAAAGAAGGGACACAGAAAAAGAGCTGGAGTATAAAAAGGAAGATTCTATACTCTGTGTAACTGTGATCCAGGCTTCAAAATCCAGTGTTTCTGTTCAATATTTTATTAACTGCTTGAGTAAGTTATCTCTGAAATGATCAGGAATGTGATTAATTTTTAGTCTAAATGTGGGCCTGGAAGGATGGGGTTTGAGCAGTGGAAAAGCATCATTTAAAGTACAACTACTGTGACTTGGTATTTGTACTTTGCATGATAGTTGACATAGGTGGATATAGGGAAGAAAGTTGGAATCTGTTTTTGAATAAGTCAATGACATGCAGAAACTATCATATTTCTTCTGTACTGAGGGAAGTAAGTTTGTTTGTTTATCTAGTTTTTGATGCCCAAATATGTAGCTCCTTGGAATTAAAGCAAGCAAATATACCATGTGCATCTTAACCATCCACTCTAATGTTTTTGTCCATTGTTACTAGGAAGTCCTTCTACATTTGCATCTAAAACTTAATCTGGCCCTTGTTTGTTTTAAACAGTGGTATTTTCTCCATTATTCTCCAGCTTAGTTTTGTTATAATCTGAGTTTAAAGGCAATTGAAATGTCAGCTTTGTAGGCAGAAGCACATACTAATTACTGTCTAGAGATTTGAATTAAGCATTACAGAAATGAAGGTAAAGATTGAGGCAGTGGAGGAGTTTGGAAGTGGCACTGGAAAGAGGGAATGCAGTCTATAGCATTTACCTATTACTTAACCTCACACCAAGGTGAGGTTAAGTAATCTTTAAGATCATCTGATGATCTTAAAGCTGCTCATCTAATGATGTTAGTCACTCCTGGAAATAAAATTTATGGCAGTGTTTGTTACGGTGCAAGAATGGGGGAAACTAAGAAATGAACTTGATGCTGAGAGTTAATGCAAAACAGGAAAAATCTCCCAGTGCCTCTGTGTAGCAGTGTTTACCCAATCTGTGTTGGGCTTCACATTCTTACTCCTGGAAGATTTATTTTTGTTTGTGTAGGAAGCACTTCTTTCAAGGAGTGCTTGTAAGCATATAGCTCCAATGTGTCCGATTGCTGTTCTGTTCTTTTGTAAACAGGAATTGAGCAAGGGCTGTTAGCTACAAGCAGAATGGGGAGAGAGAGGAAGAGCTTTAATGTAGTCAGCTCTCACTGAGTTTTGTGAGACTGCAGGTCTGTGGTAAAGTCACTTCTGAACTCTCAGAAAACTACATGTTACCTTCACTTATTAAGTGTTTTTTATTTTTGTTGTTGTTTTTAAGATAAGCAAAAGTCACTAATTTTGGCTAATGTTATGGATAGTTTGAGCAGTCTTCTCTTTGGAGGCCTATGGATTTCCTTCTGTTCCATGGAACGTATGCAAGGAAAGCTGCTTGTGCAGAACATTTCTCAGCATTGGAGCCTGCATGACCATAGGAATTAATTTATGTGGTATTTCCAAGAGCTGTGTGTTGGTATTTCTCAGATCACTTACTCTAGACAGGTGCAGTTTTCAAGCATGGTCAGTATTGTCCTGTTTCTTCCATTGAAATGAGCTGAAGGAAAACAGAGGGTGAGTTTGGAATTAATCCTTTTGGAAATATTGCTGCACCACAGAGTTGATGGTAGTGAGACTGCTACCAGATTGGCATTAGTCATGCACAGTTGGAATTCTGCACTTTAGAAATTACATGCACTAGACAGAAGGAAGACAAGTGATGACACTGTAATAAAAGGTACTAGAAGGGCTTTGCCTTGATTTCCTCTGGCTGCTGTAAAAGGGGAAATGAAATAATCTGTTTGGGACATAGGTGCTTGAATTAAATTGTAAGTAATGTTGTCTTGAATGAACGGATGAAAATTAAAAAGAAATTCCACAAATATGAAGTTTAAAAAAAAATGGACAGTGCCTTTTAAATGATAAAGGGTTTCTGCTATAGTGTTGGAAATATAAAATAGTTGACATTTAAAATGTCAATAGTTTTAGCATTTACCATAGAGTTCTGACATTTTAATAGTGACCATTGGAGCTTTTATTTGTTTTAAATGCCTCACTTAAATTCTTTTAGCAAATTATTGGCAGTCTGGTCATCTTTGAAAAGTGACATCCTCTTTTGGGACTACAGCTATTGGGGAAACAGAGCTCTTAATTCTGATGGTTACAGTCAGTGAAATAAGGTCAGCCATATAAAGATGGGCACTTATTTCTTACTACTTGCTTTTACATTTTGCTCTGGGGAGGAAGAAAAACTCAGCAAGAGGTAATCCCCCCCTGAAAATGTGATGTGTATTAAAACCTTGCTTTAATGGTCAAAAGTAGTAGGCTGGGCCTTGGGAGATCTCATTCCTCCCTCAGTCTGGCTGGTTGGCTGGCTTTTTGCAAATCCCTTCCCTCTCTGTGCCTTAGTTCTCAACGCTTAAGAAGTTAAGTGATAATGATCTTTTTTTAAAAAAGCATATTGAAGTTAGCGTTAGGATGAAATTAATTTTTATTACATTTGTAGAGACTATGGAGGCTCCTCAAACAATTTCAGAAGACGACTGCTGTGGTTTCCCTATTGAAAACTTAATCTAGACTCGGTTATTCAGTGTTTTATGACCACTAATGAAGGGCTTATATTGAAAGTTTTTCTTATTATAATATTGAATGTAAATGACACTGAACTAACACTTCTGTCAGGAAGATACTGGGAAAACCAACATAGCTAAACAAATGATTACTCAGTGCCATTCTCACTTCCAGTGCATATACTTGTTTCACGTATACTTCTAATACAATTTCTGCAGTATATTTGTATCTTATGGGTACCTGAGTGCCCATTTTAGCCCAACAAAGTAAAATGTCTGGGGTGAGGATCCATTCCACAAAGTTTCATATCTGCACTATGTGCACAGTAAAAGGAAACCCCAGCCCCAGTTTCATATGGGGAAGTGAAGTAAAGTTCAAGTGAATGCCTTTTGGCTGAAGAAAACTTCACATCATGGCTTGCCAAAGTATACTTATTCTACATGAAACTTTGCTGGGTTGCAGCTTTTTCTGTAGAGTGAGGAATTCCTGTGAATGCATAGTATATTTTGGTTGTTGCTATTCTTGGCTGTCTTCATAAAAGAAACAGTGTAAGCTATTACTGCTATTTATAAAAGCACTTTGTGACCCTATACCATAGTGTTGAACTGTAAACAGATTGCCTGCCAGATTTTTTAATCCAAAAATTTAGCATTGCAGCTGAACAAAAACTGATAATGGCAACTCTGACACTTTTTTTAAAAATACCTATTTGGTGAAAGTTCATCGATGTAGAAATAGTCTGAAAAAAAAATCAGATTCCTCTTAACTTCTAAAATGCCATGTTTAAGTGTTTACTTCTTTTTTTCTTAAATGTGATTTTTAATGTGTCCTAGAAATTTTATCTATTTTGTTATAATTTAGAGTTTTTTCAGAGCCTGCTAAGGCTTTGGGAGTCCTGACTGTGACACTGCCAAACTAACTGATTTGCTTCACTTAAGTAGAATGTGTGGTGGGGATCTTCTGGCTTCTGTACCTACAGAGCTGAGTCTAAGATTCTTTAACTGTGCTCAACTGATGGGTTTATATTGGATCTTGCAATATTTCAGTCTTCAGAAGGAAATCCCCCATGAAAAATAAGTTGAGATTCTTTTCCCTTTGAGGTGAACAGTATTTAATAAAGGGCTTGTATAAGCCATCTCTAATTCTATGAACGGAAGGATTTATAATGATTTATATTCTCTGGCATATCAGTTCATTGCATATCTTAAATATTGCACTAGCAACTTGAATTAAAAGGTGTGTGAATGACGGAAATAAACATGATGTTTCAATTTCACCAGTTAAATGATGTTAGCAAATGGAAGGAAACAATGAAAGGCAGCAGCTGGCTGTCTGTTTTCCTATTCAAACTCAACAGAAGCACTTGTAACCGAAAATGTCTAACCAGTCTCTTGATTCAAGGAAATGTAAATTTATTCAGTGCAATGGAAGACTCATTCAGTCTTCTCTCTTCTGCTGCTGCCCCATAGAGGAGCTGCTAAGGAAAATGAAAGAAACGTACTTCTGAAGACTGGGTTAGTCTGAGCAATACCACCCATTTGTTTTGAGGTCTTTGTTTCTTTACTTTTCCATCATCAGGGCCAAACCCTCTACTGAACCCAAATGCATAGTCTATGGCAAAATGTTTAATAAAATTAATAATTTCTGAGGGGTTTGCCCTGCAAAATAGTAACTGCATTCATGTGTGTGACGATTGTATGTGAGAAGGGCAAGAAAGAGTTTGGCTTGCTTTACTGAGATCTTATCCTGTCATAGAGAGCTGTTACTCACAATGAGAGACCTTACCAAAACCTAGTTTGGTATTTTATTTCCATTTTTCCTGTTCTGCTAAAGTAAGTGCATTAAGATTTTTTTAAGAGTTTATTAAATACGTGATTTGTAATTTTGATTCAAGATGAAAGATTCAGACATGTGTTCTGTACTCCACACCGAAGTATAATTTCAGTTGGCATTAATAAGATATATGTGCACATTTATGGGCATAGTGCTTCAAATAATCTTTTATGGGTTAAGAGACACCACATGAAAGGCTAGTATCTCTGACTCAGCTGTAATTATATTTTTAAAGCACCATTTACCAAACTTTGATCCATAGATTGATAGCCATGTTTTGATAACTTCTTGGTTTTGTCTGCTAAGTTACAAGATAAGAGTTTAAAATCCTTTGGCTTGGCATAGTTTCTTTGCTATTGTTGGGACAAGAATCTGTGCTACTACAAAGGGGCATGTAGCTGGTTCCTAGTTGTAACTATATAAAAAGATTTGAGACTCCCTGCTATATAAAGTTCAGTATGAAATGTCTTCCTTTGGTGACCAAAATCCGGTGTTCAGTGATAATGAAGCTTGCCACTGATGTAACTGGGATCAAAACTAGGTATGTCCTGTAAGTCCTGATAAACAGTCTTATTGGGAAAGTACTCTCTTGCCAGAATTGCTGTCTAGGGACAGAGGGGATTCAGGGAAGATGAATCTATGGAAGCTGTGATACAAAGTCCTGGAATATTCAAGTATGCTAAAGTGACTGGCAAAACAGAAGGGTCTATGTGTGGTGGAATATGGTAGACAAGAAGAAAAATGTAGTGGACAGATCTGAATGGGAAAACAAAATGAGTATAGCAGTAGGCAAATAGTTGATATTCATGCACAAATCTTGAATGGGCTGAGGAAAGTGAGATCAGAACTGAAGTGAGACAACAGTGTCCTGGCTTCTTCAGAAGAGACTGTTGGGAGGATCTATGTGAGTGACAGATGAGAATGGCAGATGGCTCTGATTTGGCCATCTGGATGTGCAGGGTAAAATACATGGTGATGGTGAGCCCACCTCTCTGAGTGAAATCACTGAAGGGATCAGAAGCAAATCTTGACATCCATCCTCTAATTCCTTTGGAAGACAAAGGGAGCTAGCTGTGTTTGTACCTTCTCTCCCCTTCCATACAACAATAAGCACTATAGCCTCTGCCTCTGAAATAATCTTAAAAATCTGTGGAGATACCAACATTCTGGTGCCATGTCATAGTTCTAGTTCTGTCTGAAATTGTACATAACTGGCCATAGGATCCCTGAAGTGAAAGCTGTGTAACTTTGTGTATCTTTCTGGCAAACCCAGTTAGTCTGTCTCTTTCTTAAAGGGAAAAAAAAAGCTTGTAGCATGCCTTCTGCACAGACCGCAGGGAGAAGAGCTGGCAGAGACAGTCATGCGTGAGCGAGGGGCAGTCTCTGTGTGTAGAATGTCATAGGAGGAAGGTCATTCAGGCCCATTTTTCAAAGAAAAAGCTGTAACTGAATCTCTGCTTTATGCTGTTTCTCCCTTGATACTACTATCCCTCACCTTTCCAAATTGTTTGGATGCCAATGCAGCTGTGCTGCACTGTAGATGTGAGCGCTCTACATTTATAACAGGAACAGATATAGATGTACATGAATAACTTCTATGGAACACACTTTTGCACACGCTGATTAATTGTGCTGTGTCAGCAGCCTTGAAATGCTGCTGGAGACGCTGTGGTGCCCGCAGGTTTTCCCAGCAGCTTTAGTCTCTTTGTGTCATGGGAAGATTAATGCTGTGAGACACATGACATAAGGGTATAAGCTGACCTCATATGCCCCATGATGACTTAGGAGTTGGTAGATAAGGTTGTTCTCCAGCTTTCTTGTTTTTAATGAGCTATTATCTTCCTGCAGGATCCTGCAAATAGCACAGTGACTTCTCAGTAATGCATAGGGGCTAAAAAGATGTCCTTTTATGGTAATCTCTTAGATGTGATACAGTTTTCAGTAAGGAGTTAATGTTGGAAGGTTACTGTTACTGCTACAGTGGATCACACAGGCAAGTTTACTTGTTTGTCTTTGGATATAAAATCTAGGAGAGCAAAAAAACTTGAAGCAAAGTTCCTCATGACATTAACACCTCCATGACCTACTAAACACAGGGAAAAGGGAGTGTCAGCCTATTCCTCCATCCAGAAAGAAGTGAATAGAGCAGCTGTAATGGATTCTTCTTACTCATGTTTTCAGAAAGCCTGATCCAGACCAAACCCTCCAGGGCCAAAGCTCTGGGGCTTTGGATGTTCACCTTTGACTAGAAGGCAAGGAAGAAGCAGCTTTTTCTTTGGAAGGCCCTCTTGGTATACTAATGAAATCCTTCTGCATGTGACACCATCAATAGTTTTCTCTGCTTCCTTCTGTTTCCTTTTGAGGGGGTGTTTTTAGAGATGCTTAAGTGGTTCCTTTAAGAATAAGGACTCTGAGACTTAAGGGTATATTTTCTGGGACCCTTATCTGTTGATCTTCAATACAAATCCATAGCATCCCTTTGTTTTTTTAGAGAATGAGTGGGAAGGAAAGGGTTGGGAGAACTAGTCGCAAATCTCACTATGTTTTAAACTGTCCTAGAATGGCTTTCCCCAGCAGAACTATTTACAGTCTGTAGTTTAACAGATGACAGTATAAATTACTTTTTTTTTTTTTTTTTTTTTTTTTTCCAGAAGGTGAAACTGCCAGTTACAGCTTTGGTTGCTGTATAGGATGCAGCAGGTTCTGCTTATAAAGCCTCATAAAACTGAGGAAAGTTTAAATATGAGGGGACTGAATGTTGAAAAATAGTTCTTATTTCAGAGCACACTTCTGTCTTGTTTAAACCCATATCTTTTTGCATGATTCATTCTTTTGACTTCAGTTTGAACAAAATCAGCCTGAAGTAGCAAGGTTTTTGCTTAGTTTTATGTGCATCTTTATAGCCATCATATTCCTTTGGTGCAAAAGTGCTTATTTCCATATTAAAATCAGGATGTAAGAACAAATAAAGCTTTCTTCATTCAAAAAAATATTACAAAAGATTTGAAGGATATGGATTGTTGTCCATTTTTAAATGTCATGTTTTTGCAAATCTTATGACATTGCTTGGTTAGATTTTGTCTGTCTTTATGGATATAGTGTTAAAAGTTCTTTTCAGAACTAAATCATATGTTTGTGTGACTGGTGCTGTGGCTGCTTTTCCTGATAGCAACAACGTATGAGAAATTGTGTGATATATAAAATACATATTTAGTTCTGAAGACTTCAAAATGTTGCAGGCGGGGGGAAATTCCTGTAGCAATGTGTCTGAAATCTGAAGAGCTTTCCTTGCTTGCTGATGTCCTGTCACAGCTGTCTTCTGCAAAGTATGCTGATAGTTGTCTGGTATTTGTCTTAACACTATTTGCCCTGGTAGTGAATAGATGCATAGAAAAGAAGAGGGAGCAGACAATGATTTAGCAATCCAGCCTTTGATTCTCTCTTACTTTCCAGACTCAGCTGTTGTGGGTCTTTGTAACACTGGAGGAAAAAAAAGTGAAATAAGGTGAATCATAGCTGTTAGTTTAGTTCCTCCTCTCCAATTTCATCTATTGTGTCTATTGTTTCCTCACCTGTATGAAAGACCAGTGTCCTACCATCATGATGTAAATGGCTCTTATTAGTTGAGTGAACAGGCAGCAAAGTTGTGACCTGCCTGGTAGTAAATACAACTTTGTTTTGAAGTTGCATGTTCTTTCTGTAATCATTTTATCTAGAGTCCTGCAGGAATCTTTGCTATTTCCACATTGGCTGAAATGTACCTATTGGTCTAATAGTTGTTAAGCAAGGCTGAACTGGAAGCTTTCCTACTTGACCGAGCTCTTGGCTTGGATGTCAGTGCATGCCTTACTTAAATAAGAGGACCTTAACTGGTCTGAATCAAACCAAATTGAACTTTTGAGGTGATGGTAAAATGGCTTGCTGGTGCTTTTGGCTTTTGCTTCTCACTTGCATTATTAGAGGGGTTGGGTTTTCCTTTGAATAGAATGATCTTGGTCTAATCTTATTTTCCTGAAGATGCTATGTTTCCAGCCTAATAAGCATGTCAGAAATCCTGGGCAGAGGAAGGTTTCTGAATAATCCACCAGGAGAAAGGCACTGATAAGATACGAGAATAATCTTACGTGTAAACAATACGTAGGTGATCAGCAGAGTTGGCAAAGAGAAGGCATAGTGAAGAATTGGAAGTTAGGAGTTAAAGCTTGTAACAGACTCTGTGTGTGTGTATACGTATAAAATTATGTGCTGAATTGCAAGGGGCATTTAAAATCAGTTTAGTATAAAATTCATTGGACTTCTGACAATCAGATTTTTTTTTTTTTTTTTCAGCAGCCCTGACAATGAAGCTTGTGGGGACATATTCTGAGGCCTCTCATTTAGGCCAGGAGAGTTGTTACTGCAGTTTAAGTTAGGAGACAGCTTGTTATTGACCCAGTCCTCCTGTTCAGCTCCACACTGGCAGATAAGCTTTATCAGGAATTGAGAGCCTCAGTATAACTGAGAGGCAAATCATCTGTGAGGTAACTTCATTGAATTCAGTAGGTTACAATAGCCCACAGGAATATTCAGCACCAATTTCATTTCTGTGTAATTAACGAGTTTTAAAGGGATAGATTAATGGGGCTTAGTTTTTAAATCTCATGGTCTATTATCTTCTTGTCTTCTCAGCCCTGTTTACTTCGACAGGAGCTGCCATTCTGGTCAATAGTAAGTAGTGTGTCTCTATGGTAACTTTTCAATGAAAGAATGATTTATTTGTACACACACACATTTTGTACCTCATTTATAACTTAAGGGATCTGTCTGAATCACTGCAAACAAAGATTTATAGTTCTATCTTTTAAATAAATCAAACTCTACCCTGTTTCAGGCCCATCAAAGGAAAATACTGTGATTGAGACTTGTGCACAGAAGAGGAAACTATGATGTGCTGTAGGAATGTTAGATCTGGATGGGGTGATATACACTGATCCTTTACCGAACACCTGTAAGTTCAGAGACTTCAAGCTGTGTACATTCTGTTCCTTTTTAATCTTTGGAATTTGAGGAGCAGTTCTCAAGCTGAACCAATCACAGATGGAATTTGTAAAGATCAGCCCCACTGGCTTTCTAAAAGTGTTAGTTATTAGTCTATTACTATTAGTCTATTACTAGTTATTAGTCTATTACTATTTCTCATTGCTGTTTGTGTACAGTTACAAGCTTGTTCCATGTGAAAATACATGGTATAAAACTGAATTACTTCTAAGTTTTTCCCGGAGTGCATAATGCATATTTCAGATCTATCTATATATCTGCATTTTATTCAATTATAGTTATGTTAAACCTACTTTATAATGTATTCCATTGCTTCTGAGGGATTCTAATCTTTGTATAAGTTCATTAGGCCTAAAACTGCTTTTGGTTTTACTTGTGTAATTCTGGAGCTAGGTGCTTTTTTCCATGGTTGAGCTGAAGGTAGAAGTAGGCTCCATAAGTTGAGTAGGCTTGCATTGGGGAAAAAATTAGCTTAAAAAATTGTTATAAGTTAACATATTTGCAAATATATGGAAAATATTAATGTTTATCACCTTTGATTGTATGGGAGAGAAAAGCAGTATTACCCAAGTAGAAGGCTGCAATTGAAATGAATCAAGAATAGCAGCTATGTAGTAATGTATTAACCAGAAGAGCTGAGAAATTGTATTAAATTCACTATTGTTCCTTTGGAGGGTTCATAGAACTATGAATAGGTTTATTTCTGTCAGGGAGTTAAATACCACAGCATTCACTTTATAGGGGAAGAATAACGCATGGCATACCCAAACCTATGCCATGAGTCTGAATGTACCTTCAGGTAACGTTATGGACCTTGGTGATGTGCATTTAAAATTGCATAATAGTTATTCCACATTAAAAACAAACAAACAAACAAAAAATCTTTGTACTGTTAGGTATTTCAGAGTCTTTACCTAACACCAAATTTTGGTATGGGTGGGATATGCTAGAAAGAAGCGCTTCCTGAGGCTAAAAGTACTTGTTATTGCTAAAGAGATCTCCTCTGCCTGTAGATATTGTTGTCTAAATAGTTTTTGTAATAAAAAGCCCCAGTAGGTCATGTTAGGCTTGTTTATTATCATTACTCATAAAATTTCTTTGGTGTTATTTTTATGAAAGCCAGGCAGTGTCACAAAAAAGCTGTGGAGTCCTATGGTGCTAAGAAACCCTGAAAATGAGTTAGCCTTAATTAATTTGTAAGAGACAATTGCTCTGTTTTCCAAATATGTGAAAACTATTAGCAGTTACTATGCAAGTTAATTTGTCATTTAATTGCATGGTATTTGTCTGTGAGGCAGAAAATATATAGAGCGAGCTTTGTTTATTGTCATGTTATGCACCAAAACCATGTGCCTGTCAGCTTACCCCTAGGATAAATACCAACTTCTCCAGCAATGTTTGTTCATTTGGGAACCCTACTCTGTGGTGGAACTGCAACTTTTAAAAAATTTTGCTGCCTAGGAAATGACGTGTGACCTGGATCGCTTATAGTTGGCAAGACATGGGGAAAAGGATGTATGAGCTGAAGTAAAATTGGGGAAAAGGATGTATGAGCTGAAGTAAAATTGCGTTATTGTGTTATTTTTGCCATGTGGATATGTTTCTTCGGCATCTGTGGTGCTGTGTCTTAGGAGACAGAAGTCACAATGTTTGCGTTATCTTGCATGTCAACATATAGCAATATGTATGTGTTGTGAGACTGGTTCGAATAGCAGTCCTGAAGTTACTGCTTTTCCTCCTGGTCTAGCCATGTCAGTCACACCCCAAAAAAGCTTGTGATGGAGACTGATTTTGAAGACAGAATTAAAGCCAGTGCTCCTTTTGGGGGCAGTAAAACCATTCTGCAGCTCAACACAACCCCTGGTAGTTCAGTTGTCTTCATGTCTGCGTACAAGTTTTATTTATTCAGAAAGGAGTGGTCATTTTGTTTTACAGGTTATAGTTTCTCTTGTGCCTCAGATTTGCTTGCCAGGTCAGAGTCTTGAAATTCTTTGCCCATGTATAGCAGGAGCACAGTTTCTTTCTGTGTTTCTAAACTCTGAACATTTTAATCTGGTGACTTGGGAACAATTAATAATGTTTTGGTAATGAATTTTGATAGATATTTGACAAGAAAAGTGCTATTTATAGGGATTGTATTGAATAGACCATCATAAACCTTGTTTATAAATGGCTGAGGCTTTTTTCTTAGAGAATGCAGTCAATATTACTAAGATGGGGAAAGGAAAGCTTCCTTTTAGAATTCTAATAATGCTGGTCCAGATTTAACACCAACAAAAAAATTTTAAAAATCATTCCAGCAACAACTAATGAAAAACTTTTATCTGTTTGTTAGCACAATTATATGTCAATAACCTGATGCTTGTGTAATCCTGGAGACATTTTTCTGGGAGTTTATATATGCTTTTTCTTTGGTTCAAGCGAGATCATGCAAGGAGTCCATTTGTTTTCTCAGAGAAAAGAGCAGTGCCATATCTCTTTCAGAAAAAGTAAAGTAGGGTACGTGATTCCTTAAAAATGTTCAGAAAACATTTTCACATATTCATTTACCAAGGCCTGTCTTGTAGTTGACAAAAGTATGGAATAAACTACAGATGTTGTTCTACTACCTCAACAGACAAGCTAACAGTACAAGTTTGTTTACTATTTTAAAATCGTATAGAATGCAAAATATAGCCACATTTAGTGTGAAGTTATAGGAGTAACTATGGTTTCAGATTAAATGTTCAGAAATTCATTTGCTATGTTCTTGAATTGATTGCTTTTTCATGTATTTGTGTAAAATATACATTTTATAATTCATAAGATTTAAACAAAACAACTGATCTAAACAACAAATTATAAAGTTCTTCATAGTCAATAGAAAAGCATAATCATAATGAACTGTTGGAAGCTCTGTTCATGTGCTTCGTATATTAGGCTGCAAAACACAGCTGTCAAGCTGTTAGTGGCTCACAAAACAACCCCTTCTTTTATTCCTGGTTTGAAACTTCTGTTAAATAGATAAAATTCTTGAATGTATTTATTGTTTGAAGTTCTTTCTCATTATGTTTTTCAGCAATTTTTTTTTAATTCTTTGAAATGGTTAATTCAAATGTATCCTTATTTACCTGTATCACTCAGGACTACTTGGGTTCTCAGACTGTCCATATCAGACAGTGCTTGTCTACACATCCAGCTTTTTCAAGAGAGTTGATGTTGGATGGGTGAGTAAAATTTAGTGGGTCAATTAGGTTCACATTTTATATGGAATAGCATCCTATCATACCATAATTGAGACTGATAATTAAAGGATCTAGTTGATGCAAGAGCAAAGACAAAGATTCCAGAAAGCAATTCAGCCTATTAAAGATCTGAATCTTTAATGCTGTCTGGTGATGCCTTTTTCTACAGGTTATAATTTCAGAGGAAGTCTAAATGTGTATACATTAGTATTTAAATTCAGGTGAGCCTTGTGCTTTTAACACACATTGCCTATTTGCGTCTCCTCGTATGTTTTGGCTTGCATGGAGCGATATCGGAGCAGTCTTCAGTGCACCTTACCCTCTGCAGTGATGTCCACAGATGGTCGTGATCACACTGTTTTCAGTAATATATTAGATATTTGCCTTCTCCTATGACTTTAAACTAATATGTGACACAAAAAAAATGAAGGCAACATGGTCACCTAAGCTTGTAACTGCACTTTTACCAGGCTGCATGATTGCACAGCTTTGTGGTCCTGAATTATTCTGTAGGAGTTTAACATATGCTATTGGTAGAATGGAAATAAGCCTCTCAGCAGCATCTTTCAGTCTTCAAGCAGAAAAACCTTTCATGTTTGCAGAGACTTGTCAGTTCAAAATTTCATGTTGAATTTCAATGGATATTCATGCAAGATGTTCCCCTGTATTTCCTTGGCCCTACATTTTTTTTGTATTGGTGAACATTTCAAAGAGATTGGCTGTTGGTGAATGACCATGCTTGAGAATTTTCTGCAGATCTTCTGAATGCCTTTCACTAGACGGATATGGTACGTTCAAACAGTTGAATCTGGGTATGTTTCTGGCTTGATATTTTATGAAAGTATTGCTGCTGTGGAAATTTTAGTAAATAATGAAAGCCCCCTCTCATAGAGGTTATGCTAACTGTGGTCAGTGGCTTTGAGTTTATAGTTTATTATAGCCAGATCTAATAGAAAAAGTTTCTCTTGGAGTAACCATGCATCAATCTAGTTGCCACTGGTTGGGCACACAAAGTACATAAACAAGAAATAAGGAGGAATCTGTAACTCTGCATACTTGAATTGTAATAGGGACAGAATTGGAATGAAGTGTTCTCTGAGATTTGGAAAAAGCTGGAACAGCAGCTGAGAGGTTTTTTTACAAAGTTCATGTTTTGTGGAAGTCCTCTGGTAAAGAAGCTTTCTATAATTGGCACATTGCATTGCTTGACATCAGGCTATTTTGTTGTATTTTGTATGTTGTATGAATAGGTACAAACTGTATTAATGATAATTATATGTAGAAAAAAACACACTGCAGGAACTTTAGCTTCAGGAATTACGTTGCTTTCTTGGATATTTCTTAACTACCTTAAATTTGGGATGGTATTTAATGTTTAATATTTATAAATCATGGAAAGGGCTCTTCTGGAAGCTTGTACAAGAATTGAAATAATGTGCTTGCACATACCTTTTCCTGCTGGAAGATGTTTGACAGGTTTTTATACAGCTTGAAAACATTCAAATAAGATCAGATGCAAGTTTTTGAGAATGGTAGCTTTTAGATCAGGAACCAGACAGATTAATGTTTTGTGAATTAGATTAGAGTTGAAATTGTCTGAATGAGTTTGGTATCAGACAGCTAATGAAAATTCTTTTTCCTCTTGAATTGGATTAAACTGTTGTAGTCACAGCAATTATGCTGTGGTTTGTGGGCAGTTTACTGACTTTTATTATTCAAATAAATTTGAAGGAATTTTGTAAGTTTGACCTTTTGTAACATCAAATAGCAGCAGGATTTTGGAAGGAAACCAACTGGCTAAAGAACAGTTGAAATGCCAGATTTTCTCAAGCATATAATAATTATTGAAGATGCATTATATTAAAACTGCAGAAGATCTTTGAAACCTCTTGAATAATTCTAAGGGATATTTTTCTAATTTTTAGTGTTTAGATCACATCGGGTTTTTTTTATTGCTATGCTGGAAATGAAACCTTGGAAATTTTGAAATACTGGGTGGTAATTTCTATTCCAAATACTTTGATACCCTCCTGATGCATTTGTTCTAGCTAGGTAATAACTACTTATTCTGCTTGCGTACAAAACCTGTTAAATAACATCCTCCAGAAATAAAGGAAGAAAATCCCTGGGAATGTCTGACAATCTCTGTGGAACTCTTATTTATCATTTTGACTCAAAACAGAAATGTGGCAAGTAGAGATTTAAATAAGGATTATGCAAACCCAAATTGTGAGTAGAGAGTTGTTTTAAACCCAATACAAGTAGAGGAAAAATCAGTGAAGGTAATAGCAATAAATTTCTACTGATTTTTGTATGTACAGGATCAAAAATCTGTATAGAACAGTTTTTTGTATATGCAATTTAATAAACATCCTTGTAGGCAGTCATTTCATTTTTGGCCCAGAAATGGGAATGTAGTATGAGTTAAAGGAACTCCGGATCTGGTCGAAGTCATTTAACTTTCTCTATCTGTACTTATTCTGTATAACATATTCCAGTCTTACTAAATATATGAGCAAAAGTTAGCTATTCAATATACATAAAAGGATTATTTTTGCTGAAATTGTAGCAAAAGGTTATGTAGAACAAAGCAGTAAATAACTTTTTCCCTGCTTTGAAAAGAAAAATTTTCTGAAACAAAATTTTGGAAGGGCTAGCTTAGTTTTCTTGACAGAAGTTTTAACTTCTTGCCTAAAAATACAGTCTATATTTTACAAAATATCTAGCTCATAAGCCATTTTTGTTAGACTGAGGCCCTCATTTGGTCAATTCGAATTTTAATCTTATGGAGACTGAGGTTTCTAACAAGAAAATAATCCAAAAAACCTATTCTGATGTAGCTACAGGACATGTAGCTGGGTTGAAGATATTCCTGGAAATCAAGCTAGTGTTGCTGATAGATGGTGCAAATCATAGATAATGAAAAATAGCATTGATAACTCATTTGTCATGGACTAGAACTCAAAACTCAGGGAAAAATTAAATATGTCTCTTTAAAATATGAAACTGAAATATCCCAGAAGTCTTTGGGACAGGCCCTATATAATGCCTAGAAAGGTGTTTGAAGGGCTATTACTTAAAACAAAACATGTAGAAGAGGTGGCAAGGTGTCTTTGAAGTTTTGTCATATGTGGGACTCCTATGTCTGGGGGAAAAAAAAACCCCAAACAACAAAAAACCAAAAACTGAACCCACAGAATAGAGCCTGAACTGAATGCTTTCTGACCTGAACTTCCCTGCTATCCTCATTTCTATTGTGAGGAGTGTCAGAACCGATATGTCTCTAACAGGGCTCTGCATGGAAGGGGTGAATGGGAGCAGAAATGGTTGATCATGATATGATTCTTTTTTTCTTTATCTTTTTAGTTGCTTAGTTGTATCTTAGCTTTGTATACAGTGACTTTTCTGTGCTACCTCTTTCTTGATGACAACAGCCCCATGTACTTAAAGGGTAACATCATTTGGGCTTCAGAAAGCATTGAAAAGTCACTGGAAAATGTGAACTACTGAACTGGCATATTGGAAGGACAAAAACATCAAATCAGATGAGTAGAAAACAGCTCATTCTGTTCTTGGATAGCAAAGAATATTCTGTGTGCCTAGGAGGGACATTAATATTTCAGGTTTAATCTTCAAATAAAATAGATTTAAAAACAAAGAACAAAATAGTTCAAGGGATTCAGGGTCAGTTCAGCAGGTGCATTCAGTTATTTGTGCTGTAACACGCTTCACAAAAAGCAAAAGAGCAAAATAGTGATTTAAAGATAGAGTTTGAAATTCCTAGGCTTCTTAAGTGTTCCAGACTAGAGCAAGGCTGATGTGGGCTTTTGGTCTTTCTAGGTAGGTGTGCTGGCACTCAATCAGCACCCAAGCTTTTCTTGGCATTCTTTTGGATGAGACAACTAGAAACTGAAGAACAGTTTGTTCTTTTCAAAAAATGGGAAATCAAAGTTCTTATACAGTCAATTGTTAGCCTTATTTACTATCCCAATAGGAATGGGGCCATTGAAGCCCACTGAAACAGGAAGCCAAATTTAGTAGTTACCTAATAAATAAAATAAAATCAGTTCTTTCTAACATTCAAACTTCAGAGGTTTCAAATGCAGACCCTTATCTATGTTTTCTTAGATCATTGAATGTTTTATGGGAAAACTTAATGCCAAAGGCATGGCAGGTTACCTTTCTCTTGTGCAACTGCTCTATTACTTGTCCTAGACCAAATGAGCTACAAATGGTTTAAATAGCATAGCTGACTTGAATCCGTTTGAGTAAAGAGAATTAGGAAACCAATACACAGGTTGCATAGCTGGCAAACCTGAGGTGACAGGAAAGGCAAGGCAAGTAACGTGTAGCCCAGTGCAGTGCAGCTAGGGCACTAGTATTAGTGTCAGCTAGCAGAGCTGATGCTAGTCAATGTGTGCCATGGCCTTACTTCATTAGTGCTATATGTTTGTTTAGATGGCTCTCCTTTCACTACATGAAACTCCTGGTGATCTGTGTTTCTCACCATGCAGCCCTACAATGTCTTTGCCCCCTTCAGAATTTGCATTACTGATGGTGAAAGCTTAGTGACAGCAGAATTAAAAATTGGCTGTAAAGTTAAATCAATATACTCTTTACAATCAGGTTTAATTAACGTTTGAAAGCAGAAGCTTAAAGGAAGCTGTCAGTGACCTCTTAGCAGAACATGGAAGACTTAATGTTCACCTCTCAGGACCAAAGTTCTAATGAAGACAGTAGGTGGCAGAAAAATCAATCGGTTCTAGGAACTAAAACCAGGACAAGATCCATTATCTTGCAGTCAGTGTCTGTTTCACCTCAGGCTCAAAAATTCTGGTCTGTGGTTCTTTTAATGTGTGTCGTGGAAAGAAGTCAGGAAGTGGTTTAGATACATGTATATTTGGTTGCAAGCAAATCACCCATATTTACTTTAAGATAAGCTTCCCTTCTTGGGGAGGGAGGAGTTAGCCTTAGTTAAGTATATATCGAACAGATATCCTTTCTTTTTGTCCCTTATATTGCACTTGGAGAAAGAACATAAGCTTTCTGTATAACTGGGCCACCTGCACTCAGAATATCCTTTGGGTCAAGTGTTCCTAGAGAAGCCACTTTAATTCTGTCTCTGTTTTAGTGACTCTTGTGCCATAAACAGAGTAGGTTTTTTGTAGGGAATTTTTCACATCAGTCTCCCAGGATTGTCTCATGCATAATGGTTAATAGCCATAATGAAATCTTTGATCTTATATTTTAGATTTTCTGGTTTTCCCCATATACATATGAGAATGAAGCATCACTCTTTTGTGGTACTATTTGAAATTTGTTAAAGTGATTTTTCCCTTGCATTTGTCACTTGCTGGAACACCAGGTACCGTGGCAGGCTTGTGATGGTCGCTGTCTGCATGTGAGAGAGCAGTAACAGTGGAGAGTAAGGCTTGCTCTGTTACGGGCTGGATTTGTCACAAACTTTCTTCAGGAGGGAGCTGATATTCTGTCAGGTGGCTGCTGTATTCCAGTTCATGGGCTCTCATGCTTATCAACCAGTAGCAGCTTTGCCAAAACTGTAGTCTTATTTCCATGTCTCTTGCCTGCTCTTGGGGTGAAATGCCAGTATAAGTTTTTTGTTGAGCTCAGTTAATAATTGACCTGGAAGTGATTAATGGTCATAATGACATCCCTGGACCTTTTGATCTTGCAGAGATTTTTTTTGCCTTTCTGTTCTTTCTGTACACCTGTATATACATGTGTATGTGTTGATATGCCCTGGGCAATGGGTGTAATTGTCTTGGAAGACTTTGTCAGCAGCTTCCACTTTATCTTACTGACTTGAAACATCTTTCACAAAATGCATGTTTTGTTGCCAATTTTTTCATCTACCAGAGAAGAAAATCATTATTTACAGGAAAACCCACTGATTTTCAGAAACAAAAAATTATCCTTAAACTCTACTATATTTATATCTAGGCACTCCCTATTAGAACTTTTGTGGCAAAAGATCAGAAGTAAAATACCCAGAGTTGTTATGGTCAAGCTTAGAAGGATGCATAGGATAGCTTTCCTAGTTGTAAAATTTTATTGGTTTAAAGATAGATGTGTTCATATTTTTAAGGTGGCCTATCGTTCATAAGCAACAGTTGCTCAGCTGCAAGCAGTAATGAGAAAAGATAGATACTTGGCAATGAAAAAGAATGCTGTTGGCACATACATCGATCTGCAGATTAGGTGCTTCAGCTGCTCTAGCGGAGGTTTTATATGTAGGTAAACTGTGAGTAATTGGTAATTTATATTAAGTATGTTCAGCAGTCATCAGCTTTGCCTGTGGAGGTAAGCTGCTTCAGGCCTTTTAAAAGGTTGTGCCAATATGTGTGGATTTTGTGGTGTGGTTTTTATTATTATTATTAAAACTTGCTTGACATTCCCATTCTTTGAATAGCTTTACTATGTGTAATAATAGTATGTGGATTACTGCTGGTTAAGATTATATTAATGACAAGTTACACCATGTGGCTTGTGATATTTCACAAAATTGTCTCATCTTGGCTACAATGTTAGTGGGGCATCTAATATGCTTCTATCAGAAGAGAAAGGAGTATTTTGACAGTACTAGCAGAGGAGTGTGTGGCTTCTGCTCTTCTAACTCTTCTAATATGTTCATTAGTGTTAGAAAGAATAATAGTACATGATTTTCTTAGATGTAAAGTTCTTACTCTATGGAATATTACATTTAAGTGGTCTCTCATTGTAATTTTTAAGGGTTCTTCAGACCATAAGATATCAAAGTAAAGTTTGGGTAGATGTGGAATTTTTACTTAAGGCTGCATGAGAGAAGAGAGGGAACTATGGAGACAGGGTTAAATTTAGTCCCACATTTTATGTCCTATATCTTTTGAATCCTTGGGAAATTTCCTCCATGTTGAATGGTATTTGAGCCTCTCTGCAGAGGTTTTCAGATTTGCAGCTCTCACTAAGGGAATCAATACTATCAGAGAATTCTGCTATTGCAGGGATAGAGATTGTAATAGAAATACCTTTTTGTTTTGTGAAGTTTTTCCTGTCTGTTAATATTTTTCACTTTTCCAAATTAAAAAAAAGGCTGTAAATATGCAGAATCAGTTGTGAAGCTTTCAATTTGGCAATTGAATAGCTGTAGCATCTCTTCTTTGAAAGTAGTAGCATTGTATCTCTGCTAGAAATTATAGTTTTGGGGGGGGGGGGGGGTTGTGTTTTTTTTTGCTATCTACATATGCTTTATTTCTACTGTAGCTGTCTGGGAAGGTTTAGGTAAAATGTAATGAGTCATGAAAACCAAAATGTAATGGCAATATATTGATGTAGGTGAAACTTTGAAAGGGAATGGAATTTCCAGTCAAAGTTATAAACAGGTGACAGTAACAGGTAACAAAAACCAAACTGCATAGTCACTGCCAGAACAGGGTCAGGAGCAGCTCATTGTAGTATTTGAGCTAAAAACCCACCTATGGCACTGAATCACAATGAAAAATAATGTTCTGTAAATAGACAAACCACTTAAGAGTGAGATTAAAAGCACATCTGCTTGAATTAGAATAGGATTTGGACCTAGATTTCTTGCATTCTGTACAAGTACCTACCTATCAATTGGATACAGCGAGTGAGGAATACAGCAACCTCTTTGTGTGTTGAGAGTAGGCACACGCATGAAAACTTGAAAGCAAGACATTTTTGAAAAAGTGTTCCTGCTTTTCCTTGAGCCCTATTCTGTAATGTACAGAAAATGTTGAATATGCAGGTAATGACTAACACCAATTTCACTGTGTTGTCTCAGTGTTCCCTTAAATATTTTATTTTCATGTCCCCTGATCTAAGTTTTATTTTTGCGGTATTTGGAAAGGTCAGTGTGGAGCACCTTACTAACTTTGTGTAGGTGACAATTCCGTTCTTGAAATTAAACTGCCAGTCTGAAACTTAATTGATCATTTGGCAGATAGGATTATGGCTTTTTAGAGTTTGATGTTTTTTCCTAAAACTTCTGCTGCAGCATAATACAGCTATTAGCTTTAGAAGCAATTTGTTGCAGTCAGAGATTGTTGCATGTGGTTTATATCTAATGGGATCTCAAAATTGGTTATTTCATCTTCAGAGAATAGCTTGATTAAAAGACACTGTATCTATATGATGAACTATTATGCATGGCTGAGAAAAATGTGTCATTTTCTTATTTCTTCAACAATGGTATAGTTGGTCATTGTAGTGAATACGTAGATGTCACATGCATCTTTTAATAGGGGAATGATTTGTGTAGATCATGAATGTCTGAATAATCATCCTTTGAAAGTAACACAGAATGAGCTATTATACTGCAGCATGGCATGCTTGTTTGATGCCTTGGGGTTTTGCTTTTCTAGAATGGACCCAGAGCAGGATAGTGATGCCTACGTGAATTTGATTCATTGGTTAGAATTTGATTAATTCTCTGTACTAGGAAAAAGAGTTGTGAACAATAGATTTAACTTGTTCCTCTAGAAAATCTGGCATTTAGATGATTGAAACTTGAAGCACCGAGCTTTTCTGTACTCTAATGGGAAATGCAGTTACATAAAGTCACTCATGATATCCGTAAAGATCATCTAACTTCAAAGGCACTGAGAAAATTACTGTTTTATTAAGTCTTCCAACTATATTTATTTGAATATTTTTCTTCCATAACAATAAAAAACCTGAAGAAAAAGAACAGTTTATCTGCAAAGAATTTTAAACATCATTGATTTTTGTCACAAAAAAATGCAGGAATTCTTGAAGATGAAAGGTGCATATAATTTACGTATCTTCCTCTGGCCAATAATTTTTTTTCCTGTTACTAGCTAGCTGAGTTTTGAGTGTCAAGTGGGCTTTGGATCTATCTGGCTGAATTTCTGCCCAAGCCAATGTGAATTGGCATTGCGTAAGATGTAATGATCTGAAAAAGATCAGCTAGTATAATGAAAATCTAAACATGTACAGTAAGGATAACACTTAGCTTTTACAAAGTACTTTTCATCCACCGATTTTTAAGGTACTTTACAAGAGATCAACTCCCTTACCCTGACTAGCCATGCTGTTGAAACATGATGATAGAGTATATGCCTGTAAAGAATTATTTTGTTATTTGTGACTCCTTGTGTTATTCTGGTGTCTCTTACCCTTTTAATTCTTTTGATGTTTGAAAACACACTTGATATTAATGTTTGTTTAATTTGCAAGATGTGTTAAGCTTCTGAATTGCTGAAATATTTGATAAGGAGTTGTCCTGACTTAATTAACCATTCATGTTTTTATTTCCCAAAATTCTTCAGGGTTTCAGGCTAGATTAGGAGCTGTTTGAAAATTGAAGCTATTTGTAGTTATTTCAGTTCTGCAAGAACTTCTCTAGAATATCTCTATATTCTCTAGAGTATCTCAGTTGTTACCTGTTCTTTTGATTTCATAAGAAGCTGTGCTTTTCAAGTATTTTACTCCCATAAATGAGGAGAGGGCAGAGCAGCGTACGTCTTCGGCCTTGTAAAAGCTGAAACAGTGGTTTTCAAAGTGGCTAGCACCTACAGACTGATCTAAAGTTGTTTGATGGGTAGACTTCAAAACTGGTTTATTTGTGTCTTTCATCTATTTTTAACCTGACTAATTAAAATAAAAACTTTTAGTTTTTACATGCTGAATATTTTGATTTTATTCTTTTCTGTTTTGTTCTTTCACCTCTGCTTGTGGTGCAAGGCTATCAAGCTGGAAATTCTGTTTGTTTATTTTATTGTATATTTATTTTTTGTTTTGAAAAATGTTTATTTTCCTATAGAAATGTTTGGTTTTAACTTTTGTTTTCTACATTTTCTGCTTTGTCTTCAGTGGTATGAATACACAATTCTGTCCCTCCAGGATGGAATACTTCCATATTTTAAACCTCAGCCTTTTTTTTAATGTATTTCAAGCATTTAGAATGGTAATGCCTGGATATGAGACTTTCTCTGTGTTTTTAAGACATTTAAGACTTAGTGTTTAAGTCAGAAGAAAATGAATTCTCTAGCAAGATTATCCTGCAAAAGTAATTCTGAAAAATAATCTAGCACAATAATTTATTTAGTCATGGCACCAGCTGTGTATATTTGTCACATCTCATCACATTCTGTTTGTACATCTGCCCACAACTGATGTTTTCCAATGTGAAGTGAAAGCAGCCATGCAGATTATACTTGGATTTGGCATAATGGTTTTTTTGGGGGAGATATCAACTTCATGCAGCTCTAGAATGTGTCAATTTATTTTGAATGTGCAAGTGGAAGATATGATGGCTGTTCCCTTCAGCAACTTATTTGTGTATGTTTATGTAAATGATATTGCTCCTTTAACTGGGTCCATGCTGGCTCCAGATTTTCATTGTTGGCTGAGGTAGATAGATAAAACTAATGAGCTTCATGTAAGACCAGAAGACTGGTTCCTTGTCCTGTTACTATGAAATCTGAGAGAACTGTGCTTCAGAATGCTAAATGTCATCTGATACTTAGAATAATTCAGTAGAAAATACTCAATATTTGGATGTATGTGCTGCCTGGGCCTATAAACTTATGGTATGCTGTTATTCCTGTATTCTGAAGGAACATCGTGGGCACTGACCTATTCTGCCATGCCAAAGAATTATTAGTCTCGTATAAAGATGATTTTATAGGAAACGGTTAGACAATAAATTGTGATAGCATAGGGAAAGATCTTATTGATGTAAGAAAACTGTAGTAGTCACTCTAAATGTGACTCTTTCTCTAAATTCAATTTAATCTTTCATATTCACAGCACTTTAAATACAGAAGTGGATACCTGATCCGATTTTGCATGTCTCTTAACTTGAATCTAGAAGCATAATGATAAACAACAGAATATAACTTGACAGCTGTAGTGGTACATTAGCTGAAGGGTTGTGACTGGCATTCTTTTCCTAGTCTGTTTTACGCAGTGATTTTGGAAGTCTGTCACTGGCCTTGTGAGAGAAATTATCTCTTTTGCAACTTTGGCCAAGTTGGAGAGCAGGACCCATGAGGGGGCTTGGCATCCCAAGGCATAGTTGTTCAGTTCTTGACTCTCAGACTGGAATCCACAGTGCTGAGTTAGGCAGTAAGCTTCCTCTGTGTGTGGGGGGGGTGGGGTGGGGTGGGGGTGGGGGGGTGTGGGTGTGTGTGTGGGGGGTGTGGGGGGGTGTGGGGGGGGTGGGGGTGGGGTGGGTGTGTGTGTGTGTGTGGGGGGGGGGTGTGTGTAACCCTCTCAGAGAGGAAGGTCTCTGAGAGATGGTGGACTTCTGAGGTTGTGGGCCAAGCCATGTCCAGGGTCTATCTGGATCTTTGTCTGCCTGGGACTTCTATAACCGGCACTAATAGCATGCTCTTATGAGGATGTTAGGAAGATAAAGGCACAAAGAGGCTACTTGATTGCTTTCAGGAAGGTACTAAAACCCCCACAAAATTCATAGGTGATTTTGAAAATAGTGCTGAAGAAAACAGGAGTAAGAGAAGCAGGCATATGGCTGGATTGGGAGAACAGGAGGCAGGCAGCAGCAGATAGTTTCACTGGAAAACATTGAAGTTACTTTCAGAACCATGTAAAATGCAGACCCTTTCAAAGGCAAAGTGGTTTTGCCACTTTAAATCATTCAAGTCCTTAACTGAAAATAATACTTTTCAATGCAGATGTGAAAGAAAGCTAAGACAAAGTTCTTGCCAAAATATAGGAGAGTTTATAGGAGGTTACAACATTATGGGGATTTTTGGTGCTTTAGTAAGTTTTAATAACTGTAAGAGTGAAGAGTTCTAATGTTTGGCTTGTGTATGCCATAGGTCTGGTCTGTCTAAGATCTTGCAAAACTTTATGGAGATATGCAGTATTATCACTGTTTTTACAGTTGAGGAAGCAGAGAGCCTTTCCGTTCTCTAGGAATTACTTTTGATTTATTGCTGGAATTACACATTGCTGGATTATGCAAGTGAGCATTTCTAGTTCTCTCTCAATTACAGTAATACAGTTTTAGTTTAAAAAAAAAAAAAGGCTAAACTGGTTTCTTGTTGAACTTTTTAAAAAAAGTAAGTGTTACTTGTAGTTACTGCTTTTAAACACATTGTATCTGTTTTTCTCTCTCATTCTCTTTGCATTTACAAGAGTGTAATGTCTTAAGTTTTTGGCAGCATTATTGATTTGTGTTATAATGAAGAAAGAATCAGGTGTGTTCTGACTTTTCCCTGGCCTTCAATTTTCTTTTCAAAGATAAATTTTTTTGTTGTGCTTCTGCATTTTAAATTAACTTAGGTTATAAATATTAGCTTAGGTAAGAGGGCAAATTAAAATTTCATGTTTACTTGTACGAATCTGACACGCTGAAGAATCAGAGATGCTGAAGCAGTTGACTTTACTACTAGCAGCATTGGTACCTAATCTGCCTCTTCTGTTTTGGGTGTTGAAAAAGGATGTAACTTAAGTTCCTGCTTTTATAGTAAATTAGGGGAATATCAGAAGAGATGATGTAGTTATCCAAAAGCCGACAGGAAACTTGGTTTCTATAATACTTCTAAGAGTGCAAAATTCCTCCATTATTTTAAGTAAGTGCTGCCTAGTTTTACATTCATAATAGTATGCTAATGCTGAGTCTAAGAGACTTACCAATTGACTGAAGCTTGGTGAAAATGGTAAATGGGAGAATAAAGAGTAGTGAAAAATGAAAATTTTGTAAACAGGCTTTTGAACAGCAAAATAGATTAAAATAAACTTCGGCAAAAAAAGTATTTTGAAATTAATTAACTTTGAATTATTTTAATACTGATTTGTGGTTTTAAGTGTTCATTATTCAGTTTTTCAGATGTATTAAAAAATAATTTAAACCATGTTTTGGTTTAAATTAAAAGATATGATGTTACTATGAAATCTGTTACTATGCTTGCTTGCTTGAAGGCAGTAGAGAAATATAAGCAATTGAAGGCTGTACCTTAATAACATTGAGACCTGTTTAAAAAAAAGCGCTGAGGGAAGTAGATTAGTCTCTGTACATGACAAGTATGAAATTTGTATGTAGATAATTGAGATTGTCTAACAAAATGTACCTTTGCAAATAGTGCTTCACATCATTTTGTGTTGTTCCATGTGGAAATATAAGAAAATGATTTAAGTTTTAGTAAAAAAAACATTGTTACCTATTCTTCCTTCATGTGGGATAAGAGTAGCCTTTTCCTGGCTGATCCATAAGTTAAGAATAATGCTCTTATGGTTATTGCTACTTATGGCAAAGTTAACGAGACAAAAGGAATTGCTTGTAAAAAGGAAAACAATGTAGCCTTGGGAAATTACAGCTTTTGTGCCATGCATTTTGGTTCACGTTCCTAGAAGGTCTTGATCATTTCCTTTCAATGTGTGGTTGTGAAAATTTCATTGCATTATTGTAATTACATATCTGAAAGGAGTTCAAATGTGGAAATGAATCTGTTCACTGCATCCGCTGGACACCGAAATGATGTGAACTATCTCATGAAGGCTGAGAGCTGTATAGGGTTCCTGCTTTTGAGCTTTTGTGTTTAGTTGTCTGCTAATCTTTTAAGTCAGCTTAAGACTGGCTTCTAGAAGCCCTTTGCACGCTGCTGTCAGGCAGTCCTGCTCCAGAAATACCTGTCCCTGGGAGGCAAGTGTGCCACCACTGAGGAGATCACTGCAGAGCCAAAGACCGGCTGTCACTGTGAAGCTTTAGCTGGGAATAGTATTGACAACAAGCAAAACTTTCATTTCAGCTTTTAATTGACAGTCATAAGTAAATTCTAGGTACATAAGACTTTTCTTTATACTCTTTTTATGTGCATATTTGTCAGATTTTATTTAAATAATTTTATACACAATATTGGAATAATCTGTTACATTAATGCACAGCTTAAAACAGTTCTTATTTACACTGATCACAGAAAGACAGAGGAATGAGGACAAATACTTTACATTCACCATCTTTATCAGCATTTTAAGTATAGTTAACCAGCACACATCACACACATCCATATCCATATTTATAAGAAATGTAGTTGTTTGTAATTACACGCATGGGCATGTAGGTGTCTCCCTTTCAAAAAAAAAAAAAAAAAAATTGAAATGCCATTTCCCCCAGATAACCAAAAACTTACAAAAAAAGGCAAATGGACCTGCAGATTGCACAGTTAATGGAATCAGGCATGGAAATGTGGTCGCTGTGTTTGGACCCTTTTGGTCACTGGGGTGCTTTGGAGAGTATTTTTCCTAGTGGCAAGTTTTGAACTCCTGTGAAAACTTATTCCTGAAAACTACAATGTGATCTCTTGCTTTGGAAGTGGACCTACTGGACACTAACACATTTGGTTTAATGTTAAGTTGTTTAACAACACAAAATTGCAGCTGGATGCAAAAGGATGCTCTGGATTTTTTTTGGTTTTTTAGAATAGAAATTAAAAACACATGACTTCCTTTTATGAGATTAAGGCAGCAATGGAGAATATTGTGCTACAATGTGCATTTAGCTATAGATAATACCTTATTCTCCTTTATCATATTTTTACATTTATCATCAAAGGCCAACATATTATTGAACTAGACTGGCTGACTACAAAATCTTATAATGGAGAAATAGGTCTTGTGTGATAACCTTGTTACATGAAAGTTTAATTTCTCGCCTTACAATATACACTTAATATTCTATGAAAATTAAAAAAACTGGTAAAAATATTAAAATATTTCCTATACAGAGATACCCTTATCTAAGGTAAAGTCTAGTCACTGCTATAAAAAGGCATTAAAAATGAAGTAAAACACTGGTGTAAACCAAGTAAATGCTCACTATAAAGCTTTTATTTGTAAGGCAAATCTTCATCAGACCTATTAAAGTTATTTTCAAAATGTACTATTTGGAGATTCTCCCTTTGTAACTGATACTACGCATAGCAAACAAAAGCTAAGTCTTGCAGATAGGCTCACAGGGTATGCAACAAAAATTACAAATGCAGGTCATCTGCAAGTTTGAGGCTTCTTGGCAGTGACCAAGAAACAACATGACACCTTTAAAAGAGAGCGAGCTTAAGGCTTAGTAATTTTCTTAGTTCACTGAATTTATTCTGTTCCCTTATTAAAGAAATTAAGCAACTTTTGTTTAGTATGGCAGCTAAAGAAACACCTTTATAAAGGAGGAAAGCAAAGCACACAGGTAGCCCAATCTTGCTGTCAGTGCTTAGGCAAAAAACGCCCTCTGTTCTCAACATGAAAACTAAGGGCAGTAATGGTTAACTTACATGACAGCTGCACTGTTGGACTGAGACTTAAACCTCTCAGTTTCTCCCCGTCTTTGCTCCATCCCGACCACTTGCATCTAGACACCTACGTGCTCTTCTAAGGAGGACAGTTTCACTGAATACAATCATGATATCTGTGTTACTTATAGTCTTCCGGCTGTCTTCTGTTTCTCTGTGTGCTTCTGCTAGGTCGGTCACACAGAGATTGCAATTTGTCTAAACATACTCTGTTTTTAAATGGTGAAAGAAAACTGATCAAATTCTGTACTTAAAAGCAGCTATATTACACTGTTATGTTTTTCTGCTGGTTGAAATGTCTTTATCTGCCATCTAATTCTCTACAGTATAGTCTCTGATGCATGTAGACGCATCTAAATTCAGTCTCAGGCAGTGAACACTACCACTGTACAAATTAATTACCAGCTGAGGATCTTGGTCCTATGTTGATTCAATTTGTATTAGGAACAATGTGCAAAAATGTGAAATTTTTTGGCCTAGGAAAGGTTTCTCTGTGGATGGCATGGCTTACAAGTCTTGTCATTCCCCAGTTAAGCTTAAGCAGGCAAAACCAAGTAATTGTACATATAATCACAGCTAAGGAATACATGCATGCCTGCTCAGTCCGTCTGAGTGGTCTTGGCTGATTGTCAGCAAAAACTGTCCTTTGAGAATATGGATTAGAGGGGGGCAAGTGCTTGGTGAAATGTTCCAGTTGAAGTCCGAGTTACAACAGTCTGAAATGGCTGAACAAAAAAATTCCACAGCACAGAAGAAAAAAACTTTCCACAGCACAGAAACACTCAAACATGGATGTTTGAGATAAAACTATTCCCTGTAAATGATCCTCTCTGAAACTCAGTGATGCAAGGTCACAGATGGAACAAGGCTTAACTGAAGGCTTAAATTCTGTAAATTAAGTTCTGAAAAGATTTCCTGTCTGTTTTGCAGAATCCTGTACTAGTGTACCTTTTTCCTAAAGGAAGCCAGAATGTGGCTGGCTGGCTTTCTCATGTACCAGCTAATATTAGTTCAGTAAATGAAGATCTGTAATAATTCAGGTGCCCGAGTAGCTCACAGATTTCAGTCCTGTATGGTGATTTCTGGTCAGCTTTACTTAAAATAGTCCATATGCTACTTTCAGCTTGTATATTGAGATTAACCTAGTAAGGTCACTTCAAGGTCCTGTTTCTGACTTCTGTAATGTCTTATAAACAGTTTAGCTTCATCTTCTAACAACTTAACTTTCCACTGACTAGCTAGGTCAGCCCACAGTCACCAACAGGAAAATGGGTATGAATCAGAGGAAGGTAGACTGAAAAAGTGTTTTCTTTTGGAGTCTTGGCTATAGTACAGGGAGACAAATCTTCTGGAAACATTTCCAGAAAGTCTCCTCCAAACTTGTTCAAGGGGCTAATCTGAAACATCATGTTGGCCTTTAAATTAAGGAGATTGAGTTTTTGCACATGAGCTGATCTGTGGACCATAAATATTCTTAGCCCTGAGAAAAGAAAGTGTATTACAACAAACATACCCTATTTTACTGCTCTGAGAGGCTCAGAGTGCACACATAATTTCTGCAGGTAGATCATATAGTCATTTGTTGAGCTGTGGTAACTGTCTTATGTCTGAGTCCTTCAGGCCCATTTTAAAATGTTTTAATGGGCCACTGCAAATAAAAGATTTGTAAGTCTCATTTCTTTTGAAATTGCTGATCTACAGTTTAAATTTGGTTCTTAGGAAAGAAATTCTTAAACGTTTGCCAATGCCTCATGAAACATAGCGAATCAGTCCAGGATATGAACAAAAGCTATCTACTCCCACAAAAGCAAGTATCTGCTAATTAATGCTGTATGAATTGAAAGAACTGCAAAAGAGAAATTAAAAGCAAAAGAACTTTCTACGTGGCCTCCTACAACCTAAGAGTATAAAATAAACTTAATTCATGTCAAAACAATAGCGTAAGAAGTGGATGTATACACAAAATGTTTGGGTTTGGTCTTTTTAAATAACAGCATTTAAAGGATATCTTGCTGGGAAGAAATGACCAATTATATGGAATTTCCTCTGAGAAAATTATATACAACATACATTGCACGTGCAATTAGGGAACATGTACAATAGTAACAGCCAAGTATTTCTCTTACATTCTATATTTAAAATATCATGTTTGATCCTGGATTTCCTGCAAAATCCCTCACTATGGTAAGATGTCTTTCAAGTGTTGCCAGGGTATATGCCTCAGGATGTGGCAACACAAGAAGGACTCACAAAAAACATGGTTGAAACAGGGGCCGAACAGTAAATAGCACTAGTGCTTTTTGGACTGCTGCCCATGAAAGACCCACTGTTTCTACCAGAAATCTAAATCCCTGGAGTTTTAGTAATGTAGCTTTAGAACAGTACCAAGTATATGAAGAATTATTCTGCTGAATGACAGCAAGAGGAGTACAAAGAAAACGGAGGATCTCTTTCCTTGGTGCTAACTAACTTTCTGTGTCTTGATGAAAAAATATGGATCACAGGCAGGTCTTTTTCACTGACAGGAAGGAAGGTCAGAAGAGAGATGCTAAGGTAGGACAGCTGCTTCCTTTATCAGATTGCAAAAAGGCTTTCAAGAAAATATTTTCTAGAACTGTCAAATGAGCCATTTAATTGCTTCACTCAGTTCTTCCCACTGGCTCGTTACCAAAACAGCCAACATAATTAGCAAGCAGATGATACTGCATCTTGAATAAGCTTGTATCAAAAATTTTCTTCTTTTGGAATTGGGCTGCCTACTCCATCACCATAACTTGCCATCCCATGGGGATATCTGGGAGAGCACCATTCCCCAGAGCGGGTCTCTTCCCACAACAGGTATAGCTGAGGGAAAGTGTGACCTGCTTGGCTGAAAATTCAAGACTGAGTTAGAGGAAGACTTGCAGTTAAACTGCATGGGTGATAAGGACCTGACTGGGTGATTATTTTTTTTTAAACTACAAGTGGTTGAACTGAAGGGAGATGAGTATCTTAGTGGCATTTAGTATTTTCCATATTGAAAATGTATTAGGCAGCGCAAAGCAGGTGCCCAAGAGGAGCTGGGTGCTAGAGCTGTGCCTTCTTATTGGACTGTCTGCACCATATCACTGAGTCGAGGAAAAGAATATAACCTGGTCTTCACAAAGGTATTTGTCATTTGAATGGATGCTAGTTTGTGTCTAAGGGCTTCATTTATCATCCCAGAGGCATGAGGTAGTTGAGCATCTTATTCTGTGGAGAATTGAAGACATTGTTCTTCATCTCTGGGACAGAAGTTGTATTATCTTTGAGGAGACTTCCTTTGGGCAACATCTTGAACTTAAAGCCTAGCTGTGCAGTCATGCAATGTGTATTATCTTTCTTTTTAATTCAGGCTATTTGTGGTAATAAGTTTCCTGCTTTCTCTGATTTGCCTATTGTCTACTGTATAGATTGCAAGTTCTTTGTCTATAAAACCTCAGAACAAGATGGCAATAGCGCAGTGGAGTCCTGAGCTATAAATACTATGCTAAACCTAAGAAGTTATACATTAATAGAAATAAAAATAATGTAGTAGGTAATTGCCTTGTGAGTCGGTATTAAAAATATGATCAAACCCTAACATGCTGGGTAAAGCTGATTTCACTCCCGTGTTAAGATAGCTTTGCTCTTATTTCAGAGCTGAGTGGTGATGAAATGCAACTTTTGCTGCATGGGTTTTGCTATACGGATGGTGGTGATGGGGTGTGTCACAACTGAACATTGATGCAGATTGTTAGCATTTCCTATGATGAACAAACCAAACAATTTATAATGCGACAAGACATTAAAGCTCCATGTTAAAGAGCCCCCAGGAGTTCCAAAACTCAGTAATTTTATCTATGCTAAGAAGCTTTTGAGCCATGCCAAGCCAGTGACTGAAGCAGCTGTATTATTGAAAAGTAAGCTTTATACCAATGAAAAGTTTCTCATGTAGTTTAGCAAACAATAAAAATGGGATTAACTATGAAGTTGGTGAGATGGCTTTTTTGAAGCCCTCAACATATTTTCACTGTTTGGCCTCTTGTGTAATTGTAGAACGAGAACTGCAACATTTGAAATTCCATTATTATTGAAATGTATTTAATAACAGGGTTTAAACAGCTATCAGCCATCAGCTGGGCCAGAAAATATGACTTCCTTTATAATGAGAAGAAAGTATCCTTTGGGTTTAAAACCCTGTTTAAGCAAAACTACTATTTGTCACAGAGACTCTTTAAGAAAAGGACAATACTTGATATGTTTCAAAGTATTGATTATGTTGGAGGAAAAGGATAAATATGGAGAGAAATTTCCCTTCTATTATTTTGAACAGAAATCAATGTTAAATGGAAAAGGTCAAAATCACTTGGGACTTTTAAACTGAGCTATTTTAAAAAAGGAAAAAACCTCTCAACAAAAATTGTATTATAAATAAAAAAGCCCCATCCTTTTAAATGGTCTTTTTAAAAAGAGGAAGCACTACATACATTTAAAAGACAAGCTGAATTGAATGTATAAAGGCAAAAAAATTCAGAGGTAAGGTCCAGAGGTAAACTCTGGGCTGGATTCAGCTGAGAAGCTACTGCCTCTGAAAACTACTATAGATCTAGTGATAAATAAGTACAAGAAATAACTCAAAGCTACCAAATCTAGTGATCACTGGGAAGATACTACAGTGATAAGTGACCATAGAATAAGAACAGCACCCAAATGCAGAATTCATTCTGTATCTTCTACCTTGCATAATGCTACCAGAGAGAAGAGCTGGAATAGTCTTAGAGAGCTGAGTATGCCTAAAATATCCTTCTAAATTATTAAACACAATCTTACTATGGTTTGGTAGGTGAATCCAGGTTAGACTATAATAATAGCATGTTCATAGCAGGAGAATAAAGGCAAAGTTTGGTATTTTGGTGCCTTTGGGTAGAATATGTAATTCTGAAAATCATTCTCTCTTCCTGTGTATTTTACATTATTTATTTGGAACAAAATATAACAAAAAGATGAATGTCTGTCTATTTGCATGTAACTTTCATACTTAGCTGAAAAAGTCTGTGGAGTATGTATCATATGATAAAGCCATTTTAGTTGTTGATATAAGGGAATATATTTTTCATTAAGCACAGCGTGGTATTAAACTGTATTCTGTACTTCGCTATAACAGGAATTCTGTTCCTGCTGCTCTTCAGCTTGTATAATGAAACTGGACAGAAAATGGCATGGACATATACAGACAGCAAAGACAACCTTCTTCACCAAGAGAAGAAACTAATAAACCACTGAAAATGAAGCACTGAGTCTTCACTTCAGAAGGATGCAAACTCATATCCCAAAGGATAGTACGGCAAGAAAGCTAATGACATTAGTACATAGTTAAAGTTGCTCTTTCCTCATAATTGAGATGTATTCTTTCCTTAGATCTAAGAACGTTCTGGTGTTGTTGGTTTAAAATAGGTCGTGGCATGAATATCTGAAGTAATTATTACTGTCAGAAAAGTTTAATTCACTTCTTCATGATAAAAGAGCATTTAACTTATGCTGATTGCTTTTTCTCTGCTCCCCCCTCCTTCACTTCTGCCAACAGCAAAACTCACAAGTTTTGGTCATGTAGGGATCTCATGGCACCAAAGGATATAAGAAAAATTAAACGGAGTCTTTAAAGATCATTTGAAGCCAAGTAATAGAAGGGAGGCCTTGAGAACAGAGAGCAGATGTATTCCCTTAAAGAGTCAGTAGATAAGCTCTGAGCCAGCCTGGTCCAAGCATAGTCGAGGGAGCTTTGAACTTGACTTTTCTGTATACCCAGTTTAGCTTAAAATATTGGCTTTTTCCTCAACCTGTTGGTTGTCATATTGTTAGCCAGTGTTGAAGCTGTAAGGGAACAGAAGTAGTTGTTTAATACATTATTGATTCAAATGATGATAGTGAGAGATGTTTTAAATACATTAGCTGACAAATCTAGAGTTACAAAGAGGTTTCAAAATAACAGATAGATTATAACTAAATTTCTGTGGATTCCAGTTTGCAGTGAGAAATGTGCTGAATATAAAGGCTATTTAATCAGCTCTCAGTTCAGTTTTACAATTCAGAACTGCTGAACACGGAAGAAAATTTTTGTAGTTGTTTGGTAATGGTAGTCAGTGTTTTGTTTATGAACTTAAACATAATGAACAAATCACTAACTATGCTTTAGCAATAACAAAGATATTCCCAGCTGTTCATTGAAGACAGCAACAAATTAATATGCCCTAGTGTTTTACATTGTTTGAGGTATCATTAGGAATTTACTTCAGAATACAATCTCTTCTAATTTAAGTGAAATCCATTTGCTTCCTTTTTGCCATTAGAGATTTGGGTTCAGAAGACTGGTACTGTGTAGGAATAGCTGTTTATAGCCCATTTGCACAGGAACATCTGCCTCTGGAAAAATCAAGTTATTACTTACAGCTGGAACATTAAATCTTTAGACAACTGAGGGCAAGAATAAGGGAAAGAGAAGGCAGGAAGAGGTGCTGTGCTACTACATATTCTTGGCCACATCAAATAAATTGTGGTCATGAAACAGGAAGCCTTTTCTTCCTGCTTCTGGTCGGCATCCCATAAATTTACACTTGGATTATTTCCTTTAAAATTCAAAATTATACTTCAAACAGTATTTTTCAGAGTAAGCAAAAGGCAAATTTCTTTTTGCAATACCAACATACAAACCCCCACTATAAAATCTGGGTCATGTTTTGAGGTGATGTGCATAATTCTAGTTGCTTTCAACTTTGAAGACAGAAAGTGGTCCGGCATGAATGCTGATAAGTGTAACAAGCTTCATATTTGCATCCTTTTTATCTTCTACAAAAAGGACTTTATTTCAATAAGCTCATTTTATTTGCTAAAAGGAAAGCAATGTTTGGAATCCTACAGCATATTTTTCATGGCTGCTTAAGAAGTCTCCAGCAGTGTTTTCAATCAACTGTATGCCTGGGGGGAAAGCCTATTCCACATAACCTAGCACATTATTTCATCGCGGCCATTATGTCTAAGCTCTGACACTGGATATTTGTTTTGCTGTTTACCAGGTGGTATGGCACATAATTGGAGTTTAGGAAACACGACTTCAGATTGCTGTACAATAACTGAGGCAGAGGCTATGAGCTGTTCAAATGCACATGATAGTTTGGAATTACCGTCATCTCTTGGTGAGATCTCACTGTGTTCAGATACAACCTAAAATAGTGGATTCAAATGATCTGTAAAATTGTGGGTTCTGCTTAGTTGAGGAAGGAAGGTGCCAAAAGCCTTCCAACAGAGTTGATGTGTATGGTACTGAGCCTCCTGCATCTTGTCGTGCTGGCAGAAAAAAAGAACCACAGACCTGCAGAGGCATCTGCTATGAGGAGATTGGTGCAAACCTGTAGTTGCTGCTAAAGACAGGAAAGGGTTGGTATCAGGAGAGAAAGCATGGTGAAAGGAGTACAAACCTTAAACTGCCTGACATTTCCTTGGGCCACGAGTTGGTGCTCATTTTCAGGTGTGATGCAGTAAGCTAGTCTCTAAACCAGATGGGAAGAAGAGGAAAAAGTCAGCCATATGAAGTGGGATTATGTCCATAATCCCCAATCTATAATGGGGAAGTAGCATGAACTTTATTTAAAATGGTAACTTAAATCTTTAATATCATTGTATCATGTGCCTTTAACTTAGTCACTGAGAGAACAAGCTTATTATAAGCCCCTTGATATTAGCCTTTAATATAAGAAGCAACAGTAGAAAGTTTATGCAAATACTAAGTCCAAATATTTAGCAAGTGCATATGGAAAAGAACATCAGGAACAAGTTGGTATCACAAGCCTTACATCTCCTAAATTCATACTTTTCTGTTAGTGCTGTAATGAGGTAGACTAGTCCTGGGGGGAGAGGAAGCACACACTGACTCATCTCCTGGCTCATCTCCCTTGTCTACCCTATGCTGTGCCATTTGGGGTCACATGTAGATTTTGGTTTATCATGAACTTTCAACCAACTTAAGGAGTTCTCATTAGATTAAGAGGATACCTTTCCCCATACGTTTTAGAGCCACAATTTAGGGCATCATATTTTATGATAGTTATTTGGATGTAATATACTAGCCTTTTGCTATATTTCTCATGGGTCGACTGAAGAGTTGCTGTCTACCGGAGCTGTAAAAGACAAACCAGAACTTGCTAACACTACAAAGTGAATGAGCAAATGTGGTTTTGGCCAAAGGCTTTTGCATCCCAATATCAGTAAACTTGTGCAAGCTGGCAAAAGCCTGTTGGGCCAGTACAAATTATTCTTCAACACTTAGGTACTACTAAAAATGGGTTTGTAAAGCTCCAGGAATGGAACAAAACAAAGAGCTTATGGAATTGCTGGAAACGAGAGCTAGAAACTGTGCACGACATTGGGATGCTGGAGCTGATGAAAACAGGGCAGGTGAAGAGGAGTTCCCAACATTAAGTGAGGTGACTAATGTTTCAGAAACAAGGCATTTATCTCTTTGGGTCTGCCAGGTCGATGGGAGAGGGATGCGCCCTATCTAGGTGTCGTGGTTTAACCCCAGTCAGCAACTAAGCACCACGCAGCCGCTTGTTCACCCTCCCTGCTCCCGGTGGGATGGGAAAGAGAATCTGAAAAGCACAAGTAAGAAAACTCGTGGACTGAGATAAGAACAGTTTAATAATTGAAATAATAATAACAATAATAATAATAATAATAATAATAATAATAATAATAATAAATTGTAATGAAAAGGAAAATAACAAAAGAGAGAGAGGAACAAAACCGGGGGGGGGGGCGGCAGCGGGGGAATCAAGTGATGCAACCACTCACCACCTGCCAACCGATGCCCAGCCAGTTCCTGAGCAGCAATTGCTGCCCCCTTGGCCAACTCCCCCCAGTATATATGCTGAGCATGACGTCTTATGGTAGGGAATAACCCTTTGGTCAGTTTGGATCAACTATCTTGGCTGTGCCCCCTCCCAGCTTCATGTGCACGTGGCAGAGCATGGGAAGCTGAAAAGTCCTTGACTAGTGTGAGCATTACTTAGCAACAACTAATACATCAGTGTATTATCAACATTATTCTCATCCTAAATCCAAAACACAGCACTATACCAGCTACTACAAAGAAAATTAACTCTATCCCAGCTGAAACCAGGACAGTAGGTAAAGGGTGAGATCCTATTTTCTGCTTTAATTCTCTGTGTGGTGGTGGCCCAGTGATTTCCCCAAAAGCATCAATATCTTGCTACACTATTGTGTAACTCTAGCTGTAGGAAAGGAGAGCAATAGAACTAGGTATAAGTCAGAGAGTCTAGATTACGTTATAATATAACGTGACGGGGCAAAAATTGGTGCTGTATAGTGGTGAGGATTCTTACTTCTGAGCACCATTAGAGGTTTTAAGACTATAGATAATTTACTATGACGGTGATGGTAAAATTAATATGATCAGTGAACCTTAATCCTGTGCTATTTTGAACTGATAAATAAAGAAAAGTACAAGGGGGCTAACTATAAGGAAATACAGATGGGGTTTTTCCCATAGAAACAGGTTTTTTTAAATAGAATTAATATATTAATATTACACAAACATGTAAATGAAGTTAAAAGAACACTATTAAGGTTGCAATGTTAAACTTCTTGCTGTTACACAAATCATTAGAATAAGATGATCACAAATTGTTTCTCCCTCAGTTTCTGCTTTATTCAGTGCACAGACCAGGCATATTATGCATGAAGTGGGTTTATGTAGTGCAAGATGCTGCTATCTAGTACCCTGGTTCTTATACTGAAGTAGTTAAAAAACAACAGGCTAGATGAGACCATAAACGGTGCCTATATCAGAATTGTTTCTTGATTTCCAGATCTATTTCAACACCTTGGTCTACCTTGAATACTAAGTTTCTTCAGGCATTCTGGTATTAGTGATGAAAACAATAGAAAGATCTACATTAATTCTAGCCTTGGCAGAATGTTGAAATAATTCCAGTAAATGGAGGATAAGGATGCATATTTGACAGAGAATATAAAATACGAAGTGGCTGCTGTTAAAGACAGAATACCAGCCTAAATGGAGCTATTGCTGTGACCCAGTAAAGTATTTCTTCTGTCCTTTCTGGACGTCCATTAAATGAACAAACGCCATCCTGAATGCAGGGCTACTTTGGGGGCACATCCCACCCTCCCAGCATGTGGATATGTGTTTAGAGACTCTTATAACACTAAGATAGGAGAGGTCTGAATTAACTTTGTACATATAATAGTTTACAACACTCCAGTATAGAGTCAGAAAGCATACCTTGAACTGAACACTGTTTAGGTAGAGCTGTGTGAAGACCGTACCTCAGAGCTGAATATGAAGATACCATAATTTGTATAACTTTTTTTGTTAATAAGGAAAAAATAATCTCATCCATCAGATTAATTACATGCATCAAAAATAATTTTTCAGGATAATTATGGTGCTTTCTGGAAAGCTAATTTCTGTCTAGAAACTCAAACAGCATGCAGTAATCCTACCTCAAAACTCCAATACATCTGGCAGTTGGATCCAAAAGGTCACTCATAAGTAATAAGTTTTGGGAGTAAGAGAAACAAACTGCCAATTTAGATCCAGCCATTTCATTTCGTAGCATCATTTAATGACATTTTATTAGCGTTCCACTTACTTCTTTAAAGGTCCCACGCACATTCATAAATTTATAGATAATATAGGCAGGCACAAGTATCATTGAAGATAATGCTATTCCCCAGCCAATGCGATTTGCCCAGAGAGGGAACGTGTAGTCATCGTAGGTCAGAGGTTTGAAATTTATTATGCTGACTATCACGACAAACTAGGGAAGAAAGAGTAAAATGAACCACAGTTTTGACATGAAGAAACTTAGTGGAAAACCGATTTAATGTGTTTTATTAGGCAGCCACTCTAAGGTATATTTCAACCCAGCTTTACCATTTACCTTCATGTTTACTTTATGCCTCTTACTGCTTAAACTGTTGAAGTTCTTGATGTATTTACTTGCTGTATTAACAGTTCTTGATGTATTAACAGTTCATTTTAGGTACTCTGGACACAGATTATACGATATTTTGGTGGGAAGATCAGGTGGTTGTCTGCTACTGCCTCATTTAAACTAATGTTACAGATATAAAAAAGGGATTCTGTAGTTAAGAAAAACCTCTGCAGGATCTATTGTTTTTTCCCTTCTTTGTTTCCCAGAGGCATTAGGCTTCATTTAAAAGTTTTGTACCCATTTGTCAATGAGAGGCATGATGCAAACTCTAGCATGATACATTTACTGAAGAAAGGTCAAGCAGCCTTAAGGCCTGGAAAACTAAGTTGTTTTGGTTTTTTTTTTCCTGCTGGTGTTACCCTGTCCAGTACTAGATGCAAGAAGGAAAGAGTGGGACACCATCCTATTTCCCTCTTGTTAAATCCATATGGGTTGTGTAATATGCAGAGTTCTTTGATTTTGTTCTCTGGGCCTCTACGTTCTGCTCCATATAGCAATTTCAAATTAGACTATTTTGAGCCTAGGGTTTCAAAGGCTACACAAGGATAGTAATGGTGTGGGTTAAAGAAAGCTGATAGTGTGAAATCCGGTTAGAAAAATACTAATTCCACTTTGACATTTTTCTTGGGGTGATGTACATAGCTGCAGACAGTATGGAGAAAAAGCTTCAAGGAGATATTTCCTAATACCAGATACCTGACCAACCCCAACTTGTCTTTATCATACAGAGAATTGTATTTATTGTTAGGAACTGCTGTAATACCATACCTGTCCCAAACAAGGGCCACCTTGCACTAAGCACACATGGCATCATTAGAGCAAGAATTATACTTAAGTCTGACAATTTTATAGCCTTTTTCCAAATTATCCTAAACTATATATATATCAAAGAAACGATCTCTGATTTTTTCTTTTGTTTATTATTTGTATTTACTATGCTTATGGTCTCAGTCTCTTCTGGTGAGGCAGTTTGTTTGCTTCATACAGGTGGTATAAAAATGCTGTTTCTTAGATCAAGTGACCAAATTTCTAGAATTTGTATTTTTAAATTATGTAGGCTAATGGTGGACTACCTTCTTTCATGCTAGTGACTATCTGTATAGTTTTCACTTATAAATTACTAAGTTAAACCATTTTGGTCAATTTAACATAATTTGCTTTATTTTCTTAAATGTACTGAGTAATGAACCCAAAAGATAGGCTGTAAGAAGGTAAATTATATTTACTTTTCCCCTATAAATCAAGATTGTAATGTTGCCTTTTAGAAAACTGAGAAAATGCACAGCTGTAACAAAACTGCCCAATGTCCCCTACCCAGTGTTCTCATGGGTTTTAAAATATATTGGTACCCAGTAATTTGATATGTTCCACGTTTAGCACTTTCGGCTAGAAAAAAATCTGTGCATTGTGATGGCTGCAAGATGCATTACATACAGATTCATTCTGACCCTTATGTTTATAGGCTTCAGTAGGAAGGTATTGGGGCCATTTCACCAAGAAATCTTAAGCTACGTGAAGGTTAGACTGCAAATCACTTCAGCTTTCTCTTGCTAGCTTGCTAGAACACTGTTCTTTGTAAAATTTAAATTTTCAACAGTTTCCTAATGTGCAAAACCTAAGGATGCTTGGTGCAGCATTTTTCCGTTCTGCTTGAGTCAGCCTGTTTGAAGTGCTGCAGGATATAGTTCCATACAAGATTCTTCATAGAAGAGTGTTTAAAAGGATAATTAATACATGCTTGGTAAGTGCTTACTGATGAATTGGGGCCAGAAGCTTTTATATATTAAAAAAAAGTGGACCTGAAGGTTGTCATCAAAGCCAACACAGTGTATCTTTGGAATATCAGTACTGCTTTAAGAATGCACAGCTTTTAATGCAATTAATAGTCTCCTAAAATCATAGAGAGGTCAAATTTCCATATTATTCATCCTGATCTTTTGATTTACAAATATACATAGGAAAAAATCCCAATATAAAACTGTAGTTTAGTTCTGAATCTATCCTTTACACAAAGCAACGAAATTCACACTCTGGGATTTTTTGCATGTTAGCTATTCTAAGGTTTCATTCCACAATTTGGGGATCTTGGTATCCTGCAATGAAAAATAAATTCTTGCTAACACAATCTCTTATCTCTGGTTAGTTAATTTTTCCAACAGAATGATTTATGTTTAATATGCATAGATGCTGGGGCGACAGGGAGAACACTGCCTAAGTGTTCAGCGTTCCCTAAGAAAAGCTGCTTTCTTTTAAATCCTGCTAAAGTGAAGGAACAGAAGATGACCACAGCCACAATGAGCTTCTCTTTCACAACTGAAATGTATTATACAAAATATAACCAATGCCATTGAAGAGAAAAAACAATTAAATTGGAGTGTCTTGTGTTCATCCTGACAACATCAGGCATAGCAATGAGTATCTTGCTCTTGGTACCTACTGTATATTCCAGGAAGCAACATACTAGCATTCTTTCCATGATGAAATAATTATCAACACTTACCAATAAAAAAGCAGGGCTAACAAATTTCCAGCACAATCTCCAGTAGAGGCCTGGCTTGAAGCCCATCATTTGTTGGATATCTTCACTGAATCTGTCCACACCTAGAAGGGATGTGAACATTAGACTGGTGTCAATCTAGACTGATGAGATGCTGGCATACCCAAAACCACTAAAAAAGCAGACAATAATGACTTCCAAATCATAAGACATATAACAACATTGATCTCTTTTCAATGACTAGATGTGTCTTTTGACATCACTGTATCCAAGACTTAAATGCCTGTGAGCACTTAAGGTCTGTTGCAAATAGCTTTACCATTGGAAAGTGGCATTTCACAAATATCTAGAATTTAAGTTGTGAATGGGACACACATTTTTTTAATAGTTGTGGACTATTGTAACCTAATTACTCAATACTATTATGAGTACACTGAAGGAGAACCCAGACCCTTACTCACACAAACTGCTTACTGATTATGAGGTAGATTCATACAATTCTTAATTTATCAAAGGAGGCTTATTTGTTCCACTTAATGACATACTTTACTTATCTTTCAGTGTTTCACTAAATACCACAGAATGTTCATTATATCTATGACAAATGTAATTTCATCTTTTATCCCCTTTCCAAGGAACTGGGTAGATGCTGCTTGTGTTCAGTGTAAGTATGTACAAAACTACATTAGCTAGAAACAGGTGGCCTTTTTTAGAGTATCTGGTGTGTTTTTGAAAATTGTAATACCAACTAGAATTTTCTAAAATTGTTACTTCTGTATGCATCTAAATATCTAGTAATGTAGCTGTTGTAGATACCTTAGAAGACACATGATCTGTTCATGTCAGTAAAAACCAAGAGTAGGCAGAAATTTTACCTGCTGCAGTAATTAAGACAGCAGAGGATAACATGAAAATTATTAAATGAAGACATAGATCAAAGATAAGTCTTGCTAATTGTACCAGGAATATAGAATATGGGTTTAGAAACACGGATGGCTTGATTGCTTGATTATTATTGAAACCTTGATAGTAACATAGAATATTTCAGTATAAGAATTTGTATATTTAGCATGCAAGAAGTAATGTACAAGAAATCTAATTTTTTTTTTTTTTTTTTTTTTACTCTAGTAGTATTAATTCAAGTTAACTTGCATGCTTTGGACTTTCTGGAAATACTCTAGTCTTCAGTGGGACATTTTCCATCTTCCATGTTTATTGAAACACTTTTTTGCATTAAGTAATTTACTATGCAAAGAAAATATGCATTTTATAGTGACTGTAAAATGTCCCTTTGAATGGTAGCTTCTTTCCAGTTTTTCTTATTGATTCTATTCTGGTTGAACTGCCCAGTATGAGGTATCTTGCAAAAGTTTAATCTAAGCCCATGCTATTTTCCACGCTGTATTTTAGAATGGGATGGTTATTGCTGATATAAAAAGGGGGGGGGGAATGGGGAAACTTCTCAGTTTTCTTTAAAAAGAAAACAATCCCTGACTTTACTCCTTAGAGACATTGGCTCACAGAGAAGTAGTTCTCTCTAGTGCAATCTGTCCTGTCAGATTTACTAGTCTGTAATTTATTATACTTGATGTGTTCGGGAAGTTTACTTTTAATCCTGAACCCTATTAGGTAAACAGCAGAAATGCAGCTGTTTGCCATGCATATTTGTTCATTAAAGGGATGTGTAGTTTACCATAATTGTTTCTCTTCATGTAGATAAGTTCAGTAGGATTTATTTAATGTATTTAATGTAAATAATTAGGACAGCTTGGGTCAGTCCGTTATATGCAGCCAGGGTGTAATGTATTTACAAGGTCTGGACACTTGAGTGTAAACTTTGATTTCCACCCCCCCAATATTATGTACAGGTGAAGCAAAGTAGCCAAAAGGATCTGCAAATGCTCTTTAAATTTAATCTAGTTCTATTTGCAGTGCCTTCTGTGAACTTTGAAGTGACTGAATTTCAACTGCTATGAATACTAAGTGACATTTATCATTGTGCAGGAGGTCAAAGACAAGGACTAGATATCTCCAAAAATTTTATTCATAGGTTTCCAGACAGATGTACCTGGAGCTCAAACAGTGCTTTGTGTTCAATTTCTACGGAAAATGGGGGATAAGTAGTCCATGCTCTCAGACTGCTTTTTGAACAGCATAGTTTTTCAATACTATGTCTTCTTCAAATAACTGTTCTAAGAATCAACCTGTAATAGCTATAGCTACAGATGATGGTACCTGTAGGTCTTGTTTTTTTCCAGTTCTTGAAAGCATTTACCCAGTTTTTTTGTGATTCTGTAGGATAAACTGAAACTGTGGGTGACTCAGTTAGTTACAGGAAGGAACTGGTGTACCACAAACAAAACTCTAGATTACTTGCTGGAGACCTGGCATTCAATATGGAAATTATCTGCTTGCTTTTCCAGTGAAAAACAAGTAAGAGATACTTAAATTTATCATCGGATCCTGGTTAAATACACTGAACCCAAAGAGAATTTCAGTGTAATTTCTGAACTAATAAATACTGCAGCTGCCTGAGAATGTCTCCACTGTAATGGTCTATTAAATGGCACAGAAAATTTGGCCCATTCTCTATGTACATAATATTGTGTTGTCAAGGGAATTAAATCAATATGCAAAAAAGAGCAGATTAGGAAGAAATTGAAAAGTAGATTTGGCTATAAATGCAAGTTACCCTCTTCATATTGGGACAACCTTCTTTCGTCTCAGTGATGCAGAGGTCAGAGCTCAGATACAATGAAAGTCTACATGTTACCAGTACCTCCTGCACCCACTGCCTGCTAGACCTTTGTAAGTCATGTTGCTGTATAGGCTCAGCCAATGGCTTCAGAACCACTCACTTGCACAGAAGCCCTTGAGCAGGTCCTGGCCCTGACATGAAACTGCTCAGTGGCTGTAGCTGAAATAATTTGTGGGCATGTTTCCAAAAAGTAGTGTCATAGTCATAGCTCCAACAATCATTTGAATCCCTACAAGCAATCTTTGTATGTGTTATTTTCCTCTCCTGTCTTGTTTAACTATGTGATATATAGTATTCTTTTATATGCTTGGAATTTTTTTTTTTATTTGAAAAGTAAAAATTAGTAATAATGCCTTTAATGCCATACATACGATTTAAATGAATCAAAGAAATCAAATTAACTCCACTGAAATAATATACTAGTAAGAAAAAAGGTATATTGAATCAATCTTCAAGTTATTTTGCACTTAATTCCCTTTCCATGTGAATGTTCCTTCACTGTTTGTTCCCCCCCCCCATATTGAGTTTTACTTCTGTGGATGTGCATGGCTGTGTATGAGCTCACACAGTTTTTATGCAAATGAAGAGTTGTAGTGAAACTGCTTCATTGATCCATCCTATATTTTCACCCTTGGGAATTACAGTAAATCACAGAACCATCAAATTATTCCTGTTGGAGGAGTTCTTGGGAGGTCTCTAGTTCAGCCTCTTGCTCAAATCAAGGTCAGCACAATTCAGAACAGCTTTCTCATGGCTTTGTCCAGTTGAGTCTTGCAAACCTCCAAGAACAGAGTCAGCAAGCACTCTCTGGGCAAACTGTTCCAATGTTTAATTATCCTTATATAGAAAAATGATTTTCCTCCTTTCAATTTGATCATGGTCCTCTGTCCTCCCATTGTGCACCTCAGTGAAAACGTGACTCTCTTTCTTGATAACTTCCTTGTAGGTATTGCAAGGCCACTATCAGGTCCTCCCTAAGCTTTCTCCAGGCTAAATATAAGCTCAGTTCTCAGACTTTCTTCACAGGGCATGTGCTCCAGCTCCTGAATGTCTTGGTGGCCCACCACTGGACTCTCTCCAGTTTAACACCACCTTCTTTTACTGAAGGTTAAAAACAGGACACAGTGTTCCAGGTGCAGTCTAACAAGTGCCAAGTAAGAGCATAATCACTTCCTTAATCTCCTGGTTATGCTTCTGTTACAGCTTAGTATGCTGTTGGCCTTCATATGCTGACAGGTCACTCTTCTGACTCATTTAGCCTGCTGTACGTATCCCCAAGCAGCTCATCTTTGAGTGCAAGTAACAAATCCAGAAGAGTGTCACTTCTGGTTTGTCCACCTAGCATCTATGCTGAGAAGTTGCTGCTGATACCTTCATCTCTAAGAACCAGGGTCTGATCTGGACACTACTTTAAGTGGCCTAAAGAAGGCTTCTTCCACTTTCTGACCCTGATCAGGTGCTCTGTAACAATATTCCCCACAATGTCACCCTTGCTGGCCTCTGCCCTGACCCACAAGCACTCAGCCATCCCATCATCCATTCACTACATTTCAGTTGCTCTTCTGCACATAAAGATGACACCTGCCCCCTGCTTCTGTCCTACCAAGGATGTATCTATCAAATGCAGAACCCAAGGCATACAAGCCCTCCTCCAGGAGAAGATGAAGAAAGACATTGCTTTTTTCACGCAGTTCAGTGATCGTTGGTGTTGGGAACATGAGAAAGAAGGGATAAAAAGAATATGAAAGCCATTGTGTGGTGTTCATTTGCAAATCCTGCGGAGCACAAAACAAGGTATCTATTGATTAGCCATGTAGTGAATTAACAACAACCATCACTTTTTGTTCCTGAGTCTCCTTTCTAGCTCTGGAGCAATACTGATATTCATTGGTGGTGACCCTCACCTGCTGGCAGTAAGAGAGTAAGCCATACAAGTACCATTCCCAAAGAAGGGCAGCTGTGCTACTGTAAAAGCAAGGAGAACAGTAGGAAACATTTCCCCACCATGGCAGTGCAGTAAGCTCTCCAAGTTGGTTTGCCCCATTTGTATTTCCATTCTATGGAAATGGGTGCATTCATACATTGTGTCTCATGCCAGGCACACATCCATACAAAATCTGTGCATTTGTGAGCAAAGATGAGTTCCAGCAGTTAGTACTTGGTTAATTTCTTTCCCTTTTGCAAAATCAAACCATCAACCTTAGATTTTTTTCAAATAAATGCACCTTTTGGTCTGAAATTTCAGACTAAGGGATCTTTTTTTGAAATTATTAAAGTAAATGAAAGCAATGAGATTACGGGTGAGGATGAAGACCATTGCTAGCTCATACTGAGTTTATTCTAGTCATTCAGGGAGATGTTCACATTAAAATCTGAGTAGAGATTTTCATGCAAGTGGAACCGAAGAGCAGTTTTGTGTCAGTGGGAGAGACATCTGGCTTTTCTTAGAACATTCACCAGAGGGATGATATCAGGGTTGCACAAGAGGAAAAATGGTAACAAGCTAGCAGTCATAACTAAAATACCTCTGCATAGTAAAACAAACTAGCTCTCCCTTCCCTTACACATACACGTGGCCTTTGCAAGAAGAAACTTCACAGTAAGTGGTCATAGGTATAATTTGAACTAAATTTCCACCTTTTTGGTCTGTGCCAAAATGTCAGTGCTTGCCTTCAGGCTGACTTAATATTCAGCTGGGTCATTAAGGCAACTGGGATCTATCAGAAAAAAAGAGGTAGACAAGACCATGCCAGATTTAATCAGTTTAAATAGCACCCCGGGGCTGTAATAAGTTCTTTATAAAGCAACAGGTCATGCTGTGTCAGTAAAACCATCTGTCAGCTGCTTAAGACAAATGAGTAGATATTTTCTGGTTATGGGGAGGCAGGAGGGAGAAAGGAAAGGATGATAAAGGACAGAAGGTGCAACAAATAAACAAAACTTGACTAGCCTTGGCTTAGTCTGTGAACCACATACAAAGCACAGCTATTGTAAAGTGCAGTAAATCCCATTTTAATAGCAGCTCATAATAACTTGCCCATACTAACTGAATAGTATTTTTATGCCTCTGCTTCCAAGCTAAGCTATGATCACTCTTCTGCATTCGGCTCTTTTACAGGGATTGAAGACAGTTGTCTGTGAAATCTAGTGCCTCCACTATTTTGAGAGAGAACAGCATATAAGCTGCTAGCTCCCTGCTGATGTTGGGTGACAAAATTAGTACATTAAAGCTAAAAACTATTTCTTTAGTAGATTGAACAGCTTTATGCATGAATGCTGTTCTTTCACCTCATTCACTCATCAACAGTTTTTAACTGCAAGCGAGAGTTTGTTTGACTAGAAGAATATGGTGGCGCAGCATGGATAGATAAATAAGTGACTGAGGGTGGTAAATGGCAGTAAGAATGATAATGTCTACGAACCTTCTGAATCATATGTTAACTATAAACACTATCTCTGAATAGGAGTGAAGATGACTTTCAGGGGAAGAACAATCTTATTGGGGATCAGGGCAGCTAGGTCAATACGGACTTCAATGGGAAGAAGATTTGCAGGCTGCTGTGACATTGAAACCTGGTAATAATGAAAAGAGTTGTGACCAACCAGAAAGTATTACATGAGAATTAAGAGGAGATGAAGGAGAAAAACAAGAGCTTGAGAAACTTGATTAATCTAGCAGCAAGCAATTTCAGATATAACTGATAGTTTGGACTGTTGCAGTGAGATGACTTGTATAAGACCTAAGATGGAGAATCCTATTGCTTTACTTGGGAGAAAATGAGATATTCTTTTTGGGGTCCTTATAATTTTACTAACCCTGTCTGTGACAAGATAAAGAACTGATAGCATTCTCCCCAAAAGAAAGGAAAAATCACTTTCACTGTTTCTTTAGCAAGATATGCCTAATTCAGATTAAATTATGACTTGATTTTTTTCTGCTTGCTTTGGTGACTTAACAGCACTTTGTAATTTCTGCTCTTCTGCAGGCAGCATCTTTTCCAGTGAGTAAGCTTGAGGCTATGAATTGCCCTACCTTCCTATCTGATAGGGGAAATTTTGAACTCTGGGTCAGTGTTAGAACATAAAAAGTACTCCTCTAGGCTGGGGATGTAGGGGAGAATGGAAATGCTTGAAACACTGACTTCAGATACTTATAAACACCTCACCTATTAAATGCTGAATTAGGGATGGGTAGAACACCCACGGGACAGATACCCCCTCATAACTTTATAGGAGGTTTAGCAGGCTATATATATAATCAAATATTCAAATATTTCTACTGTAAGTAATATTCAGTTTAACCTCTTTGTTTCACTTCTTTGAGAGTAGTAGTAGTCAACTTCATCACTTATAGCAGAGGATTGTTTTTTTTTTCCTTGGTGAAATTAGACAATGCAGGACACTTCACAAGACTCTGAAGTTCCTGGAGGCTAAGGGCTGAGCTCAGGCAGACTCAGTGTCCTACTATTTTGCCAAAGTCAGCGTTGTGGCGGAAAGCACAACTTCATTTTGTTGGGTTTTTCCCAGTTAAGGTTATCCAAGTGCATTCATATGGATTTAGAGCAGTGAATGTGGCTGGCTGCCATCACTGTGGTCATTTATACAGTGGGAAAGAAATGTTTTTCGTCTTTCTTATGAAACTTGTGTATCGAGTGTCCTCCTTTTTATTTATGTTACTTTAGGGAGGAGAAAAATATTAAAGACCAAATAAGGCCAGGGAAATTATTTAATAAGCTGGGCACATCTTCTGAGTCCTGACGTAAATTGAGCCATATTTTTTTTTCAGGGTACTGTAGCATATCACTTCACTCTGGTTGGCATACAGTGATTCCAGCCTAGTGCCAGAGATCAACTGAATACTCTAAAGCCTGCCATATTGAGCATAAAACAAATTACTGCACTATTTTTGTGGCATAAATTAGTATGAAATACTAGAAATAGTATTATTTCTGGTATCTAGGATGTTCGGTATTCCATACCATGCTATGAAATAAGATAAATTTTAAACCACTACTGTTTTACAATTCAGTAGAATATTGTCTCAAACAAAAGGGACTAATGTAGGAATTATTATAACTCTCTAAAGACAAACTACCTTTATTTGTATTGCATGGCGGAGCTTGAGATTGGTCCTGGGGAAATCATGGAAAGGAGGAACAGGTGAGCCTGTATTTAGGCTAATCTACTTGCTTTGAAACTACCAGGTATAAACCTGCTACTGCAGGTCATCAGCTGTGTTAACAGCTGCAAAGTACTGGCGAAAGTAGCAACATTTCCATCCCAGTGCAGTCTCCTTCACAAGGCAGTTTTCTTTGGCTTTGTGCAGGGTTTTAAAGTTTGGCCCACTGAATGTCTGGATTCCTGTCACTATTCATAAATCAGATGAAAATCACTATATGAAACCTGGCTTGTCATGGTTTCATGTATACAAGGCTGTGCTGTTTTCCCTTAAAACAATGTGTAAGCCTGTCAAGAGCACTTGGAATTTTAGAAAAGATTTTGCAGGTGCAAAATGAAGTGCTTACCATAAAACCAGGAAACTCCAATTGCCTCCATTAGAACAGCAAACAATATTGAAGTCCCAGCTGCAAATGTGTCCAGGAGTGTGAGCACATAAATTCCACCCTAGGATTGAAGAGTTAAAAGATGCAACAAAGTGAAGTCACAAATAGAATCATCTCAGGAGTTTAGTATCTAGTTAACAGAAATCTGCTTTACTTGAAACATTATCTTAACCCAAGTATTTTAATATGGAGCTGATGCTGCAGACATGGGCTCATATTTGCATACAAAATAGTGGAATCAGACTTGTAACTCTTTAAAAGAGGCTTCCTTTCACCTATGTCCTCACTGAACTGGGAAACAGAAGCCTCAGCTTAGCATGATTAATGGGTCCTCTTTGCACTCAGTGTTTTCAGTGGAAGTTCAAGGCACTGGCTGTTCGGGGGAATGCTCAGCAGCTTGTAGGACAGAGCCTGTCTACAGCAGTTAAATGAAGATCTTCCTAAGTCATTGGCAGGAATGGTGCACTACAAGAGTTTCCACAAGCCATTATCACTCTGTTCCTAAGGCCAATTATTCTGTAGTCCAGTGAATCTGCAGTCTTAGACTGATGTCTCCTTTTCCCAGAGTGCCTGCGTTTCTGTTCCAATGTTCCTGCAAAGGGAACAGTTGCATGTTAAGTCTGTTACCAGCCCAGTGTGGAAGCAGCTTTGACCTCTTTAGCTCCTTTGCTGTGGTAATGGCAAGCCTTTGCTCAGTGGAGAGAGCAAACCAGATCATCTTCCTTCACAACAGCACATTTCTGTTCTTCAGTGGTTCATGACTGAGAACTGTAAATGCATTTACTAAAGTCTTGTTTCACTGATTTTTTTTTTTTTTTTTTTTTTTTAGCTGTAGTTTGACTGCTTTTTACCTCATTTTACAGTGTGGTATGAATTTGTGTAAATTACTGCTCATTTTATTTAGTTCAGGCTAATGAGGAATGGAAGACCACGGTATGTTTACTTGTTTCAAAATGAAGCTGAATAATGTGTTTCAGGGCATTCTTTGTCACATGTAAACAAGTGAAATGTTTGCAGTTGCTGTAGATTTTTGTTAAAATCTTTTTTTACAACCAAACTTAATCTGACTATGCCTGTTCCGAAGGGGAAGAACAAAGGAATTGTTTTGCATGTTTTTACCAATGGTACAAATAGCACTTGTACTATTTAGAACTCTAGGTGATTTTAATCTCTGCAATCAATCAGTTTTCTTTTTTCTTATAAAAAGATGGTTTTCTGAAACAGCTGTGCACATTTACAAAAATAGAGAGAACAGTACTTAGGCCTTGCCTAGGTTTTTAATTCTGTGGGGACTTGTCTGGAAACTGAATGAACTTTGGTTGTTGTGTTAGAAAGAAAATGTTGCTTATTGAATGATATTTGAGTTTGACCTCTTGTTTTTGTTCTACACCTGCTCTAAATGAATGCTTTTGCTATCAAATGAATGACAAATACGGTTTTGCAAGAAACATGTTTTGAAAACACAGCCTTAAAATGTCAGTGGACAACGTCAAACAGATTAATGTGATGGTATCACAAGGGTTTTTCTTTGTATTTTGTACACATTAGAAATATTCTTCTTCAGTTATGTGAACCAATACATTTGGACAAGTCTGGGCAGTTTTGTGCATTCCAGCTGGTGGGGTGGACTTAAGTCTATGAACAGGCACCATTGTTTAAAAGCTAGAGCTAGGTTGTTATCTTGAACTGCTTTAGCTCACTTGAAGGTAGTGGAATCGCACCCATTGGCACCTGTTCTGGTTCTTAACCACTGAGTTTGTTCTGATCTTGAACTTCAGGAAATTTTATTCCAGATGAAACTTTGAGCATGGGATGAGCATGTTCAATTCTTTAAGTAACAATGGAGATAGCATGGTACTAAAAGGATAGGTATTTTAAATGATATATCTATTTTTAGTGTCTCAAATATTTTCCAGTTTGAGGAAACTAGCGTAAAAATATTGGGGTATTCTTTTAGTGTAAAAAGAGCTTTGTTGTTGATAAACTTATGCCGTTTCAGTAACCTCAATAGATCTGGAAACCATTTCTAGGAAGGAGAGAGGTTCAGCACATCTGCTTTCATGGTGGCTACCTCAAGTTTGAGTTGTTTTCTGACACTTTTGGCATCTTTGCTTACAGGGCTTTTTGCTTTTTTGTCAGGGGGAAAAAAAAAAAAGGAAAGTTCTCTCCAACCTAGAGCACTGTGATTCTCATCCTTTAATTAATTGTCAAAAGCGTGGTGAGGCAAATCATTCAGGATTATGGTAAATACAGGTTACTAGATGTTCAGGATAGGTTATCTGTGTGTTTTTATGATGTTAAGAGTAAGAGATAAGATCTAGGTACATGAAGGAACATTAAGAAACACATCAGGGAGAGGAGATCACTATTCTAAACTCCTTTCACAAGAAGTGAATGCTTCTTATTTGCTTCAGGACGAGAATAGCCAGATGACTAAAGGTCTGGTCACTTGAAATCCTTAGCTCCTCACACAGGAATAAGCACTCAACACGTTTCCATTTAATGTGATTTTTTTAAAAAACAAACAAACAAACACACAAAACCAAACAAAAACAACAGTAGCACAGACAGTTCTTTGGAACAAAGACTTGTAGGTTCGGTTGATAGCTACCAATCTTGTACAAAAAAGCAGAGAAGCTTCATGTACCTAAGACTAAAAGTAATGTTCTGACCATAAAGTTGTTCAAGAATTAAAATTTACAACAGAAGTAGTCACCTGAGCCTATTCATATTTCTATCTGATGAGGTTAACTGCATTTTTAAGGTAGCTTGTTCATGGAAACTTTTGTTGTACTTACATTGGTGATGCAAAAAAGGGCAAGTAGGAAAGTGCCAAAAGAAACACCAAAGGTGAAGAGCTTTCTATGGTGCTTCAGAATTTGGAAATCATCTGCCAAGCCAGTGATGACAGCCTCCATTCCGCCCATCTGAGGAAGGGAAAGCAAGAGCTCTGATTAAATGCTAATGACTGTTCTAAATACAGATCGAAGAATGTAAAGCAGCTTGTATGATTAATTCCCAACCACTGTATGATTTCTGACATTTCAGCTGTAAATCACTGGTGTTCTGAGGTATAATTTATTTTCTTGTGGTAGAGAACTGAGTCAGGGAACTGGACATCAAGTGCCATGGTTGGTGGCTCGATAGGTATATCTTCTGTGGACCCTTTGCTGACTCACCAGGATAGTAAGTAGACAGTACTTTGGGAAAAAGAATATACATTTTAATATACTTTGGGGAAAAAGTTGGTAGCTTAAGTAACCAAACTCCTTAAGAGATTCCTAATATAAAGACAGACACAACAAACACCTAGGGGAAATGTACTGAACGAAGATTCAGTTTAGCCATTGATTAACCAAATCCAGTTTGGCAAAAATCTTTACAGACCTGGAAGAATCACTACATAGGAAGCTTGACGTAATTTTTTTTGTTGACTATGTGAAAGAATTTTACTTTGTTTTCTAAAGTTAATGCTGAACATTAGCCATTGTTTTGCAATATAGGAAAGGTACTTTCCAAGTTTTCATTGAAATTGATGGGTTATGCAGGTTGTTATGAATTTTAATATTTCTTTCCACCAATGACAGCATTCTCTGCCCCCCCCCAAGTTGTGACAATTAATTCCAGTCTCCTGTCATGATAAATTTATTTAATGTTTTGGGGAGGCTGGATTCCATGCTTTTTCTGATGCTGAAAGATCATGGCAAGATCTGGAGTGCTTGGTGCAATACAATAGTTGGTTAGCAGGTGCTGGCATAGCCTGTCCCTTTCCTGTAAGAATTTGATGCAACCGACATCTCTGGTTGAAATCAGTAGCAGAGAATTATCTCTCTAGAATTTGAATGATTCCTGTCTAGAGCCAAATTGCTGGGGGCAGTGGACCTGTTTTGGTTTTTTTAAAGGTAACTAATGTTCACAAGTAAAATTTCCCAAAACGTAGTGTAGGCTTGTATTTCCTAATGTCTGGGAGAGTCATCAGTGAGTGCCCTGCAGTTAAGATGGGTTAATATTTGATGTTCTCAGAAGTTGTTACCATGTTGGCACTTAAATGGTCTTGGAGAAGTTGAAAATGGGAAGAGACAGCTTGGATTATTTTGGCTAAGGACCACTTATTAATGTATCACAATTTGTTCCCCTTGTTAATTCCCTATGCCAAGCTAGATACCTACTCCAAAAATGTTTACAAACATTTGTTCCATTTTCTGTCCCTTTCATTGTTGCTTGCTTAAACTTGCACGATCAGATTTCTCTTTGCTGAAACACTTTGACAGTTCCATTTTTGTATAGATGTCTGTATTTCTGTGCCAGTGCAGGCTTATATGCATGAATAAAACTATTCATATGTAATTCTTCCTCTTTAGCTTTGGGGTTATTTGATCTTTTTTTTTTTTAGCTTTAAAAATTTTAATTTTCCCTTCAGGGGCTTGATCAGTCAGTTGTGGGGGAAGAGTTGAGAAGACCACCATAAAAAATACTGCATGACCTGAGTTTTCTTAGGTAAAGGATGAAGAATCCTGAACAAAACATGAACAAGCAAATCCCTCCCCTTTTAGAAAGAAACAACTAAACTTGGCCACAGTTCATCAGTTCATAGTATTTCAATTAGCTCCACAAGAAAAAGCTTTCTCCACTTGTAGGAAAAGCCCTGTGTCTTCATCACTCAAATGTTTCTTTACATTGCCTTAAATTTACTGCTGTTGCAAAGTTAATTGTTTTGGACCTAAGCACTTCTGAGCATGTATTTTCTTCTTCTTAATTCTGCCCTGTTCCTACTGGTCATTCATGCCCTTCCACTGTGCTAAACCCTTCCTTTCCATGCTTCATGTTTGCTTACAGCGGAAAAATGGCCAAGCTACAAACCCAGATATAATCTTGCCTCAAACTTTTGAATAAGGATCCAGATCTTAGTGTGTAAAGACAAACTTCATTGAACCTGAGCTGGAATCCAAAAATCCAAACACTTCGGAAACATTTAGACCCGAATCTGGCCTTTACAGCTCAGACCTCACTCCACAAGATCTCATTCAGCTCTTTGCCAATGATTATCAAAGCTTCCTGTTGCAACCTCATTTTTCTTAGTTTTGCTCTCCTCCATGTCAGTTCATTCTTTCCCTTTCTTGTCCTTGAAAATGATAAAGTTTTCTGCAGTTATAAGCAATGGAAACATTGTGTTTTGCCATTTCCAGCAAGAAATTCCTAGATCAGCTCTGTTCATTCAGAACTACAAAAGAGACTTCTATGCTTTAGAATAGTAAGAAACATCTACCCTACTAAAAATGATGAATGTTTGTTCATGGTTCACTATTCCTTAAAGACCCTGTTTGTTTTTCCCAGAAATTAATCAACCTTTAAGCTAAATATAACAGCATGTCTTGATGCCTCTTTGGCAAGAACAAAGCAGCACAAAAGTTGTTAGGGGACTTGGGATATTTTCTGGGCTGAAGTTTCTGTGATCCTGAATATCATGGTACAGTAAAAGTCATTGCATTATGGAAAGAGCAAATACACTCGTTAGACTAGACATTTTACAGTAGGATAGTAGTAAAATGAAACCACTAAGGAAATATTCTGGTGTTATTTTTAAATTGTGACTAAATTTACAGGAAATTCTGTATCATTGCTTGTAGGAAAAAATCAGACTACCTTCAGACATTGTGTATCTTGAGCAGATTAATGAATTTCAGTACATGTAAAAATCTCCTCTAGAAACCACTCAATGTCTTACTGTGGCTTGTGTTTTGCAGATAGGGTTCCAAAACCTTATTGCAGGTTCGTAGTAGTAATAGTTCATAGCAGTGATGTTGGGTCATACCTTTAAATAGTAATAATTGTTGATGAACAGCCCCTCTGTAAGGTCACAAAAAAGCAGCAGTGAGTAATTATTTGCTGGCTTGTAAAAGATTTGATTTTTTTCCTAAACCTCTTAAATATTGTGAGTCTTTGAATATACCGCCAGGAGTAATACTATTGGTATGTTGGCTGTGACTGTGAAAACAGATTCAGGGAACGTACATAATGTTTATTTGAAAAGCCCCTGTTTAAGGTTGATACCTCTCCAGTTACAGAATATGACAGGAAAAATGTCAAGGCTAGAAGGAAAAAATACTCACAGAACTGTCGATGCCAAGAGTAAGGAGCATGATGAAGAATACAACAGCCCAAAATGTAGATCCTGAAAGAGTTGAAATTGCCTCTGGATACAGGATGAAAACTAAACCAGCTCCTGAAATAGAAAAGAAAAAGAAAAAAAAAGTATTACTAAATGATGCTTCTTAGCTTCACAAAAGTGTTCATTTTAGTAAGATAAATTATAACTAAGTTGACTTTGACATCAGTCCACATCACACTCTGAGTAGCTGTTAAAACAAAATTTGCATTATACCGAAAATATATCCAAAATACTTTAATAATGTACTCATGACAGTTTTGTATTTAAAAAAAAAAATCTATCCCATTCTTTCTAGTATTCTTTTATGAGATTCACAACCTTACTAGCTATTTTTCAACTATGTAGTAGAGAAGGAACCCTGTGGATGTGGACTCCACTGTCTGGCAGGAGAACTCGCGGATGTGATGAGAGATACAGGAACTGAAATCATGGGTGACCCTACAGCTAAGCCTACCAGAACCATCCAAAACAGTAATGTATGGCACTGATCAGAAATACTTTTGCAAGATACTGTGCAGTGGTAAATGCCTGTTTGTTGCACAGGCTGAACTTGTGAGGGGCAAGATGTTGGGGAACCTCAATTCAGCAGAGGTAGAGATGAATCAATACCATTTAGAGCTCACATTTCAGCAAGGCACGTACACACAGAGTTTTAGTTCCAAGTAGTTTAATTCAGGTCACTTCCATGAGATTTTCACACGCTTGTTTGAAACAGATATAAACACATTTGCAAAGAAATGTGGACAAAAAGTGGTAAAACTAGTAAAAAATTAACTTCCTACCTTCAGTGGCCACATCCTCAATTTTAACTTTGTGCTCATGAGCCATGTAACCCAATATGGAGAAAATTGCAAATCCTGAGATGAAGCTTGTGACACAGTTAATGGTACTAGTCAGCAAAGCATCCCTAATGATGGAGAGAAGAACAGCCCAGTGAAAAAAAACACTTTAAGAACTAGATGGGAATTGTCTTATAGTGATAGGAAGATTCTTGTGAAAATGCTAATTGTGCAATTATCCTGAGATTCAAAAGCTCATGTCAGCATACTATGCTAGGAAATGACCTACTTCTGTTTACTATTTTGATTTAAAACTGAGTTCTGTTCCAAAAAATCAACAAAGCTATATTAAATATTAAGATATTAATGAGTAATGTCATCATCCTAGCTGGTAGCCGTAGCATAGCAAGAGAGTGGCCTGAAGTGAAAGAGCCTTCCTATTCATCAATTCATGTGAGCAGATATTTAGGAGGATTTTCAGTGCATTTTTAGCAAACTGTGCTGCCATTCAGATGGCACTGGGTAACCATCCTTAATCTGTAATGAAGTCCTTTCATCTATGAAGTTGGCTAAGCTTTTCTGAAAAAAATACAACTCATGTTTTTCAGATTGATTAAAAACCACAACTTTGTACAATCATTACTATATGATGCACACTGTATAATATTTAACCTTTAAACTAAATTCACTATTTTAACAATCTGCCATGGTATTGTGACAGACGTACGAGTTTTCCTGGGTATTAATAACCCCTATTACCAAACCTAGCTTGAAGATAAGTAGACCATACATCTTCAGATGTCTACCTAATCTGCAGTGTTTTGTATGTAATCTTTTGCTGCATATGACCTTTAGAACAGAGGACATGGCTCTGTGAACATCAGTAATGCCAAACTAGTGCTTTAATAAGCAGAAAGTAAATATAATTTCCTTTCATCGGTTACACTACCCAAAAACATAGGTGCCATACACCAAACTTTATCCTCTTCCTTATATTACTTTATTTTGATAACATTGAAGAATTTATGTCCTGCAATTCTTAAAGTGTTTTTCTTGGGGAAGGCTGCAGGATCAAGAGAGACCAGATTGGACCCATAAACTCAAATTCTTTTCAGTCATTAAAGAAGAAAATTGCTAGGTATTTGTCATTGATAAAATGGCAACAGTCTTACTTGTTTCCCACAATTCAAAAACATTCTTAAGCAAGTGAATAATGCTTCTTTTCACTTAGTCAATAATTGGATTATGTGATGCTTATCTCCTTATAAACTGAGCTGAGCTAGCTCTCAGTATTTTGCATGTAAAATTAGATCATAATTTAAGTACAGATTCTCATATCTTCTGGCCCTGATTTTCAGTATTGTTACCCTACCTTACATTACTGACACTATTCCTCTCAAGGAAGGTGTGTTGAAGCATAGATGGGACAGTATAGTGCTGAGTCATGGCCTTCATTTGGAAACAGTACTATTTTCAGTTTGTTCTGTTTCAAGAAAGCCTTTTGAACAAAATATGTCAGCACATTATGGAGTTATTGGACCAAAATAAGGATATTTGTAAGTGTTGTAAATGCTACTGAATTGAAGCTTGCTTTTATGGTTGGAACTAAAACACAGTATTTAATGAAAGTACAGATTACTCTTACAGGGAAGGTAAGGCTTATGAAGCAACATTAAACAAATATAGTAAGCTGGGAACTAAATAATATGATTTTGCATATAGTCTGTGGTGTTTTCTTAGTTTCAGGTGGATTTTTTCCATTTCAGGACAAAATTAGAATACAGAAGAAAAACAATTATATAGGGAGCTGCTTTGAGATTAATGCAAAACTGTTTGCAGAAGATGATAAATGTTATTTTTGAAGACTGCTATGGCTAACGTTCTAACTGAAAGGTTCTCAAACCTGGCAGTATTACCTACTGCAAATAATGAGCTGGGTTAGGTACAAAGCTCTCTGAAGTCAGTGGAAGTATTCCATGATTTTGGCTTCCAATCTGTTTAAGGCAGTTCAAATCTAGGTATTTTCTTGTACCTTTTCACTTTAATGGGGTTTTTTTGCCATCCTTCAGTTCACAATGTATTTATAATACATGTACTTTCTGAATTTCTATTTCATGGGAAATTTTAAAGCGATGGATGTTTTCATTCCAAAATGGAATGTTAACAAAACTTCCTAATGTTGGACGTTCTCAGAAGGTGCAGACCAGTTCTGGTCGAATTTCCATGGTGGTGATTCAGCAAAACACTTACAAACTGACTTGATTTGAAGTGCATTCCTAAATTGGAGCTCAACATAAAGTATCAGCAATATAATCCCAAAGCACAAAAATGCTTCTGGAAACTGGAATCCTTCTGCTTTTAGTTCCTGGACCAATAAGATTTCATCCTGTGTTCACTGTTGCTCTTAATGGTACTTTTGAAAGGCAAACACAGGCACAGTTTACACAGCTGTCTAAAGTCCAAACCTAATCCCATTCTTTTTTGCTGTACAGCAGATATTTTGGCAGGTTCCTGTTGCTAAAATTTCAGTAAGGAAGACAGTGTTTCAAGATTTGGGTTGGTTGCTATGTCCACACAAGACTGACCATCATTAATAAATGACTGAAGATAAAAAGATAGCTTAGTACTTCCAGCTGCAGTTAGAGTAAAATAGTATCATTCTGAAGCAGTAATGAAAGAGTAGGCTGTCTTACCTGTAACAGTTGTTGTCAAACTTATTGTAACTGGCAAATGCAATTAAAACACCAAACCCAGCTCCTAAGGAGTAAAATATCTGAGTAGCTGCATCAATCCATACCTGCATAATACCAACATTGTCAGTGTCAGTTCACTCCAAAAGATACATCAGGGAAATGCAAGAGTGTACAAGACAAATGGCTTTTGAAAAATGATCAGCATTCATGCTTATGGGAGTGTAAGTGCTTCTCAGCCCCCATGAGATGTCACATGGAGCACAGTCATGGTCTGGAACAGCTTAACCTGAAATGGAAAGGGCCAAAGCAGTGGGCAAGTTCTCAGTGCATGCACGCTGCTGCCACGGTGGGGTGTACCACTTGCATCTGTATTTCTCAGCTTTTGCTGAGTACTGAAATGATTACATGATTTTTCTCCTGGGTGACAGAAATACACTTCCAATAGTTCTTGTTCCAAGTTAGTTTGGAATGTACAACCAGAAAAGTAAAAATAGTTAATGGGTCAAGAGTTACAGGACATTTTCTTTCCCATGAGAGCTTTCTTCATGGGACTGTTAGTACACTTGATATGATGCTTTCTTGTTTCAGAAGCTGAAGCACGACTGACATGCTGTGAACAGAACCATGCAGGTTATCTGTCACCTTTCCCACTTTGTTGGGATGGAGTTGTTCCTGTGATAGTCATTAAATTTCAGTTTAGATGCAGCTTGACCATTTTAAGAATTGTCCACTAGGGAAAACATGTTTTTAATGCTATAAAATTTTCTAAAGTGACCCTCCAGCCCAACGTCCACTCAAAGTGTGCAGACAGCAGTCAGGAACAATGCCACAGTGCTGGTCTCCTGAATCAGAAGCCTGAAAATAGTCTACCCTGGTTAATGAGGGTTTCACTTATTTGGTTGTTACACAAGTATCTTCAACGAGGGTAATGAAATCAATGGAGTGAATAATACACAGCATTTCTCAAAATGAGATCTTCAGTGTTTGATTAAATCTGCCAGGTGCTCAAGACTGATGAAGATGACATCCCATGAAAAGCATGGGATGTCATCTCCATCCATCTCTCCAAAATCAGATCCAATGTATCTGTTCAGCTGTGGCTCTTTAACAGATCTAAGGAGCTTATGAGCTCCATCTGCATTGGGATTTTAATGCTAAGCTTTCACATTTGGCCCAGTGGAAAGAGAGAGAGTGCCTTACCCCATCCTAACATGATACATGAAAGCACTTATGCTAGTGATCTATTTTTTTCTCAACATAGATGATAGATGCTTTCAGCTACTGCCTGATGAAGACTGTGAACCATTTATTGAACTCTGGATTTGTAGAGAAACTTAATTTTAGGAACTGTTGAAAGTTAATTACTTGAAAGCTAATAGGAAGAACAATCTATGATGTGTTTATTGCAAACCAGTGGATAGGTGGATATGATTTTTCTCAAATTGCAGTTCATATAGGGCTTTTAGGTATCATGGATTTCTCTTACTAAATAGCAAAACCCTCCTGTAAAATGAATTCCTTCCTCATTCCTTTTATATACCCAGTTACATCTTAATGTTCTATCTTCACACAAAGGTTGAGATCAAATAGGGTTGTACTCTCTGAAGACCGTTTATGTGGATAAGAGTGCAGAAGGAGGGATGCAAAGCCTCCTCTAGTTTTTCTTGTTTTTTAAAACTTCCCATAACTTTTGTTAGTGAAGTTCCTGAAATTTTTTAAAAATAAATTTTGCTTAAACTATAACTAGATCTGCATGCTGTCACCATAAGGCACTTGTTTTTAGTGGTTCTCTAGCTCTTTTGTGTCTTGCCAGTGGAGTTGTACTCATCATACCTCCCCTTTCTTGCTATTCAAGCACCATTAAGCATCTGCTTAAGTCCTATTGATTCAAATAAGAGGTTAGCACCTGCTGCATACCAAAGGAGTTATGCATATGCTTAAGTATCTGTTGAGAAAGAGTCTTGGCTCATAGTAGCTGATTAGGAAACAAATTTAGAAGATCAAGGTGAAGGGAAAAAAGAGCAGAAACCAGCAATTCCTTTAGAACTAATATTAAATGCAAAACATTCCCTTTGTTATAACAAAGCAGGATGTGAAACAGACAGTGGGGCTGGTTCTTCTGCAGTTTACGCTCATGTTCTCTGTTCACTTCAGCTGAATGGCTTCTGATTGATGCATAGTCTAATATATTTTATGGTAGGATATTGTTTTTATATACATTAAAAATGAAAAAATAGAAACATTTTACAGGAGGCAGTCATCAATCTTTCCAGCTTTATTCATTTGTTTATGCCAAGTTTTGTGCATATTCTTTCTTGTGTATGTGGATTTAAAGAATTACTGCGCTGTGTGGAGGGAGAACATTGTGTGCACCCCTAGATGTTATAGAATCTTTAGGAAACTCATTAAGGTGTATGAAAGAGCGAGTGTCTTCTCATGTCTGATTTAACTCTGTATTTAATGCCGATTCATTTAGAAGAACAGAAGTGTAGCTGCTGTTTTACACAGATGTTTAATGTATCCATTTGTGCAGTGGAGATGAGTATTATGGCTTTGTAGCTTCTGGACTTTCAGCCAGGAACATAGCTAGGCGTTGGTCTAGTTAAGAGGTTCACAGGTGAGTATCTTTCTCTCCTTTTTATAGAGATACCCTTTGTGGATTCAGTATCCCTGAAAATTGAGGTGGCTCAGGGCTTGCTCAGTGCTGTGCAGTATGTGGCCCTATAAAATGAGGCAGACCTTGACACTGATCAGGATGCTCTAAGGTCTTTTAGAAGAGCATTGGCAGAGCCCTCTGTAGGTCATTACTGTTGTGACTTACGCTGTTTCTTTGTTAGATTCTTCATTTGAGAGAAAAAAAATCGTAAATCAGAAAGATTCAGGGACACATTGACATAGAACTGAAGCAGGAGTCTATTCTTCGGAGCCTGAGGACAAAGATTAAACACACAAGCCTACTGCAGCAGCAGGTATCCCAGTCTCCGAGCAGGAGAAAGGCTGATGTGACAAAGCAGTTCGTCAAACTTCTCCTTATAAATGATCTTTAGCCTTTTATTATTCTAGAACAACTTTTTTGTTGTTGTTGTCTGAAAAATTTAGTCTTTGAAACAAATATCTTTAGTATCATCCAAATAGCAGCTGCAGAAATATTAAGCCAAGAAAGAGCAGTGCACAGAATATCCTTCCAAAAGCAGAAGGCAGCTATGATTATGGAGGCCTAGATTCTGAACTGATGCAAGCTGGTACAGCTCCATAGACATCTAGTTGAACTTGTGATGTTTTTTTCCAAACAGCACTTAAAATCTATAAGAAAAATTTAAGCACCTCCTTTGTTCATCCTTGCATCTTTGTATTTATGTATGTGCATAAACGTGAACTACTGAGGTGGCTACTGCCTTGGTGACAAAGGTGGATGAAAGTCCCATATTTGAAGTTTGGTTTGACTATTCCAAAATGGAGTGAGATGGGGTCTTGGTTCTGGTGATAACTTCTGTTGTTGAAGAAATGCCAGTTTCCAAATTTAGTATTACAAAACCAAGAAAGGATTGTTTTGCTAAGAGTATATAAAATAGGTCTGTATTCTAACATGCGAGGTCTTTATCTACCATTGTAATTATTCACAAAAAATCAGGATAGGATGCATAGGAAATGTACAGTACAACTATGTATAGGCTACAGACATCTCTGAAAGCTGCAAATTTTTGAGACAGTTCATTTCCTTCTAGTAGAACTGTGTCCTCGCTTTTCAGTTTTGCAACCACTTGAATGGCCTCGTGACCCATCCACAGAGATACCAGTGTCTTATAAATGATTTATGATATTTTTATAATAGCACAGTGGTAAGATCTATCTGTAGTCACTAGATCATTGTTCTTCGTAGGTCTGAAATGCTGGTGATTTCATGAGTTAGTGACTATACTCATAGATCTTGCTTTACAATGGATGAAATAATTCTTAGTTCCAAGGTACTGCACAAATTGAGTTGGTTTGGATGTATTTAATGAGAATGTCTTGCAATGTTGTTAAATGATACAGGGAAATGTACATTACTTTCAGTAGTAAGATAAGAACATCATACTATGGAAAATCTCATTTGTATGAAGGACCGTGATTAGGTAAGTGAGTCCTGACTTAGTATGTTTAGCAAGGTTTTCATAGGCCAGGATTTTTGTTTACCAGCTTAATGTTTAACCTAGTGATTCAAAAAGCAAAATTTTCTTCTTGAGGGAATTCTTAGCCTTTTGAGAACTAAATTTTTGCATGACTCCATTTTCATGTATAAAGGATACTGCAGTTTACAGGGTGCACAGTCAAAGCATGGACTTTAAGGGACTGCCACCTCTGAATCTGCCCTCGTACAGGTTCTTTTGTGATCAAAACAGTTTGGGTTCAGGCTGAGATAGTCCTGTTATGGAGGGTGTTGGAAAGTTAGACTATCAGGGACAGTGGACTAGTGCTTATGCAAAAGCAGAAGTGTGGCTATGTAATTACAGAAATTAGCTCTAATATTTTCAGTTTTCATAACAGGGGCAACAGGTTTAATAATAACAAAGAAATGAGAGCAGAAGAGTACACTTACTGTGGCTTCTTTTAATCTTCTGAAATCTATGTGCAGGTATGCATTTATTCCATTGTATGCACCAGGCAGGGTTATTCCATGTATTAACAAGACAAATAATACAACATAAGGCAAAGTGGCTGTTATCCAAACAACCTGCAGACAACAGAGATCCCAAAGGTTAATGAGCTGCTACAGAAGATTGAAGAATGTGTGAAAAATACAGCTGGCGCTTTCTTGGTTTTGTCCATTCAGTTCGATGGAGAAGCTCTTTATAGGACGTCTTGGGGGAAAATGCTGTTATGTATAATGAATCTTTACGTATGTATGTTTACAGATACCAGTAGGAGACAGTTTTGACAAACAGAAGACTTGGAGTGCTTATACGTCACCAGTGTGTGTTAGACTGCTGATCAGCTGTTCAGCTATATATTAGTTTACTGAACAAGTGCAGTCATTGCCTGATGTTAGGTGATACTTTAATGAAAATGTACAAAAAGCTCTCAGATGTATCCAACCCTAGAATTTCTGTTGAGGTGTTTTCTGAGGGGTGTCAAAGAGTAGTTTCAAATTACTTTCATCAGATATTTCTCTTGTCATGGTGTCTTATATAATAAAACTAAAGCATCTTAAACCATCAAAACATTAGTACGTTTGGCTAAGAATAGGAGGCACATTTAAGACAATTTAAAGTCTTTCAAAATATTTTCTGGATGAGACCACTAATGTTGAATTGAAAATAATATGCTAATAAAATTTCCAGTTGGAACATCACACAAGCAAAACTTGTAAATAAAATAAAGGCTGAATCTGGATTGTGTATTTCCACTGCATATATATGAAGGCCTCTCACATGACTGGGTGCCTCAGAAGCAGTGATTTAGTCTCTTGCTTTCTAAACTTAGGAGACTTCTTAACGGAGACAAAGAATGTAGTTGAGATAGAAGGACAATATTAGCTCTACCTTTCCTGAAGTCTTCACGCCTTTCCACAGACTAAAGAAAAGAATGATTACCACCACCAAGAGGCAGAGAGAAAGTTGCCAGCGAGGCAAGCCAAGGTCATGGATTCCACGGCTTTCATGCAGGTGCAGAACTCCTCGCCTACATACCAGATACATAGAAACAAAGTGAAGTCACTGGGGGGAAAAAGGTTTTTACATATCTCATCCTGTGGGCAGCAGGAATGGATGCTGCACTAAAGTAATAGCTGCCCTACTGACATTGCTAGCAGTTAGTGAAACCCGTTTTGTGAAGCCATGTATTGTGCTTCTTCGCACAATGCCTCTATGTTCTCACTGGCCCATCAGTGTCTGTTTAGCACCATAGTGCCATAATGATAGCACTCTCTTCTCTTCTTCACTGGAAGTGTTTGGGGATTTTGAGCAGACTGATTTACTTTTGAAGTTAGCCTTGCTTTGGTTAAGGAGTTGTATTAGATGACCTTCAGAGATCTCTTTCAGCCTAAATTATTTTGTGATTCTAGATAACCAAACAGCTGGCTTCCTGCAACTTGGGCAGTTCCGAAGTTACTTTCAATTTCTTTTTGTATAGGCTATTGTGAGGCTGGAAAAAAGTGTTTGGATAGGAAAAGCAACAGTTGGTAAATTTAAATTGGATATAGTGCTCTGTGTTGTTCACCGAGATAGTGGAGTGATAGAGGAAATTCTGTTGCTTACCAGGGCAGGCTAATTCTTTTGAGATCTACACAGTGAAATGGGTTGAAATGTAGAAAAGAGTGTTTGCCCCCATGACTGGTGATATCTACAATTAAAGTTGTCAAAACACATTGTATGCAACAGGCACAGGGATATGGGAGAGATTTTATAGTGGATCTCCCTTGCTTTAACTCAGTTCTATGCTATTGAAGTGTCTCGTGATGCTTTTTCAAATCTAAAAAAATGCAGAAATATTTTGCTTTACTGAAAGCTGTATTTGCAAAGAGAAATGGCATTGCAGCTGGAGCCCTGCATTAGAGGAGAATTGCAGAGCTAACTCCTGGTTCTGGTATGGATCTACAGGATGCTGGCTCAGGGATTCAATTTCTTAGTGTTTCAGTGCCCATCCAGATAAACTGGCCACGGCCTTCCCTGTCTCCTGCCCTTTCTCTATCACCTTTTATTTGCTGTGCACTTTTTAGTAAAATAGGTAACATAGAAAGTTGATCTCTGTTGTCTTTTCTTAGCACCATGATAGCACAAACAAATCAAATCAAAGAAGCCGTTTTCACTGGAGGACCTTGACATGTTTTATGAAGATAACGACATTTTAGAGAAACTGCACTACTGAGTGGTTTGGCTTGCATGGCTGCAGACATGTAGAGACTAAATCCTGAGGAGTACAATTCCAGCCTTATTGACTGCTGCATACAATCTCTTACTAGATAGATGGTGCTTCAGAATTAACTTAAGCACTGGTCTTACCAAGTCAGAGATGAGTGAGATAGTTGAATAAGTTCCAAGATAGGGGCAAACCTGTGTCAACTTAAATGGGGAAAACTGAAGGGGAAAAAAAGTCTCTGTACTACTTAAACTGTAGAAACATGCTGGGAAAATTAAGGCCCATTAGAATGATCCATCTAGTAATATGAAAGAGTTGCATACAATTCCCTTTTGATTACTAAAGCATCAAGATATGGTCAACTAAGAATTGTAACGGTTCTGCTTCTGTAGTTTCTCATGTTTAATAAGAAATGCTGTATTTTTGGACTGTTTCTATGATTTATCCCAGGTTCGATAAAAGATACTTGTAGAAAGCATCCTCCTAAATTAAGCAGCTGATCTGCTCCTGTTGCATTTTAAGGCAAATAACAAGTGGGGCATTAAAAGACCATGTGTTTGTGGCATATATTTGAGAATGGTCCTATTTAGAAAGTATGAGGTGAGTTTAACTCTTACTAAATATAGCTATATAACAATATAGCTGTTACCTTTGGAAACAGTAAAACAGAGAGGCAGACTTCTTTATCGCATCTAAAAACCTGTCATCTTTAATTAAACATAAATAAATAGGTAGGTCTCATTCAACTTTTGCTTACAGTGTGAGTGAAAGCTACTTGTATTTCTGCTAATAAAGTATAATTTGCCAAAGGATCCACAGATGTAAGTGAATCCTGGGCAGGGATGCCTGATTCCTTTCTAAACTTACCAGGTTGGGCAGTGATAAGTGTAGCTTCACAGGCTTCTGATCAGAACATTTGTCCAGGATCTTGGGAGGGTTTTGGCAATCTGTGCTATCACAGTTACACTGCTATCGCTATCAGAGCTGGATGTTCTAAAGAAAGTCCTTTGGATTATGATGTGTAGATGTCTACTCAGAAAAACTGAATCTGAACTTGGATTCTTTGTGCCCATTTAACTTCTTGCCCAAATATTTTTCTGGATTTGTAAAGAAGCCTGCTTCCTTGTGTGTTTGCTTTCCAAGAAGCAGCTAGCAATGTGTCTTACTGTTTGGAACACTTGCCAGAACTGCCATTTCAAATGTGGGATTCCCAGGATTTTCAGGAGAATCTCTGTTCCAAGAGTTCTGTTCCCTTAATCAGGGTAAGGGATCATAAAATAGGAAGAGAAAAATACTTTTGTAACCAGTCAAAACAGCTGTATAACTGGGCAGCTAAGCAAGGAAATCTTCATAGACAGCTGCTGTTTCTGAGCTGTAATTCTGGCGGGTTTTGCTTCCTTTTCCTTTTTTGTTTTCCTTTGTGACCTCTGAAGATAAGTCATAGAAGCTTTCCAAAAGATGACCTTTTTGAGGGTTGCTGCGAAGTAGTTTGTGAATGTTTACCTATTAGAAGTTACATTTCTGTTCCAGCGGCACCATAAAGTATAAAAGATCTAGTGCTAGACTGCAATTTAGGTTAAGATGTGCTGACATCTGAAGAGATGGAGGAGAGAAGCAGTAGCCAAAGTATTAGATAGACTAAATCTTCTTGGTTTGAAGGATATAGCTCTGTAATGTTCTTTGAAAAACAGTCATTTTCTGGAGAAGGGCAAATTTGAAAAGAACTTTGCATTCATCATGTTCATCCAAGTTAGCATACATCAGTGATGCTATAGAAAATCTAGTTAGCTCAATTATGCCACAGTTATTCTTGTTTCACTCAAGGAGTACTTATTTCAGGAGCAGTTGAGGCTGTTTTTAGCCTGTCTCTGTTAAGGTAGGTTGAGTGGTAAATCCCTGACTGGCTCCTTTAGATTATACTCAGTCACTTCCCTTATACTGGCCACAAAGAGGAAAATGTGAAGTAAGAGATACTGCACAATTCCCCATTCAGGAAGCTCTGAGGTCAAAACACCTGAATTTTCAGCCTTTTGGTATTACAGCAGAATAATGCAACGTGGCCAACATCCATTCCTGAACTGAGGTTGCCTTCAGTAGCTGCAGGATTGTCCCATTTCCCAATGCTATAAAGGCATGTACAAGTCAGACAAAATGGCATAAACTGATCTCTCTTAAATCCCTAAGCCAGGGAACCACAGGAGATACAGCACCAACTGGTATCAGCCTCTGTTGTCTGTCAACTTCTTTAAATTAGGGCCAAAGCTACTGAGAAAGTCTTAAGTAAAAGCTTCTGAAAGTGATTTTTGTTTCATAACTATAGAGATATTTGTCCAATTCTGCTAACAAAATAAACTCTCATAATTCAAAACTCTCAGTCAAAGAGAAAAGAAAAATCAGAGGCAGTAAGACAACTAGAATTAGTATTTTGCCTGCAGATTGTTGTTATTGAGAAAAGAATGAAAGCAGATGAGAAAAAAGTGCAAAAAGGAGAAGAAAATGTTATGGGAAAAAGACTGAGAATAAACATTAACAGATGGAGCTGACAGAAAGTAGAACAGGGACCTATTATATTATGCTGAGCAAAATATAAGAGGAGCTAGTAAGTTGCTTAAACTTTCTGATATTCTAGTCAGAGCTCTAGCAGTATTTAGTTAGTATAGCACCAAGAATCAAAGAACATGCGTTAGAGATAAGTAACTTTTTTTTAATCAGAGATTTGTGCAGAGGAGCCTGATTTATCCTAAAGACTGCTTTCCATGTAAGGGAGTGGAAATTACATTTGCAATGACTTTGAGACTGTACATCACTGTAAATCCAGGTCCCAAGAGTCTTTCTGCCTATCTGCAAGAGCAGCAGGAATGTGAAGGGATTTCAGATTGAATCTGCATTCAGAGATTCTGGTTTCTCTCTTTGGGAGATTTCTTTTGGTCCTCTCCTTCCCTGGGCTCTCTGCTGAGAAGATTCCCCTAGTCACCCAGTAATTCTGGCACCAGTTCTTGCCTTACTTCCACACTGCATTCAGCTAAAGGGAGATAGTTCACCTCTGTTCAAATCAGCAAACAGCGATTTGTTTGCTGGTACCACTGTCTTCTGTTTTGTCTTTGTGCAGCACTTGGGTCCTCTTTAATTTGGTGTCGGATCGCAAAGAGCCAACAGGAAGCCCAGCTGTTCGGTATTCAGACATAAACCCTACTAAAGACAAATTATTGAGGAGGCAGGGGAGCAGCTACTCAGTGGGACTCAGTAAATGAAGGATCCAGTCATTGTTCTAATAATAGGTAATGTTGGAACCAGTAAATTCTTCTCTGTGTCTTAGTGTTCCCATCTATAAAATAAGGATTATTATAAATCTTTGCTTTGTCTTCACTCTGAGAAATTCAGAACATACTCTTTATGGAAGTGGTGAGTATTGGAGTATAAACAGGGAACCAAACCAAATGAAAGAGAAATGCCAAGGGTTGTGACCTGAAAATTACTCTGTATCTTGTTCACTCCAAAACATTTAATTCATAGCCAGAAAACAGGAGGTAAGAGTTTTAGGTGTAGAATTCTTCTAGACTCTTTTATCAGACTGCTTCTTTCTAAGGACTTTCTAAGGAGCCTTTTGTATTATTCATCCCTAGGGAGATTTACACATATTGTAGAGATTTACACAATTGTGTTTTGGAAATTTAGAAGGTTTTGAACAAGCAGATCAAGGTAAAGGTCTTGGAGTAGGCTTTGTTTTTTCCATACCAAATCAATTACAATTTTAGGTTTCAATCCAAAGATGATTACACAGCTCTATAGGCTCAGTCTTTCTTTTTATTAAAGGCAAAAGTTATTTGCCTAAATCTGATGGATCAATAGAAGGGTGTTATTCATCTAAACAATTTTTAGATGTGTTGTATCAGATTTGTTCAGATTGCAAAAATGTCATCAGCTTGTCAGCAAATTAGTACTAGTAGTACTAGTATTATTTAATATATTTTTATGTGTTATATATAAAATATATAAATACTATATTTAATTAGTATTAAATATTTCTAAAAACGTAAGTACTTCTAAGAACTTCCAAGTACTTCTAAAAGTTAGTAGTCACTTTTACGGAAACAAACCCAAATGGCTTGCATAGAGTAAGTATCAGCAAAGTGGCTAAGATATAAATAGATACAGTCCTGGTCTCCTGAGCTCTGTTCCCTATTCTTGGTAGTTAGACAAGTTTTTTATGATTTAAAACTTATTGCAAATTGTAGACTGAAGATGCTAAAAGGACTGTCAGTGTATACAGAGTGCAATCTATAGAAACTAAATTACATACTCAATTTAGAAGCAATTTGAAGCATGATAATTGTACTCAATTAGAAGGCTCTCCTACATGCATCTCTTGTGTTACATATTTGGGCAACCATAGTTCAGTTGTCATTGCTGCCAATCTCCTTCAGAGTATAAAATACAGTTGGTTCTTTTATCCATTGAAGGTTAGGTTATCTGCTTTAAGCAGCTGTGGATGGAGTTCTCACACAGAGTTTGCCAGGCTCCAGGTGTTTTTACTTCAGGTGCAGCACTGCTTAAATTGAGCTGCACTGTTTCCACAGCAGTTACACAAACTACAAGGTGTATATCCACAGCTGTGTGGGGCAGAGCTTGTGGTACAAACCCTGCAGACCCATGCAGATTGAACACCTGTGTCTCCTCACTGTAATTCTGGGCTAGGGGTGCAGTGCAGAGATAGTGGAGTGGCTCCATGTGAAGTCAGCTAAGTGCAACACGATTAGCCTGGCTCAGACCTGGCTCTGCCATACATATACAGCTGCTTGTCTGAGCTGCTTGGGTGCCCCTGGATGCTTTGTAAAGAGCTCTGGGTATGGCATCACTGCAATGCAGAAGGACAGCCTGGCTCCAGAAGAGTGCTCTCCTACGGCCAAGAACATAGGAGAGTGGTGCCAAGCCATCTGATGTGCAGTGCTACTTGTGCACTACATACCTCTCCCCCACCCTGGAGCACTGGGCATGCCTCAGAGGCATGCAAGGGGCTCTGCAGCAGCCAGCTTGGGTTCAGCTGGACATAGTCACTCCAGCTCTGTTGGATACTGCATTGTCTTTTGCCAAGACCTTTGTTGTCTGGGTTTTTCTGTTTCTCAAGATATTTCAGCTCCCTCTTGTGTTGGAGAATGGAGCTATGTAATGGACTTAAAGCTACATTTTGGGAATCACTTACAGAAAGATAATTTACCAGTGGCACCCTGGTTGGCATATTTATTATTTGTACTGAATGAAATGGTATTTCTTTTTGAATCACGATAATCCTGAAATTATATGTGGCCACTAGGACTAAACTCTTCATTACTGAGAATGTTTATCTCAACTCACTTAAGTCTTTAGCCAGCTTAATTCTCCCATTAATTTATAATTCTGACCTCCCTTGCTATTTGTGCCACACTTCAGCACATTCAAGTCTGCAAAGCACTCTGAAAAAAGAGATTTTCAAAATCTGCTTTTAAACCCATTATATTGAGATTTGCAGATAGAATGGAAACTCTTGAATTTCACCCCTCCATAGATCTAATGAATACTGAACTCCTGAAAAAAGTTTATTGGTTGAGGATACATGGCAAAGCAGTTAGAGCACATGTGCTCCCAACTGCCCCAGCCCTTGGTCAGCAAGTTAAATGGTGCTTCAGTCAGCATTCTCAATGGGCCATGCACTGCCCTAGAGAGGAGGGTCATGAAAGAAGAGCCCCAGCCTCTCTGGAGAAGCTGTTGAGCTTTCATGGAGCTTTACTGATGTCAGGAGAGCTGCATGGAAAGATACAAAGTTGCCAGAAGGAAGTCAACCACAACAATAGGCCCATGCACCACAAACTGAGGACCGCTGACACATTTAAACAAATGAATGCTCACCTTATGGTTTGACATTTGTTGTAATGCTGGGTCCTTTACAAAGTGAGGTTAAGTTTGTAAACTTTTTATGGATTAATGCTTAGATATGATAGTTTTGGATGAGCAAACACTTCCCATATAGGAAGCAACACATAAAATACTAGTGGTGATACTATGTCAGTACTGTGTCATAGAGAACGCTTGATGAGAAACAGGTGAATACAAATAAATGGGTGTTTAGTTGTGTGCGACATCTTTATTGGCTTTGCCTTGAGCAACACATGCAGGTGGAGATGTTCCACAGAGCAAGGCTTCTGCTTGCCAGGATTTCAAATGCAGGGTAGTATAGGGGAGGTGCTGCAGCACTGACCTCAGCTGCTGAAATTATTGCTGAGAGCCTGGTACCCCTACCAAACTACATAGGATTCTGTATGTAAAGATAAGCAGTTAGAATTCCTCCTACAAGTTAGCACAAAGAAAGCCAATTGCGTGCGGCATAATGTGCAGCTCCTGACATTTGCAATATCTCATAAACCCCCCCTGCAAATTTAAGTTGGCAAAGTGGTCATTCTTCCAGTCTTCTGGACTTGCTACACAAGGGTGTGTTGTGGTTTAGGAATCATTTCCACAAAGCTGTCCAAAGCCTAAGAACATGTGTACACACTTATATGGATTGACTTCCACTGTACTTACATTTAATTTCTTTTCTCTTTGTGTAAGTAAATGGTCAACAAATGTGAAGTAAATTTCAAAGCTGTGCATATAAATATTTGTGGAATAGCTGTTTTTACTTCATGCACGTAAATACTTGTACGAGAAATTTCTGTGCACTGAGTCAAAAAGAGAAAGATTGAGTTACTTAGTTGAGTCCAAAAAAGTCAACACAGTCAAAAAGTAAATATACAATGTGTTAGTCTCAGACTATGGATGTGGAAACAATGCACCCAAACACTTCCTAAATATGCCTGTGCAATTAATATAGAATTGATTTCTAAAGCAGCTTGCTTATTGCTATTTCAGCAATGTGGCCATAAATTTCCCACATAAAGTATTTAATAATGTATCTGATTCTAAGCCCACTGAAATCAGAGGAGTTCTGTTAACATTCAGGTGATTTTCTAGGGGTGAAGGTACAGAACCTGGCTAGAATTATTGTTAGTCTGTGATTGTGTGATCTCTATGAAGGTAAACAGATGACTGCTACTCACCTTCAAACCTGTCAGAAACATCTGACAACTTTCCTTTCAATTAAGGTGCAAAAGATGAGTAAGTCTAGATGTTTAGAGCATTTCTTAATTTCTCATTGCTTACAAACTCTCAAATTAGTTTATAAGGTATGGATGTTGCGGGAAAAAACCTCTTAAAGAAACTTCTGATGTATTCAGTGGAGATTTGTTGTGCAGGAAAAGTGGTACATCATTGAGAACTGCTGATCATGTTTAGCATGAGCTTAGAGTCTTTTCTTACCAGGTGTGATTAGCAGAATATAGGGCTATCGACTCTCATTAGTTCTTGTCTGATTCAGTTTGTATCAGCATTTATAAGCAAAATCGGTTATGCTTACTTTTGAAATGGTGTTTTCTCTCTTTTGGGAGAGGTTGCTTCACAATTGTTTTATGGGGATAGGTTCCTGTATCTTCCTTTGGAGCACATAGTGTTGATCACTCCATTTGATGTGCTACTGAACTATGTGGACCCTTTGGTCTGTGGTGGTATTTCCTGTGAAGACTTGTACCCCAAAGCACAAACCTATTGGTCTATAAAAGTTACCTTTGCTGTATAGCAAAGGGTGAGGGTTTTTTCAGGTTGGTTCACACACTCCTCATAAATTTATGTTCATAAACACGATAAACGTAGACTACCGTAACTGAACGTTGTCTTTATTCCTAGGTAGCTTTTTGCAGTTACTCACATCTGGGCAGACTTCTGAATTCTGTGAATTTCCTTTACTGAATCTGGCACAAAAATTTCCCTGTAAAAATGTGTTTTATTTCTTACACAGAAGAAAATGGATTACAGTCCTGAGAAAAAGTACTGCAGAGGAAAACAGCCATAGCTCAATACATTTGTTGACAATTCCACTATTTTGTTTAAAATATTGCCAGGATTTGTTCCTACAACAGATCATGATTTTTTACAGGCACAGTACCTCATGAGAAGAATGGTGCTTTTGTTCCTGCAAACTGGTATTTTTTTATTTGTCAGCATAAATGAAAGCAAGATGGTAACAAACTTTTCCCACATGCAAGAATGGAGAGAACAAATACAAAGTATGCCTGTATTCAGATAAAGTATTTAAATAGGAGTGATATGGAGTAGATAGGGGAACTTTTTTGCAGTGATGCACTTGTGTTCTTTGAAAAATATGTTTATAATGAATTATTTTAACATATGTTGAAAGGATAGAAGGTCCTTTGCATTTTATGTGTTTAATTCGAAACCGCTGAAGAGGGAAGTAATTAAAGTAATGCACATCTCCAAAGAAATGTGGAATTGACATTTTATTCCTAACTGGATTTCTCTTATGACTAACTATTACTAGCAGAAGGGCACCAGCTGTTATCAGATTTTGGAGTGCTTGCTTTGCTAAGTTTGCAGTGTACAAATAGTTTATAATTGATTTTCACCATCTCTAATGAGGTATTTTAGAGTTCCCATTCCATCCTGTATTCCTGTTGTAAGCAACTGTCCCATTGATGTCAGTGGCACCTTGGCCTGAATTAAGCCTGAATGATTGAAACCAGACTTAGTAAAATGAAACACTCTAGAAAGCCTAAGTGTAGAACCACTTCAACCTGAATTATTGCCCAACTCTTAAGGCTTGAAAGCAAAAGTCAAATATGTTTGTCAAAGTTCGCCTGTCACTGCCTTGGCTTGGAAATTGCAATTTGAAGTGATTTCTTCCAAGTCTGAGGCTTAGAGGTTTCTCCCTGCTCTCCCTCCCCACCAAACACTGGACAGCTGAAAGATTTGGCCTAGACTCTTAGCAAGTTTTCCCTTCTCTCACTCAATGTAAGTGGTGAGAATCAGTGTATTTCTGTTGAACTTAGAGGTGCCTTTCTTGAAGTATTAGGTGAATTGCCACATCACAGTACTCCCACGTCTTCCTACAGTTTATTCCTGTGCTGGTGGAGATAGAGACAGTCAGCTCTGGCAGCTGCATGGTTTTAGGAAATAATCTACTCTAAATTCATGGTCAGGCCAGCTTTGTGTGAAGGCATCATGTCCCAAAGAGAATTAGTGTGTGTTTCTCTTAAGGGTAACCACACCAGCTTTCTGCTTGTGGCCTATTTTGGAAGTACCTCTTTTCATTCATTCTCCAGCTGCAAAACAGATGTTTGGTGTTTCTGGTCTCCCTGCTTCCAGTTCAGCCTGCCCACCAGAAGGCAAAAGTTTACATATGTTCTTGATGTAAATATACAACCTAGAGAACCAAGTTCAAGCTGTACCATTTCCCATGTAGTCTTGAGGCTGAAGACTTAAGTGCTTGGGCATTTAGCATGTTTAACAAGTTTTCCATAAACTGCAGTGCATCCCAGAACACAGAGCAGCAAGTTCTTGTTATGCTGGTCACTGTGGTTGAAAACGTGGCCCCAAATACTCCAAATTGGATGGTCTCCTGTATGCCTTGGTAGTACTGAGGAGAATAATGGAACTTATTTTAACGTCCACTGACAAAATCACTCCCTTTCTATGATATTTTTACAGTGGGCACCAGTGCTATTGCTGTTTTCAATCCCTGTTTTAATAATGCTAATTATCATACCTTGTGTTAGTGCAGAGGCTGGGCTTCCATAGATACCCCTATGAATTTTCAGTGGCATAGGTTGATTTCCCTCTGGTATAAAAGTAGCTGCTCTGTTTCCTTGTTTCTCTATATAACTGATCAAAACTCGAAATCTGAAATCTGCTATCTTAAATCTATTGCCCAAAAAGTAATTGTTTCTGTTATTGCTAATATCTGGCAACACCGGATAGCAGTACAAACCTTAAGAAAGTAAACATGATTGTAGAATTGGAAACCAGTGTCTTCCTGATGCTCTTACTTAAAAACTCTTACTCATTCACAGTATTATTGAGGAAGGATCAATTAGCTATCCAGTTGATAATTTAGGATTTCTGCCTGTAAGGAATAGACTGACCTGACACAAACTATTCTGTCAGGAACTGTAGTTCTCCTCTGGCAAATATTTGTTGGTCAAAAGTGACTAATGGCTATCTACCAGGAAGAATCAGGTGTGATTCCCACACAAACACTTGGGTCAAGTTCAGCAGTTGTTCAAGCAGTAGTGCAATATGGTATAAGGACACCCAATATTCTTAAAGGAATATTCAACCTTTACTTGAAGGGGTTTTCAGAAGGAATGTAGCCAGTCAAGACCCTTATTTGAACTATTACTTAACAATATACTGCATCCAAAAATAGTGCATCATTTTGTAAACTCATTATACTGATGCAAATTTAACATTACAACATCACTTCTATTTCCTGACCCTGTTGCATATAATATGAAACTTTACAATCAGAAGATTCAGCTCTCCCTGTTGTAAAAAGACCATGGGAATGACTTAGGTTATTTGATATAAGAGAAAAAACACTGCTTTCTGAATTGGGCTGTCTTTATTAGGTTGGATCTGAATACACTAAAACTTTGCACACGTTTGGGTCCACACCTGATCTTTACAGCTGGTCTTGATGAGCTAATCCAAATACTGGATAAGTGAACATAGTGCCCCTTGTGATTCCCTGTTTTTACAGCTGGGGAAGCAGATGTTATAGATTGTGTTACTTAAGTGGTTATTCTTCTCATTTTTGCAATATAATCTAGTTGCTAATAAGTACATGACCTAGGGACGGACTTACTGCCCCAAAATTCAGGGATTAAAGCATAATGAAATGTCGAATTCCCTTTTTGTTCTTACCTTCTGAAAACTGCACCTTGAATCTATTTCATGGTAAGGAAAGAACCCTAATATTTCAAGTTTCAGTGTACAGACAGAACACAAATTGAGCTGCTCCCCCGATCACTGGAACTAAATCAGAACATCATGAATAGATTCTACCACTACCTCACCCACTACAAATTCAAAATCATACCCCAAGCATGATGTGATAACAGAAAATGCGTAGAACCACTTTAAATCATAAAGGAGCAAAGCAAGAATTTAGGGATTGTATTTTGCTTTACAAAGGATTAAGCACAAGAAAAGTATAAAGAAAACCTTTTTCTTTAAATGCTGTTTGCATGAAAGTTCTGTAATAATGCAGTTCTTCGTTTGAAGATGCTGAATGTAAAATTTCTTATAGTTCACTTCAAAGTCAGGTTCTTTAACTGACTACATGCATATATAGTCTTTTGCTATAAATGATCTCTCTTTACATTTGAGTTATGAACACATCACATACTGTCTTTGTAAGGGCAGTAGATTTCCTAGTTGTCATTATTTGCCATTGTAGTGAGTTCCTTTGAACACAAACCCCCTTACTGTTTTCAAAGCGCTGAGTTTAGTTTACCCAAACCCTTTCCAACAGTTTGTGTATCACTACTGATCTTTCATTGTGCTGTCTTCAGAGGAGAAATAGCAGCCACAAATGTTTCAGAGCTAGAAACACAAACCTCAAGATCCCTACTGTAACCAGGCATGGTGTAACACACACTAGGTTATTTATGGTAACAGTGGTGTCCCTTTGTTTCTACAGGGTAGGACTCAGTGCTCAGCAGGTGTGTGCCCTGTTATCCTTCTATTCCCAACACAGAAATATTAATTGATTATTTAGATTAATTCAACAGCTGATTCAATTAGCCTGATGCCCACCCTTGTTTCTTTATCCTAATCAAATTCCATTTTCCCCAGAGCTCCATAATGCAATTATTTATACACAGATTGATATGTTTGTTTTATAGTTCAGTTGCTAATTTATATACCTTTTTGGTTTTGATTCCAAGTGTTTGATTTGAGTGTGCCTTTGCCTGTTTTGGCCCATATTGCAGAATGCTCTTTTGCTTAGGAATTAGAAAAAGCTCGTCTTTCTTACAACTGTGGTGCTCTCCTCCCTGCTCAGTGCTTCATCTCACTTCATTGAACTATTGAAGCAGCTGAGAAAACAGAGGTCTGCTCTGAGATATTTTTCAAGTGGAGAAACAGGCCAAGTCTGTTTAACAAATGATTATTTTAAAGCCTTAAAGTCAGCTCAGTTTGGCATGCAGTTATCTTTGTCAGAATATTGCTGTGTTTCCTTGCCCTGGCAAAGTTGGTGCAAATAAAAAAATGGAACATCAGGGAAGATTTGTGTCTTGTCCAATTCCATATTGCTCAGTGGCAAGGATTGCATTTGTACTGGAAAAACCGAACTTGCAGAGGCAAGAGTCTTAATCACACAGGAATACAGAAAAACATTGCAACTGCATTTTAACCTTAGTCTTATGCTTATTTTAGAGGCTGGATACTAAGCTATTTACCTTCTGGAGGAAACACTCTTAGACATAGAATTTTGAATAAATAGCAAAGTCAAGTCCACACTTACTCATAAAATTCAGCTGCAGGAGTGAGCTTGTACTTCGAGTATTTGGTACCATTGCCAAGCACTGATGCATTGAAGAGTTTTGGATCTGTACAGTTTGGGCTGTTCCAACTGTTGTCGCAGTTTGTCCAGGGGAGCTCAAATGTGAATGATGAAAACAGATAATACAGAGACCAAGCTATGATAACGTTGTAGTAGAAACCCACGTAAAGAGCTATGAGTATCACTGCATAGCCTACACCTAAAGACAAAGGAAAACTAGATTATACATTGCATTTTACATGCAACAGTATATGCAAACACTGTAGTTAAACTCAGACATACATGGTTGCAGATTCATTTTAGATCTTCAGACCAATAAAAAGAACATTTTGACATTTACATACACACGTGTGGACACAGTGTCACTGACCTTAAACCAAAAAATTACATTAATGATTTTGGAAAATGACTGGCTTTTAGCAAATCCAGTTCCTTGCCAGAAAAAGAAATTAAGCAGTGCAATGTCAAAATTTGCTATTGTACAACTCTGTTGCTGATTTATTTCCAATACAGAAGATTGCAAGCCCATGTTAGGAGTGAAACTCACTTCATCGTCACAATGTCAGAGTCCTTGGCAACTTCTCTTGGAAAAGTAAAGCTCAAGACTTAAGTGAAGTTTCTCTCTGCCTTGCACTCCCACCCTGAGCTACTTTGGAACAGACACTGATCCTTCTCCTGTTTCTTTCCTGTTGTTACTCTCCAGATTGGCTTCTGTCAGCTTGTAACTAGGCCCAAAACATGTGGGAAACAGCCTGTGCTGTTCCACTGAGGGGCTCAAGTGGTTCTGGGGCATGCCGGTAAATTTTGGTGAATATTAAGCTTGGGGCTAAACTGTGTGTGGACCTTCAAACCATTCCATTATCTCCCCAGGATTACAGAATCCCCACTGTAAGCATTCTCTTTTGACTTTGAACATTTGCCTGCTGCATTTGTATTTTTGCCTGCTGTCAAGTGCGCTTGGAGGGTGCCTTTAGCGAGAGAGCCCCAGAGACTACATGTTCTCCTCATGAAAATGGACATTTTCCAATGGTTTGGGAGGAAGCTTTGGTACTAATGTCAGAGCAGAACAAAAGTTTGTTGCCAGAATTGTTCAGGAAGCTTGCTTTACCTTGGCTTATATCATTCTTCCTTTACCCTGTGCGCAGCATTGTTCTCTGAATCCTACCCCAAAGTTGTATGTATTGCATATCACAGGTAGACACTACAGCTGTTTTATGACTATCATCACTGTATTGTCACAGCACCTAAGTGTAAACCTTTACTTCTAATTTTCTTCAGTTTAGTTTTTTGGAGATACTGCATTGGAGGCCTAGCAGTTGGAGATTATTAGGCTTTCATATTTCTTGATAAAGCAAGGAAGTAGCACACACTTTGAGTATTAATCCTTGGTTTAAAACTTGCATAAGGAACAGATGCTGACCCTGAAGCAGTAGGCAGTTCAAAGACTGCTGCATATACCAAAGTTAGTCTTTGCTTTTCAGGAGGCTTTTAATACATAGGCCAGTTTGCTCATCCCAAACATTGGGGAAAAGATTGTGAAAGTAAAGATGAAACTGTTATCTTCAAATCCTTGGTGCTTAAATCAATCCAGTACCTTAACACTCAAACTCTAGCGATACGTTATGATCAATAGAATAGAGGGGGGTGTGGAAATCACTCAAGGGGATAATTCTTAAATATTAATGTGAATGTTAAAAGACTAAGTACGAATAATATATGTTGCACTGAAATTGGATGATTTCTATTTAAAAAAAGTGTTCCTGAAATTCCTCCTATTCAGGAGGACAATGATAGATATTTAATATCAAGATTAAAAAATATTGGATCAAATGTATCTTAAACATCACTCCTCTGAAATCATAAGAATGTTCACGAATTAATTTGCTCTCCTGTTCTAGGTCTAGCTTTTCTTAAAAGTAATGCTGCACCACCCACACTCTAAAATAGACCCTGGAAAATGCAGAGATGAAAACAGACTGTGTTGCAAAGGTTACAGGGTATATTTTTAATTGCATGTGTTATGAGACCATCTCATTAGAAGTAGAGTCCTTAGAGTTAATAGCAATAGTATTCATAACTAAAATTAGTCCTATAGTGCTTTTCATTTAGAGAAGCTGTTATAAATTTGTGTAGACTGTGTACTTTTCATTTGAGTGAGAGATTTGAGTTATCCCAGAAACAACTCAAAAGCATTAGCAGTAAAATGTGTCTGTATGTTATCAGAAGATTTGGTCAAAACTTTAAAAGTACTAGTGCTGAGGTGCAAATACAATTCAATGCTTATTACTTTTTGAGAATAAAATAACTAATGCTATTCTATATCCTAGTAATAAGAACACTTAAAAATCAACAGTAATGTATGTTTAGTCCACCTTGAAAATGTCAGCTTAAAAACACAGCTGGAATGTCAACAAGACTATACATGAAATAAGTTCTGTTTTCCTTTCTCATCATCTTTTCAATCCTGCAGTCAACAGATACAGTACCTCTAAGCACAGTGGTATTTGGCTCGAAGACTTTGAGATCCTTAAGGTCTAAATTTGCAGTTAGGTTTTCAAAATCCTTGTTCCCATCCAAATGCATTAACTGATATCAGCAGGAATTTTGATTGAGCAAGGGTCTTCAGGTTCCTGGGTGCTGGTATGAATTTTGTCTCCGTGAAGGGGTTATAGAAGGGCTAGGTAAATCTATATGATTTAATTTTAAAATTTTGAGGCATATATTTTTATTAGCTTGCTTATTTATTTTTTATTATATCTCTAATTTTGCTGTGAGTTTGGGGTTTGACTGATAAGAAAAAACCTGCAGTTTTCCTATTCTGCAGCACTAGCCTCCTTAAAGAGGAAAGCTGTATTTTGAGAAAGAAGACTAACATTTACTCAGTGTAACCTATATCCAAGCACTGGATCCGCCAAGTTTGGATTGCTGCTGTTAAGCTCCTCAGCTTTTGTCAGTCATGGGATGAACATGACCTGAATTTTAAGCTTCTAAGATCAGTGGAGCTTGAGTGGTTTCATTTCAGATAGCTCTGTGTTGAAAAGGCACATCAGATTTTAGATACAATCTGGTATAGATAGAAGGGAACTTACAGTTTTTGCTGGTAAGCAATGCTTAAGAAAATTCTTGAGGCTCTTAAGAAATACTTGTTTCATGTACAGAAAGCATATGGCTTTTTTCATCCAGGGAGATCCCTTTATCCCTGATCAATGCCAAACACCCTGATCAGTATCCAAACACTAACCTCGGCTATTTCTTCCTTGCAGAATGATTGCAACTCAGTGCACAAGACAGCACTCCACAGCCTTTTATTCAGTGACGCTGAGAGTTAACCCTAGTGGAAAACACTCAATAGTAATAATAATAATGTTCAGGTTTTAATAAGCGCTTTTTATTACTAGATTTGAAATCCACTTTACAAAGTCTGTCAGAATCATTGCTCCCATTTCATAGGCAGGAAAACTGAGGTACAGAGCCACAGATAGCTTATGTGATGTTACAAGTCTAACAGCTGAACTACAGTCTTCACAACTCCATTTTAATGTTCTAGCCACTGTGGTATGCTGACTTTTGCAGAGAAAGCTCCACACAATGAACTGAATGGAGTCAGTGGGTGTGCTAGTCACCGGGGGAGACAGGGCTGAACTGACCTGGATGGGATTTGGCATTTCTAAACGTTTGCATTGCCAGCCTCTCCCTCCACCTAGATATACCCAGTTCCTCCCGCTCCCCAATATGCAGGGGAAGGGGAGGACAGGGCTGACCTGCCCATGCTCATTGCTCTCTGCTGCACTCCTCAGCAATAACCCTGAAGATGATTTCTGTGGCTCTTCCCATTTTGTGCTCCACCTGCGATAACAAAAAGGCTTCTGACTTCAAGGGTTGGGTAAAGGTCAGCAAATATCATGCTGTCTGTGGAAAGATGAGAGACCTTTACTTTGTTTGTGATCACAACTGTGTGGCACCCTCATGGTGCCATTTGAGTGAGCAGAGGGACACTTACCTTTGAAAACTGGACAGATTTTCCACACAGTGGCAGCCCCTTCTCGGTTATACTGTCCCAGTGCTAATTCCATATAGAACAGGGGCATTCCAGCAATGATTAGGAAGAGGATATAGGGAATAAGAAAAGCACCTGGAAGGAGAATAATTAGACATTGTAGTTTGTTTTGGTTACATTTTGCTTTCTCTATTGCTTACTTTTATTGGCTAAAGACAAAGCCACTGCCTTTGGGAAGCAGAAAGGAAATATCAGGAAGGAAGAGCTCATGTTCTCTTGTCCCTTTCCTGTATTTTTTTTTAAGGTCCCTGAGACAGAACCCCTGAAAAAAGCTGTAGAGCATGGCTCCTATTTCCCCCTAATGTTTCCCCTCTGCTTTTTGGTTTCAAAGGGAAAAAAATGTGTCCCTGAAAATTAATCCCTAACTGAAGAACAAATTATGCCGAACACACCTGCAGAGCTAAAAGGGAAAGGGACTATGAAAAATTTTGTTAAGTTTTTTTAGTGTAGTGTGTTCAAAAGGGAGCATGGAGGCCAGCAACAGAATAAAAAAAAAATGTCGTGCAAGTTCCTGTAAGTGCGGTTTATATCATACTGTGTAAGGTGTCTGCAGGAACCTCTGGCTTGAAAATGAATCACTGCTGGTCAGTCATATGGAATTTGGGCTTCCATGGCATATTTTGGTTTTTGCTATAATAAATTCCCTTATTCTTATGAAATGTGTTAGACAACTCACCCATTCTCCAACCTAGTGATACTCATCGCCATTAATGTGGAGTATGTACTAGGATTGGTCTGGTTTCACTGCTGGGCTCAAGTACAGTGTCTTTATATTGCAGCAGGACAGTGCTGGGGCTGCTTGCACCTTCCTGGAATACATAACTTTACTTGATTGAGGATTCTCCTGTGAGTTCATACCACAGAAGCTGTCAGCTGTGGAAAATTCCTGATGTGTCAGTGCTACTATCATAAAAAGTATTGCCAACTGAAATACGAAAGGATCATCTGATGTAGAAACTATCTAAAAATTTCTTAGCTATTTTATATGATCCAGGTCACAGAAAGAAGACTCCCCCAATGCATGGCTACATATGATACTATAAAACAATAATAGTTGGTGTCATGTTTAATAACTGGATGCTCTGTCAGTGCTCTGCTTTGTGGTACCTGTAAACTGTAGTTTTTATTTTATTGCATAGCTTACTTGGTCCAGAACAGTTCAATTCATGTAAAATTTGTATTAAAAAAGATTAGATTGTTTTGATAAATAAGAAGCTGACAGAGTAACTACATATTGTGAATGACTGACTGCTCTTCTTAGGAGTTACCTATGAAAAAGAAACTAGATCGTGAAAATCATGGTTAAATTGTTCAACAAAAGAAAAAAGAAAAACAGCAACAGCTGTCTGTTTCTCCCAATAGCAAGGAGCAGGAACTTTTGCAAACCTTCAAAATCTGCTGTACTGGTTTAGTAATTTGGAAACTTCCCTTGCAAAAGGAAATAGGTTTGCACTGCTTCTAAATATATAAACTTACAGAAGATATGTGTGGTCTATAAAAGCATAACTGTAGCTATCTAAAACATGCCAGTAAGCAGAGTGAACTGTGTACTTAAAAAGTACTTCTGAAAGTACTGTTGTGGTTTTAAAAGTCTGAATAGTTGTTGTTCCTTTACCTTTCATGTTTGCTTTCCACAGATATTACTAGTGTGAGCTGCCTAGCATGACTGTTCAGAGAGGGAATTTTGAGTATATACTGGAGAATAAGAATGGAAACACAAACTCTGTTCTCTTAGTCATACCACAAATCTACTTCTGAAAGTAACATGCTGTAACATAATGGTAAGGACAATGCATTGAGCATTCAGTCATAAGTTTAGGCATTTGAAAGTTGAAATCTTGCAATGAAATAGAGAGACAAGGTATATCAACAGAAATAAAGAATAGCTTAAAGCTTTGAGAATGTATCCTAAAAGCTGAAATATATTGGTTGCATCACTTCTGGGGCAAGAATCTTCTTGTTCATGATGTTTACATGGAGTGTAGTGTGAATGCAACCTGCATTCACATAAGCTACTACAGTATTAGTGATACATATTTTAATAATATTTCAGTGTTGTTCATAAGCTGCTTTCTATGATTGTCATGTTGAACTGTCATACGTTTGAATATTGTAGAGAGAAAAATATTTGTATTCAACAAATACTTGATGCCCTGCAGTTCTGAGCTCTGTTCAATGTTGAAACATACTCACCTAAATCAATCTGGGATACTACATGCTGCTTTCACTATATCTAGTATCTAGAAAAATTATTTTAGGTGGTTTTACTGTCAGATTTCTTGTAAGTGACAGCCTTTGAAGTGCCATACTTGTCTTGCTTCGATAGTATTACAGTGTGTGGAGCTGACTCACAAACGTAGCTTGTATTTGGGAAGTGTGGAGTTTGCACAGAGTGCTGTTTGATTACTTTCAAGAGACTGTGGAAAACATGATGCGACAAATTGAATAGGGAAATTTGTGTTTGAGAAAATGAATCCTGGAGATGTGTAATGGACATATATTTTAAACTGGCATTTAATATATATGTTTTCTAAGTATGACTAACACCATGATGAACTGTGAAGTGTACTGTACTTAGGCACACTTGCTTAAGCGTCATCTATTTGGCTGCGAGTCATTCCAGGCTTTAGTTAAAGGAGGCTTCTTTTTTTTTTTCTTTTCTTCCCCCGCCCTGCCCCCGCAAGGGATTAATAAAGCGTGGTGTAATTTTCAGCAAAGAGCAGTTACACAGTATGGCAGGGTTTCATAGCTGGGTTACTTTTCAGGTAACTAAATGATTGAAGTATTTTGAAATTGAGATAAATATCAAAGTAAGGGTGCTTAGTCACATTAAGTTGACAACGTTTTGGAGACTTCTGGAAACTTATTGTTTAGCAGCTTCTGATTCAGTTAAAAATACCACCATGTCAGGTATTTTGTAAATATCTTGATATTTGCTCTTATCTTCCTAGCCAATATCCAGAATCAAACTTCATGGTGTTCACTGAACCCTTTCTGAGATCATGGGCACTTCAGCAGAAAATAAATTATGGTCAAAGTATCATTCAAATTGCTGCAAACTAGAATGGTGTGCAAATACTTATAAACAGCATATGCGTGGTACATGATCAGCCTCGCTCTGTGATTGCACAGGGGCTCCATTATAGGACTGGTTTGTTGTACAGTATCTTATGAACAAGGGGTGTTGTTTGGAAGGAGACTTCGTACCGTCCTGTGTGTGTGTGATTCTAACATCCTGTGGGCCAGGGAGGAGGCAAACCAGCATCCTGGTGGGCCTCTTGCTTTAGGTTCAGTGGTGTGAATTTGAGCATCATACCAGACTTCTCTGAAAGAGCAGCCTCGCTGTTAATGCCTACCTGGTCTATGAAGTCAAAATGTGTTAGTAAGAGTGACACGATGCCAGCTGTGTCACTCCCACCTGTGCCACTGGCCACAGAAACTGCTGTGCTTTAATTGCATGAATCCAAGGGGCTAGTCAGATTTGTATAGCCCAGACAGCTGAACTCTTAGGGAGCACACAGTTTGGCTAACACTTCAGACTAGCTTGCCAAGATCTACCTACCTCAGAGAGCTGAGGGAATGCAATCTGTAGGATTGCTGCATTGGCAGTAACATACTGATAGCACTCAAGGGGATTCCACTCCCCCACTGTGTGATGGGATGGGGCTGAGCACACAGCTGCATCCCACAAGGCAATACTAGTCTCAGCAATCCTGAATGGTTCCTAATTTCCCTTTACAGCTAAAAATCTGAAGTAATTAACATCTGTAATACAGCCCTGGCATAAGAGCCATACTTGACTTGCTACTGAGTCACATGCAGCCCAAAAGCTACAGGTTGGCCTTGGGCTGTTGCGAATTGCTACATCTCGCTCTCAACAGATTTCATGAGATCCATATACGTCCCTTAAGGTACCAGTGTATACATGGACTTAAGACAGCCTTGTGTCTTATGCAAAACTAGATTAGGTCAAACCCTCAGCTTCTACACAACCCATCTGTGTGAAACTTCAAGTGGAAACTTACACAGAAGTTTTTTTTAAAAAACTATTACATTTAATTAATGAAGGACAAAATACAAGACAGGCTTTGCATTCCTGTGTTCAGTGCCAAAACAACTTCTTAATTTTGGTATAACAGAATCCATGCAAAAAGTGTCTCCTCCCTCTGTTCATCATTCACAGTATCCTAGCGGGTGGGAAGCAGACAGGAATACAGCTCTAAATGCTCCTCTCAGTCCTACAGGGAGGTCTCATCTTGCTTTTAAATACCAGAAAGAAAGAAGCATTAATTTACTAATGACTGAAAAAAGGTCATTTAAACAGCTGGTGTTATCCTAAAAGGATTTGTTGATGCACACACAAGAAGCAGGCCAGGACAGGGGTAGTTGAAACAACTTTGAACTATTTGTGCTCATTAGCGTTCTGCGTTTGTTACCATGGTTATTCTAGTCAAAATGTTAACTGGCAGGGATGTCTGCTAAAACAACAAACTTTGAGCAAATATTGCAGTATATTTTCAGATAGGAGTGCTTCCAGTATTTGTGCAGGAAAAGAGTCTGAAAACAAAGATCTCCCAATTAGTGAATTGAAATAGAAGCTAATCTCTGTATCTGATCAACACTGCTTGGTTTTTTCATACAGAATAAATAGTTCTTCAAACAATATCAGCAAACAGTTGATAGAATGCAGTATGTTTGCTCAGACCATGAGGAAAATGGGTGGAAACTCTAACCTGTGCAGACTCTTGTGAATGAAAAAGGAAGTCCCTGATGCAGAGATCTTGAAATCTAGATCGTACAAGATCACCATAGGTAGAAAAACTAGGTAATCGGAAAGGCAGGCATTTGTTAGTACATGAATGTTAGTTCTGGCTCTTCAGCAGACTAGTTACCAGCTGGCTTGCACAGCCACCGAGAGCACCTCTGAAGGAGGCGAGCTTGAGCCTGCTGCTGACTCCTGGGAAGAAGAGGGGGAAGGGTAGACCTTTACTGACCTGAGATTAAAAGCAATAAGGGTTTGCATGGTACAGCAAAGAGAAGTCAGAGATACAAAGGAGCATGATGTAACCTCAGTGTCAAAGCCAAAATGATTATTTTAACAGCAGCTGTATAATGATGTTGAGCCCAGCCAGCAATAGATTATAGTAGTCAAAAATAACATTTTTCTGCAAATCAGATCGCATGACAAACTATAAAAACTTCAGCAGCACTTTGCACATATAAAATCCTCCAAGTATGCAATAAAATCTTCCAAGTATGCAACCTTTTTCATGGAAAGTATTTCTGAATCATAAAACCAGTGGAGCTATACCATGGTGAGTGACATGTTTCTTTTGAAGCCCTTATATTTAGCTATTCTCTCTAACAAACTGTTGCTAGATTTGAACCTATTTATATTTCTACTCTCAATTTAGGCTCAGAGCCTTCAGTTTTTCCAGAATTCCAATTTTAATAGCGTTTCTTTAACTCAAAAGAAAGTGAAAACAAATAGTTTCCAGAAATGGCTCCATGCTGTTCATGGGCTGATGCCAACTGAAGCCTGCGTTTTTTGTCTTGAGCTGTTAACCTGCTACCGCCTTGAAATCACTTGAAGTGACTTGAAGTGCAGTGTATTTATAAGCTGGTCACTGGGTTGTAACAGAAAAGGTTACCCAAGCCCTTCCACGCAAACCCAGTCATCTCTTTGGCTTTTTGTTACAAGAGTAATGAGCTAAAGAAACCCATTAGTAGCTATTTTGAACAAATTAATGAAAGTTAAATATACCCAGCCACTCAGAGCAGCATGATTCATTCATAAATAATACCCAAGTCATTGGCAAAGGTCCTATTTACATAAATTAATGAAACGATCACAGTTACAGCAGTCTGTAGTTTAAAGATAATCGCAGGAACATACAAGAACAGAACCCTGGCCTATGTTGTTTGATAGGAAATTAAAGAATAAATAAAGAGACATGGTGGGTTTGAGAGAATATAAATCAGGTTGGTCCAAGATGGCCAGTGTGGCAGTGGGAGCTCTGGAGCTTTGTGGGAAGTTCCTGCTGCTGACCTTCACAACACTATCACTGCTGCTAGCTTAGGAAATTAAGCCATTCCATCTTCTGCCATGAGTGTGACTGTAGAAAGTCCAAAAATCTGCTTTACAACGTTGCACTGATAGCTTTTGTTTTTACATCGTGTCTCCTTATAGCAGAGGTACTACTGGAGCTGGCCCTTTTGTTTCTAAATAAATGAATTGGCATCAAGGTGAGTTTTAACAGTAGTTTGGTAAGTAAATAACCTGGAGTTTGTAACAATGTGAAGGTCTAGCTACTAACGTTCCTGCCCAAATCCATCTTGTTGATTTTGTGCCCTTTTCTAACTACCTGGCTGGTTTAAATAAGAAAAGAGAGAGTAAGTAAGTGAGTTGGAATGTGGAGCCAGCCTGTAGACTGTTTTGTTATGTGATTTATGAAATCCCTATTACTAATGTGCAATAGGACAGGGTTTGTAGGAGTGGTAGTATCTTTTCCTGGAACAGCTAACACTGTTGGGAACAAAACAGCGAACTTTCTAGTTCACAAGCTCTTCAGAAGGGGCTGGTCAGGGGAAGTGTGTAGTACTGGACTGCTGGGTCAGCATGCAAATGCCTAGCTGGAGAATGCTGCTGCTTCACAATAGATATGACTGGAAGCTTAAGAGATGCTAAATTAAGAGGAAAAAAATATTATTCTATCATTTTATTAATAGGAATGTTCTATTCGTGTTTTTTTCCCCAACCTTGCAATTATTAGGGGTGATACAAGGATATATTCACCTGCAATTGCATATCAACAAAACCACTCATCTAAGGTGTAGGCTGTACTTGAGATGTACAAAATCAAGCGTCTGTCAAAATGTACCCTGATTTATTGGTGGCCGAACATCCATGGCTAAAAATGTTTTTGAATGAGGACATCAGAAACTATTTGCTGTGAGCTTGTGGATCAAGATAAGCAGGTTTTGCTGGATTCCAGCACTAGAAAATCCATAATAACAAAACCTCATGTGATAAGTTTTCCTTGAAATGTGTGTACTGAAAAACTATTTTCTGTGATGTACAGAATATACTCATGTACATGACAGGAAATACTACTTCATCAGCCGTAGTTGTCTCTTAAGCGTAGGGAAGTCCCTCTTGGTGCCAGGGAGATTTTGGCAACTAAAGTTTTACTTCAGTTCAGATACAGACTGTTAGTCATAGTTTTCTCTCCCTTCTCAAAGAACTTGTTTGTTTTGTCTCAGTCAGCTGTAAACTAGAATGAGTGTTTTCAAAATTCATGGATCCATCTGATTTTGATGCCAGAACAGATTGTTAGATACTTTGATCTAACTTCCTGTCTAACATAAACCAGAGTTTCAGACAGAAAAACATACAATCCTGATTTGAAGATACCACGCAGATCCCTTGCTTTTTTGGTAGTTTATTTCACAGGTTAATAACTTTGGTATTATAAAAAATAATTTTTTTTTTAAATAATTGTTTCTAATTTCAATATATCTGACATTTGATTGTGGCAGTCCTTTCCCTGATAAATTAAAATACCCAGCAATACTTTCTATTTGCCTCCTGTGAAGATGCTTAAGCGCTGCAATCAAGTGTTTCAGCCTTCTTTTTATAATCTGAAGAGACTGAGTGAACTGAACTAATGAATTACACTGTAATTCCTTACACAGAGAGATTCCTGCTTTTCTGTCTAAAATTCCCACCTTACAGAATGTCTTGGTGTAGCAGGTTCATATATTGGCAGGTTGAAGAGTTATGTGGGCACTTTTTGTACCCACCTTAAGTTATGTTACCCACTTTCTCAGCTGTGCATTTGATGCTTCAGGAATGCCAAGTTTATATCCCTGAGATGTTCCTTCACCTTACTAGAAAAGAGCCTGGGATGAATCCTCTGGATTTCAGCCCCTCATTCAGGCAGCATTAGTCCTTACTTTGGTCTTTCTACTCTTTCTAATGTTCTCAGGATTGCCCTTGTGGGAGCTGCTCGCTGTCCTGTGCACATTGTACAGGGTATACATGGGGAGACTCACCTCCTAGTTATGCCACCTGCGTTGGGTGCCTAATACGAGGTGATACAATTGCCCTGGCAGAGCTAATTAGAGCCACAGTAGTGGCTAATGTACACAGTGAAACAAGGCATGTTAAATGTGCTTTGTTCTGTACATGTAACAGTGCATTTCTGGTTCACCACACAATCTCAGAGGGAGGGTGTTCCTCTTAAAGACTGCTTTTCTTTTGCAAGTTATCAAAATAAAAAACAGTCCCAAAGTTAAGCACCCTCTGGAGAGGACGCAGTACCCATTTTAGGCAGCATGGGATACATAACTGTGCCAAGGTAAAACAAAGTGCTTAAGACATCTTAAATCAGCTCTAGACAAGTGCCAGGCAGCTTTCAAGAGGATTAATGTACAAACCAATAGGAGGTAAATGCCTTGAAATTCTGCTAGAGAAGAATCAAGTATAAACACTCTGAGGTACACTTAAAACTTGCCTTACCATTTAGTGATTAATCCAATTTTAAGTTGTAACCCCAATTTTTGGACTCGGTGACCAAAGCAAAACATTCTTTTTCTTTCCAGGCTTTACTAGAGATTTATTTGTAATAGTGTAATACTTTCTGTACTATCTTAATCTTTACAAACTCTTGCACAACAGAATCTTCTCAAAAGACTTCCTATCAATAAAGGGTTATGTTCTATCACAGAAGTATGAGACAGTTATATGTTCCTATCTATGAGAATTCTAGTAAATGTAACCTTTACTCTCAGTCATTATAAATGAGGCCTTCAGGATGAATGTTCTTTCTGATGCCACTAAAGGAAGCAGAATAACTATACTGTAAACTACATATAATGCATGTATATACAGGACTTTAAAGTAGAAGACAAAAAGTTACATACACTATAAAGCCATTCTGCATGTTTTATTACAACCCACCTATGTTTTCTGTCAACACTACTGCAAAGTATTCTTTATGTGCCATTTTCTGGTACCTCTGTATTTCTTAGACATGCTATATAAGCTACAAAGTACAGATTTCACACATATTTTGAAATGGTTAGTATACTATCTAGTCATAAATAATATTCTCTTATATAAGACAAATGTTGCATCAATTTAATTTATTTGTAAACTTTAATGGCTGTGTGTGATGCTGTTAGCAATGATTTTGGCAAGTTTACCATTACAGTGATAGCTACTGTTGCATAATTGCTTAGAACAGTGCAAAACGCTGTATTCTTCTCAAAGATTATAGTTGCTATTGGATTGTGCTAAAATTTTGGAAGGTCTGGGCAAGGGTAGCTTCCAAATGGCTGTGGCTTCTTTACTTTGTACCTTTCTATTAGCACTGAACACAAGAATTTCACAAAAACTGTCACAGCGTTCTTCACAGAAACCCTTTCCATTTGGAAAAAATCTGTATTTGGCCTAGAGTAGTGCTGGTAATATTCTGTATGCAATGCAGAGCCATCAGGTAGGGTCTCTGAGAATTTGGGCATTGTGGGCACAAAACGAAACTTTTCAGTAGCATCCCTGCAACAGGAGGACTGTAGGAACTACTTATCTTGATGTTCCCTTGCTCCAAAGGGTAAACTGAGTCTCACTTAGACCAGTATGAAACCACAGCAGTGCTGCATCAATCTAGCTGTACTGGCTAGCAACACCCTTCCTTCATTTTCTGTCCGACTACTCTCCCTCTCCTGTGGGAATTAATCAGACAAAAGTTTTTATTTAAGTTTGAACCCTGAGCTTTATGTTTGTTCTTTAGTGGACTATGTTCCTAATAGGTTTCAAGCAATGAAGTAAATTTGCCCCTCAGTCCAAGCTGTCCAGTACATACCTTATCATTGTCATTCTGCACAGGGCCTCCTAGCTTGAAATGCCACAAAAGAATGTGAAAATGACCTCAGGGCCCATCATAGCTCACTGCCAAGATGAAGCAGAGGCTTATTAACAGTTTGAAGCAAAATCCTTCTTGCTTCATCACAGTGCAAACTTTGGCTAGGGCAGATTGTGGGGCGATTTTGTTCACTGATTACTCAGACCTTATGATAAATCAGTGTGGCTGAGCTTGGTGTTTTCAACTTATCACGCAGCTATGGTTTTTTTCATATTTCTAAACAGCTTTTAAACACATAATATCTCATGACTGCAAACCATATTTAGAAGGAAAAATGTAGGTGATCTTGAAGATCTCCAAATCTCTTAATTTAGGGTTAGACACAGCGATTTTGCTGTCAGCCTCTGTATGCATCAATGAAGGATTAACCTGCAATTTAGGAATAGCCTGGTAACTGTTTTCTATCACTTTCTTTTAGGAAAGAGTCAAGGGAGAGAGAGTAACCAATGCCAGCTATAGTCCTACAACCACCAATTTCAAAAGTTCAAAAACCATGGGTTAGGCCCCAGAATAATGTAAAATGTCTTAAAATTTAAGATCTTGTAGTCCAATCCTTTTATTTGCCTGCTGGCTTTTAGTCTTGTACTTGCTTTGTATTTTCCCAGCTTTTCTCTTTAGGCTTGAGAGCTAGAAAGAGATTCTTGCCTAATCATTTGTGTCTATGAAACTGTGAGACTAAAAAGCACTTCTTAAAATAGTACTTTTTTTTATTCCTTGAGCCCTACATAGGAGAATGCTGAGGTCATAGTCCAACTCGCACAGAGTAAATTCATTTTGTGTACTAATGACCATCACCTATGTAAGTTCTGACATTTTGCTTATTAGGTAAAGTACTGAACTATTGCACTGAGTGAAGATCAGTTATTAGTCAGTGGAAGTCTTCTATATCAGTTTAGTCTGAATAGTTTTTTATTACTTTACTCTGTTTTTCTTCTCACATAATTCTTAGTCTGGAAATTCTGTCTACTTAGGAGTCCTTAAGAGAGAGACGTCTGTTGTTTGGGTTGAAATCCTGGCTCTGGTGACGTCAATGGAAAAAAACCACCCATTGACTTCAGCTGGGTCAGGATTTCTCCCTTGTGGTTTACGAATCTATTGATTTTAACTAAGGCTGTAGAGCCATACATAAGTGAGAAACAGACTGCAGAAAAGGAGCAAATGATCAAACTCTTCCCCAAAACAAAATCCTGGAGTGTCTCTGGTCTCACCAACACCTGCCTCATGATCTCATTGACACATCTGCATTTCAGAGGAGACAAAAGCACTGCACAGCACAAGCTATTCCTTAGTTTTGTGATAAATCTTATAAATAAGATGTCTATGTAAAGCTATAATCACCCCTCAGTTGGGAGCATGAGCTTTTGAGCTTTCTTCTAGCGTCAGTCTTATTGGACATCAGTAGCCAGATACAGTCCTGCATGCTAATAAAGAGTCATGTAGCAAAGATACTTTTGAGTAGCTTCTAAGCTGTGAACTTGATGTTTTGATAACACTTGGCCTTGAACTTTCTAATATCATAGTTAGTCCAATATACTTAATTGTTCTTGCTCACTGAAACTCCTTGCTTTCTGTTACTGGTGTTGTGAAATAATGATGCTTCTGCCAAGAAGGCAAGGCACTGAGACCTGCTGGAAGGTGGATTACATTAACATTGAAGAAGAAAAAAAAAAAAGCATGGCTTTTAATTGTAGAATGGTAGTGAAAGTTTGTGTGGAGCTTGTTTGTTTTCCAAAAGTAAATCTTTTGAGAGGAATGCAGAGAACAACCTCCTAAACTTAGTATTTGAGAAATTATTTCCTCCTGAATCATTCCTTGGGAGGAAGAGACTGTATCTCCATTTTAATGTTGCACTCATTTAAAAGATGATGTGCAAGATCATTTAAATGATGTGCATGATGCTCATCTTGCATGATAACGTCTTGTTATCAATGGATTGTCTCCTTGCTGTCATTGTGGCCATGCTGACAAGTGAGCTCCTCGATGTGAATTTGGCATCACTAAAAGCTGCCACTCCTATAATGTCCTAATAAATGAAATGAATCAGGAAATCCAAGAAGGGTCTGCTTGGGAACAATCATTGCTATTACTGGGCAGCTCTGTATTTGAAAGTCATGAGCCACCCTGTTAGGTCCTCCAGTAATTTGTTTCTTCTATAAATGCAGTAGGTTGCCGTTACATTAATTATCAAGTTAGAATCTACTAAGATCTATAAGGATCTACTGCTCCACCTTGTGGTCTGAAAAAAGTTTTCCATTATTCTACTCTGTATAGTGGTGTGTCAGAAAAAGTCCAGCCTCTCCCCTTTTTTTTATTAAACTGGAATTTGGCTGGAATCAGTATCATACTTTTCCTCGAGATACGGATCTTAAGGGCAAGTAATGTGTTGTCACTTTTGGTATGCTTCAGGACAGACATTGCAAGAGGTATTTGATCACAGAACAGAAAAAGAGAAAGAGAAATAAAAGTTAAATCAGTGAAGAGTGCTATTCTGTACACATAGTTCAGAGGTGCCGAATAAATTATAAATAGCTAGCAAAAAATAAGATACGCAATAGTCAGCTGCTTTTTTCAGTACATCCACTAAGCCCATGGTAACAGCTTGTTTGTATGGTCAGTGAGGCAATCAGATAGGGTGTATTCCTCCATGCTGCCGGTGGGCCAGAAAATCAGCAGCTTCCCACAGTTCTGCAGACTTCAGTAAAGATGAATGCTATGCAATTACCCAGCCACAATCCTTCCTGTACATCAATGCCACAAAAGCTGTTTCTCAAACTAACAAGAGTGCTATAGCAAGACATGGCTTTTTACTTACTCTGTCACTAATTGCAGTGCTTGGAAATCATGCAATATTTTTCTCCAGCTCTGAAATAAAGATTGTAAAGGAGTAATATTCTTGTGCTGTTGAAATCACAACTCTTGTGTACTTCAGTGGGGAGGGACTAAACCAGTACTGCTCTTCTGATACTGGGTTTGTTCTAGGGAAGCAGTTTATAACAAAGTGGTCCAAGAAAGGCTTTATATTTGTGTCGTCTAACACCACTGGTCTGGGAGTGTCAGATCCTATTTTGGTCACTTAAATTAGTGTATATTCTTAAACAATAGTAATAGCCGAACAATAACAACCAGTTAATACCTACATTAAGAGTACAGCTTCTGCAATCACTTGTGCTTTTGGAAGTGAGTGGTTGTGCTCATAAAGCCTTAAAGAGTAGGAGCACTGGAAAAATTACCATCTTCTATTAAAAGGCTTATTGTATAATAAGGGCAGCTTGTCTTACTGCATACCAGCAATCAGAATGCTAGTCATAAAAAACATTTATGGACTGGCAAAAGACAACTGCCTGCCCAATCCTGTCTGAGTTTTGTTTAGTAATATGTTATCATGGAATTCCGTCCACTGGAAAGTTGGTAGTGTGCTTGGGATGAATATGAGTATAAAGAAGTATGTGGCTTACATAGCCAGACCTTGCTGCTGACAGTTTCTGAATGGTAGACCCTAGTTCTCAAAGTGGTGTACTGTGCTGTCACCTTTGTCATGCTTCAGGAGAGAGATTGCAAAACTTGTTTAAATAGAGAACAGGGGAAAGGAGGAGTGAAAATAAAACAAAGGATAGCTTTGGTAAGTAGTTTAGAGGTTCTTTCCTGTGGTCTTCGTGAAGAATAATAAGCCACAACACAAGGAACTTAACTGTTTCCCTTCCATTCCCCCCACCTCCTTCCCCCTTCTTTATGGATTAAAGGTTTCAAAGTCTGTATGGCTAAAATTAAGTATGTTGAATCTATACGGAAGTTAAGATGCTGAATTATACTACAGTTACCTCTCCAGAATTTCCACAAGAACAGGGATTGTCCAGCATTACTGGGGGTCTAGGCATTTTTGGTGCTGATTTCCTGAAGGGCTCAGATATCCATCTTTAGGAAGTCAAGTTTTGAGTGTCAGTAAAGCCTTTTATTTGAAACTATTCTGACTTGGCACCAGTGCGTAAGATCTACACAATTAGGATGAAATCTGGCCATGAAAGGTTCAAGACTTAACTCGGAGGCAGGGAGAAGGAAAGGGGAAGATTAAGGAGTTGTAGTTGGAGGAGGGAATTACAGGTTGTCAAGACACGGGTAATAGGCTACTAACAATAATCCTTTGTCTCCAAATGCCCTGAGGAAGGGAAACTGAAGGTTTATAATCAGTGTGATATTCCTGGAATCTTTACAGACTCTTCATTGAAACTGGATTGGGGCAGTGGAATTGTCCTGAATACAACTTATTTCAACTTCAATAATAATAATAATAATAATAATAATAATAATAATAATAATAATAATAATAATAATAATTTCTTGTTGTCACATTTCAAGTCAAGAAGTCAAGAGTTAGTTGCAAGATTCCCCCAAATCCATTGTCATGGTTTTGTATGTTCTATATGAAGGATATATACAGAGAGAATGGAAAGTACTAAGAGCAAGGTAGTACCGAAAGATCTAGAATTGTATGATAAAGACACTCCATTTAAATTTGTCTCCTGCCTCCTGAATTACAATATTTTAATATAAATATATCTCTAAGTATAAAATGTACTTGGTTATGGTTTATTATTTTGTAGTAGTCCTGACAGCAGTTAGGTACAACATAATCTAATAATTATAATGTATGTAAATGCTATGGAGTTTACAGTGCAAACTGATATCAGAGAGCCATACTGCATTTCTTAATTAATCAATTGGTTAACCTGGGACAAAGGCTTTAGAACTGGGAATTGCTGTGTGCTTCCCATTAGACATAGCAAAAACGAAGGCATGAGCTATTTGATATTGCTCCTCAGAACTGCTCAAAATTCTTTAAACCATTTGTTTCCATTTTAATTCACAGCAAGAGGTTCAGTAATTTGTGGACTGATTTTAATCATAATTTCCCTCACAGCATATCTAAACACTCACTAAAGCTGTATGTTCCCTTAATCTTATGTGTAAGTCGTTGTATTAGCATTCTGTTTCATATTGGTCTAAGTACAGGGAGGAAAGTATCTGTCTTGAAACAACATCTTTAGACTGCTGGAGCTGTATTCACATATTCACTGAACTGACAGACAGGTTTGTGATATTTTGCAAAAAGATAAAAGGGAAATTCTGCCCCCAAACCATGTAGACCATGTCTCAGTCTCCTTAGAGATATTTTGGTTTCTTCAGTAAAGAAGGGCTGTTGGCTGCTACACTCCTAATATGGCCTTTCTATTTTCCATTGTTCCCAGCGAATTTAATAAAGAGCTTAAAAAGTTGTTAGTGAGAAAACAGACTAGAAACAGATGAAGCTTAAATGCCTGTTATTTCAGCTTGAATGAGTATCCAAAACCTGAAATCCCTAGCCAAACTATAAGAAACTCCTTTATCTTTTTAATAGGTGTTAATATGAACACAGAAGGCTTCCTAATGTGACTTGCAGAATTTACTTGTCCAGGAGGGATATATATCCTATTGGAATGGTTTTCTAGGGATATTTCAGTACTTCAGTTTCTTGGCAGAATTGAGAAGGGCATACAGGAATGAAGGCAGGGGGAGCGCAGGGAGGAAGACCTTAAGCAGAGATTTTAAATTTCCAAACAACGGAACTAAGTTTATTACTTGATGTCTTTTCTGCCTCTTACTTTAGAATAAAATGCTTCTGAGTGGTAATCAAAATGTGTTCATTCAGCGTGCTTAGAAAGAGGTATCTTCCATTTTGTCAGAACAGCTCATTTGGTTCACACCAGCTTTTTTAATTGTCTTGGTAATGTGGAGAAGCAAAGGTGGAAAACCAGTTTTGGTGATTGATTGGAGCACCCCTTAGATCAGTTCTGAACGCTTGCCCCACATTAATCACAGGATGATCCTCTTAAAGTGTAACATCAAGCTAAATCCTATGAATCTTGTCTAGAACCTTTCTATGCTTGTATTATCTCTAGAACTTTTGTAAAATTGTCAATCTAAGGGTTTCTAGAATTGTTCAGGGACAAACAACTTAGCCAGGTATTTAGCTGAGAGTCCATATAGTGTACCACTTACACACTATTTCATGGTATCTTACCCCAGAGTCAGAAACTAGAATTCTAGAATTTATGATAGATTTGGGTGAGAGAGATTCAGTTCTTCCTTATCAACTATTCATAATGCTTCATATATAGTAGGTGCATGACATAGTAGCTTATAACCCTGCAGACATTACAGTTCTGAAGATTTACTTTGCGGAGCCAACAAGACATGCAGAGGAGAACAGGGAATTTCAGAGAAGCAGCTGGCAAGTGGCATGTGAGCTACAGTGCTGGTGAGCCTAGGTGAATCTATGCTCTGTATACACCAGATGATTAGTGGCTGATCAAGAAAGGAAAGAGAAGTGATGAAGCCATGTGGGAAGGGGAGGAGAGCAACTGTGAGCTGGCCACTGAATCCAGCTCTGGAGAAGGAGGTACTGTCACACCACACAACTGAACATTGTCCCCAGTGTCACACGACGCCCGGGAGCCCAAAGCTCATGGCCACAGTGTGGAGATCAGCATAACAGTTTAACCTGTCTGAGGTCACTGGTTCGATGTGCTAATGGGAATTGAAGAACCCTTATTAGGAAACCAAAATCACTAGATTTGCATCTGAGCTTTGATTGATTGATGAGTCAAACTCTTGGCGTAGGCTTTGCAGTGAGATTACTTCAAAGTTGATTTATTATTATTATCATCAATGCTATTTTGGAATGTAAAACCTGATATTACAAAGCAAAGGTTTGAAGTGTACACCTTTGAAGTGTAAAGTGCCAGATTATATTCTTTCTCAAAATAGTGATTAAATTTGGTGGCAGACACTTGGCAAAATGCAGGGGGCAGAGCCTAGTAGAAAGGCAAGGTGCTGCTGGTCAGCATCAAAGCTTGCCTTTGGTGAAGCGATGCGCTAGCCAGGCTCACAGCTCTGTGGGAGGTAATACTTTCACAGGTGTTATTCTCAATGTGCAACAGCTCTTGGCTCCTGGCTTTGTGCTGGCCCTGTTTGGGGATGTTCGGCTTTGGTTGTATGCTGGTTTTGGTACCTGTGCTGTGGATTGCTCAGTCCTGCATTACAGCTAATGGAAGTATGAATAGGAAAGAGAGCATTAGGATAAATTGTAAGATTCTTCTGTTCTAAAGTGTATTGATTGCTGGCAAACTGTTCTTTGAAGCAAACAATTTCTTCTAGAAATACTGTGGTCTAAAACCACTTAAAAATAATGCTTCAGAAGAGATTAAAAGTGTACATTATGATAGCTAGAGAACTGTTAAAATATTTATCTGCAGCTATTTGTAAATTCATGAAAAGCTTAATCTGATTCTTATGATACACTAAGTGTCCAGTGATTAATCTGACAATTACATGCTTCCTAATGAGTAGTCAGAACATGACTGACCTTGCAAATACTTTGGCTCACAAAAAAAGTACTTCATGTCAGTAAATTCTTTTTCCACAAATTTCAATGGGAAGTACTAATTTTGCCTATGACTATGCAGGAAAATGAAACAAAAATGAACATTAATACTAAAAGTATCTTGTACAAAAACTACAATAGCTTTGTTAACTAAGAGTGAGCATCATCCTCCCCCACTGTGAGCACATCAGTTAATCATACTAGGCATTACGCAACTTCATTTGGCATCAGTAAAATTTTAGATGTAATCCAAATATCAGGGTAAATCTTTCCCTAAGTTGATGAGAGTCTAATTTTAATACTCTTCTTATTCCGTAATTCAGCACAGCCTCTTACAGAACTGGGGAGCACTTAAAAAGTTGGATGTGTTATAAAGACTTGCGTTGAGTACATTGTAAGTGATCAACACCAGAGTCATACAGCTAGGGAGTCTCTTTTTAAAAAAGGAAAAATGGGCTCTTGCCAGAAATTAGTTATAATGAGGATATAGCACTTGTGAGAATAGCCAGTAGAAATGACTGTAGTTGATGATTTCTCCAGTGACGTACCCTTGCTCCTTGAAACTCCCACAAATGGACTGCACAAAAAGTATTTGATTTGCTGCAAACAGTGCTTTTCCTTTGTGCTGTGAGGAGCAGTCAAATACATGTGAGTTGTGGTGTTTATTGGTCAGCCAAACTGACAAGGTGATGTTTGAGAATTCCCCCTTCTGGAGTGTTGACTTACCTGCTTAATGAGAGCTTGCAGACTTTTACCATCTGTACAGGCCTCCCTATCATCTTATAAAGTAGTTTAGAACACATACTGGCCATATCCTGCTTCCAAGAAGTCAGTGAGGGCAAGATCTCATCCAGTCTGTTCATACTAAACTGTCCTGAAAGTTTTCTTGTGTCCTGTTTCATGTTATAATGCAGCCACTGGATCTGTCTCTGCCCTTGTAAGGCAGGCAAGTCCTATGCAAGTAGGTAACTGATACAAAAAATAAATGCTCTAGCTTTTTAGATCTTACTAAAGATTGGGGATTATTTTTTTTATAGCAGAAGAATGTTTCCAAAAAATCACAGTTGTTCACAGAAGGGTTACATTCTGCCATCTATCTTTGTGCAGAAGTCCCATTGGGGTCTCTCAGCAGGCTACTCCCAAAACACAGATGTTTCTGGCTATTCATTCAGCATTTTAGTGCTGCTGGATACTTCTTACTCTCTAGCTTTTACTGGGAGCTTGTTAAAAGACAAATAGGGCTTTTTTGTTAACACCACTGGTGCTGTCTCCAAAGTTACCTAACATAAAAAAGTCTATATAACTACCACTGGGTGGTGTATGCCTTGTGTAAGTAAAACTCACTGAAGTAAACTATCAGGAGTTTTGTACAAGATCCAACCCAAAAGCCTGTATGTCTAGTTTTTAATCCGGAAATTTCCCTGGAGTTTATCAAAGAAAGAAATCAAGGATTTGGCTAGTAAGAAGGTGGGGATGTATATGCATCCATGTCCTTGTAAAATTCAACTTTGAATGAGGGAATACAGTGTATATTTATACTTTCCTTCTGAGTTCCTGTAAGTTCTCACGCTTTATTGAGAACCACCTATTTTTACAAGCATGGAAAGGCCCTTAGTGTCTGCTGGCATCTTAAATTAATCATAGCCAGTCTTAGGAACACAACAGTCCACACGTCACCCATGTCACTTTTTTCAGATGTAAAGGGGGATGCCATTTTCTACCACTTCCATGTCCTTGACACTGTTGTTCAACATTTAAGAGCATTTGTAGAACCTTTGTGGGTGTAGATTTTGGAAGGATAACAGAATTTCTTTTTGCACAAGCTATGCTGAAAACAAGTGTTAAAATAAATTAGTGGCTTAGGACTTAATGGCATTGCAACATGCTTCCTTTTCACTGCCTATTTTGTGTCAATCTGTTGAAGACATACAAGTTCGTAACCCACATTTGACTATCTTTGTCTAAAGTTGGCTCTAGTTAAATTGCTGAGGCTGAGTAATTGCCGAGGCTTTCAGAATAAAGAGAAACTGAAGGAGGAAGAAGAAAGGAAACCTTTTTCCTTCCACTGATTTACTTTATACTTGCCATCCAATTCAAGTTGAATCTGTTTTGGTTTTTTTCCTTTATCTAGTAGCTCCTCATAAATATCAAAAGGCAAGCTATAACCCTATTATGAGCATACTGTAAAATTTTTTAAAGAGCAAGTCTGAGCATGCTATACAGGTATAGAAATGCCACCCAATTTTGTCTCTTTAGCTTGCTTGGCAGTCCAGCAAAACTACTAAGATAATGAAATTAAATTTTCTCCATGTCTATTAGTACTTTATTTTTATTACATCTTCTGTATGGAGATACATAAGCCAGCAGTTATATGAAACCCATTGGATTATTCTTTTGAGGTAGCAAAACCTGCTCTAGTGCTAAAAAGGTTCCCTCCTGCAGTAGCAGTGTGGAGGAAAAAAAAAAAATGTTTAAGAATATCTGTGATTTAGGACTGGAAAGATAGCAACGAAATCCAACAATATCCCATAGCTCTGCCCATTGCCCCATGTTCTTTGCTCTTGTAGGAGGATTTACCCATAGAGCAAACAAGCTCCCAAACCCAGTTTGATAGAGAAAAGGGACTGAGTTGGCTTGAAACTCAGTACTTTTAGAGCCTGAATCTCTTAAAGAAGTTTCTACTAAAGGAAATTTTTACATATATATGTGTATATGTATATATATATATGTCCAACATGGGAGGCAATGGATGGAAAATTTTTAAGATAGCATAGAGACAATCGTTGTACAGAGAAGGAAGAGCTCTTAACCAATCCCTGGCTATATTTCCATTCTCTTCTTCTCAGTGCAGGGTCTATCCTGGAAATTGTCATGACTGATATGCTAATGGCCATACTCTATCAAATGGCATAGAAAAAGAAAAAATAATCTCAATATCTAGATATGATTAAACTTCATTAGGCAAACACAATCAAGTGGTAAAAATTAGTTTGTCCCTCTGTTAGCCATAGCTGATGTGTCTTTGACCAGCTCAGCTAGCTGATGTCCTCCATGAGAACACCTCCTTAGGAAAAGCCCACTGTTGCTAGTTTTTGACCATTGGAATTATCCCATCTTTCATTTTATGGTAAAATAAGTCTTTTAAGTGCCAGTAAAGGATGTTGTGATATTATGTATATGTTCGGGAATGACATCCTAGGTGTTGATTGAGATGCTTCATACTGTGGTTTATTCTCTAGAAGAGCAGAGTAAAAGAGTGTTTGTAAGCTCTGTATGAGTAATCAGTGCTCAGTCATTCTACAGACTTTAATAGCATAGGGCCTCTCCACCTTTGCTTGTAAAGGTCTGATTTCACTTTGATGGTATGGAAGAATTGGTGCAAACTTTTCACTGAAAGGTGCCTCTTGCAGTTGTGCAGTAGTTAGCTGTCTCTCCACTGCAATTTGGAAGTATTTGAATTAAAGGATGCTGATGAAGACCCAGGTTTCTCTAGCTGAACTGACATAAGATAATACATGGATACTAAACAAATGCAAGAGAGTTGCAGACTGTTACCTCCTGTGCCTGAGCTAGCAGCTAATTATAAAGGAAGCAGGTTAGGAAATTAAGTGACCCAAAATACGATAGAAAAGAGTTCAAGCACTCTGGGTGTCACCTTACGTAATGTGAGAAAGGGGAATATCTCTTTCTCCCTAAAAATTGCAAGATGACCTGGAGATCTGGCAATGGTACATATGTAGAGTGGCAAGAATGCTGCTGCTGCTACGCCTGCACCCGACACCATGGAAGCCTGCTGGGTTCATGATGCATTGTGCTGCTGTAGTGTGAATAGCTAGAATTATTTTTGGACATAATGAAATAAGAATGGAGGTTATTTTTCAGTACTAACTACTTTCTTCAGCCTGTCTGGGTGGTGAGCAGAGAGATTTTCTGACTGCTCTCAGAAGTTTTGGAGGTACCAAACTAGACCAAGTGTTTCAGTACCAGCCCTTTCTAGTATCCTATTAAGTTCCAAGGATGGGTGTAATTCCATGTTGATAGGGATTTTCCCATTCTGCAGTCCTCTTTTCACAGGAAGCAAGTATTTTACGCTACAAGTGTGAACCATTAGCCTTTATCACCAGGCAACCACATTATCAAGACATACACAACTTACACAACATGCTTTCTATCTAGCAGTTCTTCTGTCTGTATCATTCACCGTTCACACAAACAGCGCTCCATCTGCTAGGCAAGGTCTGTTCTTCCTATGTGTGATTTGAAAGCACCCCAGGCACCTGCCCGGCTTGCAGATGGTGTTACTCCATCACAGTGTGGAGTCATCACTGACAACACAGTGTATTTCAGGGAGATGAAAGGGGACGGTGGAGTTAAGGTCTTACTGAAGATGTGCCAGACAATCTGAGCTAACTGTAATTATTGTGTCATTTTTTTGTTGCTGTCATAGCCAAACTGTGCAGGAGGCGAGATTTTGTTTCTAACAAGTCTCCTACCTACTTGGAGGGGGGGAGAACTCCCAAACTGCAGAATGGAAGGGAGAGATCCCACGTTAAAACCGCCCCCAAGAAACCTTTCAGTGGTCCGGCGCTAACTTTTCTAGATGCCGTTTTTCTGCTCCAGTGTTTTTGTTCTGTTTTGTTTTCCCTCCTGATGCTATTTTTTGCGAACGAAAAAAGTGCTAAGCAGGCTGAAGTGGCAGCAGACGGCAAATACGCCTGTGCTCAAAACTAAGTTAAACTCCGAGGGGTGTGCGAGCAATCCTTGCCGTGAAGGACTTGCGCGGCACGGCGGGGAGCGGCGACCCGTGTGCTCTCGGGGCCCGGAGCCGCGGCGGGTGCCCCGCTCGGCGGGACGCGTGGTGCCGGATGGCGAAGGGAGGAGCGGGGGAGCGCTGGGGCAGAGCGGCAGTGCCGCCGCTCCTCCCTTCGCCATTCGGCACCGCTCGGGGGCACAGCGGGGTAAGCCTCGGCTCTGGGCTTTTCTCCTGAAACTCCGGGAAGAAGAAGGGGCTGCCGCCCTTGCGGCGGTGCGGCTTTGGGCTGTGGGGCCGGGGAAAAAGACCTCGCAAGCGGTGCTCTTACCCCCTCCATTTTTGTAGCAGAGGTAGGGAAATCGCCAGACGTTGGCCAGGTCCACGGCGAAGCCGATGACGGAGAGGAGGAAGTCGATCTTCTTGCCCCAGGTCTCCCTGTCCTGGGCGCCGTAGCGCGGCGCGGGGGCGGCGGGCAGGAGGCTGCTGCTGGTGTACTGCACCCCGTTGTGCTCCTTCACCAGGATCAGCTCCACGTCCTTCCTTGGGGGCGGCGGCCCCGCGCGGTCCGGCAAGGGGGCCACCACCGACACTTTGCGGTCGGGCTGGATCTGTTTGTTCATCCTCGCCTTAAACATCCAGAGAGAGCGAGCTGAGGAGGGGGAGCGGGCGAGGCGGGGTGTGGGAGCGCAGATAACGGAAGTGCACTTCCCGCTGGAGGCGACTCCGCGCTCCAGCCCGCCGGTGTCAGCGCGGCAGGAGCGAGGCACGGCCGTAATAAGAGCCATGCAAATGAGGCGGGAGAGGGGGGACCGCGGCGCCCGCGCCCGCCGGGGTGCCCCCGGGGAGCGGGGCTTCCCGCGCCCTTCCTCCGCGGGGGAGCGGCCGGCAGCCGGGCGCGGCGCCGCTGCCCGCAGCCTGGCGAGCCGCGGGCGCACCTGGGGCACGCCACCCCTGCCCCGGCCGCCGGTGGAGACCGAGCTGGAGCCTCCCGCCCCGCGCCGTGAGCCGGCTGAGCCAGGGGGAGCGGAGCCGGCCGGAGCCCCGCACCGTCCGGCCCCGCGCTGCCCCAGCGGCAGCGCTGCACCTTGTGCACCAGCGGCAGTTTCACCTTAGAGCTAGGCAATTAGGGCTTGTCCTGCCGCAGGCTACGGGGCGCTCGGAGCTGCTCTTTCCCGCGGGGCAAAATGCACATCCCCGGTCAAGCAGTCTGAAAGTGCTGTTAGCAGGCAACAGGTAGAGCTAATTTGGATTGCCCACTTCCCTTCTTTCCCGGCCGAACTGCGGTACAGAGGCAGCTTTCCGCTGTCTGCTAGCGTGGCTTTAGTTAAACAGTAGAATTTGGCTTTTGACATCAGAACCTGGTGGGGTGCATGTTGAATGGCAGAGCTGGACACTGCTAATACTCCTACGCCAGGACTGATGGATGCCTGGCTTTTTCTTTCCTGGCAGGTGTGGGACTGATAGGATTCAGTTGTCAGGTTGAGGTATTTGCAGGACATTAACTATTTATTTGCTGCTATTCCAAATGGGACCTGAGTCTTTTACGTGTAAAATGAGCAAAGAATTAGCTGGCAGAACAACAGTAATTGGTGCCAAAACTTGGCTAAATACAGCTGCAGAAAGGGGTTTTCAGGGGCTCTTCCTGTTACAGCTGTGAGCAGTAACTCTACGTTCAGTGTCTGTTAAGGGAATAAAATTTGAGCACAAAAGGCAGAAACTGGCTCCCCCTCCCCAATGTTAAATAGCTCCCCTTCTGCCTGGCATCAATAAGAATAGGTCAGATCGCAGAGGATTCTCGGTGGTGTTACAGCCTACCGTTCTTATTCACTCTGCTAGGACTGATAATACAGTATTATAATTGTAATATATGAAGAGGTGCTAGTCAGAGCTTGCAAGGAACACTAGATTCCTCTGCAAACTTGAAATGTGAAAAAGAATCTCAACTCAGAATTAAAGCTCGCATATTGGCATCTTCCCGTCCTCTCTTTAGGCCATAGACTACAAAGATGCTAGTAAGAGAGCTATTGACAATTAGCAGATTTTCTGCCTTGGCAAAAAGCTCTTGGTTCAAACTCCAAGATCCAAGCTGTGACTTGGATCCTAAAGCCCTCATCTGGGTGAACTATTTGAGTAGTGGCTATACTGTTTCAAAGCAATTGTACGCTTAGAACATGTGGCTCATACGTTCTCTTTCAGTTACTCCGTGATTTCCTGCCCTTATCTTCTCCGAATGCACCACATAAGACCTATTCTTTTTGACACTTCATGCCGTATATGCTGCAAGTATTTCCCCTGTGCACAGTCATTACACAGTACCCTGTAAACACTTGCTGTTTGCCCATGCAGTACAACCCACATTTTTACACTCCTGTGCAGCTACACTGCTGCTGACTCCTCATACCATCCATCAGTCACTGCCACCTCATGCATCAAGTACATACCCATGTTATATGCAGAGCCCCCAAATATGCCCACACTCCTCTGCATTTCAGTGAGCCTGCACACCCATTCTCCCATAGCAAATAAAGGACAAGCTCTGATCTGGGCATAAGGAGAGCCTCTGCTCCCAGCTGCAGAGCCCTGAAGCCATCTTGCTGACAGACTCACCAGGTAGCACTGGGGATGTCTCTGTCCCATTCTCTGGTACCTATGGGGAGGGGGAAGATGACTGAAGGGGAATTCCTCCTCCTTGGTTCCACCACTCTGGGAGTGCAGTCTCTCTGGGAGCTGAAGCTGTAGCCTAGCCAGTAAGGAGCTTTTTAAACCTGGTTCCCCTCTCTCCACGTGACTATTACTGCCTTAATAATCTGCACAGACTTCCTACGCTAGACAACAGCACTCACATATTGCTTCTGGAAAAACAAGGCCTTGCTAAGGAACACCCTTTTCCCCACAAGGTCTCAATTACCTGAGCTTGATGATGATGTCTATGGTGGGAGGAATCTAGAAAGCCCCCGCTTATTTCCTAAGAGAATTAAGTCACTGTGCATATATATATATATATATGTGCCTTTAGTTCTTGCATGGAAAGTGTGCACAATCTGGTTAATGTAATATCTGCTGCACCCTCAAGGTAAGAAAGTCCTCAATTGGATTTTATAAAAAAGTTGCTTAATCTTGAATCTGTCTGAATCTTGTTATGCCTAATGGAGCCTGACAGCGGGTAGAGTTGAAGTCAGAGAAGGGAATATTGTATTTAGAAGCCTCAATGGAGCCAGGCAAGATGGCAGGCTGTTAGTGATATTCTGCCATCAACTGGGAAATAGGCTATAATTTACTTTAGCAAATAGTCAGGTGTTGCTAGGTTAGTCAACAATTATTCAAATTCTTGTCTATCATTCTCTTTGCAATGTATAGGAGAATATATTGTATGCTGTAACAGTAAGCTGGGGTTGTCACTCTCATACGTTAGTGTCTATTAAGAAAAAGAAAGACCCCAATTAATAACAATTTAGTGGTAATCTCCATTTGCTGCTGCTGTGAAGGCTCATTGTGCTTGTTGGCAGCATGGTTTGAATTGTCCACCTTTGGCAGCACAGCCCTCTGCCACTGATACTATAGAACTACAGGAACCGGCTACTGTCCTTCCTATGAACCAGCTTTTGAGAAGAGCTGTATCAAATAGCATTCAGATATGTTGGAACTCACACTGTACAGTTGGTGCACCTGAAAGAGTCTTGCTTCATGTTATCTCTGATACACTTGATGAAAGAGCTTGGCAGATGAGCCAAAAAAAACAGTGACTGAGAGGGGATATGATTGCTTTATAAATAAATTGAGGTAAATGTCATTGAGGAAGAAAACCCACCACCACCACCACCATTTAAACCAAAGGACAAAAGAGTCATGATAAATTTAGTTAGAAAATGAGAAGAAGAGTTCTAACTATCAAAGCAGTGAATACAGTGGGAACTGAAGACCTGGGTTTTAGGATATTGTTTTATGAGCAGGGTTGTATGATGAAGTTGCTTGTGAGAGCTGGGATTTAGACTTGAAGACCCAGGACATCACTGTCTTATTATAATCCAATATATAAGGAAAAGAGTAAAAAGGGGCAGGGGATATATACACCAACTATTTAATTTCACGTCCTGGTACATTCACAGAAACTCTGAGCTCATTCTGGCCTTGGGGCTCACCAGCATTGAAAGGCTAAACATTTTTCAAATGAAGTGCATAAGCTGAATGAAGTTAGGTTTGGTTATTCTGTGATAAAAGAAACTCAGGGAAGAGCCAGTAGCTGTAGGAACTGGGAACAAAGTAGACAACAGCCTTCTGACTGAATCAATGTTAAAACGATTTCACAGTGATAGGAACATGGCAGTGGCAGGGGTGCCCATCTTTCTAGGTTAGCGGGTAAAGGATACCACACTGTGGACTGTATCAGACACCTTTGATGACAGTAGATATATCAGCTCCAGCTTCTTGGACTGTTACGAGTGGATTGGGCAGGTTTGCGTCATAATATCTCTAAAATCATATTGCCATTCCAAATGTAGTGTTTACTTAGTATTTAAAAGCTTTGTGTTGTATTGTTAGCAGCCTGTTGTCGTAGTATCTCTTCCCTAGAGCCAAAGAAATGTGTCTTTGGCCCCATTTGGGTTGGTCCAACCCTGCATTTTGACATGTGTCTGTCATGCTACAAACTGTCTTCAGACTGAAAACAAATATTACAAAAGCACTCCACAATGTTTTGGTATTCCATTTATGTAAGAATGCCAAGTTCTAGGGGAAGACAAGGCCTCTCGCTGTTTCTTACGATAGTAGCATTTGTACCTTCCTTACCAAGTTGCTTGAGATTGTCACAAATACACACGTCCCAAGCTCATTTTACCTGGGATCTGCTACCCCTGGCATCAGGTGACCTTCTTCAAGGGAGACATCAGTGTCACCCAAGGAAGCTATCCCGTGGCACCTTTATCATTTTATCACATACAAAATGTGTGGGTGTGTGGGGAGGATGATGTTGAAGTCTAGAAGGTTTATCCCTCACAATTTCAACATTGCTCCCTCTCTATAGACACACCTTCTCCACCTCACTTTGGCCTCTTTCCAGCTTACTAGGACTTACTATCTTTTAAAGATTATAAATCTACTTTGGAACATTTCACACTGGAAGTAGTTAAGTTTCAGCTTCAACAATATTCTTTCTCACTACCTGTTTTGAATTGGTAGCTCTTGCTGCTGCTTTAGCATCAGGTTTATTCTATTTCAGAGAAAATTATGAGAGAGCAATTTGCAAAGCTGCGTATAAGTGGGGTGAAACTGGGAGCACTCCCAGTTTCAGTCTGACTGTGCATGAGGTGCACTCCATCCTCCTCCCTTTATCTTGGCTTGTGCAGAAGAGAATCCAGGTACAGGGTCCAGAAGAGAGCAAGGGCATACCCTGACCTAGTCCCTGCTTTGAACAGTAAGAGAACCAGAACACTTGGGTCCGCTGTAGTCCATCCTCTTGGTTCACCATGTCATATGTCCATGTAATCTTTCTCTTTTCTAGTCGGAATAAACCTTTCCTGAACAAAAACAGCCTAGCTTTCAGATTAAGTCTTACCAACATTTAGTGAAACAGTAATAATTCCCAGGATTATCAGTCAACACTTTAATGAGAAGGGGATCTCACTTGCCTTTTTCATATCTGTATTAAATGTTTGTCCACAGACAGGTTATGAACACCCAAGTCATTCTGCTCTGTCATTTCCAGATGCTGATCCTCTAGTTTACAGAACAAATTCTTTTTTCTCTAATCCTTAAAGACCAGGTTTTACATTTTATGTTGTTCATTTCCATCCCATTTCTGTTACTCTAGGATTCCTTTTTTTTCCTGTGTGAGTCCCATTCTTCACTGATTTAATACTGCCTGTCAACTTCATAATCTCCACGTTTCATTAGCAAACACAAACTTTTGGGTGCATATTATTAATGCAAATATTTAATAAGCTCATTCCCAATAACAGATCTTTCAGGATGGGTAATCTCACTCCAAGTCTGTAATTATCCTTATAGCACAACATAGTATTACATCCTCTGTAGTCAGTTCCTTTCCTGTCTTAGCAATTCTATTTATCTCCATCTCCTCTGCTCAGACTAACAATTACAAGTGTTATTGTAGCAGCTGCTTTTCTGAAGTTGTGATAGATTAATATCTACCACATTTTCCTTGCTTTTGTAAAAGGCAGTTATCAGAATAAGGTACCAGATTAATCTGGCTTCCTTTGGGAAGCTCATTTTGCATTTAGCAGTCTTCTGTGCTTATATGCCTATGAGTAGAATTCGTGAAAAGTGTTTTAACTTGGGAACTCCAGTGGTCACAGGATTATATGCATCTCCCTAAATCAAGACTTTTATAAGATACTTAATAATTTCTGTCGTCTGCAGACCCTGAACAAGATACCTCGCTCGATGTCCAAAGCTAGACTGAGAGATGACCCAAAATGTATCATGATATGAAAACTGATTGAATTTCAGATGATCCTAAGATTACATTTTTTACTGCACTGCTGATGGTAAGGTGTTGGATATTATTTTCCTCCTGTTGAAAAGACTAAACAAAAAAACAGAAGCAATCTGTCCTTGCTTGCTGGGAGGACTTGTCCTTTCTCTTGGTGCCTGTCTCTTGCTGGTATCTCTGCTTGTACAGCAAGTAAAATATGTCCAATTGTGCAGACTGCAAAAAAGACTGAGAATGAGCACTGATATCTTGCTTAATAAGAAATAGGCACCTTAACGTGGGCTTCTGATCTTACGTTTATTATGTACTACACTGATTATTGAACATATTCAAAGCCAATCTTTATGTAGCCTCATTCATTTTAAGAGACATCATGCACTTTTATCTGAAGACACAATAGGACTGATTCTTTTTCCAAATGCAAAACAGCTGATTTCACTGATTGCACTAAAGCCCAAACAAACAGTGAGAACATTTACATTATTCATTGCTGGTGCTTTCTACTAGGCCTAATATTAACCTTTGGGACCAAATTATCTCCTTTGGTATAGAAACAGAACTCCCTTTGTTGCCAGTGAGAATGGTATGCACAGATCTGGAGAGGAGATGTGGAAATGAAAGCCTCACTTACCTGTTTGTAATTTTTGGCTTTTCTAAGAGTACTCAGAAACAAGTGAATTGTGCTCAATAAAGTTGCCTTTTCCGTAAGGGAAGGCGTGCAAGCAGCAGCTCACGCTACTGTTGCCCAAGGCTTACACTGTAGTTATATCCAAATCAGAGCTCTGTTGTGTTAGATGCTGAACATGCATAAGCACAGAAGAAAGTCAGATTCACCTTATCTCCTAGAAGCAATTAGCTTTCCATTGCTGGTAGCTGGAGAGAAAGGACCACATGTCTGTCAGTGGTCCTAAGGCAACTGATTTCCTTAAGCTTTTGATATCGTGATCGCATCTCTTTGAGATAGAAGAAGAAACAAAACAGTAGCTAATTGAAAATAGTCTCCTCCAAAGCACTGAACAAGACCAGTTTTTTATTTCTTTTAAAAACTAAGTGAATCTGTAAAAATACATTCAAAAGGATCCAAGTCTCATCACGGGTATTAGTTGAAGAGCCAAAAATAATTTCTTCTCAAAGTTTAAGAACTTTTGTGTATGTTTTGCCTTATGTAAGTTTACATATTCATCTTACAGTTGTTTTCACCTGGTCAGCTTATGTATAGTTTTGAATGGGTTTTACTCATTTTTAGTGTCCAAAGCCTTTGCAGGTCTATAGCAACAGGTCCATGTAAATACTTAAAGTTGTGAACTGATTTAGTACTTGGAAACCTCCAGTTGCCCTCAGTTGTAGCATTTATCCAAGTGCAGCACCAAGTAGCAAATTAGCTTCCCAGCTAACATTGACTAGTTTGGACAGTTATAAGTAAATTGTTTTTGTTGAGCTGATTGTTTTAAAATTAAGCCTCCAAGCACTGAAAGAATCAGCAATGCCGAAGGAGACTCAGGGCCTGTCTTCAAAGTTATGACAAGTCAGGCACTTGGCAGTTTTCACAATGACCTATATTTTAATATGGGCTATTGGATTATTTCTAAAGAGGCTTCTTAGCCATAAAAGAATTATGCTCATTGGCTGGGCTGTGGCAAAAATACAATTGAATTAAGGATTGAAATAATTTAGGATCCAGCTGGACAAGTTGTCCCTGCGGCTGAGCAGTAACAGATGTATTAAGCATTGGAAATTGCACAGAAAAAAAGGTATAATTGATCTAAGGTAACCTCACTACTTTGTATTAAATAAATCAGTGCTGATAAGCTGAAAGGTTAGAAGCAAGAAGCTGAATTGAAGGAAGGTGGACCTGGGAAAAAGCAAGTCTAGGTAAAACAAGTTAACTTTTAGGTCCTAAATGTGTTAGGGACTGTGGACACTTGAGCTCTCTAAGTACACTGGCTACGAGTTTCCAAATCAGCAGGAATGCTGGGGAGTGTTGGGCAAGAGTGGAGGAGAGAATACTAAACTGCATATCCCTGCAGAAGGGACACATTTTCTAAGTGAGAAAAGAAATTATAAATAGCCATCTCTATATTAATTTGTGCGTCTAAAACCATTCATCACTGAAAACCGTAGGCGACCCACAGTCCTCACTCTCTCACACACCTATGTATCACTGCGTTTCAGCTCAAGGATTGGAAGGGAAGGCTGCACTGTGACAACCACATTACACAGAGCAGTTGATGTTTTGGGAGTGCAATGTGTGTCTGTGTGTTAAAAGTAGGTAGAAGCAAAATGTTGGCCAGAAACGTAGGATACAGTAAATTCCTTCTGGAGACACCCAGTGCCTGAACACTAGCAAACAGAGCAGTACGGGAGTGGGAGGCTATAGAATGGAGTGAAGAAAAAAATATTTTTCTAGCTGTATCTGGTGTTTGAAAAGTCAGAGACAAACTTTACACAATGAGAACAACTTCACATAAACTCGTGTATGTATTTAAGTAGATGGAAGTATTGAAGGGTAGTAGAATACAGGATTTTCCTGTTGTTATTAACTTAACTGCTAATTCCTTTTCTGCATTCCAGACTAAGCACAAATGGTTTCATAGGCATTGACCTTGTTTTGCAAAGAATGAAACGATACAGAAAAAATACTTACATTATTGCTTTGAGTGTACATATATTAAAGAGAACTTACACTTACATGACTCTTATTGTTTTGGGTGTACATATATTAAAGTGAACATATCCTTGCATGACTATTGAAACTGAGAAAAGGAGGCACACAAATTGGCAGAGACAGTGTTGCCCCGATGAGGATGTTGTAGCCAGTTCTGTTGCCATGTGTCTCGCAGAGCAGATAAAACAGGTGCCAGGATGGGGTTGTGTTTGTCCAGATCGGGGTTGTTGAGTAAGTGTCTAGGGAGATAATAATTCCAGTGCTTTGGCTTCTGGTTTCTGAACGGCTCTGCTTTTCTGGCAGGAAGCCTTGCGTGGCTGGCTGTGGGGATACAGTAAGAGCCACTTCAAGTAAATGCTGTGGAAGGAAAGTCAGAAGGTGTCTTTTTCGATTGCCCTAAAGCTCCACCTGCTGGTTGTCCTTCACTCCAGCTTCAGGGATTAACGGGAAGGCTCTGGTGTGTAGGCAAGAGGATGCACAGCAGCTGGGATTTCTGGTACTGCTGAACCTGAGCCTTCAGAAAAGTCGTTTAAGGGGAGCTGGGTCTGCTCTTATGTGCCTGTTCTCTTGCTCCTGTCAAATACTGTAGAACTCTAAAAAGACTAGAGCTCAGTGGGTTTCTACAGAAATTAAAGACACCTGCTTGCAAAATAAGGAAGACACAAACTTCCTTAATGATGCAGCAAATATGCTGATTTAAAGCACATATTTGAGACCTATGAATACAATGTTAAAAGCCAGTCCTGGCTGCAAAGTCAAGCAATCAAAGTTTAGGAAATGTTGTCAAGATAATGTTTTAGTTAAGATTTTGCTGTGGCACAAGCAAGTGGAAGAGGTGATGTTAGATCTTAGAAACACGGCTGTGCCTCTGACAGCCAGCCCTCTCGCACACCAGACGTCTTCTGTCTGTCTGCCATTTCCAGGAATTGAAACTTTTGTGACCTGCTAATTCCATGTAGGTTTCCTAAAGCTACCTAAAAATACCAAATTTTGCCTGATTGCTCCTTGTCCTGAGCAGAAAAGACTCTTTGATGTAAAAGGAAGGGGAATGAAAATGCTGGTTTTGAAGTTAGATGTAATTTGAAGAATCGGTTGTTTCTTTCTTCATTTCAAATAAATGAGCTGAGATGTAACCAGCAGGTAAACATGGAGTCATTCCTCCTTGCTGTGATTATTTAGTTTTCAAACTGTTCTTAATCAAAGCACATTGCTCACATCTCAGTAAAACATAGGCATAGAAATGGCTAAACATAAAATTATGTAGTTAAAAAATATGATGATACTTTGCCCAGCCAAAGCTTCAATTTTTGTTTATGTACTGAAAGAGTGGTGATACCAGAAGATTAATCAGCATGAGAGATTCTTTGTCAGACATTATACTCTGAAGGAGGGATGGGGTGTTCAGATGTATCCTGAGGATTAAAAAATCTGTTTTGCTTTCTGAAGATTTGCATGTTGCATTTTCTTGGTGTCCAAGTTGTGATGAGAGAGTGTGTAATTCCTCATGGTCAAGGTTAAAAATTATCATTCATTGGGAAAGCATGATGGGGAAGTTGAATATACTCACCTCTGTACTGTCATTAACAATTTCTGTGCTGTTTCTGAGAGAATATTGTGACTTATTTGATAGCAGAGTCTAGAGCCCTGTTGTAATAGCAAGTCTATAGTGGACTTCATCCTGTGCTCATGCACAGTTAAGAGACAGGGATAGAAGATTATGGTGGAAACAGATTAGAGGGAGAGGAGAAGAGATACATAAACAGTGGCTCAGATTATGCTATGGAAGAGGTCATCTGCTAGTGCATGGACAGAATCAGATCCTCTGAATGTTAATTCTTACCTTTTCTGTAGAGTGAGGATACATCTGCAGGCTATACCATTTCTGTTCTACCTGAAATCCATCTCCTGGGTAGCTTAATATCAGGATAATTGCTCTTCTGATACACATTAGCGAGGGATCACGGTGGCAGGTGTGGTAACATTGGGATTCCATGTTGGTGACTGGAGTCCCATTGCACTTCATGAGGTATAAGGAGAACTTACCCCGTTAAGAAGAGCTGACAGCTATGCTCCTTTTCTTTCTTAGTGAACACCTGCATTTGCAGTCTCCCCATTCTCTATCCCACTGGTGGTCTCTCATACCCCTTCACAGATCATTGTTACTAACTTCTTAGTCCATGTAATCTCAGCAGAAGGGTATTCTGCCTACCTTCCCTGTGTCTGCAATTTGGATTTTTCAAATTTAGGCATAGAGAATATGACTGTGCACTGGAAAGGCAAAGTACGTTGCTACACAGCTTCTCTGCAAGCATGGCAGAACGTTGTGCTATGCGCCCGCCTACCCTTCATCTGTGCTTTTGCCTCTGGTGAGCTGTGGCCACTGTTCTTTTAGGATTCGGGTACGAAATGGGAACCCAAATGACACTATTCACTCCTGTTTTAAGTGACACCATGTGTACACTAAGGACAGTGCAGTGGGAATGGGATGGGACCTGGGCCTGCCTTCACTGTGTAAGGGGAGGAACTGGGATGATGCAAATACAGTCACTCTTCTGGCCATAGAGAGGAACCCAGAAAAATGGGCACAGGGTGGAACAGTAGTGCATGCTGTGAAAAGGATCTCCTGCACATGGGAATCTTTTTTTAAAGAGAATCTGAGAGAGTGCCAGCCCCAGGGAGTGCCTGGCAGCGAGACTTGAGTTGGAACAGAGCTGGGAAGGGCTGGTGGGTGGTATGGCCTGGTGCAGATGGGCCACTGTACTGCAGCTCCCCAGGGATCCTCTGCCTTTGTGGGTGGGCCCAGGGCTGCCAGCTTGCCCAGACCTCACAATATTTAGGGGATTTTTGTAAAGTCCCACTTTATGAACTCATGTGATTCTACTAGAAACCCAGCTTCCATTCAAAATATAAATTTCTAGCTCATAAACTTGAAAATGTGAACCATAAGGGCTCAAAAATGGAAGGCTAATAAAAATAAATGCCTTACTATTTTTTTTGAAGAAAAACAACAGTGAATTTAGGAGGGTTTTTCAGTGTGTTTTTGAATGTCTTCAAGAGCGGGAAACCTCTTTCTATGCATTCAGGGAGACATCTCAGAACCTTTCTAAGATAGCTCACATTCTGCAGGTCTACCATGGTAGGGAGGTAGAGATGGGGAAACAAATGGGATCAGGCCCTAATTACATAACGTTCCCCTCAATTGTGCTGTCCTGCAGCTGGACAGTGCAGAAATTTCCTGCACAAAGGAGCACTTGGAAATTTAAAAAAAAAAGGGGGGTGGGGTGTGAGCTGAATGTGTGTGAAAGGATGTCAAACCAAAAGCAAACTAGCACATTATTACAGACAATCAAGATACAGTAGCATAGATGGTGTGAGCTACTGAGCAGCATGGAACAGTGAGTTGTTCTACATGCTCATTCCTAGTTCCTCAAAGAAGCTTTTGCTGTTAATGGCAGGCTATTGTTAATTATTAGTCTGCATATTATTAATGTAGGCTGTCCTATTTCTTAATGCATTCTTGTGATCCTAGCGTTTTTTGTTGGTTTGTTTTGTGGTTGGTTTTTTTTTTTTACTCCAAAGTTTGGACAAGGATCTGCATGAGCTCCATACAATACTGCAGAAGGAAATCAAAGGGCCAGTCTCATCCCTGGCTTCTGCATCTCATTAGCAGTTTGCAGATTTTCTGGGGGAGGGAGTGTCAAATGTATTCCATACCTCTTTATGAGGGGCTCAGACTCCTGCTGGGCCACACAGCAGTGTGGTTTGCCTTGAGTTCAACTCCAGCCAGGAGTTCAGAGTCCTTCCAGCGAGGGCTCTGAGCTAAGGCAGTCTGATACAGATGAGTTGAATTACTCAAGACTTTCAGAGGAAAATTGGTTTCTCTTTTTTTCTTTTCTTTTTTCTTTATGAGAGAGAGGGGAAAAAAAAAGAAATAGGTATAGGTACTGCTTGGTGAGGACTTGGATGTGCTGGCAGCTAAGAGCTAGTTTGTTTATTTAGGTTGCAAGAAGAAATAGGCTAGCATATTTGCTGGACTTCGATCTCTGGTTAGCACAGGAGCCCTTTCAATAAATGAACAATTACAGAGGAAATTATGGGTGAGTTTGAGGATGAGAGGATGAGTTGTTGAGGATGAGTGTGGGACTTCTCTGAAGCTTCCTGCATCTTTTTTTCATCAGCTCTAGGAGACACTAGGTAAAATTTGGAAGGCAAACTCTACTTTGAAGGAATATTGTGTATTTAGTTATGTCAGTATATGCTGTCTTAACAAGACTAGAAGAGAGAAAATAAGAAGATAGAGTGAAATTAAGTTGGTATGGTCAATAACTTCATTAGAGAGAGGGCTACTGAAGGCAAAACTACCTATATTTTACTACATCTAGGTCAGTTACTAGTTCACCTGCTTCTTTTGGTTCTAGAATTGCTGCAGTTGTCTTCAACATCTCCTTTTCCTAAGGGCTTCAGCCCCCGCAACTGTTGATATATGTGTCTTTAAGGAGGCATAACCAGGGTTTAATGCAACAACAGCACTTCAGTATTCTCTTTCTCAATAAATTAATCATTAACATTGACCACTGACTCCCATATTATTTATCTTATACTTTTCCCTATTTTCTCTTACCCTTATTCTTTTTTCCCCTCTTCTGAGCTGATCTCAGCAAAACTTGGTTCCAGTCCCTGCTATTGGGTAAGTCTCTGCAGCCCCTACGGGGAGAAAGAGGAAATGGGTCAGAGCTGCAGAGGCAGCAGCAGGGCACAGTTGCCTTACTGGAATGAGTATGAGGCCGGGAACAGAGAAGTGCTGGAAGCTTCGTGCTGTGTTTCTGTGGTATAACAACACAGCTCTGATGGCACACTAATTCAGTTTTTTTACTTTTAGGAACCACTAAGGCAGTATTGATGCTTCCTTAACTGTGCTAGTTCATTATCATACAATGTAATTATCTGATTCAGGTATACGGTTTGTAGGACCTATTTTCTGGGGCCTGTTTCTTGGCAGATATATCTGATAATGCAGCTTCCAAAAATGTACATTGAAGAGTCAGATTGCTGTGCTGAATAAATTATTATTTGTATTTTGGTGGGGTCCGGGGCCCTGTTATGATAGGCTCTGTAAAATGTCTAACATAAGGCCAGTCCAAGCCTAAAGAATCCAAGTTTAAAAAAAAACAGATAAGAATACGTAATAGGCTCAAGTCAAAATCCCAACCTTTTGGAAGGAATTTGGATGTAAATTGGAACTTGGCAGCTCTGGAGGGTTTATAATTAAAAATGCCAAATAAAACTCTGGTAGGAACCTTACCATGTCATTGCTGACATTAACGTTAGGCTGCCTTACTGGGATTGATAGAGGCCTTCTTCCTTCTTGTTTAATAATGTATTTCCTCTCGGAGGAAAATTGTGGCGGTAAACTCAGCAAAGCCAACCATGTGTCTCATAAACAAATTCATTTCCTTCTTCAAACATTGTTTCATTCAAGAGTAATACATTCAAAATTCCTTTTAGCACTGGGTCTTGAATTGGTTCCTTTTGCAGGAATGAAGCAGCCATTCTTTGAATCTCCCTTGAAGTTTGCTGAATTTGTTAAAATCTACTGTGTTATCTCCTGTTGGGAATGCATCGTTTACTAAATTGCAGCAAGGGAATGACCTTGATAACATACTTGATGTATGACTTTATTTGGAGTTTCTTAGGAAGAACCCACATGGCTTAATGGTGAGCATTTGCCTGTCATATGTAAAAAAATCACCCATGATATGTCTCTAGAGGACTGCAGTTGAGTTTCAGGATTGTTTAATGATTTTTAAAACAAACAAATGAGGGAGACCTGTTCCTGGAGTGAGGAGATCTCATTTCATCTGTCTCTGAGAAAGCCTCAGCTGCTCTGCTTCTCCCAGAAACTTATTTAGTAAGGCCCAAGGAAGGGGCAATAGGGCACTTTTATTTGTTTAACATTAGGCATAGCTTTTGCTGCATTTCTTGATTCATTGATTTTTTGTTTTTCACATGTTACTGTGATGTACAGATGTTATTTGAATACAGTTCTTTTTATTGAGACTATACAGTCTCTTTGCCTCCAGTTAGTAAATGTAGTTATTTGAAGTGCAAATGTATCTGTGTTACTTCCAGTGTTTAATGTTCTGTACAGAGAAGAGACAGAAATGGAGAGAGTGAAGGTAAAGGACAAGCGATACAATCTAAACGATTTTGTGGCTTAAGGCTGAGTGCTGACTAAATCTGGGAGGAATAAGCACCCATGTTGGAAGTGTTTCAGCAATTAAAAGAACTAAGTTCAGTTTATTATATTCTGTAGGAACAAGTGAAATTCAGATTGCTAGTTGCCAGACATTCATTGAAACAGTTATACAACTAAAGTTACCTTGATTTTAGCATTAATATTGCCTGGAAGAGCATTCATATTTCCTGGAAGGCTGCGGTTTAGGTTAGTGGTTTGTATTCCCTCCTTTTTTGGGATGGTTTGGAAGTTTTAAAAATATTTTTATCCAGTCAAGGAGTAGGGGACACACCATGTGATTGCAAACATATAGCAGGAGTGGTAAGTAAGGCTAAAGCTGTGGAAGAAGGTCTGTGGTGTAACTCAGGGCTGAATGTGTTCAATTAAAACTATTCATTAAATGCTCTCTCATGATGATGAGAGATTCAGAGAAAATCAGCACTGGCTTTTGAACTGTTTATCAATTAATGAGAAACCAAAGTTGTAATGAGTATGGTGATGAACATTGACTAGTTATAGTAGAAGCTCGTAAGTAAGAAGAGGCCAGAGCAAAATATGGCACCATGGCAATGTTCCCTCACCCAGCCCTGAATAATGAAAGAAGTGAATAGAAGTTGCCTTTGTTGGAAAAAAGCCTACACACACAGACCTGCCTTGTGAGCGGGCACCCACTTCCAGTAGCAATAACTAAGTCAATGTGCTACTGTGCCATATAAATGAGATGAGCTTCCTTGTGCATAAATGAGGCTTTCAGCAAAGAAAATACATGGGGTTTGTTGTGCTGAGTGGCAAACATCTTGTGTTATCCCCATAGCAATGCTGACTGAAAATCACTTGGCATTTGGCAAGAAGAGATACCTGTAAGCCAAAAGGGCTGTGTCATGCTGCTGCTCTGCCTCTAGTTGCAGTTGCCTCATTACCAGGACGAGAGTTGTTCTTCCGCCAGTACTGTGAATGCTGCCTGGCTTCTTGTCAGTCTCTGTTTGCTCTAAGAAAGCAGTGGGGGAAGACCGACTTGTACTTTTTTACCAGTCCTGTGCGTAGGTCCTTCAGGCAGCTTATTTTCACAATTAAAATGGAGTTAACAAGGATTTTCTTCTCTTCTATCACACCCTCTGTGTGCCCTGTGCTTGGTTGGGCTGTGTTTTCTGAAGAAACAGACTGAAAATGTATTTTAATGATACTTGGTCCTCTAAACTATAGGTGGCTTTTGGAAAATGGTACTTTAGGCACAGAGGTACCTTTGAGCTTTAATCAACATGACCTTCTGTCTCTGGGTGCTTCCACACAGCATTTATCTAAGATCAAGGTAAATTTTTACCTATCTGATATGCTTCTTCTGAAGTAACTGCTTCTGAAGAAGTCGAAAAAAGCTCTTGATTTTTTTTTGATCATTCCCCACTGTCTGAAAGTGGGTGCCACCAGTGGGTCACAGGCATCTGTCTAGTGGCAACTTCTAACTCAAAATGAATATTCTTGTTTGATGCCTCATTTCACCACTAAAGAGACGAGCTCTAGCGTTCTAGTAACTGAAGACTCCACATCTATATGTGTTTTATTGCTTAGAGTTTGGGTGACATGGTTGCAATATCACTGTTTTTAGGAGAGAAGAGATGCTAACCTTGTCATCCTGGCTTGATTATAGTTAAGGTTGCATCTGAAACAATTGCCAAGGTGGTTTCTTTACTGATATTTTTAATGAGGAAGCATCACCAACATAAATTGGGTTCAGTTTTGCTACATCAGTATCATTTATCATGAAGAGCATGGTGAGCTGAAATATATGTAGATGGCTAACAACTTAATGTCATGAAGTTATTTTATATTTTCTCAGTTAGAAGATGGTTTGGATACACTGATGGGTAGGCCTGATGTAGGATCAGAATAGGATTAGAATATATTTTTCATCTAAGAATAGTGTGGGATTTTCAATATTTTAAAGAAAGGGGTGAAATACTTAATATTTATTGCACTTATAGCACAAATTACTTTCAGAGAAAAATCCAGTGACGAGGAGCGATTCAGTCTTGATGAATTACCCTGCCTTACACAGTGATACAGCTAGACACTTCTAGCTGGCTTTGTTTTGTATGACTGGTGTGATATATTCCCAAGAGACTGAAGCACTTTCTAAGGAGGGAATACATTGTCCTCATCACATCAACAGTCCTTTCTTGGGTACAATGTGACATCCTTTTGTGGGTTGTGTTTGTCACCGTGCTGTATGGGAGATGTGTGCGTAACGAATCCAATGGAAATAAACAGTGTTTTCCCCCTTATGAATATTTGATCTATGATTTATTTATCTACCCAGACTTAGACTAATAGCATGTCAAATGCTGCCTGTTTGTTTTCCTGTTGACATATTTCTATCAGCAGTGTCTTCTGTATTATGGACAGGAAAAATATTAGCAGACTTATAAAACAATGGCTTAACGAGACCAATTCTTTGATGTAAGCTAGATGGACTCCACTTGGGAAAATAATAAGAGATTAGGTGGAGCGGAGGGGTTTTTTGTCCGCTGTGAAATTGTTCACATTAGACTGGAAGAAGAGTAAATTGAGACTGACTGACTCCACCAGAAGGTCAGGCACTGACCAGTGCTAGCAGGCCGGTATCTGCTAGGGCAGAGCCTTCCTACTCTGCCCTAGCAGAGTGTAACTGTATGGAGACCTGAGATCTCTTTTGCACCTTTGCATGCATCAAATCATGGTGGAAAGAATCAGGCTTGGTATCACTGAAGATGCCTAGTGACGGCAAGCAAGTCAGAGGTAGCTGCAGTTAGGAAGTACAAGTATTTTGATAGGGTAAAAGATGCTAAAAGAGTCTAAATGCACCATCTTGCCATAAATGATTAAATCTGTTTAATCTGTCCTTTTCATGATCTGATGCTGAGTTCGCCTTCTCGCATCTGGAAAAAAAAAAAAATCAGTGGGAGTGTTAAAGCAAAGAATGTCAAAGTTGATTAAAAAGTTTGGGACACCACAAGCACCCATGGGTAATTCACTTAATCAGGAGTCAGAACTCTTGTATTTCTATCTCTACTGTGCCGGTACCATCCTGTGTAACTTTTGGCAAGGTAGTTGCTTTCCTTTTGCCTTGTCTATTTATAAACTGTTAAATATCCAGGAAAGGTAGAAACTCGTATTATGTGCTTTATACAATACTTAGTTCAATGGCTGTTTCTCCTGTTAGAGCTGCGAAGTCCATTGTGATAAAATGAATAATAATGGAGAGTTCTGTCAAAGGCGTCTCCTATTACTTGTCATTGTCTGAAGGGCTGGTTCTCTTTGGTCCACAGAGTATCTTTTCTACTAAAATAGAAGTTTCCACTATATAAAGTGTAGACTTTTGCCTTTAAAATTGCAAATAGCAAAGGTAGAAAGAATAGCTCCTGCTCCTTATTTCAAAGCTTGTTTTAGGTTTAGCGTAGCTTTGAGTTAGTAATAGTCTAAACCTGCATGCAAACTGCATAGGTGAAAATGCTACTGTTTCTCTCTCCCCAGTGTATATTGACAATATACTTTTCTGCTTACAAGAGACAGGCTGTCGAAGACATGTAATTAAATAACATTATGGAAGTTGGCATGCTTTCATTCAAAAGACCAGTGTATAAAATCTAAACATTTTAAATTATTTCTGCTTTGAATGGCTGCTGTAGTTCATGGCTGGTTATCTCCCGTTTCAAAGACTTCCGGCATTGAGGAAAACAGCTTTCCTAAAAGCTGCTGGCAGTTCTGGTATGACTCCTTCTAGTCTCCTACACTTTTTCCTGTTCATTTCTTTTTTTACGTTTTAAGAAAACATTTTGAATTTTCCTGCAATCTTTGATATCAGGAAATATGAGCAGAAGCACAGACTTTTGTATCTAATTGTGCACTTGGCCTTATCTTTGTCTGCAAGGCTGATGTTTACCTTTGAAGAGGAAATTGTTCTTTTTGAACAATTAGAGCCTCTAAGCTTTCATCATGTCTCTCTAATTTGTAGTGCTTTGCTTCTAGTGCCCTGTCAGATGCTTAGTAAAGTTTTAGGAAGATAATGTCTTTAACAAAAGGGAATTAATTTTTTTTTTTTTTAGAAGAAAGCTCTTCTTGAAAATAATTTGAGCTGATCAAAATGTTCTTGATAAACTGATCTTTTAAATTCAGTAAGGATAAAGGTTAAGATACTGCAGTACGCAGGAATGAGCAGTTGTAGGAAGAGAGAAAGGGGGAAGCTGGTTAAGGAGCAGTTCTTTAGAAGAGGATCTAGGGCTTACAGATTGGTGATAGCTGTACATGAGTGGGCAATGACATGTTGTTTTAGAAAAGCCAAGCCTTACACTGGCTGTGTATGAGCAGGAATATTGACTGCAAACTATGTAAAGAAAACCTTCTAGTCTACTGAGGAATGGTAGGGATGGAGCTGAAGTCCTCTCTCCAGAGAACTTAAATGAAAATAAACAGAAGTCTAGGAAGTGCAACCTGCGAGGAAAGAATGAAAGAGGTTTTGCTTTTTGGCTTAAGGCAGGCAGGCTGGGAGATGCAAGAGTGAAACAGGTGTGATGGTAAGCTCTGGATATACATATGTACAGATATAAACAGTTAACCCTGCAGAGAAGTAGAAATGAATCAATTCTCCTTGAGCAAGGTGAACACAAGACCTAGTGACTTCAGCTGCAGAAGTATTCAGGTTAGACCATGAGAAAAACTTTTCTGACAGTAGAAATTGTTAGCCAATGGTCTAGATTGTATGACAAGGTTGGGCAGTCTTCCTCTGCGGAGGCCTTTAATGATAGGTTCAATCTAACGAATTCTCACTTCTGCAAACAAATTCTATTTGCTGGGTTTATAGGAAGGGAATAATTTTTGGTGTGTGTTTATTGGGTATTCTTGCTAATAACAGATTCACAATGAAACATAAGCTAAGTAACATTCTCAAAATGCCTCAATTTTGCTAGCAATTCCTAGAAAATACAAATACCCAATATATAAATCCCATGACTGGTTTGAATGACTCCTGTTATAGTTGTAGTACTGTTACACTGCTACATTGAGTCTCATGCAGTCTTCGTATAATCTCAAGAGATAACACACTCAAGGAGACTTCTAGAAACTAGGGAAACACGCTCGCTCTTACCTATGCCCAGTTTAGAACAAAGCAATGAGCATGCAGGCGTAGCTTTAAAGATGAGCCTCACTTAAACCTCATTTTAACATGCAAAGGAAGATTTTCAACAGAATATTTTCTAGATAGTCTAATAAAAACTAAGTGATGAAAAAAAGTTAATTGATTTACTTTTAGCACATGAAAGCATGTGATAACATGAAAATGTAGAATAATCGTGATATGAGAATAGAGTAGGGGCATATATTTACTTTCAACCTGTTGTGGCATGGGGGGCTTAAAAAAAGACAAACAGTAGGTAGTCCCTAGCTAAGGTAATGAAGTATCTCCTATTATAACATTGTCTTGTGTCTCTAAAGTCTCACCCATCAAGCTGTGGTTGTTATAGAGTATCTTAAACTAAGAAGATGGCACAATGAATGAAAACTTTCATAAAATTTGATCATTTGTGATATTGTTTTCCTTGGTGAGGGTGGTGTAATTCTTACCACCATTAACAATAACTAGCCATGGAAATTTTTCATGTTTTCTAATTGTTAGTGTTACTGTGTGCTTTTAATAAGTACAAAGTATCTGATTGGTGCCCACAAGATTAAGCATACACTTAAGTGCTTAGCAGAAGTTGGGTCCTTAAATGACCCTTCTGTATTTCCTTTGTCATGGCACTAAACCAGCTATGCTTCTTGAACTTTATCTGAGTAAGTGCTGCATACTGTATTTATATCAGACACATTTTTTTGTTTGCATTTTGGCTTTATGAAATGTCAGAATCAATCTTATACTAATGAAATGTCCAAATTTCATCTCAGCTATGAACATAGCTGCTAATCCTATAAGATGTTTACTTTCTGCCTGTCTGGCTATGTATAGTAACAGAGAGTCTGCCAACTTAAGCACTGCTGACAAACGTCTCCCTGCTGCTAGTCAGTCTAATAAATGTTATTTCATTGAGTAAAGATTTAAAATTAATTAATTAAATGTCATTAAAATCCCTTGCAACCTTTGACAAGTTTGCTTTTACTGCAGGCCAGTAAAAGTAGTTACCTGAATACTGCGTGTGTCCCTGAATCCCACCCAATTGATTAATTTTTATGGTTTAATCTTACAATTTCTTAACTTTAATCATTGTGGAATACAGCTTTTGATGGTAGTGGCTGTGTTTTAGGCAGAAACGTGGAGGGAGAAAGTAGAGAGAAAGGTAGGCTGTTCTAAGGGATGCAAAACCGACAGGAAAAATGTAAGCCAAAGGCCACTGACCAGAGTCCAGCCTTCCTAGCAAATCATACAACTTTCTTAAAATTTTCTTAAAATTTTGCCTGTGGCATTCTCAAAGTGAGACCTATGTAATTTTCAGCATGAAATCTCAGGCTGCTTTCCTTGTTGAAGGCTGTGGTCAAACACTCCACAGGCAGACTGTCCAAAGAGTGTGCATGTGTTTGTGTATGTAATGACATTTTTTACATTTAGTTTCTAAGCTTCAGGCCCTGATTTTCCACATCCATGCATTCTGGGTAGCCCTTGGCACCTATGCAAACACCACTAGAAGCCTGCTCAGGCAGAATGGTGTATTTATTTGCACTGGCATAGCACCTGAGGAATTACCCAGGAATAGGGCCCTGGTGTGCTGACCACCATAGAAAAAAAAATCTCAACAGACTTTTCTCAGATTTCTGATAGCCAGGGAACACTTCGTTTTAGATGGGAATTGCTAGGCAGATGAGAGATGTGGCCAAGCAGCCCTTACCCTGTACAGCAGTTCTATGAATGGTCCTTAGTGGTTGAACAGGCAGAGCACACGGCTGTCTTGCAAAATTTCCCTTGCAAACCATTTGGGAATCACTGAACTTCCCCCCCCCATTATGGAGTAAGCTGATAAGGGTGAGGAGATAACACCCACAGGAACATTGTGGGAATACAATTTGGCACCTAAGTTGTTCTGATGTAGATGAGTACAAAAGCTCCGGAGCAGCAGCCACTGGCTGGCTTGGTACCTCTGGCTGATGCTGCACAGCTATTGGCCGTGAAAAGAGGAGATCCATTTTCGGATGCTTTCTGGAAGTGTTACTGCTCCTCATAGTTATACTGATGGACAGCAACCAGCCAGGAATGATGTGATTTTGGCAGTTTAGGACCAGATCTTATAGCAGTATGATCTGACGTGAAACCTAGATATGTTGTCTCTATTTCTGCATTTATTTAGGCAGTGCCACTGATACAGCAAAGGAAGTACAAATACAGTTTTAATCTTCTTGGATCAGAAGATCTCTCCTGCAGAAATCAACTTCTCGTGTGGCCAGTGCAGACCCTGTTGATTCACCTTCCTTAAACAAATTGATCAGCATTTACAGTATTAATATCTTCCTTGTTCCAGGGTGAACAAGGAAGGTCCACTTTTCTAGGTGACCTGCCATTGCCTTTCATGTATTCAGAAACAGGAGCCGAGCTTTTAAAAAATGTAAATGAGTGTCGTGGTTTAGCCCCAGCCAGCAACTAAGCACCACACAGCCGCTCGCTCACTCCCCCCGGTGGGATGGGGGAGAGAATCAAAAGAGTAAAAGTGAGAAAACTCGTGGGTTGAGATAAAGACAGTTTAATAGTGAAAGCAAAAGGTGTGCATGCAAGCAAAGCAAAGCAAAGCAAGGAATTAATTCACAACTTCCCATGGGCAGGCAGGCAGGCGTTCAGCCATCTCCAGGAAAGCAGGGCTCCATCACGTGTAATGGTTACTTGGGAAGACAAACGCCATCACTCCAAATGTCCCCCCTTCCTTCTTCTTCCCCAGCTTTATATACTAGGCATGATGTCATATGGTATGGAATAGCCCTTTGGCCAGTTTGGATCAACTATCTTGGCTGTGCCCCCTCCCAGCTTCTTGTGCACCTGGCAGAGCATGGGAAGCTGAAAAGTCCTTGACCAGTGCAGCAACAACTAAAACATCTCTGTATTATCAACACTGTTCTCAGTACAAATCCAAAACATAGCCCCATACCAGCCACTATAAAGAAAATTAACTCTATCTCAGCTGAATCCAGGACAATGAGATTTATTAATAGTGTATGTACAAAGTTATCAGAAAACATGCAACACAGCAGCCCATGGGCCTCTGTTCTTGAGAATTAGTTGTGTTTTCTTCTTGTAATAGACTTGTCCTTGTCTGATTCTCACCCTTGTTCAGTTAAGATTGCTAGAGTTTCTATGTACTTTACAGTGTCTTATTTTGGTATCTCTGAAGGATTTATCATAAAATCCATCTTACAGCACGACAGAGGAGTACTGATTAAATAAATTATGTTTGATATGGTGACATGGGACCAAATATACCTTTCTAGCTCTACTGTGCAGGACTCAAAATGATCCTTAAGCACCGTGTAGAATTAAGAACTTGCACCTCAGGAAGTCTCAGGCAGAAAGGTGTCATCCCTCCATGCCTGATGGAGAACCATTTTCTGTTTAGTATTTTTAACCTTCTTCTTCTGTTTAGTTCCTGCTCTGCCACTTAATGTAATGCCCGTTTATTGCAGACTGCTTTTAGTTTGGTCCTTTTAAAAGCTCCCTGAGGCACAATTATGCCTAGAAATTAATGTATTCCCTTCCCGCACATCAAGCAGATGTGTGTATATTGAGTTAGTGTCTCTAACATTTAGCTGATTTCTTTTCAGAGCATAGTTGAATCACTGCTACATACCAAACCTATTTGTGGCCTTTTCTCCTTAAACTATTGGGATATGTAGATTTATATATACAATATTTTTAGCTTTAATTGCAAAGCGCTTGTGTGACTTGCAGGTTTTTATAAAATCACTAGTCCTAAATATGCTATGCTGTTGGGCAGCATAGTGCTCCAGTTGTTGAATATGGCTGGATTCAACAGGCGAATGCATAAGGCACCCTTGGCATTCCAAGACCTTGAAGTGGTTGTCTTTGTCATCTTTGCCCACCTACCTTTTTCTTACTGGTTGGAATAGAAGTCACCTTTGAAAAGGTTACTGCTGGTTGAAAAGCTGAGGAATTCGGTTAACGTGCTAGGCCAAAGCATCCTTACCAAGGAATTAACATGTATTCCAGCTAACCGTACAGCCAGGTTAGGGTAATTCCTGCTTCTCCTCTAAAGTGAAAGAAAATCTTCTCCTAATGTTCGTATTACACAAAGCCATGATTGTAACTTCTCAACTGTGGTTGAGGTCACTCATTTTACCTGTAAATGGCAATGCTTTATCTTCCGTCAGAAAACGGTGGTATCTCTCCACGTACCTGCAAATCTTCTTTGTATCATATCCCCTCTTGCTGAGGTGGTCAGCAGAAGTAACTCTTTGGAAGAGCATCAGTCCTGTCCTACTTTTCTACCCTTACCATAAAGAAAAGTGCGATCACACTCAGAACTAAAAATGCCAACTTCAGGTTGCATTGTGTTTATCAAGGTAAGATGTCGTAAGGATGATTTCCTGGAAATCCCCCCAGCCCCTTAAGGTAGACAGAGTACCCTTCCCACTGTACTAAAAAGACGTAGCTGTTCAAGTAAAGTCTTTTAAAAATATAGATTTATTTTAAGCACATGAAACATCAGGATAGGCACAATTACAAACACAGAAGGATTAAACATGGCAGTGAACTTGCAGCCAGACTATGCAAGCAATAACTTAGAGGCAGAGGTTACCATTTCACATACGAAACCTGCTGAAAATTGGTTATTTTTGGTACTAGACATTCTAGACTTTGCTCATCTCAGTTTTGAAAATATCCTGTCATTCCATCCCTTCCAAGTTTTTATTTAGAAGTTACTTGTGTAAATACCTATATATTTTAAATACTGTATAAAGTGCATTCAGATGAAGGACGGAAAAAGGTAAAGGCCCAATTTCCAGTGCACTAGAGGGCACTGAGGCAAAACATACTCAAATCATTGAGTAGAAAGAGCTTGGTTTTGAATCAAACCCTAAGAACATATTGAGTAATGGCACAGTAGTGCAAACATGGTTTCTAGGAGACAACTTTAGAGTAGATACTAATTACTAGAATTATGGCTTGACAGCATATTTGCCTTTTAACTTTTGCAGAGCAAGGCCGCGTTCCTCTGTCGATAATTATTAGAATAAAAATATGCTGAAGTTTGAAATGTTCCTCCTAATGTGATACTGAACAGTTGTTACTGTAAACAACATTCTATGTATTTTGAAATAGTCCATTAATTCTTGGGTCTTATTGTCTGCATTTTCCTGTAGGCTGTGAGCTGCTATCTTGGAATTCCAATTAGTTTTTTGTTGTTAGAAGTGCAGCCATTTCCATCTTTAACTAGCCTTTAAGCCTAAAGCTGTTTCTGTTAACATCAGTAAATCAGTATGTCTTGTTCAGAAGCTTAGGCTTTATAGTTCACCAGTAGTTAAGGGAAGCCTAAGGACAGCTAAAAGAAAACACCAGCTTCAACTCTCAGCTTCTTATAACTCATTTGTGTCTCTCAGAAACTTGAGAAAGGCTAAGGGATATTGCAAATTAAAACACTCTGGCATAATTTTTTTTCCCTTAAGGCATGTTTGGGATGTAGAGGAATTGAGCAGCACCAAAAATTCCACTTCTTTTTACACAAGTGGACTCCTCAGTCTCCTTTCTGAGAGGTCACCGCAGTGCTGGAGCCTCTTACCTCTCTTAGCACATCTCTTACTTTTGTTGAAGTGTGAACTTGGAAGACAGTGAACAACATTCCCAGTATTGCGATATGGACATCAAGGACAGAATAGTTACAGTATTTTTTCCCTTACACTCAAACAGGAATAACTCTTCTTGATATGAAAGTAAAAAAAGAAACATTTTTTTTTTAAATTGTAACTTCCCTGTCTATTTTATATCAATTGTGCTTATGAATAGCTAGGGAAAAAAATCCTGCAGAATTCAAGAGATGAATTCTTTAACTCTTCTCAGTCATCCTTTTTGTCAGAGGTACTTGAGTTACCCTCTTCATTGCCTTCAGGACAGACTTTATTTCTTGCAATTGGTGTTGTTTCTGAGACTGGGATTGCACTCGTTCTAACTGAACTGTGTTTGACTTCAGGTGGCTCAATGTCATCCTCCTCCAACATATCTAACTGGTATCTCTGTAGTTCTAGGTATGTAGTAAACAACTTGGCATATTCTGGATGCTTGAATGCAAAGTCCTTGAACTCATCTGAAAAATATAAAAAATACAGACACTATAGTGCAGCACAGAATCAAATAAAATTCCAGTGCCTGCTCCTTTTACTGAAGCTGATCTCCAGTTACTTTCCTCTGAAGCATCTCAGGCAAATCACACAAAGTATCTAGGTCTGTGCTTCAATGATTTTCCCCAGAAACAGGGTATGAGAACCATCAGATAATTTCAGGGAGAAAAAAGGTAGGAAACTCTGTCAATATGACTGTCAGAATGCTCTTCGTTATAAAAGGACGTAACTTACCATAGGACAGCTTCCCAGTTTCATCTGCATCTATTTCTTTAAACAGCATAGAAACATCAAGCTCAGGCACCCCCAGAGCTGACTGAATTATACAGGCAAACTCATCTTCAGTTATAGTGCCATCCTCATCCATGTCAAAGAGCTGGAAAAGACATTACGTGTAGAAATACTTTAGCATCAGTTTGCCTATGAACCTTCTGTGCACGTCAGCCACCCATATTAGGTTTCCAGTGTTCAAGAGGTGATCTGCAAACAACACCTGGGATTTGAAGAGACTGGTTGCATCTCAGCTACCTTCTCTTGCAAAAGATTTTATGTATTTTCTCTGGAATAAGACTAAGCAGACACTTAGCAAAGCAATGTATGTGCTATAGTTGAGATTAGAATATTCTCTAATAGGAAAAGTATGTAGCAAACTTACAGCAACAAACAAACCTCACAGCATTAGTTCAGTAATAAAACTCATACAAAACTGATAAAAACAAAACATAAACAAAGGTTTATGTTAATTGCCACCATGGGGTCTACTCGATTCAGCTACTGTATATTGGAACATCTTAGGTTTTAGTCTTCATTTTCAGTAAGTTATGGCACATCTGCCATCAGATTAAACTTGCCATAGTTTATGCTCTGACATAAAATACCTAAATTTTAGTATATGTGATCTGTCACTCACTAAGGAATTATTGTAATTAACAAGGAATTTTGGTGATTGGAATGCAGGCAGTAAATGTACACTGATCATCCCATCCTTCCCAGTGCAGTGACAGTAAGCATCTGCTATGAATCAACCCCTTGAGAAATACAAGGGATGGACGGCTGTAATTCTAAGTAACTTGCTACAAACTTTCCCATTGTGAAGGAAAGTACATTTAGTGGCAGAGAAAACAAGTAGCAAAAGGAAACCCATAAGTTCCATTTCAGACTGAAACAGGCTTTTACCAGCTGAACCAGTCATTTCCTGCTGAAACTGGGAATTAAAACAAATTACTAGTTTTATAATCAGTGTAACTGTTAAGATACTGAAGAGTATAGTCTAGAAAACAAAACAATGAAACAGCAACAATAGCTGCTAGGCTTGCTTCTTCATAGGAATCTGTAGTGATAAAACATCCCTGAAAAAGCACAAATCACTTCGAACAGCTGTAGCGCTTATCTGTAAAGCAGCCAGTGGATATAATGGATTGCCATAAAAATTCTGGTACTTCCCAAGTACGCATCATACGAAAAAGTATCCAGTTTAAGATGAACATGATCCATATCTCAATATGGTTCATAAGAACAGATTAGTGGGTAAAATAACTGAATCTACTAAAAAAAGTCACTCAAGCATTTTCATATTCAGGGATTCAGAACCTGGGCATCCCTGGTCACATATTGCCTGCTTGTACCTGAGATCTGAAAGGAGCTACTGCTCCTTGACTGCTTGTACTATCAGGACACCATAGTACAAGCCAATAGATGATCTTAGATGCAGCCCAATGTTGGATGTGCCAGTCCTGAATAGCCCTTCTTGACACCCCCCCCCCCCCTTTGTTAACAACAGTGACTCTACTGAGCGCTTGACCCACAAGAGGATATTGCTCCATCCATTGTTTACTAGTGACACTGAAGAATCACAGCAGAAAAAACATCAGGCGAAAAAACTGCAAGTGCTGCTGAATCATTTTTGGAGTTAGCCTGCCAAGTTACATATTCATTAGTGCCTTCACATGGCTTTTGAAACCCTTTTCTATGAAGCTGATGCCTGCAATTCTCTCCCTCCCCTTCACACTCTAAATGTCAATTGGTTTAAGGGTATTACTCACATTTGCATAACAGATTGAAGCTATAAACTTATGATTTGAAAGCTAACAGATTTACAGTCAGTCTTGATTTGTCAGGTTTGTAGATTTAGACTAAATTGAACTTACCTTAAATGCCATCCGAATAGTCTCTTCTGTGTTGGCTGGGTTACAAAGAATAGACAAACCAATTACATATTCTCTGAAGTCAATGGTGCCGTCTCCATTCTGTAACCAAAATATGTATGGCAGTAGTTATAGTTAATATAGCAAATCACTTTAAAAGCTGTTGTACAAATCAACTATACAACATGCACTAAGACAGTTTACAACACTAGAGGTATTTGTTCTTCCTGGAAAAAATACTAACAGCTCACTAAATATATGTAATACTAGGACTGAAGTAGCCATATACCCAATTTTTAGCTATTGAAAATATATATCAATTTCTATCTTATAAACACCTAAACAAAAAAGATTTAAAACAACTTACAAGTTTTTCTTTAGTATATGACCTCCAAGAAGCCTCTAACAAGAATTGGAATACGTGTGTTTAAGGTAATGGTAACAGTTCATGTAGCACTGGCACTTGCTAAAGTTCAGAGACCGATGCAACATCCTAGAATAAACAGGCCAACAGTGAGGCTGTTGCCTTGAGTTAATTCTTCCTAAGAACCTTCAGCAATAAAATATATGCCAGTGAAAGTACAGCCTGATGATGCAGTAAATCTACATGGTCTATCTTAAGCCTTTCTTTGAAGCAAATGCATTGCCGTACATGGTATTTTGAAGCCAATACATTGTCCTACCTTTTAAGCCAGAAACGCAGTGAATTCATTGTAACAGCCTCTCTGATAATTCCAGTTTTGATCTGAACGAACATTTCAATGTGTTAACTACAAAGCTTACATCAACAAAACATCTGAAGCTTGTTTTGATGGGGTTTGTGATTAATTCTATGTAAGCTGCATTATATTTGCAGATAGGGAAAATGGCAGATGCCCACTGAAATATATGCTTAAGTCAGTAGTGTTCCTGTGACCACACTGAAAGTTTCTTGAGGGTTTTGGGAAACATGCAGTCTGAGGAAGAAGCCATATATAAGTGTTAGGTGAAGGCACACAGAGTAGTTAATGAAAGCATAATAGAGATGACTAGTAGCTCATAGTTTGGAACGTTCTTTGGAACATAGTTTGGAACATAATAAGGGCATTCATCAAAAACATTTTAAAAGCAAACAAAAGTGTAAAGCGGAGTTCCTTTTGTGGATAATGTGTTGTACATTTCAAGAAGAAAAAGATTTTTAAAAAAGTAGACTCCCTAAGTCTGAGGACAGCACAAAACTTTTTCAGCCAAACAAGAGAGGGGTAGTCTCCTGGATAAATCTGTAGTGAACAGCCAGACCTAGATTCTATTTCTGGCTTTCCTACCAACTTCTAATGCCCACTTGAGCATACCAGCCTTAACCTTTCTGTTCTTGGCTTTCTGCTGCTGAATAGTGGAATATGGAGCTTGCCAGTGGAGAAATGCTAAGGCTGCTCTGTAGAGTGCTTTGAAAATCCTGGGTTCTATGAAATAGGGATTTCTGTCATTGAATTTAGGTCTTAAGGTAGTCCTTGATTAACAAAATACGTGTAATAATGGATTCAATACTAACTTTTCTTTATCGAGCTATATATTTGACAGGATTTAAAACTGCTAAGATACAATTTTATTTAGCCTTCAAAACCAATTCAGGACTGTTTTTGCATGGACAACTGTTATTTTCTTTATATTGATGGTCTAACCAATCTTTTCTGAAGACATGCAACCTTTGAACATCTTGTACTTTAAAGGCCTGTGAATTTTAAGGAAACTTCTTAGCAAAAATATGAATAGTCTTTAAGTTACTTTTGTGTGTGTCTAAGGGATATAACTTTTGACAGTTTTTAATCATTAGAAAAGGAAAATGTTCTTTCATAAATGCTATTTTATTTACAAATCTGTGCTGCTGTGCTGCAGAGTTTGACTTTAAATACTTTGGCCACATCATAGTTCTCATAACAATAATAGATCTAATTTTAACATGTATCATTATAAACCTAAACTCTTAAAACAACTGAAGCAAGAGTGTAGATAATAATTGTTCAAAGTTCCATGGAATATTATTTTTGGGCAGTTTTATAGACTGTATTCTTAGCAAAGGACGGTTTGATGCCATTAGAATATTTTTTTAAATTTATTTTTAAAGTTAAGAATAAGTGTCATGGGAAGAGAATTGGAAAGTAAAACTTTAAATAAAATAGTCTCATTAAAAAACAACTTCTGAAATCAGTTAACACAGCTTTGGCTGCACATGGAAAAATGACAAGAGCTTATAAGGGTCATATTACTTTCATGAAAGAGCTAAAACCCAGTAATCAAAACTGAGTGCAATCTGATACACAGAACTCCAGCCATCTGAGTAGGAAATAAACTTAACTATACTTGCAAGATCATGTTGTGACTAGCTCTACTAAACCTTAGGATGCTGGCTAACTTCCAAATGCTCTGGCATTTTGGTTAAGGAGAAATGATAGTGTTGTGTGGAAAAAGAGATGGGAGTTAAACTGAAAATACAGGAAAACCTTCAGTGCTCTTGTAACATCACTGCAAACTAGCACTTGCAATAGTCTTTCTATGCATATCTAGCTGTGTTTGCAGCCTATACACCCAAGAGTATTTTAAGGAAGCAACATGTGAGCTGAGCTCCAATTCTCTAAATAGCAAAGTAGAACATCAGTATTTATATATTTGTGTTTACATTACACAAAATAACCAAAACATAGTGTAACCTCAACAACCCTTGTTTTCTTTAAGGTAACTAGTTTTCTGCTACTATTTTCACTGTAGCATGCTATGGTAACTAGGGTTTTGTTGTTGAGTTTTTTATAGAATACAGTAAATCTTACACTTCGGTAAACAAGAAAGTTTGCATTGTCATGAACAGTCTCCATTTACAGTTGCACAAGGAGATTAGGACTAGATAATCAGTTAGTTTTATGCAGCTGGCAAAGCTCTCTGCAAGACAGATGCAGTCAATAAAGCTTAAAGTACTACTGCCCTGAAACTTTTTTCTCACTGTGTAAGGCAACAGGAAAAATGAAGTGTGTATGTGTGTATGCGTATGCACTAGTTATTCCTGTTCTGATTAGCTAAGTAAACCCTGAGTCACTTACAGGGGTACCACAGAGAAGCTACAACTGGACCACTTGAGGAGGAACTGCAGATGCACCGCTTGTGTTCATAGCCAGGCTCATAATCTAAGAGGCTATTGCTATAACTCCAAAATTTCCACTGCCTGTTGCTACATGGAAGTTCTAACTAGTCAGAAAGGGACATCCTGAAACAAACCTGGTAGGATGGTGCTCACCTAAAAGTATCATCACACTTTCCCTCATGCTCAGTTTTCTATTACTCAGAGCCCAAATGCCACTGTGGATAACTGTGCTTTTCCATTGAATAACTGGGAGGGGGGTGAATGCCATTAGGAAGGAATTGACCTCTTTCATCACAATTTGCACCAATAGAATATTTTTACTGTTTCTGTCACCCAGTTTGGTACTAAACAAAGTGCAGGAGGAAAAAAGTCTGGGCAAAACTTGTAAGTTACTTTTTCCTAAGTTGCAAGTAAAAGGCTTCTGCAAGTATACCAGGGAGGAGATTTCATCAGTTTGGAAAATAACTGTTGGCCAAGTGTAACTGCAAGAATTAGAAATCAAAGCTATGGAAATGTAAAAACAAAACAAAACCACAGTACTCCATTAGTATTCAGATATCTTGCAGGTATTGTGTGGTATTTCTCACTCAGTCACTGATGTCTCCCTGAGGAGGGGCAGGGGCACGTGGACTCTTACATCTGTGTAGTGTGCAGGCTGCCCTACTCCACTCATCCTTTCACATTCCAGTCAGCTAGTACACACCCTAGACAATTTTCTTTTAAAGCAGCAGAGCCCTGCTGAGAAATGTGCCTTGTTACATTGCACTGCAAGAACTGTTTTCATCAGCTATGTAATCCTTAATTCAAAGAAATGTACCTTTGACAGTTCATGTTATTCCTTTGTCTTTTACTCAAAAAATTGACATCTTGGACAGAACTGCATAACTAGCTTGAGAGAGATGGTGCACCCTGATAAAATTTAACGCAGATAGCCAGAGGTCGATTTTGGCTGGCAGGTTGCATTATTACAGCAAGCTTCTCTAAATATGAATGTAGTATTTTAAGTTGTTTTCATTATAACTATAATAAAGCTTCAAGGAAAGAGAGTAAAGACTAGTTAATAGAATTGTAGGAAGGAGAAAAAGGTTGTAAAAGTAGACTTATATAAGTCTTCAATTTTGTGCTGGCCAGCAGGTAGAACTGACAATACCACTCAGGTTTTGCTTCAGCAGACAAGCATGAAAAAGGAGAAGCAGGAAGGAAATTAAATATGATTATGTAAATTCATCGATCATTACAGTTATTGCAACTCTCATGTTTTTCCCCTTATTAGAAATAACTGCACAACTCTCTTTACTAGTGATTGCCTCCAGGCAAGCAGAGCTTTATTCCAGCTTAGAGAATGCTGACAAATCGGAACTGTAACATCACAAGCCAACACCAAACTTACGAGCTTTTTATATAATAGTTATACTCATATACAAGCCACTTTATGTGAGGAAATAATTAAGCTTTGATCCTTTGACGTATTCCTTCACTTCAGAGTCTAGAGATAGTTTTCTGAGACAGACTTACGCAGCTCTCCAACTGACAACTTACACAAACCCTTCAGAAAAGCAGACTAATGCATGCACAAGAGGAATCACAACGCTTGAAGCTGAGCTATCTACCACTAGCTACATCTGCCTTAGAACAAGGAAAAGACTACAGTTCTATAGGACAGGATTGTAGTCTTCCATGTATATCTTCCAGACGAAGCTTATTCTTCTCTGCTATGCCTTCACGAATACATGGTCAGCTGCAGCCAGTCTTCAATTGTCATTTTGATCTGTCCATTTCCATCTCGGTCCAGGGACTTGAAGGCCCGGAACATGCTGTCCAGTCGTACCAAGCAGCTAATGAAGTTGTTGAAATCCATGCTACCGTCCTCATCAGCATATCTGCGCACGATTACCTGGCAGAGTTGTTTGTTCAGGTGGAACCCTGCAGCCTTCAAGGCATCTGGCAGCTGAGCTCTCCCAACAGTGCCTGACTGATCGGTATCATACTGCTTGTATACGCATTGCCATTTCTTGATGTTGTTCCACAGATACTTAAACTCTTCAAAGCCCAGTTTGCCATTTGTATCACTGTCCATGACGGCTACCATGCTACGACATGTGTCTAAGCTGAAGCCATCTGTCTTCAAGTCTTGATGTCTGGAAACGACTTTGTTCAGGATGTCCCTTAGCTCTGTGGCACACACTTCCATATCATCTCCAGCCAGCTGGACAAAAAGGCGACGAAACTGCCTGATCTCCTCACTCTCATAAGCTTCCACATTTGTAAAACGATTGTGAGGAGGTGGAGGTGGCTCTGGATTATACTGAGCTGCTGCTTCACTTATAAGATTGACAAGACCTCCAACAAGTCCTCCAAGATTCCCTCGATGTCCACCTCCTGTTAGGACATCTCCAAGGCCATGTGCAAGGCTCCCTCCACGACCACTACCACTTCCTCCACTCAGCAAAGCTTTAGCAAGGAACATCACAAAGATTTTTTGAAGGGAGCACTCAGAGATCCAGTGCTTCTGTAACTCTCCAAAGTGGTACTGTGTCTGAGCTGGGCGTGGGCAAAACACAGCTTATCTGCGTGCTTAGACTTCACCATGTCTGTGCATGTCTCCAGCTGCCAGAGTTATCTCAGGTCTCAGTAGTTTCTGTCAATAGTTGATAGGCCTCTATTTCTTTTTTTCTTCTCTGTATAGTTAGCTTTATGTGATTTGAGGAATCTTAGAAAAAAAACAATAACGATGAATCTGAAAGCCCCAGAGCAGAAGTCTCAAAATACCTGTGCTCATAACTGAAGCAATGTGAAAAGAGCCCTGCCACATTAGTGTGACTGCTCCTCAGTTAAGCTGTTCTCCTTAAAGATGAATGCAGTGAAAGCTTACTAGAGTCTTGTCTGTTCTTGCAATCTTCTATGCCTTCAACTTTTTAGTGAATTGAGGATTACATTGCTAATTCTAGTCACTGATGCTGTTGTGCCAGATAGGGAAAGTGAAAGAAGTCTTGATTGCCCTTAATTATTTTGGTTGCCACAGCATATTTCCATTGTCTGTACTGTGCTTCAGGACTTGGACTACATGTTCATAGGAGTCAATTGTCCAAGATGGGGAGGCAAGAATGAAGAAAGGATGAGTACCTAGCTCTGCTAGAGCTTCAATGCATTCAGCAATCAAGGCAATACATTTGACTCTTCTCTATTTTAGAGCTTGTAAAACCTTTTTATCTGGAAAAATCCTGAAACAGTTTTAATTGGCATATATAACGCAATGACCTCCCAAGGACAGGTGTACTGCTAAAGCTAACTTGATCAGGAAGAGTGATGCTGAGTTCAGAGAGCTCCTAAGATAAGAAACAAACTCCAGTTCATGTAGTACTGCACCACTTGCAGTACAACATGCTGCTTGCACTGTAGCACATATTGGATGCCTAGAAGTAAGATGAATTCTATGCTATGCTCTAGTCACTGATGCTTCTGGTATAGTCAGAGGGGCGCATCCACAGAGCAATTTTTGTCATCTTCAGAGGGAAGTAGAAAATGGGAGTAGACCACCACTGACTACGGAGGAAAGCCTAAATGATCAGATTAACACATAGCCTCCTGGAGATACACAAGAGGAGTCCTTATAATGTCTAATAGCACCCTTCACAAACACAGCAGGAACATAGACTCTAGTCAGCTTCCATCTGCCTTAAATTATCTGTTTACAACTACATCAGTTAATTAAGCTGTCAGAGTGTACATAAGCTCAAAATCTGGGGCAGGTAAAAGGAAATATTCAGCCATTACCAGCATGAAGATTATCATGTGATGGTGGTGCAGCAACTTGGTCCAAGAGATGGCTGTCATCTCACAAGCTACAAACTGACCAATATTTTTCCATCGAAACTTAAGGAGGAAACTGTAGGAGTCACTTATCTTGCCTACAGGAATTGCTAACCAAGAAGCATTTACTAAGCTGGACATAATGAATTAAATATCCTTTTGGGATGTGATTTTTAACAAAATATTGTCAACAAGTCAGTTAACCAACTACTCACCTGGTCAAAGAGTAGAAACAAGTCAGTTAACCAACTACTCACCCGGTCAAAGAGTAGAAACAGCTCTTTGAGGACATCTGAAATAGGCAGCTTCAAGTACTCTGCAAACTCCTCAATTCCAATTCTTCCCCCTTTGGAAGCACTTGCAATAGCAGCAAAGGTATCCAACTGCTCTCTGACATGATTCCATTTTAGGCTATGCAAACATGAGGGAGAGGAGATACTTCTATACAGCATATCTTGAACAGATGGAATTTCAGTAGGAGTTATTACAGTGTTAAAAGATGAAAAATAGCCACAGAGCACGTGCGTACAGCATTAGAGATGCTGTACTTCCAACCTGATATTTTATATGAAATCAGCAATTAAGGACTGCTCCCCCTGGTTATTAATAATAAAAGCAAGCAGTTCTATGCTTGGGTATATCAGACTTCCTTAGAGTAACTTCCTAAACCTAGAATCATCTGTCCAGTTACGAGGCTAGTCTAGCAGAGAGCTTTTCATTACCACAAATTCAGATGCAGCATTATTTTGCTGCATCGTGCTCTAGGGTGAATGTTTCCTTAACAGAAGGGAACAGATCTCAGCTCTATTAGCTAACTCTCTACCCAAACGCTAGTATTGCTACAGCTGAGAAGTATCTGATCTCTCTGCAGAAATACACCACTGCATGTCACTGAGAATAATTAGGATTGCCATGTAACTATTGAAGATTGTTCCAGACAGAGTTGGAACGTGTAGATGTGGTGCTTAGGGACGTGTAGATGTGGTGCTTAGGGACATGGTTTAGTGGTGGACTTGGCAGTGCTAGGTTAATGGTTGGACTTGATGATCTCAAAGGTCTTTTCCAACCTAAATGATTCCATGATTCAAGATTCACTGCGCACATACTTCAGATTTGACCACAGCCACGCCAGGTTATTTGATGGAGTTACTGTATGATTAAGTGGTTCTGTCCTCAAATTCCACTGTATCCAGACAGAAAAAGTTGACACCACTAGGGAAACGTGGCAGCATAGCGCAACTAAGTCACTGGCTGAAGTCTCAGGCTGGAAAGAAGGTTTTGTACTTCCTACCACACACTGCCTGTGCATCTCCACAAAAGCAATTTAAATTAGGCACCAACGTTACCATCAAGTGCCTAAAATAGGTACTGCTCTACCTTCCTCACCTTTTGGTGAGATAAATCCATAAAACATTACAAAAATGCATTTTTCCTCTTGTAACACTGCCCATAAAAATTACTTGGGATTAGTTCTTACTGGGATTTTCCTAATCTCCAATTTCCATATAGTTATGTATGCACGTTGTATTCATAAATACACTATATTACACATGTCCAAGTCAGTTGTCAGGTAATTTATCCTCTTGTAGATAGCCATCAACACCTGCAGCACTGCAGTAATTATGCTGCCAACAGCTAAACTTCCCTTACTTGAGTTTCTTGCTAATTTTGGTGAATTCCACCAGCCCAGCTTCCATGGGTAAAGTCAGCTGTCCTGCTGAAATCATCAGTCTGCAATCTTCAAAAGTGTGATCAGTGACTGGCACATTCAAAGCACTGAAACAAAATTAAGGAAAAAGAAAAATCAATTTCTTATATTAAAATTACTTTTAGTTGACTGTTTCCCTTCTCTGTCTCAGTTTGGCTTTAATGCTAATACACAAAACAAATGATAATTCATTCTTGCACTGCTGCAAGTAGGATACAGCAATACATACCATTTTGTGAAACTGTGAAACCACACTGTGAAACTACATTATGGCAGCATCATGATGTTTTAAGATTTACAGTCTTGTAAATGCAGCCCAGTAACCTTGGAGAACAAACCACCCACTTATTCTTGCCAAGCAAATAAGGGAGCAATTTATTCCACCTTTCCATGAATTGAACATACTGTGTTCCAATGTAAGACAACGTTCTTTATGCTTCATGGAAAAACAATCAGGGTGTTTTAGTATAGGAATTTGACACCTCTTAGTGAAAATCTAGAGCAATTCCTATATATAGTACCTGGGACTTGACTAAATTGTACTTTATGGCTAGAATATATATGGAATTGCTGGATATAAAAGAAAAGTTCTCAAAGATTTTATTCATGACTGATTACATACGTTGCCATGGTTTGCCGGACTCTGTTGGCAAAAAGAATGGGATCATTCTTTTCTTCCTCAGTAGGAACATGAACAGGCAGAAACTGAAAGAGATGAGTTATCCAATCAATTTAATAGTTACCGCTTTATTAGCAACATGGACAGTTTCTTGTTATTGTTTGGAATGCGGGAAAAACAGGAGACAAAAAATCAGCCATGCAATGAAGGAACTGGACACTAGAGGTCTCAACCTCCACAGAAACCACTCGGGCTCTTCTGCCCTACCCACACAAGTAAGATTTGGTCCAAACCTGCCTCGTAACAGATTGCTGCAAGCTGCTTTAATATGAAAAATCAAACCCCCGAAGAAGGAAAGTATAATAAACGCATACTTACTTAGAAAATTAAATGCTACATTGGTGAGAATGTGAGTCTGAAATATTGTACACTCCTTGTCAAAGATCCTTTATAAGTGATGTTATATACTGGAATAGTGTATGTAAGATCTATAATGTTTTTAAATACACACTGCAGTCCCACCTCATACCTGTTAATTATATCTCTCAGCATATGACTGGTAAGTTTTTCCTCCATGATAAAAATGTTAAGGAATCTTAGTTCTGAATTGTAAGTAGAGCACTAACCAGATACAAATATTGTAAAATTTTGGATCTCCAAGAAGAGAGTAAAAAACCCCAACAAAACAACCCCCATCCTCTCAAACCTAGAAAACACCCCGGATATCTAAATTCCAACACATTTACTGTTGAGGATTTATTAAATGTTAAGAATGTAAGAAGTGGAAGTAGCATTACACTTAAATGTACTATAGATGAATTATTATCTAATATGGCATGAATCAGCATCTGCTTGTTTGCAAAGTAGTGTGTGGAAGAGGATTTTGTTCTTTCTACTTCAGTCTACAGTGTTCGCTTGCAGCTCTGTTTACCATGTCTTTTCTCAGTTATGGTTATAACTTACCTCAGTTCTGCTACTCTCCACCCTGCAATCTTGCTCTTAAATCCTAGAATACAGCAATTCTAGAAAAAGTATAAGGTGTTGCCCATGGTTTGTTGGAAGACACAGGTGCTAATTATGTGTCAAAATGTTTCTTTAGTTATATTGCAGTTGCTGGTGATGCACTAATATAGCAGTAACTGTCCAATGTAAATGCAGCCCATCCTGAACAGCCTTTTTTTGTTTCTTTTTAAGGAATGCTGCCTCTTTTTAATTAAAAACAGTAAGTTTATGGAATTGGTTATCTGTCAAATAGCCATAACAATTTTCTGTTTATAGCTAAAAGTTTTCTCCCCTGTAAGAACAGCAGTGGTCCAGCTGTTCACATGAAGGTTTGAGGTTTCATTCCTTCTATAAGCAGAAGTCATGTAACTCTTCAGAAGCCTTCAGAACTCACGTAACTCTTAAATCGAGGAAGCACAGGCACACTGTACAGACACAGAAACCTGTGTTATCACTGGGTGAGATGAAGTCATAACTCTGAGAAGTTTATCTATGCAAACATGGGTCAAGGTCTTGAAAGCGGTCTTTATGTCATTTGAGGCTGACGTCTTGCTCAGACAGCAACCTGAATTTCTGGTAGATTAAACAACACCTCCATCCCCTTCAAAAAACCCACCTACAATTATTCATAAAACCTGTTTGCCAGAAACCACAGCTGGAGATGAAGAATTTGGTTTCTTGGCCTCCTGAGGTGGCATGCATGATCTCACACACACCCAGCTGCTTATGTGGTGAAGACTAGTAAGTATACCTTCCCTGTCAAATTGCAGTCCCTGTAAGAAAAATTCTTCACAGCACTTGCAGTAGCAAAAATACTTCTCTGATCTGCTTTTGACCTAGTCTGTCCTCTTACAGAATTTGCCAAATACTGTATCTTTTGCAGCCCTAAAACTCACTGCCAGGTTCCCTATTTAATCTTCAGTATCCACAGTTCGTTAGAATATGACTATGTATGCATGTATATGTGCATGTACGCATGCACATACTCCCTTTGACTACAGGAGTACATCACTGTTCACGCACAGTAGGTGAAGGCAGCACAAGACTGATGGGAGTGGAGAGGCTACTTCCCCACAGTATGGGACTGCAACAGAAATGTCCGTTCCTAAAAGGAGTAGTGTGAGTCCCTCCTTCCCCAGGCAAATCTGCCCCTTCTCTTTTTAGAAATGGAAGGACTTTTGCATTGATGCTAAGAAATTAGTTCCACTTTGGGGACACATGCCACTGTGAAAACTGTGTATTTTTTCATGTTTCAGTTTCATCTTTTGGAACATGAGATTTATTTTCTAACAGGCAAGTTTGAGTTCTGCTCTGAAGTAGGGGAAAATAAACCTTCTACTGGAAGGGCTAAGTTAACTATTTATTGCTCCCACACATATAAACTACATAGATATGTCCTTCTGTACAAAATCATTAGGAGAACTGCCTCTTTAGTACACCTTCTATAAATATGTGTCTACTGCATGTACTATACAGTAACAAGATGCTCCCTTAAAATAAATTTCATTGTTTCACAACAAAGACCGTATCGCTAATTGTTAGTAGTAGCAACATTGTGTATTCACAAAGCTTTGCACAAGTTTGCTGAATTCTGTGTTTTGCAAATAAGCAGCAAAACCTGTCTGAAATTCTCCCATTCCTCAGGTCCCTGAACCAACTTAGTCCACACTGACAGAATCACAGAATCACAGAATCATATAGGTTGGAAAAGACCTTTAAGATCATCGAGTCCAACCGTTAACCTAACACTACCAAGACCACCACTATACCATGACCCTAAGCACCTCATCCAAATGTCTTTTAAATACCCCCAGGGATGGCGACTCAACCACCTCTCTGGGCAGCCTGTTCCAATGCTTGATAACCCTTTCAGTGAAGTAAAATTTCCTAATATCCAGTCTAAACCTCCCCTGGCACAACTTGAGGCCATTTCCTCTTGTCCTATCATTTGTTACCTGGGAGAAGAGACCGAACCCCCACCTCTCTACAACCTCCTTTCAGGTAGTTGTAGAGAGCGATAAGGTCTCCCCTCAGCCTCCTTTTCTCCAGGCTAAACAACCCCAGTTCCCTCAGTCGCTCCTTATAAGACTTCTGCTCCAGACCCTTCACCAGCTTCATTGCCCTTCTCTGGACATGCTCCAGCACCTCAATGTCTCTCTTGTAGTGAGGGGCCCAAAACTGAACACAGTATTCGAGGTGCGGCCTCACCAGTGCCGAGTACGGGGCATGATCACTTCCCTACTCCTGCTGGCCACACTATTCCTGATACAAGCCAGGATGTCCTTGGCTTTCTTTGCCACCTGGGCACACTGCTGGCTCATATTAGGCAGCTGTCAACCAACACCCCCAGGTCCTTTTCTGCCTGGCAGCTTTCCAGCCACTCTTCCCCAAGCCTGTAGCATTGCATGGGGTTGCTGTGGCCCAAGTGCAGGACCCAGCACTTAGCCTTGTTGAACCTCATACAATTGGCCTCGGCCCATCAATCCAGCCTGTCCAGGTCCCTCTGTAGAGCCTTTCTACCTTCAAGCAGATCAACAATCCCACACAACTTGGTGTCATCTGCAAACTTACTGAGGGTGCACTCGATCCCTTCATCCAGATCATTGATAAAGATATTAAACAGAACTGGCCCCAGCACAGAGCCCTGGGGAACACCACTTGTGACCGGCCGCCAACTGGAGTAAACTCCATTCAGCACCACTCTTTGGGCCCGGCCATCCAGCCAGTTCTTTACCCAGCGAAAAGGACACCCATCCAAGCCATGAGCAGCCAGTTTCTCCAGGAGAATGCTGTGGGAAACTGTGTCAAAGGCTTTACTGAGGTCCAGATAGACAACATCCACAGCCTTTCCCTCATCCACTAGGCGGGTCACCTTGTTGTAGAAGGAGATCAGGTTGGTCAAGCAGGACCTGCCTTTCCTGAACCCATGCTGGCTGGGCTTGATCACTTGGTTATCCTCTGCGTGCCATGTGATGGCACTCAGGATGATCTGCTCCATCAGCTTCCCCGGTACCAAGGTCAGGCCTGTAGTTCCCCGGGTCCTCCTGCTGGCCCTTCTTGTAGATGGGTGTCACATTTGCTAATCTCCAGTCAACTGGGACCTCCCCAGTTAGCCAGGACTGCTGGTAAATGATGGAAAGGGGCTTGGTGAGCACATCTGCCAGTTCCTTCAGTACCCTCGGGTGGATCTCATCAGGCCCCATAGACATGTGAGTGTCTAAGTGGTGCAGCAGGTCACTAACCATTTCCCCCTGGATTACTGGGGCTCCATTCTGGTCCCCGTCCCTAACTTCCAACTCTGGGGGCTGGGTACCCAGAGAACAATTGGCCCTGCTATTAAAGACTGAGGCAAAGAAGGCATTAAGTACCTCAGCTTTTTCCTCATCCTTTGTCACTGTGTTCCCTCCCCCATCTACTAGGGGCTGGAGATTCTCCTTAGCTCTCCTTTTGCCGCTAATGTATTTGAAGAAGTGTTTTTTGTTGCCTTTTACAGCAGTAGCCAGATTGAGCTCTAGCTCAGCTTTGGCCCTTCTAATTTTCTCCCTGCACAGCCTTGCTACACCTTTGTAGTCCTCCTGAGTTGCCTGCCCCTTCTTCCAGAGGTCATAGACTCTCCTCTTTTTCCTCTTTTTCCTGACAGTCCTTTGTGGTCTGGTAAGAAATGTGAGGTACAACACTTAAACTGATCACACCTCAGTTATGTGGCTCCTCACTACTGTGTTTTGAATGTTGACTCTTTGACAGGGAGCAGTTAGACTAAGTGTACTGATACTATGAAGTGTGTATGTTGTTTCAATTGTCATTCATCTGTCTTTGTGCTGTCCAGCTGATTTTAATGATCAAGGGAACAGGTTCATTATAAAAGGCTCAGCTTTCTCCCTAGTGCAAGTACTAGAGTCCTTAAGTAAGCTGTTAGCTGTAGAGTTCAGTCTGGGATGATGATGAGGAAGACAAGGATACTTTGAAGGGAGCAGGGAAATGAGAAGGTGGGAAAAACAGAGAAGTTAACAGAACATATTATAATTCTTAGTTTTAACATCTGTAAAATGCATGTGGTGACAATTAGTAATGATTTTACAGTGCTTTAAAAATAAAGGCATTTCTGACAGCTGTCTTTTAGGAACTCATCAGATGAAGTGATACATAGATCCAGACAACATATCTAAATATATTACTCACCATGATTCTGTTCTTGTTTCTGAGACATTTGTTTATTTTTCTTATTTGTGTATTTGACTATATATTAGTCACTAACAGTGACTAATAATGTGAATAATGCATTCATATTAAAGTGTAAATTCCCTGGTTGCTGAATCTTAGTGCAAAAATATTTCTAATTCTTACCTCAACTTCTACTCTTGTGAAGAGCTGACACAGCGTCATTACGCACAGCTCTTTTCTGCAGGCAAGGAAGAAAGGAAGAAAAACACATTTTACTTATTTAAAAACAAAGTATTTGCATGTCAGTAGATGAAACTTTTTAAAGCATTCACAAAAACACAGCCAATACTGGGTAAGGTTTTTAACTACTTGCAGTGAAGTTCCCTGAAATGTTGCTTTCAACATTTTTTCTACAGGACTTCTGCAGGTACCTGCTGCTTGCTCATTGAGCAGACAACTTGTTGTCTGTTGTCATGCATATTAACAATACTATACATTCCTTTGGCCAGCAAAATGTATATATGTTACTTTATCTTTAAAGAGGTGAATACATCCTGGATTTTAAAGCTTTAAGAGCTTTGATTCTGAGAAGTAGCATTACTTCATGTTTTATTCTCTCATCTGCAAAATGGGACCAGTAATTTTCTTCTGCAGAACTGAAGCAAGGATTTGTTAGCCATTTTGCAATTATAGTAGTGTCTACACAAATGTGTTAATGAAGTGTCAGTATGTTCAGGACTTTCAGTGCTTTTAGAAAAAGTCACAAATTTTAGTATCAACAGGTAGGGGGAGGAAGAAACTGCGAAAGAGGATAAGCATAATCACTTCTACTTCTGACTTGTTCTTTTCACTGTGATTTTTAAGCAGAAATGCACATTTGCTCTTTACTTTAAATCAGGTCAATTATAATAGAAAACCTTCAAGCAATCTTTCTTCTGTTCTTGTTTTGGACAAAATAAAAAAGAGAAAAGGAAAAGGCAGGAGAAGAACTAAGGAATCCTTTCTACTTTCTGCAGGAATCCATTCTTAATGCTTGATTTTTTAACACATAACATTAGGTTTTCCTCCCAGTAAGGCACAAAAGTAAGAAAGAAATAGTAAGTGAAAGCAGAAACTGGGTCAGGAGGTTTCTGATAAGGAGACTGGTACTGTCCCATCCTGGCCACAATATCCAGGAAGTTTTACAAAGAATGTGACAGTCCTGCATTTTGTGATCTACAGGTTTGCGTGGGGGATGTTCTTCTCCCAGTTCCAGTTATTTTTGTTAAGAATCTCTAGATTCTACCCCATCCATCCCTTCTCATGATTTTGCAAAGCTGTTCCTTTCATCTTCTCACAGGCTTTGATTTGAGCCTTCATCATGCAGCCACCAGGCTTAGAGCAGTTCTCAATTTTTAGTGAATTGCCTCCTCCCTTCCACAGGAATACCTCTGATTTAATTTCTTTTTTCACCTATTCCTACACCATCTCTCATAACTGAAGACATAGCTCCTTTTCAGTCTTCCAGCATAAATCCTTCATAGGGGAAATCTGTACTATGCTACTGAATTTGCAATATTTATTACTCTCAGTATGTTGGTAACTGTAACAGCAGTAATAATAATAGCAAAAAATTCTTGGGAAACTAAATGAGATGGACATTTTCATTCAGGTCAACTTTCATAATGTCCATTCTACAAGTGTGCAGGTGCTAGGATTACCTAGTGATAGCTTAAAAGGCGCTTATGATCTGCTCTGTTAGTTCAGACATGTTTCAAAATCAGTTGCCTTAAAAATTTTAGTCACTTAGTAAATCAGTACTACCGTGCTTAGATACACTACATATTCCACATGAAAATGTGGTATATGGATTCTGCAAATCCACATTTTAATGCATGATTATAAGGTGGAAAATATTTTCCAGACATATTTTCAGTGCCGCTGTAAAGGTTTTTTAATACTTTAATAAAGTATTTTAGCATATTAGAAGGCCACCTGTGTTGAGAAATAAACACAGATCCATTGCCTAAATGGTTTATTGAAATATTTGTTATTATTTCAATGTCAGATACTATATATACAGCCTCTTCACTGGGATCTCAAAACAATTACTTTTGTTGAGTCAGGCAAAAATAAAAATCTGAAGAATCCTAGATGTTAGAGTGGGGAAAGATGGGGAAAATTAATACTTGTTTTGCCCATCTTCTTCATTTACTCTCATATGACTCGTTCAAATGAGATGAAGAAATGAATAAACAGAGGGGATAAAATAACATTTATTTTTTCTTGTTTGTATACCACATAGGAAACGGTAAACGTCTATGGGTTTTGATGACTATGATTGCTCCCTAAAGAAAAAGAATTTCAAATCTTTCTTTTGCACTAGTGTAACGTGCAAAATATAGGAGAAAATGAAACAAAATGGTGGCAGAGCTAGAAATAATGCTTCCCCATTTGCAAATCCTTTATCTAGCCATTGAGATATCAAATCTACTGCATGACAGCGTTAGCCCCAAGTATTTCCCCCTCATAAAAACAGATCTAGAAGAACACGTGTCTTGGCTTAGCTGAATCTGTTTGGCAGACTGTGTAGCAATGGGGGAAAAAAATTCTATATGTAATTTTCAGTAGGATTAAGAAACTTACAATGAGTAGCCCTGCCATGTCCAGGTCACAGTATCCTAAGGAAAAAAATAAAACACAGAAATGTATGACAAAACCAGATGAATGTTAGAGAGCAGATAAGTTACAATATAAAACAGGCACAAGTTTCGTAAAAGCAGATGATGGTTTTATAGTCCTGTAGTGAAAATAAATAAAGGTGTCAAGGCGACTAGGATTCCTTGCCTTAAAAATCTGGAAATAAGCATGGCAGACTTTTGATAGTATCAACAATTGGTATTAAAATTTATATAGTTACTTAGATATTTTAAATCATTCATTCTGATCCAAACAACAGAAGTAGGAAAAAATAATCTAGTAAGACTTTTCCAGAGGACTTCACCAGTCCCTTTAGAAAGGCACCCTCATAAATATGTTTGATTTAGTTTTTAAGGACATTTCTGCCTAGGTAACCTAGGTAATTGATCATCATGTTGCTTTCCTTTTTTTGCTTTGGAAGCATATATATACTTCCTATATATGATTTTTACAATGTGTACTGCAGATCCTTAAATTCTATCAGTGAAATGCGATACCAATCCCCTTTAGTGGTTCACTTCACTGTTTTGAAATTGATCTGTAAAAGGATTTTACAAAGGAATCTTTGTAAATAACAACAACAACAACAATCACTTGTTTTTCATCTTAAAAACCATGAGGAATGAAAACTTTGGTCTTCTCTGATTTGCTGGATGACCAGATAATAAAAAAAAAGTTAACAAGTTGCTGGACACACGTCCCAGCATTACACCTGTCAGTGAATCAGAGCCATACATCTGTATCCCTATACTTGCCAGAAAGCGTAAACATTTACTTGGCAAAACAAGGAAAAGTTGCATGAAAAGAACCATCTGCAAAGCTGCCCTCCTGAAGTGCCTGAAGGAGGGGGTGTTGGAGGTACTGCATGGCTCACCTTTGCTTCTGTTCAGAAACAGAATCGTATAGGTTGGAAAAGACCTTTAAGATCATCGAGTCCAACCGTAAACCTAACACTACCAAGACCACCACTATACCATGTCCCTAAGCACCTCATCCAAATGTCTTTTAAATACCCCCAGGGATGGCGACTCAACCACTTCACTGAGCAGCCTGTTCCAATGCTTGATAACCCCTTCAGTGAAGTAAAATTTCCTAATATCCAGTCTAAACCTCCCCTGGTGCAACTTGAGGCCATTTCCTCTTGTCCTATCACTTGTTACCTGGGAGAAGAGACCGAACCCCCACCTCTCTACAACCTCCTTTCAGGTAGTTGTAGAGAGCGATGAGGTCTCCCCTCAGCCTCTGCTTCTCCAGGCTAAACAACCCCAGTTCCCTCAGTCGGTCCTCATAAGACTTCTGCTCCAGACCCTTCACCAGCTTCATTGCCCTTCTCTGGACATGCTCCAGCACCTCAATGTCTCTCTTGTAGTGAGGGGCCCAAAACTGAACACAGTATTTGAGGTGCGGCCTTACCAGTGCCAAGTACAGGGGCACGATCACTTCCCTACTCCTGCTGGCCACACTATTTTTGATACAAGCCATTGGCTTTCTTGGCCACCTGGGCACACTGCTGGCTCATATTCAGGCACCTGTCTACCAACACTCCCAGGTCCTTTTCTGCCAGGCAGCTTTCCAGCCACTCTTCACGAAGCCTGTAGCATTGCATGGGGTTGCTGTGGCCCAAGTGCAGGACCCAGCACTTAGCCTTGTTGAACCCCACACAATTGACCTCGGCCCATCCATCCAGCCTGTCCAGGTCCCTCTGTAGAGCCTTCCTACCTTCAAGCAGATCAACAATCCCACACAACTTGGTGTCATCTGCAAACTTACTGAGGGTGCACTCGATCCCTTCATCCAGATCATTGATAAAGATATTAAACAGAACTGGCCCCAGCACAGAGCCCTGGGGAACACCACTTGTGACCGGCCGCCAACTGGAGTAAACTCCATTCAGCACCACTCTTTGGGCCCGGCCATCCAGCCAGTTCTTTACCCAGCGAAAAGGACACCCATCCAAGCCATGAGCAGCCAGTTTCTCCAGGAGAATGCTGTGGGAAACTGTGTCAAAGGCTTTACTGAGGTCCAGATAGACAACATCCACAGCCTTTCCCTCATCCACTAGGCGGGTCACCTTGTTGTAGAAGGAGATCAGGTTGGTCAAGCAGGACCTGCCTTTCCTGAACCCATGCTGGCTGGGCTTGATCACTTGGTTATCCTCTGCGTGCCATGTGATGGCACTCAGGATGATCTGCTCAAGTGAAACTTTGCAAGTCCCTTTGCAGTAAGAGTATTTTGAGCTTAAACAAAAAATTATGACTAGTAGGGAAGTTGTGTGCATTTTAGACTTCAAAGTACAGGCTCTGTGGCTTTGCAGGAAGTTTCTAACTTCCGCTGCAATACTTTCCCATGCTCCCTCTTACTTTTAACTATAGCTAAGAAGCCCAGCAGTAAGTTTTTCACAATCAGAATAGCAACTACACCATGGTGACACTTGGGAAGCCCAGCTGCTTCCAGGAGCTCTCCAATGCTAAAGCTCAGGACAATAGATTCTTCAGTAACAATGCAAAATATTTATCGTAGGTACTGTTAAGTCAGCATTTTGACTTCCATATTACTAGTTAGTGATAGAGAATATTCTGCTTACCAGCTTGTTGGGGTATCGGAGCAACACAGGTTGTACAGGGACTCGTGGAACAAAGGCACCTGCAACCACAGATTAGAATTGATTGTTAAGACTAAGCTTAATACAGCAGTCAGGAGTTTGAAGTGATTCATGTAAGACATGGTATCTGGAAGAAGAAATTTTTAAAAAGGCGAGAAGAATGGGAAGTGTTCTTTCTGTTGTGAGTTTTTTTCATTTTGTTTTGGGGGGGAGGGGTTGGTGGTTTTGTTTCTTTTTTTGAATCAGCAGCGCAACTAGCAAGATGTCAGGACAGAAAAAGGTTAGTCTCCGTTTCAAGGAGAAAGCTGCCCAAGATTCCTGGACTGTTCAAATTCATTTGCTCTGTATTACCTCCCCATCAACTGGCATTCATTTCAAAGGATTAGATGCTCACAAAGCTGTTGAGCGTTTCCTGAATCCTTCTCTGTTCTGATCATCTTCATAAGTGATATGGATCTGAGCATGTAGTACTGGTTTTGTAACTTTGCTACCCACAACACAGTACAACAGTAAGAAAGGAAAGCAACATGGCTTTAACTGAAGTGCAGCACAACAATCCAATAATCCGTGATGCTATCAAGTATCTTTCTGTGTTAAAAATAATGTATTGGGCCTGCCTTGCTAAGCACTACACAAAGAGATTTCGTAACTTGGTTGCTAAGTTTTGCATGGCAAAATTTACAGGAATCTACGATGGCACGTCTGTAAGTGGAGATAAAAGAACATCATAAGTAGCATCTATTTTGGTAGTTAATCTCATAATCACAGTCAAGTTTCTGGGTAAATAAATTAGATTAAAACTGTAGCCAGAAAAAAACCCAACCAACTAACCGTATATATCATAGGTATTTTACATCCTACAAATACCAAAAATCAGAAAAGTAAACTGACTAGTAGAAAAATAGTGGGTTTAATGCCACTGAAACTTTAATGATGTAAGACATTACTACAGTGCTGTTGTGGATGATGTACCTGCAGAACTATAGGCCTTACTAGAACTACCAAATTAATATTTCACACATTTTTTTCCAACAACAATTTGACCAAATCTCTCACCTTGTTTAAATGTGATCAGGCAAGATCGGTTTGTGCAGGTGCCTTCTGGGAAAATCAGTATCTTGGATTTAAAGAGAAAGAAATACACATATAAACACACTTCATAAAAAGGTTATACTTCAGCATCAGTAACATAAAGGCTGACTTTTTATGCAAGCTCTGTGACGTTACACTGCATCACAAGGATATCATTACTGTTTCAAAAGGAAATGAACAAATAAGTGAAGGATGCTCACAGTAATATTAACCTGTTAACCTGATCCACGTTGATTTGGAAACAAACGCTTTGTAGGAGAGGAGTTCTGGGGAGAGGCCTTTACCAGTTCAGAAATATGGTACAAAAGGCTTTAAGCATTTTACTTGACATGTTTAGTGTTAGTAATGATATGAGAATTGTTCCTCTGCTGGCGGCAGCTCCTTACTGAACTGCTGGGTGTATAAACATCAAGAGTCTGGGCTGACATAAAGTGCATAAGGTACTTGAGCCTTTACAGGCACAGATGCTATCAACATGAGTCAAGATGCCAGCTGTGATGAGAAGATCACAGTTTGAGGGGTAGCAGCAAAAGGCTGAGAGAGTATGTGCATCTGTGATGCAGATCTCTGAAGGCATTACACGCCACTACATGGCCTCTGAACGTGAATGACTCAGACACACCAAATACCCAGAAGGTTTCTGAATTAGTGTCTGAGAGAGACTAGATTAGATGTGCAGTGACCTGCAATGTGACACACCAAATCCAGCCCCCTATGGAATACAAGGAAGCTTTATGTTTCTCATATCACTACAGGATTGTAAGCAACATTCCAAAAACAACTCAGCACAAGAACTGGTCTGGATCAAAAGAGTTCTCAAGGTGTGCTCCCACTTCAGTCCAAATGAACAGGTCAAGGCTAGATGAAAGAGGGCACCATTAGGTCATACCCAAGAGGCACAGGCTGTTCTAAAATATGATAGAGACAGCTGCACATACTGATTTACAGTTAGTCTTTGACTATGCATTCTGTAATGAGAAATTGTTCGCTGGTGCTATGGACACAAAAATGGGTATGTTTCTGCTTAGCATATGTCCTAAGTCCCAGAAAACATATGGGACTGACCAAAGCATAAGTAATCATTCTTTCCTTCCCCCTTCTTTTGGTACAGTGTTGGGAGAAGCACTAATCAACTTCATGCTATTAATAAGCACAAGTGCTACCCAGCCTGTTGTGTGTTGGTTTTAGGCAGAGGGAATGGGGAATCCAGCTACTCCTTTTCTGTTGTGCTGAGAATGCAGCCCAGGCACTCTGAAGAGGATATGACAGACATCATCTTGTGGTCAAGTTTCTCAAAAAAAAAAAAAAAAAAAAAAAAAAAAAGGAGGAAGGTGTAGCCAGGGCACCGGACTAGGAATCACCCAGTGACACTCCAAGTAGTACCTGCTGACTCAGTCTTGGCAATTCCCAGATTACTTGACTCATAGACTATTTATGCTGTAACATAGATCTAGTTTTTATCCCAAGTGCAGAACTGGTGTAAAGCCAATTCCCCTTTCCTCCCCATGCTGTTTTCAGCAGAGATTAGGTCTACCAGGGCTTTGTTGGAATCACTTCATTCAGTTAGCAACAGTTTAGCAAATCATAAGCATCAGTTTAGTTTGTAAGCACAGTATTACAAAAAAAGCCTTGCTAGCTTTGACGTGTGCATATTTAAAATCCTCCATATAATTGACAAGGTGAAAAAAATAATGGAGGCTCTAAAAATACTTATGGCAGCTTAGAAAAATGCATTTATGAGTCAAATTAAAGTAGCCTAAACACTAACTGAAAAGCTTTTTTAAGGTGCTTGCTAAGTAAAAAAGATGCATGAAATGTCTAAATAATGCCATTTCAAAAAAAGTGGCAAGTGTTGGTCTTCCCTCAGAATGAGAAACAGTTACACTTGAATGTTCTCTGTTTCTAGAGATTATTCACAGAGCAGAGCAGTGCATTCAGGTCTAGCTGCCATAGGGATACCTGCTACCCAAGTCTGTATTTTCACTAGCCTCTTTTAATTTTCCTCAAGAGCCATTCATTGGAACAAAAGTGAAGGAAAAGGTAACTCTTCTCAATCATTTAGGAGGTAGCCAACTATGACTAAACAGATCTTGTGACTTTAGCTACTTAACCAGACACTTCTTTGAGTTTTTAATTTTTTATTTTAAGCAAATTAACCCTTAAGAAAACAAGTTAAGAACTAATTCAAAACACAAAGCATGAATTTACACACAAATCCACACAGGATATCTTTGAAGAAAGGTCTTATATCACCGACTGTATTTGTCCAGCAGCGTGGCAATGAAACTGTATTTGTAGTATCTGAAGGCAACAACAGACCACAGTCAATGCAACAGAAGAAAGCAGAGAGGCACTGCCAAATGAGATGTTAGTAGGTTCACAACTGTTCCTGATTTTCCTTCTTGCAAAGGATGCAATTTCCATCCCAGCTCTCTGCCTGTTGTAAGAGCAGCAGAGTTGCTGCCTCAACATTTTTCTCCCTCCAGAGCAATCCCTGCTCCACTAGCTCTTCAGCATGGAAAGCCATACAAGGCCTAGGACCGCAACAGTAGCTTGCTGCTGAGGAATGACCATGGGAAACAGTGTGGAGAATCAGTAACTATTGCTTCCATGTTAAAATCTTACCACAATTCAGACCAATCTAAAAGTCTTGTTTTTACTGCATTATTAACCTAAAGATTGAACTGAGTTTCACCTCAGCTATTCTTCACATGTGAAATTGATGTTTTAAGCTTAAGTACTGTTCATGCTGGAGCCTGGACAGCCCGGGTTACTCATCTCATCTACTGCTCATCCCCAAACTGTTGTGAGTACAGCTCTGCAATAGCTTCTCACACATGAGCTAGCTTGAGAATACTGATTCACATATACCAATCCAAGTCATCTGCTACACTGAAGACAGCATGTTAAGACTTAAACAGGGAAAAGAGAAGGCCACGAGCATCTGCATTTTGGAACAGCAATTGGTACTGGCTGGATTTTAACTGACCCATTTGCCATGACAAAACTTTTTGGGCACCAGCCTCTCGTCTTCCTTTCCTACAACAGTCATAAATCTGAGAGCTGACTTAATCTCCGTACATCAACAGAATCCTGTTCAGCTGGGCACTTGTGATATTATGATGCACAATGAATATGCAATATGAATACATGACAGAATAGTATTAGTGTATTTATTACCTGTGGCCACTGGCCTCTTGATAATGCCCGCTTAGTTATCTCGGTGACTGTATTCTTTCGTGAATCGGGGTCTTGACGAGAAACTGATACAGGCTGAAGGGAACTTAAAATTGCTGTGAAAGAGATAAAAAATTTTTTTTGTCTTATGCTAGTGCTTAGAAAGCACATGGGTTCAAGGCTCCCTTGTAGCAAAAAACTTGTTATTCTTATACTAGGAGACAGACTCTGCACAAACAGCTTTCAGACTAAATAGATAAGAGTAGTATTATTGTTCTCATTCTGCAAAATGGGAAGTAAGACACAGAAGATGTATCTATACTGCCAGCTGAGGAGCTTTACAGTAGGTATAAACATGCCAAAATCACCCAAACGCATTCTGCTAATATTGTTATCTTTTCACTGAGCATTTCCACACAATTCTAAGCAAAAGACCTGATCGGGTCTCTGCTCGTAAGCCACACTCAGGCCTCACTCATTCACACTGCAATCAACAAGTAGTTTGAGCCTATGCTGAAGAAGATGACCCTCTTCACTTACAAAGCATACACAGCTCGTGTGTAAATTACAGACACCCTCCACCGCCACCCCACCCCCCACTTTGTCAGAAGTCTACATCAGAATGTGTGGACCTATTGAGATGTGATGAGAAACTTGAGGAGGAATTATGTTCTGTGTCTCTCGCTCCTGTGCTTTTAAGAGAAGGTCAATGTATTATCAGTTAGTTTATTTCCTACAAAGACACTTTGCTGTGTTGCCTGCTGAGTTTAGTTTTGGGTTACTGTTGGCTTATTCTTTTAAGAATACACTACAGCCAGCAGAAAGTCTACAGCTGATTCTAGTAATAATGCAAATGGGAATTCTTTTTGTGCCAAAAGGAGGAGAAAATAATAGAAGCATGAGTCATCTGATCTCCATTCTTTGCATTGCCTTTTTGAGTAACTTCTCTTTTCTTCTTTCCCAGTTTCACTCCCATTAAAAAAAATCCCTAACAGTGTCTGCAAGTTTAAACTTATAAATATAGTATTTTCCAGATTGCTGTAGTTTGGGTCTGTTTTGAAATAACCTTCACTAATCTGTGTTCTACATTTGTGGGCCACACTGTTAAAAGACAGCAGTCAAACAGATTTCTCAGGCTACCTACTGGGATAATTTTAAGAGAAATCCTCTAGCCTGAGCAGTTACGAAACATGCTTTCAGTATAAAGCAAATTTAAAGTGGTATTATATTTCATATCTGAAAAGAAACAGCGTACTTTTAGACATTTTGACCAATTCAGAAAGGTAACTTGTCCGAGGGGTTTCACTGGAAATAATCTGTCAGTATCTTTGGAACCTAAGGATTTTAAAAAGTCTGCCCCTAAATCACTTTCAGAGATCAGATTTTTTGCCTTGTCAAATTGCTGACTTCTTATTTTATTTTATGCTGACATTCTATTTTTTTGTAAATACTTACTGCCAAATACCGGAGTTGACAGGTTCTCTGCTCTAGACACTATTGATGGCATTCCAGTTAGGGCAGAAATAATGGCATCAAAAAAGCTTGAATGAGGAGCTGCAACAAAGATTGGGGCTTCCAGTAGACTTGCTATTTTCCCTTTTACTTTAACTTGGAAACCCATTACGAAGAACAAGGTACGAGTTAGGCTTGAGAGGGTTGTCTGGATCATCCTCCTTGTAAAGAGAAACACAAAAATACCATCCATCTTACAGTTAGTATTTCTTTTGTACTTTAAAACAGAAGCCCATGAAAGATTTCCTAGTTCTCACCAGCACTGGGGCCAGGCACAGGGTAGCAATACTACTCAATGAGAGAGTGTAGGGCTAAAGGGGAAGAAGTAGAAGTAGGGAAGGGAACATCACCTTTTCATGCTAAAAACAAGATTATAAATTTAAAGATAAGGCAATGTACAGCACCTCACTAAACCCTCCTCCCAGGTACGCTATTTCTCTTGCCATATCTTATAGCACTGTAGCATAACACTATTGCAAGGGGGGATGGGTAATTAGCAGATTCAGTGTCCTTTTTCTAAGAACTTATTTAGCTCTGATACTGTTCTTTTACTATCGGTTTTAACAAGTAAGATTAAACGACAATGTTCCCTTACTGGAACATGTTCCCTCAACAGGGGACATGTTCCCTTCACAAGACTCTCCGTAATCTCTCAGTCTTGTTAGAATTCACTTCCTGTGTCTCCTCCTCCTGCATGCAGCTTCAGTGCATCGCAACTAGAAGGGAACTTCGTTACTCTGAGGTCAGAAGCTGAGCAACTGAAACCCAGAACCCACAGAGGCAGCTGTAAAGTCCTCCTTCAAGGGCAACATAGCTAAGAGAGGAGCTGTCAAAGCTAATTTTGTCATAAATTATAGCATAGCAGGAATGACAAAGGCTACACAGAAACTCAGCCTACGTGATATTACCAAATACTTTTCTTAATGAGTTTCTTTTCTCAAATATTCCTATTGGTATTATTACTAAAATAAGTCCTGTCTTACAAATAGTCTATAAAGATTTTTATATAGATTTGTTTTAGCCTCAAGACAGTTGAAAATCTACCTATTTAGAAAGCTGCACTATTGTTGTAAAACACACTCATCAAAAAGTTGCTTCACCTAAATGGGTAAAACTAAGATTTCACTGAGGACTCCTCTTTAATCAAAAGGAAGAAAGGAGAGGGGAAAAAAAAACTTTAGACCCTGGCTTTGTATTAAAAAAAAAAAAAAGGCACATAGTTTTCACAAATACTGGTCACTTTTTACCTTCTCCATCCTTTAAGCGGCACAGATCCTTTTCCATGGTGACGGAAAGTTGCAATTGATGCAAACAGCCATGCTAGCAGTAAAATGAATGCAATGCATATGGCACGGAGGGGTAGCAAAATAATCCCCTGAAGAACAGTCTAGAAAAAAAGAGGGGAAAAATCTTAAGAAATGGTATCAACAGGAATGACACTGATACCTGTGTAGTTACATTATATGGACTTTAAAATACTAACATTACTCCTGTGTGATTTAGTAAGGAAAGCATTAATGATTCCAGTGTTCATATGGGGAAGGAAGTCAGTCATTCACAGCATTTCATTTTCACTTTTGGGTTCCCATTTCAGGTGGAACCAGAACATCTGAGTATTTGAGTTTTTGGCTTGGATGTTGTTAGACAGAGACGGTAAACAGAGTTTGCTGTCTTTAGTTTATACTTAGACTTGGTCTGCAGCGTACAACCAGCTCAGATGAGTCTGCCCAGCTGATAGCTATCTGCACTACAGAGCCTTCTGTAGCTATCTGCCTGTCTAGAAGCCAAGTGGGATTGTTAAGATGACTAAAATGTACTCTTGCCCTTTCAAAATGAGAAATCTTGTGTTGAGTCACACTATTGCTGCAAGTGATCCTCACTGCCACTGCTTGGAGTAGGGCACACACAACACAATTTCATTTCCCCCAGTTGGGACTTAGGTAAAATGGAGTTTTCAGTAAAACTGAACCTGTGGTTTAAGGCAAAGGTTCAGACTTCACAGTGCTGTGGAAGCTGCTGTAGCAGCTCTTGGCTCATTGCTTTTGGAAGTGGTTTGCTCACTGCCCGCAGTAAACATACAGCAGAACCCTTCTGATTATGAAGATTAACTGGTTGCCTCCTGTGCTAGGACCTCCTTGAATTTTTCAGAATAAATTGAGAAAGCTTAGTTCCCTTTCCTCCCCACAATCAGGAAACTGTTATAAGATCGCTTTAACTTGAAGCAAAAGAAACTATTGAGAGAGTTCTGCTACGGTCACAGACAGCCGAGCTAGGTAGCAAAACTGGTATAAAACAGATCCAAGCCAACACTGCGGTTCACTGCTTCTTCAGTTCTTCATATGCATTTGTAAAAGGAGTGGGGTGAAGGAGAAACACTAACATGTGCTGGTTGCAAATAATCCTCAAATATCACCTCCAGCCCTCCCTAAGGAATTTTTAGCTTGCATTTTTTCGTGCACAGCTCCAGGAAACATGTATTGGCACAAGGCTGTTAACAGGCAGCTGTGGTACTGGGCAGGGCAGGAAGAAATTCTTAATTAATTTACCCCAGTAAATTAGGTTAGAAACTATATCCTGAAGGTTGGCCTTTATGGCGCAACACAACAATACGCAGATTGAGCAAGCTCAGGTCTGGGAGGCAGGTGAACTGTGTTAGCATGCGGAAGTCATAGCCCTAGCATTCCTGGTAAGCTAGTAAACCGTTCAACTCCTTTTGGCACCTAATCCAGCTCAGCTACTGCTCACAGATGAGGATCAGCTCTGTGCGCATACATATGCATAAAATAATACACACCCAAGCAGAATTTTAATAGTGAATATTTTTTTTCTTTGGGCTGTTTTTAAAAGTCCCTTAAAACTTAGTATGAGAGTGCATCAGTGGTCAGACTGACAGCTCCATCCATTCAGAAGTATGGTAGAAGTTACTGAAGGAGAATTATGCTTGTGCTTGTTAGCTTACTATTTTTTTATGCCTTTTTTTTTTTTTTTAAGAAAATGGACAGCTGAACAACAGTGTTCCTCTCTCAAATCAGCCTTTCTAGTCAGCTGTTTAGCAATGACTATTTACTGTACAGGAAAAGCAAGGCTTTTCATAATAAGAAAGTTTTACAAAATAGTTTGCAACTTATATACTTGAACTATGATTATTAAGCAACACAATGGATTTTAATTTATCTCTTTTCTTCAAAAAGGAACAAATGTTTGTAGTACATTTGGAATATAAGCATCTTTGAGCATTATTCATCCAATTCTTTAATATAGTAGGTTAGTTCTAATTGTCCTTTCATCAACACAGTCCTTTACCTCCCCACCAAATTCCTTCCATCTTCACATAATGTCCTTTTACTGTCCTCTTATCAATATTCAGGAGAGACTCTGGCCTCTGGCTCTAAACCCTGCGATAGTGACAAGGATTAAAAGGAGTTTTGGGCCTTCAGGATGCAGTTCTGTGTTACAAAAGGCACGGTGACAACAGACCAAACATCATAGTGGATACACAGTGTAAATTAGGATAAGGATGAGAAGCAGGTACGTGGTGTTGCTCTTTATGTTCTGTAAGTACTGCCACATAACATGTCTCCAGGAGAGATCTGAACATTCAGGTATGACTATTTCCTTCTTGAAGCATACAATTTTTTTTATATAAAAGTTGTATATAACAAGCAATGGAATTTTAACCATAACTTCATGGACAACAGGAAAAGGACTGCTCTGGATCACAGAAATGGATTCAGTAGCTGGGTATGAGAGGTTTGGCCCTGGAGATCTATTGCTCCCACTCTCTTTGGTGCCAGTTGTGGCGAATCTGAAAATATCAGGTAGCAAGTTAAACCAACCAAGACTCCTTGCCTGTCTCCCAAAATGAGATGTGTCTTTTTTTCTCCATACGTGTCCTCTTGTACTATGATCTATAGTCCCAGTTCAACATTTCAGCTGCATTCAGTTATGCAGAATGGGCAGCATAAGCATAAATCGGTGTGTTTTGACTTAAAATAACTTTTTTCTTTATGAAAAAAAAGAAGAATATTTATGCACTGACCTACAATGAAAAATAAAAGAGGCAATAGCAAAAGCAAAACAATCCTTTCCTCAAAACTTTAATAAATTCATTAATCTATTTTAGGCAGAGGCACAGGTGGTACTGATTTGCTGATGCAAGCTATTGGCTTTCTAGGTCACTGTGTAATGAGGCAGAGTTGATTTCTGCTCCATCAGCTGCAGAGTAGGGTAAGAAAAGGACAGAAAAGAGAAAGGTCAAGGTAGGCTAGAAAAGTATAGGAGAAAAATATACAGAAAAAAATACAGGTTCAAAGTTTAGTAACTACTAAGTAGGATCAGAGCCACTCCAGCTTCTGTATACAGTAATCACAAAGACAGAATTATTCTGAGTCATCCAAAGAACCTTTTCCCACATTTGGAATCACCCGTGTACTTTCTATTTAAGGTATCGGCGACAACTGCATAGCCTGTCACTGCAGCTGTTGCAGACACCTGCAGTAGTCTTTGCTGTCCAGTTCACACTCCCATAGCTGACTGACCCTTAAGCAATACATGGGATTACACTGTCACTGACGTCAAGAACCAGGAAAGGGGAAAAGCAGGTCTATCAGAAAGCCACAGAATCCAGTTTGAAACTTCAGCTGCTGACAAGTTATCTAGGAAGCAGCAGAAGAGCAGGCTGGGGACCAGAATGAAGCCCAACTCCAACTGAACTCCCCTGACATCTGCAACTGTGAGCAGATGGACTATCTCCCAAAGCAGTACCCGCACAGCAAGACAGGGTCTGCCATGAGCATCCACAGTATATCACAGCTCTCTGCCAGGCAGTCTAGCTGCTTACTTCCATGCACAGGATTAAAAATAATCTTGCTTTTAGCATGCTGGTTGTGCCATTACATAGTTCACTGTTCCATAAATCCACTGAGCATCTCTTCTGAATAAAGGAAAATCTAGTCATGACTTAACTAGTATTTGTGCTTTGCAGTGCAGTTCAGAAGTTAAGAGGGCAAGTGAGCCAATCACGATGAACAGAACTAAAACTAAAAAATGAAAAAATCCCAAAAATGAATTGCAGCCAGCTTCAGTCAGAAGATGGAAAACAGAAGTATTTGAACAACTGTTTTAAACTCTTGTTTGGCACATGCAGATGTTTAGCACAGCACAACTGATCCTTGTTTTGCACATTGTAAAGAAAGACAAAAATCTCATTGGCTGATAAACTATTAGCAATATAAGGATTGGCAAAAAATTGTAAAATCTTCTCACTCCACTTTTCAGTCTGGCTACAGCCTATCTTTATATTTGAAGCTGAATTAAATGCAAACAGCTAGCCTGTCTCACTTTCAAGCTCCATTCATCAGGGGACAGCAGCCTTTACATTCAAGGCATTCACCAACATATGAAAATCCAGCTTTGGGCTCCCAGAGAGGGTTTTGAAATTGTATCTGTTTTTATCAGTGTATGTTAAAGGAATAGTATAGAATAGGGGGAATATACAAAACAATCCTTTAACATGCAAGAGTGGAGATATACTACACTTGATTTAAATGGGAAAAGAAGGGACACTTCCCTTTTTTGAAGTTTATAGTAACACTCTCTGGTAAGGCTCTGATTCCTAGCTGGTCCCATACACAGTCCTGGGCAAGAGAGGAGCAGACATTTACAGGATAAAGCAGACAGTAGGAAATATCCTAGTCTCTATGACTATAGGGGAAAAAGAACAGAAGGGAGCAACACACAATACAAAAAGGATGTCTCTCTTGTGTCTTTCTGCTTTAAAATCCTGTGACTACTGCAATTTTGCTTCAAAGTTCACTAGCACCAGGCCCTGACCCAGCCGGGTGCTTTTCTTTCCAGGTGCATTGTGGAGTTATGTATGGAGTATGTCTTGCTTTAAGACATACCATGTTTTTCATCACTTCCTCCTGAAGGAAAAAAATAGGATATATTTATTATAGCTAAAATGGTAATTGTAGCTTAAAACTGCAAGCTTTTGAAAGTAGTCTGTGCATCCTCTACGAAGAACAGCCAGCACAGAAAGCTGTCCCTTTCTGGAACCTCATTAAGAAACTGGAATCTTTACCTTGGGGTTCATGCCTACAGCTATGGATTCAGATGCACTTGAAATGTGTTTCAGGCTGCTAGTAAAACATAGGGGATAAAAGGATTTGAAATTATTTTCCAGGTTTCTCAGATTTCCTCCACCCAGCTACCTTCAGGGCAAACATTATTTATAACTTCAGGAAGAGCTATATGAAACATAAAATATTGAGTTGCACATCAGCCTCAGATATTTATAACAATCAGCAGAAAATACTGTAAGTTCACCTACACACTGACATCCTCATTGTCCTCACTGAGACGTCAGTTCACATTTGGTTCATCAGCTCAATTTTTAAAGAGGATGTTTTTAAAAATCAAAGCCCAGAAATACTGTTTGCTTTCTTAATTGTAAAAGTACCCTGTAAGTCTTGTGTGCGCTTGTACACAAGCTGTACTGGGACAGCATTCAGCTCAGAAGCCTAATTCAGTTCAGCCAGTGACACCAGTCAGTAACCCAGTGGAATTGGGGATACCTCTTTTGTTGTCCACACTGCAGTTACAGAACCAAGAGATTAACTCCCTCCCCTCCACCCCAGGCTTAAAATCAGCCTAAAGTGAGTTAAGCGTCTGAAACAGGATTACTGTAAAAAGTTGTTTTCTATTTTAGCTTGTCATATCAGAGAGAAGTTATCATCATCTTCACTCTACAGCTGAGGCATCTGACACAATGGATAGATGGATAGTATTTCATTCTTGTGATTCAAACAAGGATGCAAACTGGAGTCAAACAGGACTCCTGTTTTCTCTAGGAGTAATGTGTTATCTGGAATGATCGTGCAAATCTTTTCAAAAGCTTGTTGCAAATCTTGTGTTAGAAGTTTAAGTTTGAAGTCGATAAGCCTGTGTGTGTGTGTAGAGCAAGCATGTAGTTTATGGACTCTGAGGAGCGATGGCTTGAAGAACTTAATTTCAAAAAACAGTGACTTTTTTTATGCTGAACACTTTTTGCATCTTTGCTTTGATCATTTACATAACCTATTCGTTTTCTGCTCTCTATGCCGTACTTGGGAAGGAAGTATTCTTACTAGATGCCTTTTCCTGGAAAAGATAAGAGCTGTAGATGTTTAATTGTCCGGTTTGCTACTGTCCCTTCACTGCTCGGCACTGGGGCGTAACCGCGGTGCTGGGGCGGGACCGGGCTGCAGGGTAGGGCCCAGCAGCACCCATGCTCCTGTCAGACAGGAAAGCGCTTTCGGCGGAGCAAGAGGCAGTTTTAAACAGTATTTATTCACACAGCCGTATTCTCCTATCGGAAGGAGGTCTTTTTAAAACGACCACTGACCGTCACACCGCATTGGTGAGAATCCCTTGGTTCAGAGCGGCCAAAGTAACGCTGGTTCAGACAAGTTGGCAGAAAACCGCGCCCGGCGCAGCACAGCCAGCGCTGGGGGTGACAGCCTCCCCCACCGCTCTGCCGGCTGGGTTCCCGTCCGCACTGATGCGCATCCCAACACCGGGCAGCCCTAGCCCGGCCCCAGCCCGCCAGGCAGGGCGCGCCCCGGCGCCCTCTCACGCCCGCGCCGCCAGCCTTACCCGCAGCTTGTCCCTGGTGCTCAGGCGCCCCGGGTAGACGAAGGGGTTGGGGATGGTGGGCGGGCAGAAGGACTGCTGCCTGGGCAGCGGCAGCACCCGCTGCGCCATGCTCCCGCCGGTGCCGCCGCCGCCGCTCTCCCCCACCCCGAGCGATTACGCATGAGCCGCCGGAGTGGGCCGCGGCACCTCTGCTCTGCTCTGCCCTGCTCTGCCCTGCTCGGCTCGGCTCGGCTCGGCTCGGCTCGGCTCGGCTCGGCTCGGCTCGGCTCGGCTCGGCTCGGCTCGGCTCGGCTCGGCCCGGCCCGGCCCGGCCCGGCCCAGCCCGCCTCACCTCAGCCGACCCTGCCCACCTCGGGAAGCCCCGCCTCGGGGCAGGTCCCCTCAGAGCAGATGAGGGCGGGGCAGGCTGCCCTTGGCTGCGCTCGGCTGCAGGCGGCGCCGCACCGGCCCCGCCGCGTGTTTCCTGAGGAGACGGTGCTGAGGCGGGAGCTGCCAGGCCGAAACCCGAGGGAGGCGCTGGGGGTTCCTGCCCGCTGCGATGGCCAGGCAGCCTCGGGAGCCCTGCCCGCCCGTTCCTCCCCCTCCGCGGCTGCTCCGCGCTGAGCATAGTCATGGGCACCTCTTATAAACACTACAACGCCGGTCGATGTGATCCTTGCTGTCTTATATCCCAGTTGCGTTGTTTATAAGCACTGACTACTCAGGATCAATGCGGACTGTTACCTGAGAGAGAAAAGAGGCAAATGCGGTCACGGCATACAACTGAAGTTGTTTCTAGGAGGAGGATGCGTTTCCACTGCTGCAGAAGGCTGATACAGAGATTCTGGTCTTGAGGAGGTGAGGTCTAGAGATCCGCTACAGCCTTTCTTTACATGCTGGATTCACATGGGATCTCTTCCCACACGTCTGCCCTATAGGCATGCGGCACGAGCTGCCTCTGCAGGGACAGCCGCTGCCCGAGGGCTGCCTCAGGTGGGCAGGCCACAGGCCAAGCGCGTGGGCCAGTTCAGGCTGGAGTGATGTAAAACGCACTGTTCTCCAGCACCTTCTGTGAGTCATGCACCTTCAAACGCGAATGCCACTGCTTTTGGTTTCAACCCAAAAGGAAGTTTCAGCCTGACCATATTTAGGAAACATGCTTCTCACGGTAATCTGCTACAACGGTGGGGGTGAGCCACCAGTCTGTGTCTGCACAGGGAGCGCTGGTCTAAGACCGCTGGCTCCTGGCCTCTTACATGACATTGGTTCAGACGCTTTGTTTTGTTATGGTGCTTTTCCCTTTCTCATATCTGTCCTTCACACGAAAATATTGGTACTTCCTAACACAACGTTAGTCTGTATGTTGGTGGACTGTTTATATTGCTGTAACAAAAATAATTATGTCTCATAGTTCAGTTCCCAGTTTGACGTGACTGCTTCCACAAAGATATCATCAGAATTAATAAAACTTAATTATTATAAAATTATTATTTGTGTTTTGCAACTGCAGGTGCTTAAGGAGTAATCATAATGATATATTTGGGCTAACTGAAGCCTGTGTATAATGGAAGCTTGAGGAGTGTAGGATTTCCCTTGGCTGGTTTCCAGGGTCTCCCTGTGATTGCCAGTCCTTACAACCAGCACTGTGCTCTGAAAAACCCAAGAGAGCTGCATACAAACCAGATCAGCACAATTGTTACAGAAAGTAAGGTTGGGGGGAACTCCAGAGGAGAAAGATCAATTCTACCTCCATCATTCTTGACAGATGATTGTACAAGCTCTTCTTAAAACCACATGACTTCCCTAGCTGATCCATTCCAGCACTCCTCTGGTAATATCATGAAACAATTTTTTTCTGTGTCTGAGCAGAGTCTTTCTCATTGCAATTTATATCCATTCTCGGTAGACATAAGAACGGTTCGCTTTCCTCTTTGCAGCTCCTTTTTGCAGGCTTGTGTAGTGTTATGATTCTCTCAAGGCTTCACTAGACTAAACAATCTAGTGTTTTCAGGTTTTCTCTCCCAGGTCATAGTTTCTAGATATCTCATCATTCTTAATGCTTTCCTCTGGCCTTTCTTCAGTGAGCCCACACCTTTCTTGAAGTACCCAAACTGGAAATACTGCTCCCTAGGAGGACTGACCAGTGCTACTGAGTGGGCAGGAAGGATTAATTTGTGTCTAACACATAATATGTATAAATCCCTGTATCGTCTCTGCTTATTTTGTCACTAGCCTGACCCTGTGACTCACACTGTGACTCACGATAACACTTAGATCCATTTCTGAAAAATTGTCATTTACAATACAGAGTTGTAAGAAACCCTGCATTTGTCCTTATCAAATGGTGATAGTGATCTTACCTCTAGAACGGGGAAATACTAAAACATCTGGCTTTACAGACATGATGCTTTTATTATGTAGTAGAATGTTTCTGGTGACTTGTATGTTTGTTAAAAACAATGGTATTGATTATAAATATTTTACTTTTCTAAGGCTGATTAGCCATAGCACCATCAAAAAGGCTTAATGTTGCAGGTACCGAGATACAAACACAGTGAAAAAAAAGTTTTAATGTTCAGAACACGTGAGAAGGTGTGATCACATGTAATTCTTTTGTCTAAATGGATGTCAGCATCTCTTTTGAATAATAATTCCTTTTAAATCTGTGAATCTATGGTAAATAAATCTTGATCAGCAGTCCACTAACACAAAACACCACCAAGCTCTTGTGAAACTGATGTCTGGAATCACCTCAATATCTTTCCTTCACCAGAAGGTGCATATGGTGCTAGAGACAGGCATTGAGGGAACAGTAGCATTAGCTTGCTACTGATTATTTTTCTAGGTTGAAACTACAGCTTTAGTTCTGCAGGTCACTGGAAAGATGTATGCTTTCCCTGAAGAGCTTTACCCTGTATTGTCTTGATTCTGCCTAGAAACTGTAAGAATAGTGGCTCTGGAGCAGGTGTAGCTTCCATATACAATCCAGGTGAATCATATTAGTGATACATGAAAACCCAGTAAACATTTCCGTAGTGTAAGACAGAGATTCTTTTCTCATATAAACAGATACAGCTTCATAGTTTTTAATATAAATTACATACACAGTTTAAATTGGACTAAGATCTTTGCCCATCATCGCTGCCTTTGGGATAGTTTACCGTCTCTTCCTGGCATTTGTAAAAATATAGTCCAACATATCTTCTTATCATAATGATTTTAATAAAGCTATAGTAATTTCAAAGTAATTCCAGTACATATCAATTCTATAAAATTTGGGGTAGACAAATTCATATACTGCAGAATATGAAATCCTTGCAAACATTTGTTTAAAACCTTCTGTCAGTAATTCCTAGCCAAACCAGAAACTAAACGAAGTCGCCTTTTTTAACATTTCCCTATGTAATTCTTCTGATTAGGGCTGTTTGTCTTACCTTCATAAAACACACTCACAAAGGCATTTTTTGATACAGAAATTGAAAACCTGCTTTGTGTTTGAATTGCTCCCTGCTTGCATTTGACAAAAATCTGCCATCTTGTGGCCACAGTCGTGTAATACTGCTGCACAGAAAAGAAGGCAGCATCTGTTAACTGCTTGTAAGAAAACCCACCACCTTTCCTCAGGGACTAGCTACAAAACTTCTTCATGAAAAGTACCATTCTGATTTTCCTCTTTCCTTCTGTGATATTAAACGTGAACTACTTGTACAAAATGGGTATGAGAAGAGAAATAGATTCCCACTGTGTTTCCATTGTCAGTTTAACTTCTTTCTTTTACTCTTTCTCGCTCTCTCTCTTTCTTTATTTTTCTTTCTCTCTTTCTCTCTTTCTTTCTCTCTTTCTTTCTCTCTTTCTTTCTCTCTTCCTTTCTCTCTTTCTCTCCTTCTCCCCTTCTCACTTGCTTGCTTGCTTTCTTGCTTTCCAGGCCATGGTGCCCTAATGTTGGTTCAGTCTCTGCTTCCCTCCTGGAACAATGCCAACTAATGTCTTCTAAGAGGAAAAGTGGCTGCAGCTGACAGCATGTTCTCTCCAGGGACCAGTGCAGCCAAAAGCGTAATGTGAGTCACATCAAGTTTGTCTTTCTCCACCTGGGACAGTTGTCCAGTGTTATCCTGGTAAGCCATATGCCCTCAAAGGTCTTTGTGCCTTGGCCATGCAACATACAACCTCAGTATCATGCTATGTAAATGGCACTGTGGCAGGCTGCCACAGGTATTTTGAACTAAAAAGCCACAAACATTTTTGATAGCTGTATCTCAGAATCAGAAAGGCATTGTGCGAGGCTCTGAGGAGATACAGGCTTAGCGCTAAGCAGTGTGGACATACTTGTCTCCTTGATGAAGTCTACAGGGATAAACATGGTCTGTTGTGCAGGCAGTTTCAGCTGCAATAGTAGACAAAATACTTACTGTGGAAAAGGAATTAGAATCGCCCTGTACTGTTTCAAGATCTGTACTAATAAAGGACAAATTAAATGGTAGACCTTGAGGAAAAAAAGATCTGATTATAGAAGGTAACTGAAACAAGCATTACTCAACAGTCTTTAGAACTAATATCTTTTTAGCAGTGAATAAAAAATGCCATCCATGGGAATGTTCAATGAGCTGGATAACACATGATGTAATTCGTTAGGGCTCCATCAATCAATTTCAGTCTGCTGGGAATCTAGCTCTGCACGTCCCTCAGTAGAATTTATTGTTTTAGTGTGACTTCAAACAAGAAAAGCAGTTCTGGAGTATTCATTTCACAGTGCTCAGGTACTTGTGGACTGGAGGATGTGCTGACTGACATACATGTATCCATCCAAGCAGGCACACACGTGTGCATGCACGTATAGACAAACCCAGACACACTTTCTCTTTTCTTCTAAGACATTTGCAGAGATACACGCATCTTGGAGTTTTCATTTAATGTTAAATAGAACTGAAACACCCCTAAAGCTAAGCTTTCTCCTGGGTATTCCTAGATGTTTCCTCTTACAGAAATTCCTTTCTCTGCCTCTTTCCCTTCTTCCCTCAATGTTAGACTTTCTGTGGTAGTGTTACATCCCTTATATTGGTGCACATAGAGTTCCAAATTGGTAAGTTTCCAAATGATTCGCTCCACTTGAGAGTTGTTTCTAGCTGTTTTTGATAGAGAGAAGTTGCAGTCCCCAGTCTGTTAAGTATGAGAATCTGGCCCATAGGTATAGGTAAAGTAGTCCGAGAATATGTCCTAGGATGCTGCACCAGAGAAGGAAAACCTCATGCTAAGGGTTCCCTGAAGCTGCTTCTGCTGGATTCCTTTCTTTTTGCACTGCTTAATGGACAGAAGGCAAATAAAATCGGAGGCAAGAAACTAGTCACTTCAGTTGGCAAGTCATACCTGGTAATGACCTCCACAAAGGGAGGCACTTAAGTAAATGATGAGCTTGCACGTTGTTTGTCCCAGTGGAGTAAGTAGGACTTATGTTAGATTTTTGGTCCTAGACAGGCAGATAGATTGCTGAGCTAGCTCTGTTAACATATTAGGAAAAAATAGCATTGGGTCTTGCTGATGCTGAGTGAAAATAAAGGTAGTATTATCTTAGGGAATCCACTGGGTATGTCCCCTTGGAGAATCCTCCTGTTAAAGTTCCTCACCTGAGCTGGCTGCAGAACTGGACAACTTGACAAGAATTCCTCTTCTGTTTCTTTGGGTAAGGAAAGCTCTAGGCTGATGATGGGGGATCTCCAACTCCCAGTGCTCTCAAACTGGCACCTTCCCTGATTATTGAATTCACTTGAAAACAAAAGAAAAAAGTAGATTTACAAGAAAAAGAGAGACTCCAGTGAATTGTGTGAGAATGAGATATAAAATTAACTGTTTTTTTTTTTTCCTTTGAACTGAACCCAGGAGCCTCAGTAAAGTTTACCCTATTTAAAGCATTAATTAGGGAGCTGACTGTACATAAAGATAAAACAGAACTCTTAAAGAAGTCTCCAGGGACTCCAAAAACCCCAGTTTTGTCTACATGAGGCAAAAGAATTTTAATTAGAAGCAACTGAATTGAAGTGAACTGATACGAGCAACAAAAAGAGAATTTATCCTACAATGTATTCAGGGAACATAATTGAATGTTCATTAGCTAAGAGTTATATACTGACTGTTAATGAGCAGAAATGAATATGTATTATTTCTTATTAAGCTGGAAATGTATGGAACTAATTGCATTTAAATATAGTAGCTATAAAGCTGTGTTTATTAAGTGTCACTACTAAGAACAGGAAAGACAGGTGAATTTGTATTCTTTACTGCAGTATCATTTTAAATATTTATTATGCTAAGTGGTATTAATACATAGCTTTTTGTGGAAATGGTTATTATGTTGTGCTAGTAGGACTTGGTGATGCCTTTATTTGGATAGGATTTATGCTTTGTTTATTATAAATTAGGGAAGGCGGCATAACCAAGACAAGCTATTGGATTACTGTAAGACAGTGTTATTCTTGCTTCTCATAATGAGAAGCAAGATTCATGATCAAATGGCACTTGGCTTCTTGATATTATGGCTTGATAATAATGTCAGGAGAGAGTTTTGGTAAAGTTTCTTTGTTGAAGAGGTACAGGAGAAAGCCATCTTGTTATTAGATGTGGTAATATAAGAACAGAATTAATTTGTATTAACACAGTGGATCTGCTATGCATGCACCCAGGAAGGGCCTATGCCTGCCTGGGAAAGCCTACAGTTATGTGATAGACTGAGCCTAAGAGGAAGCTGGTAGTGGATAGTGACCACTTCATCTTATGAGGGGCATAGAGAAGCATGTGGGAGTAAGAAATCACAGAATTGTTTCGGTTGAAAGGGTTCTCTTAAGATCATTTAGTCCAGCCCCCCAAAATGTTAGTAAAGGGTGCATGAAGAAGGGCAAAGCAGAGGGAAGGGATGATGTAGCTGGCCAGAGTCGTAGGACAAGGTGTCCTAAGAAACCAGGTGGAAACCCTGGTGTCCAACAGCTGGTGCTGACCCCTGCTTTTTGGAGTTTTGTGACATGAGGGGTGGTGGCTTTGCCTGAACATTTTATGGCTTTTATCATGGTTTCAGTGGTCTCTTGGGAAAGGAGAGGGACAGCAGAGGGAGAGGGAGAAGGGAAGGAGCAGCAGTACCCTGAGTGGGTGCAGAGCAGCAGGGAAGAAAGAAGTGCCACAAAGAGAAAGATCCTTAAAAATAACTCAGTAGAGGTCTGATGGCTTCCCAGTGTTGAGTTAGCCTATTTTCTTCTGGAGCTGCTGTGGAGTGCTGGACCAAGACACACCTAGTCCTGATTCTAGGAACTTCACTGGGGTCTGCAAACAAAGTTGCACTTAAGACCCCTGATTATTCATTGCAGCTGAAAGGCCACCTCTTCTCCTGCATGGCAAAAATAGATGTTTTCATCCTCCTGCTCCCTTTGAAATTGTGAAGGATATTTTGGGACTGCAATCAGGCAGGTTAGCACACCTTTGAGCTAGTCTGTGCAATTTGACATCAGTGCTGTAGGCAGTGATTTTGTGGAAGTTAGATTGCTATCATCCTGCTTAAATGGAAAAAATACCTTGTTTGGTCTGATTTGAATTTGAATTATTTTTAATTTTGCAATTTATCCTTTTCTGATAAAAGTCTTATAGATTATTACGGTAACCAGTGGTTCTACCTTTAGTAATCCAAATTTGTGTTTATTAATTGTGCAGATATGTTCTTACTACAGGATTCTTTAGTAGCAGCAGCAACTGCACATTTGTTTTCTGAAAGCTTGCTATTTTTTTCCTATTCACAAGAGGGCGATAAATCCCTAGTCATCTTTAGCCAGCCTGTTTATTAAGTGATCAGTACGTTACTGCAAAATGTCATAAAAAGCAGCTTGCTGTCAGATAACTCATATATATATACTGATCTGTATGAAATATTGTGATTCCTTTTCTTTTGTTTTATGGGAAGTTTAAGCTATGCTCTGTTTATTTCATGCCACTGTAGATCCTATTGTCAGTAGAAACTAGGTGTGGAAAACTTATTTATAATATTCCCCCCACTACAAGTGCAAGTGTTTTCTTCGTGGTACACTTAGAAGTATTAAATTCATATGAATGTCAAGTGCTTCAAATAATGAGATTTTCAGCATACTCTTTGGGAGAATTTCCTATAGGCTAAAGGTTGTTGTGTATGTTTATTTCTTCCTCATAGTGAAACTGTTTCTTTGGTAATAAGAATTTTCCATTTTTTAACTTTAATCCTTTGCTTCAATCAAAGTATTTCTCCTCTTGAACCTCCCCTTTAAATGTCAATGTTATTTCATCTAAATACAAGGGCCATAACCTTAAGCCTTTCTGTGGTTATAATATCAGTATGGGAAGCTGCCACTAGCACAGTGATTTCTCAATTTGTGTAGGCAATTTTATAATTTATTAGTACATTATTATATTTTTAAATATTTAATTTATTCACTTTCACATCCATTGTCTCTCTTAAATAGCTTCTGTTTTGCATTGTATAGTAAGAATAATTTCAGGAGGTTTACGTGGAATAAGGATTAAGGGAAAGAAAAATGAACAACTGCTTCAGTATACTAATTATTTTATGTATCTGTTGATGTTACCTGAGTTCATTCCAGCTCCTGTGTTTGGAGGAGCTGGATTCCTTCCAGCCTTAAAGTTCCACAACCCAGCCCATGCAATTTTTAAGCCGTCAGTATTACAACAAATTCTTAATAATTTAAGGTATAGTATGGCCTCTGAAGAATGTTTTCACTCTGTATCTTAATATGAAAAATAAATAAATGCCCAAAGCCTCTAGCAGCACACTGAGGCATTTGCTCAAGGTGTTAGTACCATGTCCAACTGAATTTAAGAGCCTCAAATGATGTGACTTCCAATATATCCCTTAAGTAATAAGACAAGTCCATGATTCTTGAGGCTCTTTCTACAATCTGAATGGAGTTCTGGAGCTGTCTCAGGTGGCTGAGACAAACACACCTTTATATTGTCTTTCAACAACTTCAGCAGTCTTCAGTTGCAGAGATTCAGTCTTGCCTGGCCCCTTGCCCAGTCTCTGATTACCTCAGGCCTGTGGTAGGAGGGAGCTGTTAGAAAGCAGGGCTACCCTTAGCTTACTTATTTTGATATTATCTGGCCTGTAACGACCTTCACAATTCACCTCCACCCCCTCCTCACCACTGGTTTCTGCAGGGGCTGCACCAGCGGAAGGGCAGAGTTGTCCTTGAGTGTGGCACCCGTTCTCTGGTGCTGCTGGCAACTGTAATGCAAACAGGAGCGTGACTGGGCAACAAGCAGAGCTTGGAAGAGATGCAGATTGGAGTTTTTTGGAGAAAAGCTTTATCTTGCTTACTCTGTTTAAGTGAAATTAGAGCCTGCCCCATTAATTTCCTAATCACCAGACAAGGTCTATGGCCTCTTTACTGTTTTGTTCTCAGCTCCTAAGCCAAGGGGTTTTAATGGGTGTCTTGCCACAGTCAGTAGTTCCTAGTTTGGGAGCTCCACTTTAAACACAAGCTCCTTTACAGAGATTTTCTCAGTACAGTCAGGCATTTTGGCTATTTTAGTTAAGACCAAAATTATATAACAAAACCATGTGACTGCGTCTGTTGGTTTACCATCAGTTTTCCTCCGGACAGCATCAGAATTCTGTGTGCTTCATTAACATCTCCTAACGTATTTGGCAGATGTAGCCCCAGTTCTGCTATCCGAGGGTATGAAAGTCTTAATAGGGCGAATTCAGTTGTAAATATGATATGCCTCACTGTAATGTATAACTCATGTATCCAGCTAAGGAAAGCAAACCCTTCTTACCACAACTATGCACCCTCCAGAACTCCATCCATATGTCAGAAAGATACTCGAGTCATATTTTTGTCATAGTATTTAAAGTTTTAAGTATACCGCAATAGTAGGAGAGCAAGTATACAGACAGGCCAATTCTTTTTATATATTTGCAAGAAATAAAGAGGAGTTGAGAGTGAAAAAGCAAAAGCAAGTGAGGCATTTCCAACCAACTCACTAACTGTGACTCAGCTTAGGTATCTGAGGAAAGTAAGACATTGGTAACTATAATTAAGGGGGGGAAAGAAAGGCCTGCAATAAAACTTTTTTATCTAGCCACTGTAGGAAGATGTCCTCCAGCTTTAGATAATTTTGTTGAAGTTTATGGGCTTCTTACAGTGGGTAGGAGGAGAAAATAATCAAGAACTTGCTTTAGCAGCAGAAAGCTGAAGATTCAGTGGTATCACTGACTGAACAAAAACAGTGGGAAACCCAGGACGCAACATGGGTTGCGTCAAACCATGACATCCATTTTACGCTGTGTGTTGATGTAAGTCTGGACATGACCGAAGATAGTCCATTCTGTAGAGTTAACAGATAGCTGCTTTGTTCAAGCAAGTTTCTGGGTGCCTTTTGAAGTGCTAACACTGAAGCCATCCTAATGCCATTAATAAGACAGGTGTGGCTGCAAGATTGTAAAGAGAGCAGCAAAATTCAGGTGTGTGACCTCAATTAAGGTAATCTGCTCTGAACCATACTGTCTTTTCAAATGCTGCAGATTTGTTGCTGATTGTGAGAAAGCTGGGTAATTTAAAGCAAGACCAAGTATTCATAGTGTTTGGCAGTCAGGATCCATGAAGACCATGGCAGTGTCTCTTTTATACAGGTACTCACAGATAGGGTTGATATGACATAGGAACTAGCCTAGAATTTTGCTATGAAATACATAACAGAGATGTATTGTGAGCATTGGTGTACAGGTTAAAAGAAATATTTTTTTAGAGAAAGAGGGCAGGAAGAGGGGAAGCAATGACAGTCTTGCAAAAAAGGAGTGAACACTAGGGAAAAGGCTTGATATAGCTTGGTGATTTTCAGGGACCTGCTGCTAGTTGCGCATTAAGAATAAATATTCTGCTTTTTCTGCTGACTATAGCCAAAGTTGGTGGCAAGCCAAAAGGCAGGGGAAGCTCTGGGGAAGGGCATGCATGTAACAGGGATATTTCAGATGCTAAATACAGGTGCTTTGCCCAAGCGTTGGAACTCCTTATATCAAAGAAGGTTTGAGCCTAGAAATGTGCTTTAGGATTAGAAACATTGCCTAAGCTCTACCCAGCTGGCTTGGAGAAGCTTTTGGACACTGATATGTGAGGCAGGTTCAACAGACTGGGATTGGGCCTTGAACAGTAAAACAATAACCTCTTTTTCTTCTGTGGAATCAGATCACAGATGCGGATGTTAACAAAGGATTATGGAGCTGTAGCTCCGTTCTTATAAAGAGAAATGGTGATTAGTTACAGAGACTTGTGAGCTTACTTATTCCCTGCAGCAGAGGGGCATGGACCTGCAGGGGCCCAGTGTTGGAATTTCACCCGTGCTTCACTGGGCAAATGACAGCAACTCTGTGCTGGTTTTCCAGTGTGTAGTATGATGCAGTTATCTTACTGAAGGGATTGAAAGGCATAATCAATTGTAAAATGCATTGAAACGGAAAGTGCTATCTCAGTGTGAAGTGGTTTTATCTACTGCTGCATACCCAAAGGATTTAATTTTGAGGTGGAGACACATTTCTTAATGCTTGTGATTTGTACCGAAACAATTGGAAATAATAAAGCCTTGGGTTAGTGGTGTTGGAACCTTGTTCTTACTGAGGTCAGTGGCAATTCTGTCACTGATTTCAGCAGGAAGAGGATCAGGCCACTTTATCAGGAAGCATTAGGTAAATACAAGAGTTTCCAAGACTAAGGATCTGGGATTTTTGGAAGGCTAAATTATGCAATGCCAGTCCTCACGCCGGTAGTCCAATGGTTCAGTATAGACACTTTATGTCAACTAATTACTCAGGGATTTATTAACTTGAAATTTTAAGGAAATTGCTAGCTTCATTGCTGTCTACAAACAAAACAAAGTGAAGAATGTCTGAATTGCCTAGGGATTTTGGCATATAGTGAACGTAAGATAAAGTACATTCATTGAACAAAGGAAAGTAATTTGAAAGGATGTGTGCCATTAAAATGGATCATATGATACATCAAAGAAGTTAGAAATAAATACAGTGCACCACTGTTGTGGAAGTTGAAAAGTGGCAGTAGATGGGGAGAAACCAATAGAAAAAAAGAAAGATAGAAAAAACTCCACAAAAACAAACCAAAAAAGACCTTGTAGAGATTTGTGGAGATTTACACCAACATAAATCTAGTTTAAAATGTATTGATATTTGGGCGATGGCTCTGACAGTTATGAAGTCAAACAAGAAGCATGGCTTTTGCTCTGAAGAATTTCAGAGCATATAGATCTGCTTACAATTTATATATCAAAGCAGTCACCAAATGGGCCAGAGAGGCAGAGCAACAAATCATTTCCAGAAGCTGCCATTATCAGGATTTAAAAGTAATGTTAATCTCAGTGTTGCTACAAAAGAGAATATTAATGTCTGTATTTTAAATAAAGTCTGATTTTGATGGGGGCTTAGAACTCCTTGGAATGGGTCTTGGAAAACCATGCTCTAGCCATGTCCGCTGGAGTCTTTCGACATATAAATGACAGAAATCTGGAAAGTTTTCTAAACTATACGTACTGTCTTGTTAAATCATGGTGCTGTGTTTCATCTGACCATTGAAGACCCATATAGTAAGTAGAGCTAACAGACAGGTGCACAGGTGACTTTCTTATTAAAAACCAGAATATCCCTCATTTATTTCTGATGTTTTTCTAAAGGATTTGTGCTTCCAGATGACTTTATGCCTTTGCATTCATTTCTTATTTTGGAAAGGAAGATCTTTTAATAATGTTTAGCATCAGCCTCCCCCACCCCTGCAATTTGCTGCTCTGGTAAAAGTGCTGTTCCTCTGCAAAACCTCATAATGTGCTATATGAAATGTCAAAAATGATAAAACAAAGAACCCCTGAAGGAAAATGTGCTGCCATGAATATCTGAAGTCTACTGAACCACTGCTTTATTATACTTAAATTTCAATAAACACTTTTCTTAAGAGCTTGTGTTTCAGTAGGCAGGGAAATGTGTTTTCTATGTAAATAGCTGTGTTTGCCTTTTCTTTAAAAAATGTATTCTCACCACAGTGGTAAATCCTACAAGCGGGCTAAAACACAGTTTAGGCCATGAGATATGGAATAAGATCTCTGAAACCTCTCTTTGTGCTTGTTGGATTGCCATTTGTGGCCACAGAGCAAGAATGCCTTAGAGAACTGATTTTCACAATGTTTTTACATACGTTTAAGTTTCGAAAATAAGAGAGAAGTGAGGAACCCAAAACCTTCAAAAGGGCACTAGTAAGCTCATTTTACCTCTTCCTTGTTTTATGTCTTGCTCCAGATTTTATAGCTTCAGTCTTAGCAGATACGGTATGGCACAAGATTTATTTCTGAGTACTTATCACTCCTTAGTAGAAAGCATTTAAGTTTTTCCATAAAGATGCTTTCTCTTCACCTCTTCCTTGATAGCGTCTTTATCCACTTACTTTACCCTGAAGTATCACTTAGAACACTGCTCAGAGGTTGGCAAGGGATAGTGTAACCATTAATGCATTAAAGTTGCATGCTGGAGGTGTTAATGCTTTGCTGCCAGTTGTGTTTCAGTGCTAGCTGTCTCTGGTGTCAAAGGACTTCCTTCCTAAATGCAAGGCCAGTGTTGTCCTTGTCTGAAGTCTTCCTCGGTAACTCTACTAACTCTCCCAGTCACCACTTTTAGTTTCCCAAGAAATCAGGCTTAGAGCCTTGAAAGTTTGAAAATGTATCTGTAATTGTTTTTAAGAATGTTTGCAAATATAACTGGTTTTCCTTGGTGGTCATTTCGACATGTTTCATTTGCATCTCTTGAAGGCTGATTTAGGAACCAAGTGGGAAGACAAGTAAAAAGGATAGAGCGTAACAGGCCCGGTTTGTAACTCTGCCCTTTGCAGAAATATCACTTGAATAATATTTTCAGAATGAAAGGCAGAGCCTCCAGTTTTATATTCTGCTTATGCTTTTGTACTACTCTGCTCCACATAACATCTGAGAGCTTTTGTGTAGTTTCTCAGGCGAAACAACTGTTACCTGTCATGCAAGAGATCTCTTTTTCTCCCTGTTCTTTCCAAGAAGGAACGTTGTAAGAGAGTAGTATAATAATAATGTTGCTACCTGTATTATTATGTTGAGTGCTGTGGTGACTGGTTAGTTTGCATAGGCTAGAAAAAGGCCAGAGTTGCAGTGTTCTTAAGTCTGCTGGTGACTTATTTGGTGAGGTTGGATCGGTTCTCAAGCTGGCTTAGGAGGTCTGTTTCACTGTGGCTATGACTGGCAATCACAATGCTTATCCATGAAAGCAAAGTTGCTTGCTTTCACGCAGACCTAAGGCACATCTCCCTTGGTGATAATGTGATAGAAGAAAGTAGTTTAATGAAGGAAGAATGGAAACATTGGAGAATTCTTTGATTATTTTTTGAGATTTTGTCTTCCTGTTCTCTATCTCAAAGTAAACATTCTGTCTTTGCATGAGTAAGTTGAATTGTATCTCAAGACCTCTGAATATGCTTGGATAGCTTAAAATGAAGAGGCTATGTCATAGCATGTTTGAACACAAAGTTCGTGGCCGAGTTTAAATGCTTCTGAGGGGAGAATAAACATGTTTAAGGAACTTTGAGATAAAAGGCCAGGGATTTTAGTATGCACAGTTGTGCAACAACATTCCAGCTTGTTGTGCTTCATTAAAGAGAAAAAGCAATGTGAACAATTACCGATGTCCTTTGACACAGTGGTCTAATCAAATGCCACTGAGCAGATCCCTGGTACAGCATGGGTTGAAGTCTTACTGAAATAAAGAAAAAGATAATTGCTATTTTGGGCCACACTGTTGCATGCTGGGTTGATTGCCTTATCCATTTGGGAATGTCTTATCTAATAAGCTAGAACATACTGCTGCAGGTGCAGAAGTTCCTATATGTTTTCTGGAGAGAAAGCCAATAAATAAATGTACAATTTCTATCAATAACTCTGCATGCTGAGTACTCTGACCTTGTCTTTCTGAAAGGGAGACTGTATTCTGTTGTTCCTACACATTTGGCAAAGGCAGAGTCATGACACCAGCTAGATTCTTTGTGCTTCTGGATTGGAAAGCCCTGGCTTTTGGGCTAGCACTAGTGGTCTACCACTAGCTGCCTGTAATTGCACCAAAATTAAGAAGCTCCATAATTATGAGGAGTACAGTCATGCTTTCTTCTACCCTGCGCTGCCTGTTCCTTGCCATACAAGTCTTAAAGGGGGAGGGATTAGCAGATGCCTGTGGTTGCTCTTGAGAGAAGGTGGCATTCTGGATCTGGTACCTCTTCCTGTGGCAGTTCAGACTCCTCAGCTCCACAGCAAACTTCCCAGTTCCCAGAAGTGCCCCAGGAATTAAATAGTTCATGTTGATAATGTGCCTTGATGTAGAAAGTGTTGTTATTACTTAAAGCTCTTGAACTACTCCTTGGTATAAAGATGCAAGACGAATAGGTTTTAATTACAAAAAATATGTATGCTGAGAAACACAATCCCATTATCTGAATTCTAGTGAGTTTTTCTTTGTGGTTTTTTGTTGCCATCCAGTTGACTTTTAAGAACACGTGACTTTTAAAATTTTTTTTAGTTATTTTTTTTAGAATGGATGTTGCCCAATATTAAAATATTTAGATTTATTCTGATTTTATTTTTAATTGCATACAGAGCTGCTTTGATTGAAAATATTTAGACTGACGGAACCCATGCCAGTAGACTGTATTTGTATTTGTGCTCAGCTCTTCAGGAAATCGCTTGTCTGTCTCTGTTGCTTGGCTATAATGCACTTAATGAAAACAGCTTTTTGTTGTTGTTGGTTTTTAGAGTAAATCTGGTGTAGAGACTTTGGAAAGAAAATGCTGCTGACTTCCCAAATAATTGTAAGAAAGTGTAAATCAATTTGTGTGGAAGCTGTATTATTTCTCATTCATTGTATGGCTTTGCGTCGGAAGCCTTGGAAAGGTTAGAAGTAGGCTTTGCTGTGGGCAAATGATGTAACTGATAAAATGAACAGGGATTAATATGGAGTAATTGACAGTCCGACTGTGTTAAAGTTATTTATTCCACTACCTGTCCATCACATGCAATACTGCAAGTTGATGAAAGCAGGAGCATCTTTTTACTTCTTCCTCTAATGAGGCATCATTTCCTTGACTCTGAGTCTCACTGGAGGTTGATAGGTCCAGACCTCATTTGTGTCTTTCCCTGAAAAGATGGACACAGTAATAAGGTGGAAACACTTTTTTAAAAATTAAATATTAATAGTTGTGTTATTTAATTTATTCTAATTTAACTTGTGAAAATGTGAAGTTAACCTTGTCGAATACTTTGGTTCTAGGAAGACCAAGTAGTTCTACCTTCTGCTTAGGGCACCAGGGTTAGCCTGAGTGAATATTACAAAACAAAGTTGCCATCAACGAACTAACATGAAGCACACTTTAAGAAACACATCTGCAGTCAATAATCTTGAAGAGTAAAGAGCGTTATGGACAAATTCATTGAAAGCATATTTTATATTGGATATGAAATTCTTGTGCACATGTATAAACAGCATAATTCTTGGGCTCTGGAGGTCTGATACAGGGCTTTGGATAGACACTCAGCTACCAGGGTTTGTATGTTTGCACATAGTTCGTAAACAGCATGATTTGGAACCCAATCATGTCCTGTGGTTTCCTCATATCCTTCATGTTGGATGAAAAATAAGCTGTCATTCATGGCATTGTGGAAACAGAACTACTTAAAAAGACAGTCATTGGATGTGGTAATTTTTCCATTGTTTATAGCCTTTAAATCAAGGGTTGTTGCCTATCTGAAAGTTGACTGTGATAGATGTAGTAATCAGTGGCTGAAATTTGAGGGGACATTTAAGGAGATCAGGCTAAATTATCACAATGTTCCTTCAAGAGTAAAAGCTACAAAAGCAGTACCGAGCCTCTGCACAATCAGAATTTTATGTACCACATTTATGTTGAAATGGGTATCTACTGTTCTAAAGCACTTTGGAGGGGGCGGAGGGAGCCTTCAATTTAATGCTCCCTTCCCCAAATTCAGCATGAAGACTGAGTTATTTTAAAGTGCCATGCAAGTAGGAAGGAAGAAAAGAACATCCCTCCTTTATCCATGTTGCAGTGCTGTTGTGTTTAATTCTAGGTCAATGTTTTTTTACCCTAATAAACAAGACAAGCTTGCATTTTGATAAAGTAGAGGCGTGTTTGTGAATAGCCACCAGCACTGTGATACAGATAAAACCTGGTCATGTTAATAGTATGTACCCATCCCACGAGGGAAATGGAGGGGTCTTGCCAATATAGGTTAGATCGTGATGGATATTAGACAGTAAGGGAGAATAGATTAATCTATATAAATGTGAAGTATTTAGTGGTATTCTTCAGCTCCAGATAATGAAATGCCATAGAGGCACAGTTAAATTCCTGTTTATTGACAAATATCTGCTGCAGTAAAGAACCTGCCAGGAGCATGGTCTATGTTTTGAACTGATTTTATATCCTGATAACTCTCCATAGTTGTGTGAAACCTGCCCAAGTGCTGGAATGGAATTCAGTAGTTCTGTCTATAGTAATAATTTATCTGTTACCTTGTCTATGATTATTCCTCTTCTGGTGATCCCCTCCCTCCCCGTTGCAAATAATAGCAGAAGGAAGACCTCTGCTTTGCCCCTCTAATGACAAGGTAGTCCACCTTAGAGTTTTGAGCTACTTGAATGTTTATTTTATACTGTCAATACTTTGTTAATATTTCCATAATGCTTGAAGCTTTGGTATCTGCCTAAGTGCAGTAGCAGCTGGGAAAGCTGTTTGGTCAAGAAGAATAATTTTTCGACTCAAAGTGTAGCTTTATGTTGCTGCCCCTCAGGATCCCACAGTGAGTGCTGAGTGATGTACAGGGTGGGATGACATGGCGGAGACGAGACCAGTGCTGGCTTCCCAAGGATGAAACAGAGACATAATCTCTGCAGCGATGAGCCACGTGGCTGCTTATCTCAAAAATCCATTTACTCTACCACTTCCGTTGTTCTTTTTCTATGGTCATCCTCACTTACGGCCTCTATACGTTTTAGTTAATCTTGTGAAGTTATTGGCCAGTAGCTCTGTAGTTTCATTGTTAATCCGAGACTGGATTGCACTGCCCTTCCTCCTCTGTCATTCTCCAAAGACAGGGGGTGTGAGTGTGCAGCAATCATTGCTCCTAATTAGCAAGATTTCTCACTGTATCTACTCAATTCTCAAGCACACAAAGATATTTCAGACTATATTTTCACTGTGATGCCATAGTTGTGCCATACCTTTTATTTGTAGAGGCAAGGCCTGCCTAATTTCCTGTTCTCTGGGCTGAGAAGTTGGCATGCTGGTCATGTGCCAAAATCTCTAAAAAATGATTTTGCAAAGGAAATTCTAGAGTTAAATAAACAGTTTCATGTGTTGAATTATACTGGAGAATTGCAGTAAGGTGACCTGTTAAAATTACATTCAGGTGGTATCAGTTTAAAGAACAAAGAATTTAACAATGTGCGTGTCTGGAAAAAATACAGATAATGGGTTGGAATATAAATAGTGCATGGCTGAGATACTGCTGAGACGAGGGCCAGAGCAGAGGTTTACTGGCAGCACACTGTGCTGCTATGAAGAGGATCTTTGCTCTTCAGACTGGCAGGAATTGCTGTGGGAGACTTACCTCCTACAATGAGGAAATGCCTTGAACCGGTCTCAATCACTCCCCACCCTCTCCTGGCTGAAGGCTGTGCGGCTTTGGATGACTTTCCTCCTTTGGCTTGAAGGGTTGGTCACTAAAATGCAGAGCCTGAGGGACATGGGGAGGAGGGAGGGACAGACAAGCTCAAGGAAAAAGCTTCCCCTAAATGAGTATGGAGTGTATATATAGTGGAGCATATATATGGCAGAGTATCTGAGAGTAGTGCAAGATGGTACAACAGTTCTCCCTCTCTTTAAAGAAATGCCTTTGTAAATGCATTTTCACACTTATTCCCAACAAAATATGCTTTCCTTTTGATGTTTAAATACCCTTTATCTTTTTGAATAGCTTGGAATTACCCCCAAAAAAACTGACACAAAGAGAAGAAAATCCTGCAAGCCTCCTGCTTGGCAGTCTCTTGCTCTGCATCGAGGACTCAGAGGGATATAGCTATTTTCTGTGCTGCCTTTGGTGCACAGGCTTGTTCTGGGGCCATGATTCTGCTGTGGGGGAGGAGTGGGTTTGGGCTTGATGAAGGCACTTTTCATTAGTTCTCACTGAACGAGCTCAATAGGGTGGCTGGTGCAGTGATTCATTTTAGCCTGCAAGTGGCATTGTTTGTCCGGTTACTGGACTCGATAGTCTAGTTTATCTGAAAACCTTACCTAAAGTCAAGTATTTCAGAATAGCTCTTTCTTTTCAAATGTTTGTCTATGACAGCCTGTTTGCTGACTCTGGAAATAAAATCAAACTAGAAGCAATGCTGTGTCAACTGTAATAACTCTCCCTCGGTTTGCTCTAAACCCATCAATTATTGTAAAGCCACTTCTTGGCACTGCAGAGGCTTTTCTATCCTTGAACTTCAGGAACACTTATAGTTTACATCCACATTTCATAAATGCCCTTCTGAATAAGCGGCCTACCTTGGGATTGTATGTAGGAGTCTAGTGAGGATGCAGCCTATTTCCAAACTTAGGAGAAAGTAGGACTGTATAAGTCTCATGAACTTTGGTTATATTATTTCCACCGTAACTTCTGCAGAGGCTCCCGTGGCATTTTCACAGTGTGCTGTGTGGTGTCTACAGCAGCTCAGCTCATGCCACAGTTATTCAGGTCATACTCCATTATTTAAATATAATTCTTAAGAATTTTAGCATTGGTGAGCAAGGGAGCTACATCTTCTATGAAGGTACAGGTATTAAAAGAGTGCCTTTTTTTCTAGGAGCTACTTCTTTACCTGCTGCAGTTAATTTTACTCATGTATCTCCTCAATGAGAAAATGGAATAGAAATTCTGAATAGTTTGCTAATCATAGCATTCCAGATATACCTGAAAACAACAGTGCATTTCCCATTGGTCCATTTTGGGTCACTTTTCACTTTTGAAAAACTAGAATGTATTCCCACAAAGAGTGTGAAACCCAAGAGGGCCTCTTTTCTCATAAAATTTTGATTAGGAAGTGTGGGAAGGTGGTTCTCCTATGGGACTGTATTGTGCTGAGGAAGGCATATGGAACTGGGAGTCTGGATTCTTTTATGGCTTTGAGAGATCTTTGCACTTATATAGCAAAGTAGTTAGGATTCATGGCACACTTACAGACAAAGTGTGAATCATTGTCTTTAATTTTTTAAGTAGAGAAACTAGGGCCAGTTCAACACATGAAAAAAGCTGAAGTTAATTTAAAAAATTAGCACCTAAATGGATGTTGTAACATGTGTGTTCTTGAGCCCTTCATGTTCCATAGAGCATAGCCTTTGCCAGCAGTGATTAAAATACTAATGAGGAGGAATGAAATATTCCAAAGAGAGATGAGGAAGGTGAATTAGGCTTGGTGTTTACCTGTAAAGTTTAAGAGGGTGAGAAAGAATGTGTTCCCTTCACTCTAGACCACTTCAACTTCACAAAAGAATTCCCCATGAATTCAGTTCTTCACTGCCTGTGTGTAACAACCTTTGAATAGACACAGTTTTCTCAGGAACACTAAAAGCTGCCAGTGTGCCCTAGAAACATAATCTATTTTAGCAATATTTATTATGATGTTAGTTTTGATTTTCAGAGACCACATCCAGTTTTGCATGGCTAGAATTTATGGAACAGAACTTTTCAAGGACTAGAATTATTTAAAAAGAAATATTTTCATTTTTCACGTGCAGAGGCCCTGTAAGGTTTGAGCATCCACACAGCTTTCAATTTTAGGAGTATTCCTTCCTGTCTTCTCAGGAACTTTTCACATTCCTGAATCTTAGTTACAGGATTTTCCCCCTAACTGAATCCAGGCTTAAATGCTGGAGTCACGCATTCTGTCAATGAGTGCAAATAAGTTCTCCAAACTCATTTAGTGGGTGCAAATAGTTTTTATTTCGCGCCGTCTGTAGCACTGTGTCTCCAGTGTATTTTGTCACACTCGTGCAAAGGATGCTGGGATGTTCATATTTTTAAGCTCTCCAAGAAGGTCACAGGAGAAAAGCTATCCATTGGGAAAGTTAATTGCGCAGTGCTAGTCAGCAGTCATGCTCAGCTGATGTTCAAGGTGCTTTTCTGATGGTGGTCGAGCAGCAGAATTAGTTACACAGCTTTTCTTTCTTGGGGTTGCCCATTGTGTGGCTCCCTCTAGTCAGTGTAGCACTGGTGGAGGCCATGGCTGGACCAAGGCAGTCTCAGGTGCTAGGTGTACCATAACTCTGAGCCTGCTTGCAGATGTCTTTGTGGCTTGCAAGGATGGTGGCACAGAGCCATCATTCTCTTAGGGAGGGTTGGGAACAAGTGTATGGAATCCTTTTCTCACAAATGGTGGGTTTCCTTCTTCTCTGTGAAAGCAGCAGAGCTACCAAGATGGGGTCCTTGTCCATGTGCAGCCTGGGGAACCCACAGTGCTTGGGCTGTTGGCATCATCAGCTTACGGAGGCTTCCTTGGCCAGTTTTCTGGGCCACCTTTGCATCCAGTGTTCTTTTTTTTTTTTTTTTTCCTTCTTTTTTTTTTCTGGTTTTGGGGTTTTTTTTGACCAGAAAACTAAACTTCTGACATACAGTCCCAAATGCAGGGGCCTGTCTTAGTGGAAAACTTGGTCTCAATGAGGGAAAAAAAAAATGTTTCTTTTATGTTGTGGAAGGTTAGTACTGCACAACTGAAAAAAAATTGCCCAGAACTTCTCTTATTCTTGCCTTCACTGAAGGGTGTCAGGTAGGGAGCTAGCAGCTGGAAAAATAATGGTATAGACAAGACCACAAAGGGATGTCAGAATGGCCAGGCAAGCTTCCCGCTTTGTCTGGACAAGAGCTTGCCTGCACAGTTTTACCCTGCCTGTCTAGTTGTGTTTCCTGTCATAATATCTTGTGAAAACTGATGAAGTGCTTTTGCATGGTTTGATTACTAGCTCTAGCATGCTGAAAGCCTTCAACAGGTTAAAATCCACTGTAGTGTCTATTTCATGGGAGACTGAAATCTCATAGCGTTATAAGCAATCCATATTTAATAGCTTTCTGGATGTATTGGTGAGTGTGGCTTTCAATAATTTAATGTGAAGAATTGCTAACACAGTGGAAAAATCAATTGTATTTATTGTACTGAAGGTAACCTGATAAGAATGCCATCTGCAAGCATCTTTCAAATAGGGTTGATGTACGAGTGCATAGTTATGTCTATGATTGGAGAGATACCAGATAAGGGGCCTATGATGAAATGTTAATATTGCTTTAAATTTGAGATTTTATTCTTCATTTCTCTGCGAAAATCTGTTTGTGCCTAATGGTGTCATCTTTGTTTGGAAGTGTGCAGACCTCGATCCAAAACATCGGGAATGGTGAATCAGCTCTTTACTACATTCTTACCCACAAAAATCAGTGGGATCTCCTGTGTGAAGAAGAAATACAGATTCAGATCCTGAGTAGGAAATGTGAAGCTCTGGAGTTGTCACTTCTTTAACAACTTCATTTGTTTGCAGTTTCATATGAGGACTTTGTAAATTTTTAGGGTTTAAATTTGCTAAATTTTTTTAATTAAGTGCTTGGTTATCTTTCAGAAAAGCATGTTTGCCACATGGCAAGATGGGCTGTGTTTCTAGTAGACAAAGTGAAGAGTACTTGCTGAGAGCATGACCCTATTGTGACAAGCATCAGTTTACCCTGAAGAGAAAATAGTTTTAGAAAGGATGTAAAGTAACCTTGTCTTGAAGTCTTCAGTTTAATGCAATCTCAGTGTGGTGATTATGTATAAAACTTGTCAAAAACATGGCCAAATGATGTGGCTAGACACCTGCTGGGCCTTCTTAAAAATGCTTTATGGGGTTAAGCAGGAGGGGGTTACCATGGTCTAGTTTAGGTTCATCTGCAATTTTTTGACTCCTAAATATTTTAGAAAATATGACCTAAATCCTGATGTGCTATTGATTTCCTATGTCTGTAACAGGTTTTCTGTGAGACCTAGGTAGAGTAAATATCTCATTCTATTCTACCTAATTTCTCCAGGTTTTGCCACATTTTTTGTCTTGTTTATTTTAATTAGGACCTCTGACATAGGGACATGTCTTGCTGTCAGTTTGCCATGCTTTGCATACCAAATGTCCACTCTCAACTGTGAACTTCTGCTTAATGCAGGTATACAGTATTTTATGCAAATATAAATATAGATAAATAGCTACACATATTTATTAGCATAAATATGTAAGAAAATAGTTGGCATTAAAATTCTTATGTGGCCTCTCTGACTCGAATACATATAGATGAAACTCTCTTATGCTGGACTTCAAATCAAAAGTAGAAGAGTCTACGTAGTGGATGTAGTAGCAGCCAAGGGCTGAGATTTAAATGGAAAGGATCTATTTAAGCTCATGGTTTCACTAAAAAAATACAGAAAATCAAGCACATCTGCTTGCAACTTCTACTGTCTGATATTTCCCAATTTTTCTGTCCATAGTACAGAATTTGCATGCAAAAATAAAGGATGTATGTAGACAAAAATATCTGAAGGTGACATAGTCTTGTTTCCTAGAGTGGGTTTGAAATGATGATTTACAGGTAATGGCTAACTCCTCCCTGCCCATTTCTTTTTTTGGTCCCAGTGTCTAGTTGTTTATGTAAGATATGAAGCTGAACGAACAAAAGAATAAAGAGATGATAAAACTGCAGTGAAACCAAAACAAAATCTGTAAAGGCCAGGAGAACTTTGACATATTATGCATTTCCTCAAAGGACTTGCTTGAAGCAAAAGCCAAAGCAAAACCTGAAAGCTGAAGATCCGTTAGGCAGGTGCCCTACCTTTTGGGTTGGAAACTTACTCCCTTTTAGCTTCAGGATGTTCCTAGATTAAAAAATACTGCAGAAAAGTGAGAGGAACTGGAATTTACCTATTTAAGCATAGAATTAAGCCATAATTGTACACACATAATCAGTGATATAAGACAAGAGATAGAGGACTGAGACAGTGCTGTGCTGTACTACATAGGAAGGCATCTAAATGTAAGAATGGAGGAAAGGCATTATTTATGAAGAAGAGAGTCCTACAAAGTCCTACAAATTAGGATTTTTAAAAGGGCATAAATAGAAGTCTCTTTGACCACGTGGGAAACAACAGAAAAAGGATTTTCAGGGTAGGTCCTCCTACTTCATACTTTTGAGCTGTTGAACAAGAGAATTGTCAGTGGTCTTGAAAAGTACATGTTTCTTAATGGAAAAGAAAAGCATGAAAATGTAAGAATTTAACGAGCCTTGCCAAGTCTTCAAATAGTGAGAAATCACTCTCTCTAGAGGACTAGGTTCAACAGTTAGTGCATTGACCACAGAGAGAAAGCAGACTGATTGTCTTCCTTTTGCATGCAGGACTTGCCTCTTGGTAAATTGCTTCAACTTGGTTTGCCTAATATGATAGTCAGCTGCTGTCCCGTAGCAGTGAACTCTACTGTGGTGGGATTCTATGTAAGTCAAATTCTCTGTGGCTGTTTGATGTGACACTGGATGGGAGACCTGTGCTTGAATTTCCTAATTCCTTGGCTAGTGGTGATTAGAAACTTTGTGCAGTGGAGGTGCTGGGTCTTAATCATTGCTTGGCATTCAACTGCAGAATGTGAAGCTGCTTTCTAGCTTCAGCCCTTTTGGCAGCAGTATTATGGCTGCTGTAATAGGCATAGGGAAGACAGAATAAAGCTGTGAAGCAGTCCAAGGTTAGAGCAGTGGTTAGAGAGATGAAAAACAAGCCCACTTGCACAGCTTAATATTGTGAATTCCTGTCTTTTAGGAAGGGGAGACCACCTCCAAATAACTCCAGGGACAGACTGCCAAGCTCCAGGCTAATGTAAATTAAAACAATTATCCTCTTACAATTTTAAGTTTATTTTGGCAATGCTAGCAAATTCTTAACAGCAAAGTGAGTTAGTCACTCAGGAGTAGTTCTGAGAAGTCCCAGAGGAAAGCACTGGGCAGTTAACAGACAGCTCAAAGCCCAACTGTTTTCTGTTTTGTCACCCTCTGGTTCATTGTGCAGAGAGTCTGCAGCAGGCTTAGCAAGAGAAATGCAGACCTGTAGTGACGTGAGGCCTTTTAGTCTTATCTCCCTTTTTTCAGAGTGGCTTGTTGGTTGTCTGGTAGAGTCTGAGCATGTGCATGGTGAAGTTGGCTGAAGCTGAATTTTAGAAGTATCCTAGGAGTTTGGGGATTTGCAAAAAGAAGTGAAAAAATGATCCAGATATTGTATCGGCAGGCAGTGTGGATACAGCCCTCCCAACGCTGGTTAGGCTGACCAACCTGGTAGTGTTGATAGAAGCTGCTATGACCTGTTGATTGGCCACTCATTCAGCTATTGCAGCTATGGAGAAATTACTTATTGTTTGAGCAATAAAACCAATAAACTACTGATTATTTTGAAATTCTTGACTGTTATCTCCACTAGTGCTACCAAGGAAGAACACCTGTGCAGACTGAATACTTGTACTTTTATTTCACCGTATTGTCCTTTGCTCAGAATGTGGCATATTTTATGGAGAAGGGAAAAACTGGTATGATGTGCCAAGCAGGTTAAGGTCGATTTAGCATTCAGGCCATTGGACTAGATGATCGTTGTAGGTCCCTTCGAACTGAAATATTCTATTCTATTCTAACATTCATATGAAATCCTTAATATTAAATAAGATATTGCAATATAGCCATGAGTTATTTCTTTGTGTGTGTATATGTGTGTACACATGCAGGCATATATTTAATACATAATTTTAAAAAGCTATTGTATATACTTCTTAAAATTATATAAATTTGTTTCATAGCCTAAGGCAGTTCAAGGCTAGAAGAGGCCCTTGGTTCACTTAATCCAATCTCCACTTGGTCCAGGCCAGGATTTTTTTCCCAAATATGTTGTATTAACACCACAAATAATATGTCTGAGTGAAGGATATTATCGAAAAAGGCAGGGAGTCTTGATTTGAAGACAGAAAAAACCCCAAACCAACCAACCAAACCCACAAAAAAATGGCCTCTCACTTCCTTTGGTAGCCTGGTACACAGGTTTATTGTTTTTACCACTAATAAAGTGTGCATTTTTTCAGAATCTGTTATTTTCTAGGCAATGGTTCATGCCATATCTTTCTCCAGTAGATTAAAGAGTTCTGAAATAATAACAGGATTTCTTAATATTTGTTTCAATTAAGAAAAGACTAATTGGAGATTTTATTAAAAAACATTTTTAGTGTAATGATGAGAATGAATGAATGTTGTTGAATTGTCTTGTTTATACTGAATATCATATACCTGGAAAATTTGAGCCCATTTATTTTTGCAGGTAAAGACTTGCTGTTGCAATCGGAGTGGGGGGAAGCCATGTACCCAGCTTCCTGGCTAGTTGTGCGTGAAATCATGGCTGTTTGTGTGCAAGTGTTAATCTTAGAACTGGACAATTTACCCTAAGATGCCATTTTGCCCTCACTTCTGTTTTAAAAGGCAATGCCAGAAGGAGATGTATTACAAGTATTAGCATGTGACTGACAGGCTCAGTATGCATAAACCTTGCCGGCAGCTTTTGAGACACCTCTAGTTCTGCCTGACTGTGCTATTTCTCTGACAGAGTCTCAGAGTTGTTGGTTTTGTTGTTGTTTTGGGGGGTTTGTTCCAGTTTTATGTTTTTGTCCTTACTACAGTTCCCTACGTTGAAATACCTTAGTACTTATGAGCATTTTACATAACCAGTCTGGAACAAGTCTGTTTTGACTTGCAGGTATAAATCTCTGCATTTGCAGCAATCGCACAGAGCCCAAAGCCTGCTCATTTGTTTGCTTCATCTCTTCCAAAAGCAGAAGAATGTTCATTCACCTAGTCTTTGCTGCTAAAACCGTGCATGTCTGGGTTTGTAAACAGAAATAATTTGTCTGAAATGCGCCCAAAGGACTTACTTCCTCCTGATTTAAAGAACAGCACAGTTACAGTCAATTGCTTAAATTTATGGGTAACTGCTGCTTTGTAAAATCATGACAGAATAGCAGGAAGAAAATGTATTTTTAACAAATACAGAGTGTTAGTGAGACAGAAACTGTTAAGCATGATTCACAGTTCAGGCTGCTGTGTCTATCTGTGGCATTTTATTATAGCCTTGGCTGCTTTTTATGTATTGTGACAGAGCGGTTACTAAACCACTGCCCTTTACTCCATTGGTTTGGAACTGCCCTGCTGGGTGTGTACAGCCTGTCCTGCTCATAACTGGTGGTAGAAAATTTCTTTTAGCTCAAGGAGCAAGAGTGTCTGAGCTCTCTCCGTGTTGCAAGAAGCCCCTGTGCAGCATGTGTGCAACTCTACCCTGACACCAAAAAGTCCGAAGTGAACCTGACTTCAAGTTAATAAAACTGTAGAAGTAGAACAAGTTAGGTGAAGGTTTGATAGAATTTTGTGCTGGGTTTTATATGGCTTTGAGATAAACACTTATGCTTTTGGCCTTTGTTTCTACCTCTGTGAAGAAGGTAGGTAAAAATCTTGATTCAGTTCTGAAAATGTCTTAGGAGAAACATGTTGAGGGCAGGAAAGGCAAGGGCAGTGGCCTCGCTGACAAGGGCACAGTCTCACAGTGCCCAAGACAGGTGAAAACAGCAGGCCTGGGGAAGGTAATCTGGTTCAGCCAAGAGTCCAGGGATCACCAGGAAAGTCCATAGTGATGGGGCAGGTCCAAAGTCAAACAGCAAAGCAAGTCAGTGGGACAGATCAGTATGAGACATGGCCAGCTACAGGCAAAGCTGCAATGCTGCTCAGGCAACGACTTTTCATCTCATAGTTAACTCATTACAAACAGGAAAGAGGAGGTACAAAATCATTGAGGAAATGTACAATTTCTTGAGCTCTGGCCATAGGAAAAAGAAAAGCATCCCTAACTGCAGAAAATGCATTAAAGTAACTTTAAAGTTTCTTCTCACTTATCATGACTAGGTAATATCCTGGAGGTAGAGCAGGGTGTTTCTGGGTTCCAACAGTGAGGTTTTAAAAGTGGCTACTAGCAAGTGGAATGAGACTCAAAGACCTTTTCAGGACACATTTTGTGACTTTTAGCATTTCACAGGTCAAATGTAAAAAGGTTAATGAGAAGGGTCAGTATACTCCTCCAGGTCGTCTGATATGCATAGGCAATAACCTGGCAAATGTTACAGTTCATGAACAGAAACAAATGTGTTTACAAATGACCTGTGATAAGCTTAAGGTTGCCAGTCTGAAACTGAACCCAAAGAAGTGTGAGTTGATTTAAGGATAGAAAATTTATTTCTGGTTTTCTGCCAGTGATGTAGTCATTGGAGAATGGATTTAGACAGGCAAGAACAAAACAAGAAGCTGAGCAGAACTCCATAAACCCACCAGATGTGCAGAGTTTTGTAGGATTATAGTCTTATTACAGAAAGTAAGCTGGTAGATTTGCCAATGTTGCAAAACATATATGTAAATTGTAGACGAGAAGGAAACTATTTCAGTCATCAGTAGAAACGTGATTTAGCAAGTTCAGAGCTGAAAAGGCTTATTGCAAATGTTCCTCTAGTATATCTATATACTAGAGGTTTAGTATATTTAATACGGAAGTTTCAGAAGCTTCCATATTAAATACAGATGCTAGAGCATGCAGTTTGGGGCAGTATTGACACAAGAACATAAAAATCTTGAGGGGATGGTTATTGAGGATGCTTAAAACAGAGCTTAAATTCTCTAGGGAGGAATTATTGCCACACTCAAAAGGAACTCCTGGCAGTGATTAAAGCTACAGAATATTTTCAACACTAGTATAGGAAGATGTTTATGGTCAGGACAGACCATACATCCCTGCAATGGCTCAAAAGATCCTGCAATCCTGAGAAGGTTGTCAGGTGTCTGTAAAAACTGCAACACTAACATTTTGCAATTACAACTATTTTGTTTTGTGCCTTATTTTGTTGACTCTGGTGCAGGACTAATTGGGAAGGCAATTAATGATTTCTGAAGAGAACGAGGATGCTCGGAAGGAGATAAGCCATCTTTTCTTTTGGCATAGGTGAAAATAGTACTGGTTCATCCAGGTGAGAATTGTCCATAGTAATCAACAGCTTCCCAAAGTGGGATTTATATCTGGATAGTGTGCAATGGAAAGATGATTTGGAAAATGCAGCCACTTTAGAAGCGGTATCTTTTCAGAATACCATAGTAAAAAAACTCTGCTTAGAACAGGAAAGCACTGAGTGTAAACATGAAGTTGTAGAGGACATGAGAAGAAACCAATTGATCGTTGGCTCAGGTGTTAGTTGGTTACTAGCCAGTTCTATGAATCATGGACTCAATGCGAGAGATGTGTTGAGAAGGATCTGGATTGACCACTTGCATGATGCAGTCCGTAGTCTCACAAAGCGTTTCATGTGGGGGTTGGTCTCTTCTCCCAGGTAACAAGTGATAGGATGAGAGGAAATGGCCTCAAGTTGCGCCAGGGGAGGTTTAGACTGGATATTAGGAATTTTTACTTCACTGAAAGGGTTATCAAGCATTGGAACAGGCTGCCCAGTGAAGTGGTTGAGTCGCCATCCCTGGGGGTATTTAAAAGACATTTGGATGAGGTGCTTAGGGACATGGCATAGTGGTGGTCTTGGCAGTGCTAGGTTAACGGTTGGACTTGATGACCTTAAAGGTCTTTTCCAACCTATACGATTCTGTGATTCTGTGATGTGCATGGAGCTGGATAAGTTCCTTGGCCAAATGGTGTCTGATCTCATGGGCAGGAGTAAGGTTTTAGATCTGTGTTTCTCAAGCTTACATTCCCTATAGGATATATATACCGCTGTGTCTGTGCTGACTCTTCCTGTCTGGGTTGTGGTGAGGTAGCCTGCTGATAAGCAGAAAGAGCGTGGATAATAGACAGGCATATAAACTGTTCTGAGAAGGCAGCAGGCTTCGCGGAGGCGTAGGACCATATAATCTCTTTAATATAAATTGCTTCAGTTACAGCTTAGAACTAACAGAGAAAATAACATAGGTTTCTAAATAAATCCAGTACGCAGTTATATACTGGGGTAATATTGTCTTTTCTTTGAGAGGTATTTCACTGTAACATGCTACTGAATTTCTAATTTCAAATGATACAAGGAAGCCTGGCCATGAGAAGTGTTAACAGTGTAGTTTGATTTTATTTGTATCATTGGCACTTCGTGTGGGACGTTCTTTTCTATTTTATTTTTTTAATGAGAAACATTCCATCAGATTGTGAAAAGAACATTTTCTGCTGCCCAATGCATAAGCAAAAAACCTAACCAAACAAACCCCCAATATTGTAAAGAACAGAAAAATAAAACAAGTTAAACAATAATACTTGATTTTTATGTAAAATGCATTGACTTCAAAAATCTGAGTCATTCCATCCATATAAACAAGTTATATAGTAGTAACAAAGTGCATGAAGCAAATTGCTAAATTTAACTAAGGTATTAAAATAAAAAGTACTTTAAAACAATACTTTAACACAGTTTCTTGCCATGATTCCATCATGCATCAACACAAATCAAATCCTGAGGCAACCTGTGCCTTTGACAGTCTTTCTGTATTATTATGTAAATAAATGGGAGTAATGATCAAACTCGCAAGAGGGTGAAAAACATCAAGACAAACCATCTATTTATAACAGAGTTGTATTTAAAAAAAAAAAAAAAATCAAAGTGCACTACTGGTACATCTCATTTGAGCCTATTTGGGATGTGTGCAACACAGGGGTGTGATCCAGTCTCCAATGGTTTCAATGCTTTGTTTAAGCATCAGGGAAATAAAGAATGATGGATGTTCTGTTACTAACATTACTATGACTAGCATGAAAACTGAAAAATTGTACCAGAATATATACGTAAACATCTTTTGTATACTGAGGAGGCAAACACTCTTAAATTATCTGATGTGTACAGTACTGGTACTTAATGTTTTGGTGCCAGTACCAGACTGGTCCAGTAATTAGCATTCAGATCTATTTCTAATTACAGATAAGGCATATAACGAAAAAGTAAATATTTGGTTATTAATATCTCATACAGTTCAGCAACCCAACCAGTCAGAATTTATCTTTCCAATTTTAACAATCTTCAAACTCTTGTCTTCCATTTGTAGATAGTATTGATCTTTGAAAAAGTAGGTGTATCCTGTGAAGGTAAATAAAAAAGCATACTGAGATTATGGAGCACATAATTCTTGATCAAAGCTTTTTTGTCTGTTTGATTTCATGAAGCTTAATGAGCTTAAATAAAGACTTATTTCCCCAAAATATTTATACACAATAAAAAAGGTTTATTTTAAAAATACATAAAAATTCCCATTGTGGAGAAGAGAGGTCTTGTTAAATGGAGCCTGAAGTCAGGTTACCATCTTGTGAGCCAGAATTTTCTGGGAAGAAATGTTTGCTGGCAAAATAGATGTTGAAAATGTAATCGAGTCGAGACTCATGTGATATCAGCGGTGCTTCCAGACATTTACATGTATCTGTGCAAAATATGAGGCCACTTAAAATCATGTGCCAGGGTCTCAGCTGCAGTGGATAGGAGGTTAAAAAAAAGAGCAAAATACAACCCATTTGTGCCTGTAATCAAGGAGATTATCGTACTCGAGTTCTGGCTGTGCTAGAGCAGGATGATGCTGAAGTGGTGCTGTTGAGTGCATGCTGGTACTGAGGAACCTGTGGAGCTGTCAGGAAGTTTGGAAATTTCCAAACCATAGGGACTGGCCCAGTCATGCCTTCTGGTGTTAGGACATCCCGTGCATCAGGCATTGGGTGGCAGGAGTCACTTTAGTCTCTGTCTCAAACTACACTAGAAAGAGAATTCCCCACAGAGCTAACTTTCCCCGTGCCCAAACTGCAAAACCAACATGAACTCAGATCTGAGCCTCAGGGACATCTTGACATAAAAGTGATTGCATCACAGATTACTTTCCTCCATGTCCTGTCTGACATTTGTATAGCAGGTTTCTAGACCTGTATAACATAGCAATGGAAAGTCATAAGATGCTTCAAGATACTTAAACAAGACAGTATATAGCCTTTTTCTAAAAAAAAAAAAAAAAAAAAAAAAAGAGGGGAAAAAGGCAAGGAAGAAAAGGGGGAAGATGCTAATAAAAGCTGTTTCTTGCCTTGTTAAGCTTTGCAAAGCATTCAGCATCAAGGAAGTAAATGATAAAGAGTAGTAGCAGATTGAAATTAAATGACCTTCATGAAAAGGGAAATTAGCATAACTATTATTATTATTTACTTGGATAAAAATATTCAGGAGAGGTTGTATTCCCTAAATGTTTCATGTTAAAAAGTTTAAACTGTGATTAGTAGAGTATTTATCAACTGATATTTAATGGGAAAATAAAGAGACAAAAAAAGTTGGTTTGAACCAGTACTTTGCAAAGCTGAATGGGAATTTGGCTCCTACTTATGGACCACAAGAAATTAAAGTCTCCAATATGTTTCACAGCAGACAAATAAGAGAGTTAGTGGCTTAAATCAGAATTACAGCTTACCACTGTCACCAAGACCCAGGACAGCATCGAGGTTATCTGGAACTCCATTCCAAGAGTCAGCAATGAATTTAGGGGATGCAAGCTCCATCTTCTTCTTTTCTTCATTATACCTGAAGAAAATTATATCCCTGCATTACAAATCTGTATTTAATGTTAAAACTCAACATAATTTTTCAGGGAGTCCTCAGCAAATGTGACTATATAAAACGATCAAACAGAAATCTAATAACTGAGATTGTAACATTGTTTCTATTTCATTTTAATTTTTCCTGACTCCTTTAAAACCCTGTGAAATTTTACATCTTTCCTTTTGGAAATACAATTCTTGCTGAATTGAAAATACACTTTCTAAGGAAAACCCTTTTCAGAAATGTAGCTTTAAAATTCCAAACATAATTCTAGGAAAGGTAACTTTTTGCAGGCAGCAGCCAACATCTGAAGATACCAGATTTTAATGTGAAATGGCTATCTTTTTAAAATCTTACTTGAAATATGCTTGTAGTCAGTGTAATTGATGGATTGCTATTAAATTACTAATTACTTTCCGTAACATTTCCTTAAAATCCCCTATTATTTTCACATAGTCTCTCTCTCAGTGACAATCAACAGATAAATGCCAAGCTAAAAATACATGCTTTTCTTTGGGAGGGGGCAAAAAATCCCAAACCACAATGGCTTTCACAATCTATGCTTCAAAGAGGAAAACTTAGCTGATGTAAATCCACCTAACTCCATGGAAGTCAGATCTAGTTTTCAGTGTCCTTCAGAAGTGAGTGGATCTGTCTGTATCCACACCTTCAGATGATCAGTTGTTTCATTTACTGTGTGTGCTTTCCACTGTAGAATGCAAAGACAGATTTGTGCAAAGCCAGTTTTACACTCCCACAAACAAGTAATCCAGGATCTCCCTTTCCATATGTAGGGAATAAATGTCCCAGGGATGCAAGGTCCTTGAGAGTGAAGATGGAAGGAGCAAGACTGTGGCCTGGTTTCCCCGTTTTTCTGATTCATAGATAGGAGTCAGTGCGGAGCAGGAGGAGTGGAGATGTCCTGAGGAGCAGTGACATGGGATGTAGTTTGAACCAGGCTTCCAATGCATGTGAGGCCTCAGTCACCCTAGCAGCACCTCTTCAAGAGCAGTGGACTTCAGAGAGGTTGTCTTTGACTAGTACTGGAGGGAGGGAAGCATTTATATTCTTGATTCCTATTTATCCACATCTATATGTATCTTGGGTCACCTTTCCCTCATTGCTGTACGGAACTACTTGGTTTATATCCAAAGTTACACCAGTACAAATGAGCAATAGGTTGGTCAAAATAAATTTAAATGATTAATTTAAATTACTTACTATTTTTTCCTTGGATATTTAAGGAAAATCTAGTACCTTGCTGGGCAGCTTTAAAACTTCAGCTGTGGAATCTGAGCCAGCTCCTCTTCCTCTCCCTCACAAAACTTCACTTTGCTTAACAATCTTGTTACAATAACACTAAAATAGCTTGGGGCTGGAAGGAGGGAGAGGAGAAGGCTTCCAAAAAATCCATTTAAAGTAAGTGTGATAATGGCACAGGAAGGACTACGGTATGTAACTATTTTGATTCCATGTGGCAGAGTCCTTGTATAAAATAAAACAGCCACATACTTAAGGGTTATAGCGTCTGTGTTAAACAGAGATGCATTTTTTTCTGAAATATTTGTCAACTGCTTGCTTTCTTCTTTACACAGATAGAAATCACTTTGATTCCTTAACAATGAATTACGCATTGTGCAGTGACTGGAGTTGATAAGGTACGTCGATAGAAATACTGTCTGTGATTAGAGTGATGAATTACTTGGAGGCCCTGGAGTACAGTTAATCAAAATAATAGTTGGTACAGAGGAGACTGGCAGCTTTGCTAACTCAGTCTGTAGGTTTTGGTAGGAATCCAAAGTATTGCAAATGGCTGTATTGGAACTACTTGCAAATGTTTAAGATGGTCTCTACAATATGACATTAAAAAATGAATAACATTCTTTAGCTTTAAGTTTTTTTTTTTCTTTAGATAATGGAGAAGAGTACTGTCCTCAAAGTAATTGAAAGTTATGATCAAGTGGCAATTGTGAAAGGGTATTTTATTTACTTACAGGAATCCACAACCATTAGGATATAATAAAGACACTCATCCAGTTTGATCATAACATGAAATTAATGTTCACATAAAATGGGCTCAATTATACTGACACCTCCTTTGATATTTTATGCAGAACACCTCTCAGAAGGAACCCTTATAGCTTGGAGAATCTTTTAGATTTCTGGTGGGTGTTTCTGATGTTTAACTTTCCTCTAAATTGTCAGTTAATGAATGGTTCAAGTTTCAGCCTGTTGTTTAATGTCTGCATTCCTGAAGTAAAGTCCTGTTCCTGGAAGAAACCTCTGATGGTGAAAGCAGGAGTTACTGTCTCTGGTTTTTTTCTCATGCCATTCTGATAGGCAGCACAGAGGTAGCTCACAAAGTTCCTCAAAGTACCGAAGTGTGTCTGCTTTTTAAGATAATCTTTTGTGCCAGATCTTCCTGCCAGTTATGATCATGAAATTCTATGAAATACAATTAGTAGACTCTTCATCAGGTGCAATGTAGCGTATTTATTTCTACCACAATAATAGCCTTGAGACATTTTAAGGACATTCCTTCCTAATCTAAGAGTCCAAGATCTTTCCTGAACAGAGTGTGATATTAGGTCACCTGAGTTTGGTTGCTTATGTTGTATCATATTTTGCTTCTCGTACAGTCTTTCGAACAGGAACCTTACTGTAAATACAGAGTTACACTCATTTGTGGAATACCACATTTGTGGTGTTCTTTGCAACAAAAACTTCTCTGAGCATGTACTGGAATCGTGAAAAGGATTGTAAAGACTGTCAAAATGAATTGAACCTAAGATTTTTCCCAGAGTACTAACAGATACACTCCTTGTGGTTTGTTCAGATCTCCTCAGTGCCAACTCTATTAGTAAAGCAAATGTGTTAGTGACTGGTACATCAGCTGCTGAAAGGATTTACAGTCATCCCCAGTGTGCTTTGCTAGTTACACTGCTGTTTCTTTTACATCCAGCGCCGCCAAACCTGATGGCTTAGTGAAATAATTTCAAAGGCAATCTGGTCAGTCTTTGGCTTCAGGTGATTGGAGATCAGCTCATTGTTTAGGAATTCCTTTCAGAGTTGTCTCCCAGCAGTTATGAGCTGGCAGGAGGGACAGCTTGCCCCTCTTAAGAGCCTGAGACTATGTGGGGCAGTTGCTGGTACACAGGAGTTGAGGGATGGGTTGTTAGTGGTGAGCAGCCTGACAGAGACTCCCAGACATCCTCTTCCCTTGCAAGCTGTTTTCTCAAATACATGCTAGTTTCCTGCTGCTGTATTGAAGTTCTTTCCTAGCCACACTCCCTGGTTCAGCATCCTCGCTCACCACTGCTGTCAGTGCGAATTTTGTATTCTCAAAGGATGAAACCCCTGTGTTTGGTTCCTGTCTCCTGAACTTCAGTGTGCATTCAACCCTAGAGACATGTTCGGCTAACAGCATACCACCACCACTTAATGCATCTTACTTCCAGTATCTGTCTCCAGCAAAAATGTATGTCCTCTTGTTTCTGCCCCAGTTAAAAGCTGCATCAACGCGTTGCACATCAGGGGGTAGTCCCAGGTTGGTAAGTTTCTTTGGATAGCCCCTATCCAAGTTACTGGCTGAATAAACCCAGTACTCATTTCCTAAGTAGGGGAGAAAACAAAGCAAACAAACACCATTTGATCAGATACAGAGGAATATTTCTTCTTTTATGCTTTGTTATAGGACTTTTTATTGCACTAACTGTCCTACTAGTCTTTCTAGTATTTTACCATCTGTGAAGCATAGATTAGAGTGCAGGTGTACTGTGATTACAATTTCTGCTTTTGCCTCTCAAGTGTTCCTTGCCTCTCAGCAAAAGACATCATCTCAGTGTGTTCTTGCTTCCCGTCTTCTTGGCTGTCTCATCTTTGAGGCAGACACTGTCTTAATCTAATGTGCAGCTACTTCTAGAAAAGGTACAGTTGGGGTTATGTTGTTAGAACAAATAGTTAATATTGGTAATTTTTTGTATGATGAAGATGGTCTGAAACCAGGCATGGGCACCTGGAGGTCAAATGCAGAAGCTCGTGCTCACTCTCCATTTGTTTTATTCAGCAGTTTACCTCCATGGTTTGTTTTGTTCAGCAATTTTTATTGAGCAATTAACAGGAAGTTTTTGCCCAGAGTTCCTGTTTCCATTGTCTTTTGTCATATGACATTTTCTAATGTCTCTCCAAAAATGTACTAGTGGAAGAGGTCTCATTCTGCATTCTTTACGTGGAATTGTAATTTACTTAGTAAGTACCCTCACTGGATTCACTGAAAGCCATGGGAAGATTCATTCATGAAAGGACATTTCTTTGATTCTGTGATAGAGTTAGTGGGAAAGAAAGTAAGTAAAATATTAATATGAGAAAAGTGTGAAGTGCAGCATTTGAGTTCCTGAGAAGTTACTATTGCACCATTCAGGAGCAAAGTGTGGGTCTCGGTAGTAAGTATTTTAAGATAGTTGGGTCACAGGTAACTTTCAAACCAATCTTTGTTTGATAGCTCTTATTTATTTATTTATTTTTAAAGCATGTTAGTTACATTTTCCTGGAAATTATAAAGAGAGGGAGAGAGGTGTAGATGTAATAGGATTATATATAGTATATGCAATATTTAAAGTGTTTTGGCTTGGCTGAAATAAAACTTTTTTTAAGCTTTTTTTCCTCCATGTAAACTAAAGCAAATGGCCTTTGAGACATGTGGAATAGATTATCATTACTTTTTTCCCTCCTGTACAGAAAATGTACAGCAACATTGGTCATATGGTTTTTACATGATTGGAGATGTTTAGTCATGTTTTTAGTAGATACTGGAGCCCAGTTTTTGCTGGCTCAGTTTTTCATGTTGAAAACAGCCTCCCAGCTCCACTAATTTGGCCAGTACAGCTGAACCATGTGTGTGACTTGCAACAGACAGAGTAGAGCTTCCTCTTATCCTCCTCTCCCATGGAGGCAGCTCGCATAGCTGCCTGTATCCTCTACCTGATCTTCCAAGTATCTACCAAGGCAGATACTTGGAAGCCAGAATGGAAGTCAGTCTTTGGCAAAAGAGGAGGAGACAAGGAAAGGCATGGGGGGGAAAAAAGGTCTAAGCTTCTCAAACAACATGTACAGAGACAACAGCTCAAAATGAGAGGAAACAGAAGAAAGATCACTCGCTGATGAAACAGAGCTCCCACTGTTGTTGCTTTTTGTTTTAAATAATGACTCTTGTTTAGTCTTGTTTATTGTTGAATATATCTTTCTGGGTGCTTATAGCTCCCCTTTGTTGTAATGGGGGCTGAATTCCATTCAGAGTCTTTCAGATCCAGCCTTTGTCCTAAAATCCTCAGCATGGGATGTTTGAGATCTGTCATCCATACCTGCTGGCTATACTGGCTTTTAGGCAGGCCATTCCCTGGCCCAGTTACAACTCAGAGGAAACTGAGCTCAAATGCAACATTTATGCAAATGGCTACTTAAATTTTAAAACTTAAAACCAATACCTGAAAAAAATACAGCCTTCTCGTCCTGAGGGGCCTCATAGACAGCATCGATTTTCTCTGGCAGATCAGGCCAGAATGTAGCAACAAGAAGAGGACCTGTGGGTTTTCCTCGGGGGTTTACAGTCCTCCACATGAATCTGAGCAGAACAGAAAGTTGTACGAGATTTACAATGAACTAATTCACCAGCACATCTGTTTCTCATCATTTCTGGCAAAGGCCACATAGGCGTGCATATACACACATGCGCACACACACACATTAGCAGCAGCACACACTTGTAACTGTTTTCCTACAGTGACTGAAAAGCCAGATCGTTCATTTAGAAGTGTGTTGCTAAAACAGTTGCACAGTAAGCTGCATGCTGGACTGCAGGTGAAATTGCTTGCACTGATTGCACTGATTGCTTTGGAGTTCCTGTTGCTTTTTGCATCAGGGCAAAATGTATTCTGTGCTTTGAGTATACAAATAAACTCATTTACAAGGCATTTAAACTATTAGAGCTCTCCTGCTGTTGTTTATGGAGCAGGTGGATGAGCATTTGACAAAAGCAGAGATTTGTATTTCATGAATTGCTCTTGCAATTACTATTGTAGTGACTAAAATTTCAAATTTAATAACAGTGTATCAAACTGCTTGGAAGTGAGCTTGGCTGTAAAAGAAACTGCTAGCACTAAAAATTTTCATTAGAGAAATGCAAAGGGTAATTTATTGGCTATTTTATGTATAAGTAGGATCATCCTTTGATTTAAGCTTTAAAAAGCTGTAATTATCTTTAAATGGCAGAGCTTTGTGCAAGGGCTTTTGGTATTAAAAATGGCACTGCTATTTCCTTCTCCATAGAATGAACAACTCTTTTCCCCAACAGAACAAAAGTTTTGCCATGGTCATAAAATGAAAAATCAGCAGGCTGGTGCAATCACTCTTGCACCAAGCTATAGCTATTAAATTCTCAGGTCAAACAGCTTTTACCATTATTATGTTGCTGAAGCTCAAGGTGCTACTGGTGTCTTATTTTTTGCAGAGTATGAATAGTCATTACCTATTCCTACCTAGAATAATTAACCTTTGAGAAACCCAGGATCTGAAACTTAATTTTCTTTTTGCCTAAATCTTGGAGGAGCAGTCCTAAATTAATTTAATAAATTGCTGTATTTTTATCAACAGAAGTTTGACTGTGAACAGAGCTAGCTAGGACAAATAAAACATTTTGAAATGCATTTGCAAGTATGATTAGTTGCTGCATACTGAATTCTGAATTATGATAATCTACAGTGTTTGATATGAGGAATAGTACAACTGGCAAGTGCATTGGTTTTTTGTCTCTTAATTAAAAATACATATTAATTTAACCTGACATATGGTACTAATAATTAAGATAGTAATATGTTAACTTACTCTCATTTTGCATACATATATGTATTTTTAACATGTACAAAAATATCTCTGAGCATAACTCATAATTTTTGTTTAAAAAAAGACGCAAGGAATAAGGCATTTAGCTAATTACTCTTGCTCTTGACAGTGTTTAAACACATATGAAACACTGTAAAAGGTAATAACATTTGTTTCATGCGTCTCTTTTTAGATAGAAAAGCAGATCCAATATGATATGAAATGGAAATCTATATAACAAATCTTTCTAACACTGCATTCATAAAAGTAGCTCCTTCAAAAATCCAAGTTACAGAATTCTCAATCAAATTTGGACCTGATTTATGGCTGAGTCAGCACTAATAATTACTATCTGCATGAGTTCCAAATTTTCCGGAGCCAAAGGAGACTTGAACACTCGGTTTTTATTAAAGCACACATTTCAAGGGACTTGTTAAAGTGGTGAGGTTTTCTTGTGGAAAGGGAAACTTTGTAAGAGCTGAATTTTCTTTTGTTTTTGAATCGGGTAGGAGGTATTTGTATTTCTACCATCTTATTGAGGAAATGGTGAAATTAATTATTTGGCTTTCTCATTTCACTTTGAGCATGTTAAAATGTTTTAATTCATTCAGGTTAAATTTTAATGTTAAGTTTATAGACAGATTTAATCCTTTGTTACAGTAAATATTTTACATTATATTTTAACATAATCAAGATTTGCCATTATTATTATTACATGCAGTTATGTAGAGGGACCAAATCAGTGGGTCTTTTAATGTCTTGGTAAACTTCAGAAGTTTGAATTGTTGTTCACTTTCAGAACAAAAACATCTGTGTAAATGCTGTACTCAGGCACTCTGGTTGCTTGGAGGATTCTGTGCCCAGTGGAAAAGCTCAACTGTTCTCTGTGACCAACAGCACCTCCACTAATTCCCTGGTTATTTCCTTGGTTTAAGGGGGGAGGGAAAAATACTTTTTTGAAAGGATTAATCTGATCTGACCTCCTTTTTGCTATTTATTCCTTTTGCCTGTGTAATATGACAGTTGGATGCTATGGTCATTTTCATGAATCATAAAAGTCACACGACACATGATAGACATTTGTTTTTTGAATTCCAAAAGTGAGTCATAATGCTGCTTGCCTGATATTTGGAAAGCTGTGAGATGGGCAAAGCCATTCCAGAGCAAAACAATTCAACAATTGTCTGCTTTTGCTGCATGTTAGATACAACATGAGTCAGTTTGAACAGATTGTTTTGGTATTTGCATAGTTCTTTGACCAACTGTATCTGAATGCAAAATACTTCTATTTTGTTGGGATTATATAGAATACTGAATCGCTTTGCTGTTTTAGGAATAGATTTAAAATGGCTCCTTGTTGAATCAAGCCTTGCACGATTACCAGTTTACAAAAGCAGAAGCAAGGTGGAGGTCTGGCTGAAAACCAAGGCCCACAAGTGAGCAAAAGGGGATCAGTACGCTGTGAATACTGTGGAACTTGAAAGGTTTTTTACTGCTGTGAGAATATGTTTTTCCTTTTGAAGGCACTTTTGAAGCTGAGGTGAATACTTTAGCTCTCTGATGACTGTGCTAGCAAAAGTGGGCACTGGTTTTGGAAAACTTGTTAGGTCAGGGTGGTGGGGCCAGTTCTGTGCAGCTTGTTGGTAGAAGGGTCCAGTGCTGGCTTTCTGTGAGGCTGATCTGTTGGTACTGTGGGGCCATTTCGTGGCCAAGAAAGGGCTGTTTTCCATTAGGGATCACAGGATTGTAAGGAATCTTAGCCTGCCACTGATGGGCCCAAGAGGAATAGCACAAAAGGTATCACTGGTGTCCCCATAGACATGTTGAATGAACCCTTTTTGCCCCTAGCAGCTGTAATAGAAATGAGGAACATTTTCTTCTTCGAAGCAGAAGTTTTAAATCCCTTTTCTGCATTTCTAAAACACAAAGCCTGTGATAAAGATTAAGTCAAGCTTCAAACCCAAAGCACCATTATTCTGGGTATCACATAGATGGAAACTAGAAGGAAATGCACTGAAGGAATTACTGTATACCATAGCCTGTAAAATTACCCAGTTGACCATGATTTTTTCTTATGAGAAGCTGGTGAGTAGAGTTAAACTGTGCAGCATAGTAATAAATCCTTCATATCTTCTAGCTGAAAATTTAAATCTGAAGGAGATGGCTGGACTTTACACCACCAGGAGATTCAAACAACTATTAAATTGCTGTTTTGTGAGGAGGACCTTGTTTGTTGGTTCCTGCTTCCTTTTAAATTTCAGCTGACATCTGGCAAGGAGCAATGAACAAGTGAGTTGTAATACTTCCATCAGCTTCAGATGCTTGTATATGTTTCTATATGATAGGAGACAGTATTTGATTTAGGCACGTGCAGTGAATGTGTGTGGGCCCAGATCTTCAATGGCTTTGGGAGAATATTCAGGGTAACTGAGGATAAATTATTTCAAATTGGGCATTGAATTATGGCAGGGAAAAATGAGTTTTAGTGTCTCTCACCATGGTGCTGCCAAGTCCTGTACTCCTTAGGAGGTGCTCTTCATTGCTGAGCAGCTGGGTAATACAGGCCCTGGCAAAGGCAGTGGGAGCTGCAGCTGTGCAGCCACCTCATTTTATCAGGAATGTCTCTGCTATTGCATCAAAAATGCCTTTTGTGTCTTCTGCCTTGGAGGCCTTGCACACATGGAGCCTATCCCAATCACCAGTGTCCTTGATGTGTTACTACAGCAGCTGTGAGTCACATAATACTGTTATTTAATGATTTGGACTCAACCTGGATTAAACCACTCGGGGATAAGACTTTGCTCACAGATTTTCATTATTGTATCTTTGTGAACATGGGAAAGGAACGGATCCTCTTTGGACCAGTCTGTCATAATGAAGGTTATGCTAAAATTGAAGATTTGCTAAAACAGTGTCTCCATGGTGGAAGAGGCATTTGAGATTATTGACACTAGCTTTGGATGAACTACTTTTTTGGAGGGGTGTTTTTAGAAGTTGAGATTGGAAGTTCTCCTGCAATCAGATTTTACGCTTTCCCCCAGAGTGCAGACCATATGAAATGAAATCAGGAAGGACAGTGTCTCCAGAGCTCTGCTCCACTGAAAGTGATGGGATTTCCACTGGTGAATTACAATCCTTGTAGGTTTTGCTACAAAAGGCGTCTGGAAATATTTTATAGGGAATGAATCCTTCTTTGGCAGGCAATAGACTGGCTAATGCATCTCTTTCATTGCTAATTTTGTTATTAACATTACAGATGGGTAAACCTCTAAAGATTTTGGGGGTCATATGTGGTTTGCATAAGCATTTAGAAGTTTGGATGTGTCTCCCAGCTACTTCAGCCTTTTGAGCAACCCTCATGTGACTCCTCAGAAACCAGCAGGGCTGACACCAGGGTTAATTTTTGCTCTCCAATCTGTAAAATTGGGCAGAAAATATCACGAGAACAGGCTTTTTTGTGAGGTTTGTGGCATTTCCTTGTCCTGATTTTAGCTAGAACTACCACCAGCCCAGGCATTGTCATAGCATCTTGGCATGCGCAATCCCAGTGTAGGGCAAAAACCAGAAGTTAAAAACCACCACAAAACTGCCTAAAATAATGACTGAAGTTGATTTCCAGACTCTCAAAGAAGTTTGAGAGTAGCTCTAAGAAAAGGTGAATTTATGGCATAATCATCTCACCTATCTCTAATTACAGACAATCTTTTGGACGTGAAGGTGGTTGGGAGTAGTCAGCATGGATTCTCCAATGGCAAGTCATGCTTGACCAATCTGATAACCACCTGTGATGAAATGACTGGCTTAATAGATGAGGGGAGAGCAGTTCAGAAAGGTTTTTGACTCTGTTTCCAATAAGATTCTCATAGAGATGCTGTTAAGTATGGGTGAGGTAAGCAGTCAGTGAGGTGGACTGAAAATTGGCTGACTGGCCGGGTCTAGAGGGTGTGGTCAGTGGTATGAAGTCTAGCTGGAGGCCAGTAACTAGTGGTGTACCCCAGGCGTCAGTACTGGGTAGAAGACTGTTTAACATCTTCAGTAATGATCTGGATGATGGGGCAGAGTGCACCCTCAGCAAGTTTGCTGATTATCCAGAACTGAGAGGAGTGGCTGTTATACCAGAGGGTTTTGCTACCATCCAGAGGGACCTTGACCCCTGGAGAAAGGGGATGACAGGAACCTCACGCAGTTAAGCAAAGGCCAGTTCAAGGTCCTGCACCTGGGGAGGAACAACCCCAAACACCAGTACATGCTGGGGGCCAACAGGCTGGAAAGCAGCTTTGTGAAAAAGGACCTAGGGGTCCTGGTGGACACCAAGTTGACCATGAGCCAGTGTGTACCCTTGTGGCAAAGAAGGCCATATTATTTAACCATAAAACCAGAATTTGCCATCTCTTTCCCTTAGGATTTGACTAGGACACTTTTCTGTCTCTGAACACATGAAAGAAAGGGCAGAGATTGTGCCTGATAAAAAATGTATAGATTTTGATGAATAGGGCTGACGGATTCCTCTACTTGAGGCCCCATTGGTAAGCAATTTATCTCACTTACCTATCTTTGAAGAAAAATGTTTCTCCTCTAATTTGTGAGACTCCATCAAATACAATGTCGTGCTTGCAGAGCTCTGGAGTAACAGGTCCAAGGGTTGGACGTGGGCCTGGCCCTGGTCCTGGTCCTGGTCCGGGTTTGACGTCAGTTGATACTTCTGTAATGTTGAACAGAGATACTCTGTTACACTGAAATACAGTGCTGCATAGGTTACATAGAGAACATGAACTACCATAATTTCTAGAAGGGGAATAATTTGGAGGCAGTGCTTGAAAGAGAAAAAACTTAAAATAAAACCTTTTCAGAAGAAGGGTGGTCAAGTATAGCTGAGAAGGCCTTGGCTTCCAGTCCTGCCTTAATCTGCTCTGTGGTCTCATTCAAGACACTGTGCCTGTGTGAGTGTCTATCCATGTTGAGTTGCCTGTTTAACTTGAAAGGTATTCAGAAGTGTCTATACTGGGTTCAAATGTCAACATTACAATTTTTATTTTATTGGCTTCTAAAAAGGAGAGAAATGCATTTCAAAGTCCTTCTATTCAGAATTATCTGCAACTCCACTGAGAGAGACGTCAAAGTGGATTTCTCTTCTTTCTAGAAGTGCCAATATTTTGCAAGTTAGAAAGATGCATTTTGAGCCATTTGTATGATCTTTCTACCCTCATCAATAATCAAAATGTGCTCTTCAGAACATGCACTTTGCCATCTGGTTTATTTTATTTTGTTTTATTATTTGGCTGCTGCTGTATTGCCTTATGAGGCATTTGCCTTTTCTCTTAGACAACAAGTTGATTTACTGTATGAAACGAAGTGGAGTGCAGCTGATTTGAGATAATAATAATGGAAGGAAACAAAGGTTTTTCTGAATACATTTTATATAGAACACAGTTTGTAAAGGGTTATATCAGTTATAAAGAGGCAAGAAAGATAGTTTTGTCTCAGGTTTTGAAGTGTGCCTTGAGAGAACTGGGTTAAATTCTGTACTCTATCAAATACATGCTGTGCGAGCTTAGAAAATTCACTTAACCTGCCCATGTCTCAATTCCCAGTCTTAATTAAAGCAGCTAAGAACAAGGAAAAAATGAAGATTCAAATCAGATTTTTGATAAAAAGGTGTCCCATGTGGCAATCATTTTGGTGTATTTCATTTCTAAGGTGTTGAATATAGTCACTTACAATTAGGAAGATATCTCAGTAGAAAAGTGAAAAGCAGAGAAAGAGAAATGGTATAGATTTTCTTCAACTGCTTAATTGACTGTAGTATACTTGTGCCTCTACAAGGTAGAAAATATAGACATGGAAGGAATTTTAATCATCATGATACTTAAGCGTTTTACTAAGAGTATCTGTGGAGAAAATAATAAATTTTAAAGATACACCAACATAAAAATACTTAAATCCACTTTTTCTTCAGGAGCTTACTAAATACATTTACGTCGAAGTATCAGATTGTCCTGGTTTTGGCTGGGATAGAGTTAATTTTCTTTCTAGTAGCTGGTATAGTGCTGTGTTTTGGATTTTAGTAGGAGAATAATATTGATAACACACTGATGTTTTAGTTGTTGCTAAGTAATGCTTACACTGGTCAAGGACTTTTCAGCTTCCTATGCTCTGCCAGGTGCACAAGAAGCTGGGAGGGGCCACAGCCAGGACAGCTGACCCAAACTGGCCAAAGGGCTATTCCATACCATATGACATCATGCTCAGTATATAAACTGGGGAGAGTTGGCTGGGGGTAGCAGTTGCTGCTTGGGGACTGGCTGGGCATCGGTTGGCAGGTGGTGAGCAGTGGTATCACTTGTTTTTTCCTGGGTTTTGTTCCTCTCTTGCTATCTTGTTGTTTTCCTTCTCATTACAATTTATTATTATTATTTTATTTTGGTCCGATTATTAAACTCTTCTTATCTCAACCCAAGAGTTTTCTTACTTCTGCTCTTCCGATTCTCTCTCCCATCCCACTGGGGGAGGAGGGTGAGCGAGCAGCTGGGTGGTGCTTAATTGCTGACTGGGGCTAAACCACAACATCTGCACACAATAACATTTGCAGATAGTGTGTAAACCTACACACTATCTGCAAATGTTATTGTGACGGTACAGCTTGAATTGCTGTGGGAAGGCAATGTGAACTGTTTCCAAGCTGGGACAGGAAATGATGTCCTTCCCCTCTTACAGGGAGTTGCAGTTTGGGAAGCTCAGAGTGTTGTAGACAATAACACCCAAAACCACCCACATCAGGTATTTCAAGCTAGAGAAAAGCATGGCATTTCATTGTCCCAGTAAAGGCATTAGAAATTTTCATCTAAAGGTTTGGTTATGGTGAGTTTTGGGGCTCCTGTTCATTCAGTAAATTTAGTGACCTGTCGTCCTTAAATTGTGTTATTTGATTGAAGTAGGAGCCCTGGTTAATAACATGAAGAAAGCAAGGAGAAGAACAGAGGATGTTTCTGGCATTGGTGGTATCGTGCAGTATGTAATTTACTGCAAGTTCTGAGTCCCAAATTTCAACCTGTGCTGCATGCTTTTCTGATGAGTTCTGCTGACAAGGGAGAACTTTACCATATAGCTCCTGGATCCCTTTAATGTCATCCTGAGAAAGTCGAAAGTTCTTGGTGTAGGTGTAGATAGGGGCCATAAGAGCTCCTGGATCCTCAGAGTGCTCTAATCCCATAGCATGGCCAAATTCATGAGCAGCAACCAAGAAGAGACTGTATCCTGAATAACATAGCAAGATAGTATTAGCTGCTTGCATCTAAATAGAAGTGTACCACACAGGTTATTCATACTCTTATAATTTTATTTTCCTTGCTACCCGTCAAAAATGCCCCAATAATAAATATCATAATTAGTATTTACAGCCTCCAATGGTGAATGTCATACATATTGCCAGAAAGGACATTTCATTAGAGAGATTCTAAAACTTCTGTAGCTGATGTTTGCTGCTGTCTCACATGCAAATGACTTTGACCACAGTCTTAATACTTCTGTGAAATAAGGAAGCGTAGCAAATAAAATCAGACATTTTTTTTTAAGCACAGAAGAATTAAACTTGCAATTGAGACTTCAAATCTTACTTTTCATCATGAAATGGCATGCAAGTGATAAACAGGTCTGTATATCTCTGTGTCTGTGAACAGAGCCTGAATCAGTACTGTTGTACCAAATATTGTTAGGTTAAAAAAAATCTTTTATCATAGGATGACATTTTATCAATTGTACCCAAACAGTCTCTGAAATTTGGCAGTTATTCTCCTCCTAAAAGAAAAACCTGAATCTAGCATTTGTTTGTAAATGTGTAAAAAGCCTTTTGTTATATTTCATTTTACCCATGTTACCAATAAGGACAAAGATTAACCAAAATAATTTTAAATACTGATATTCACCATACAAACGTTGTACTCTCTCTCTCATTTTTTAGCCATGTTTTTCATCTTCAGCAATATCAGTCACAAATGTATTAATTTTTTACATTTAGCATTTGTTCCTAATTTGGCCAATATCCGAGTATAATTATTACATACTAGTGAAATACTATAGTACTTGTGGTTTTTCGCCTTGGAAGGAAAAACTGGTAATGAGAAAAACATACATTTATTTATTTTGAAATTGTTTTTGCTTGTTATATTTTGGAAAGATACTTCATCGTTATAACTTTAGAAAATCTGAATGTTTCGAGCAGATGAGCTCTGGGACTGATTCTTTAACAACAGTCTTACATTTAAATATAGGGTTTTTGCTCAGATTTTGGGCTGGGGAGAAGTACAGTAACCAGACAGGAGTGATAAATACGAGAATGAAATCATCATTGTGTGATGTCATTGGTGTGGTCAATATGCTGTTACATTGTATTGCTCTGACAAACTGTTACCTTGATCTGGACAAAAGCCCCACTTGCGATCATCATCATAGCTACTGGTAGAAGCGCACCACAGCTTGCCATCATTGCGACCTGCGCTCGTACAGGACTCGTATTTATTCCCAAGGAAGATGAAGGGGAATACACAAGGGGCTCCCTCTGAATTTCCACCAACTGTTGACATGGCTGTGGAAAATGACAGAAAAACACAGTGAGAAGGGAATCCTTTTGTGAGATTAAGCTGATGCATCTTCTCCTAAACTACACATTAAAACCAGAAAGCAAGCAGAAACTCTGCAATCCTCTTAAGAACATGAGGAGTAAGATTAAAAGTAATATTTGAAAAGAAAATTGTCTGAGACAGAAAAAAAGGAAAAAGTCTAGGCATTGCCGTTGCAATGAACTTGCCAATAGTTTTGGTGGGAATAAGAATGAGCCCCGGACTCATGTTCACAGCTCTGAGAAAGCAGTTAACAGTGTTTTGTGAAAGGTGATTGTGTAGCAAGTATCTTTGTGTTGTCATTTTGATGGTCTTTCCTGGTGATGTTTTTAAAGTGTGTCTGAAATAGGTCGAAGGTAGGGTTTGTGTCAGAAAGGTTAAAGGGCTATTGAGTATCCACCTGGTTAGTACCTTTCCCAGTGAAGTATAAGCTTTGAAGTAAAAAAAAAAAACCAAAACCAAAAAACAACAACAAAAACCCAAAAAGTCCAGAAGAGGAGTCATATCAAATAAATTGAGGAATTGTTTTATGCTGACAGCAGGGTACAGTTTAAAAGCATGTGGTTTAAAACAGTTTCTAAAGAAAAGGATATCAAACGTGGATGACTTTTTTTTTTTTTTTAACTAGTATTTTTGGAAAAACTTGTGATTTTTTCCCCTAAGTGTGTTCTCATCTATGTAGTATATGGCAGTAATAGATAAGAAATAACATTTGTATATGCGTGTACAAGTATTTTCTAGAGGGAAGAGGGTGTAACTAAATTTAAAATTACACTTTAAAGTAGGTATCATAAACAATATGAAAGCAATATAAAACTCATTTAAATTTATTTACACTGCTACCTGGCAATTACAGTTCCTTTCAAATTATGGTCTATCTTCTGGGAAGGTACAGGAGAGCAACAAAGAGGCAAATCTCGTTGTGTCCCTAATTATTCATTATTATTTATTTCTCATTCATTATTATTGGAAAAAAAAAAAAGGAAAAAAGAAATCACAGGTACTTCAGGCAATAACCTTTTATGCTGAAAAAAAACTTTAACTAAGTATATTTCTTGTTTCCGGTGATAGAGACTGTGTTACCTAGGACTTTAATTCTAGATATATTGGTTCTTTTTTTTGTTGAACTACCCTTTTGATTTTTTCTTTCCCTAACTGTGTAGCAAGTTATAATGAATTTTATCCTTTCTTTTATTTTTTTTTTTTAAACATCTGTAAGGTAAAATTGAAGGATTACACCTGGTTATCAAAAGTAACAGGAAGCCAAATACCAATACATCAAATCCCTATTGCAAATGGTTAGGGCATTTTCAAAAGACTCAGAAAACCAGGGTGCGTGTAGGTTTGCATGTAGCTTCAGGGTGAATGTAGCTTCACCTTGGCTCTGTTAAAAGCCTATGACTTTAGAACTACCATAGCTAACTTACACAGTCTAAATACTTGTGCCTCTAGTCTGTATCCTAAAATTGAACACCTGCCAAGCTATACAAGGCTATAAATTAATTTTTGTTCCTTTATGTAATAAAACTCAAGTTAAAAAGTATAAAAAATTCTGAAGAAAGCAGGAATCTATTCTCCTGGCTAAACCATTTCACTTAGTTCTTTTGAATTGCTGAAAAGATCTATTAACTCAAGCTTAACATACTAAACAGGATTTCTTTTTTCAAGTGTAAATGGTAAGTATTAAGCTAAAATATTAATTATATTCACTTTCTTCCTTCACATGAGAATTCTCTTCCAGGGCCATTAACAAATTGTAATCTAGTTGTAATTATCCTGCAGTGGTAGACATTTAGTCCTATGGTTCAATGACATTTGCGTATCCCTGATAAACTTGGTGTGCTATGGCATACTGTATTGTTTACATAGATCGCTCGTGTTACTTCCTTGGCCGCCTATGCTGAAATTGTGCCTAACTCATCAACCTTTGTATGCTCTGATGAAGGTGTAAAAAAGGACACTTTTGTTACTTAAAACAATGACAAATTAGGCTGTGTTATGCAAACAACATTCCTCGTACCAGTCTCCGGACAGAATCCGTATTTCTTATCTCTATCATAGTCTTCAGTGGTTCCACACCATCGGTATCCATCTGTCCTGCCTTCTGTTGTGCACTGGTCATAGGATTGGCCTTGAAATTTAAAGGGAAATTTGCATGGCTGCCCGTCACCATTGCCGCCCATTGTAAAAAGTGCTGTAGGGAGAATGAAAGAGAAAAATGTCAATACACAATGCTCAGTATCAACGAGGAGTCACAATGTGCCAATGGTAACGTGCAAAGGTCTTGATAGAGATTAGACAGCTGTTGTGCATGGTGCAGTTCACACTTACAACCTCTATTTTACACCAACAATGAAATGCTTTGGCAAGATAGACAAGGGATGTTACAGTCTCACAAGTGTATAGAAAGGAATGACTGATTGATCTTTATAAATGAACTGGGAATGAAGAAAATTCTACCAAGCTGTTTGAATGTGGTTTGAATTGTGTGAATTCTTTAGAGCCTGCCTCATAACGTAAAATTAATATCCCTTCTTGAAACAACATTTAGAAAGAGGATGCTGGGGAAGTCACTCATGTTCCTTAGTGCTTTGCTGATTCATTTACCTTGCATCAAAAATGTTAGCTAGAATGGCAAACTTCGTAGAGAGCCACGGACAAGCCAGATCAGTTTTTCCCAACAGCCATCTGTGTACATTTTCAGTTTCTTTAAGATGCTGACATACAGTAGAGTTAAAGTCAGATAATACCCTGTAGGCTTTTCCTCTAGGCTTTACTTCTCATTTCTGAGAATCCATGGAGCTGGGCTCAGGCACTCAATAGATAAGCAAGAGAGGACAAATACAACTCCTCTGACAAAGCTGAACACTGGAGGCTTCTCCTGTCTTTTGCTTCGTTAATGTTCCTGAATGTAGTGTATTGGTCTTCTAGGCGTTGTTTATACACAAACAAGGCCCCATGGGTCAACCCTGAGAACCAGGAATCTCTCTTGTAGATGAAGGAGTATAGATTGAACTGAGTCAAGAGTTCTCGCATCTGTTTTAGGATTTTAGTAAACTTTCTGGAATATCTGGAGGAAGACAGATAAAATTTCTTATGCTGCTATTTAAAAAATGTATGTCCAGATTGAATTACAAGAAAATGCAGGTGGCTCAGAGCATCTGACATCTTGTGAATCTGCCTGTGTCTTCTCTTGGCTGCTCTATCCGTGGGAATCCTCAATGGTAGGACTGTGTCTGTGAGTGCCATGTGCTGGTGAGAGGAAACCATGAGGGCAACAAACTGGGCCAGGCCTTGCACTGAACAGGGACAAAAAATCCTTCATGCAGCCATGCGCTAATTCCCCTTGAGATTTAAGAACGGCACCTCAGAATGAAACAGGTCTGTTTGAATTCCCAGTGTAAAGTATGCATGATTTGGCCTTTTTTAAGGCACCCAAGGGGACACCTTTCTCCCTCTCCTTCCCCCAGTTTAAAGCTACAGCTAAAACCCAAACGTGTATGTGGGAAGGCTTGGCAGCTTATTTCTAATTTTGCTGTTGTCATTTTTGATGACCAAAAAGCCATTGTAGCCTCAGTGTCTTTGTGTAGGATTTGAGGGGTTTTGCCTTTGCTTTGTCTGATACATTGATGGGAAGAGACATTGTTTATGAGCATGCTTCACTGTTTAGAGTAGTAATAAATAAAAACCCAACACTTTTTCTGGCAGAGGGGTGACTGGGAAGGGTTCTAATGATGGGATATTGTGCTACAGATGATTTATTCTGCCTTTTCCACTTAAATTAGTAATTGGCCACAGTATCAGGGGCATGAACCAGTAAGTTACTGAGATAAGTTCCAGTCCCCCTAAGGAGAGGTCTCGGAGCTTTGCAGGCCTGGCTCACATGCATGAGTTCACTGAACTTCTGATCTGGCCAAGCTTTCGTTTGTATCCTTCTGCATCCTGGACGTGGAAGTAGCCACACAGAGGTCCTATCTCTAGGCAAAAGGTGCTCATCAAGATAACTGCAACACACACTGTGCCTCCCCAAAAGAGCAAGCTGCAATGCTTGTATTTGTCTCAGATGCTGTAATAACTTAGGAAACGTGCATTAACTAGGACTGTGGCTATCGTGACTGGAAAAAGACTTTATTTTTTTATAAAGAAATTATGGAATTGGAAGGCAAAATTAAACTGAGTTGTTTAGATGACTCATTTACCACATGAGCTGTTTCCAGCTCTAGATCTGGTGAACTCTGTATTTTAATAGCCTTTTCTTATTGGCTTAAATGTGGCTGAGTTGCAAAAACCTTATGGAAAGTCAATCTCTTAATGCGTTGCATGAAGTCTTTCTGAGTCACAGTCAAAATGCAGTTTTTCACTTTGCTTGAAGTAAGATCATGTGATGGTAACAACAGCGGTTTATTAAGTTTTCAAATCCCTCCCCCCCCCCCCCCCCCCCCGCCTTAACTAGAAAATTCTTTGCTTTAATGTAAACGAAAGTTAAAGACAGAGACTAGGTCATTTTCCAAAAACAAAACAAAACCTTTATTTACTTGTAAGGGGATCTTAAAGGGCCTGACTCTTGTTCTTCATCATGCTAAGCTCAGCAATTTAAACATCAGTGAAGATATGCCAATGTGAGATCAGGTTCAGACTGGACATTACTAATCTGTGAGCTGCACTGCACTGTTAGCTCTTCCCAGAAAAATCAGCCAGGTGTGATGTAAGGAAACCTCAGGCTGGAAGGCTGCTAAAAACCCTGTGGCACAGATCCAAGGTGGAGGTAGCTGCAGCTACATGAGGGTTCTGCCTGGGAGAGCAGTCGAGCAGCAGCCTACAAGAACTGTGTCTAGTGTGAGGGAGGTACAGGCAGAGTCCAGATATCAATAACGTTACATACCAGAGAACCAAAGGAGCCTAAACTTCTTGTAGTGTCAGTGGAGTTTGGTAGAGAGAGATTTAAGATCCCTTGATCCAATACAGCAAAGGAGAGGTTCAGCACATCTGTGTAAGATTTGTGTAGTAGGTAGATAACTTTCTGCTTTCCCTTCTTCTGCTTTGATAAATGATAGCTGAATCAGTCTACAAAATTAGCGTACAGATCTGGGATTAACTTTAGAAAAGCCAGGTGCAGTACCATAGCTTTAAAAATTTTTCCAAATATGCAGCATGGCTCTATAACAAGAAGAATTGAAACTAACTTCAGTGAATTAAATGGGGGAGAAACAAACACTGACAACTAGGAATGTCACCCCCAGCACAGACTCTATGATGTAAATCCTTCCCTCTCTGAATTTATTAGCTGGGTTTTAGCAAATGGTGTCTTGGAATAATGAGTGAACAATGCCGCTCTGAATTTAATAAGAAACATCTGTGCATAACTGTTCAAGGATCTTGCGAAACAATTACATCAGAAACAAAAGGCCGAAACCCTTCTGTTCTGTTTCAGAAACCTTGACACAAGCATTTCCAGGAACATCAACTTCCAGAACCAACTCTCCCTGAGAGTGCTTTGCTGCTTACATTTTCGGTCTTGTATGACTTTGGGTTTTTACAAAGGTGTCAGTCAGGGTATGTGGATCTCTGTTTGTCCAGCTACCTATAATCTGGGCTTTGTTCCAACTATATCTGAGCATTTGGGGTATTTTAAAGAAATAAGCTCAATTTTGCTCTTTTCCAGGTGGAAGGAGTAACCTGAGGGAGAGGAGATTTGGGGAAAAGTGGGGAATGAAGGAGATGGCAAAGTTTTAGGAAAAAATGATTGTGCGGGTATGTGTGTGTGCACACATATATGTGCAGTAGATATAATCTACTGAAGTAAATGTTAGGCTAAAGAAGCTAGTTCTGAAAGTCATGTAACTAATGATAACTTTTTTTTTTAATTAACTGAAGTCTGTTATAAGTTCACACTTCTGCTTGTTCATCCCCTATAATCGTATAAATAGCTGTCACCATGGTAGATCTCAGCTATAGGTGTGATCTATAATGGGCAGTTAGGGTTTTGGAAATTAAACAATATTTTTTTATCACATTAGGGCTACAAGACTGATATGTTCTACAACAGATGATCTTTGCAAACCACTGGCCTCTTGATGTAGAAAATTTGTAATCTTATATTGGAAACTATGGTCTTGCAAATGAACTTGAGAAATCCCCAAAATTTGTCAAGCAGGAATCCATTTATGGTTGGCTACAATAGGATACCAGAGAAGTTTTGAAGACAGGGTATATGAACTTCTTCTACATACACATATCTGTGGTCTTTCGAAAAATTATGTGTACTTAACTGACATGTACATATTAATGCACATACATGTATTTTTACAATACTCATTGAGGCTTGCCTGGGACATGTCAGGCTGTGCTTGTGCATTGTTGGTCTGGCAAAACCCTGAACATGTCTTGTTTTGTTAGCTTTGCATCACTAATTTTCTTTCAGCAGTCTGCATTCTCTTTCCTTGTACTGACTGCATGTAGCCTTAATATTATAAATAAGTTTATTACTATTGTTACAAGCAGGATTAGCATGTGTCCAACAAAAAGCTCCATTGTTTTGTGTTTCATTCTCTTTCATAACTCTCTTATTATTTGTTATGACACAGCAGTAGCAGGCAGGAGTTTTAGTGACCCTATGGGTCCATTGCTCAGGACATAAGATAACAAGAGTGATGAGACACTCCCTGCTGCCAAAAGCTTATAGCAATCAGTTATGTACAAAGGGAAAAAAGTAAATGTGGGAAACTGCAATACTGGGAATGTCCGTGCATATAGGTGCCAGCACTGGGGCTGGCAAACAGGAGATGGAACAAGCGGCTAAAAGCCCCTTACCTTCTCTATTCTTCTCACTGCTGATAAATTAGCACAGTAAGCTACAGCCAATTATACTTAATTGCTTCTCTAAAGGTTTCCTGCTGTGTGATATACAGGAGATCAAATTAACACTCATATAATAATAAATTGTCTGAAATCTTATATCCAGTAGACTCATCAAAATTTTCCAGCTTATAAATACATGTTCCCGATGTTTAACAGGAAACATATTGTCATAATTTCATTTGAAAGATAATAATCATATTGTGTATATTTTTAAAAAGCTATGGCTACATGAAAACATTATACACATTGTCTAATCTGTAAATGAGCATTTCCAAATATGAAATAACTTGCTTGTGAAACACGGAGGATTCTGTTCACATTACAAAAAGTTAGAAATTAAGTACGATCTTAGCTTTCCTAGACCCTCTAATAGTTTTGTACAGATACTGATACAGAGTTATGATTTCTGAAATGTAGTGTCATTCCTGTATCTAAAGTGAGCTGTTGGAACTGCTTCATGAGTAAGAGTCCTAAGATCTGCGTTAAAAATAAAAACCTAAATTCTAAACATGCGAGTGCTCTCCTGGCTAGCAATTTGCAATGTACCAACATATAAATGACTTTGTACCAGCATAGATACTCACTTGAAATCAATCATTTTTTATTTTGAAAAGCAGTATGAGGTCATTTAAAGGGTGATTTGTGATAATAATAGTGTCATGTTGCACTAAAAGGGCTCCCAGACTCAGAGGACCCGGGCCACCAGTTGGTAAAATTTGTATGCGAAGTTATGGAGGTTTGGCTTAATGGATTTCATCCTTAACTGCTGGGTTTTGTCAGTTACTGCTCTTGAAGGAGATGCAATTGCAATTGTTAGTGGAATGGTCTGCAATTTAGGGAGAGATTTCTGTCATTTAGTGTGCTCCATCTCCAAATTTGGCCCTATCCTTACTCTAAAAGATGGTTGTCTTTCCTGGATCACGAAAGTGAACCTGTAGTGTCCTTGATGTATATATGGGGCTGACATTACTTCAGACATATCTTCAATTTGTCCTTGTTTTTAGAGAAATGCCCTGTCCTGGGTCATCATCAGTTACAAACTCTCCTACACCAGGGAGCCTTTAGGGAATTTTCTCTGCTTAGATACTGAGGAGATATTAGAGCAGTAATTCTAAATCTGCCAGAAAGGAAGTGGAAAAAATACAAGGAGAAGTGGATGGGCAAAATAAGTAGGCAACAGTCTACCAGGAAAAAAGCAGTAGAAACAATGATCTACTTACACTCGTGGGGACAAAAGCCGTATTTGCCATCTGCATCAAAGTCTTTGGTTGTGGAACACCAGAGGAATCCATCGCTGCGTCCTGCGTCTGTGCAGCTGTTGTATTCCTTGCCATTGAACCAGAAGGGAAATTTGCAGTATTCACCATCTGCATTTCCATACTTCACTCTAACCACTATAAAGAGAACAAATGCAGTGGTGAAATTAGCCACCAACTGATGTAAAAAAATACAGTTTCTGGACATCTTTTCCTGGAGGACATTGGTATAGAAATGCAGTCTGAATTTCCACTTTGAAATTCAATATGCTGTTGGTCTCTCTATTGGCAAGATGATCATAGCTGAAATAATAACTGGTAATTTTGAAAGAATTACATGGATATTACTCATGGTGAAGTGTTAGAATGAACAGTCCTTAGAATCAGGCCAGAAAAATATGTATGTTGTTGTTACTATGGCAATGCAAACTTATAAACATGCTGTTAATACATTTAGTAATTTAGTTTCTTTGGTAATATGGTCTAAAATGTTCAGTATAGTTTGAAAGGTTCCAGGCAGCAGTTGAGCATGAGCTGAACATGCCTTGTGCCTCATAAACCACTTTGGTATTTCTAATTCAACTTGAATGAATCTGCTGCGGCACTGGGGGACCGGGTGGTAAGGCAGACACACCCAGATCCTGGGTTTTATTTCAGTTTGTCACATGTAGTCCTAAGACTACGGTAGTGCTGCCATAATATATGTTAATGTATAGATAATTCACTTATCCATAGCGTTTCTTTAATGGCAGTAACTAACTGGATGCTTGTGCAATATTTCCGCTAATATGGAAAACAGTTTCCTCCTTTTCATTGTTAGTCTGAGGCAGGGATCCAGTGCAGTTAGTACAGCTACCAGTCAATGCTTCTGCTAAGTTAAAAGGAAGCCAAACAGAAGGAATTTGACTATTTTGGTATTAAAGTTCAATTATTTTTTTCAATGGGAGGACAGCTGAGAATTTGAAATGAAAGGCAAACATGAGTTTGCATTCTTATTCTAAGTTTTCCAAATTATTTTACAGTAGAAGAATTATAATTAGTACTGTATGATTGTGGCAAAGTTCAAGCAGAAAAAAAAGAGGTTCCAAACTACTAATAGTTGATCTTGTTTGTGTAGTTCAGGTGATACTGTCTGGACTTCAGTTGTTTTCTTCTAAACGGTGTGGCAAACTGCCTGTTAAAGATTCTTGGACATGTTCTTAATCCACTGTTTGATGTTGATTTTGTTTCAGTCATCAGCATGAGGGATTTATATTCCATTTGCTTTGGACAGATACCATGAATATATAAATACTTATTCAGGTGGATGGTTCCATTTTTAACAACTGGAGCTACAGCTTAAGTCATCTTAAAAAGGGTATGTCAACCAAAAAGCACTGACCAGTCTGCCTCTTAAATGAACTTAAAGATGTTGTAGTTTGAGTCCCTGAGAACTGAAGCATTCAGGATCATAGTCGTGGCTTTGTACTTTTTCCCACAATTCATGAAGGCTGTGCAGCATCAGGCCCATTATTAATTCAGTTTTTGAAGGGGCAATAGTAGAGGAACAGAAAGGGAAATTCTAGGTAACATTTATTTAGGAATTACGTAAACATTTTGTAGAGAACAATTCAAATGTATAAGCTAATTTTCATCTCCTAACATTTATTGACATGTCAATGAAAACATTTAGTGCAGTGCCTGAAACATTAAAACATAGCAGCCAGCAGGCCATATGTGCTGAAACATTAAAAAGTCTGGTACCTTGCCCCTCTCCAAGAGTCCACAGTTCATCATCATCAAAATGGGAGTCTCCTCCAATTCCTGGCCCCGGTGCAAAGGCATGAGCCAGGAGACCGTCTTTGCCATCAAATGGATAGCCATCACCGTGTTCTGCAGGAGGAAGCAGGCAAGAAAGAGCAGTTTCTAATGACCTCAACTCTGTCAGAGTCTATGCATGAATAATGATTATCATGTGTACTTTCCCATCCAAGACAGCAGCAGAATAGTGAGTGAGTTTTCTGGTATGGGTTGTGCTGGCAAGACTGAACCAGAAGAGAAGAAGCCAGTTCTTACAAAGAACATTAAGTGTCAGTACTGCAGTTGTCACAACATGTTATTTTATATCTCATAAGTATTGTGGAAAGGAATCAAAGATAGTGAAGAACAGTGAAATATTGTACATTAGATGTATGACTGCATATACACTGTTATTTCTCAATGGAGACTGGTAGGAGCTGTAAAATAAACATTGTAGATGAGAGGTATTTTCAGATAATTCGTATCAGTCTCCAACACAGAGATTGGAAAGTAAAGGCAGATTTCTTTTTGCAGGCTACTCTCTTCCGCTGCACCTCAGACTGCTGTGCTCTTTTCTTTGTGCAGGATACTAACTACTTTAAGCAGGAAAGCAAATCAGCTGAGTGTCTCAGTAGTGAGCCCCTGGAAAGCTAGCTCTTATTCACTGCTCTGAGTTCTGTGAAAGAGCCTATTCCTCCTCCACATCAACCACTCCAAGACTCAGGCAGCTCACAGGGCAACAGCAGGTTAAGTAGCTCTCCTGTTATTACACTGTAGGCTTTTCTTGGAAGTACACCACATGTGGGTAAGGCAGGCTGGCAAGGGCATAACCCTGGTATTCATAGCTTTCCCACCACGCTGACCTGTGCATCAAAGCTGGCTGCCAGCATCTCCAGTTGCATCATTTCAGGCCTTTTGGTCTGATGTCTTGCCATTTAACAGAAGCCCTAAATACACAGGCCCGATTCTCTACTCTGTTACACTGATTTCATGCTGGTGTCACTCTCCTAATACTAGTTCAGTTCATTCATTTCAGTAGACTAGTGTGTCAGTTGTCAAAGAGAAGATTTTGACATATATTAGATGCTTTACTCCCATTTATTTCAAAGTAGATCCTTTGCTTAAAAGAAAGCTTAAAAATGAAAAGCCTTGTGGATGTCCCAGCTCCTGTGAATCTGACATGCACTAAAGGGATAAGAATAAATGAATGTGGAAGAAGTTCTTCTCCCACTGTTTTTGAGCTGACTATAACCAGCAAGTACTAAAACTAGCAGAAACACTTCTGCTTTTGTAAGACTCCTGTTTTGCGAGCCAAGCCAGCCTGGATGAGGATCTGAAATTTTGAGTTCTGTAGAATCTCTGAAGCTTTTGAGGTCAGCTCATCAGTAGCAAAAGCAAAGAAAACCAGCTTGAAATGGAGGCTTTTACAAAGAGCTCAGTTATTCTTTGAACTGTTCACTTCACTTCCAAAGTCTACCTCCCAAGTGATTGGCTGTGCAAGTATCTTCATTAGTATTAACAATTCTGTGACTGTCTGTAAGAAGTTAAAATGCCCCAGGTTTACACTGAAAAGCTATAAACATTCTTCCAGGAGAAACCAAAATTAATTGAGAAGGCATGTACAACAAAAAGGAATCAAGTCCCCTATCATCAGCTGGACTCAAACTATAATTCAGCTTACGATCCATATTTTTAAATTCCTCAAAACCAAAGAATGCATTGAAAGCCTGCATTCTGCTATGCTAAAGAACAGAGACTAGCTATGGAGTCAAAATTGAAAGTCACAAATCCATTTTTAAGCTCCAGTATGTTAGGACCTCCACCACTATCACTGGAAAACTGAGTATGGAGCTATAAATAAACAGTACAATGGCATTCCATTCTATTCTGTAGCGGGAAGCCAGCTTACATCATCTGAAGATCTGTACCAATATTTCCCAGTTGTATTTCTGATTTGTAAATTTAAAAATAAAATGTTGCCCCTAGTGATTCTCTTGTGGCAAGATAAATATAATATAAGGATGTTGCATAAATACTTCTCTCTCTCTCATGTAGAAGAAAGAAAAAAAAAATCTTGGTGAAATTAGATCTTAGCCTGTATAAGCCAAGTGCAAACTAGGACAAGCTTTGCCAGAAAGGCTCACGGGTACTACTTATTGAGGGTACTACTTATTATTCCAATACTAAGGATTGATGAAAGGAACAAAACCAAAAACATATGTAAAAATAGAAAAATATACCCCATCGGCCAAAATTAATCATAATGTCTGCTTCTCCATCGTTTATTCGGTTAAATCTCAGCGGTGTGACATCACTCCAGACTTGAAAGGCTCGAGCAAAGGCATCATCTACTGTCTCAGGATCCAAATCTGGGGTATAGCCTATAATCCTTAGAGGTAAGAGGAAGAGTTAAATAAAACATAAACCCTCTCCCAGTATTTGTTGTTTACAGATCAAAATGCTGAGTAGACTCAGTAGTGAAACTGGTTAAGAGGTAACACTGCTCCACGTGAGATCTAGACACTTTGAGATTGAGATACGTGTTTAGATGTGGTACTTACTATTTATTTTCCTTTGGAATTGATGCAGCAGCGTGAAGAAAACTATATAGCCAGAGACTGTAAGGCCTGCACGGCAGTGGGCCTTGCACAAAATATTCAGGATTTTGCGTCAGCACTGAGGTGCTGGCAAGACATCACCTTATGTTCTTTTGCTCCATTAGATTTGAGATTTACATTTTTGTAGACTACTTAGCTTGCAAGTCATGCTGTCACTTTAGACATGAACATACAAGCACATCTTGATATATAAGATTTATTTGCCAGAAAAAGAGCTCAATAACATTCTGAAAGTTTCAAGTGTGAATTGTTTTGCTCTTTAATAATAACAGAAAAACAGCCCTTCTCCCTCACCTTTGTAGTTAGTTGTATATCGTTTTATCCCGGTTGGATGCTAATCCTTTAGCAGTGTGTCAGTTACATTGGCAATAGGATACATGGGGAAATAGGAGGTAAAAGCATGTAAGATAGAGCCATAGGCCTGACATGAGAAAGGGAGAAACTCTTAAGTGCATTGCTTTCTTATATTTTCATTGGACTTCTTAGTGCCTTATATTATATCCAACTAACCTCCATGTAAAGACAAGTTTCCAATTCTTTGCTGCTGGGGCTGTGCATAGTGAGGAAAACTACTTTGTGCCTAAGGAGAATGAGGAAGAATCAGAGGAAGCACATCAGCAAGAGGGGACTGCGAGAGCTGCCACGGATGTTTTTCAGTGTTTATTAGGCTAGTCACAGAATGAGGGATGCTTTGAGTCATAACTTGTGAGGAAGCAGCAGACCAAGTCAAGCAGCTAAGACAAATCTGCTGTTTGCTCTCATTGGTGCTAAAAGTTTGTTTCTGGACCACCTAAGGTAATGAGATTTTTTTTTTTTATTGCTGACTTCAATGAGAGCTATATTGGTCCCTAACTCTTCAGAGTGAGAGTAAGAAATTAAAACATGCCAAACCTATGGCAGTAGGTTTGCTTTAAATCATGTCTGTATATATCTGAAATACAGTTGTTTTCTTTTAAAATCTATTTGATGACCTCCATTTTTATGACTGCTAAGTGCAGAGGAGTCTGTCCTCCTACATGGCCTCTGCAGTCAATAAGTACTGTGGTCCCTGCTAAGCAGATGGACAGGTGAGATACTCCTGCTGCAGTTCCCCTAGGATGCTTGCAGCAGAGCAAAGAATACAACCAAAATCTCTTTGGTCTCAACCAGAACCATAAAGTTGATCTTTAGATGATTATTCCTGAAATTTTACAATTTGAAATTTCAGAGGTGTTTACTAAAACACCTGGTAGTTATCCTAACACAAATAGATTCTAATTCAAGAAATCCTGTCTAGCCCACTAAGCAGCTACTCCACTTCTAAGTGTCTTGTTTCATTGGTTCTTAAAAGCACTATGGCTATGTATGAGCAAAACCCAATGTCACCAGTCAGTACCTGTATGTTATATGATTCTTTTCCCATTTTGGCTTTCTTGGAAAGAAGTTGTAATTGGCTACATCTGGGTTACCACAGCGGGGTTTCTTCATTGTCTCAATAGTATTTTGATCCAAATCTCCTGTTTCAGGCAGCCCAAAAAATTTCTGCATTTTCTTCAAAGTATCTTTCAGGACGAATAAATTGCAATTGTCTTTTGGGCACCCATAGTATTTATTCAGGTATTGCTTGAAAAAAAAGCACAGAACAAAGACTTTAAAATTCATAAAAGAAATAGCTAACCATTACCAATAAATACTGTAATTCCATGTTAGCTTTCCATCTGCAATTTGCAAGTTTTCTTTTCAAAATTACTATTACTAGTAACTCAGAGACCAGCAGAATCTCCTTAATTGACACAAACCATCCTTGATCACACAACGTTGCTAATTAAGCAATAATTTCCACTATTAGCTATCACCTTTACTTAATGAATTGCTTTATTAGTAAGTAGAGCATAGAGCTTTAATGTAGAACTACAAAGTAAAAATCAGTTTATCTTTTTTGGTTTCTTTATGATGTAAAATCCTGCTTACAGTTTTAGATTTTGTGTATTTTTTTTTTCTTGGAAGACTGTGGATTATTGAGAAACTTGTCAAGGTATCAAAGCAACCACACAAATGAGACCACATTAATTGAAAAGAAAAAAACCCCATTGTTTATTCAAACTGCATAGAGCTATTGGAATGTTTTCTGTGTTTGCTTTTGAGTCAAACATTGCAAAGACCTGAGGAAAAAGGTCTTTGGTAACATCTCAGTTGCCTGGACACTGCAGCCAATCAATATCTGCATACTTAAAACTCCATCGAACACTCCAGCAGATTATGGCCAGACTGATCTTTCTGATACAACCATGGTGGCAGATCACAAAATTATCTCTCCTTAGAAAACAGTGGTCATAAAGGATCAAAAAGGCAGCACAAATCCCATTGTTTTCATCTCTTATCTAAAATAATACCCACCCAAGTCTCTTCCACTTTCCGTTTTGATCAGTATGACCTAATTAGCAGGTGTAGTATGGTTAAAAAAAATTAAAAAAAAAAAAAAAAATTCTGTCGTTTGCTGCTGCCTCTAATCCCAGAGGAGCAATGGGTTAGTCTGTTCCCTGGCCATTGTTCCAGTTAAGCAGCCATGTCTTTCAGATGTGTGTTGATAAGTTGTGTATTTATGTTAAACTAAACTGTGAACAGCTGTGGTCCTGAAAATCCATACATGGTCCCCACCTTCTGTGTAATACACAAGTGAGCTCGCACAAACAATTTAGTATTTAGTATTTTTTCCCTTAAGTTCAGTGTTGACTGGCAGAATAACTGAGCTTCTTGGGGTAGGGACCAAGCCTGAGAGAATGCCTGGCAGTCTAACACGTGGTGAAACCTGCCATAAAAACATAGCCATTCAAATGAAAAAGAATGACAAGAAGGAAACGAGAAAACTTCCAGTTGTATCTTCAGCAACTGTATAAAATCCTTTATCAACTCTGTTCCTAACTGGAGACTAACAAACATGGCCATGCAACAAACTTCTGGCTAGCTAGAGGTTTTGGATTCAGTGTTTGGATCCTGACTGAATTTGAGAAAACCTGTAGCTCAAGCTGTTGCCTTAGCTTGGACTGTTGCACAGACAGGCTCAGTCATACTATTTAGATTATGTACAGCTTTAGACTGTTGAGTTTATATCCTCCATTGAGGAGTAGGTAAGTGCATTATGATGAAGATGTTAGTTTGGGTACTTCTATAACGATAATAACCTATCATTATCTAATTATTTTCATTCACAAGCTCTAAACTATCTGGAGTTGTAGGCTTTATCCAGTAAAGTGAATCTTACAGTTCTCTTGCACAGAGATTTCAGGAACTCCACACTCAAGTCTGGGTTTGCAGTCTTTTATGTCTAGCACTAAAAGAAAAGCTACAGCCATGTCAAATGGCAGATGTTCCCAAACTGATGTGTTGGCCACCCAAACTGGTGCTTAGCATGGCACAGAGCTGAGAGATGCCCTTGCCAATGATGCTGTTAGACAGGAAGGTTGCAAGTCACTGATCTTTCCAGTAAAACAGTCTGTGGCAGAGGAAGAAGCATCCTTCAGGTATTGTATCCAAAATATTAACTACAAATCCAAGGTAGGAAAACACGCTAAATAAGGTAAAGGTATATTTGCCAAAAATGTATCAGAAATATCAAAGATAATTATTTCTAACTGAGGATTACAAGAAGCCTTACAAAATGACTGCACATTTAAGTTCTTGTGCCGGGAAGTATTCCTGAGGGAAACCTTACTTTATGTATCTAATTAATTGACTGAAGTTCACCCAGGAGACTTGGGGATAAGACCACTACATCAGTAAAATATAGCAAAGGATATTTGATGACTGCAGTTGGTCAAGCCTGGATTTCACTACCACCTCGTTAAGTTCAGGCGTACCTCATCTACCCTGCATAGGAAATGGTTCAGAGCTTACTCAGAAAAAGGATTTAATCAAGATGTTACACTATTTCCTTCAGAAGGTCCTGCATCCACCTACTGACTAAGCACAGACTATGCCTAGTTTTTGTGATTTTTGTAACTTCTGATGTGGTATTTCTCCAGTGGAGACTGTGGCACTGGCAAATAATGGACACAGAATGGTTTCACCTTTGCTACCACTAAGCTTCAGTGTACTCATAATTAATGGGGCCTGGTGGAAATGCTATGAAATGCATTAAGAACATAAGCAAACAGGCCAGTTCGGAGTATCTGTTCTTATCCCAATTTTCATTTTAATGTAGTTTGATAGATTTTCTTATGCTTCTGTTTGCATCTCCCAATGAGATACCACGATATAATAGACTATACATCAGAACTGAAGGTTATTGGAGAAGCAGGATGCTGCTCTTGCCATTTTAGGTTTGGGAGTAAGATATACAACCAAAAATATAAAATGAGGCATGGTAAAGAATTTTACTTGCTAGGATTCTAAATAAAAAGCTAACCCCTCTCAGTTTTTCCTAAAATGGAGATTTTACTTGAAGATGAGAAATGAACATAACCAGCTGTTCTATGAGAAGAGAATCTTGAAGAAAATGTAGTGTCTGTGTAAACCACATCTTGGCCTAGGCTGCGAAATTCAGTTTCCCCAGAGTCAGCAGGGAGCTGTGGTGATCTGGAATTTTGATCCAGCCCATTAATGAAACAGGGTCCAGCTGCAACATAGCAATTTGTGTTCTGATGCTGAGTGTTGGGGCTGTTCTGATGGAGGGTGTGAGAGAAAGGCAGCCAGTTAGCATTACCCAAGAATACTACAAGAAGGACAAAGAAGAACTGCAGTATTACACCAGCTTGTAATTTTCCTCTGAGTACACATAATAAATAGGTTGTCTGAAAGAAACAGAGATGAGGGGAGATGTGAAATGCTGTTATTGAATAAAAGCCTGACTGTGTCTAAGAAAAAAGATCATTTAAGATTAGTTAAATTACTGTTAGACATGTGGGACCCCACTCTCCTCTCCCACATGCACTGCCCCCCCCCCCCCCCCCCCCCCCCCCCCCGCTGCTAAGGCAAAACCTTGGGTGAATGTGTTTTGTTAAAGGCTGAGGAGTGCCCTTTTTGGGTCAGTTTGTCTGTTTTTCCTAAACTTCCCACCACAGCTACCATCTGGAAATTCGCTCTCTACCCTCCCCCAGACCTTCTTTAACCTGGCAAGCTTTCCCAAGATGCACACCAACTCCTAAAGAAAAGTGACCAACTTTCAAACCTCTATGTCCTAAAATAAAAATAAGTTATCTCCATCTTCCTTAAAATGGACTTACTGCTGAAGAAGAAAAATGTCTATAATTTATATGCTAAAATAAGGATAATCCATCTCAATCTCCCCTTAAATGGACTTCCCCATAATGTCATTTTTATGAAGGTCCACAGGGATAAAATAAGTTTAGAATAAAATGCTGTAGAGTTATACCTATAATTTGCTAATGTCACAGAAATCCAAACTCCTTTTTTTGTTCCATATTGAATTTGGAAAAAAATATTTCTTTAAACCTCTGATGTGATTTTTTTTCAACGTCAAAACTAGTCACAATGGCTTCTGAAACTCAAGCCAGCTTTTGATTGTAATTGTCCCTTAAAGCTGTGTTTATGCAATGTACGGTAAACAATCTGGAAAAACTTCTGAAAGACGTGATACATGCATTAAGTGAGTCTCAACAGCCCTCACTTCTACTTGATTTAAGTAAAAAAATTAGATGTCTTTTATTTGCCTTTCCCCCCTCTTACCATTGCAATCTTTTGATTATAGTCGCCATGATTTAATGAAATTATTTTGTATGTTCAGACCTAACGGGAAAAAAAAAGACTTTCTTTGCTGGGTTTAAAAATTTTAAGAGAGGAAACATTACTTGGCTCTAGTTTTAACTTTTGAAAGCTGATACCTTTGCTAGCTAGCTAGCGCTTCCAGAGACTCTAGGGAGAGAATGCTACAGTCATTCCTTAGCCTCAGCTGAAACAAGAAAGAAACATCTGCTTATGAAACAACAATATAAATCTGAAGCAAAGATGAAACCAACACTTACCACTGCTAGTTCTTTGTCTGTTTTGGGAGTGCTGTCTCCAGGAAACTTAATGATTGGTGACGGTGCAGCTAAAGTTTTGTTAAAAAGATATACGTGGATTAATAGTACTTTAAAAACGAAGCCACAGACAATGTGAGTCTTCATTCTGCCTAAACTCGTGCTCTCCTCTTTGGAAAAAGATTTTCCCCGACTGCCTGTCCGTTACTTTAGCTGCACAGTGCACTAGTTGCTTATCTGCCCATCTTAACTCTCTGCACCGGTTTTTCTCTTTTGCTTGCTCTAGCAATTCCTTTGTATGTTTAAAACATCCAGATGCGCAGTCTCAAGCTACCACAAGAGGAAGTCTGAAAACTAGTGGAAACATGAGAAAAGGGCAGTTACCAGATGTGATTGCTGTGATTTTAAGGTAGCAACAGGCAGATACTTATTACTGCTGAAAGAGGCCACATTTTCTCCTCATTTGCATATATGAAAGCATTTAGTTATGCCAGAGCACAGCAAAAAGCAAAATCTGACTTAATCTTGAAGATGAAGTGTCCCACATATATTTTAAATAAATAAAAAAAAATCCTAAACATTATTTTCCTGCCTAAGTATTTTTATTATTTTTTAGCCTATTTTCTTGCTACAGATATAATAATCTGCTTTAGTCAATATGTGGTTACGCTCCTACATGGTGCCTTACAGTAAATGTTTTGATCATGGATTTTGAGGCAGACCCTGCATGGGCCAGTGCAGCCAAGTGAGGCTTCTTATCCCTCTCCTGCTTAGGCTACACAAATAGTAGGTCTGTGTACACAGGGCTCACCCGCACTTGGCGTGAGCATCACTCCCTCCCTGGTCTGTGCAGAACGTGCATGCAGAGCTCTCTGAATAGGATGCTTGTGGCTTGTTTGGTTTTAAAACCAGCTTGAGACTTTGCTACCAACAGGCACTGTGTATCACCTTAATCTACAGGGTAAGAGATTATCAGGCAGACTCAGCAATAGAAATTATCCTCAATAACTGATGTCAGGGTAATTGTACAAAATTCAGTGTTTGCTTATGCTGGGGGTTTGGTCTGCTGGTGCAGCTGCCTTAGTCTGAAATTCTGGTGTAAATACGGCCATTCTTATGGACAGTCTTTTTATTGTTTCATTCATAATATTGCCAGCTTTGAGATGTTATTACAAGCAGAATATTTTTTTAGCTGAATATCCCTATCTAGAGGCTTGGCTCATGACTTCTTAAGATGGGAGGCTGGCAATTCTGCATGAATGCAAACTGTGTTCTGGCCAGCCAAGTGTCACGGAACAGTTTCTATTAAACATGAGTCCAGCCATCACAGTTTCTCTGAGCTGTATGTCGGCATAAAAGTTGTCACGGCTTTCCACTGAATGTTAAATGAAAGTTCTCCAGATATGACTCTTGTTACCAAATAGGGCTGTTAATGAAAAGGAAATACTTTGCTGGTGTTTGGTACTTATTCATAATATTTTGATATTTCATTGTAAACAGTTAATATTGACAGTTCTTTGCTTTATGTTAATATCGAGCTATTTTACTAACTGCACCCCATCATCCATGAAGTGAATAGTCTTATATAAAGGCAAGGATTTCAAAGGGTGGGCTGAGGGGTTCAGAGAGAAAGCATTAGCAGGAGCTTTTGCTGCCCATACAGTTCCATTGACAACCTAACACTGCAGCTGTATGCATGGCTGCTGGGTGAATCAGCCAAGGGAAGCAGCACTTAACACTCAGGAGAGAAAGAGGAGTTACAGGAACTTCGTACGTGAATGGAACTTTCGTTGTAAGCAAGTAGCTTTGTATTTATGCCCCCTCATCCTTTCATGTATGATTGTAACGGCACTTGAGTTACAGTGAACAACTTTCCCCTAATGGTTCGGCTTTGAAATTACATCTTCTTTTTTAGCTTTTCCCCATCAGCAAAAAACCACAGTCATTTCTAGGAGTTGCCTTAATAAACGGCAGTTCTGAAAATATGATCCAGTTTTTCCACAGCCCTGCACTTGGTTGTGGGGAATGCTCTCCTGCTTTGTTTGTGATGACAGCTCATATTTTGTGTCCGGCCACGTGAAACTGTAAGAGAACAAAGGCTAAGAAAGCCTTCTCTAGATGTGCCAAGTTACTCTTAACTTATCCTTAATTAAGCAAGTAAAAATATTATGTATTGTGTTGCAAGATTCTGCAGTTATCGCTGTGCTCTGCAGTAGGTCAAGGGCTGCTGTAAATCTTAAAGCATAAGAATCACATCATTTTCATAAGAATTTTAATGTAATTTATGATGGCTTAGTAGCTTTCATTTAGAAGGGTACTGCAGTGAAGCCATTTAAAGCAAAAAGTGTCCTGGCACATTCCTGTGGTACTCATAAGCCTCATTGAAATCTAATGAATGCTCAATTCTCAGTGTGTCCTAATGAATGTCGAATCAGAAATGGATGAGGAAAATTTTGAATGGGCTGTGAGGTCCCTGCAGTTTGAAAATCTCACTGTATTTTGTTTCTTATCTTTGCTGGCAGTGAGAGTAGGTGGAGGTCACCTTCTAAATACATTTCCTCAAAAAATCACCGAAGTAACAGAAACCATACAAACCTGCAGTGAAGCATTGTTTCTCACCTTTGATTGTAGTTTTGCTGGTAAACTGCTTTGCCAGTACTACTTCAGCTAGTGAGCAGTTTCCCTGAAAGTAGGGAAATTCTGCTGCTGGCAGGCCTCTGCTTTGAGCCAGAGGTTGGGCTAGATGACTTCCTGAGGTCTGTTACAGCCCAAATTACTCCACGATTGACTCCACTATTGCTGAATTTGAAAAGGCGTGTTATGATGTGTTTTCTGTTTTCAGGCTACATACACTTAAAATCAGGGAGACAGACACTGAAACATTTGAACTGATGTATTTTGACATTGACAGATTGATGGTTTAACTGCTATTAATATTTAGTGCATAAACAGTCCTTGACACTCCATAGTGTGAAGAGATTACCTCTAATTAGTGACTTCTGAATAGATTCCTAGAAGTTAAAAATTAAGGAAAGAAGCAAGACAAAACAGAGAGAGGAAAAAGCCCCCTTGAGAAGGGAACATAAGGGCATCTACCAACTTTATGGAAGAGTTGAAAAAGTAACCTTTCTCTTAATACTCACTCTATGAGATATTTTGTCTATGTACATAGATGCTACCTCTGGATTAGCTACAGAAAATTAATACAGTTATAACTACAACTACAGCCTTTATGTAGTTGTGGAAAAAAATCATTTCAGTGTTGCATATAACTTCCATATTAGGTAAGATATTTATTTGATACATACATTAATTTATTTCTCCCGAGTCATAAAAAGCTCCTCTCTAGTTACCGTGTTTGTTTCAGGTTATAACCACTCCGTATAGAAAATTTTAAACCACCTACTTGATGAGTAAGATGCCAGATTTGATTTTTTAAATGCCTACGTTCATGCATTAACAGGAACTGTGTGGCAGAAGCCACACAGTCCGAGATGGCAAATGCCTCTTTTGAGGACATACTTCAGTAATAACAGTAAAAAGGGAATCATGATGTCTTGTGAGCTGTAAGCTACATATCTCAGTAGATCTGACTATGATGAGAGACACATGAGCGTGTATTAACATGCTGTTTTTATCAAAGGATTTTTCTGTTTTCAGAAAACTGTTTCTGAAATGATTCAGGAGCACTCAGCAGTTTCAGGATTAGACTTCAGATGGTGTCCTGGGTAATTTGCTGACAGAGTAGTCATCCCTCCAGAAATGCACTGTAGTGATTCCTACTGTCACTAATTCCAAAATTTTATCATAAGCTGATGATTTCCTGGTGGTTCCAGAGGAATACTTTAGGCAGAGTGTCAGTGAACACAATCGTCCGTGGGAGAATGATGGATTTATGCTTAGTGGGTTTTCATGTTTTAAATTGAAACCTGTTGCTAGGCTGAAGAAATAAATAATCATCAGGACAATTAAGATCTCAAGAAAGCAGCTGATCATCTGATTACAGAGTCAGCTGGCTGTAATAGGGTGCAGTGGTATGTGTGGCTCCAAGTAAACTATTGCGGTACATGTATATAATGTCTTGTATTTGTTACTTCTTCCAGGTTCTGCACTGTCAGTCTATACCTTCAATTTGAGGAAGCAAAACAACAATTTGATTAATGTAGATAGACTTGCATTGATTTTAGCAGGGTTCTTCAAAAAGAGGTAACAGATTAAAATTGTCAGAAAGAGCCAGTGTAGTGTTCTCAGAGTGTTTCATTCAGAACTTCTAAGCGACTGGAAAACCTAAAGCTCAGGTGATGGAGAGGTTTGCCTGGGCTTCAGGAAACGTGCCCACGGGACTATCCCAGGTCCAGTTTATCCAGGCCTTTGGCTCCTTCTCAGTTTGCCAGGGTTGCCTTGTGACTCATTCTCCTTTGCACTGTTCTGTAATTTCTCCTGGATCATCATTCTCGTGCCTCTTTCTTCCTGTCTGAGGAAGAGGTGTTTATAAGGACCAGGAAGCCAAAGAGCTTATGGAGGAAAGCATGGGACTGGACTAAGCTGAAGGAGGGATTTTGGTGCATTTTGCCACATGTCTGACTTGTAGGGCACTGCAGTAGAAAGTAGCAAGGCTACCAGCGTGGTGCCAGACTGAAGCCCCACTGAACCTGAGGTGCATATATATCATTTATTTTCTCACTGCCCTTCCTTAGTGGTACCTCTGCTGAAGATGGACTGTCTATGCAAGTAATAGTATTAATATACTAAGGGACTACCTGGTGTTTGGCACTGGCAAGACACTAAGCTCCAAGTACCTGCTATTTGGTGCCTATAATAGAAATAGTGGGTGTCTGCTGCAGCTGACTGATGGAGACATGTGCCCCTGTAGGAACAGAGAAAGGCATAATATTAGCAGTTTATCTGTTTTAGTAAAGTTGTCTCCAGGAAGCAATGATTAGTCACAGCAGTCCCCATTAGAGTTTAAAAGGATTAATAAATTCAGCAAGAACTCATTTATATTGCAGGCAAGTGAGCTCATCTAAGACATGTATGTTGAAGGGTTGATCCTAACAGAACATAAGCCTTAAACATCCACATCATTTATTATCTGGATATGCTCTCTGCCTGCTCAGCGGCTGGCTCAGACTCCAGTGATCTAATTCACCATATCTGACCACCGCATGAGGGAGTCTTTAAACTGTTGGAAATCAGTGTGTGTGTGTGTGTGCGTGTATGGAGGGGTGAGAGCGGGACAATGTACAAAGGGTCAACAGTTGGTACCAGATGTGAATTTCAGCATTTAAGGTAGCAATTATATTTTTGCTTTTGTTTCTCTCATCCCTTCTGTTTTGGGAAGTTAGGTCCTAAGGATGTGAAGTTCCGTTGACACATGGATTTCATTTGTTAGCTTGTTACTAAATTAGAAATAAATTATAAGTAAATCTGTTACTCTCGACAAAGCATTTTCCATTGTATTTGTTCATTATGCGTCTGCCTGAACCAGAAATTCCCGCTTGTGTCCTCAGCTGGTGTTAATTGGCATTGCAAAGCTTCTGTTGGGTGAATTAGTTCAGCAGAAATACGCTGAACTACTTTGGGCAAAACCCGAGGCCAAGTTTACATGTCTCACCAGGACAAACTTCTTTGTGCCTTCTTAACACTGCCAGGTAGTCTAGAGAAGGTTTAAAATGCAGACTCGTTTGATAAATTTATCTCTTGTCCCTACACATTTTCCCAATGTAATTCTTACCTGTTTTAACTATTTTGATTTCAAGTATCTGGTAGGGTGAAGTGACACCTGGTGAGTTGTTGTAACTTGAATTTGGGGCATTCTGATTACTCATTGCTGTTGAGCATTCTGCTAACTAGTTAGTTCAGAAATCATAAAGCCTTTGTGAATTTGGTTAGAAACTAATTTCAAACACTTCTGTTTGAAGTTGGTCATTGCCTGCTTGTCACTCCTGAATTTCAGACAGAGAATAGATATAATAAAAAAAAAGTATTTTAGGTATGTCCATTTAGAGACTGATTATAGTAAGTAGCATATGCCTGACCTATTAACTGTTAAGGTCACTAATTGAGACGTGTCTTCAGTGAAAATTATGACAATAAAATGGAAAGTATAGTGCTTTCACAAAAAATGATGTAGTTTAATAACGTGGGGGATGCGAATGGGGAAATATTCGTAAATTGCCATAAATGGAGCACAATATAAGGCAATTCCTTGTTGTGAAACTGTGAAAATACTCAGAGAAGTAGTTTCTATACAAGAACAATTAATTAATAATAGATATAATAAATTGGACAACTAGTGTGGAATATTGTGAAAGTGTGTATTGATAATGTTTTTCAGAATGAGTCTGAAGAACTCCCTTCTAGCTTATAGGGCTGTTGAATTAAAGGAAATCAGGTTGGTCTATTGGTCAAGATAAGCTGCTCAAGGAAAGAAAAGCTTGAGTGAGGAGATGGCTCTGGCTTCCTCAAGGGCCTTGCTTGTTAGTTCCACCAGGGCTGGCTGCCCATACCACCTGTGATTTGTAGAGAGAAAACAAAGTTCAAACTGCTCCTCAGCAGTGAGGTGAGAAAAAGGTTTTAGTATCAAGCTTTCAACTTCAGAGGAGTAAGAGGAAACCTTTATTTTGGAAAATGAGTCAAGCTGATTATGAGTAAGGATCTTTTAGTTTTGAGTTATCAGTATTCTCTGAGGACAGTGCATCTGTAAAGGGCACAGAAAACCTGGGTTGTTTCTGATGTAAATCCAAGCACCCTGCTTGAAACATAAAGAAGTGCATCAGTTTGTATTATTTCAAAGAAAAACATCATGACTGTTACTACCTTCTTTTATACTTCTCCTTTTTCTCCCTTTTCACATATTGACTCTTCCCCTTATTTTCAAGCATCCAGTTGCACAGTGATTTAGAAATGAGGTTATCACTTACCATTAGAGTTTGCCCAGTTGGTTGCAATCTATGAAAAACACCTGGCTGTTTTGTGTTCATTCGCATTTCACTTTGTGAAGTGTCATCTGGCCAATGGCTTCTGTATTTGAAAAGGAACTGGATCTTGTGGATAAAATGTGGAGAACTAATTCGCCTTTAAAGGAAACTCCAGATCACTGGTGGCTCAGCAGAAGAATGAAGTCTTGATGCTTCTGTATTTGCTTAAGCTTCGTAAACTCAGCATGATCATAATGAGCACTGGGGACAGATCCTGCCATCCATATTGACATTGGTTTGCGTTGTATTTTGTCAGTGAGCCTGTTGATCTTAATGAGGCACCTTGCAGTGAAAGATGTGAGTAAGCATGATGGGATCTAGCCCTTAGCTAGTAAGGTAGCCACTACTACGCACATCGTAAGAGCAAGAGCTAAGTTGACATGATTGTGTGATCAGCTCCTAAGCCCCATATTACAGAGCTATGGAATTTCTGCTTTTCAAATTTCAGAGACAGACCCTAAGGAGTACCTCACTGAGTGACCCATTTCTCAAATTCTGGGAAGAGGCACATGACTTACAAACAGTGCCACGCCAGAGTTTGACTATTCCCCACTGCTGTTCTGTTTGTATTCATGGGAGATCTCTTTGCTGTAACAATCGGCAAGTGCAATCCTGAACATGTCAGAATAATAGTTCTGCTTGCTTTGCTGCTGCTGCTGTGCAGCTGCTTGTTGATAGGCACTGTACATCTCACTTGTCATTATAATGTTAGTATTCAGACACTGAGGGGCTTTAATTAATGACTTTGAAGATCTGGTCTTTTATAATTCATGACAGAACTTTAATTAAAATCAAATATATAGCAGTTGAACTAGCAAAGGATTTAAAGTGCACAATCTTTGATGGAGACAGTGATTCCCTTTGACCAATAGTGCTGTATGCTGAATGCAAATTCTATTTCATTACAGCAGATTCAGAGAACAGAATGGGCTTTTTTTGAAACAGAGAGGTCCCTGTTGTTATAGACTGGAAAAATGGTAGGGCCAAGGGGCCTGAAGTAATTTGATGCCCCCTCCTACCACCTTTTCTCCTTCTAAAATCTTCATATATTTAAAATGTCTGTATTGGTAGGGAAAAAAAAGGGACACAAATTTGTATGATGTTTACATACTCATTTATTGTTGTAGAGATGGGGTGTTAAAATGTTGTGTATGGATTGGGTAGTCACTCCAGGACTCTTGTCAAGGCAGTAGGAGAATTCTTATTTCACATAAAAGGAAACTGAGGCAGTGCTTTCACTCAGACAATGTAGGGGAAATTAATGTATTTTTGAAGAGTTCAGCCTGGTGCAGTGATCAATTACATCCCTTTCTGGTTTATGCTATGATAACTGGACTTAAGCAAATATGTAGCAGAATATATTGCTGTAGATTAAACCTGTTGTGCCAGGGAACATGGTTTTCTTATGGCAGTTGGATTTGTTTCAGTTTATTTGGTCTTAGTGTATACCTTTATTCACCCGAATTGCTTGTGAAATATGTTTTTTATCTAGGGGAACTATACTGCTATCCCATTACTGCAGTGACTTTCATGAAGTTCTTTGAATAGACTTCATAATCTTGCTGGTTACTCTGCCTTCTCAGGGTAAAAATTCAGAGGATATTTGTAGCTTTGATTTTACAACTGTGGGTTGTATTTTAAGGTTTATCATCTGGTCTGGTCTACTAAGGGATAGGTCTTCCTTTCTGTGGGATTAGTTGATTGTTTGGGGTTGCTGAGTTTCCCTATCCTGTGCATGGAGGCCAATCTATGATCTTACCATCAGAAACAAACAAACAAACAAAACCAACCAACAAGAATAACTACCTGCTACATATACAAGAGCTAATAAATTAAACAAAATTTACAATTTAATAGAATGAAGGGAAATTGGTCAATAAGTCACATCAAGATCTTTCAAAAAATTTGCCTTGAGAGGGAGATGAATAATGGAAAAAATTGCATTTGAATAAATTAGTCACTGCAAGCTGGCAAAAATTCAGAAATTTCTTCTTTACTAGCTATAGAAAAGGTTTAACAGTAGGAAAATATGATTCACAATTTTTCAGCAGTTGCTGAAAAAATGTTTCATAAATTTTGAACATCGTTCAACCGTCTGTAGTTACCATCTTTACCTTTACAGTGGCAATAATTTCTTAGTTATAAATATAAAAATAGAAATATATCTTATAAATAGAAAATAACTTCCCTGGAAAGGAGACATTACTTGATTTCTTCAGTGGTTGCTCTTGGTAATGTTGCAAAAAGTTTGTTGGTTTTATATTACTAACTTATCATGTAGTAATTCAACCAACTGCTAAAAACTACAATTTGTAAACTGTTAAAATTAAATTCCTGGGCACAGTCATGGGGAAGTTTTATCTGGAGTTTTTTCTTTTGTTTTTATCATAAATTTGCTGCAGTAAGCTGTTACTCATATTTGATTATTTTAGGCTGTTTGGCTGGCAGATACATTTGTATATCACTTAATAGCACTGGGCCGTTACTGCACGTACAGCCATTCTTAGGGCAGCTGGGGCTGGGCTTGGGTCGTTTTCAGAATGTTAAACCAAAGTAAATGTCATCTAATTGCAGGCTCTCCTCTGATTGTGCAGTATTTTGTGGCATCATCCTAGAAAAGCTTTGGGTTATTTTCAAGCTCAGATGTGCAGAAGTATGTTCTGTGTCTATACCAAGATTGTTCAGACAGTTACCAGCACTGCACATGTAGCAGGAGCTGTTTGAGCAGGCTGTTAAGTAAATCAGGCTTGTGGCTTTTATTTAGTGACTTCCTTTCTTGTATAATTAGGTATCAAGGTCAGCTTCTCTTCCTTTAACAAGACGTACTAGGTCATCGGTCCATCACAGAGATCTCAGGAACAGAATCACAACCTCAAAGATGCCAAAAAGGAGAAAAATCTAAAGGCACCATGGGAATCCCAAAGGGAGAAGTGAGGAAAGTCTAGCAACCCTCAGTGGTTAGGCGGGAGGTATTGAGTTCAAAGGAAAACCTCCATTAGAGTGAAAACCTGAAGCAGCGGCACCACCTGCCTGTCCTTTAGCGGTCTGTGTTAGTTGTTAATGGGAATGACTGAACAAAGGCATCATTTTATTGGTCAGTGAGAATATTTCTATAAAGGGATTAAATTCCAATTTTTTGTCTTTCAACATTTTTATTACACTTCCTATGCTTTTTATGAGCCGTTAATGTCTTTCATACTTGACCATTATTAATACAGGGCAAATAAATGGCTAAACTACTTCCAGAGGCAACTTGATGGGCCCTACAGTATGTCTACATTTTCCTGTCAGGAAGACTGATGCTAGGGCCATTGGCACAAGTTTTATACTGGTTTTTGTTCCTGATTTTAAGATGATATTAAATAATATTACCACTGCTGCACACAAAATCCAGATCATGTATTTTTTTCCTTGGTTTCAAAGAATAAAATGCTTAAGGTTTTACACTGAAATCTAAATGGAGATTTACTTTGGTTTTATTTCTGGATTTCCTTTTCTCCCCTCTGCTGTGATGTAATAGAGGAAGATTTGAATTAGGAATTATGATCATAAGCAAATCAATACATGTTTTTTGATGATAGTAAAATAAGCAGTGAGAACTTCTGTGTACAATGATGGATTAAAAGACAGTACTGAAAACATGCCATCTTCTATGGTGCAGCAGTGTCTGTAAGTATTACTGTTTCCTTTATTTTATTTTTTTAGGATTACCATCTGTGATGGAGTCATCTTCCTATTCCAGGAGGGGATATACTTTAAAATGCAGGAAGTCTTCTTGGTTTCAGCTCTTCACATTGAGAGTCTTTGCAACCTCAACAGTCATAATTAATTATCTTTTTCTGCTTGAACTCCTGAGTAGCTTTGGGAATGGCAGTCCACATATCACCTGAGATGAGACGTCATGTTTTACCCAGGACATTGGTTACATTCTGGACACTGCTTTACTGAGCTTTTGTCCACTCCTCTGGTGCTTGTGCCTGCAGTCTACAAATCTCTCTCAGGTAATTTGCAAATGAGAAATCTGTAACCTTAAAAAAACAACTTTCTGTGTTCTCAAAGGTGAGGTAGGACATTTAGGCTTCTTTGGGGAATGAAATAAGTGATATACCATTTATTTTGGTCTACAGAGATCTCATAAATTAAGACAAGAAGCTTTTTCACACTCTTGGTCCAAGACCCAGTCCTCCATCTGCACCCCTTTCTGAGCATAGTGATGCTCAGCATTTGCTACTGCCAGTTGTGTGTAAGTTAATCTTCACCGTATTTCTAAAAAACCTGACCCAATACCTTTCCTGATGACAGAATTTAGTTTTTGCTTACCTTAATAATACCTGAATTTGCGGGAAGGAGGACTCTTTAGGTGTCCCAGCTACTCAAATGCTTTATTAGGTTTTGCATTGCCTGTCCATCAGCCATTTTTACACATTAGCTGTTCCGGTTTTCTGCTCCAGACAGAGCAGGCCCAGATTTCCCTCCCAGAATTCACGATTTCAAGGAATATTTGTGTGTATCTTGCTCATTAATTCAGTCTTACTACAACTTGCCTGTAGACTGTTCTGTGCTAGGCTATTTCATAGGTACATTAGCTTGCATGCACAGAAACTTCCATTTTCATTTGTTTCACTTAAGTTCATCAGGCTCTTTAAGGTTCCCTGATACTATGTGTAGAGCTGGGGCTATGATTGCTTGGTTTGTCATATCTCAAGATTTCAAAGTTTTGATACAGGGAAAAAAAAAAGAAAGATCATCCTCAGTGTTCTGGATTTAATTTTGATCAAGGAAACCTATTTATATTGAAGTCAGATGAAATCCTAATAATCTGTAACATTGCAGATTACAAACTGCAGCCCTTGTCACAGTGAGTCTCTGACCTAATACAATGTTTCAGGAAAACCAGTCTAAGCACTGTTTATATTACTTTCTGGTTTATTGCAGATATCAGGAGAACTGATTCATAGCAATTGTTTGTTACTAATGTGAATATTCAGATCTGAATCAATGAAATATGCATGGATATAGCTCATTTCACTGCATGTACTCTAGAGGAATTCATGAATTTACATCTCATAGGTTGCACAAAACTCTTTATACTCTGCATGAATTTTTTGATTGTGTAAGAAATATAACTGCTACTGATGTGTAAAACAGGAAGACAGCAGATTCTCATCGTTTTACGAGATGCACCACACTTGATATAACTGCAAAAGTAAACCTGGTCCCTGTAAGGATGGTGAAAGGAGGAATCTGTCTCTTCCCTCAAACTTCTTGGACCTGCAATTAGTGCTGCTTTCCCCTCCAAAGTCGGAGCAAGATGTAACAGGGGATATTGCAGCTCTAGAGGAAGAGTCAAAACTATGATGGGAAATTTGTGTCTTTTTTCTTTTTTTTTTTTTAAACCTGTGTGTACAGATACTATACCACATCCATTTTGGTGGGATGGCAACCAAATTGTTGATAGTTTCTTCAAGATTTGGAAGAGAACTTTTTTCAAATTACAGGGTTCAACTGCCAATTGCTGCTTATTCTTGCAGAAACTCTTATGGCCTCAATTTGACAAAGCACTTGAGCACTTGTTTTTACTCCATAGTCATGTGAAACAAAAGAGATTAGTCTTTTGCTTAAATGCTGAACTGGAATGTATTTGCTTGAAGAAAATTAAATGCATTTATCATTGCAAAGAATGTAAATTCTATACTGTCAAGTTCTAATGGGCTGAAGTTCAGTCAAAAGAATAGCACTACTCATAAACAGTACGAAGAGGAAAGCAGGCGTAATAGCAAGAAGAATATTTAATACTTCCAAAGCACCTTTCACCCAATGAATTCACATTGCTGTGTGCATAAAAATGATCAACATTTCAACACCTCTGTGAACTAAGCTGAATATCTCCTTTCTCAGATGGGAAAGTCAAAGCACAAAGACTTTGAATGATTTATCTGCATGAATTGATAGCAGAGCTAAGAATCAAATCTTGGCTTGACTCAATCTGCCATGGTATTATTGCTCATCCCAACTATTCAGTCATTTATACTACATAGAAGTGACAAGCTCTGTCATTCAGCTGGATAAAAATAATTTTAAAATATTATTTTGGTACAGCCCTTACTTGCCATTCTCCAAGTTCCTTTTATAAGAAGTTTGCCTTTTTCTCTCCCATGACACCAAGCCTCGGATTTAAATTTTACTGCATTCATTCTGCTTTTCACTTCTACCAAACAGTAAGTTTGGGCTGGCCAAGTCAACTTGTGCAGTGTTAGTACACTGCTATAATAAAAGTGTGAATAGGCAAGGCTATGTGGAAAATCATTCCCCTCTTACTGGCATATAATACTAGTTGTGAAGTCTGTTACTTCTCTTTCTGAGAGCTATACAGCAATGTATGTTTAGAAGATGTGTAATATACTTGCCTGAAGCATGGGCAGAACCTTTTATCATACAGCCCAGCAATACTTCTCTCTCTCCCAGCCCCTGTGGGCTAAAGGTTCTGCCTCTCCTCTCTTCTCATTGTGAGTCATGAGAATGGATTTTTTTACAGTCCTTTTTGTGTAGAATATACTGCTAAAAATAATTTTCTTCTCATTATGTAGTAAACTGGAATTTCTAGATCCTAAGGAAAATTGCATAACTAAGAACCTTAACATTATGAGTTCTTTACAACAAAAACCTTTGTGTTTTGACCGAGAACTTTTAAAGTGTAGTAAAACGAATAGCTGGTGTTTTACTCCTGAAAGTTTTGATGGCAGACTCTTCCTCTTGCAGACCTTGGAATGTTGGCCATTCACTTCATTGGGGAACAGGACAGGGTTCCTTATTTTAAAGACCTTTAATTGCTTTAAGGTTTAAGATTTCTATTGTATAGAAGCCAGATGCTTTTCTTAGTCCAGCTGTCTCTCACACAAAGCCCACATGCATATCCTACTTCTAGTTTAATGCTGCAAGTAACTTCTTAGATGCCATTACAGTGAGGGAAATGACTATAAAACAATGGCACTTGCCTCCTAGACCTGCTCCCCATATGTCTGATGTATCTGCTTACTTAACGGAAATGAGCTTTTATCATTGCTAACAATTAAGAGACAATATAGTTGTGGGAAAGTGAGCTGGTTTTCTGCTCTGTCTGGCACATTAACAGCATGACTCTCAGGTAAATTTCAGTTACCAAATTTTTTATTATTGGTGATGATACTTGAGCCCTTAGGATCAGACTCCTGATTCCAGGTTGCATTTGCAGAGCTGGCAGCATGGGAAAAAAGAGAAGAGAATATCACTTGCTTTGTAAATTGAGTAGACTTAGCCTGGAAGACATTGAGAGACACTAATGGTTCATTAAAGCACATTTGCATCATTTTTAAGTTCAAACAAAGTTTGGAGGGGGGGGAAAACAAAAGAGAGTTGTTAATGGTGTTTGTAGAAAAATATGTCAAGGTATGAGAGATATCATGATGGAATGTGGGTCTGTCTTTTTAAAAGATGTGACATGCTCTTACTCCATTACCTGTTTTATGATGTGTTTCTCCTCCAGGACTTCAGCCTCACCCCGTCATCTGGTTGCACACACCCACTTTTCTTTCTGCCCCTCCAGCACACTCTCCAGAGGCACAGCTTGTGCTTGGCATTCAGTATAAAACTCACTGCAATGGCATTTCTGAGTACCATCGTGGTCATGCTGTTTCTACTTCTGGTTACTTTATTACAAGAAACTTCTTTCTGTGTGTGACTAGCACTTTTTTAAATTAGTTTTTTATTCTGTCGAGGTCATAGTACAAAATAATTCAGAGATTAATTAGTTTTTTCTGCAAGTTTGGTCAGAACGTTTAACGCCAGCTGTAATAATGAAATCCAAGCTGTTGTGGTTTAACCACTGGATTGTTGCTGACTTGAGTCAAAGACACTTGCTAAAGGGTTGTTAAGGTGAGTCAGTGGCCTGCCATCCCATGATTTAGCCACATGCCAGACTTCTAAGCAATGTGCACCCTCTGTTTCATTCAGATGTGACATTTCCAAAATTAGCTCTCTCCTTCCTCAAATGTGTATGTTCCTTGGAGGCTCCAGCCTGCAGGGAGCAGACACTGCTGCATGCTTTGCAAAATACCTGTCCTAAGTCTGATAACATGGAATCAAATGAACTTTGAGGGGACGTGAGCCATTCCCAGATTCTGGACATGCCAGGAAATATCTGTTGTGTCTTTGCTCTTTAGCACAACTTTAATATACAGAGCTAGGGTTGGAAGGTTTGGGGTTTGGGTTTTTTTCTGCCTGGTAATGCAAAACAATTGTCACCGCCATGTAGCCAGCAAGTTCAGCTGAGATTATGGTGGCAGAGAAGTCAAGCGTGGTGAAATCCATCTCAGAGTGTAATACTGGCCCCCTAATTTGTGCCTATAATATGTGGAGTACAGGAAATACTGTGTATTTTACTGGAGATCACTGCCTGGTCTTTCCTGCACTTTCAGTAGTTGAGTGAATGAGACATGGGGATGACAGTAATGTGACAGGCAACAAAGGCAGGCTGGGAAGTGACCCCAGCTACGTATGTGTAGATATGAACAACAGAGAGTAGAATGTGAAAACCCACATTTTTTAACCTACCCATAACAATAACAAAGGAAAAAAACACAGTGGTGTTGGATGTTTCAAAAACAACCCAGCATGGTTGGGGTGTGATTAGGATAACATCAGGTGCCTTTTGGTTTTGTCTTACTGGCAATACTTGGGAAAGAACTAAATACTTAGTCAACAGGATGATGAAATACCTGCTGTAATCATGTGGCTTGTTTGACTTGTAAGATGCGATTTCTCTCCCTTTGTAAACTGGGGAGTACCAGCTCCAGTATTGCTGTGGGGAGTGTTGGTAATCTCTCAGGAGGTTGGTAATCCCTCTCAGACTGGATGTTGCAGAGGTGCAGTTATCCCTCTCAGATCACAATTTTATGGATTCTGTGACTTGAACATGTTGTGGTATCCTCACTGTGGTAGGCAAAAAGCAGGCAAATAGGCAGGTCTTTATCCCTTTTACGAAGCCGTGACTTGCAATCTCAGACCGATGGGACTCTGTCTTTTGGGTCACCCACGATCAACAGCACAAAGCTGCATGTCCTTCTGAACTCTTACCGGGAGCCCCAGCACATCTCCTGTGCCTGCTGATGTCTCCTTGCCTTTTGAGACCAGTGCTGAGATGTCCCACTGCCACCCCTCCAGTTCTTTGACGTCACCCTTTTAAGGCTTGCTTTTCAGAAGTCCCCAAAATATTTATAACTGGAAAGCTGTTTTGTGTATATTTGTCTGAGGATGCCTGTGGGAACATAGTGGATATGTCATTAATCCTGGAGAAAGTTTGAAATGCAGCTTTAACTGTAAGGCATGTTGGATTGGATAGCATTAGGCTATATTTCAGTGGAATAGAGAGCACAGCATAAAAACACTTCTTAAAGACATGCAAAAAGAAAGTTGTCACTCTTAGTGCTTTCATTTCTCCTCTAGGAAGTACATGTGATACTGAAAGGGCTGTACCATGTGGGTTTGCTCATTAAATAGTGTGTCCATTTCTGTTGCAATGGACAGTGTTACAAGCGAAACGTGAACTCAGTGTCTTCTCTCTTTTGCATGATATTCAGGAAAAAATACAGTACCCTACTAGTTAGCCTGGTGCCTGTAGCAGCTTCAGGTAGAAAGCAGCTGACAAAATGTCAGTTGATACAATAACAGATAGTTTCCTGTGGACTACAAACTCTTTGCTAAGTACCAAAATTCTTCCTTTAATGAGACATGGGATTACTGACTGTATGACTTGTTTTGTTATCAGTATTAGAATACTGGCATGCGTCATTTATGAGTATTTGCATAAATCAACACATCTCATTCTTTAATAGGATGTATAATGCTAAGATCTTAACTTAGGCTAGAGTTGCTTCTTTCCTCATATTTTATGGAGCACATGGACTTGATTTTTAAATTTTTAATTCTAACACATCTTATTAAACGTGCAGGCATAGAGAAGCACCACCAGTCAAAGACATCATTATTATATGCATGGTGGGTTATCTTCTGCCTTTCTACCCTCATCATTCATTAATGATGTACAGAGGCTTGTCGTTTGTCTTTTCAATTCTTTGACTTTATTTTATTGCTCATATTTTATGACACATGGAGAGCTCTGTAGCAAGCATTCATCATCAGCCTTACATATCTATGGAAATATCATCTCTGTTAGGCCAGAAAAAGTACCTTTTGTTCTCTTTGTATTTTGCTTATGAACTTAGGCTAACATCACTTTCTTATTGATGCTGTTTCTTTCAGTCTTTAATTTTCTAAGAAAACTACTAACACAGCTGTGCTGTATGCTGAAAAAGAAGCTAACCCATACAGCCTCACCTTTATCTCATTTCATAGCTGCTCATATACCCCACTACGCACCAGGTATATTCATCTGAACCTCAGTTGTAACTCCAGTTTACCATTCAGTGACCTTAGATGTGATTAAGATGCTTCTTAGTCTTTGTAAAACTGCCAGATAGAAATCTCTTCTGCCAACTATGTTGGGTGTGTGTCTTTGCAAGGCAAGCCGTGGTCCACTGGGAACAGTGAGACTATTAAAGCAGTTCTGACTTCTACATGTCACTTTGGAAAGCCCCCCAAGATACTCTGATCATAGAGTGTTCGGAGCGTTTTAAGTTTTTCAAGTTCAGTTTAAAGAGCTTAATCAAACTTTCTGACACAACTGGCACACATTAACATTTTTCAGCTGTAAACACACAAAACCAGGAATTTCTAATTGCCAGTAATTAAAGTGTGTGGTTGGTTTTGAAATGTTTTCCTATTTTGAAGAAGTCTGAAGTGGTACAGCTCCCCAGTGACGTTCCCAAGGAGACAGAGGCCTGCCTGAGGCTGCCTTGCTGCCTCTCAAAAGGTAATAGGGAAAAAACTAGGCTGTGTACTCATCTTGCATAAACATTTGAGCTGGGGCTACTGTTGTGTGTGTTCATAGCAAAAATTTAGTTAGATGACTCCTTTTTATTAAAAAATTAATTAGCTCACCATGCAAAATATCACTTACTGCCTGATATGACATTTAAAAGGATCCTGGTGTGCATCACTTTTTTTCTGAAATGGTTCAGGAGCTCAGAAACACAAACGCATACTGTCCCAGCAGAATGTGGGTGGCTTCCATTGCTTTATTAAAAACATTTACGAATGAAGTGTTCTTTGGACTAGAGCTAACCCTGAATTGCTCTGAAAGGATCCAGAGACCTACCAGTTAGTGGCCAAGTTATACGCATTTCCTCTGAGCTCTTTTGAGCACAGAGGCGGCAGTCCTTCTCTGATGCTTCAGTGCTTTATCCAAATGCTGACTATGAGAGACAGGGGGGCAAGGTCTCCTGGGGAATATGATATACTAGAACTGTCTCGGCTTCCTCTGGAGCATCTGGGGCTAATGACTGCTAAGAGGAACTTGATAGGGGGCATAGCCTAATCTAATATGGTAATTCCTAGATTTCATGATAGCTTGATGCTTGACAAAAGCCACTGCTGCTTTTCTCCATCTATGCGCTCACAGAAGATTCTTGCATAATCTAGCTGAAAAAAGAGTGGAGCTGCTGAACCAGGGCTTGGCAGTCCATTCTCTAGGGATGCACTTGCAAGTATTTTTACTTCTGAGAGTGGTATTTCTGGTGGCCACATCACAATTCAGTTTTCAAGCACTTGTCTTTTATTATCTCTCATAGGGTTTCTTGATCTTCCTGTCTCTTCTAGTCAGTTCAAAAATACAGTAAGAGCAGCCTTTATTGTGGTATTCTGGCACTTCTGTTTTCAGTTTCAGCTATAGTGAGGAAGCCCAGAAGGAAAAATGCCCTTTTTTTTTTTTTAAACCATTTGGAGCCTGGATTGGTTCAGAAACTGCAGAATGGGGTGATGTTTCTTACTCTATTTGAAGATTCAAATTGAAAAAATTAGACATAATCTAAAGTTTCTGCACTTACACCAACATGAAATGAATTAAAAAGATTTAATATTTACGTCATTAAAATGTGTTCCATTGCAGTGTTAGCAATCCAGTAACACAAGCAGGACCTTCTTTTACAGGTTGACCAGTCAATAAGTGCACACTCCATTGGATCACTGTCATGTATGCGCAGAGAATGGGTAAGACCATGAGAAAATGTTAGGCAAGGGGCGTTATGGAACCATCTGAATTTGATTCCTTGTCTGCCATCTTTTATTTCTGCTTCTGCTCCAGGCCAAAGAATTATACTTACGATACAGCAGAAGTGCTGTAGTTAACGTGTACTAGGACTATGATGGCTTTTGCTGTAAACGTCATGTTTCCTGTGGATACATATTTGTGACAATGAAATGAGTAAATATATTAAAAATGTATCTGACAGCCTGACCAATGGAAGAGAGAGTAGTTTACCAAGAATATTAGGTATATAACTAAGTACTTAGAAGGAAAGTGTGTTGGGGGATTAAATTAGAACAGTTAAATTCCAGTCACTTCATTATTCTAAGACATTCAGTAAGTATGTGTTCTGCAGAGTGTTGATTTCCTGCTAGCTATGCACTGTCACCTATCAAGAGGAAAGACATTGAACTGAGCACATTTCCATGCAACATGGATTGGAAAAGAACAATAATTAGAAGCTTAACAAAGCATTTATTGCCTAATAAGAAGAATCAATGCACCACTTTTATTTTATTGATTTGTATTTTATTTTGCATTCTTCAAACAAGGGAGCATGGGGTTACAGGTTTTTGACGACACAGGATCACCTCTGCTCTGCTAGTGGAGGACATACATTCTGCAGTACTTTGGGTCACTGTGATAAAATGACTCAGGTGTTAGCAATTCTGCTACTTCCTTTGGAAGACTGTTTCACAGCTGAATAAACATTACTACAGGAGTTCTTCCTGCTGTGCATTCATTCAGAGGAGAAGTGAAAAGGATTGTGGTCCCCCTCATTCTGTAGGGCCGAATCATACTGGGATCTTTGGGAAACAATGTGAAGGTTTTTGGAGGGGAAAAGGAGAAACTCTAAATGTGTGGGGAGCGAAATGTGTACTAAGGATTTATGCTTTTAAAAATAAACTAGACAGTGGTAGATAAAAGTAAAATGTTCATTCTAATGAAGGCAGCTGCAGAATATCAGACATATGGCAATTATGGGATGGTGATGTTTTCATTTATACTTATGCTTCCAGAAGATCCCACTTGTAGGCAGAATCCATTGAGCGGCAACACTAAATACTCAGCTTGCAGTCAAGCAAATTGCTTTTTGAACAGTAAAATCTTGGAAGACCAGGACTCTAAATGTCCTGCTTAGACCTTTTCCATGGCATTTTTCAAATTCCAACTCTGACACTTGGAAGTCCAGACCAGAGTTCCCCCATTAGCCTTCCAGAAACCCACAGAGTAATTTTACAGGGATTTACTCAGGAAGTGGCTGTGCCTCTGCCCCAGCTCTGCATGGACAGGTTCTAGCTTCAGGGCTAGAAGCAAGTCCCTGAGAGTCTGAGCAAATTGCTAGAAATATGGGATTACATGGTCTTGGGTAAAAGTTGCTTGCAACCAGGATCCAGGGGGTGTCTGCCCTGCTTCTCTTGTATCCCAACATAATGAAAATTTTTCCACTTAGAGTATTTTAATGAGCATAATTACACACACTTGCTGTATGTAGTTTGTAATGCTCTGACTTCTCACCTCATGTTTGCAAAGCCACAAATCAGCATGCTATTTTTAGACGGAGACACTGTCTTGGATTCATACCGAGTATAAATATTTATAAGAATATGGAGCCCAAATAATTCAAGAATGTTAAATTCATCTAAATACTTCCAACACATGGGTGAAGTTAGCTGGCAAGTAAAAAAGGTGAAAGTTAATTTATCTGTTCTCTTACAATAGGATTTGCTGAAGTTACAGTTAATATATATTTTCCAGAGTTGTACTCAGCGATCATCTATACTAATGGCAGAAAAAGAGACATTCTGAAGATGGCCTTATATAATCTGTTTTGTGTCTTCTGTGTCAACCAATGCAAGGTATTTGTCTCTCTGCAGGCAGCAAGTGCTAATGAAGACATTACAAATGTCTGAAGTGATACTAAGATCTGTCAAAGTTTGTTACAGCCAACTGTGAGTGACTTTCAGACAGTTGTGCAGTACACATCACCTGGAACCATGTGTAACTGAAAAGCACTAATGCTTCCACTCTGGAGGTATCTGAGTCAGGCTTTCTTCTGAAAAGGTTCCTTGCTGAAGTGTCAGAAAGGAACCATGCTAAGTGTTATCAGACTTGGTAAGTGTGCATGGGATTGTGACACAATGAAATAGGGTGAAAGAAGGAAATTGCAACTTGTTCTCCTTGTTCCAAACTTAAAATTAATCCAAGACAAACAAGACCTTTACTCTGCTTACACTGACAGCAGAAGTACTTATGGGAGTCCCATACACATGCTGTACACAGTGAAGGGAACACATTTGGAGGGCAGCTAGTGCTACCCCTCAGTTTTGCAAGCTCTCTTGTGACCTAAATGCTACATTGGTAACTCTGTGCTTCCTTTGACTGCGTACAGTGAATGTGCCAAATACCACATCACTGAACCATGAGAAGAAGATCCAGGAGTGATGGCTGTTTATAACTGCCAAGTAGGCTGTGTTTTTTCAGGTGCTTGAGTTGCTCATTTAGAGCATATGTGGTGATGAAAACTCTTATGCTACAGGTCTGTGAGCTCTTACGAGCAAGAAAGATTATGAACTACCTCAAAATAAGGGTGTCAAGGTGAGCTGGCTAACTATATATCATTCACCTGCATTAAGCAGTGAAATCCAGCCTCTGCAGTTCATGTTCACAGCCCACAGATGAGGTAGGAAATGTTAAGGTCAATGAAAATGCATACAGTCATGGTGAATAACGCCAGATCTGACCCCAACTCTAGTACTAAACTTAATAGAGTTCATACTATACTTACCGAGTTCACAAATCAATCAGTTGCTGTCAAGGTGGTCTAAAGGCATCCTCCAGCTCTGGCAGCCCCTGAACCACTGACTCTTAGAAGCTTGTCAAGTTTATACAAGGAAAAAATCATGCTATGTGCTTCTTGTCTCTTATGTTCTTCTCTACACATGTACTCCTGACTACCAGGGACAGCCACAACAGAGCTAGATGGGACTTTTTCTTTGAACTATCATGTCTTTTCTTATGTTCTTAAGCTAAAGACACTCACTAAACTTAACTTTGGGTCCAAGAAGGGATGCTAATATAAGGGTTGAGAAACAGGAAATGCCTCTTGGCATGAACTTTGGAACGTTTTTGTGTGTGTCCCAGAGAATTTCATTGGGAGTGACATCACTTTGGAAAGAGATTTGGTTTCTCAGACTTAGCAGAAACCCACCACACTAGTCTTTTTAACTCAAGATCATTTTCTGCTGTACCAATCAGTAAACTGGAAGCAGACCTGAAAGGACAGGTATTCTATACTATACAGGTTCGAGAGAAGTGTTCTACACTAAGTGGGCCCCTTCAGGCTGGCTTACAGAGTCAGCCTTACACAGGGCACTCTGAGATTTCCAGTCTGTAGAGCTTCCTTGGTCACACTGCGGTAAGGCATTGTTGTACGGCATCTGCATCCAGCTCTCCTGCATACATTAGCACAGGTCAGAGGGACAATAGAAGAGATCAACTCTTAGTTTTTGGACATGCCAACAGTTGCAAAGAAGAATCTTTTCGTTCTAGGGAAACCTAAAGGACAGTCCAACATGGCCCTGAACAGCTGGCCAAAATTTAATGTTTGGATTTTGAGCTCCTCAAAGCATGGACTTTATGTCTGCATTTGTCTGCAAAATGCCTTTCAGCACCCTATTAAAAAATGGAAACATTTAAAACCTCTAGCCGTTCCATTTGTGCTTGTCTAACCGTGAACAAAACATTCCTCTCTCATCCCTCATTCTCATCCTTATTCTTATCCTTTCTCAACTTCTCATTCAGATGTGGAGGAGCGATGGTCTTTTCAGGTCTTCTGTGGTAAGAAATGTTCTTTCTGACTCTCATATTCTGCTGTATAAGCTCAGTGAAATTAATGGACAGGGCCATGTAGCATGGGCAAGAAATGAATGAAACAAAGGCCTGGCTTACTGCTTGTAACTGGCTATGAGAGAAAAGCAAGCAGATGAACTCTAGGTATGCAGCAGAACAATGATCCCACTAGGTATTCTGCTGTCGGGTATTATCTGGGCTGCAACATCAAAGAGGAAGAGGAGCAGTCACCACAAACAGATGATTATAAAGTTGTTTTATAACTGCCTAGCATAGCTTTAAGTAAATTAGTGAGAGATCCTTTTCTTTAATGCTTGGTGACACATGCACAAACCCCCCAGCACATCTGATTTCTAAGGCTTCAAATGATGGCATGTATTTCTCTGCCATCCAGAACATAAATACGAAAATGCCTCTTTATCTAATACTGATTATGGTCTCAGTTCTGAGCAATATGGAGGAGATTAAAGCCTGATGCTTCTGTGTACAGCCTAAGGCACTCTCACAGTGGGAGGACGGCGGTCCCCTTGTTCCATGTACTGTTCCAAATTCTATAAATGTCTCTGTCGCTGCTGTCACCTGCTACCATGTAAAGATCAGTCAAGTTCTCTGCATCAACTTTGCTAAGTGCTTGTTCTTATTAGCCTGAACAGTGACAATTTGTTATTACGGGCTGCTCTGGGACATTTCCCTCTCCAGTAGTACATTGTTTGCCAAATCTACATGTTATTGCATTTGTCTGTGCAGTGCAGACTGCTTGTGAGGCTAAAGCTAGATTTTTAAACTTGAACACTTCATAGCTGTAGGCCAAATTCTGTTCTCAGTTACATCCGATCAGATCAAGGCTACCTTTTAGTCATGTTGTACAAATATCGCCACTCCTTCATTTACATCAGGATAATTGTAGGCAGAATTGATCACTCAGCCTTGAATGTCTTTTGTTTATTGAAATGTAACAAAACATCTTTTCTATTAGTTTTATTTGTAGAGTTTCATATAAACATTAAAACCATCTAGGTGTTTTGAGCACTGTTTAAGTCACTTAAGAAAACAATAAAGTTATTTTCTGGGTAAAGGACAGCAGGGCCATTTGATGGAGCAAACCAAATACTTCTGGAGTCACTTCTATCATAGGAAGCCTAGGGCAGCTGCATTCCTAGTAATGAGTTTTGGCTAGATGTGTGAAACTGGACCAGTGAACCTCACAGAGGCATACGGAGGCTTTATGTCTTCAAGAGCACTCTGTTGTGGTGTCTCCTATGCATCCTTAGTAATCAGTGGGGAGGGAGATGTACTTAAAATTTCTGTGTCTTTTGCTACCTAGTTCTCTGGAGAAATAGAACAATTCTCTTACAAAGCAACAAAGCATTGATTTTTAAGCAAGCAAGACATTTGTAAACCAAACACGACCAAAAACTGAACTGCACAAATGACTAGAGTTCCTGGCCATCACTATGGTTGCTGATAGGCTTCTGACTTACAGCTGTGCAGTCCCCTCAGATGGACTATCACTCCCTAAATGATTTGATGCATTAGGTCTCCATAAGTAAATACATCTACGGGGATGTCCTAAGCTGGTGTAACTCAAAATAAGCTCCATTACAGTCAAAGGGAATTGAAATAATTTGAGCTACCTAGATTTGCAGCAGCTGAAAATCTAAGTGATAATCTGTATTTCAAATGGAGCTAAGGTTTCTTTTTGCTCACTCCAGAAAGGTTACTTTTACTTAGGAGGAGTTAGCCTTTATGAATGTTGGAGTGCATTGGAGTCTTTGTTGAAAGCATTATCTGCTACAAAGTAAATTTTACTCAATGGTGGATACTTTTTAGTGTCAGTTTTCCTGTGTGTTTCAAAACCAACATGAGTAATGTAGAATTTTTTAGAGTGGTTTTACTCTCCTCATTCTGTTCCCCCATTAGAGAACGAAAGACTTCTACGAATCTCTATAATAAAATTCCATTTCAAACAGAAATACTCTCCATTTTCTGTTTAAATAGGTAGCTAGTTCTTCTGTTGCTAACTGAAAAAAGGTTTTGTTTATATTTGGGAATATGTTAGTATCAGTATTATGTATTGAAAAATGTTATGAAAATGAAACTACCTAACATACTTTCACTGAAGTCAGCAGCCCTGTGATAGTTTATGCTAGTTAAATTTCCAGTCTCAAACGTGTCCAGCAAACACAAAAATTAAGTAACTAGATATCTTTCTTTAAATGAGATGTAATAAGCTTTATTGATCAACATTATAAAACTAGTGGATAGCTAGTTAACTAGTTTCAGGCTACTGAATAATAAATGATGTTTGGGACTCAAAGGAACTTGGTAGTAATTTTCTCTCTCTCAAAAAGAAGTATTTTTTTTGTGGGTCAGGTTTGTAGGTATCTTGTATCTTTCTTTTACCTAGCAGGTCATAGACAAAACTGTAATAATAGAGAAGAGGCCAGTAACCGCATTTCTGGGCCTACGTGCTTTTGGGATGTCTCGATGATAAACTGATCTGACCATTGGCAACCTTAAACAAACCTCAGAAAGTAAAGAAAAACTTCTGGCATGGCAACTTGAAAAATTTGAGGGTTTTTTCATTAGGTTAATCAAATGTTTTGAGGTGTGCAAGTCTGGTTAAGGCTAAATCATGATTGTGGCATTTCTTTAACACACTTACAATTGAGCCTGGGCTGATTATTATTATATATTGCAGCTCTGCCAGGAGACTCTGGAGGTAGTGCAGACACTGTATCTGGACTTCTCAATATTTGAGAGGAAAAGAAAAAAATGTGTGGGATGGAATGTTTCCTAATGAAATATAATGTCTCAAGTATTTTGTTCCTGTTTAAAAATTGTATCTTGTAATGGGGATTGACGTAATCTCAACATAAAGAAGTTCAGACTTTAGTCAAAGCAGCCGATTCTGAACCTATGTGTTTTGATTAGCAACTATTCCTCATTTCCTCTAAGCAGTTTATTTGGGTTACTTCTAATTACGAAGAGTATCAACACTAGGCTGCTTATGTGGGCAACATAAAAGATACTATGATGAGGGTTTTTTTTAAATTTGTTTTTTTTCACTGCTTTCAAGCCTTAATGTAGACTCCTCTGCCTTTAGCCCATAGGGCCTTTAGGAGCCAGTTTGGCTTTCCAGGCTCAGGTCTCTATTGAGAGAACGTTGTAATAAATTACTTCAGGATTTTGGGAAACACAAATTTGACGTGTATTTCTTAATGGCTGTAAGGAACTAAATTCTCAAAATGAAATGGGCATTGCTAGGTGAGCAAAACAGAAAGAATTCCTAACTGTATTTTCAGTTTTACTATATATGCGTAAGGGAAGACATGCTCATTCGTGAAGCTAACTTTTCCTAAACCACTGTCAGTAACTGTATATCTACAGTTTGGAGCTGAAATTAGTATTTTGTGTTAGCTCAGTTTGAAAACCAGAAAGTTTTGAGAGTACTTCTGGCATTGTCTTGGAAATAGTTTTGAAAATTATTGTGTTACTATTACATTTGTGATTTACAGTGTATAAGTATTAATCTCTGCTAAACTTGGGTGTGGATTTCTATGCAGATGTAGAACATTGCTTAGTTTAACTGCGAATGAATTGAAGAGTATTTTCTCTGTGGTTTGATAGTGGATGCAACGTGCATTAAGAGGATTAGAATGTGATGCACAGCACATTAATTTACATGACCATTTAAAATGGTTTCACCTGAATCCAGAAGTTCTGAAACTTGGTTGATGGAGAGGGAGAGAATTTGGGAATTGGAGTTTTCCAAGTTCTGAAAGTCGACAATTGCAAACAGTTTTCTGAGTCTGAAGAAAATTCTTTTATTTTGGTCTTTTGAGGCAATAAAAGATCCAGTCTTGCAGCTGTGGAGTCAATCAGTAGATTTTGGTTGGTTTTGGTTTTTGTTCACAAACGCATGCGCGCACACGCACACACAGCCCCGCCCCATGCTACAAGATCAGCCAGGGTGGAAGTGTACCTGGAACTACACCGAGCTTATGTGGGTCACCTGCATCTTATACCTGAACAAATCTGGTACACTCCAGCACAGAGGGATTACAGATACCTTAATCTGAAATTCAGTAACTGCTGGGGATTATTTTTCTTGCCATGTTGAATGTACAGGTTCATTGTGTGGACATTTGATTTCAGTTAACAAATAACATAGGTTCCCTAGCATATATTGGTCCTTTTGCCTACCAAAAATAGGTTATCGTCCAATTCCTCGAACATAATGGTCAAGCTCAGAAACATAAATCTACTGTAACCCTACATTAGTTTTCTGAAAGTATTAATCAAAAGTCCACTGAAATCACATGAGAAATAATGCTGCAAATAATTCTTCAGACAAAAAGGAAGAAAAAAAATCACGACTTCAACAATAGTATTCTATATTTAGATTATTTTTTTTTGTAATTTATTTTAGAAAGTTAATTGTGGCCTTTTGAGGATATAGGTGAATGCCAGTACAGTTTGGGAAAGTTAACCCACTCAGTCCATCAAAGCACTTGACATGACCTTTGTGATTTTTTGCATCTTTTATTGCTGTTGCTGGGCCAGTAATAGTTGTTGTTTTCATATGTTAGATGCTAGTCTGTGCAGTTTCTATTGTCTGCATTGTACCTTACAATTTTTTTGCTTTTTTCATGTGAATCACTTTAGATTTGCACATAAATTACTCTGCTGTTGTGCATTATAGGGCAGTTTTATTACTGATCTGCAGGTTAGAGGAGTTTAAGTGGCCATGACGTGCTGTCACAGGTCTTGTAGATTTTTTTTTTTTTTCCAAAAAAAGGGAAGATCCTATATTCAAAAAGGAAAAAGGGGGAGGGGAAAAAAAGAATAAAGGTTAATTTGTCAAATGGCCATATCCATTAAGAAAGTCTGGGTATTTCATTGCAAGTGAAACTAAACTCTAGGTTATAGCTGCCCACATACACAATCAGAGGAAGGGAAGCCAATAAATTAATTCAACCCTAATAGTTCACCAGAAATTTAAACCCTTCTGAGTTCGTAACATGAAGATGTCCTCCAGGCTCTGGTTAATGCAGGTGATCACTGTGCCACAGCCTGCAAAGCAGTTTCTGGCCTTACACCAGCTGCAGTTAGGAGGTGACTGCAGCTCCCCTACAGCTGTGCTTCGCTTTTTGGGGTGGGAGGCATAAGACAGTATTTCATTGGGAAGGAATGTCCTGGTGAGAAGCCGCTTTCAGGCAATGTGCGACAAATGTCTGGCTAAATAAATTGCTGTATGCTTGCCAAAATTGCAAAGCAATTTAACACACCTCTGCAAAACTGGGAAAGTGTTAAAAGTTTGTATTATCAATGGCAACAAAAAAAAGTGTGAAGGAAATTAAATGGCACTTTTCCATGGCTGTTCACATATGAAGGGGATAGAGGAACTGAGATGTCTTATAATACCTGTGTATTTTCAGTAATTGGCCAGTACAGCTACAACTCTCTCTTCTCTGAAATTTAGGTCAGTGCCTGACGTTTCAGGGTCCTGTAATGGCTCTGTTTAACATCAAATCCAAACTCTGTGATTTAGGCCTGTCTTTGGGCTTCTGGAGTTTGTTATTCCAGCCCATCAGATGATTCAAGTCAGATGGGACTTCTTCTGGTGTAAAACTAGTATGGGATAGAGTGATTTAGTTTATCTGCAGGATTATTTGATACGTATCCTTGTCTTTAAAGACAGGCCATCTTTAAATATTTTACTACAATGCAGAGGAAAATATTTGGCATAGTGATTGTAATGGAAGTCAAAACTTAGAGGGCTCTGTACCTGAGCGTTGTCTTGTTACTTACAGCAGGCGATGCAACTTCTGTGCCTCTGTTAACTAGAAACAAAAAACTATTAAAGCGGATATAAGGGCATTTTAAACTTAAGGTACTTTATGGTATAAACTGGGCAGCTCAAAAAGGGATGCTGTTGAGCATGAAGAAACACTGCAGAGTATGATGCTCACCATGGGAACCAGTACTTTGAAATCCCAAGCTGAAAGACATTATATAGCCACAGAGTTGTTTTAGTAGATATTTATGATCCGAAGTTGTTTTCTGTTTGGGTATTTTCCTGAGACCTTCAAAGAGCCTTTCTGTGTATTTATTTTCTCTTTAAAAGCAAAAAGCCTTTGTGTGTATTTGTTTTTTTGTTTAAAAGGAAAAAATAAAAGCGAAGTAAAGCATGTTTGAAATGCTGTAATGCAACAGTTTCTCCTTTGCTCTTGTCATGATCGTTGGTTTTTGTTCCATAAGCCTCTTGATACCAAATGCAGGCAGACGGGTAAGTGCTGAATGAGAGGAAGAAATAGTGCTAGGGCTTTGCTGTTTCACTTGGATTTCCCTACTAGCGTGGCACAGAGAAACTATGGCTTGGCAGCTCTGTACAGTGTTATTTAACACATCGTAAAAACTCTAAAGTGCCCTTCCTAAGGTCAGATATCTGCTGTCAACTCCAGGGTGATATTTCACAAACATTCTGAAAGAATGAGCATAAAAAACAAAGGCTGGTTTTGAAAGTGCTTTAGTAGCCCCAATTAGTCATAACTCCCAATAACTGTGACACAGTATTGCTTTGGGGGCTAGATTAACTCTGGGTATGAGCAGCTCTCCTGGTTTTCAGATTGCCAGCTGGCTACAGCCAATAGAAATATTCATGGATCTTGAACTAAGTCCTGGTGTCGATGTTGCATTTTAGGTGGTGTTTGATCGTTTCCATACTTAGCACATGGCTGTAGGATTGGGCTCACTGCGACAGCGATACTGCTGTGTGTACAGCTGGGAAGCCAGCAGGATGGAGCAGTCCCTGCTGTATGGGCACAGTCCTGTCCCCACGTGTGACAGGGAAACCCTTCTGTGAATAGCCTGCTCTCACTCTTCTACTCTTATCTTCAGGCTTCACCAATAACTGTAAACAGCTTGACTAGAAAACCAGCAGAATTTCAGGAAGACTTTTGATCCTAAGTATGAAGGTGGTGAGGCACTGTGGTGTGGTGTAGAAGAGTACTTAAACTTTCGCTTGTCCCGAAGATGTCAATGGGATTTCACTTCTTACCTGAATCAGGATTTGTAGTGTGAATGTCTCATTCTTCAAATCGTCTTCAAGTGAGATACCTGACCCCCAGCAAAAAAAAAAAATTGTCAATGGCACTGTGAACTTGCCGTGAGGGTCTGTATTGACACGTGGCTATGGAGTACCCCATCTGCGAGCAGGGGGCAGAGAGGGAGTGGCATTTAAAGCCCAGTGACACACAGTCAAGGAGCAGCACAATGCTCATGCATTTGGGCAGAAGTATCACGAGAGAGGCTTCATTATGTTGAGTTGGCTCCATATGCTCGGCACTCATAACCTTTAACAGATCCGGTGGAGCTCTCAGTACATTGCCTCTTACTGTGGCAAACATCTCTGCTAGCTGCTCCAACATGTGGGGAGAATGTCAGTATTGAGCTTGTAACATTTGTAAAATTCAATATTAAAGTCATTCAACTTAGGAAATAAAATTTCATGTGTGCACATGTCAAGTGCTGTAATTCCTCAGTCAACATAATGAAACTGAGCTTTTTCAGCATTTGATCAAAGGTTAACTGCACAGGTTTCACTTTTTTTTATATTAACCCATTTTCTTCTTTGCATGTCCTCTAGGGCTTTCGCTAACAAGGTGTTTCAAAGTATTTAACAAAACCTCAAGTAAATAAATAGTCTCAAACTGACAGATCTGGTCAACCTCTAGAAAGAAGTTTTAAGAGGGTGAAGAAATATCATATATGAAGACCTACTGCCCCCTTGTTTTATCTTATGACCTTCAGAAGAGAAGAAAATATTCAGGAATCTTTAAGGGACATTTTTAGGATTGTTTCTGCTGCTTCTATTGGGGATACATTGCATTTTCTTTTGAGAGTCCCTGTTGAAATCCACTAGAATTTGGCTCTTAAATGCAGCTGGAGAAAGAAGAGGCATAAGATCCATGTGCAGAAAATGGTGAAATAGATAGAAATCAAAATAATCTGGGAACAAGAAGGAAGTTTGGCCTCAGTGCTACTTGTGCTGGCTTGTGGGGAACTTTCTGGCCAGAAATTCATCCTGACTGGAGGTTGCCATATGTATGTGTATAGTGGTTGTGTTCCACAGCAGGATTATAAAAGGATTTGTGGGCATGGGAGAACTAGTTTGGGGTCCAGCTTGTTTAAGAGTTCACACACTGTGCTCCACTGAATTGTAGGACTGGTTTGTTCCTGAACTATTCCTTTTTGGAAGCCCTATTTTTACACTTGGAAGGAGTACTTTGGGTCTCCTGGGGAATACAAACTACTGATTCCATAAATCTGAAGGAGAAAAGAAACCCTAGAGTACTGGTCCTATGCCCTACTTCTTCTGGCCTGGCACTACTGAACTCCCAGTTTCTCCTGTCCTGTCGCTTACTGACTTGTATCTGATAGTGCTTTTTTTTTTCTTTCTATTTTTTTTTACTATTTTGATTTTCCCCCTTGTCAAGAAAATTCTGACCTTTTTCTCTCTGATGTTGTCAAGAAGCATGATGCAGAGCCTGTAATAGAGGCTTGCAATCTTGCAAGAGACCCTAAAGCATCTTTCTCTATTCCACCACTATGTATAAGATAGGAGTGTTGTAAAAAAAGTTAGTAACTGTAGGGATTTTATTAAGTTACGTTTTCAAGGAATAAAATTGACTGGATTTATCAGTTTGCATAGTCGGATCACATCAGAGGAATTACTGCACCCTTTGGATGGCTGCAGACTCGGAATAACATGTATGGGACTGATTCCTTTTGGTCTACTAACTCCTCTCCCAAAAGTCTGATTTTAGTCTACAGTGAATATATTATTTTACCCATGAGTATGGTATAGAAGCAATCTCTTACTTGCCAAACCATGCTATCACTGCTCTGAATCTAGGAATCATTTAGCAGCATAGTTTATCAGGGGGTCAAACACCACATGAAGCCTTTATTACTTCCAGTATTTATATCACTAAATCGATTTTTATTCTTCCTTGATTTCCTTCTGAAAGTTAAGGACTTAGTAATTTACATGTTCAGCTTAGGTAACCATAATGAGATCACAAATGTATCTGCAAAGCCAGTCATGGTGTGGTTTAGGTTTTTTTTTGTTTGTTTGTTTAAAGGATTTATCTTTTGCAAAGTGTTCATCTATTGGGATATTTTGTCTTCTTTAATGACAGGTGAATATCAGATTTGGGGGTATGATAACAAGAATTTGGGATTCTTCTTTGAAACGCACCAATGTCTTTGATCTTTCAGAGTAACCTGGTAATTTTCTGAAGACAGTCCTGATACTCTTTCTTATAGAGTTAGCCACAACCAGGAGCAGAAATTGAAGACAGTAGGTGGCTAGACCATTTTGAACTGCAAATAAGGTCTGATTCAAATTTGGATCAAAATTTTAGACTTTTCATCTCTGTTCTCTTTTTGTTCAGATTATAGGAAATGGTTGGCTTCAACAGCCTGCTTCCTTTGAAGTAGTAAATTTAACTGAATAGAGATTAGGGTGTGATCTGAAGCTTTTAGATCAGGAAGATCATGGCCATCGGTGTGTACGGTAGAAACATGGCTAGGGTTCCTCAAGTATCTGCCCAATTTATTTATTCTTTTAAAATACTAACATAAATGCAAAAATTGAAAGAGTTGAATGTAGTATACTGTTCAGACAAAGGTGCGGTGAGTGTCCTACTGTGGGTGAGACAGGAAAACTACCCATTTCTTGCATAACCACAAGAACTAAAATACTAGAAATGGATAAGATTTTAATAGTAGAAAGTGCAAGGTATTATACTTACAGGTGAATTGCAGGAATGCTTGTTATACACTTAGGCAGCTCAGTGACCAACAGATTAGTGACATCTGGACATCTTTGATGCACATCTAGCAAAGTCTGCCTGACCAATTGTTTATGTGGCATCTGATGTAATATTCTCCTGAATTTAGGAAAACTGGGGAGAAACTTGGGTGTGGTAGAACCGATTCTTGGCAGGAAGAGAATATGCATGACTTGGTAATAATCTTAGGGGTTTATTCAAGTTGATTTCAGAATTTCTTTATAAGGCTTCACCAAAACTATCTGCTGTTGTATGGAAACATATATCCAGTGCTGCACAACTCCTGGGAATGAGACTCACCCAAGTGTTTATTTAGGCAACCCTGTGCCTTTAGGTACAGCCCAAAGCAAAAACCAGTTAAGTAAGCTGCATCAGACTTCCCAAATGTATTGCTTGCTTCTCACTCTCGGGAGCAAAGTTGCAGCTTGGAGAGTGGCTAATAACATATTTTTAAAAAGTGTCTATATACAATTTACTAGCTTTTCAGAAGCACACACTTTTCTTCTGTATTGTAGAAAAACAAAATTATATTATTTTGCAATCACTCTATCTAGGGTTTGAAACATGCAGTGGTTCACTGTCATTGCACTGGTTTGGGTCAGAGGATAAAACTGGGAATACCATGGGTATGTCATTGCAGAAATAAAGAGAATAAGGCGAGGGGGAACTAGCGCTCCCCAGAAACCTTCATTAAATGCTGTGTTCATAAAGACAATGGAAGTGTTTAGGCCCAAATCTTGTTATTTGCTATTCTGATTTCAGAGTTGGACAGACCTGAGCACAACTTGGCTTGGGTCTTCTCTTAAACTACAATTTCCTCCATGCTTAACAATTGGCTTGTGGCCTTTGGCCAAGAAACCAGTGTGTTCTGATGTTTTAAATGTGTGCAATGATGTTTTTGTTGGCCCTAAGCATCTTTTACTGTTGTAAAGATTTCTGCAAGGCTAGCCCAATCTCTGAAGGACTGCACAGTGTTGTTGTTTTAATATCTTTGGTAAAAGTTGCATGTGATGAAGCTGAAGCAACACCCTTTGTGTACATATTAGTACTGGCAGGCAGCCACTCCAGCCGCTCTTAGCTTACTTCCAGTCCTGAGGTTCATCACTGATATGAGAGCACTTGCCTCCACTCACAACCCCAGCACCTATTCTGGGAATATAAAACCTGGGTTATGTTATGATGACCTTTCCAATGAACAACACTCAGTCTCAGAATCCCATCCGCATGGAGAAGAAATGTGAATCCTCTGGCTATTTATGTGAAACATCTCTTTAACCAGCAGTAGTGGACCAGGCTGCCATCAAGTATCACAAGGTCTCACTCTTGTGAGATGGCATGCACAAAAACACAAGGAAACAACAATTTATGAGTGATTCTATGTTGCAGGCTTATTAAGATATTTTTTCCAGAATTACGCTGGGGGAAAAAAAAAAGGATATTAAACTTTGTGTCTGGGTGTTTTCTCAGTTGAAGGGAGCTTCACTGCTCCGTGCATGCAACCCTAGATACAGTGCTTCAGGGCTGCAGGACTGGTGACTCAGCCTGAGCTGCCTCTGCCCTAGGGCCTTCTGTTACTTCTGAAAACCTTCCAATATGCCCTCGGGGTTATGGCCTCCCAGGTTTTCCATCTGGAGATGCTTTCTGCAGGAACTTTGCATGCTCTTTCTTAAAGAGCTGCTTCCTTCCAGGCTTCCCCACCTGCACCCCTTCCCGCGGAAGAGGCTCCTGTGCAGCTCTCCCCAGGAAGACAGTGGTGGGACCTGGCTAACAGGTCCCCAGATCCCTGGCACTGTTCTCAGCTCTCTGCTCTGGACAAGTGGGAAACAAAAAGAGAAGTTGATAGAAAGTTTATATAGGTTCTAAAGCCAAGTTGCAGTTGAAATGTTAGGGAAGATGGTTAATATTTTTTTGATGAGGACCTTTTCAAAAAAGTTGAAATTTAAACTGCATGTTTCATTTTTTTGTTGTCACTTTTCAACAGCCTTCAAGTTGCAAACTGGCAAACTTTCACACAAAATTAAATTTTATTTCTTTGATATTATACTGAAAATATTTCACATCTTCCCCTGAGCCCTATGTTTTGATTTTTGGTTTTGGTTCAAATGTGACTTCATTTGGAATTGGAGTAAGATTTTCTGCCACAAAATGCAGCTACCTATTCTAATGAAGCCTTATCAGTTAAGCAGACTGCTATCTCCCTGCCTGGGATTGCTCACTGTTTCCTACTTGTGATCAGGCAACACTTACTTAAAGGGGCACTGTTGGAAAGCATTGAATCAAACTATTTTTGAGTTTGATGAAAGTCATGTAGGTGGCAGCAGGTTTTGTAGAAGCGAATCTGAATATAAATCTACTCCTGAATGTAACCAAGTGGATCCTGGAAGTTTGATACTGAACAGTCATTTAGATATCCTTAAGGAACTTACTCTGTTGCAAAGTGTGAGCATATTCCATATATCCACAGTAGGTGGATCTGGGACTAATTGCTCAGTAGCTGAAAACGTGGTGGTGGAATCGATATTGCCAAACCAGAGCATTCACAAGTTGTGACTCAGCCCCCCCAAAATCATGGAATTTTGAAAGCAGTAGGGGTTTATATCTTGTAACATGTTTCCAGGTTTTAATCCTTCACAATGCATGTTTTCAAGCTTTCACAAATACTGACATTTTAATTGCCTTGAAAACAACACCACCACCTAAAACAGAGCTTCATGTAGTCACATAGCTGTAGAAGCTAGGTCTTTTTTGAAAACAAATATTGCCATAGTGACAATCAAGTTATGTGTTGGCAACTGAATGAGCAGATTTCCTTCAAATGACAAGCCAAATAAGCTAAGCCATGAAAAGTTTGATTTTCATTTTCAATTAACCATTCTTCTGCAGGGTTGATTATTTATTTGATCAGTCCAGTTTTGCTGACATTCAAGGCCAGCGAGTAAAAATGACCAGTCTAATTTTGGAATTCATTGAGGCTGAACAGTACATCTACAAAGTATATGGCAAAACACAAATTGGATTTTAAGAAGTTATTTGCATTTTAATAATCTGGAATGATAGGAATTTAAAGTGTTTTATGTTGATTGAGCCTTTAAAATGAAATCAACTTGATTTGGTAAACATTAACGCCTATTTAAAGCAGATTTCCAGAATGTATAAACTATTTCTATAGATAAAACTACCATATGTGTTTTGCATATTTTGAAAATCTAACAGCTTGTTGTTTTCCCTTCTAGGGAACAGGACTCTCTGGATTAAGCGTGGAAACAGAATCACAGAATCGTATAGGTTGGAAAAGACCTTTAAGATCATCGAGTCCAACCATAAACACAGAACATACTCTCAGGTCTCGTACGAGTTTTGTCATATACTGACATTTTGATCAGCGCTGGCACTTCAGTGATACGCTGTTGAGAAACAAGTATGTTCTACTCAGGTAAGGTACCTCACTCTGAAAATAACTTGCTTTAGATGGGTCCAAGGGCATCATAATTCACTTAGAAAAATTGCACTGCAGTTTCAGCGGTTTCCTTTTCTGCCCCCTTTTTTTTATATATATTTATTTTACATTTATTTATTTATTTATTCTCTTCCTCCTCAAGGAGTAAGAGCCAGCCTACTTAACATTTCCAGCCTACTGGGTAACTACTGTTCATGTTGCTAAACCAAAAAGTCACTCCCACTTCTGTAGGGCTGGCAGGTGATCTATCTACCCTGCTGTCTTATTAATAAACTGCTTGTTTATGTGGCAGCAAGAAGTCAAATGTCATCCAGACTTTGAAAGTAACCTTTGCTTTCCCCAAGCGTTAGCTTTTGACTGTGACAGTCCTTGGGCAGGACTTTCATGCACTTGTACTCCAAGCGTTTAAAGAACTTGGCAATATGACATCGAATACATGGGACAAAAACTGGTTCACCTACAGTTGTTAAGAAGTAAGGCAGCTCTCAGTGAGTAGCCTGTGGTGAATTAGGGCATCAGTTATCTAAACATGAACAGATTAGTCTTGCTCCATGTAGTATTTGATTGGTTCTAGGTTTTCCTTTCAGTGAGATTTATTTCCAAGCTGTTTTCAGTCCTGATTCATGCTTTTTAATCTTTCTGATTCTGAAGTTAAAAGAAAACAAAGTACTCCTTATTGTAGTAAGACTGAATCTGTTAAGCAATAGTGAGTAAAAAAGTTTGGCTCTTGGTTTTGTGCAAATTATGTTAAACAAAACAAGACATTTTATACTACCTACAGCCTCGTTTTAGACTTGCAAGACATGGTCTGGACCCAGCTTGGCTCTCCAAATGTAGGAAACTTTTCTTTAAAACTCATGTTTGTCTAACATTAGAAAAGTTATATTAGATATGCTGTGTACGTTCGCTAGGAGCCTGAGGAACTTTTTCTAGGCCGCGTATAACCCTCCACGTTTATAAATAGTACCAATATGAAATGACAGCTTGGTTTGAAGTGCCCTCTAGTGGCAAATAGGATTTTGGATGAGGCGTCTGAAATAAAACCAGCTAGAAGGAAAGCAAGCTTCAAAGCTAGGTCATCTTTTGAGAATGACTAAGATCATTATTGCCCTGGTATATTAATTACTGCTCCAGCAGCACAGACAGTGGGAGTAAGGATTGCATGTCAGGAAAGGCTAATACTTGCCAGGTATTTTTCAAGTGAAGTTTGAGGATATAAGGAAATAACCTGAAAAGAAGCATCTAAAGAAATTTGTGCAATTAGATCTAGTCAGAAGGGAAACTCTAAGGAGCTAGAGGTGCAAAGGTTTCCCATGGCCACATTCTGACTGTTATCTGACTGTTATGAGGAAGATGTTTGCAAGTAAAAGCTATAGCTGTCAACTTCCTCAGCTGCTACAGTTTAGAAGGATACTACTTTGATTTGCATATTAAATTTGATATCAGACTGGGAAGGCAAAGTGTTGTGGCACTACACTCCGCGTGGAGCGGCCCCCAAGTTCCTGCAAAGCTGTGTGGTGCTGCTGGTAAGCCTAAAGCCATGTTTTCCCCCAGTGCCACTGCTGCAAAGCCAGCTCTGAGGCATCAGAGAGCGGACTTCGTTACCTGTGTAGGTTTAAGAGAAGTATGGTTTCAGAACGGCTTAATGAGGGTACTTTTGCCGAGAAATGACACCAGTGAATTGAATGGACTGTGAGGGGAGAGTTGTGTTGTTCACTGTGGACAATGGTGCCAGAACTGAACTCCAGGTTTATCCCCTTCTGACTTTTACTGCCTTTCAAATAACTTGTTCTTGGGTGCAGCTTTAAGGTGGTTACTCGTGTGAGTCCTGTGCTTCCAGCTGATGCATGCATAGATAGGGAAAGCATATTTAGCAGCATCAGAGCACAGTAAAATAAAATGCACTCTCACTTTTCATTAAAGGGGTGCCAATGGGCCTGTTTTCTTCTTGTAATAGTTGCTGGTACAGTAAAATGCTTCCTGGGATACTTCCACATACATTAGTGTGAATAGTGGATGCTTTCCAGTTTGCTTATGCCAAAGGAGGCAGGTACAGAAGCTCTGACTGACCCGTGTGAATTACGTGCCATTAACAGTTATGGAGATTTCCTATTTCTCTGTGGCTTGAGTCTCACCTGAACTGTGACATGTAACAGGCAGTACACCTGCCAGGCTCCAGCTAGGGAAACCCTTCCCGGATGTGCTGCTAGTCGTGGTAATGCAGTACCTACCTTAAGAACTACTTGTGTGTTTTCTGTTTAGAGATCTGCCTTTTAATACTGAAAACATAGGCCTGATGTACTTGCTATGTGGGGTCCTCAAAAAAAGCAAATGAAGCCTTTGTAATGGTCTCATTGAAGAAATATTAGAATTTAATTTATTTTAACGACAGAATTTTCAAACTAAGTCAGTAATAAGAATATGGAAATGCATCATTATACAATATTTATGATGTTTGTTAGCTAAAATGAGGACTTAGAATACTTGGAACACATTTTTCCAGGATACCAAACATTAAGCAGTGGAATTTCAAGCCCTTATTTTTATTTCATTGCACCATCTAGTGGCCAAGTACATCCAAATACTCGAACTGTGTAGCAGAAGTGCAGTCATACTGAGCCGTCTTGCTTACCCCAGTGTATACATCCAGCATACCTCCTCTTCTTTGCTAGGAACCTGGGGAAATCCAGACAAGTGGAAATTCAAATGTTGTGTTTTACACAAAACATTAAATGTGGGAAGGATGCGTTCTGAGGCACCAAGTGGCACCGTCCTGCAGTGCGCTCCGTTTGAATGGGATTCTGCATGAGATATAACAGAAGAAAAACATTTTAATGATATCTGCCCATCTATGATGATAGCTGGGCTTCCTGATGCAACATGCTAAATCACAGAAATCTATGAGTAGAACTGTTGTTGAAGTGTAGACAGATAAGAATGAAGTTAATGTAATCACCTATGGTTTTTGTAAGAAAAAGATTTTACTTGTGTTAGCTCACCTGCCAAAAGATACAGAGTAAAATTGTAATGAAAATAGGGCAGTTAATAACTTTCACATAAGTTAGCATGTGAAAATAGAGATTATGGGGGAACAACAGGCTAGGAAAACTTTTTTTTTTTCCCCCAAAGGTTAGGCTTCACATACATTTAATGAGGGTCTGTAACCATTGTTTCTTGCTTATGACTTGTTATGAAGTAGTAAGTGCTTTTCACCTAGGGATCTTCAAATGCTTTACAAATTAAGCAGTCACTATACTTTTTGTAATTCTGCTGCATTCTCTTATCTGTAATGTCTGTATCTTTTTCTTCTTTTCTGGAAAAGGTAGCATTGAAAATTTAATTTATGTTTTAGTTCAAAAATGAACAACAGAAGTCACTGGTTTAGGATTGTCTGAGTAAGTTACTGTCTTGAATTCAGTTTGCAAGAAGCCCGAGTACTCTGCATGTTACTATGATAGCATGCATAAGTAATGCAAAATATTTCTATTGCCATGGTATAGAATATCTCAGGGCCAGGCTGGGTAACAGTTCTATGGTTACAGTGGAAACTGGATCATATAAAGGAATTTGTTTGTCTTTGAGAAAACCAGAGGCCAAATTTAAGTCAGTGTGCTAATTCTTCTGTCCTTCTTTCACACACGCTGCACTATTCTTTTCAGCACTTTTCTTTGAAGGATGATTTTTAAGGAAATGTATATATTTCAAAGGTTTCTTCAGATAAAATGGACCATCTCCTCAAATTAACATTAATTTAATCTTTGTCAAGTTGTACAGTCACAAACTGGTGGTGTTAATGCACACGAAATCAGGATCATTTCATGTTTCTACCTCAGCTAAAAAGCTCTTTTAATCAGAAATAGGTACATCTAGCATACCTGGCCTCTTGCAGAAAGAGGAAAAAGTAGATTCTAAGATGATGGTCTTTATTTTGAGAACACATCTCAGTCATGGTACAGAGAAGTCTGGCTTAGCAAACTTTTTTTTTTTTTTAGTAAAGCATCCTGGGAATGGGAGGAGTCTTAGGCCTTAAACCAATGTGCTCTACCCTACTAGGTGCAGGGGCGGGGGAAGAAGAAAAATTATTAATTGCTTGGAAGTTGCTTTCGTAGCAGTTGCAAAGCACACTAAGAAGTGTGTGTTGAAGCATTAATACAGGTAGAAGTACTTTCTTCTTTTAAATTACTGCTCCATCTAATTTTCTGGTCAGCTAAGTGGGGGGATACTTTCTAGTAAAAGAGGTGAAAATTCTCTTTATCTTCTGTTATGTCCCATGTAACAGAAGGTGTTAGGTTTGATAAGGGAGTAGTTGTGTTATTGTGGAGAAAAATATAATGTAATTGGTGTTGGCTGGAAATAATTTCATGGAATGTTTTCCCCAAAAAGATAATATGACCCAAAATAAAATTCTTTAGGGCATTGCTTAATGAATTTCCTATTTTTAAAGGAGGTAGAATAAAGTTTTGCATAAGTTTAACTTTGCTTCAAAACAGCTGATGTCGGAAAAGTCTCATCTGGGTTTGCAATAACTTTTGGGTTAGAATTCAAATTAATAATAAAGTATTGAAATAAAACATTTCACAACATAATGTTCAGTTCATCTGACCTACATTTTGTTTTGTTGTTCATTTTTTGTTTTATGAAACCTTCATGTCTTCACTTTTATATCATCAGTAAGGTTGGGGATGGATATTTGTCTTTTTGTTGTTTCAGTTTTATATGGGCTTGTGGGAAAGAGAGAAAGAGTGCGGTAGGTGTGGCCAAACCTTTGTAGCTATTGCTGCTACTGCTGCCCAAGTAGCAGGCTGCCCAGGCCATGGTGGTAGTGTAAGGAACTGGAGGTGCCTGGAAGGAGCCGCAAGAGATGGCAGGTAGGAAATGCCCTCAGGTTGGCCTGGCTGTGGTCCAGTTTTTTTGCTCTGCCTTTATAGCAGTGTTTTTTGTTTCAAATTCATAAAGGGCAGGCAACCATTTGTAATTGTTCTAAAGGGCTACATCTTCATCTCAGCTTCATTAGCGGTGGTTGAGCAGTTCAGTGGTAGCATTGATGAGAGTGTTTGGTCAAAAAGGTGTGTGTTTGGCTCTTCATTTTTCCTGTGGTTCCAAGTCTTCTGAAGTTTGTCAAATGGTTTTCAAAGTTGCCTGAGCACCACATACAGAGTGCTGTCTGGTGAGCAATAAAGTAATGATACCTGTTCTGCATACTTTGCTGTATAAAAGAAAATATTACATTTTACATTTGCGAGTTACATGACTGTCCCAGCTTTGCGTGTCTCTGGGCTAAGCTCTTCTGTCAAAGGCTCCACTCTGGATGTCTAGATTCATTTCAGCATGAAATGTCAGGATGTCAAGCCCATATTGAATGCACTGGAACCAAAGAAAAACATTTCTGTGAACCCCTGTGATGCACAAGCAGAGTTTCACACATGGTTCTACTCCAGAGTTTAACAGCTTCACATGTGGTGCCCCACAAGCAAATCCTGGTGTGTGGGTGGATGCAGCTCTGTCAGGGATGGAGCCGGGAGCTGCAGAGGTCACAGCCCTGCACCCTGTGAAGAGGAGCTCGTAGTGTGGTACCAGGTAGTCTTGGTGGGAGACAATAATTCTTTTATCTGCTGCCTTGTCACTGTATAAAATGCTGTCCTTGGTTTTACATTGTGTCTGAAATCAGTTGAAATAAGTAATTGAATTATCCATACCAGAGAGCAGACTACAAGGGATTTCTGATCAGGTTATGTAGTTTTTCAGTCTACCCCCTGAACTGTGGTGGTGGAGAAACAGTCTGAGTAGCCCGTAACTGCCCTGTCCCTGCTGAGTAACCTCTTGTGTGGGGACTCCTTGATCCCAGTAAGATGCTGGTGCCATGCTATGACTTGTGCTCGAAGGGGTGTTTGCCACTGGGTTTCCCTGTAGTCTACTGATATGAATGTCCTGTTGTGCTAAGGACCTTCATAATGTGTTTAAAGCCTCTCTTGCTCAGAAAATACTCATAGGCACAGAAGCTGCAAACACACAGCTGACATTAGAGTGATACTAAAATGCAACAGGAGTAAGATTTGCCAGAGCTGCTTGATACCACTTTGGTCAAGTCACATAAAAAAAATTTTTGAATCTCCTCCACTATTTTGAAGTGTGTCAGTGGTTTAGCAGGGACTCCCATTTTTGTTTGTGCTCAATTTTGCCCCATCCTTTTCTAAATTATTCTTTTTCCTTATTTTTGGGTGAATTTCACCACAGATCCTCCCCAGGGCTTTCTTTTCTTGGCACCATTGCATTAATCATGCTTCTGCCTAATACTGCCCTGTGGGGCTCTGGCTTAGGGTTTTGCCTACACCCCTGTGAGCCACAAGAAGCTTTAAGTTTTGCCTTTGCCTAGGCATGTGCATGGCAAGCAGCCTATCTGGAAGACATGAAATGAGATTAGCTCAAGCAAGTGGGTCTTGCTTGGAAGAAAGCACTGCAAGTTAGGCTGAAGATGGGGAACCAGACATACGTGTACCACCTTGAGAAAGCATTGGCTGCTGTTTTAGCATTAGACCATACATATATACACAGAGAGAGAGAGAGATAAAAAGAATTGTTCAGGCATCTTTGGCATTGTAGAAGCTATGACAGTCAGTCTGTTGAAAGTAAATACACAAGAGAAAGTAGCTGTGAGGGTGGAAAATGGCTGGCTGTAGCAGATAAGTAGTGGCTAGAGAAGTCTTATCAGAAATCCTCTAGGAAAAGCAGCCAAACACCCATAGGGCCAGGAGAAGTCTGCTCTATCAGTCAAACTAACCCAAGAAAATTGTGCAGTGAAGCCAATGTTCAGTTTTGCCAGATCTCAGCCTCCTCCCCGGCTGTGTATTGTATAGAAATGCAACTGCATACAACAGTCTGAGCAAAGCAATTTGTGCAGGGAAGGGAGGGAGAGGTGCTGGCTTATGCCAAGAGCTGCTCGTGCACAAAAAGCCCCCAGGCCCTTACAAATCTGCCTGGCTGCATATGCACATTTATGCCCAGCTGGCATTTGTCTCCGCTGCAGCTAGAAGTCAGCACTACTGGAAAGTTAGTTCTAGAAATGGTAAAGTTAACTAACACGTAAAGAGGAAAGACGAAAAACCTGGCTGGCCTTCATATTCCCATGAGTTTCGCTCCAGCGAAAGCCAGCAGCGTAGCTGTGGCAATCTCCAAATAAGAGTAGTTTTGAAACACCTTGGGTGTGAAATAGGGAAGTTTTCAGTAATATATTGTAGTTATGTGATGTTTTCAGTTTTCCTATCCAGTTTGTCTGGCAAAACTTCTTTGCTGCAAGTCAGAGCTGGCAGTTATCATCATTACGGTGTCCTGTTTTGCTTTGGCTTTTCAGTGATATTAGTAACAAGAGCCTTGCAGAATGCTCGTTTGGGCTTTGGTCTGATCTTACAGACTTTTTGTCAATGCTAGATAAAAATGAACAAACAACTGGTGGGCAACTTTTTCTGATATCTTCATTTAAAGCTTGGCCTAAATGCTTTGGGAAGGTTACTTGTGAAAGTAGTGCTTATTCAAAAGATGCCAGGCTAAGAGTAGAGAGCTGGCTTTAGGCATGAAAACAGGCAAGTTCCAATGGGGTCCGTCAAATGTTGAATGCTCCCATCAGCTGACCTCGTATTGGAACTGGAGCCAAAACTTTCAGGAGGAACTTGATGCTTGACAATTTATCTCTTATCCAGAGGACAGGATTAACAGAATGACAGCATTACTCCTGAGTGAATGTTCCTTGATATATAGCTTTAATATGGGTTTATATAATGTTAAGATATGAAGACATAATGTCAGAAATAAGCATTTTCACAGTAAGGTAATTTGGTTGCAAAAAGATGAATTTGGAACCCAAAAATAGTATTCATGAGAGTTTCCGAGCCAGGTTTCAATTTAGGAAGAGCCCACTTAACACTGCTCAGTCTAGACCTGGCTGTTAGTTTTCTGGGCATTTCTCTTCCTACTAGGCATAAATCTAACAAAGGATTTTATTTTGCTTTTTATAGATGATCAACTCTATTTTAAGAATGAACGCACCTTTTAAACTTTTAAAATCTTTCAGCATGTGGGACACTCTCAGTGGAAGCACTGCCTTTCTCACTGTTTCTATTTTTTATAGTTACACAGCAGTGTTGAGGGCTCGCAGCACCCACCAGCCATCTTCTTTCTGAACTACCACATGTGGAAAAAGGTTCAGACAAGCACTATTGTAAAATGGAGTTAGAGGCACCTCTGTCCAGTGCCTTCTGCAAGCTTAGACTTTAAGGCTTTGCTGGGAATTTTGGAAAATTAGCTTAGCGTGGTTGAGCTTGTTCCTGCCCCTTGTTACACTGCTTACATGCTTCCTCCCACATCACCACTAGACCATTTTATATTAATATCTGGACCCTCAAATGGACTTCTAAATTAAGGGCCACAGAAAGAGTGTGTATTGATGAATGGAATGATCGGTGAGTTCTGCTCTATATTTTAACTTGCACTTGAATAATCTTATAATTTTTTGACATCTACTAAGAATCCTGTATCTAGTGATAAATATATCCAAAAGGCAAGGGAGACTGACAGAATGTAAGGGAGCTTAATATGTAACATATTGCACCTCTTTGTTGACTCTGCTCCATTATTCCTCACTCATTTGTTTTCTTGATAGGAGACACTGTATTATCATTCCAGACAGACATTTGCAGATGGTACTGAATCAAAATTAGAAGCTAAATCTTTCTGGTTTGTATCTGGTGGGAATTCTTTCTTGCAATCAAAAGCACTGAATGTTTCAAGCCCTCAAAACAAAGCCTGGAAAACTATGTAACCTGTATTAATCTGTCCATTTCCTTTGCCTCAGTATTCCTGTCCATTACCCTTATTTTTTAGGTGCATCTGCCATTACAACACTCCACACTTCTGTTCAGAGGAACACTCTTAAAATCACCAGTGGTATGAACTATGGGGTATTGGCCAAGGGACAGTATAGGAACAGTCCTATCAAAAATTGCTCTTATATCTCCAGATATATAATCAGTGTAACAAACCCCAATTGGCTTCATTAAAGCTATTTTTGAGAAAATAAACTGGCTTAATAGACAGCAAGTTTCTCTCTTCATTCCTACTGTCACTGCACCTTTTTAAATGTAAAATGTGGCTTCGCTGTAGAAACCCATTAAAGAGAGATAATATTTCATTCAGGTAAGTATTGCCTTTCTGCTTAAAGGGAAAACACCATTGTGAGCTTAGTAAAGAATTTAATTTGATGTATATCTGCAGGAAGTAAGCCTTACATCAAAAAGTAAGTACCAGCAGCTGGGTTCAATATGGGATTTGACACTGTTTTCTATAAGCTCTTTACCAAATGTGTGCAGTTTCTGAAATAGCCACATGCCCACCTTATTATGATCCTTTCCTGGAAAGAGAAATACCTTTAATCTTAAATATGACATTCACATGCTTATTTTTTAAAGAATTGATTTAATATGAAGGATTTTATTTCCTGTTTTTTATTAAGATCCAGGTTCCTTGTCAAAGTACTGCCGTAAGTAACAAGCTATTGCACATCCTGTTCTTCATTAAAACAGGCAGGATATCAAAGTAAAAAACATAAGAAACATAAATGTAGAGGAATTTTAGGATTGAACTGTAATCTATACCATGCAAGTGACTTAATAAGGATCTCAAATGATAAAGGAATTCAAGTCTGGGCAATATAACCAGAGCAACTATTTTTTTCCCTAACGTATGATCTAAACTACTTTTATTTTTTCTGTACTATTAAAAACATAATGTTCTTGAATTAATATTTATGTTAATTTATGAAGAAGCTTGGAAGAGATACACAATCATTAATTCCTGCTAGTGCAGTTCCTCTCCTTAAATTCTTATTTTTCAGCATGTTAGTCTTTTCCAGTCACTGTAGATGAATGCAGATCTTTTTAGGAAATACCTGGTTGCTTTAAGGAATTAATGTTGGCCATTCGAATATTATTTATGGTCACTTTCAACAAATGTTTTGTTTGTTCAATTTGCTGTTGTGAGTTTCCATGTGAAACAAACTTGAGCTGTCCAGGAATTGATATACACTTACCTAGTCAAGACAGGCAGTAATACACAAATGTGATTTTATTTGACCAATTGCACCTAATTAATAAACTCCTGCTAAGTATGATTACGGTGGATGTGAAATATGACATATCCTCAGGGAAAGAGAGAATGTGGGTATGTCTGCAGATAAGGATACATTAGGTTTAATCTAGACATCATGGCTAACCTGAGCAATGTAGGAATAGCAGGACAGGCTTCCATGTAAACTAGTGACTAGAGGATATTTCCAGCAACTCTGGTGGGCTTGAATTAGATATTTTGACTGCCTTGTCACTAATACTGTTAGTTATTTTGGCTGGCTGAAGCTGGCGTGAATATACCTAGCGGAGTTGATGCTCATCTGGAAGTGTGGCACAGAATACAAGTGAAACTGAATTTGTCCATGTAAATAGTCTTTGTTTATTTCTGTATTGCTTAACAACAGAATCAAGTTAAATTTCCACAAATTTAATAGAGGAAATAGAGGTAAAACAAAGTGGTGTTGGATTGGCATTATTGTTTGAAAATGTACATGTGAGGGGGGAATGGCCCAAATCAACAGGAGTAAGTAGACATTTTGGATCATCAAACGTAGAAAAGGTAGGGAATTTCCTTCTGGCATAGGTATGTGATGGACCCGGGAGACCTCATTGTATCATGTAGCTGAAGCTCAGTGTTGCTTGTAAATCACCCTTGCATCTGAGGCCGCTGGCACAATATGAAGGCAATTACTTCATGAAGTGTTTTTTATGTGAAAAACACACAGAAGGTAAAGGACACGAAGGACAGACCAGAGAGAGGAGCTAAATATACAATTGGGCAGGTCCTGACTTTCTTCTGTAGTGTATAAAATAAGCCCCTATTCATCTCTATTGAGACGAGTGTGAGCACTTGCACTGGAAATGTGCGTAAAGCATGCATGTAAAGCCAACACGCCCTGGGAGACACAGGCTAGCAAGGACTTAATCCTCTCTAATCCCTGACTGAAAAATTACACAGATACCACAAACTTTGAAAAAGAATATATTAAAAGAAGCCTTGGAGGAAAAAAAACAATCCCAAGCTTGCAAATCTACAGGGGCAATGGGATGTCTTTAGCAAATGTTTCCAGCAACACCCAAGTCTGTTTTGCTCCATTTGCCCTTCTTTCCAAGAGCTGCTCCTCCCAAAATGCAGTGAAATGACCCTGAAGTGTGGGGTAATGCAACCTTGTGAGCAAAAACACTGTTCCTGCTTTTTCTTTCTGTTTTGGGAAGGGATGTCTTTACAGCTTGCAAGCCTACGGCAAGCTGCATTTAAATCAGCGGGAGATTTGAAAGTGAGGAGGGCTGGGGGAGGGAAGAGCTGGAAATCAGAGCAGTGATGAACAATAGGAGCCCCCTCCATCCCAAAGGCAGAAGGGCTAGGTGCCAGGCCTGGCTTGGTTGAGGGGATGGGATCTATGAAAGATAAGGTGTGTCATGTACTAGGGGTATTGCAGCGAGGCAAGGTGGAGGGTCAGTGCCAAATGACTTGCCCTGTGTCACCAGAGCCTAGTAATTGCAAATGCAGTTCACTGCTTTGTTGTGCATTGGCAACAGGAGATTGCAAGCAGGAATGTCAACATGCTTCTGCCTTCTCAGGCTGTGACTGTGCCTTGTCTTCATACTCTCTCTACATATAGATTGAATTTAAGTGAAGGGAAGGAGACCAAAGCACCACTGTTCATGATAACATTGGCAGAGCAGCAAGGTGCTACGTGCTTGGCATTCCTCCAGTTCAGGGGTCCTGTGAGTGTTCAGGCTTTAGCACAAAGCATTTCTCAAGACTGGGCCTAGGCTCTGGGGCAGGTAATGTTGTGAGTTGCCTCCAGCCTCTGGCTTCATTTTATTAACCACTTGCTTCCTGCAGATCTTCGTATACAGTGGAAATTCACCAAATAGGAGAGGTAGTAAAGGAGAAGTTGTCTTTTGTTCACTGTCCTAATCATCTGATACAGATCAAAAAGTTCTATTACTATCTATAGGAAGGGCTTCTTATCTGCAGATGCAATTGGCTTTTGATGAGAGGGTCGTTGGGATATTAACTGAGCTGAAAAACGCAGCAGAGCTCCTCTACACAGGTCAAATACAAATTCTACCCTTGGATATATGCATGCTGCTCCTATCACAAGGACTAGGGCATGTGTGTGTTAAAGTGGAACGAGCAGATGCCAAGGGAAACATCAACTGTTGGGTCTCCAGTTTTTATGGATATTACACTTTTTCTTCAAAAAGTGCAAAATGCAGCCCTGAGAATATAGGGTTCTGATCTATTTCTACTGCCCACATGGGAAAATAAACAAAACACCTTTGAATTGTTTTTCTTAGATCATTTTGCCCATCTGCAGTTTTTTATACACTAATAACATTGTACAGCTTTCATAAAGCCCTAAAATAGGTCAGGTTTTGCAACCAGAAGATGCTCACCAGTGTTCTGCTTACAGTCTTGTAGCAGCAAATGTAGACAATGTATAAAAACATGGCACGTGTAAATTTGCCATCTCATTGCTTTTGCTGCTCTGGCTCTATTGTCAGTGATAATACCACAGCAAGGACGGTTGGAGGGAAGCCAAACATTTATTTGGTCTTTAGGCTTTGATAGTATGTTGGCAGCTGTGTGATCTTTGTTAAATTCAAAAATGCAAAGTGTAGCTTGTTTGTAAGAATCAGATGAGACTGTTGAGACAGATGCTTTTTGGAGCGATATGCGTCGAGCTGTGACATACATGTAAATGCGGCTGTTTGACCACTTGTCCATGTATATTAAGATTTGCCTGGTCTCTGGAGCTATTTAATTAAGTTGGGATTCAGTGTTACACAAATGAAACATTGTGAGCTTGGACAATGGAAATATGCCTTTCCACATGCCTGCTAGCTGGGAAGCCCCTCTTCTGGAGAAAGAGAGCACACTAGATAAACATTTCTCCTAACTGAGACTCTCGTAATGGTAATCTTCTAAAAGAACATGGAGATATATTATATTCAAACTAAGTTAGCCCTCTGCATGTTTTATGTGGTATGTCCGTAATTAATCTCTTGCCAGCAAGCCCGGGGTTCATATCAGCAGTGGTTCGTAGTAACTCTGTAAAAAAGCAGTGAAGATGCTGCTACTTTGCTTTTTCAGTTTCTGGTGTGGCCAGACTAAGCAAGGATTTTTGTAAACATGAGCATACTGTAACGTGAATATTATATGAGTGACTAATATGTCTACTTATGTGGCTGAGGATGTGGTTTCTTTTGCCATCAACAGGACTGGAAAACATTTTTTAATGTTGTCTTCAAGGTTTTTTTTAATGATGCAGAAAAACAGGGTGGGAATGAGTAAATTACTGAGTGCAGGAGTGTGGGTGTCCCAGGTCCTGTTCCTGTCTGAAATCTATTCTTTTCCAGAGCTTCTGCTGATGGGGGACGGGTAGAGAGGAGGAGTAGGTTTTCAGTCACTCACATCTGCAGTGGACCAGCCAACAGCAAATAGCTCCAGCTCCTGCTGCAGTTAGACTTTTAGTAGAAAGTTAGAATAGTTCCCTTCAACTTTCTTGCTACTCAAATGGAAATGAGAAGGAACTGTACTAAAGTGTATATACTCCTTCTCCATTACACATTTGCAGCCAGCTGGGTATGCTAATAGCCAGAACCACACAATCAAGCAGATAAGTAGACTGACAGAATCAGACTGTCATGCAACTGCTTAGCATTTATGCATTGTTCTTAGTCTATATAGGTAATTTTATTGCTATAGTTATTTTGGGGATTGAAGTCAAACTGAAATATGATTAATTGCACTGATGGTTACTTGCTGTGGCCGGAGTGCAACATGGAAGGGAGTTCAAATGCAACCAGCTGCATAATAAACTGCATAAACTAAGGAAAAGTCCACCGAGTAAATGAAACTACACAAGCAAGATTAGCTCCACCAATCACAGCCAGAATGCTGAATATTAAGAGTACCAGAATACTTTTGAAATGAGAGCAACGAAGATAAAACAAACAAAAAGTACTTGGCCAGGAAACCACTTATCTTTTGGGTCTTGTTAGTCCCCATGAGACTCCCAGAGCCACATTTCCTTCTTTGAAATAATGAAGTGGCCCAGAGCCACTATCTTGCAGAGCTGCAAGGTCAACTATAAAAAGCTGCAGGTTGCTGAACTCAGCAGCTATTTTTGTTATTGAGGTTGGTCTCTACATGCCAACATGTTCAAGCTGAAATGTAACTTGCCTGGGAAATTAGTTAGTGTGCACACAAATACAAGATTATAATTACAGCTACAGAATGCTGCTCACTGGAGAATTGAGCTTGGATGGGAAAGCTAGTCCTTTTCTTTGCCCATTTTATTTGGAAAGAAAAGCAACAATGAAAGCTGCCAATATTTTGATGTCAGCATCCTTTGTTTTTTCTGGCTGGCTGAGACCTCTTTGATCCTTATGCTGCCACAAATGTTTGCTCTGGCTGTGCTCCTTCTTTCTAGCAGATCAACTATTTTGCCACAGGTTGTGAGAATCAGGGTCTTTAATTTGATGAACTTTAGAGTGTATGTGTCTCAGGCACCTGTTTCTGTCCAGACCTCTCCGTGTTTTTAAACATGTAAATTAATTTGTAAACCATGACAATAGGTGGCACTTGCAGAACCTGAACTCAGGTCCTCTGCCTTTGATCAATGATGAGACTCTGTTCAGCACTGCAAATGTTATTGAATGTATAATGTTAATTAAATTCAGTGACCAGGATACATTGACACAGAGTACCTTTTCAGATAGCAGGTTACAGTGCTGAAATACGTAATTCATGGAACTGTCCTGCTGTCATCTTTGGAACTTGTTGGATGAATGTGAATAAGACTCCAGCTATAAATAACTCTGATTAGTTACTAAGCTATATCCAGGCAAGAGCAAACCTATGCTTTGTGTTTGGTATTGTATCTGTGTGCTTTGTAGATCTCCTGTGTCTTACAATAACTTTTGAGCTGGGACAGAATGAAAAACTTCCCACAAAGCAGAGGGCCCATATTGGTTAGTCTAGTTATTCTTGGTACTAGAAGCTCCAGTTATAATCTTCTAGGAGACAAATCATATTTTCTATTACACAAGAAGAATATATTAATTTTTCATATTTGTCTAATTTTTCTTGTCTGACCATCTGTATATATAAAGTATTAGTGAGATTAATCTTGTGATAGTTGAAATCCAGTTGGATGTTTTTAGTTGAAATACATATAAATAACTGAACTAGTATCACACCATAATCCAAAGCACTGATTTACATTATAGTCATATATCAGAATCTTTTTTCTTTTATCAGAGATGTTTTATAACACTTAATGATTAGAACAATGTAGGTGGTAGGATGAAATTGCACACTGTGCTAAGGGTACTGCTGATGTAGGAAATTGCTTTTTGTATCCACAGATCAGAAAACTAAATCATTTAAGAATTGGTGCATATCCAAAACGCATCTGTTGACCCAGATTCTGTCCTCTGATAACAAGACTGAAGTGATTGTTTTTCCGAGAACCCAATAGATTTTATTTACATTAGTGGAAGTGCCAATAAGTGCTTGTTGCGGGACTTGTAGGATACTGCTTTTCTTAAAGAATGTGTTCATGAAACTTGGCTTTGTGTTATCTCTGCTTAGCTTTCTGATTCGGGGAAATATTACACCAAGAATTTAGTAACAATACGAGCATTCTACCAGAGACAAAGGGGGAAAACATGTTCCAGACAACTGCCCACTGTCATGTAATTTTTCCTGGGCAGCAAAAGTGACGTAAACACCATGAACCGGATGCTTGTAATACCAACTTTTTCAGAAATACAAGGTAATTTATACTTGCATGGAAAACAAAATGGGGGAGGAGACCTTGAGCCTACCACATAAATCCTCTTGATGTGTATTTCATTCTGTGTAATAGTAAGTGTTTCCAAGGATGGGGTTCCACCCACATTCTTTATTTTCCCCTAAGTCAAGAGTGTCTTCTGTTGATCCCTCTGCTCTCTCCTTTACTGAGTAAACACATGTTCTGGTAGAATTAGTCCTGGCATGGAGTATCCATACTGTGACCTGCAAAGAGTGAACTGGCGCTCAGTCATAGTTTCTTTCCCATGTGGAGATCTATTTCTGCCTCCCTGTTCTTTGTAGAAAAGTGTAAGCTCTGTATAATGAGGATACCAGATGTTTGCCTTTAGACAGAACTTGCATTATCGTGGCTTCCAAGCTGCCAGGAAGGTCTGGACTCCAGCAGTGGGTTATTTCCTTACTGAGAGAGAACGGAGTAGACACATGCATGGGATAGTTTATCCTGGTCTGTATGTATTCATAATAATCTACACTTCTGTAGATATAAAATACTCCAGAGCAAAACAAGTAGAAGTTACAACTCTCACAGCTGAAGAAAACACATGTGCTTCAGTCTCCAGCCACTTAGTTTCTCATTGTAAACGACACCAGGCACTGAGATTCAGATCAAACTGCTCCAAGAACTAGGTCAAAGTAGTATTTATAGGCAAACCTGCAACATGGACCTGAGAGGAAGGAAATTTAAATTGCATCATGTTTCCTTGTTCCACGTCTGGGAGGATGGTGGTGATCTGGTGCTGTGAGAGGACCTGAGCAGCCAGTGTTGCTGTTGGGGTGGCCTTATACTCCCCTATCAGCTCCATCTGACCCCTCTGACTTGCTGGAGGTGCTTAGCCACCAAGGGCTCTCCTGTGCAGGGACAGGCTCTGGAAGCTCGCTCTCTCCTCTGCTGGCACAGATGGAGCTCAGCTGTCCCATTCACGTCGTCCCTCCAATGCCTTTCCACAGGGAAGTGTAGAAAAGGACTACTGAAGAAATCAGGGCTCTGATGTATAACGTGTATGTGCTTATATCTAACATGTATATATGCGAACATATAACATTCTTTTCTATATGTGATCACCCTTCCTGTCTGCACTTACAGCATATCTTCATCTGTAGATAGCATTGAGTTAATTTTTTGATAACTTGGTTCTTTATTTATTTCATGGTTATTTTCTGGGTTCTGTCACTTTGCACAGTTGAAACAATGAAAATTTATGGCACATTTGCTGAAGAACTTATAACAAATGAGACTTCTTCGAAGAACTGAAACACTCCCATTTTTCAGATTGGATTTTTCCAGGAGGCTTTTGGGCCCAACATTGTGCTAATGCAACTAATATGGCTTCTGAACTGGCGCTGGCTTGGGTCCAGTCCAACTCTGAGCATGGGCAGAGCTGGCTGGCAGTTGTCAGTACCCATCTGTGGAGGCATAACCAATAACATTCATTGTATTTATAAAGACCCCTTACTAGCAAATGTATTCAGCCTTCTGAAACAATAGTTCTTCCAACTAATTAAAAACAACATTACCCCAACAATATTACCTACTCAAGAAGTAAACAAACCATAAAATGATCAGCAAACACAGCAGTATTCATTTAGAAGTGTATCTGCTGGAGCACAGGGTAGAAAATGAGCTTGATTTTGTGCTGGAGAGTATTCTATACTCCTGGGATCACCACCCAAAAGCTGGGACCACTTGCTGATTCTGGCACGGTGGCAGAGCTGCAAAGCAGCAGGCAGCAGATGAGTGAAAAATCCCATCTGGTGGGAACTGAGGAGGTGGTACCAAGAGCTTTAAACTCCAGCAGGTCCATCAGAGTATCCACTTAATAGACAGCAATTACAAGAACATAAATCCCGGTGAATATGGTCACCGTTACTCAAAGCTCTGATCTAACTTGTCTCGGAGTCCTTTGTAACTTACAAGTGACAGGGGGCCGAGCAGTAACAACGTGAGATGGAAACTGCAGCTGCCTGGAGCTGAAGTCAGAAGACCATAATGCCAATGGCCAGCACTAGCCATTCTGCAGGCCAGCATGAGAGGATGAACGTTTCTCACTGACTTTCTCATACCAAGGAAGAACTAAAAATGTGTTTCCCCTGTTATTTTGTCATAAAATGACCTGTGAAAAACTGCAAAGCTGAAAACTATTTCCATACCTTGTTTGGCATGGGACCTTGTTTGGAGAGGGCGTGATCTATACCAAGAACAAAAAATTTATTCTCACTGTCTAAAGGAGTCCACTTGGACTGATCTGATCTGAAGGAGGAGTGAGTTACCTTGTCAGAATGATCTCAATCCAGTAACATTCCTGTCTCTTCTGGGATGAGGACAAGGCAGCTCTGACCTACCCAACTAGCAATTACATGCCAATAATTGAATAAGCAGAGAATGCAAAGCACATTTCCTGCTGGGAACTTGTTTTGCAGATTTGGACGTATTGCTTCACCTTTTTTCTTCCTGCTATCATCGATTATTTCTTTGAGTTGTATGGTTGTTAATATCCAGGTCTTCTAAACAGGAGAAAAGAAGTCTAAAGTTCTAAATCTGTAATTGCTTGCCACTGTTATTTTTTGTTTGTTTGTTTTTTAAAAAAGCTATGGTTGTGTTGTTGAATGAAATGTTTTGCTCAAATCATAATTTAAGTGCTGCAAAAATTTCTGTAGTACGAAAATGTGACTCAGATATACCATTTGAGCAGAAAAAAATACATGCTTTGTCTGTTAGTCTTGTAGCTTGCTGCGTGTCTGCAACATACCTCCATGGTGGTTGTCTATAAGCAACTGTATATATGCCATGTTGCAGAGACTACTACCATTGTGTTCACTTTGATACAAATAGGTCAGTTCTTATCAGTCTAGGTTTCTCTATGTTGTCTATCAGTATATCTGAGGACTAATCAATAGCAGAAAAAGAAATAAAGACTATAATCTTCCTCTCTTTCCAAATAGCCATTCTTTTTGTAATGTCAGGTGTTGCTGGAGTTACTCTTGCTATTGCCAGATTCTAATGGATTTTCACCTTAAGACTAACTTGGATGTTGACTTAAACAGTATTTCCAGGAGGAAAATACATTTTCCTGTACTGATAGGCCATTGATGCCCAGATAGTATTAAATGCCTTGGGCCCAAATGACACAGCAAGGCAGCTGATCAGAACGGAGTCCTCGTTTCCTGAGTACCTGTATGGTAACATCCTAAGTAAGACAGTGCTTATAGGAAAGGGTAATGTCTTGTTAAATTGACCGATGTAGTTGCAGGATAAACACAAGTCTTTGGACATGTAAAAACTTGTGAAGTCCTGACCTTGAGAAAACCTTGTGTTCCCAAAAACTAGCCTAATAAAACACATTACTCTCTTCACCAGCTTTGCCTTGGGTCCCTTCACCATCTGGGTTACAGCAGTCTGCAACAGGCAGAATTTAGGAGTAGGTGGTGTTCCACTCTTAAATTCTATGTCCACAGCTTATATTAGTGTTGAATTAATACAGGCAATTACCAACAGGGGGTGTTAAATGTATACTTTGTTAATAACAAAATATAATGTACTATTTATTTTGCTCATCTGAAAATTCTCTTCCCAAGTTGAGCTCCCCGTTGGCTGAATTTGCTGTAGCAGTGTCTGGTTCTTAATAGCAGGGCTTTAGTGGTAACTGCAATTTGCACAGGAACAATGAACTCTTTGTCACAATGAAGCATTTTGATTAGATGAGCTCAGTTGAAAATGAAAATAAATTCTTCCAACTTAGGAAAGGTATCATCTGAGTTATAGCTGGGTCAGGTCAGAGCTGAGTGTGTATTCTAAGTAATTCCTCTGTGGAATTATTACCATCACCATAATAATATCTCAATGGAATAAAAATTGAGATATTTGTCCTGATAGCCTTTCACTTTTTATTTGGAAAATCATTATAGTTACATTATCTCAAGGTTTATGGAGGAAAGATAACACCTGCTCCAGGAATCTACTGAAAAGTTATTTCAAGGGGAAAACTATTAAACTAGAAATTAGACAGATATTAAAACCAGAACACTGTTTTCCTTTGTGACAAAACTCAGTCTTGAGTTGCATAAAGCTCCAAGTTAATCACAACTGGTCTTTCTGTCTGTGGCAAAAGCCATCATTTCCATCACGCTTTACCCTGCATCATTCTGTCCACCTACAGGAAAGTACATGTTGGGTAAAGTGAGTTTTTAATGGCATGAGATATTAGTTCTAACAAGACATTGTCTGGCATAATTCATTCTTGAATAGTTTTGTTTTCCCCGGTATGTCAACTGGAAAGGTAGAGATCCATTATCTGTATGTTGCTTTTCTAGTCGCTGTCTAGAGTGATACATATGTGAGTCTTTGAATGTTAAGAACTTTGTCTTTGCATCTCCACCTACAATTCAATTTTAAGAAAGTCACCTGTCATTTTATATCCCCTCAACCCCTGGAAATATGTGCTCACCAGCACTTTCCTCCACTGCGGGCTTAAAATATCTGCAAGGCTTCACCTCAGTATTGGGTGTATTCCTTGATTGACAGTGTCTATTTATGTGTGTAGGTTGTGGAAAGCTATCTAGGGTCCTTCAAAATAATATTTTACTCAGTCATAAATATTTTTATTTTTTATTGTAAGGTAGTAAGGAAGGGATTCAAGCCACACTTTGATTTAAAAGAAATATTTCTTCCCATGTCTCCAATGTGTGCAGGTTTGTTTTGGAGATGTTCTACTTCTCATCCCACAGATTTCATGTAGAATTACTTTTCTGTGGACTAAGAGAGTATTTTTGGATTTCCATGCTTGCATTTCTGCTTGCCCTAGTTTTTTTTGAACATGAAGAAGTTAATCCTCCCCTGAAAGAAGTCATATGCATTACCTTGTGGAGAGAAAGCTGGTTTTAATAGTACTTTACTTCCCTGCACTCCAGAATGATAGTTCCAGTTTTGTTAGTACTACTATTTTAGGAGATAGAGAAAGGCAAATCTGGGGAGTTAGTGCTTTCTTTTCATTGAAGGCTAGAGGAAATAGGAATCTTTGATGCCTGGTGATTTGGTGGTGACTGATCTATGTTAATAGACTTTTCTGCTGAAATTCTTGCATCTCTCCCTTTAAAGGAACAAAAAAAAGTTGTCCCAAACAACTTCTTAAATGCCTGCAACATCCTGGTACCATAGTGAATCTCATCACCACAGGCTTACGCAGTGCTGATGACACAGTTTTCTGTACCAAAGATTTAGATGTGGGAACTGGGACAAATGCATTTTCTTTCAGGGAGAGAAGATCTCTATTAGCTGTGCTGACAAACCGTGGGAAGCCAAATCAGCCATAAGACTCTGTTAATTTGATTTTAATCTTTACTTTATAAACCTGAGATTCTGGATGATAGGACACAACCATTTTAATTAAATGGCTTGTACTTCTTTTTTTTTTGTTTTTGTTTTTGGCAAGAGCTTTGCATAGTTAATAAGGGCAGGATTACCCTACCTGTACATAACTGATTTGTGTAACTTCCAGGTTATCGTACCAGATGCCGTTGTTCACTGTGAATCATCTACAAATGTACACGTTTTAGGCAACATTGAAGCCAATGGGCACTTGTGCTGATTGGCAGACTGATTAAAAACTAAATATAACATTATCTGTACATATTTTCACCTAAAAAATCCTTTGGATTAGTGGTTGTTTTTTTTTTTTATTTCTTTGCACTTCATGTTAGCCACCAACATTGGGAAGAAAATCCATTTCAGGGAAGTAGAGGTGTCATGCTGCTTTCACACAAATGGTCATGCTGCTTTCACACAAATGCTCTTAACATACCTTCGTACGGGTCCTGACGTTACGTGAAGTAAAACTAGTGTTACCTTTTTTTTCCCCCCCCTCTTTCTGCAAGACAAGCAGGGTTTGCAGTGCTGCCTGGCTAGGTAGTTTCCTGCGAGTAACTTCAAACGTCAGAAGCCAACTTGGGCTTCTTTCCTATGCTGATAAAGAATGCTTCTTGGTTTCTCAGCAGTCTGCCATCAATTAGCCCAACTTATTGGTAGCACGTGTTGACTGAATAGATGGTTTATTTTCTTTAGCACAAAAGGTGGCAAAGAAATCAACAAGTCTTACATCATATGATAACTTTTCTGGTTTGTTTTCTTTAATTCTTTTTTTCAGTGGAACTTCTCACATAAGCCTGCATGTGTGCATTGGCGTCAGCCTTCTGCAAACGGAAATAATATGCATGAAATTGTAATTGTTGCCAGCATCCAATAAAGTGGCTCCTATCCAGGGCAGTGGGATCAATTATTTTTCTAGGAGGGTATGTATGTGGTGCTGTTAATTTTACAAATGAATTACAGGAAGAAAGAAAGAAGGAAGCATATCTGATGGATCATTATTGATGAAAGAATTTATTTTGCCCAGTAATCGTTCACTGTTCATTTGTGAGGAGGAGAGGATGCATTTTTATTGTTACTGGTGCTCACCCTGGAGGCTGAGACAGAGAGGTTTGTGTTGTTCTCCTGTGTGAAATTGCTTTTGTGTCATCTCCTACAGAAATTCCTGAAGTGTATGTGGACTGAAGCATGGAGAGAGACTGATTTTTCTGTCATTTTAGTGCTTACTGATGCTTTTTCAAAGTACTAGTCTGTCTCATGGAGTCCAGTGTGTAGCTGGTAAGACCCAAACCCAGAGTTTTTATGCAGATGAATTAAAAAAAAGTATGCATTGATTAATTTCTTAAATGAAGAGCTACAAGCTTGTATTCTACAGGGGCTTGGTTATTTGTTATAAATCTGAATTTTAAAATGTAGACCAGCAGTCTTCTCCAAACACTTTCTTTTAGTTTCCTGGCAGATAAATGTTGCAACAGTTTTGAAAAATTGTCCTTAAATGATAAAGTATAAATACATCTGAACACTTGGTCACTGTCCCCCACTGCTGTTGGTTGTTTTTTTCTTCTATTTTTTTTCTCTGTTTGAACACAGCAGTAGCACAGCTGGAGTGACATTTCCAGATGACCCTTTTGAAAAACTGCCATAAAATAGCACGGGCAAGCCCCTTAGCCCCTTCTTCTGACCCTCACAGACTCCGCCTAGGCTGTAGGAAAAGCGTAGAGTGTCTGAAAAGCCCCACGTCCTTTTGGGGAAAGATCCTCTCACTGCCGCATACAGGAAACAACCTGAGGAAACAGGCAGCCAGTCCACGTCCTTGCAATGCAGAGCAGCCCAGGATCACAGAAGCACAAAAATAGTTTAAAGTCATTGAGGCATAGTACGTTCCCTAAGAAATCTTAAGCTTTTCTTCAGAGTGATTCAAATTGACTGCCAGCACTGAACAGCTTCAAGAGGCATCCCAGCTACCTTTGTACTTCATTTATTCTGGCACAACTAAACAGAGCCTTTCTTGTGCTCTGTTAAGACATGAGAGCTTGTGAGCTTTGCACTCATCCATGAGATCACATACTGGGTCTCAGTTTCAGACCTCAGTAGTAGCAGCTGGTGGAATAAAAGGATTCCTTGAAGTAGCACCAGGTCTACGTGGTTGTGCCTGCGCAGAGGGAAGTGCAGGCTTTTGGGTAAGCCCCATTATCTTGGGCCTTTGCCCATCCAGACTGTAGCACCTCTGGGAGTGTGTTGTGGTTTCCTGCCTCTCTGCACCTTGGTTCCTTTCCAAAAGAAATCAAAGCACACAAGGAGATGGGGCGCTCTTGTTGTGTCCCGGGATGGGGCTGAGCTGCATGCCAGTATGGCAGGCTGCACACCGAGCTGGTCGGCTCTGATCTGTAACTAGATGCTCTTGGACTACGTTGTCACTATGCTGTCCTGCTGCTCTCTGACTTCTGGGGTCTTTGGCTGCAACACCTAACGCTGGGTATCCTTACTTCGATATAGTATAACGTGCTTGAGAAATAAAGCCTGTAATCTATTTTCTGTTGCTTAACACACTCACTATGCTGGTCAAATTATGCTTCCAAGCCCAAAGATTTCTCAACAGGACAAGAGGAGTGCTCCAGGCAGGGTGTCCACCCTTGGCTGCTGAGGTGTTCCTGGAAAGTGTGGTGCCTTCACTGTGGATGACATCATCTCGTGCCAGCTCCAGGCATATTCCAGCCAGCATTAACCTAATTGCACTCCACAATCACTACGATGTAATTGTTAGAATAGGAATATACACAAGCAATGAAACTATGCTGAGCTCTTCATGGGCATGACTACATGTGTAACTGGACCCAAGTGATATTAAAGCTAGCTGGTGTGTGTTTTGGCAACTGTGAACCTGCTTGTCCCTGTCCACCCTGTATTTATTTTGTTCTTGATGCAAATAGTCTTGACATGATTTGGTGCAAGATATGCACTGAAGGTGTACCTTGGTTTGAAGCAACAACAGGCTGTGAAGGTACAAGGTAGTGCGGAGCTGTTTCCTCGCAGTCAGTCACGCGCAGTCTGTACCGGCAGTTCTGTGTGGTGAAGGTCACTGTATGTGCACTTTCTCCAGGTGGTGACGCAGAAGCCCATGTGAGAACTTGTTGTCCGTCAAGGTTCCTGGTTGGGGTTGAGGGCTGTGTGTTCTCATCGGTGGCACTGGGCATTCAGGGAGGGAGAGAAAGCAGTTGCAGAAGCAGAACAGCTGATTGAGCTTGGTTTTTTAGTTCACACTTTCTATCCCACTTTAAAACAGGATTTTGATGTTTCAATAGTGTTTCAATAGTGGAGAATAGTGGTTTGCTTGTTTGGGTTTTCAATTTTTTAAAAAAACTATTTATATATCTATTTTAAAGTGAGGAATGGTAGGGAAATGCTTTAATAAGTGAAACACACCGCTTAGATTCTGCATTCCCATGAACAGAGATTGCAGGTGTATAAAACCAAAAGAGCCAGGGATTAATTCAGTCTGTGGATTGAGGTGGACTGGTGCTGTACTTCCCTTCCAAGTTCTGGCTACCTGAACAAATGAAGGAATTTCAAAATAGGTCAGTCAAATTAATACATAACAGTTTATAGTTTCATAATTTGTTCTAATGTCCCTTATTTTTTAATGATCTTTCTGTTGTAGTAGGAAAAATTTCAGAGATATATTTTCACATTAGGTGTTTCAAGAATTAAAAAAACCCTACAATTGTTACATCAGCTTTTTTTTCTATAAAACTGGTTTCTTACAATATAAATTTGAGCATGTTGCCAAAGTTACACAGAATTCAGCAGTGCTTGGAATCTCTGTGCATTTCTGCTACAAGCATTTTGGTTAGGATAAAGCCTTGATGGTTTTTGGTTTTCGGCATTTCTAAGCACAGCACCTCTAATAGAAGAGGTGCAGAGGAATCGCACTTCCTTCACAGTATTTGTTACTAAATTTAAGGCACACTTCAGTAACACCGATGACATGCATGTTTTGAATCTTCCCTTTAGATAAAACCTTGCAGCCCTGACTTAAATGATCAAAATAGTCCAGCTGCCCAGGGTGAGGCCAGAATATTATTAGATATGTGTTTGTGCAGTGTGTCTGCCCCAGCCTGGAGGGCTCAGCTATTTGAGGACTGTAGGATTATGGAATAATTCAGGTTAAAAGGGACCTCAGGAGGTCATCTAGACCCACCTCCTGCTCCAAGCAGGGTCAGCTATGAATTTTGGTCAGCTGAGTCAAGACTGCAACATTTTACTCAAGAGTGGCGGTTTAAAATATGCATGTCAGGAAATGCATGAGAGGAAAGCAAACGGAAGTCATCTAACAGGGTATTTATTGCATTACTGAAAATGGTGTCTTAAGAACCACTGATTTGGACCATGATGAAACCTTTAAAGGAGAATTGCTTTCAGCTGGAGAATCCTCTGGGACCTGATTCTCAAAACAGGGCATTTACATAATCATTGTCAGCATGCAAATTCCTGATTTTTGAAGCATGAAGGGCACATAAATGTTTAGTAAAGAGGGTCCAATGTGAATTTTTTTTGAGTCTTCCTCAGTTGCAAGAGAAATATTCTAATACTGTTGGTATGCTGCCTAAATTTAAAGACATGCATAATAGGAAGAAATCTATTTTCTGCATATTTGTATTTTTATGCACGTGTAGCTTTGTGTGTGTAGGTACAATATGTATACATGGTTGATCCATACCTTATAAGGTTGCTCAGCTGCTAAGTTATATGCATTGAGAAATATATTGTCAACCTATACCTTGTACATTTTATGCCTTCTAGAGACAGTTTAATAAAAACAGGTGCTTTTCCATAAGAAAAGTTCAGCAGCCATAAAGAAATATGCACAGCGTGTTTCCATTTCATCTTTACATATCTTGTAATTAAAGATGTGCCAAACTCCTTGAAAATAATTCACTTGGTCAGTGAACCACATTATTCAGCGATTTGCAGATATCACAAAAGAGAAAGCTTAGGCATTTTGATTCACTCTGCAAATCGACATAGTATTCCTCCACATTATGTCTCAGTGATGCCCAGCAAATTGACTCTCATTGCTTCACACCACATTACTATGCATCAGGTCAAAGTAGCACATTTTTTTTTATCAGATGTGAAATGTTAGATGGCAAATATTAAATCCACAAGAAATTTAGCGAAAGAGCTATTTGCAAGGTAAATCTTGGGGAATTTGTTCTCAGTAGAATTATACTTTATTAATATGCTTTAAGAATATAATCAATGGATTCTGAGGCAAGTAGTAAAATCAATCTTGTCTCTCTTTAGGGCATGCCTGGCATGCTTTTTAGGAGGCTCAAGGCTTTGTTTACATTAAGGAAAGTGGGGTCATTACACTGATGTATTATGGTCTGATATACTGCAGTGATACATAAGTAGGGGTTCATCCCACTGCAGCTGAATCCACTGAGATTTCTGCACAAAGTGTTCATCCTTGCTGCTGGGGCTGCAGCACTCAGACTGTGAAGGAGGGAGAATGACCCCCTGAGGTCCAGAGCAGCCTACCACAGGATTACCACGTTGCCTGTTGTCTGGAGTTATGGCAGATGATCCCTGAAACCTCCATTTTTCCCCTAAAAAAAAATCCCTTTTTCTTCACTGATGACCTTATGGCCTCAGCATACAGGTGAGCCCTGTGTAAACTCACGTCCTCCATGTGCCCAGCTGTACCACAAATGGTTTTGTCAGGGGCTCTCAACACCTGTGAAAGCAAGAGAAAGATTTACCCCTGATCATACAGTGATTTTCCATCATCTTGCTTTGTTTGAACATTTGGAATGTAATTTTTATGTCTCTGCCTTACTAGGAGGTGAAGTTAAGTGGATGATCTCCTCCTTTCACTTCCCAGCAGCGTTGCATTCTTGTAGTTCAGCTTGTGCAGGCTGAGCAATACCTTATGAATCATGTAGTCAGCAACAAAGCTTGTGCTGTATTTTTGTATCCCAGCAATTGCCTGGTATTTCAAAAAATATATGCTCTGTTTACAGAATACAAGTAGAAACATCCTTCTGTTGTAATGTTTGGGTGTTTCGCTGCGGGATGGATTGATCTCTGTAGGGGTGGGCTGCTGCACTGTGCAGCCAGCTCTGCACTCTGGCAGGGGTTCGTAGGAGCCTCCTAGGAGGAAAGCGAATTGCAGCGGCATGTCTTTGCTGGCCTGAGCCCAGCCACCTTTGAAGTTTGCTTGCTGGATTTATAGTCATTAGAGGATTATGAGTTGTGAGCTCCTTGCGCTGTTGTGTGCCGTTCAGACCAGTTATGTTGCACTAAACACAGAATACAGAACAAACAAGCAAATTAATATTAGATGTGATGGAGAGAACAGACGTCCCATATTAATTCACGTGCCTCTTGGTGCATGAACCAAGGCCTCCTGCCTGTAGTGTCAAGTGTTGGGCAAATGGGAGCTGTAGTGTTCCTTAGTATTGCAGCAGTCAGCTGATCTGATTCATCATGAATATGATAGAAAATTGGTTTTGACATGATAAATGTCTCCTGGTCAGTGTTATCCCACAACGCTTGTGCAGCATCAGCTGTATCTCTCCTATTTTAGGTGCTATAAAACATTTGTTGTCTCCATCCTCACTATATAGTGGGCAAAACAGAAGCTTTGAGGCTCCTCCATTGATTTCATGAGCTCAACCATTTTTCATTTTCTGGATGGTCTGTGTTGCTGATGAGAATCATGGAAACTTGTATTTCTGTGTTTAACATTCTGGTTTTATGATGCAAAAAAAGATGCTAGCTGTGCTTTGTGGAATTTTAAAATTCTTAGAATTTTACTTGATCTTGTTGGGGGAAGAAGAGGGGCCCTTGTCTTCTCCTAGCAGATGCTGGATCTTTTTGAGAGTGTGCTGCTAACACCATGTTTAATGCGAGGTCATGGGTGTGTGCCATTCAGTGGTTTTTAAAAGACGGAAAGAATATCCTAACAGCTAGGTGGAATTTGTAATATTTCTTAGCTGTGGACCTGAAAGGGTTGGGGTGGGCGGTAAGGAAGAAGGCAGAGTGTTTCAGTTGCTCAGAACGTTTAACACTAGTCGCTTCAAATCTTCTTTTGCTGATCTGCTGAAGATTGTGTAATCTGTCTAGCATGCAGATGTTGAACAAAAGAATATTACTGTAACATCCTTAATCTGTCTTTCTCTCTTGCCTTCCTTCCTTATGATCCACTCCACATTCTCCTGGGAATTGAAAGTATAAAATGGAATTTGAGGAAAGGTGCATTTCTACTTTCCAAGAATTAATTCTCTGTAAAGAGATTATCTGTATTACTGGGAAAAGCTACTGCTCATTAGATGTCTAGCTCTAGATGCAGTTTAAGGCGATAAATACAGTATTCTGGATCACAGCACACAAGAATATAATTAATCGGGTATTTGTTCTAATATGACTGCATAGGGATTGAACAGCAGATGAGCTGTGTTTAGTAATTTCACTGGTAGCTTTTTTCCTTCCCCAGCTGGAGGATTCTACCTTTTTCTGGAGTATCAGACTCTGCCCTAATTTACATCATGTAGAGTGTTTCTTTTGTATACCATAGAAGAGAGGAAACAAACAGGAAATAAAGAATTTTTAAATTATGCAAATATATAAGTAGTTTAAATCTTTCCACTTTTTTTTTTTTAAACTAAGTCAGAGCTGTAATATGTTTGAAGAGAAATACCTGAGCTCTTGAAGCAGTCATAGGGTAATACTATGCCTTTACTCAAACAAAACTCCCACTGAAGTCCAGAAGCAAGATGTTCACGCCCTAGAAATGGGGAGAAGTGCTTTAGTAAACTAGTGAATAATAATCTGTGTGTAAAGGTATTATAAATGCAGCTACTGAGGTAGGAAATGGATGAGAAGGTCATACAGACCCAATGAGTTGCAAAGATGGCCCTTCAGAGCCGCAATTGCTGTTCCAGAGTAGTTCAGCATGTCTGTGTAGCCCGTGGTAATGTGCTTTGCAGGTGTTGGAGGTGTCCCAGGTGTAAGATGCCTGTAAAATGGTAGGTGTCTCCTAAACCCCGGACAAACAGCTGCTCCCAGCCCTGCAATCGATCCAGGAAAAGCAGTGTCTCCTCAAGACTCCTATGTGAACACTTAGGTCCATCTAGCTCTCAGCCGTGTGCAAGCATGCATGTGGTGCTAGTGTGTAGGGGAGAGAATAATCCGTTTTAATGAGTGGCCAACTGTCTATCTAGACAATTTGCATGGATAAGCACAATCCATCATAATACATCACCAAAGATTAGCCTGCTTATGAGACTGACGTGTTTTGAAAGGAAAACACAAAAGTGAAATTTATTTTCAAACTCCTAAGTCTGTGGCTTTGATCAAGAAAACAAAGCATGATGCTGTTTTAAGAAGACACTAATGACTGAAAAAGAAGTGATGTGTTTAAAAATCTTGATCTGCTGTGAGTAATGGTTGCAGGGCTTGCCACAAGCTTCCCATTAGTGTCTGAAAAACTCCCATGCTGTACCCTGCTGCACAAAGCTAGCAGAAATTTTAATACTTATATCTCTGATTTAACTAGAGCACATGTCTATGAAAGACTTATTTTTTTAAGATCAACAAATATATCTCATATTGCTTGCTGCAGAATACAAAACCTTAAGATCTGCAAGCTCAATGAACAGTGAATTATATGGCCAAATGATTGACAGGGCAAGAAACAGACAGGTATGGTGTATAATAGGCTAAAACCAGCCTCTGGAAAAAACATGAAAAATGGAAATTAAAACAACAGAAAAACAAAGAGCATTTCAAGTTTGTCTTAATTCAATTTTTATAGCTTTGCACATGACGCTACCCAGCCAAAAGTGAGCATAATATTTTATGAATTTAATAGTACACTTCTGTATTTATATGCTCATGTCTTTTATTCTGTATCAAAGTTAAATGAAAATGGAAACACAAAAGAGTTGACTGTGATAATATTCAAGTGATTTGACTGTGATAACATTCAGGTGATTTGGCTGTGATAACATTCAGATCATGTCTCAAACATACGTTTGAAATGTTAACTGCACCAGTTTGCTTACAACTGATAGTTATATGAAGCCTTTAGTATTTTTATTAGCAAGTAAAATGTAAGGATGGACACCTGGTCCTCAAAGGAGAAACCCTTTTGGTTTTTATGGGATCATCGGGAAAAGAAATCTCATTTTCCCCATTGCAACTTTAGAATGAATATTTGCACACAGCTTTCATTCTTATCTGAGCTACTGCTAAACCCTGACTGCTTGGGTCTATATCTCATCTGAAGTTTGGTTTCTGTACAGGCAGTCTAGTTGAAAGGAACCAGTAAAGTGAAACTGTACTTTCCACGAATGCTACAAATCTGAATGTTTCCTTCAGTCTAATTGTACCTGTTGCATTTCCACACACAATCATGGCCTTTTTTTTCCCTGTCTGACTGCCCTATCTCTGTATGGCATGCTAAGACAGTCAACTAGAAAAAGTAAAATTGGATGGTGAGTTGCAGGTCTTAACAGAAGCAATTAGTTGTTTTCTCTTCTGTGTTAGGAGGATTTTCACTGGTTTCATAAAAGTACCAGCTGATGTGGCCTTTTTGAGCAATGCAAAGACTATATTGAGTGATTGCCGTCAAGTAAACCAAAAACCTTTCTAGCTAGTAACAAAGTGGACATAAATAAGGTTTATAAGGTCCATTTGAATTATTACAGCATCTTTCATAATTAACATTGTCATGAAGCTGTAAGGTCTAAAGGCTGCACAGGTACTTCTTTACAGCAAGTGAGACGTAGTCTGAACAAGTAGCCAAAAAAAAAGTGTAGCCTTTCAGCCCTTTTGGAGCAGGAAGGCAATCTCGGCATAGATGATCTCTCTCACTTTGGCTTCCGCTCCTCTTGGTCATGTGATGCTGAAAAATTGGTCAGCCATCAAATGTTTGGTTTGAATTCAGTCGTAATGTATGTACAATCATTCCCTTTGGATTGCCCCTGCTAGCATTATTTGTCAGAGAAATTAGTATACATATGATGTCATTGCTCTTTCTGTAAATCACATCTATATTTCAGTGGTGAGTAAATCCTTTTCATGCTCTGTATCCGAACACTGATTTGGGTCTAAATATTGAAGAAGCCTGGGAAGGGCAGTTACAGGTTGTCACTGCTCTGATCAGCGCTGAGTTCCTACCAGAAACGTTTCACTCTGAATTCAACATGCTCTTTACCTGTGTATCAGTAGCGTTGTAACTCAATTCAAAGGTATAAAACATCAGGAGATAAATGGGCATCCAAAAGACTGTCCAATTTCTTCATCTCTATCAACTAGCCCAGCATTGACTTTCTACAACTATTACTTCTTTTATCGATATATGGCTTCACATTGTGTATATAATCACATCCATTAAAATACAAAGATTCAAGGATAGGGAAATTGCTACGAAAGTGGTGAAAAGAAACATTCCTTTCTGGGGGTTTGTTTGCTTTCTGGTTTATTGACCTGGGTGTCTCATTTGTTGGGTTCCTCTAACCATCTGTATGTAACTTGTACATTCTGGTGGGATTGAAAATGTGAAATATGTGAATTTTTATGACTTGGGTGGATAGTTGCTGAGGTGCTGACTGTTCTAGATGGCAGATGTAGCAGTAGGCCAAGGAGGGGCTTTGAGCAATATTCGGAAAGGCTGGATTGTCTGGCGCTTCATATAAAAGCAAGCATGATCACAGGAGAAAAGACTGCCAAAAAAGCAACATCTTAACATCTGTCCCATATAAAATACCTTATTTTTCCTTCCATCATACAATGTTCACTGTCTGGTTTCAGCCTGTACAACTGCAAAGCTGGTAGGGCATTTAGAGTTTCATGAATATCTGAATATATGAGTATTTTAAGAGTTCTATGTTCCCAAACTAGTACTTTAACTTTTGAATTAAGTCTTTTTTTACTGAAACCAGTACGAGATACTAATTTCATTTTCACTGAGAAACAGGATATATTTATTCTTAGGAATTAAAATCTTAAGTGCTGATGTTTAGGTGACACTAATTACCCCTACTTCTGTTTTTGAGACAGGCTTGGTGGTTTGTTTGCATTTGAGGTTTCTAGTCTCTGAAAATATTTGCTCACAAGATTATACACACACACACACACACACACACACATATACATACATATATAAAACATCTAATTGGTGGTTTTCAGTCTGGTATGGGTCGCCACTAGGATGCTTACAAAAAATAACTAAAATAACAAACTCAAAGCATAATTTTTCTGGGATCTGGATCTCCATTGAAAAATGGTGTTTGCAAATCAGAAGGTTGGAGACCATTAAACCAACCTGTTTGCAGTTGCCTAGAAAAAGCATACGTCTGTGACTATTCTCCGAGTACGCAGTTCTTCTCCAGTGACAATACTGAATCACGAGCAGCAACCAACCTTCTGGAGACTGCCTCTGACATGGGGAAGTCTTCCTTAAAAGGGCCAGGTGCTTTGGGTCAGGCACTGCAACACTGCAGACCTGAGCTGTGCAGCTCCTAACCGAGAGGTCATCTGTCTAGGAAAATGTTAACATCAAAACCTGACACCAGGGCCAGGCAACTCATTCGACAGTGACTATATGGTTGGTTTACAGCTGGCTGCATTTTACACACTAAACAGTGAGGACACCTGGTTAGACTATAGCTTTACATGTGGTGCTTACTTTAAAGAAACAGAGTTTTTAAATGATAGCAAAACAAAGAAAGTAGCTATGATATTAAAAGAAAGAAAGTAGGTAAAACATCGTATTTTGACAAAAAGAATTGGCCATGCATGGCCAGAAGCGTGAAGTTAGTTTCGGAGAGAGTAACCAAAACTAACAGCACAGAGCTATTAGATACAACAAGGATGCCAAGACTTGATCTTTCTCATAATGGAGTTGGAGGAGAGGTAATATACTTGGAAATGAGAAAGGACAATGCTTTTTCTTTCTACTGTTACCTTTGCTAAGGTGAGGTCAGTGGGAATTATGTCCAATTATATCCACTGTGCCTGGAGCATTAGAAAAATTGTCGTTGGTGGTAGAGTGGGAATAGCAATCTGCTAATGATAAGAAGATTATGCTGCTTAGATCAGAAGCTAACCAAAAGTTTGCAGTGTTCCTAACAGTGAAAAAGTAATCGTTATGAAAACTTGAAAAATAAAAAAAAGTCAGATTTTCTTTATAGACTTATGTCACTTTTTTTTTTTTGTTTGGACTCTCTCTCAGTGTTCTGCAGAAGGTATCTCTGAAATATATAAAACTGTCATGTGTTACTTTCTTGCCAATTTTTTTATAATTAGTTCAACATGGCACAAGACCTCTAAATGACCCTTGGTGCTGTGTCACAGATTGCACTTTGTATGTTTATATGAAATACCAGGATAAGAGTCAGCCTGGGAGCACTCTGGTGTTTTTCAAAGCGGAAAAGTCTCTGTGGGGCAAATGTTTGTGATAACTACAACTTTATTAAAACTTTTGAAGGGAGCGAGTAAAATGAGACTGCAGAACTTCATCAGTGACTGAATTTTTCCCAGTGGCTGCCTTTTTGGCTGAAAATAGAATTTAAGAATGAACCAGGCCCTGGGTTTTCATAGCATTAAACCTCATTTTTGTTGATTACACTAGGGTAAAGTGAGTGAAAATCATTACCATTTTGGTTTAGTGCTTTGTACTATTATAAGGGACTGAGTGTGATACAAAGCCAAAGTGGGTGCAGCCCATCGTCTCTTGAACATACTGAAGCAGGTCGAACCAGTTGTATGACTTAAGTAGCTACATGTCCAGCCACAGTTACCAAAGACCTTTAGATCTTTGGGAATGGGCACAGTGAGTGTTTGTGCACCAGACCTAATGGCCAAATAAAGTGAACTTAGTGTCGGTGGCTTCTGAAAGTTAAAGGAACTGCACTGGCCCTGCACAAGGAATTTGCCCAAGTGGAAGAAGCAGGACCATTGATTAGTGTAGTTTGGAGGATGTGGTTAGTCTGTGTTTGGCCAGTGCTAGGAAGGTCCCTCAAAATATTTGGCCCTTAAATGTCCAAATGGACTGCAGTGGCCTTGGAGCACGAAAGCAGAAACAGCGTTCTTGCCTCCTCCAGTGGCAAGTGCACCCCTGCACCATGCCAGGCTCCATAACGCAACTCAGAGGAGAAAGTCAACACTGTCATCTTAATCCTAGTCTTTATGTGTAATTCAGCACCATTTTTCCCTTTACAGTTGAAAAATGGCTAAGAATAAAGTCCAGTAAAAAGATGAGCTAAAGATCAGTCTTTTTTGATGGATTTATTTTGCACATAAAACAAAGCTGGTTTAGATTGTGGAAAATTCATAAATTTTATAGTCCAACTGTGTACACAAAAGGCAGGGTCTCCTAGGTACTTCACATCCTACCAGCTGTACCAGAAACATCTGCAGAAACACGTCATTTAAACAAGTCATGTAAATAAACAGACAAATTCATTGAAATCTAGAATATTACACTTACATAATAATAAAAAATAATCAGTTTTCTCCTAGCGATTTCCTTATTTTCTGGTAGGTGACTGTAAGAGGGAAGAACAAACAATCCCAGTAAATGTGAAATCATGGTTGGAGGCTGCAGAGTCAAGTCATTGGATGAATGTGTGGTGCAAAAGTAAGGAATATCTGAAAGACTGATATTGAAATGGTGCCTTCTGGCCAGAGTGCTTAAAGGGGACAAAATAGGTTTCAGGTAAAACAAAATTCTCAAAAGAATGGATGTTTGAGGGGGATCCTTTTAATGTTATCATTAAATCGAATTAAGTTGAATTGAATTGATTCGATTCAATAGAACTTTAAAGCCCAAGTTTCTTAGGTCTCAAAATCCCAGCCTTAACCTTGGTTCCACTTTCTAAATGTTAAAATCTTGCCTTCGACACTGGGCATATAAAACTTCATATATAAGAAACAGTTGTGTGGAGTCACTAGTACCTCTCCAAGTTCTGGGATCACTTTGAGAAGGAGGCTGCTTCTGAAAATACATATGATCATGGTTTGGGAGCAAAATTCTTCATTTTCTGGGGAAGGAGAGACTTGGGGAGTGAGGAAAAAGATGCTAATAATCCAGTCCTGGATTTCATCTCTTAGTTTTCCTACAGTTATACTAGTTCAACCTTGGCTGATCCTTCAGATAACTTGATTTCTCCCTACTGTAAAGCTTTGTTCCTCTCTTCTCACTTAATGGCACAGTTTTTCCTGCATCATTAGGCCATGATGCACCACTTTTTTAACCAGAATTTATAAGCTGTTCATATATTCCTTCAAATAACTCAATTCCTCTTGTATACCTTTGGTATGGTCTTTCTAGTTATTGCTTACAGCCATACAAACCATTTTATTTGGATGCATTTTGTAGTTAATAATCTTCATAGTCTTAACAGAATTGTCTCTGCAAATAGCTTCCTAGTTACTATCTCCAAGTGTCTCCTTTAAAGACCTGAACCATTTCTTGGCATTTAAATAACTGGCATTAATAGGATAATTAATGGATTGAAAGTAGGAGAGACGTCTCTAGATGATATTTCAAATTTTACTTAAGTTTGTTCGCATGAAGAAAGTGAAAATTTGTTTGGAGAAACACCAAATCACTCCTGTTGGTCATGTTACATATTTTTCATCCTGAACTGCATTTCAGGAAAAACCTGCAAGAAAATCCCTCTGCCTACCAAGTCAGAAAACTCACATAAGCTAATGGGTTTAGTCATTAGCTTCCAGCCTGATGACCTGGGAAGAGGTGGCTGAATGTTTAACTGGTGCTGGAAACATTTCCTCTTTGAGCAGTTGAAGATGTGTCCTTTACTGAATTAAGTGTCAGCCTTGAAAGGAAAGTATATGAAGCATGGATCAGCAAATTAATTCAAATTAAAAAGAGAAATGGTATTGAATCTTTGCTTTAAACTCAAAGCCAGTATTTGTTCTTTTCTTAAATTTAGACTTCAAATGCCTTCAAACTGTGGACTACATCATAATGTAGTTTTTCATGGTCTGCTCCCATCTCACTGCCTAACTCATAAAATCCCTGTGGCGTCTGTAGCTGTGGATTAATAGAAAAGTAGAAGTTGGAAAGTATTTAATGTTTTTAGCTGCCTTTTTAATAGAATTTAGGAGCTGGGAATGGGAGCTCTCCAGAGAAAACAGTTTCAGAAGTTTGTTGTAAAGACTGACTGTGTAGGTAAACCTTCATAACTGAACAGCAGTTTATTAAGGAGTATCAATCAGTTTGGTGTGCACAAAGTGTAGGGTTTTCATGAGATAAGACATGATGTTTTCTTTCTGCTGTACCTTACAATGAAGACTTAAATTATTTTTTTGTTTGTGTACTATTATCCATTCTTGAACTTTTACCATTCATTGTATAAATGAGAACTAACCCAAATATGATATATTATTTAAAAGAAACCTTGTATTGTTTCTTATCCTTCAGAATTGCATGATTTTGGCATCTAAAGTTTGCTGTTAACTCTCACTGAAACCCCAGCAAAGTTACAGAGGGTGAATTTTGGCTTCTTGCTTAATATAATGTGAACGTTTACTACCTTTTAAATAAATACTAAATTTGAACACAATTATAATCAATCCTAACGAGAGCACTCATTTCTGTTTGCTTTTAGTTATTTAAGGTTTTACAATACTAAAATTGAGAATGTTTTTATATATGTATGTAAAATAAAACCTCCCCATCAAACCCTGAATCTAAATTATTCCAATGGTGAAAATGTCTGCCAAAGATTGCATTTTAAACTTCTTCAAGTCCCAGAGATTACTGAGGACTGTACAAATAACGGGGTTTTTAGCACCGGTTTGTTGGTTATTCTTGAGGATAAAGTTGGGGAAATTAACAAGTCTTATTTAGGTCAAATTATACATTTTATGGGACCAACATAAAGAAGGACTGGTTTTGGTTCAAAATTTAGTGTTCTGTTTTAAAAGAAAGCTTTACAACAAGATAATTTCAAATTTTCTATATGAGATAGATACTGTATTTTGAATTCTGTTTTGAATTTTGAGAAAACAGTAATATGGACCACACTGAAACATCAGATACAGGACATAAAAAATGTTTTAGTAATGGGCGAAATTGTGCATTTTGATGAGAGGGAGGGGAAAAAAAAATCCCAAACTGCACCTCACCAAATGGGTGTCATTCTTTCAAGCATTAGCACGACACAGTAATAAATAATGCTATGAAAAGATGCTGTTTAATAGTGGTGGGACATTGAATTGGCAACCTGAGGCCTGTTTTTGTAGAATATCTGTGCCAAATTAGTTTCCTTGGAGTTCCTGCAGTGACCAGTCATTTTGCAAATGCTTCTCTGAGGTAAGGCTGGATTTTACAGGACAGCAGAGGGAGCACCGAGATGTTCGCTTGCTAAACAGAAAAAACAGTGGCCCTGAGAGGGGCCAGTGGTAGAGCTGGAAGTAAAGTCACATGCCTTTATTCCTGCCCTCAGATCTTGTCTACTTTACCTCTTATTTCTGTAACTTGGGGCCATCTATTTTAAAGGCTGCTGTACAAAAGTGGGAATACAAAGGAATCCATGAGTACCTTAAATTTTGTAAACTGGGGTTTGTCACATGAAAGCTAATAATGAGTTACTTAAACTGTGTAGGACTCTAATTTATAACTGAACTATTCAAAAGTGCTTATTGCAGTTACAAAGTAGCTGCCAAAATCTCATAAATGACCATGTTAGTCATATTTTTTTCCTTCTTCAGAAGGAATATTTCTTTCTTTTATTAATATAAAACCACAATGTCATTATGTCACCCACGCATCCACTGTGTAATTACTCCATTTTAAAGATAAATCCATTGTCTTGGGATGCATCCATCATGGATGTCACCTTTAGCACAGAAGGTGAGACACTAAATGGACACCTTTTACTAATATTAATTTCTATATAGTCATCAATTGCGAATAGACTATCCATTGTTCTCTTTGACAGAGACAGGCCAATGACAAAGATTAAATTACCCATCTTTGTGGAAGCGAGGGATCTGCTTTGAAGAGTGCTCTTCAAGATCTTGCTTTTCTGGCCTGAGTATATTATATTAATCTACAATTTGTTCATTTTAAACACTGATCAATTATAGCAGAAGATTGCAGATTGCTTGTTCTTCATTGAAATGAAAGGTCAGGAATTAGAGAAGCTTTGAGTTTCTCACTGAAAGATTTTTAGTCAAAAAGAAAAGAAAGTGCCTGGTTTTGTCTCTTGCCTGCTGTGTTAATCTGACACTCAAGGGCTCTTTCTGGATCTTCTGCCAACCTTATCTCAGATTCTCATGCGATTTAAATGACAATTTATAGTGCTCATTTAAATTATGCAGGAATGTTATTCTCAGAATATACTGAAGGGTACATCTTTGGAAACTTTCTAGAGCCAGTACGGGAGCCATCAAGGCCCTAGTGCCTTTAGCAACTGATAGACACTTCTATGTTATTTCCAGAACCACCTAAACTTTTTCTGGGGGGCAAGGCATGCTGCGTATGGGCTTACTTTCTTTTTTTTATCTTGGTGTGACGAGTGAGAGTATGACATGCCTCTGTGGATACACTGATACGGGAGAAACTGCAACATAGGCCGAATCAGATCAGTGGCCTATGAAGATGTTTTCCCATTCTAGCTGGATAAAATTCTTCACTGTAACATGGCACTTAGGGACATGGTTTAGTGGTGGACTTGGCAGTGTTAGGTTAACAGCTGGACTTCATGATCTTTTCCAACCTAAATGATTCTATCATTCTATGTTTTATATTTGAGAAGTGTTTAAAGTTAGACTTCTTTGTTGTCTCTGGGAGCATTTCAGTGTTGTGTGGAATGATACAGCAGCTAGCTACGTACTGGATTATTGTCGTAAATCCATCACATATAAATCCATCACATATTCATGAAGTCACATAGAGTAATTGAGAAGAAATAGAAAGGATAAAATCCTGATTTGGGAAGGTACTTCAGTGGGAAACAGTTCAGTACCAGCATAGGCTCAAGCAAGCATGGAAAAAAGATCCAATCTCATTGAAAGCATCACTTAAATTAGTGGGCTTTTAGCAAAACCTAACAACCTCATTTCCTGTGCGTTTATACTAGCACGTGCATTTAGAGTAGGCATTTTTAAAATGCCTAACCGAGTTCATAGGTAGCTTTGCTATAAAATAAGAATAAACAATAATGCAATTACCTGTTTCACTTCCCACCAGATGAATGTTTTCCATAGCAAACTCTGTAGCTGTTCTTGCGTGTACACACAGTTGGTATGCATCTGCTAGCACTGGGAAAGGAAAATATCTCTGTATCCCTGCATATAGGGTTTTTATGGTTGAAAAAAATTACGGTAAGTCCAACACAAAAAGTAAGTCATACTTGCTTCAAGATAAAGGTTAATATTCAGGAGAAAAACTGGAGATCTATATTTTGGTTGCAGTAAATGGCACGGAACAAGAGCTTTGATCTCCAAAATCAAATGAAGACCGCTTTTACAAATAGCAGTTGCATAGCTCTTCCTGCAGTGATGATATAGGGGTTGCTGTATACTCTGTGTTATTTGGCTAGGTATGTTTGCGTGGGCATAGCACTTCTGTACAAGGCCATGAGAAACTGGACCTACTACAGGTCATAATACTTCCATGATGAGTTCTGCCAAAAGAAATTTGGTCTCTGCCATCAAGCCTTCTTCAAATTCATGTGCTTTTTTGCACTGAAATTTCTTTTGGCATCTAGTTTATTTAAACTTTACAGAGAATGCTAAGTTAAATTTCAGGATAATCCGAAATGTTTTATTTTGGGAGAGTTAGGAAATTGTTCTTTTCCCTATCCAAAAATAGTTGTGCTTTAAATAGTACATGTTAAAACAGACTCTGTGAAATGTTTCCATTGTTTCTAATGTAAGTGTTATGTAAAGGTAGTACAGATAATAAATCAGACAGAATATTCATCTTCCGAAATACAAGAAATTTTGTAGGAGATTGTTTGTACTTAATACTTACAGTCCATCTTTTAGTAAGTGAACATATACCCTTCTTGATGTTTTTAAATAGTCATCAGGCTATTGTAATGATTTGGAGTATTCTTCATGTATCTGAGAATTCCTGAATGCTTTTGTAACTGTAGTCTACTTTCTTCTGACTTTTAAATGCAAATTAGAATGGGTGATTTTTCAGTGCATGCAAATCTCTTTATTGATTAAGGTCCTCTGCTTGTGACATTACCATTTTTATTTACTTACCACTAGCTAAGATGCTACCCGTAACTTTAAAAGTTTTTCAAATAAAATAGTTAGTGCTGCCCTCACTACACTCTGTTGATTCCTTTGTACTGTCATGGTTTGGTATTCTTCTACAGCAGAGACATACAAATGAACAGAAAACATGCTATGATTGCTATGAAAAGGAATTGCATTTTTATCATATTAAAGACACAGTTATTGAAAGTATTGATACGAGAGAAACATGAGAAAGACCTCAGAGGGCACTTTTAAAAAAATCTCTGTTTTATCAGGGCATACATGTACTTCTGATATATGTGCTGATAATGAGAGGCAGCACAACCAAATGTATGTTAGGCTTAGTTTAGAGTTTGAAATAATGGCACTTTGTTTAGTGCCATTACTTTAAAATGCTGACATCAAATTTAATTTGGTTAACAAAAATTAGATTTCTTTATCAACAGGTTTAATAGTTGCCAGGCAAATTATAGCTTTTTCCTCATTCTGGGTATTTCTGTTTATCTGCATTTTGTTAAAGGAAATTCTGGGACAAACAAGGGACAAATGTTGTCCAAAGTTTGGTATTCTAGACATCTGCCACACATCAACAAACTGTGTGTGCACGTTCTTCAGTGTGTCTGTCTTCTTTCTATAATAATTTGTGTAGTTGTTAGGGGAGGAAAATTCCATTCTGGAAAGACTACTGTTTCTTTTTGACTGGGTGACCTACAGTGGACAACCACCACAAAAGGATGTTAGTCACAAAGTTGGCTAGGAATACTATTTTAGTAGGAGAAGAAGAAAAAGAAAAAGGGCTGTACTTGAGTGTGGATCTTTTCTTTAGTCCTAATTAGAACCACAATCCATCATGCTGGAAAGTTTCTATTCATTTTGGTGATTGGGGACATGACAAATGAATCTCAGAATAAATGGGATGTCAAGGCAGAGCAGGAGATGGATGTGTTCTGCATGGGATGAATGTAATAAGTACAGTTAATGTTGGCAACCAGCCAGTCCCATTGCCTCATGCTGGGTGAGTTGCCCTAAGGCTCTGACCAGGGTAAAACACCAATAAATGATTCCCCTCATCTCCCATTTATTAGAAAATGAACACCTTGTCAAGGTTCGTTTTCTGTTTTCCTAACTATCACTTTGCTTCAGGGATGGCAACTAATTGAATATTAGTTAATTGTTTCTGATAAAATGCTGATAATTAGATATCTCTTTTCATGTTGCTGGCCTAGCTCCTCTCTTTAATTTCACTTCCCTTTCAGTAGCCTCCGTTTCTCACACAGCCATGTCGAGATTGATTATCTGCAGTGAGCGAGAGGCCAAGCAAGAAACTTCATTTAAGATTAATTTCAGGGAAACTGTTTTACAATTTTTCTAAATTGAATTTAGTCTTAATTTTAAAGTGTTAGGGGTTGTATGTCTTCAAAGGTTGCTTTGGGATAATTTATTATGTATCAAGTAATCAAACCCACTCTTGAACTAGGATGCTCAACGTGTCTAAAGGCACTCCTTGGATTTAGCCATACTGACAAGCCTGGTTTTGCTCAAACGTGTTGGGAAGGGAGGCACTCCCTGGCATGTATGCTAGATTGCCAGTAATGTAGCATCTTTATTATTAAGAAATTCCTAGAAAAGACTGTCTTCTCCTCTTCATATCAGTTCCTCCAGTCTTTGGTGATCCACAGATACGCAGATGCCTTTGGTAGTTGTGCTAAGCATAGGGGAAACAGATGGTTTCCCCTAAACGCTTGAAAACCAAGTCTGTGATAACTATGTAAGTTCATGCTAGCTTCCAGATCAGAATGTGTCTTCCTCATACCAATGTGGGTAAGACTCAGATGTATCTTCAAGTGTATTTGAATTTTAGTCTGTTCTTTGGATCCATTAAAAAAAATGTCCAAAATCTAAGACCTGTGTGAAAGCTGCATGCTGTTTTTCAGGAAATGCTTACCAGCTAACTTGCCGGGTGCCTTGCCCCCACCAGGTATAGAATGTGATAGTGCCACTAATTTCAGTTGAACCGTGATGACTTGCACAAGTTGAAAAGCTGTCCCACAGGACCATTCTCTGTCTTACCTGGAGTAAACCATAATATAGCAAATATATTCCAAGCTAGTTTGCTCAGAGGCTGGGGTTAGTATAGTTGTAACAATGCTGCTAACAAATATTTCTGCAGCCTGGTGGCAGGGAGGTGCACATGTCTGGTAAGAGTAGAATAAAAAAAGGCAACAAAGCATCCAGAATTCGTACCACATTGGTGCTCATTTGGCAGAATGAGAAGGCTGGAATAGGCACCTCTAAAGATTCATTCCCCCTTAGCCTCTATCTCTCCCCCCACAAAACCGGCTTTAATTGTTTGAATTCCCTTGGGGAGGGGATGAAGCTGTAGCACCGCTGCTTCTTTCAGTCGTTGACTTGTGTAAAGGTATCAGGGGATGGATATTCGTACCACAGTAAAATGCTGAGCAGCTCAGTGTAAGAACTGCTGAGTTGGAAAAAGAAGCTGGAGAAGGATGAAATGAATACTGAAAACACAGAAATAAGTAAATGGAACACAATGCAAGCAGAATTAGAGTACTTGGAGTCTGTCCTAAGATATTCCTGGCCAAGTTTGTCCCTTCAAGCAAATAAAACAACCTCAGGAAGCAATTTGGCCTACCATGCATACATTTGGACTCTCTGAAGAGACGCAGAGTAACCCAATTGCACGGACGGAGAAAAACTGTAACAGCTTTTCCATCCTATTTTTTGCTCTAAGAGATGCTGAATATAATATATGGATCATATACAGTTCTTGTTAAAATCAACTTACTACATTTTTACTAGCTTCACAATGTACTAATTATTTAAAAAATTCTCAGCATGAGAAAAGGTCAGATTCTGAATGAAGGTAGGCGAGCACTTGCCTTAAACCTGCCAGAAAAGTAGGTCTATAAGACTTTCTAACTTCCTTTTTTTGCTAGCGAACCTCTTGACTTAGCAGGAATTGGACTGGCAGTAACTTCCAAAGAACTCACTGTGTTTCTTTGGATACAGCTATGCGGTCATGCAGGACTGTAGTTCATATAGACACGTCTGAGCCAGCTTTAAATTAGGAATGTAACCATAGCCTCACAGAGCTCAGCATGGGACAACATACTTGCCCGGTTTCTCAGGTAGGTTTTGCTGAGTTATGCTGGCTGAGGTGTGTGTGTATATCCTTTGTTTCTGCTAAAGGATGGCAAAAGACCTTTATCCTAAGAGAAGAAAAAAAAAAAAAAAGTCTGGCGCTCAGATTTATTCGGTATTTACACTGGTCTATAATAGAAGGATGCAGGCTTTTCTATTTCACTCTCTGGCTGAATATATAGATAGAAAAATAACAAGGAAATTAGTGAAAGACAAGCAAATGTTTCTTTCATTTTTATTGTGTATCTTAATCTTTCAGTGAAGGAAACGTAGCTGCATCAGATGATGTGGATCAAAGTCTGCTAACCTCCCTCATGAGCACCTTGCTCCTTGAGCTGTCCTGCTGGGCTCAGTGAAACTGTCGCAGCATAAGTTTTTTCAAGCTGCTTCTCTTCATATTCAGTCATTATGGCTGACAAACAGATCTGTTGAAAATGCGTTTGTTAACCCTCTCAGGGATGGAGCAGACCTGATTACAGGACAAATGAAGTACCCTGTATGCATGGTGAGTATACATGTTAGAGAATTCAAGTTGCCAAGCCCTGTCCTTTGTAGAGGTGGAGGAGATTTTTTGTATGTTTGTAAACAAGGGGAATTTCTTCATTTACATTGGCTATAATGATTATAAAGCTGGTAGGAGAATTGTTTGTTGTCAGGAAGGCTTGTACTTAATGGCAAGGTCTAAACGTTGCAGTCCACCTCAAGTAACTGTGTAGTACTGTAAGATATGGGTCCCCCACTGGAGATAAGCAATACAAGCTGGGAAAGATGCTGTAGAAAAGAATTCCAGGAATATTCACGGTTTGGTCTTGAGCAAGTGGTCTGTTGCTTCTGATTTTTCACTGGAAACAGCCGACTGATGAAATATTGTCATGTTGTTTTAAAAAACCATGCTGGATTGCTTGTAGCTTGTAAGCTCCTGGCTTACTCCACTGGCAGTTCAGTTTGCAGCACCTGTGATAAATGAACAAAATTAATGATTGCCAAGTGCTACCAGATTATACTTGATGTAAAGTGAGGTGGGTTTTTTTGAAGTTCAGGCTGTCATCAGATTTTTTTAATGTATTCATCTATTTTTAGAAACTATGTAACAGCAAATGAATGTGTGTTGTACTGCAGGTTGATAGACAGCTGCATGGCAAGGCTGTAATGCGATCTTTCAGTTCTTATGAATAAAGTCTGTTTCCTCTTTATTACTCTGATTATACCTGTATACCAACAAGGCATATTTAAAGCTGCTAGGAGCCTGGTATCATTGTAGAAGAAATGTGTTTTCCCTTTCCAGAAAGGAGCAGAATGTGGAGTATTTGTAGGCTTGTGCAGCACTTGTGTTGTCTTTGTTTTTGAGTAGGGGTTTGGAAGTTCCCAAGAAGGTAAAAAAAGATGTAAATCCATGTTAACGTGGTCCCACCATCTGCTTCTCACCTCCCCAGGCCACAGGGACATGTATGTATGGGTGATGGGAGTCTCTGGGAGCCTAGGGAGGTCTGTGCCATTCAGTTGACAGTTTCTGCCCTGGAGAACATGAACCTTTGCCCAGCACAGCCAGTCCAAGGGACATTTGCTGGATCATCTGAGGGGTAGAACTCCCCACAAACGAGTGAGGTTGTACCCAAACTGATATGGCATCACTGGCCAGGAAATAACTACCAGAAGGGTTCTTTGGTTAAAGAAATCTAAACAAATTTCTCTCGAGATGAATTCTAATTCCTAATAAAAATCCAGATAACGGGCATCTGGAGAAACAGTTTATTCCCCCTGCTCAGCTATATGATGAAAAGAAATAGGTTTTTACAACAGTGCATATAAAAATTAAGTCCAGTTGGAAAATTTTTAAAATATATATCAAATAGTTTAGTAGCAAGTCACTCTAGATTGGTAAATGTCCTTGTTTAAAGCTTTACTACTTGACAGATGCAGAAATGTCAATTTTCATTATAAAACGTAGCACATCTTTCCCTTGAGGGAACCTCATTGGAAACTGTAACACTAGTTGATTTGAGGGAAACACATGCTACACCATACCCCATTATATTTGGTTAATTAAACACAGGGCTTTATTTTCAGTCAATGCCAGCACATTAAGTTTGCTTGTCACTTTTGGATTTCCTGGGAAGTTGTAGTGCTCGTATGTGGGGCAAAAGAGAGATGCCCAACATCATGGTTGCCCTCCATAGCGTTCTCCACATAACAGATAAATCCTTAGCAGAGGTGATTCAAGCTTCATGTGCACAGGGTGTCCCTCAGTAGCAGAGAAATTGCAAATAATGTGAAGCACCATTCCTAATGCCAAGCGATAATAGTGGTGCTTATAGATGAATGTAAATTTTATAATCAGCTGTAGTCTGCAGCTGGAAAAATCCAAGTATGTAAAGTGTTTTTAAATTATTACTGTTCAGGAATCATAAGACAAAGATTAGTTGTCTAAATCTGTCTCATAAACAAATTAACACAGTGCTGCTTTCTGTTCAAAATATGATTCTTGTCAGAAGGATTAAACATGTTAAATCCAGCTAGAATATGCTGTGATCATGTTTTTTAGCAAAGCTGCAATAATCAGACATTTACAACTAATAAATCGGTACTCTAATTCCTCTGCAATAAGGCTTTGAAATATAATCTGTCATTTCAGATATATAGAATATGACTTTTCATAATTATAATTCTCAAATGCACATTACTAGTTATAATTAAATTCACTTTCAAAAAATCTGAAGCATTTTTTTGTGGATTATCTGCTCATATTATGTTCTAATGGTAAAATTAATGTATAATCTGTTGAATAAATTTGGTTAGTTCTTGAATAGAAAAATATGCTCCACTATTGATCAAGTCCTGGAAACTTAGATAAGAAGAACATAAATGTGTACTGTATATCTTAAGAGGGCTCTAACAAAGCCAGATCAAACTCAATCATAGGCAAAAAGGAGAACTTTTCCTTCATAAAAGAAAAAATGAAAGGCTTTCAACTAATTTAAAAGAAATTAAAAAATTGTAAATTATAGCTTGATTAGAAAAGATGTTAAATATTGGCTCTGGTTAGGGTATAACAATGGATTAAATTATAGACTCATTCAACTGAAGAATGAATCCCTATTCGTGGGAACAAGTGTATTTATTTGTGGGTGTTGGTTCAATAAAAGCTGAAGTGTATCACTTACTCAGCTTAATGTTTCTCATTAATAAGATAACTAAGAACCTGATGTATTTCTTGCCATTATTATCACAACTGCAGTATTATTTCACTAAAGCAGAAGCTCAGGCTTTAAAATTTCAGTTTTAAAGTCAGTGGGTCAGATCCCCGCTGCTCCATTGTGGGAGCTGGAAGGATGCTCATCAAATGGCCGTCCTTCACAGCGTGTCCTCCTTCTGCCACTACCCCACTAGTGCAGCTGTAGGTGACCAGTATATATAATCCTTTAGATTCGTGTGTGTTGAATAATGAGAATAATTTCTTCTGCCAAGCCCTTATGTGAGAAGTATAGAGAAGGTAACAATCTATCTCCTTTGCCCAGTTGGGGCAATTCAGACCATCAGAGGATCAAATCACTGGTGGGTTTGGAAATAGTCTCTTGGAGCCCTACCTCCTATCCCCAGTTGATTTATTGTTGCTGCAGGGACCTCTAAATTCCTTTCTGCTGAGGACTTACAGAAGTTGTGCCTGCTCTTTTGGCCTGAGCGGGCTGCATTACTATCTATGGGGCACTGTACATGTAACGTGTGCACGTGCAAGTGATACGTGTTTGCTCACAAGCAGGCAACAGCCAAGAGGAGCCCGTATCCTTATAATTTGCACAGGATCTGAGCATTGCTGCTGTTTCCTGAGACCTGCAAGTCCTTCCCTTCTCATTTGCCTCAGAATGCCACCATCATGAGACTTCAAATGGCCGTCGTATACCAGCCTCTTCCCTGAGGATGGCTAGGTGCGATAAGCTCCCAGGACACATCCAGGGCCCATACTACACTCCCATGCTCTGGGAGAGAAGCAGACTGTAAGTTATACGACTCATTTTAATGAGCATGATCTGGCCAGCATTTTACTTCAGCATATATAGATATCAAATTACATCAGAACATATGAAGCTGTGCAGCTAAACTTTAATGTGCAGATCATTTTACCCTTGGGAAAGCTTGTGGGATGGTCCAAAGTCAATAGGAAATGTGCAGTGAGATGAAATGTGCAGTGAAAACCAGGTCATTCACATGGGAGAAACTGCTGTTGGGCTGGAGAAAGGCAGTATTTGTATTTAACTACCTTCCCTTCAGTAGGTCTTTAAGCAACTCTTCTTTGACCTTCTATTTCCCCATGCAAATAGCAACATTTCACTTCCGTATAAAATTACATCCTTTAGCCTGATTCAGCCTCCCTAACTGAAGGTAGAAAAGGAGTAACTGGGCAAGAGAGGGTTGAATTAGTGCCAAATCAACCTGGAAACTGGAAATCTAAGATAAATTATTTTTAAAATATATGTAAACAGTCCAAGAGGAGGTAAAGAGCCTTTTTCTTGCAAATAAATGTGAAACTGCAGGTATGCTTTAGTACAAAGGCAGCTGGATTTGAACAGGGATAGGAGTTGGCTGCCTTATTAGGGCTGAATACTTTATGGGGTGTTGTACTTAAAAGAGGGAGAAAGCTGAAACAGGATTGATAGTGGTGGGTATCAGGAGAGAACCTGGTGCTCCTGTGACCCATTATATGAAGACAGCATTCTTAAAGATGGCCTATAATGCCGAACAATTTCCCTACCTACAGCAAATACCAGTAGTTTTCTTACTTTGACACATGAGTAGAAACACCCAGCTGCTGAAGGACAGTCCTTGCCTTAAAGAATTTATAATCTCCACAGCTACATCAGGCAAAAGCAGGAAGGTAAGACTGAGGCCCAAAGAAGTGAAGTGACATGGCAAATTAGCCATTACACTGAATTTATAACCATGTTCTGCTATCATCCAACCTTATGTATTGAACCATCCAGCCCTTCTCACATGCTACTCTTTCCTCAAAGTCTGAGAGAGAATAGACAGCAGTCAAGTGCAGTAAATAAATAATTCAGGGACAATATGTAATGATCAATGGAGCATCCCAAATTAATGCATGCTGGCCTGCAATCAAAATTATGCGGCTGAAAATCAAGGTCATTTAGGGACAGCTTGCTCATGTGTTCACTATACAGTCTTTAGTTTGTATCCTAATGACATGCATTAATAAACCTTTGTTCTGCAGCATAAGTGAAAGCAAAATCAGTTACTTGAAAATGCTAGAATATTTAATTATATTTGATCAAGAGCTGAAAGAGTATTTTTCACTAACCTGAGCAGTCCATTACAGGAGATATCCTTGAGCTGTGCAGAAGAGAAATATCTCCTGTTGGTCTAAGTATTCTTTGCTAGCTGTGTAGTCAGAAATATAAATTCAGAAGAACTCTGTCAGAGTGGAGGGGAATGTGAAAGGCTGCCATTCCTGCTGAATATCTGTAAGGCAAATGACAGCAAACATACCCACCTGTGGGTCTGGGTGCTCCCTGGGTGAGCTGGCCCACCTGCAGCTGCACTTCTTGGGAGAACTTCTAGCTGGAGGTATATGCACATCCTAGATGATGAAAGTTCTTAATTAGCTCTCTAAAAGAATGGATATTTATCTATCACTAATCTGTCCACTTAATTAGGAGGCTGAAATAGTGCCATTAAAAGATACTGTTGCCATTACTAAAAATAGTTGTTAACATGCCATTTTTAGAATTAGTTTAAAAGCAATTATTAAGATGTACAGTCTGATGCTGTTTGGACCATCCATGTCGTCCTACCCAGTCTTCAGATGTGGGAGAAGAAAGCAGGAACTGGTGCCTTTCCACCTTATGCGTGGTGCAGGTGTAGCAAATGGGGGAGGTTGGCAGCTTGGCGTTCAATGAGAGAATCACAATTTCTTGTATTTTATTGACTCTCTATTTTCAAGATTCAGGAAAATGTAGGGTGATGAATAAGTAATGCTCCATGTCCTCTGCTTCATATTTGAACATGAAATATTATGCAGGTGATCAGATTGTTCTTAATTTTTATACGTAAAGATATATGGCAGAGAAATATGGTCCTTGGATAAGAGGTTTAAATAAGATTAGGCTTTATTGCTAGAGTATACTGCATCAGGTAAATTTGACAGTCATATCACAAAGATCCTGCAGTGTGTTCATCATAGGCACTAAATGTCCCGTGTGCAGCCGGGGCCCGTGACCTGCTGTCCTGCTGTCTTTTGAGTAGCGTCATAAACTCTCTGAGTAGTCGTTCCTACCAGAAAGGATGAGATTGAGGAGTAAGTGATGACTGCAGAATCAGGTGTTTAAAAAATAAAAAAAAAATGCATGAGGGTATGAAGAATTGGGAATTAGTGTGTATCAGCAGGGGTTATGAAGGATACAGCTATATATTTTATCTGTTTATCTGTGCTTGCTTACTCCAGTCTGTGCAAACAAGGGGTGTGGGGGGGGTTGATAGGTGAACCAACACTTGTCTCTTGCCTTACAAATACACAGTGAGCTTTGAATTGTTAAGTACCACATGAAAATTATAAAGATGGGATTAAGTCTGTCCTTATTTATGTATTGTCTGTGATAGTGCCATACCCCTTTACTCTTCTTTTGATCACATTCTTCTTGATTTCTTTTCCTCTGGACATATAATGTATCACAGAATAGTGCTAAATTTGTTCTACGACCTGTGTGTTGGATTTGGTTTTTTATTTCCTTCCAAATTCTGAAAGCCTACTTTGGCTTCTTGAAAAGATATTGAGGGGATCTTTCTCACATGAGAAATGTGTTGGAAATGTTTTCTTAATAGCCTGCTTTGTGCTGCTTAATCTGTCTTTAAAAAATAAATAAATAAAATCACTGAAGAACTGCATTTTTCAGAAAGTACAGAAAAAATAACTCATGCACATCCCAGGAGCTGGGCAATTGATATACATTAGCAATGCCTGAGGATGGAGGAGATGCCCCTATCTGTTGAAGCAGTCTTTTTTTCCCCAACAACAATAAAAATGTAAGCATTCATACTTCAGAAATGGATTGCAGATGTGCCTCTCCCCCCCCACCCCCAGTACATTCGGTGATGTCTCAAATATATGTAAATATTTTAAAATTTGCCAGTCTGCTTAAAGATATATGGTAACACAATAGAATTAAAATACAAATATTTATTTCAAATGACACAAAACCGGACAGCCCCCCTGCTAACGTGTACAGGATACTATGACAAAGATTGTTTAAAGGCATGTCAACAGTTTTACATGTATATTGAAAAAAGTTCCATGTGCATGTTCACATGGCTAGAAAACTTGCCTGAGTAAAGGAAGAACTTTGGATCTTTGGGACTGAACATACACAAGTGGCCCAACCGACCCCGGGCTGTGGCTGCTCTATGTAAAGCACAAGCTTTCCTGTAGGCTGGGAAGAAGCAAAGACTTTTACAGTATCTTTTCTTTTGCACTAATAACATAAACAGCACTAACTGGGACTTGCTCCCGTTACTCAGGGATTTTCTTACCCAGCTCGGGTTTCTTCTCTTCTCTTCTCTTCTCTTCTCTTCTCTTCTCTTCTCTTCTCTTCTCTTCTCTTCTCTTCTCTTCTCTTCTCTTCTCTTCTCTTCTCTTCTCTTCTCTTCTCTTCTCTTCTCTTCTCTTCTCTTCTCTTTCTCTGTTACCTTTGTGATTTGCCTTAAAAAAACAGAAGATCATCATTTTAACACTGACAGGCTGCAAGTAAAGTACATGAAATGAAATGCAATTCCCACCTTCACCATTCTTTGAGCAATTGCCAGTCATTTGATTTCATTCTGAAAGCAGCCGAGCTTTCTCTAGCTTCACAGGATGGCCACAAATCTCAGTAATATTCCCTGTATCTTCAGCATCTTGCAGGATTCTGTTCCTGAGATCAGGTACTTTTCTGTGTTTATACTACTGGTACATCATTTCCTATTTCCTCTCTGTCGACATCACAGCTTCATCTTTTATTACTGTTTTGGGCTTATTAAGATACTTAGCCATTCAGTTATGCAATGTAAACTCTTGTCTTTGAAAACCTGAGGCTGAGATTGTCAAAACAATCAAAAAACCCTTGAAAACTCTTTTGCTAAATGTTCTGATAGAAACCAAGACTTTTATTGCTCTACAATAGATCACAGCACATAACACATGAATTATTGTAAGTCAGAAAAATGTGTCACAGTTTCTCTCATGACTACTTACGTTGATACAGTTCGTACCAGAGCTGAGTCCCATTGACTTCAGTAGGACTTTGAGGCTCCAACCTTCATGCATCAGAGACTAGGATATGAATCATCCTTGGGGGCATCATAAAGGTTCTGCCAAAGAAAGAATATACTTATCTTCCTGAAACAGGTCTGACAGTTAAAGAAATATTTGTGGTTTTAATCTGGAATTCTCATATATTTTTCCTGAGCATCACATACTCTGCTGGGGAAATTGTCAATTATTTATTTGAGTAGTGGAGAAAAATCGAGGGCACATCAAGGCAATTCATACCTTTTGATGCAGTCTAAAATGTTAAAATTCCACTCTCCAAATGCTCTCAATTTTTTTTCTGCCTCTGAACTTGACAATGTTTTCCTTATTTTTACTGGGAAACAAATGCATCTGTTTTCTTAACAAATGAAAGTGTTTGACTTACAGATGCTGCCTTTCAAATCAAAGCCTACTAAAAATCTGATATGGCCAGAGAACGTCACATATTTTCCAGTTAGCGGGTGAGAACTTTTTCCGCAGCTGTACTGTGTGTCTTGGCAAGTGTTTGTCTGTGCAAATATCCCTTCCCCAGATTTATCAGCACAAAATTTCTAAACTGCTGTTGAGATACAATGAAAGAAATTGTTGCTACACTTGGGAAGGAATGGTGTAGGAGAAGAGACTAGTTTTCTACTGTCCCAGATGTTGTTATTTCTGTTTTGCAGATCTTAAGCATCACCCCGATGTAAGTAGGATAGGTCAGGGAGCACCTCTTACCACACCGATGGTGTTAGGTGGGGGAGGTCTCTCCTTGAGGGTAGGAACTGGAAGCATATTCTGACATACATGTGTCCTGCTGGAAAGAGACGCTGGTTATGCTGCACAGAGAGGATGCAACATTACTGATGGGTGAAGAAAATATGCCTGTCCCTCTCTTTTATTAAAGGGTGCAAGGAGGGGAAGGAATCGATGACCTTAAAATTCAAGACTTTGCACTTTGAGTCAGTGTGTGGGGGACAGGGGAAATGAGGACTAATTGACACAGTTTTCCTTCAATAGTTCCTGCAGTGTCCCCAGCAGTATAACAACTTTGGAAAGATCTGAACATTGACAGTGTTTCATACAGCAAAGAAATACTGTAGGGTATTTGTTATGGAGTTCTTTCAAGACACGATTAGCATCAGTGTGATGTTAATGGCAGGTTCTTATATGTCTGGACTATCCCCGTTTATTTTGTGATTTGACATGAAGGCATTTGTGATTAAGAGACTTCAACACAGGTCTCTAATTCACTTGTCTACAGGTGAATGTTAATTCAGATATAAATAGGATATAAGCTTACTGCACACAAGCCATTCCTGAATAATGTTTTGTACATACCAGCTGTAATGTTTTTGACTGCAGTGTATTTAGAGTAAAGATGCAAGAACAGATTTGCACACTGTTTAATGGTTTATTCATAAATATTAAATAACAGCAATTTTGTCTTTGCTAACCCACTTCTTAATAAGCCAAAAAAGACTTATTTAAATATAGATGTGTATGTGTTAGCTGCAGGCAAGTTATTTTTATAATTAACTGCAACATTAGAAACCAATCGTATAAATATGTTACTATAGACCAGTCTCCTTAAGTCTAATTCAATTGAAAATTTGTAATTGTTGTGGTATGTCCTCTAGTAATAATAAAATTCTTAGCATTAACAAGGAGCAAGGAGCTGACTGGTTTAGAGAAAAACAAGGAGATTCCTCCTTTTTGCGTTTGTCACGTTTTAGTTCCCCCCTTGTCTTCTAAAAACCAGAGAGGTCCCAGAGAAATTCTTCCTCTTGAATATATGGGTGTGTTGTTATCAGATCACGCAAGACTGCGGCCAACTCTACAAGCTACCAACTCCCCTCTCCAAAGCAGCCACCAACAAGGCCTGCATACTCCCATCCCCAGAAATTGGTACCCAGGAGGGATTTCCTGACACCAGTCACTTAATTCAGATATCTAGATTCTTCTTGCATTTCCTCATGCCCAAACCAGCTACACCTCCCAGCATTCAGTGCTTCATTGCCAAGGCAGCAACAGTAGCTCCCACAGTACGAAGGAACGCCTGCAATCTGCTTGGTGCCTTCAGGTGAGATGTGTTTCCCTTGCTTTCCTGCCAAATTGTCAGCTCTGCTCAGCTGGACAATACGTGGACGTTGCTGCATGGGAACAGATAGCAAAAGGTAACTAAAATCCCACGTATAACAGTGACAAAATATAGTTTCTGTTCACCTGAGCACATAATTCATCAGGGAACAGAAGCTAAAGCTGTTAGAAGGATTTCCTCTGTCCTTCCATTTAGAGTAGCCAGTGGAGAGGCTTTTCTGGTAATCTACCGATTTCACTAGGAGAGCCAAGTAGGTTAGTGAGCTCTATTGAGCCTAATCTAGTGTTTTAATTAAGTATTTTACAGTTAAATTATTTGTCAGACAGTTAATATATTTTTCAGGTTTTCCATTACTTTTACACTTGACAGGAGTAACTTGTCCAGACAGGACAGGACATAATGTAATATCCACATGCTTTGCAGGAGCTTGTATGTCTGTTTGACAATAATAATTTGATTTATCATTCATTTAAGCTCAAGTTGGGGTCAGAGTTTGACTGATGCCACTGGTCCATCCTAGAACTGCAGGTCTTCCTTTCCCTCCCAAACTGTTACAGTGACATCACGTGGAGGTGATGCATATAGTAATGTTAAATGAGATCTTTACGATTACAGAAAATACTATGTGTGTAAGAAATCCACATAGTGCATATGAGGTTGACAGGAGAGTTGAGCATCTCTGCTGTTAGAAGTCCAAACCCTTTATTATTTCAGCTTAAAATAAAAATTTAAAAAAAAATTTAAGAGTTGGAGGAACTGAGAAACATAATGTGGACTTTACCCAGCAAAGGGAATACGATATACTGAGCTAAATACCTTCACCTTCCATACAACCCACTAGGAGGTAAGAATATTTGGCATTGGGCAGGAAGCGCTTGCTCAGCACCATACAAGATAGGGCCCCGTAACTGTTCAAATTTCCCAGTTCTGTTCACAAGATATGTCCTTTCCAATCGCTTTTTTTTTTTTGTTTAAGACTCATTAAATTGAGTCAGTTTTATGTGAGTAAGTCCTAAAAATATTCTAGGAACAGCAAACTAGTGCATAAAATGTGTTGCCTGCCTCCTCCCCCTAGTTTCTTTCAAATAACTAGAGGTCATAACCCCCAAAATCTGGCTGTTGGCTGTTAGCTAGTAGAAACCAGCTGAAACCCTGGTAAGACAAATCTTCACAGCTGTATCATATGTCTACTATTGTCAATATATCTGCAAAACCTGCCAACTGCTTGTCACTTAACATAAAGTGGATTTAGTGGGGGATGAAGTAGAAAAGAGAAACAGATCATGATGCAATCTGAAGGCATGTTGGTCTGGTAAACTTTTCATGTCTTATTTACTTCTGTTTTTTTTCTTTCTCTGCTTCTCCAGCCTACTAAAAAAATAAGCATGTTATGTATCTAGCTACTAAGCACGGATTTCAAAACCAGCACTATGTTTTGTTTTCTGTATTACCCTGGTACAAGGAAGGTAATTGCCAATCCCATCTAACGAGTTAGCAGCTGTGGCCAGGTTGATATACCGCCTGTAAGTACTACAAGATTGCAGAACACAGGCTGTGATCCTTCAGTTTATCTTTTAGGCTGGATTATACACTGCCACTGACTTCAGAGTGCTCACCATGCCGTCTTGAAGCAGAATCAGCCTTGGCCCAGCCTCACCCCTCTCGGGAAAGCCCTCCTGCACCAAATCAGCCATCCGGGACCCCACACCAGTGCCTCGGGCAGTGCTGCTGGTACTCCAGGGTTGCTCCCAGTATCACAATTTTCAGCAAGATTTTGGTCTTGTTAACAATAGGCAAATTCCATTCCAAAGATACGCTTTCTTTCCTCAAGGGAATGCAGATTTTAGAGAAATATTGTAGCATTTTAGGGAAGTGGGGAAAATGAATTTATCTTTGAAAATATTTCTTCTGGTACAAGAGGTTGGGAGAATGGAAGAGGAGGAAAGAGAAAAGCTTATTTACTTGTTCCATTGTCATCCTTCCAATATTACAAAAAGCAAGGGTGGGATCTTCTCTTCTCCTTGCAACTGAATTTTGTTTCAAATTTTGGAAAAACGTTGTGATGTGTCTTGTTTTGTTTTTTTTAAAAAGGAATTTTTCTAAGGCAATTTTAAATTCATTGAAAGAAAAGAAAAAGCATATAGATAATAATTTCTTGGCCAGCTATACTTTTTATTTCCATTTATGGTGGGCTTGATGCCCCATAGAAAGGCAGGTCAAGAACTTCAGAGAGACAACCTGCCTCCCAGGTCAGTGTCTCCCATGCCTAGTAAAAGCTGTCCACTTTAAGTGTCACTGAAAACCAGACAGCTTCTTACCTGGCTAAGGTCTCTGATCACAGAAAAAGAGTCACAGAAGATCTTGCTCCTTTTTTTAAATTTACTGAAAGAAAATAAAATATTGGAAGGAGAATACCCTAAGCATTGTTTCCTGGCCTCGGATAAGGACCTACTTTTCCAGTCTTGACTTAACCTGCCAGCAACTCCTGCAGGGAATTGTGCTAGAGAGAAAGGATACAGATCATGCTCAGATTGCAGCTAATTATTAAAAATGGCTTACTTATGTTTATTTTTAATTGCTCCAAACCTCAGTAGTGTAATGAAGCTATTAAGAAATAACTCTCTGAAAGAGTTAACAACAACAACAAAAAAATCAGATAAGGTCCCCAATGCACTTTTGCATTTTATTGACATTTTAATTAAGACTGTAGTATACTTCAGGGATCTCTGCACTTAAATAGAAACCATTTTAATATGCTACACTGGCAAAGAGTAATGGATGAATACAGACCCATATTCCCATATGTTTTATGGTACTTAGTGATTCTTTTGTACAATGTATTATGATGTTAAGACATTTTATGAGTTTCTATTGGCTAAGCTGAGCCATATCAAATTATAATTTTGCTCAGTGGATTTTACTGTAAGCAGATTAAATAGGGCACATTCTGTATTTATTGTACAGTTAGATCTGCCTGTTTTTGTTTTTCCTATTATAGTCTTCATTTACTTTTCCCCTTAAAGTGAATATAACAAGCATTATATGAAGAAATCACATTTACAGTGGGCTGGGGTGGTTTTTTGCTGGATTTTCTTTTTTTTAATAGAAGTTGGTGGAGCTGAAAGGATGTTGTTCCCCTGATAATATTGATCTGAATGAATTCTTATCCATTTAACTGCACCACTGATAGAGCTGTGAATATTTTTCTTTTTAAATAGACAAGTTGGCATCTAGTATTAATGTCTGGGGACTCCAGCAAGCCAAGAGAGAGATTATTTGTCCCATTTTGGACCCAGGAACAGGACCGTGTGTCAAAGGGCTGACAAATGTAGTTTAATGATGCTTACTAACTCTGGAGTTTTGAAGACTTTGAGTAACACCAAGTTGTAAACCTGCTCATGAGCAATATGAGAAAGTGTGAATAACACTCCAGGACTAAATTAAGGCAGCTCAAATGTGTAACTTAGTACAGCATCCAATAGATCCCCTGTAGTTGGAAGGGGGAAAGTACTAGGGCGAGATGCACTGGTGTCAGGCCAATTGCCCGGGCCACCACTGTCACGTGAAGTAGCTTGCGTGAGAACCACAGGCATGGTACAAAGTCAGGCTCAATGTTGATACCCACTTTTATTATTATTATTTTTGGACTCTTCTCTCATGAGAGAATGTTTCTGTATAGTAGGCCAAGTCAAAACCAGAAAGTTCCAGACTTGAAAGCTTATTCTCATGAGAATGTCAGTACAAGCAGTCATCCTCCATATCTCAGTAGCTGTCTCCAAACAAGGGTGAGCAGATGAGTGTAACAGAAAGGGAACGTTCCAGTTGGTCAAAAATGCTGATTCAGTAAATCCAAAACTTTGTGGGGAAGGTGTTAGTGTTGATGAGGGTTTTGGAGAAAAAAGGCCTTCAGTATTCCGTTTCTTTTGCACTAACAAGATTTTAACGCTGAAATTTTAGTTTAGGCAAAAAAGATTAGAAGAAAATATGTCAATCTTTAATCGTACTTCTTATGGCATAAATGAAATGTTGCAGTTGTATATGGAGTCTGAGATTATGTGTCCATTCAACTTCTCAAAATTTTAACTTTTGCTGGCCCAGCATCAAATGGAGTGGGAAATTGGAGACCTCTAAGCTTTTCTGGTGTAAGAATAACAGTTCCTGGGTCGCTCTCATATTAGCATGGAGATTGTATTGCAGGAGGTGGACAGCAAAGGGGTATACAGCTTATTTTTACAATCCCCACGTTAAATGCTTTTGCCACTTCCAGAAAACTTTAACTTGCTCCTGAATTACCTTAATTCCCAGGTATTCTGCTGCTCTACTTTTCCTTGAAAGCCAGCTTTGCTCAAACACTGGTTTTATTGTTCTATTGTAATAAATGATGTTTTAATTTGGAGAAGGTCGATAAATGAGGTGAAACTGTTCAGAGAAACTATGAAGAATCTGTATGCTTGGTACCAGCACCACCAGACAAAGCTGTCTTGAAATCTGTAGATGAAGGAAAGGAGAATGGAGCAGAGGAACAGCGCTCAGTCATTGGGGCTATTGATGGATGTGCTCAGAGATGGGGAAATGTCTAAAAAATATCTTCAAATTAGGCCATTTTAATGCAAAGTGCATTAAGTGCATGGATTTTTTTATATATACTTTCTATTAATACATTAGAGTGGTATAAAAAATGGGAAAGTTCTGCATTCAGGGTTTCTCATCCCTTTTCAGGTTTCCCATCCTTTTTCAGGATTGCATTTGAAATGTTCTGTACTTTTACCTTTTACAGCCACACTGTAAGGGCAAGACTTCTAAGTAAAGATCATCCAAACTTCTTTGGGGCCAGACTGATCCCAGCAACAGCTTCAAGCCCTTCGATCCTTCCTTGTCACTGATAAAGGAGCTGGTACCTGAGGTCACATCACTCCTATGTTAAACATAATATGTGATAAGTTTTATGTTACTTTCCCTTTCCAACCTGATGCTCTATGAACCTTCACAAAACAGATGAGGTAAAATGAGACCTGGACCTTCAGGTCCATTTGTCTGCAGTTCAGTGGTGGGTGATTCCTTTCTGGGTGAGGTTTTTGGTGTGCTTCAGCATACTTTTGCCAGAAAATGGCCCATATATCATGTGTGAGAATACTTCACTGGCATGGGGCTAAAGACAGCCTTTGCCATCTCAGCTGTCTGTGATTCATTAATTGATGCAATTTATATTGCTCATCTGGCTTTAAATCTATCTTATCTGAGCGGAAAGGTTTCTGCCATGGTGCATGACAACATCTGTCAGCACCTGTCCTCGTTAACCAAACCGTCCATAGAGACCTCATGCAGAAGACCAAAGAGAAGTAAGAGAGAAGTAAAAGCCTTACATTAAATTCAAGCCTTTCCGCTCCAGTCATGCTGACATCATTCCCTGTTGCTCGATTAGGCGCAGGGGATCCCAGCACCTTTGAAGATGGCTTTGCATACCTGTGGCACACAGGCACTGGGGACGGTGCCAGCTGGGGAATCTGGTGCAAAAACTTAATGTGTAACTCCAGCATTTGTTACATTTCACCTTAGGAGAGTTTTTTTAGATGTTTAGTGTAAAAGCTGATTTCCCTCCTTTAAAAAGAGGCAAGACACCAAAAGACATCTCTCAGTCTTGATTTCCTCTCGCTCTGGTGCACTAATGTGTATATTTAGGCATTATGTTGCATGTTTGTATATACGGAGAGATCAGTGGCATGTGAATAAGTGCGCTGCTTGATCAGGCCTTTGTCTGCGTGCGTATTTGGGTAGAGTACAGTTCCCCCCCTTTTCCTTCATCCTTATTAATGTCTCCTTTTTCTTGGTCCTCCTCCTTTTTTTTTTCCTCTCTCTCTCTCCCTCCATCCCTCCCCTCCTTGCAACCTTCTGCCACCCACTGTTTCTTCCTCCCTCCAGAGGAGCTGATAAGCAGCTGTTTTTGGAGGCACAGCTAATGCCATCCCTCGGGGGGTGTGGGTGAGGAGGGGGGTGCTGGTGCACGGGAAACTGGGTGTCCCTCATGGAGAGCAGAACAAGTCACCTCCGCAGTCAGCACAGCAGCCGCCTGCCTTAGGCCTAGGATGCCGACTTTATCTCCAAATTCAGATCTCCTGGATCACAGCCCCATGCCAGACATGTGCTTTTTTTTAGATGCCTAAGGAATTCCTTGGTATTAAACTTAGAGAGAGACAGGGAGAGAATGTGGAGAGAATACATTGCTTTGTCTGTTTTACCATGTGCTAACAATAATTCCTGATGCCGTCTCACAGGGGAGGAATACTGCCATGGTAACTTTTAACATAAGCATGAAATCAGCAAGCTCTACTCTGATATCTCATGTAATTAAATAGCTAATAATGTACAATTGTAATTTATACTAATGCTTTTGATATTTTGTCTTTATCTCGGAGCCCGTACCTCTTGGCGAGGCATCGTATCAATGTGGACATGGTGCTGAGGGTGGGGCGAGACAAGAAAGGGATCGGGGGATACCTCATTATAAATGTGAGGCTGGTGCATGAACCGTGTCTGCGGCAATCAAACAGCTAATTGTTATGATTCTGCTGATAGTGTCTTAGCTGTAATATCCTGCACTGTGTCAATTTTTCAACCCTTAATGTAACACATTTGCATATCGAACCATCACAGTGACTATCCTATCAGCTGTACTTGAGTGTGTGAATCAAAAATGCATTGTTCCCTGTGCCCTTCAGCATATCGGATCAAAAAGCAAAGCTAAGAGATAATTTTTATTTCAATTATTTTTTTGGACTTGGAGAAGTAATCACATAGACAGTTTCCTTAAAGATAAACCCCCTGCTCATGCATGTGTTAAAATTCAGCTTGCAAGGCACCTAGTGTGGCTGAAGCCTAGATAAAAGAATTGAATTTTTGAAAAAAAAAAAAAAAAAAAAAAAAAAAGGACGAGAAGCTGGCGTTTAAAGTGTCCTGTGAAAGAAAGAAGGCATTTGGCCTTAGGCATGTGCATCCACAAGAGACAGCTTCGACTCTTATAAAGTGGGGAGTTTTGTGTGAGCACAGATGCATTTTGTTTTCCTATGAGGAAAAGATGATTAAATTATCAGAAACAAAGATAAAAAACCCAGGGCTTCCTGGATATTCTTCTTTTACCTCCCTTGTGTCTCACTTATTCCTACTGCTTAGCAAAGGTGCTGACTCTATCTCTCTAAGCTTTAGTTTAAATGTCCAACACCGCTTATTAATGAAAGTAATAGGCTTTTGTTTATTACATGTAATAATGGTGAATATAACTATTTAATATAAATCTGACATTTAAATTCCACTTAGTTCTGAGATATGGTTGATATAAACGAATAACTCTTTACCCCAGAGTAAAAACTCCCTCAGTCTGCATTTTAAAGCATTGAAGTTTTCAAAGTAATCAGGTTTTTTTCAGAGGAACCAAATTGTGAAGACATCTGTTATGTTATTAATTTCACATAAATCTTAAGCTCCTCAAGGCCTGAAATGAGGCTTCATTCAAGCCGAATTAATGAAACATGATTGTAAGTCCCTTGCATGGAAATGCTGTCATACAGTATTGAGTTGCTTATAATCACTGAGTAATCTTGCAGGCTGCCAAGGGAGAGCTACTTTAAATCCCTCCATAAAACAATATCTGAAAATATCAGAACACTAACTATATCCTGGAAGATTAATAGCAGATGAAAATTTCTATGAAATGAATCATTCTTTCTCAGTAAAGGATACAAACATTTCCAGTAACTGCAGATTGTATAATATAAAGCACAATCTACGATCCAGATGCGAGTTGCATTTAAGCTCTGAGATTCATGCTAAATACAAAGTTGCTTAAGTATGCAAGAATTCTATATGCTAGAGAAAATGTTTGGAATTATATAGGTTTCTAATTCAATATGGCCCAAATCCTGAAGGGCTTAGTCAAAACTCCCACTGACCTTTTTTGCCTAAGGAAGGACTGAGGGATTTGGCAATATGTATAAATATTGCACCGAGCAAATGATAACTAATCATAATGAGTAAGAAGTAGCATACTAATTTTTAATTCTTTCTTTGAACAGTATTTGATTTTTGGTCTTTTAATTGAGCAAATGAAACTTGGTATCCCTTTTTAAAAAAAAAAAAATAAAATTATTAGAACAGTACCACACAACTTATTTTTAATGTTGAAACACGAACTTTTGAGAGGCTGAACTGCCTTAATCAAACTTCAAAATACTACATTGGTCTCCAGCTGAACTGGGAAATAAAAATCTGCATATGATATTTATTACACAAATCTTCTGAGTCCTGTTAGCTTTGATAGATCTTTTTTTTTCTCTTTTTCCTTTAAAAAAATACATTAAGAAATCAAAGATAATTAAATACAAAGGCAATCCTTTTAATGTAGTGGCATATTATGCAAACTTAATTATAAGGACAGTATATACCCAGGGTATGGGATACTTGATAATTACGCCTCAATTAGAAACCTTAGTGACAGTGGTATCTTATAAAATGTAATTTTAGGTGCAGCTATTTGAACCTGCATTACGCAATGCTGCAAAATGCCGGTAATCTCCTTCTGGATTTTCATCGTGAAGATTTTTACACTTTTGCCCCTCAACACCTCTGTTCTGTCGGATTTTTAAGATACGTTTTTTTTTTCCTCCCAGATGTTTTTGCTGAACATGATCAGTGCTTAATTAATTATAAATAAATAATTTTAACAGTTGTATCTATGCTCCTGGTCAGCAGCTGGTGGTATTGAAAAATACTTTGATGTTTTATACAAGGGAAATGAGAACAGTTCTAGGAGCTATAGTTGCAGAAGACTTTTTTATGTATTTTGATGGAATGAAGAAGATTTGTTTTGCAGTTGTGGTCATATCCCAGCATTTAGAGTTTTCATTAGGTCTATAATGTGATAGAAATCGCACATATATACAATATAAATTTGTAAGTGTCACTATAGGGTCATTAGGGCAAAAGCTTTTATGTCATTATACTGTAAGATCCTGGCATTGCTAGGTTGGCAAAAAGTAAAGCAGACCACCAGAATTCATCTTGGTGGTAATTTTTAGATAAAATTTTGTGTAATTCACAGAGTAAAGATGTGCTAATATCTAGCTGCCCTACTCAAAATTTTGACAACCTCAGTATGAAGGAGGAAAAAAAAAAGGCAGCTAGGTCTACATTTTACCCATTAGTCAGATTCAATATTACTTCAAAGATGTTCTAAATCTGCATTTGAGTGCCATATGTTGACACTGCGTTTTGGACACTGGAGATTACTTGAAGTACCGCACCATGACTTGTACTCTTCTTCGGTAATCCTTGCTCTCCAGGGCATTATTGAATTCAGAGAGAAGCAAACAGAGCAGGTTTGGGGGATTTTTTTTGTTTCTATTTGTTGTGGGGTTACTGTCTGTTTTGGGTGCTGCTTTCTTGTTCACCTCTGTGAATCCATGTCAAAATAAATGGAGACCTTATCTAGAGAGTGCCACGCTTTGAAGTGCAGAGATGCAAATCCAAACATTGCATCACACTGTCAGATACAGAAATTAGTAGCATCCTGCATGTCCTTTGAAGTTCAAGGCTGTGCTTCCATGGAGTGTATTTTCATATAGAAATCAGATGGAAGCTATTCAGACTCAGATAGCAATAATGATTTACTTGCAGTAAATCTTACAGTTTTTGGCCACGCTTAGGGTATGATTTACTAAACAGTTTTTGGTCAGATGTTACTTATTAAGATATTACTCCCTCCCCCCAACTGTTTTTTAATTAAAGGCTAGAGATCTAATGTGCTTATTTTCTCTACACATATGTAAAAAATCAAATAACTATTATATACCAGATTATTTGCTTCTCGCATCTTTTTAAAATACTGTGATTTACAAACTTTGATAGAAGATAGAACTACTTGACTGCAGCAGCTGTTTAATCACAGTGGAAAATATTTTAAAATAGACAACTTCAGTGGTGGTCTGTTCTGAACAACGAACAGAATAAAGTAGGCTGGAGGTAGAAGCAGCATATTGGTAACAGCAAAATGATCAGAGGCACTAAATTCTAATGTTTAAATGCTTTTTAAATAAATACTGTCTCCTGTCCGTGGCTCTGCAATCAATATGCTGTGACCATAACTCCCTCTCCCCTCTCCATCCCTCCTTAGCCTGCTGGCTCCTCGCAGTGCTGGCTGTCTCTCAGGGTATGTTTGCACAGTGCATAGCACAAAGGGAAGGTCCAGTTTCTTACGTCTTATAACAAAAATTCTTAAAGCCCAGTCCAAAGCTTGATTCAATTGGCTTTGGGTCAGATCCAGCAGACCAGATTTTCTTTGGCTACATTTGTAGGCCTTCAACACCCACAGTTGAGGCCAGATTTTTATAGGTGCTCAGCACTTAGCAGTCCATGGTGATGGTTGGAAGGTACTTGCAAAGTCCAGTCTCCTAATTGGCAAAGAGAGAAGGTCTTCCAGAGACCACTGGGAGCACCTGAACTTAAGCTCTAACATTTGTTCTTCTTCTTGAGCCACTTTCCTGTCTTCACTGTCAATACAGCTGGGAAGATAGCATCCCTTGGGTGAAACTCTTACCGGTGGAGATTCCCTTCGCTCCCAGTTTCAGCTCTTTGCATGTAGGGAGCTGGTGAACGTTCATTAAATAATGGGGGAAATACCAGTTCTTAAGAGGAATGTGTGGTCTAGGTTAAGATAGTATTCATATTTGTGTATCCAAATATCCTGACTGAGAGCCTTATCTCTGTATTCAGGATCTCCTATGGGCTTCTACCACCATAGGTCAAAAGAGAATCGTCTTTTTTTTTTTTACAGTTAACAGATCCATAATTTTCTTTTTCCTCTCTTCATGATTCTCTCTCTTCAAAACTGCTAGAAGTGAATTGCTGCTGCTGCTGAGTTCTTTGGGCTTACACTGGGCTCACAGGGGGACTAATGGCACTCTATTTATGTAGTATAATTACAGTTTGAACAATAGGTTATTTGCTTGACCACGGTGGGCACTTGTCGTTCACTTCTGATGATATTGCTTGGAGAGAAAGGAACTTTGCAATATAGCTGCAAAACAGTAATGCACACATGTATGTGGATGGGAAGTATTTCTATAGCCATATATTATATCCAAATCCCGAAAGGTGGAGGAAGGAATTAAAGAAAATGAAACTGCTTTGAAAAGAACAGACCATGAACTAGATCTATATTTTATTTTTTTCCACTGGCCAAAAATAGAAGCAAGATGGGAAAAATGAGATTATTTCACATGGTTCTTGTTGTTATGCAGATTGCCTCTTTATATCCATACATTCAGCACATCTGGATCCCTTGTGGGTTTGCTCTTTGAGCTGGGAGGAAGAATGCATTGTGAGATTAAGGGCAAAATAAGGTGGAAGGACAGAAATGGAGAAATAGTTCTGGAGTGAGGACTAGCTGGACTAAGGAGGATTTCCCTCAAAGGCCTACAAATCTGTCTTCTCTTCCCTTAAACCTTCCCATTCTTCTACGTTGAAAATTGTTCACTCTTTCTCTTGAATAACTGCGTGAGCAGTAAGGCCACAGGAGCTCTGTGTGCAGTGCCTGGCAGGCTGACCAGCTTCACCTGCACTTGCTTCTGTGCCCTGGTTTTCCTGGGCCACGCTGCTGTCCCTTGTTTTTTTCTTGGATTGTAAACTCCTATGAGCAAGGGCTCTGCTCTACACGTTTGTACTGCTGCCTGCACTGCGGATGACTTAGTTACTGTGATAAAGCAAATAATACCACCACCCTTATTTTTTCTTACAAAGTAAAGGCAGAACCTGAGACCTTCCCTCGCGGTTTCCCAAGTGAGAGTTTGTTTTCCGTTTCATACTGTGCAGATGCTTTGCTGTGGTCTGAGCGGGCGGCTCTGGAAAAGCTCCCTGGGGAGTACAAGGCCACTGCTGTGGGGCAGCCTGGTACCTCCCGTGGGGAGGAGATGCGGCGTTATCTTGGCAGATCCCAGGAGAACATGGGATGTGCAGTGCTGGTGCACATGGAAAGATGATATTAGAAGCAGACTCTGTTGATGAAAATCTTACTGCACCATTTCTTCTTTTAGTCATGGACCATGATGAGACTTTCAAAGTCTCCATGACATTTATTGTCAACGTGATGAACCTTGGAGAATGAAGATGCTCATTAAAGCACCTACACATTTTACACAAGCACACACATGCAGAGGAAAGCCCAGAAGTAATCATCCTGCATATCCATTTGCATCACAGAATAGATGGCCAGGCCCTCTTTGAGTCAGGCTGCTTCCATATTGAAATGCTGCTTCTAATTTATTCTTTATTCCGTAAAATACAGAAAATGCTCAGAAATCTTGGGTGTTCCCTGCTGTGAGGTGTGAAGCTGCAGAGGGCCTGTCTGGCTTCAGACTCAGAAATCAGTGTTGAGGCTTGCTAGATTCACCTCAGCCCCTAGAAGAGAGACGAGTGTTTTGGTCTGCAAAATGTTTATTGAGGGACTCTTTTCATAAGTGATGCTCTGCATTATAGTTTCAAAAAAATTCCTCCTTAGAAGAACTTTCTGGATCAGATTCCTTTTGCTGGAAAAATCTTCTCTCTGCAATTCAAATGAGCTATTCATAGCTGTACAAGAGACACTGAAATGGCTAACATTTTTTAGCAGCGTAAACCGTATCTGCTATCTGTTGTTATGCTTCCAGCTCCCCATGCACTACATGGCTGAGACAATGCACCAAATAGGTCACATGTGTAAACTAAATCCTTCTAAGATGTGAGTACCACTGTCACTCTCTCCACAACCTGTTCTCAACTTCTCTGAAGAAAACTACTATTTAATGTTATTTTAAGTCAGGTTTTGGAGTTTGTTTCCCGCTCCCTCCTGCTTAGAAGCTGAATGATATATGAGCTTTACCGAATACTTTTAGACATGGGAACACAGCACTGTCTTTTAAATGCTTACAGTGGATAAAGACAAAGAAATCCAATGAGCTGTGACAGCCATATAACCACTGTCTGATAGCTGATCCTTGCAGTATGTCTGTGGTTAGATATACAGCTCCCCCAGTGCTTCCCTGCGGGCTCTCCTGCCTGGTGCTCATAATGCAGGCTGCACATTTTGGATGCTCTGCTGCAAGCTGAAAGGGACCTGTGAGGAGATCTGTGTTTTGGACCTGAGCGTTTAAAGGTTGTCACGACACTTGTTCTTCTTCTTACGGAGCAGGGGAGAATTGCATTCTTGCAAGCTGGTCCCCTCTGGAGTGCCGTTTGGCACACAGCTTTTTGTTCCACTGTGTAGTTTCAAGGTGAACCTGTTAATTCAATATGACCCTTTTAAGAAGTCCAAACATTACATGCTACAAGAGGGAAACAAAGCACTTAGTGGTATGAATCATGTTTTAAGATGGAGCGGAGGTGGTGTTTGTGTTGCCCTGAACAGTTCCATTTTCAGTGGATTGAGTCTGTCGCAGGGAAGGTTTTGGACTTGTTATGAATAATTGCTTTTTAAATTTCAGTGATTTGGTTTGTTTGGGTTTTTTTTTTTTTGTTTGTTTGTTTGGCTGGCCTAGGAGCCTTGTGACTCGGTTTACATGGCCAGATTGTTTGAATTCTCTTGTCAGTTTAGAATAATCTTAAAACAATCCTGTTGCACAGTTTTCCCTTTCTATCAGGTTAAGGCTCTGCTCCTGAAGGTTTGCTGTAAGAGCTCCTGCTCATCTGCTCCTTTGGTCTAAAGCATCTGCTGACAGAGTCCTGGAAGAGGACGTGAGAACATGCTGTCCTGGGTTGTACTCTGTGTCCTAAGGACTGTTTTCTTTTATTTAATCTTTACAGACTGAAATTGTACTCCTGTGACACAGCAGGAGATGGGAGTGCCAGGTAGCTTGGGATCTGACTTTGGCCTGGGATTATAGAAGTTGCTTAGAGGGGTGGGCTTTTTTCCCTGGCTGATGAAGCAAAACCCCCATTTTCTTTTTCATTAGCCTAGCACCCAATGGACAGTCTTGCTTTCCTAATAGCTTGGTTCATATAGGCTGGGTGTAACCAGTATCAAGTGTATCTTGTTGCAACAAATTTTCTGCTGGGTAAATAAATGCTTTTGAATGCAGCCCAAAGGAGCCAAATGTGTGATGAGAGGGGCAGTGATCATGGAGATGTCTTCATGTGCTCTGCTCATGAATTTCAGCTGAGTCATGAGAACACTGTTGTTAGTCAGGAATATATCTCATTGATATCTGTATTAGACACAGAGCTCAACAGGTGGTTAAAAATCTTGTGGGATGGAAATATGTCACCTCTTTAAATAGACAGGAAAGTGTTAGCTTTTCAAATGAATCCTTAAGCCTGCACATCTCAACACCTTTTCTCCAGTTGTTACCCTACCCTGAATTCTTGCTAGGGGAAATTACTAGGAAACTTCTGAAATGTTGTTACTAGGAAACTATTGAAATGTTATTTCAATAACATTTGGCATCTTGAACTTTTTAATATAGTTTATGCTCAGGAATATTTTGGAGACTCTGGTGGGCTGGCTGGTATCATGACAGCCGTGAACACCTCCCATTCAGTGCAGGCTCCTACCCATGAGGAGTCACTTAGTGGTGCTGGTGGCAGTGGGGAAACCATAGCATGGGGAAAGGGGAAGGAATAGCTAGGGGTGACAAGAAGGAAAAAAGTTATCTGCATTTATTTGTGGCAGGATGGAGCACATATGGAAGGAGAAAAAACCTCAGAAAAAAAAGGTAGATCTGAGAATGCCATCCCCTGTTATGCAGAGCTGGCTGATTTGTGTGCATTAGTAACACACTTTGAAGGGGTATGTAAGTGCTGTTCAGGTGAAGCTGACAATATTGCTATTGGTTGCGGGCTTTTTTTCTGCATTGTCTGCAACCCTCAAACATACACATTGACTCATAGTCATAACGTGGCTTACTCCATTGGAATGTCTTTGTGCTGTTTATAAAACAATTTGGTGTTACGTCGTCGGCTCACACTTCCCTTTGCTCCCCACAACTTTGGCTGCTACAGAAACATTTTAATACTTACAAATAAGGAAAACTTCAGACAATATATGAAGAGTGGTCACATACTTGCAAAGGGTCCATGTATTGTTGCAGTGAGGCAGGAAGAGAAACTTTTATAATTCATGAGTAGTGAAAGCTTTCTTTACTTCTGGGATAAATATTCCAACCCGTTAGGTATACTTTATATGTAACATTTACATCTTGCTGAGTGATTAGTTTAAACAGCTATTTTTATCCTGCATTTTAGCCCACAACTCTCTAATGTTAATTAGTATTAGGAAGGAAGTATGTTTTCTTCACATGCCATAGCAAATGTGCTTTATATAATGATTACAGAACTTGTTTGATCTTTTGTTTTCACTGAACAGAGTCTACAGCACTGACGGCAAACTGTTTGGTTTTAGTTTTCTTGTGCCCTGGGCTGTTTTCCACTGTGTGAAATTGCTTAACTTTTTTTTTAGGTGTTTTTTCACCATCACTGAAACTGTTGGAGTAAGATAGAATTTCACTGTAGTTTCTTTAAATTGCTGTCTTTCAGTGAACAGTGCAAATAACCCCTGCCTCTTCCCATTTTATACAAGTTTGAGGGCACAGTTAAAACTGATAATGTAAGAAATTTGGACAGAGGGGTCTAAGGTTAGTCACAAGCTATTCAGGTATTGCACAGAGGATGCGAAGAGTGCGTTGGGGGTGGGGAAGCAAAAATATACAAGGCTTTAGTGAATAGTCATTGCCAAATATTTAGAAATCTGTTACATAAAACATCCACAAATTGGGCAACTAGGAGACCTTCTACTGTTGTTCCTACTCTACATTCATGATTGTAAATAATACAGAGACAGTTTTAGCTGATACAAATACTCACAGTAGTAAAGACATACTTACAGAATTCTTAAAAGTCATTTTCTTGCACTATTACGAGCGGAGGAGAGCCGCTGATTCAAACCTCCTAGCTCTAGGAAGGAGAAAAGTATGAACCTGAATACAAATTTTTAACTGCCTTTCTTTGGTACTTTGAAACTTCAGATCTAACACTCTGCCTGAATAATACACATCTATAGTTTTTTAAAAGGTTTTCCTCCCAAAATTTCCTAGGACTACATAAAAAAACATCGAAGAAAACACTCATCATGCTAGACCTGTATCATAAAAATCAACCTGAGGTTTCTCTCAATTCATTCAGAATAGACCAAGTGTATTATTACAGTTGCTTTTTAGTTGTGAACCTGTTTTTCAAAGTTGCTGACAACTATTAGTTTTGTTTTTCTTAGAACCAAGGAAAGTGGCATACTTCTTTGTAAACAGTTACATCCCTGGATCAAAGCTCTGATCCAGCAAGTAGGCATGTGCTAGTCAGCATGGAGAAGCGAGTGGGTTAAGGGCCAACTGTGAAATCTTAGGGACTGGACCTGAACTACATTGCAACTCAACTCTACATTGATGTGCAGAACTGATTTCTGCAACAACTGTGCATGTATTTTGCATCATCAGTGGCTACAGATGCAAATTCTAGTTGGTAATTACCAGATCTGTGGTGCTTGTTCATTAATTAAATGTACCTCTGGCATCCAGCGTTCCTTCTTGAAACACACTGAGGCTTAATTACGACAGTGCAGCCTCCGTATCTGTAGGTGCGTGTGGAGCTGCACTTGTTCAGTACCAAGATTTCCAAAAGAAAATTAAGTAATTGTTTAGGGTGGAGAAGAAGGAAAGCAAAAAAAAAAAAAAAGGCAAGAAAAAAGAAAGACAAGAGGCAAAGAAGAGAAAGAGGAAGAGATTAATCCAGCCCTGTGAGGAGCGTGTGTACTCCTACCCCTCCTCTGACAGGTGCTCAGTCAGGGTTTGCCATTCCTGGGATCAGATACATTCTTTCGGAAGAATTCAGAAAACTCAGTCTGCCTCAGACTGATTGTGTCACGATCTGGGGCTCAGTGTTGTATTTAATTGCTAGCAAGAGGGATCAATCAAAATACGGATTGACTGCCTGCCCCACGGCAGACGAACCAGAGCCTTTCCAAGGCTCCCTCCCTCGCAGCCGTTCCTGACCCTCTGCTGCCTTTAATACGCAAGTTCACGTGACCAATGCCTTAACGTGGGCGAGGTTCATCATTGCAACGCATCCCCCAGTTTTTGTTTCAGTTGCTTTCTTCTGATCGTTTATGAAAGGGAGATGTTTGGAGAGAGAGGAAAGCGAGCTGCCTGCCCCGGCATAATGGGAGCTCTTGGGGCAGATGAGTGACAGCCAGTGGGAAGCACTGAACCGAAGGCCCTCATAGTGGCTGAGCGCCGAGTCATCAATAATGCAGAATGAATTCTTGCTTCCTTCAGAGCTGAGAAAATAATACCCGACTGGAATTGAGCGAGTGGTAGGGGACACAGCACCCTTGAGACTGTGGGTCTGGAAATCCTGAAGGGGAGAGCTTTGGAGAATTGAGTTTCTCCCTGCCGTATGCCTGATTTCTTCTCCTGCCCACTAGAAAACTGAGAAGTCAATTGGCCTTTTATTGTTAGGGATTAAATGACTTTTCTTTTCTTTTCTTTTTTTTTCCCCAATTAATTTTTTTATTGAATTTTGAGAAAGGTAGATTTACAACTGCCACCGCACAGGAGGAGAGAGAGAAATAAATATAAAATAGTCAGGCAGGGTGGCTGGGCGGAGGGGAGGGCTGGGCCGGGGCCTGTGCCTCCTCCAGCCCAAGTGCAGCTCCACTCCTGAGGAGGAGGGTGAGCCTGGGCAAAGCCCGCGCTTTCTGAGGCGTGTTTCTCTCCTCAGGAGCGACTGGAGTTAACTCATACTTGATGCACCTTGCAAGGGCTGTGGGAGTGTTCACTTCAGTGTTTGCAGAGGAAAATACCCAGCGCTGTGTGAATACAGCATAGTTACGGCCTTGGTCTTGCAGGCTGTTTTCCACAGCTCTGTACGCCTTTACTGCTTCTGTGCCTTCACTGCTGGCCTGCTATAAAAATGCAGCTGTATCAGTGTATGCCCAAGAAACAACTGCTCTGCTGTGGTTAATCTGTTGTGTTGAAAAATGAGGCGCTATGCGTGCGTGAGATTTTACATTTAGCATGGGTAGCTAGAGAAATATGGACCCATACGTGTATGTATATATACACTGGCAGGGTGGTAATCCCTGCATTCAGACTGGCCATCAAGTGCAGTTCTTTTCACCAGGTACGAAGCTGAGGGGTTTGTTTTCATAAATGCCTTTATTTTAGGTATAACAATTTGGTTATTGCATAAACACATTTTGGGTTATGGTTTGCTAGTGAAAAATTTAGGGTTTTTTTTCCATTGGAGGGTGAAGGTCCAGGCTAATGGAAGAAGGTGGTGTTGCTAGGGTTTTTTTTGCCCCCCCGCCTTGTCCACAACCACTTTAACTGGAGATAGTGTAAAAGCAAAGGCCACCCCTGACACTCATATACAACAGTTCCTATGTGAATAATGATTTGTGAAGCTAGCAGCCGTTGCTCTAGCTCTCACATGAACAAAAATGCAGTTGCATGAATAATTATGGTGAAAATTAATAAAAAGTGACACAGAAGATCCAGTTTATTTGTAAACTCAAATGGTTGTGAAAGTAGTTTTAGAGCAGGTGTCTGTAATAATCGCTATCAATGCATAGTAATGGTTACCCTCTACCTGTACCTGTTTTCTACAGCAGGAAAATCTTATCATGGTACTGCTCAGAAGAAAGCAGCTCAGGTCACCTTGCATGGAAAATCATTGAATCTAGAAATAAGCATTTCAACTGATTTTAATAAATGTAATCCTGACTGTTACGAGCTGTGCCATCTGTAACATTATGCAATGTATCACTTACGTACAGGAGATATGACATTCTATGTGGAAGTGGCAGTGACATGACAGCGTCTGACAGCTCTGCTCTGCAGTGTGGTGGCATTGTTCTTCTGCAACAGTGTGGCCTTTACTTATTTTTAAGATATAAATTAATTTGCTTTGGCCTAAAACCCCGTATGTCATAGGTTCTGATACCATTATTTAATTTTCATTTTATTCTGGTTTTGAAATGGCCACAAGTGAGATGATAACATTGTCTAGCTAAAGCCTTTAGATTATAAGAAGTTCCAGATATTTCTGAGATGATCTTCTGATACAACAGTTTGGCATGGATGAAAGTCTGGCTTCCACTTTAACAAACTGGAATTGGAAATCTTTCTTGCTTGTCACATATCTCTATATCAAAGCAAAGATGACTGATTATTTACCAAAAATTGGAGGCATATGTCAGGGCAGGTTACATTCTCCTAAAAGTCTCTAATATTCAATAAAAAAAGAAATTGGATTCACCTTAGATTAGATGGTAGATTCTGTTTGTTTGAGCTGTCATTCTGCCCTGTTTTGGCACGCTGTGATTAGAAAATGATTATTCCATCCTTAATGTTTAACTGTGTCCCTGAAACAATGTGGACAGATTAGCAAGAATTGCTGGTTCATGTTGGTGTAGATGATATGTTTTCACACATCTCCTTTGCACTCAAGGACATTTTGCCAGCTTCCATCCCTGCTTTTTCATGCATTACATTTGACTTGCTGAGAGCCGGGGAGAAAGAGGAGGCTGAAGATTACATGGCCTCCAGCGTTTTGTTTATCAGAGCATCCTTCTAGCCATCAATGTCCATGTGGGGTAGAAGCAAATTTCCCCCATGAGGTGAGAATCAAGCAAAGTTGCCAAATGCACAGTCTTCCCTTTCAAACGTTCTGCTGCTTCTGAAGCTGGGAGACGGGCAGGGAGGGAGGAGGCAATGGCAATGAACCCTGAACCACAGCCTGGGAGTGAGCCTGTACCTCCGCTGCAGCGCTGGCACAGCACAGCAATGCTTTCCCCTCCGTGACCACCCGTGTCTGTCCGTCTCTCTCTCTTCATTGCAGGTTGCCAATGTTCTCATGTGTGAAGTGAACTGATACAAAATGTAGGTTATGCCACTAAAAACTCTGAGAACAGTCTTGTTTTCACTGCACTGAATGTAAATTGAAAGAAGTCCAAATGTAGAGTAAAAACCTGAGGTTCTTTTTTAGGCAAACCTTTTCTTCTTTGCTTTCTTTCTCTTTTTAAATGGAGCTTGAGTCAGGTTTTCATACGCCCTGCTAAAAACCTAGGAGCCATGTAAAACCATGATCTCCTAACATAGTTTTGAATGGCCTTGCTCAAACCCAGGAGGTCATTAGAAAACAATTCCTACCTGCTTTTCTGCTCTCCTACATGTAAGGGAAGGTCACAGTTCCTGCAGCCTTCAATAGGTAGTGCTGGCTGAGACTTGTATTTAGGAGCTGTTTGCAGGTAATTCAGAAGCGAGGCTTTCAGAGCCCTCCTTACAAATTTGGGGATTTTCTGACAGTGGTTGCTGTTGATCTGTACTCCAGTGTAGACACTACCACAGGACATTTTTCACTTGTTGAATTAACTAATCACTTGCCAATCTTTAGGTGATTTCCCCACAGAAGGCAAGGTTTGTTTGCTGTGATGAATCTGCAATGCTTTAAATATTACGTGACGTTTCCCATGTGAAATGAGTACTACATCAGAATAGCTGTGTATGTTTTGCTGATGTGTGGTTGAAGGTTAAGGTTGGAGACATGGAGCCATCCACTGGGTAAGGAGCCAGGGTGACTGTTGAAGTTTCTTAGGGCTTGGTGTTTCTGGGCTAACAGCAAACAGTTGCCTCACTGGGTGTTTGGCAGGCAGATAGTCTCATGTTTTCTGGACAACAGCCTCGTAAGGCATTCAGGTATTTTTTACATGTGTTAACTAAGATATTCAGAAAATTGAGTGAAAATAATGTGTCTGCTCAAGAAATATTAAGACTACTTTGGGGTGTTTTATGAAGCTCCAGTCTTGCTGCTTTTGTTGTTAATTGGATCAGCGTTGTTCAGAAGGCAAATGGCAAGAGCTGTAAATGATAGAATAGTGGGTGCTGCTGCAGAGGATTTCAAAGAATGGTGCTTGTGTAGTGACGACAATATCGGGACTCGACCATGCACCATTGAGGTCAATGGCTTCTAGAGAAATCTGCATCACCTCACAGCAAAGCACATTTTTTTCCCCTATTTATTTCCAAACCAAGAGTTTTGTCATGTCATACCAGGAGCTGCCTACTCGATGGCTTGGGGAGAGCATGCTGGCTTTTCTGCACTGGTCTGTTTTCTTCCTCTCTAGGTGGCATGTCACTGCTTTCTATATTATAATTTGGGGGGGCAATAGCAATCGTCTGCCTTCTCTCCCTTTGTTACCCAGTTATGGGTAATAGCTCTTCAGCACTATGGAGATGGCATGAACATGCATAGCAGAAAACAGGCTGATAAGACTTCCTTTCTGTGCACCGTGTTCCCGAAGGCAAGGCAGTACCCTCGCTACCATCTTGTGTTTCAGTTCATACACAGCAGAGTGTAACAGAGGGTTGCTGCGCCCCTGTGCGCTCCGTGGAGAATTTGTACGTTCTTCTTCCATGGCTGCTTCCCCTAACCTCTAATACAAAGTTCTTTAGACAGAGAAATGCATGTTTTGATCTTTTGTAAATGGAAAAAAGGCATATCAAGCTAAACCACTAAATGTCCATGCACTGAAAGAGATTTCACTATAAATACAATGAAGCCCCTGTGGAATTCATTGCACAATATTGGGTCCTTTTGTTCACTTTGTTAAAAAGGGAGCCTTGCGTTATAGCTCCTTTCCTTCCGAGCAGATTTTAACTGTACATGAAATACCATATCTGAGACGTAGAATTTATCTTAGTCTATCAGCTGTACTGCTATGTACTGCCTGCTGCTTTGTAATCCACTTGTGAAAATTGTATAATGTGTTATCATATGTAAGGAGGATACAAATATCTGTGTAGATTTCCCCCATTCAGCTGTGGAAGGCGTACTGTTATAGGTCCTCTGTTTAATCAAAAAAAAAAAATAGCTGTAATAAAAGGAAAATAAACTTTATTCAAGTCCTCTGTCTATTTATGCCTGTTCACCCTTTGACCAGCTCCAAAACAGAGACTACATATCACTGATATGCTGCATTATTCAAATGTTATTGGGGGGATATTTATTTTTATTTCAAAAGAAAATATTAAAAATAAGGAAAGAAAAGAAAAATAACCCCTCTTCTGGACTGATGGAGAATTTATGGGTATATAAATGAAAAGATCGGCTAACCTTTACAATGACAGAGATTTTATTTAACAAGCAGGATGGCTTTAAAATTTTCATACCACTATGCAGTATTTGCAGATATGCATACATGAAAGCAGAGATCAGAGTTATAGTGGCTTGTTTAGAAAGGTAGTTGGATATCAGAAGCTAATATTTAAAATTGGGGCCTGAGTTAAGACTGTATTTTTGGTGTTTTACTTTCTGGAATGCAATAGTTGTACATCAGGGTGAAGCCTCAGAAACAGCGTGCAGAAGTAGGCTTCCCAGGGAAGTTTCTCTAAAACTTACACATGTAATTTATTTGTGTAATGTGTTTCTCTTGCCAAAGGACCTAGTTTAGGCATCTATGGGATTAATCTCATTATTAAATTACTGAAATGCTCAGTATAATGGTAGAAAGAACTTGTCTTTGGGTTGAGATGACCAATACTTGGGTCTGAAGCTTATGTGCAAATCTGCTCTGGCAGTAAGTCCTGGTTGTTAGTGTGCTGGCGTGCGGGGTCTGTGTGAGTTCACGGGAGGCTAAGGGACAATTTTTCCAGTGTGTGTGGTCTTTGTAAGTCCCTTACATTGGGACAAAGTAAAAGAGAGAAAATGCTGCCCTGCCAGAAGAGGCAGTGCCGCAGTGACAGGAATTACTGACACTGCTAGGAGGGGTCCAGGTTCAAATCCTTGCCCTGGGTAAGTCAGAGAGCAAGGGTTGGACTTGGGTTTCCCAAATCAAGATGAGTGATGTAATCAGCAGTAACAGAGCCTCTGTCTCTCTGCAGAAAATTTGCTCTAGACCTAACTGATCTTCACCAAAGTTTAATCAAAACCAATAATTACTCTGAGCAGAACCCATTAATAAAATAAAATAATTTTTATTAATGTTGATCCAGTATTTTAAAAGCAACAGTAATCAATTTATAAAGCACTTTGGGACTCTCCTCCAGACAAGCTAAACAAAACTATCATCCTAGGACTGCAGGTGTAGAAGATCTGACCTCTGCCATCAGGCTCGATGCTCCTCTGTGTGTCTGGGCAAGCACAGTGGGTTCAAGGAGTTTTTGTGAGGAACGGATGGTGTGAAAAGTGAGGAATGAGGTCAGGACTTGGCTTGTTACCACCTGCACAATATGTAATGAGAAGTCAAGCCAAACACTGTTGTCCTCACACAGCGGGAACCAGGGCAGGGGCTCTTGCTGTGGTGTTGCTTTTTCCACCTGTGTAACAGGGCTCACAGCCCTGTCACAGTACCAGTTACACGTTTCCCACTAAAGCAAAGAGGTTTACCTTTGGAAACACCGTGCTTTTAGTGACCAATGGAGCTGCCGCCTCTCTGCTGGCGAGCCTCCCCACTGCAGTTCATGTCACATCCCTGACATGGTTTCAACATCCCTTTCTATGGGTGACTGTTCGTGGTGCACACTAAGTTCACATCTCCTTGTAGTGTATGCTTCAAATGTACAGTTAATATCCAGCAGATATGTGGGAAGGCAAGCAAGCTACCTTTCATCTAATGTTTGTAACACAGAAAACCTTCAATATTGGGAACAGATAGACTGGAAGGTAGGCTCACATCTCTCAGCAAGAGAGCTGTAACTTAAATCTAATACACCTGATCAAGGCTTTCTCTCTGCCTTGTAGGTATTTTAATACAAATGTGTCTTTCATTTGACTGATTGAAGGTCTCCAACCTGCAATAAATGAAACATCTGATCCCCTTGAATCCAAATCACTTTTTCTTTGATTTTCTTTTACTTCTATTTCTTCATTCTTTGTTCTATGGCTAGAGTCGAATTTCCCTTTAGAAATTGAAAGAATGTGTGTGGGTTTTTCTGCTCCTCTTACAGTGAGGCTGTGCAAAGGTCGAGTGGCTAGTTGACTGGCATATTAAGACAGAATTCATTTCACAGACAGTCTGTAGTGATGTGCTTTACATATCATTATCACGCTGAATTGAGGGAAACTGATTATACAAATTAGTTACTGTACATTATTCTCCAAAGCCTTTTATTTGCATAACCAATAGATTTTATGCAAAGAATATCCTGAAAAATGATACATGATCATGTATAGTTGAAAGAAAGTTGTTATTATCTAGGTAGGAAAAGAAGTAGGCATTATTCACAATTTAAGTTTAAATTATTGTGTATCATAATATTGAGTGTATCAATTAGCTTATGCCAGACATAGCCTTTAAAATATATTTCCTGTAAACATGATTGTGCCTGCAATCCTGAGTGCTGGGAGCTGCTGATTCCAATGTTCTCTATAATTATGTCTTTGTATGAATCAATCAGTTTAAATATAGAGCGACAGTCTGTTAAAGCCGTGACCTCCGTTGGGTTTATTTTTTACTCGGGTAGTCATGTCTCTTTCCAGATGTCAGTGACATAATTTGTATGCTCAGCATTTCTCATGTGGAGATTTTTGTAAGGGGGGAGAGGAGGGGAGAAGGACCTTCAGAAGGAGATGGGAGTTGGAAATATTAAGCTGCAGAATCATTGAAAGTGTTGCTTTTAATCTATAACTATAACCGTGTTTGTAGTGAAGTGTTAACTCTCCTACACATGAACACACTTAGTCTTTGCATAGATATTGTGCTGGGTATTAAAATGTATGTCAGGCTGGAGAACAAAGAACACATGACATTATGGACTGAATTCATAGTTACAATAAAAGGAGCAATGAAAATTCAATAAGGGGACTGGAACCAACAGTGTCTTTGTACTTTTTATCTCTGCTAGAGTTTCCAGAGGAACTGTTAGTGATTAAGGGCCTCATCCTGTGCATGTTAGTGAGCCGTGCTCGCTGCCCTGCAAGTGGCACCGGGCGCTGAGAGCTCCTGCAGGCGGGACACTGGGATGGGAGCACGCAGCACCCGCGCTCCCTGCAGTTGGTAGCTGTTGGTGGGCTCGGGGGATTTGGCAGGATGGGACCCGACAAGGAAAGGAAAGCAGAGGAGAGCAGTCACGTAAAGTTCATTTTGCCTTTATAAAACTTTCTAGGGATTGGAAACATGCAGCAACATCCAGTTGGCAGAGGAGATGAAACACTGATATGTGCTGTGTATGAAAACTAGGCTTTATGGTTAGTAGGTCTCCAATGTAAAAGTTCTAAAACTAAATCCTTAAAACTGTTGCAACCCTTTTCACCATTTCATTTCCCTTACATTTCTGTGTTTGCAGTAAACACATCTTTGATGCTAAAACTGAAAGTGTTTTATGTGCTATGATTTTTTTCAACAGAGACACTCACCTTACTTTAACTTCAATGGAATAGGATTGTGTTAAAAACACTGCTACTTTGCTCTGACAAGATGTTTGGATGCAAGTCTGATGCATTTCAGAAATGTTTCTTTTTCAGTGAAAGTCTAGGCTTATTTTATTAATCACAAAATTCTAGTTTTGAAGAATAATGATATGGAACATTCCATGTTGTATAAGGTATTTCTCTACATTTTAATTAGAAGGAATTATTTTATTTCAATATAACCTGTTTTATTTGCATTCTTTGCGCACCTATAAACTTTAATAGCTGTAGACACTGATATTATTTTGGGAGTTTGTGAGATTATTCGTCTAATGTAGTTTCAAGGGAGCTACATTTTTATTTCTTTTAAACTTTCTAAATAACTATCGAACTTTCAGCCTTTCCCTTGTATTTTTTCCTTGGATTAGTTTCAGATTGGAGTGAAAACCAGCAATTGTGAGGTAGCATGGATTTGATGTTTTCTCATGTACCCCACATATTATTTGGAGTAAGATTAGCATCAGAAGGACTGACTTAGATCAGTTGTCTTTGCTTATGCACGTCCTATGTTTCTCAGATTTGGGTGGGGGTGGGGGTGGTAATATTTAGTTTCACTGTGTGAGCATATGAAATCAGCTCTAGCTGGGTGTTTGTGTCACAGAACTTGCCAGGTAGAGCGTAAGTAGAGGATAAAATGAAAGCAAAGAAGGTAATGTAAAAAATTAGAGACATTGGAATGGGTACAAAGGAGAACTCAAGTTCTTTGAAATTACAATCCTGAAATGAGCAGCAACGAGCTGATAAAGCAGCATGGATCTGTGTGGATAGAAGAGGCTGCTTAAACTCAAGATCTAAATGATTTAAGCATCTTTAGTGTATGGATTATAGTTGTCCTCATCTAGGGGCAAATCCTGTCTCCAGTGACACGTGCACCCATTTAAAATCAATGAAAGCTGGAGATGTGAAAGACCCGGTTTTGTGCTTTAGCTTTTGTCTTGTGTGACTGTTAGCAGAGAGTTCCCCTGAAACGCATCTGGGTAAGTTAAACTTGTCACCCTTGACAAGAATACTCACATAAGTAACCATAATAGTATTAGCTCTCACAAAATATTTAAAGAATCTGGCCTTTGGCTAGTAATATTTTTCAGATGTCGCTTTGCTTTTAGCAGTGTAAGAAAAATTACATTTTCACCCTGGATAGTGGATTTATTTTGAAATTAAGTAAATGGCAGAAACGCAGCACACTTCTTCACCTGAATAAAACCTCTTTCAAGTTCAAAGTGTTCAGGTACATAATTCTAAGCTCTCTCTTCCTGAGGCACAGTGGGCTACCTAGCTTTTTTTAAAATTCATGGTAGGGTCTCAGAGCAGGGCTGGCATCCTCAACTAAAGTAACTGCTGCTTTTATTTCCTCATGACTTTGGTTCTATTTTAAGGTCTCAAAAGACCACACAAACCAGCTGAGCAGAGCAGGAAGAGAGATGAAAGATGGAGATGGTAATTTTCAAACAGAAATTGTGTTGCAACCGGTGAGTTCTTTATAACTTCTACTTGAAAGCATAAATCAGCCCAGGTTCAATTAAAATTGCATCTAAATTGAACTAAATGAGCTTTTCCTGGTTTAGAGTTTCCATATGAAAGTTTTGCACATCTCTGAATAGCAATGGCAAGTTCTCAGGAAGCTGAAACCATGAAAGCTTTGAAGAGGACAGTGATTTTAAAGCCCACTCCTGCCTCCCACCTCCCACCCCACAATTTTGTAATGTTGAAGGCTACCTTCTCCATGAAATACAAATATAAACAATATTTAAATTATGACCATGTGCTCTCCAAAAGTTGTCTTAGATGTTAATGTTGTCTTAGTGTTTTAAGTTAATGGTGGTTTTGGTTGGCTTTTCAAAAACTTCCTAAAAAACCCTAGGTCTCGAGCATGATTGCAGTTAGATTCAAAAGTTTAATTCAAAAGGAATTAACAATCTCCTTTCTCTGGAAGTGAAGTAGCAGAGGCTGGACAGGACCAGACTTTGCATTCTGTAAACTGTCGGGTTGCATGACAGGTTTCCATTAGCTTGACTTGGCTGAGGTTTACCTGAATTAGAAGGTAGTGAATTGGCAACATTTTTTTGGTGGAGATGTCATACTCAACCAAGACTGACTTTTTATAGAGAGGTAAGCAAGAAAGGCCTTGAAGAATCATCACTAGTATGAAATGCATAGGGAATCTGAGGAAATCCTTGCAGTTTCTACTGAAATGAGTAATTTCAGACAAGTCCTTTAGCACTTAGGTCCTTTAAATCAATCAATAAATTCTTGCTTTATAGAGGAATAATCACCTGTAAACAAATACACCCCCTTGCAAGGCTTCTGAAGCCATTGCTGGCCAATGGGAGCACATTCGCTCCTTTCATAGTTCTTGCATATCCCGTTTATATAAAAACCCAGCTGCCAAGCACTCAACTAAAAGCTGCCGGTGTAATGTGAAGGCATTTTTTGAGCCAAAGACACTTTATAAACAGAAAATGCTTGCTTGACATAGACCAAAAATGACAGTGTAAGTGGATCACCTGCCTGAAAGGCTCTCAAGCAGTAAGGCTGTCCGACCCTCATGTCATCCTCTCCTGACCCCTCAAGAATTCCTTTGGTCTCCCATGAAGACATCAGCCTCCAGGACTGTCATCACCCTCCAGATGTCCGCCCCGCAGGAGGTGGTGGCCTGCCCAGGTACAGGTGCTGCAGTTGTGGCCATCCCTGGTGTGCTCCAGAAGCTGCTGCTGTGTAAGGCTGAAACATTCAGTGGAACAGCTGCAAGTGCGTGAATGATGGGTTTAATATTTTAAAACTTAAAAAAGAAGGAGAAGCCACAGCATTTTCATATGAAATCTCTTTCCTCTTGTTGTAATGCTGCCCATTAAATTAACAAATTTGGCATTGTTTTTGCTTATTTTTGAACATCACAATTTTACCGGGCAATGGATCGCTTCTGTACCTTGCTGCAAAGGCTTCTCATCTGGAGAGCAAGGCTCCTGTTGTGGTCTTCAATCTTCATGTAAGTGAGTGTGCTGACTCACAAAGCAAAAGTTGAAACACTTGCAAAGGTTTTGTATAAAATCCTTGGTTATGAGAGTTATTCACCTTCTCATTTTCCAGACTGGCTGGCCTTATAACACTTAATACTGCGAGGTTATTACAACTCTGAGGAGTTTCACCGATTTTGCAGGGACTGTAGTAGTTTGCACTGTGGATGAGATTTCAAAGCATAATGAAAGCATTTGTGAATCTGTTTTACTTCATGTGGCAATGGACTAGGAGAGCCTGAAAAGCAGTCTCCCGGGTGAGCAGGTGGCAGCTTCCAAATGAAGGGTAAAAAATTCTAGGAGACCCTAATTTGATCGCTTGTCATGACTTGGCTCACAGACACCACTGAGCATCAACAGTGTTTGGGTGCCTGGGTCCTCTAGGACCGTTTGGAAATCTTATCCCGTACAGGAGGGTTGGGATCCATATGGTAAAATCAAAGTCCAGCCAGATGTAGCAGGAATTTGTATGCTACTACCTGACTCCTTGTATCAATAAGGAGATGTTTTTGTAAAATATGAACAAACTACAATTTCAGTGGAATGTAATCATTTTCAGCTCGATTGTGCTGATGGCACACAGCCCAGAGCCTTGCAGCAGCCTCAGAGGTAACACGCCTTGGGGAGCACAGCCTGCAGCCAGGCCTTCACCGCAGCCGGGTGTGGAAGGAAATGAGCCTGTACCTCGGGTTGTCCTCACCCCCGCTTTGGACTGAATTGTGCCTCTTGATAAACAAGGAGGGGAGTGCATCTCTGCCCCATTGAGTTAAGTTGCGTAAGACCCACTTTTAATTTTTTTTCCCCCCTAGTCTGAAGAGTTTTTTAAAAAAACAAAATTCCTGTAAAGTCAGATTTAAACAGCTTTTCAATTTCACTTTTGACCTCTTTCATTTTGTATTTGTTTTCTTCACTGCAAATATATAATTTATTTTGGGCAGTTAGGAAAGGAAGCACATTCAAATCTCTTCATTCTCTGAGTCTATTAAAAAATGATGTCTCAACATCATCACAAATCTGCCGATTCACTAAAGGAAATTTAATTGATGCTTTTCAAAAGTGCCATTTGTATGAAAATAACACTTTTCATCAAACCAACCAACCCACAATATTTTGACATTTTTCAAATAGCTCTTCTGACTGGTTCTGTCACAAGCAAAAGGAAAGATATTTGAGAATCACCCCAGTCTGGTCCTTTCTTAAAGTTCTGCTTACCACTCAGCACAGCCCTAGAAATTAGCCAGTGGCATGAAATGTATCACACCAGAGTGATGCATTTCTTTAGTAAATGGACTGAAAATAAAGTAGGAGTGCAGTATTTCTCTCAGTTGTAATATGTTGATGAACCTGTCAGAGCAAAGACAAACGGCTCTGACTTCTCTGCCTGTAGGAGCACAGCAGCCAGGATTGTAACTGAGACATCACAGGACAGGTGCTTTGAAAATTACAGAATTTAAGTAAAGGATCATGTGGCTTTCCTTTATGAGCAAGAGGTTGATCCTTGTAGATTTTGACACCCTACATCCCCATATGGCCCTTGATCGTATGTCTTTTATGTTAATAAATAATCCTGTAGATTTGAAATGGCTTTTCATGTAATTCATTTCTGTGCACTCTCAGCCCATGACCCAGCAGAAGTCTAATTTAAACCTTTTAAATTTTATTCAGAAGTGAATTTCACCCTATTACACATAGTCACTGCTAATTATTGAGGTGATTCACAGATATGAGGGATGCAGAATCAGCTCTCAGGTATGCTCTCAAAAATCTGTAATTTTGTTAATAAAAAGCACCACAGCTACAAGCAAGAATGGTGGTTCTGCAGAATCTAGGAGCTGCATTGCTTCTGCCTTTGTTCTTTGGTTTTTTTTCGTGTTACAGATTTTAAATAAATCAAGGAAAATGTATAAATTCCACACTACACAGAATATTTATAAATCTTATTAGAACTGGGCCGTAACTGTTACCTGGAAGTCTGTAAGTATCTGCAGTAGTTTACTGCTGCTAATGCTGTAATTACATTTCAGCATTGACTCACACTTAGGCTTTTTTGTATTTGTGTTCAGCAGTACAGTTTATTTGAAAAGTGCATAAAATATAAATATCCAAACTTCAAAGATGCTGTAGTAGAGGTAGATTGCCAAATGTTATGTGATTTTCTCAATAATTTTATGATAACATAAAGCCAGTGTTTCATCAAAGAATTTTTTTTTCTTCAAGAAGGATTGCACCAACCAGGTATAAATTATAAATCATATTCTGTTTTACATGTGAAATGAGAGCTCTGAAGTGTATCACACTTGAGCAGATGGAGGCTAGATGTTTTCATGTTTTTCTGAGCCTATGTTTTGGTTGTGATGTCATTTTCTATATATGCTATCCTTAAATTCCTTTGCATAGGGACAAGAAACTATCGCCAAGTAAATACAATTATTGACAAGTGTTACTAGCAGCAGGGGGCAATGACAAAATCATCAGTAACACACACACATGCAAAAGCCGGAGTGACTTTTGTAACACACAGAGTAATGAGCTAATTGAGCAACTGTTCAGGTTTCATGACATCAGAGATTTTATTTAACAAAATGAGTGATCAAAACCAGTGAATTACAAAATGCTAAATATATATTTGCTCAGATAGCCAAAGCTGTTTCTGGCTTTATTCATTTTAGAAGCGTGGCTGAGTTTTGGTACAATTTAGAGAATTGGAAGGAAACGCCTTAGAAGGATGCTGTCTAAACTACAGCCTGCTCGTTCAATATTGTTAATAAGCACTATTTTATTGTGTTTAGAAATTGCAAATTGAGCTGAAATTTCTCGTTCCTTTGATAGCACCTTCGCTACAAGGTAATAACATATTAAAATCATACGGCATTTGAATGAAATTGTTTCCTGGCTCCGTTCACTTGCAAACTGCTTTTAAGAATGAGGGGGAAAGGCAGCGGAGGGAAATGGCTAATTTTGCAGGGCAGAGATGAGAAAACGCAGCCTCTGTGCGTGTTACACAGGCAGAGGTGAAAGCAAAAGAACCGAGAAGCACTTTTTAGCCAAGAAAATAACCAGCGTGGGCTCCATAGACTTAGATTAAACCAGCTGTAAAACAGGAATTTCCGTCATTGTTATTGACCAGACTTTGAACACTTTTATCAGCTGCATGTGTTAATAGCTTGTTAATGATTAATGCTGAGGTCTTTTATGACACCAAATGAAAGTGAGAAATAAGTGCAGGATTTCGAGGTGACTGTTGCAGTCACACTCTTTCAGTAGCACTCTTTGCAGAATTTCAGCTATGTTTTAAAACATTTATGCCTGCCAAGATTAGATAGGTTACACTGCAACTCAAGATAATACAGAACTACCCTGACTGTGCTGTTCATTCAGCCCTACACTGAACAGTAAAAATACAGCAACCCTCAAAATGAAAAGCTAAATTTTAGAAGGTGATGCAGTTCTGACAGAGTGTATAGAGGGTAAAATGTATAGAAGGCTTCGTATGCGAGGCAAATAAATACCAGATTTGCGGAATACTGTCTAAAGAGAGCCTTGTTAAAATTGCTCAAGTATTTCAATTAGGGATTTCTTACATCCTTCATTTCACCTGGTTCAGCAAAGCAGTTCAGCATATGCTTAAACTCCAGAAAAGTCAGCACGACACATTAGCACAATGCATTTCTTGTCTCCATCAATCAGCTATGTATTCCAGAGCTTAACACGGCAATCTCCATATTAGTTTAGATAAGCCTTTCTGCTGATTGTAGACGATTCTGTGTGGTTATTTACTTCAGGTAACCACATTCCTTTTCTTTTTTGCCGAGTAAACTAAGAATCGACAGAAATCTTGGAAACACTGGGTACTTAGTATCTCTTCAGGAAAGCACAGGAAATGTGTAGGTGTCTGTAAGATTTAATATGCATTTATTTTTCTCTGTTCACGTTACTCCTTTTTACTATCACTGCTTGCCTGTCGTAAATCCAATTAGTGAGCTTTCTACATTGCAATAAAGTGCTCCTCAGGAAGAAAATTTGCTTTGTGAGCAAAGCCTTTTTCTTACAATACTATTGTAATTTTCTGGTTTTTCACTGCCTCACAAAGCGTTTAAATAAAAGCAAAATAAGCTCTAGCACTGCATTTACTGCACTGCTCCCTCTTCCTGCAAAATGCTTTTTCCATCTTCAAACAATTATGCTCTAGTAAAAATTTCTCATAAGGTTGAAACAAAGATATATAATAAAAATATAATAAAACCCAAAAGAGATGCATAGGTCCAGCCCAGAATAAGCAAAAACCTAATTGCTGGTGCAGTTGTGTAAGATGGGAAAGATCCAGGTTGAAGTCCCTGGTCTGAATCAAGGACTTAAGCCCAGATTTGTCACGCTTTGAACAATTGTTCTAACTGCTACAACGTTGCTGTGCTTTCTAGGTTTGAAAAAAGAAGCTCAGCTGAATACCTAAAAAAACTCTCCTGCAGAAGGGATTGTCAGAATTGGTATCTTCTTGTAAAAGTTTTATTTCCTGCAAATAGATATTTTCTGAAAAATATTACAGGTTATTTTGTTCAGCTATTTATTTTCCTTTCCTTTAACCAAGTGAATTTTGACTTGTAACACGCTACAGGCTTAAGTACTTGTGTTGGTTTCTCCAGTCTGTGTTAACTCTCCATGTTCCAAATGTTACAGTTTAAAGAGCATCAGAGAATATTGTGAACCTTTCAAGATAACTTTGGAATAGAGTAGCCCTTGATTTTAGCTGTCATCATCCTGGACTTGGGTTAATTTTTTCTGTAGTATTGTGGTAATGAGTAATTCTAGGAATTGGGAACCCTGCCGTATATGTAAATGACACTGGTGAATTGTCTCTGGTCGCTGTGTCCCTTAGTCTTATTATTTATTCATGCTTTTTTTTCTCCTCAGAAATAACAAATTAAACCTTAGGAGACTTGGAGGTTCAAAGGGTTGGTCATTAGTCTTTACTAAGTCCAGTTCTGTAGAGATTAGAACAGGAAACACCGTTAAATTTAACCGTTTCAGCATTTCACTGAGCCTAAATTCAGACAGCACTATCACTTTCCTCAAAGGATATACAAAAGCCTATTGTATTATAAAGAATCTGGTTTTTTTCATATCCATTCACTGTAAGCAGTTCATTCTGGTTTCAGAGACATTAGTAGGTTTAGATACTCCTTTATGCAGAATAAAAACCGGCAGAAAACCTTGATGAGTTTTCTGACTGCATCCACTGCCCATATGCGCTTTCCTGACTGGTTCATTGCAGACTGGAGTTCTTACAAATGAGACCAAGGCTGCAGGGGAGTGATATCTATTAGCAGATTAAGAAATGGTGGCTTTGAATATACAGTAGTCATCATGAAAATGCCAGCTCTCACTATAATGTAGCATTGGAGAACGATGGCTCCTTTTTTAAAGGAGATTTCTGTAAGTAGCTGTTAACAAATGCTGAGTCTATAATAGGAACCACTGTAGAACATGTACAAATACAAGAGAAGGAGAAGTGGCCAAGAACTTGCTATTTGTTTTTGCATCCTTTTTGCTATCCTTTCTGCATAGTCTTTAAAAAAACCTACTAGCAACAGTGATGCTTCGGTGATGCAGAGGGCAACTGCAGCCGGGCAAAGTCTGTGCGCCCGGCTGCCTGGGCAGATGTCTGGAAGTGCCATGTGCAGGAGGCGCCTGCCCTGGTGTCACCCTCCACATCACATCACATAAAGCAGCATGGGCAGATCAATGTCTGGAGGTATTAATAAATTACTGCAGGAATTACTGCATCATCTCCTGCCTGTCACTTACTCTGCAGTTAAAGCCCCAGGAGATTAAAAAGGTGGGTCACCATTTGGGGTAAGCACAGACACATAAGCAATCACTGTGGGTGATGCTGTGCAAGTTCTGTTGAAAAATGGAGGCTTCTGAATTGCCACAACATCTTTGACGTCTTCATGTCTCATTATAATTTACCAAAATTAATAAAATCCATGTTTCACATGGTAATTTCAGCGTGCATACAAATTATCTTTGGTTACCATCAGTAGAAAAACACTTGAAGGAGATTGCTATCCTTATTTTACAGAAGAACAATAAAATGTATAGGACCCAAATCCTTCCTGAACCTGGGTCTCAGGAAGAGCTGTGTCAGCTGCATGCAAGGGAATTGGAAGCTTGTCTAGTGTTGCAGAACGGAAAACTTGCTAAAGTCTGTGCCCCATGGTGGTGAGGCCACATGGAGAAAGCCTGACACCAGCCAAGCCCAGCAATGACAGCTTGCAGAGAATCGCTGCTCTTTCTGGCTTGGTGTTACCTGGAAAATCAAACTCCAGGAAAGTGTGTGTCTGCATTTGTGAATATATAGAGATGGTCTGCCTACCTGGCCAAAAAGCAGAAATGGCAGCACATCGGGAATTCTCAGAGGGTGGAGAAAGGGCACCTTTGCTAATGCCAAGAAGCAAGGTGCACTCCTGCCCGGTGAGCAGGATCTGCTCTGGCCCCAGGGTAATGCAGAGATTATTTGGCTGTCACCAAGACAGTTTGTCAAGGAGATGCACACTGGGAGTGACAAACACTCTGGAGGAGTATTTGCAGTGAATCAGCATGTGCTGGTATGTTAAAACAGTCCAAAATATCTGTTAGTACTGTAGCGAAGGTGGATTAATTTTTCTATTAAATTTACGATGAGCAGAGAAAAAGTCCACAGCCATGAGAGAAACAATTTGTTACAAATTATTTTTAACTACTAATAAAAAGTTGTGGGTTAATTAGGCCATTAAACTGGTTTCATTTTAAGAACGTGTGAATTCACTGGGACTGTCTCTGTTTTTGCTGGGTTTAATCAGAGGAAACTGATAGGGGAGCTTTGAAACAAAGATAGAAGGTGTTGCTGATGAGCCAACTAAGTCTCCTTAAAAGCGGAGACAGGTTTTTTCCAGTAGTCCATGTTAACCCTTCAAAAATAATTTGATTAATTTAAACTTTTTTTAAATTCTGGTTATTGTTTTATTTATTTCAAGTGAGAAATTCTCAGAATGTTGGAAAGTTTAAGATTATTGTTGAAACGGTAACACTGAAAGACTTTTCTGGCTTCAACAAAAGAGCTATTTAAAAAATAAACTCCACAAATATTGCTGTGTTGCAGAGCAGGACCATTATTAAGTATCTTCCATTTTACTCATATGCAAAAAAGAGTAAAGGGAGAAAAAATGTATTTGTATTCCGACAAAGAGACAAAGTAAAAGGAAGAGAACGTGGCCACACACTCAGCGGTAAAAAAATATTGCCTCACTGATAGGGTTGCTTGTGAAAATGGTCCCTGAATGTTTTCATGGTTGTGAGACTTTTTTTTTTTTTACCATAGTCATGCAAGCTGCATGTTGCTGAGCTCCTGCTGAGCAACAGTGAAGGAATTACTGGAGCTCCATTCACGGTTTCAAAACTGTTTTGCATTAATGGACAGCCTGAACTGGATTTGGGTTAGATTTCACTCTGAGCTGTAACTCTTTCTCTCCACCCCCTAAAATAATAATAATAATTACAAAAGTATGAGATAGGACTAGCGTCTCCACCTCCTGTTCATAATCGAGCAAACCAAATATTATTACATACATTATTGAAGGGGTGAGGAAAGTTAGAGGTCATGAACTGAGCTGTATGAATAGCTGGAGGTCAGATCAATCACAGCCATGTATTTCATGGCTGAGGCTTCAGCCCGTAGAGACTGGTTTAGTTATACTGCCTTCTACCAGCTGATCGCATATTCAAATTTAAATTACAAATTAAGTTAAATAGCTAAGAAATACATAAACTAAAGAATTCTTCAATGTTTAGTAGACAAGTAACTAAAACATTATTTTTTTCCTTTTAGTAATGTATGGGGAGGAGTGGAGGGAAGGGAAGCTACAGACATGAGGGTAGATGTAGTATGTGGAAATGAGGTAGAACTCAGGGCAAAACAATACCTGTTCTGTGTCTTAGTACTAATTGTATGAAGAGAAGCTAGTAGGGAAAGAGGGGAATTGTCTGACATGAGAAATAAGACCTTTTTTGGAACATTCTCTGAATCTCAATGGGTAGCAAAGGATCTCAGATTAGACACCCAAAAATTAATGCACATGATACCACTGCATCCTCTGAATCTGTCTCTAGACACTTTTAATTGCAGTTTGGAGTTAGATCAAAACACTGGTGAACCGTGAATACAGAATTTTGCTAACGGACTGGGAAGGGGGAGAGGTGGGGTTTAGGGCAAACCAAGCTGATTTTGTTTGCATCAGACCCCTTTGAAGTTGCAGCAGTTTGTAGTTGCTTTGTGTTTTGCATTGCTGCCTTTTCATATCTGAAGATTCAAACAATAGCTCCTGGTTATTATCCCACATATTATTGATTAAAAGCTTTGCCCAAAGACCTTCCATCTCACTTTCCAGCTTAGTGTGATTTACTTTTCTTTTTACTCCCTGTAACATATGATTAATGCTGAGCTAGAGAGTCCCAGTGAGATGAAGCAGAGTGTCAGGTAAGATTTGTCAGCTTGGAAGTATAGATTATTTTATGTTTCTCGAACTTTGTGGGCCCAGGGAACACAGATCTTGATTGTTAAATCCATCCACACTTTCCCTAGGGCTATAATATGCCAAAAACATTAAATAGCCCACTTAATACATAACCTCATTCTGTATGCTTGACTATTTTGTTTTTAATTTTTCTTCCCTTTCCAGGCTGCTCAAATGAAATGGGATCAAAGAAAAAAAATTATCCTCACTGGATTTTGTTAAAATATTAATAGGTTAGGGTTGACTGGCTAAATTGAATATCTATGCTGATCTTGCTTGCATGTTTAACTTGTGCTTAGGAAAATATGTTTCCTAGGTGATAACCTTTTATGTACCAGCCTGACTTCATTGAAATGCATAGAGATAAAAATATGTCACACTCCATGGCCATGCTATTCTTGTGTGGCAGTGTGATTATTCAGATGATAATTGACCCCCACCTGTAGACAGCTCAAATTCTGTAGTCAATCATTCCATTTGATGTTAAAATATGTGAAAGTACAATTATATAATTTACATTACAAATCATCCTGAATGCCAGGCATCTCAGAACCACTGACAAACGAAAGGGAAAAAGTCAATAAATGAAGTGAATTACACTAGGCAAAGAATTCAACTTTTCTTATTTGCTCCTGCACAACAGCTTTTATGTGGATGTTGTTGATGGAGCTCAAACAGATACTGCTTAGTACTGAATTTGACTGCCTTTCAGCCCCTTCCTAACTTTGGTGATACCTTCTGGATAAGAATACCTTCTTTCACTGTGGAGATGAGAGTCCTCACCAGCAGATAAAGGTAGAAACGCATCCATGTCAGCACAGATTTACGCAACAAAGACTGCGGGCCAGTGAGTTGTGCTCCAAATACTCCAACTTTTAAGTGCATGTTTCTGTAGACTTTGCTGTGTATTTTAAAGCTATACAGGGCAGTTAAAGAGCATATTTGTACAACCATAGATCGCTGTTTTTCATGCACCTGCTTAAGGCCTGTTGCAAACTCTGTTGTCAGTGCTCAAATAATGTGGGCAAAACTGAATCCAAATCAGCTCGTACCGTTCCTGCATAGTAAATGTATGCAGTGGTGGGCTTAGATAGTGTCTCTGGATCATCCCAGTCTGTCTGAGTGTTGGATACCAAGAATCTAAACTTCATGTGAATTTTATGGTAGGTGAAGACTTTTTAACTATGTCTGGTTTTCTCCTGACATTGCTTTGGATCCTTCAACCCCTTTACAGCAATCCCCATGACATGGCTGCAGATAGTATCTCAGACATGGACTATTCCTGAAATTTCAAGGCTAAGCATTGTAATCCTCTATTTATTTATGATTACTCAAAAAAAGAACCTTCTTCGTGAGCAAATTATTCCATGGGTCTGTACTGGAGCATTCCAGTTCTCTGAGCAAGACAGACCCAGCTCAGGAATGTGTAATCAACCTTATAGCAAGAGAAAGCTCAGTGTTAAATCAGTTGAAGTACCAAAAAGTGAGCCAAAGAACCAACACAAAACATTTCAGCTGGTAAAATAGAACTTAAAGCTTCTCTCCTGGCTCTCTTCATGCCATTTTAGATGCTTACTCCTTAGCTTCATACTGAAGAGCCACAGGAAATAGCAAGTGTTAAATTTTTTTGTTTAGCTTTAAACATGGCATTATTTTGCTTTACTATACTAAAGACTTTGTCAACCATAGAGTCTCCCTTTTGATGCTGCCAGTAACCATTTGGTCACAACTTCTTCACTGAGAACGTTTAGGTTCAGACGATTTTTGGGAACAGCGGTGTCTATGCGGAGAATTCATCAGCCAAGCAACCACTGATTAATAATTAGTGATTCGTGCTGGTGACCATTTTTCATATGGACTAATTTTGAACTAAGGTCCCTGATTTCATTAAATAATCATAAATCATAAACAAGTTAAGAGATAATGTTGGCTCATTTACAGTCTACCTGCGATAACAAAAATAAATGGTATTCATCATCTAGATCTACAATGAATAGTTTAAGCAGCTATACATTGAAATTCATGCATGTGGCTTAAGCCTCTATTTCTTAGTAAGGAAGCAGCCCAAATATAATTTTTAATCCTGGCCTTCATACTCTAAAATTGCTAATTAGAATATTGTCCTCGGTCCTAACATTCATTGGAAAATAACATAAAATGTCTTCATGTCCTGATATATATTCTTCTACAAAAACATGCAAACATCATCATTTCTTCAGCTGTTCTTTCTTTCATAAAGGTGAGACCTTTCACAGAACAAAATCCAAATGATGTAAAATTGATAAAAGTATCAGATTCCCAAGTATGAATATTCTAAGAAATGTTCATCACAAAGCAATTGTGAAACTTTATGTGCTCAAATGCTTCATTTTACAAGACAAAACAGAAGTTATGAAATTGTTTCAAACAGTCTGAACATCCCTGCTATGTGAATGGAAAGGCCTTATTCAAAGGGCTCTGGTTTACCATGCGGTCTTATTTCTCTGCTCCCAATGCAAAAGACAGGAATCTTTCCTGGCAGTTCTCCTGTGAAACTTCAGCTCTTCTCATCACTGTTAATTTGGGAGTCCAAGCAGGAGTGTCCTCATCTAATATTTTGTTCTCCTGAGCTGCTGTGAGCAAGAAAAAATTCCCAGTGTTGCTCAATGTAGAGCAAGGTTGAACCTAGTCAGGGTAACTTCCAGACAGGGAAACACATACTTCTCCCTTTTTTTTTTTTTTTTTTTTTTTTTAAGGCTGTTTTCCCTAGCTCCTTTTTAAAACGGACTACTACCAGGAGCTGCATTCAGGCCTGCCACGAGTGGCTGCAATTTTTCTGACCTCAGCAAAATTCCTCAATCATTATCCCAGGTGTGAATTTGGCCTGTTGTCTTTAATTAAAGCTCCAGTCTGCTCTCAGTAAATTTCACACCCTGAACAAGCATCAAATTATGTTCTTCAATTAGTTGTATCTTTTCTTCTATCCTTTTAATTTCAGGCCCATCAAAGAGCTGGTTTACTAAATCAATTTCAATGGGAATTTACACATTGTGAATCATAATGGGATGCAAAATCGACTTGGCTAATGAATAGGTGGTGGCTTTGGGGTTAATAGTTTTGGGTTTTTGTCTCAGGTACTTTGTATTAAATTTAATTTTGATATTGCTTTAATGAACACAATGTATTACTTCTCTTTTTTTCACCCAGGCCCATCTAAGGCGTATTCTCTTTGCCTGCCTCAATTGATTTGCTTTATGAATAACTGTATGAGGTTTCTGTTTAAGAAAAGCACTTCTGTTTGTCCCATTTCTATGTGCTAAATACTTTAGTCTGATGTATAAAGTTTAAATAGGAAAGAGTCTGTACATTGTAACAGGGATGAAGAAGAAGAAGAAGAAGTTACTTTAGAGGTTACTGCCTCTTGCTGCTTTGCACAGTCATAGAACTGCTATTTGCAGGAATACTTCTGGGCATTCATGGGACTCCTCTATGAATAAAAATAAGTAGAACAGCTCAGCCATGCTGGTACCAAGGTACAACCTTGATATAAATAAAACACGTCACCACCTCACTCATTTTTGGGGTTCCAGTTTAGGGATATCAGTTTTGCCAGGACACGCTTGGAAGTTCACATCAGTGCAGCCTCGATGGGCTGTCCCATGCAGGCTGTACAAGTTGCTGTCTGGCTATAGGGACTGGATTTTGGCAAGCCTGGAAGAGGTGTGTCTAAAAGTTTCTGTCCATGCCGTACTAGTTTTATGATGGGAATGTTGCTTTCAAGTTCTAAGTTTTCATTACCTCCCAAAGACTATTCCTTTCTTACACAAATTTTTAAAAAGACAGCACCTGGAGGCATAATGACTGAATCAATTTTCTGGTAATAGTCTTGGAAATAGCTGCACCATGATTAAAAGTACTGTTCCCAAGACAGTCTCTATCCCAAGCCTACTGACCCCCAGGATCTATTGAATCAACAAGATGGTAGGATTAAGATGCCCATGAAAGAGGTCTTCTGATCCATCTGCTGCCTGGCCTCATTAGAGAAGGCTGCTCACAAGGGACTTTGGGTGTGATTTTGACAAGATGCTTCTCACCTGGCATGATAGCATGTGTCATCACAGGCACATACCAACTTCTCATGTCTCGGAAAAGATGTCTAGAGAGCTGGGACACTGTCCCTGTCATCACTGGGTATGATGCCCCTTGTCATAAAGTAAGTTTATCCATTGCAACATTGCCAGTTTTTCAAAGATGACCCATTGCTTGGTGTGTGGGCTATAGTGCATCATTTCCATATGTTTCTGGGTAGAGAATCTAACACTGAGTGTCTTTAAGTTGAGATTTTTAAGAACAAAAAAGAGAACAGCACATAATTTTTCACAGCTTCCCAAAAGAAGCCTGTGGAGCTTGTTGCCCCAACATTGAGCGTAAGACACCATTTTTAATAATAAAAATAGCCAGAATTTTAACAGGAAGGATTTTTTTTTAAATGCAGTGGATAACATGAATGTGTGCTTCAGAGCATGGGTCTGCATTTAACAAATGTGGTTTAAGTTTTCTGTATTCAAACATATCGGGAATATAAACACCAGAGAAAAGGGAGAAGACTATTTGAGGGGCAACTCCAGCAGGATAATAAATGGGTATAAGATGGCCAGGTCGTAGATTTAAGCTTAAAGCAGATGATTTCTGACTATCTGAGGAATGAAGTTCAGCAACTTCAAGAGGAATAGTTGAAACAAAAAGTCCAACTACAGCCCAGATTTAGTAATCCATGAGTTAACTGTATGAGTTTCAGAGTAATGGTACTACAGACACAGAGGCATCTGAGCTGGCTCTCTAAAGAGCCGGGTCGTATCCAACTGAGCTGGACATTCATGACGTGAACATAACTATCCTGCTGCCAGTGGTGAGCCGAGGCTAATTAAGCCCTGATGGACCTGAGCTCATTTATACTGAGGCACTGAGGTGTCTCTGCACCATGAGCTGCACTGTGTCCCTTAATATCTATTTTTTCCAGTTTTTCCCATTGCAGGCTGTATCCCTTGTTTGCATGGATAATGAAGCCTAATAAGATTTTGAAAGCAGGTCCTTAAGGTATTTTGTAAAGGCAGCAGTGACTCTAGAGACCTTGTGGTCTCACATTTTCGAAGTAGAAAGTATCTGGACAGGTAATTCCATATCTACCTTTGTCAGTATATGCTGTACCTGCCTGTGCAGGCTGACCAGCTTGGGCTGACCACTACTGCAGGGAGGACTCGGGATATGGCAGACTTCTCTGTGGGTCCAGGTTAGCATTTGCAGTGTTTCTGTACCAAGCGTTGCCACAAGAATTACTGCAGCCTGCACAAAACTCTTGTCTGTTGTTTGTGGTTCTGGAGATTGCATGTCTAACTCTTTTCCATATTTCATATTCCCTCATGTCTTTATCTTATATTTCTTTTTGGGAAAGATTTGTGTCAGATTGTGTTGGAAGGGAGCCTAGAATATATCAGAGGCTCTAATGTTTTTATGTACACCAACTTTTATTTCTGCTATTCTTGCCTTTTTTTACAAAAGAAAAGAAAGATGACTATGTGCAAAGGAGAAAAAAAAGTTCTCAAGTACAACTGAAATGTGATAGTACAAAGTTGCCTACCCAAATATTTGAGAGACAGGAAACACGCTTAGATGATCAGTAGTGGCTGTGATCCTGTCGGGAAAATGCAACTTAGAAAAACTTGGGTTTGATAACCTAGGCTGAAGCACAGTTACTTTTGGAGATACCGTATTATCTTCCTATTGCTTTCTGATAGCTATATAAGAGAACGGTCTGCTGACAGTCCGTCGGGTTGTCTGTCTGTTTTTCTCAATACTCCCTTTTATCAGCAGTCACCACGTTTTTCTTGCTAGGGCCAGATCCAATACCCACTGAAGTCCATGGAAAAAAATCCCAGGATCCTATACCCTGCTGTGCTATATGAGCCAAAGCATGGGTTTTAGAGTCCACTATATCTGGTTCATTAGATGCTGAAATGAGTTTTGCCAGAAAATAATGACTCTCTCCTATAGGCAGTGTGTTACATTTGTAAGAAAGGCACAGTCAGTGAACTAACCCGAATCTCCTAATTCTGTGTGTTCAGTCACAAAGGGCTGGATTCCTCACTGATGTACATCAGCATTGTTCCCAGCTTTGCACTACATAAAATGTCCTGAGATGTGTAAGGCTTGGGTTGTTTTAAAAAAGGATATTTTATTAATGAGCAAATATAAGAAAGAATCTTTTAGTGTGAGTCTTAGTTTATGGAAGTATACAGTACAGGAGGGAAAAGTATAACATGCAGCTGTGTTTCTGCAATGAATGTGATTCTAGTATTTTAAAGTTCTGTGTAGCTTACCAAAAATAGTACATATGCACTAGCAGCAATGTGTGTAGCTTGTATTCAGCTACATATGTCTCACTGACTTGGCTGCTTATTTTTGAGCCATTGTACTTAGGATAAACAATGGAGAGACTGCTGCAGTATTGCTGGCATTACACATCAGGCATTAAAGACAATTAATGGGTTTTAACTTCCCAAATTACTTAAGAGCCTTCAGAAGAAATCTGGAGAATAATTTTCAGTCATTGGAATGAAAATGTCACAGTTTTGTGCTTTGGTAAATAACCGGTTCACAGAGATGTCTTACTTATCACTGTGGTATGCTTATTCATTAAGGGCTAATTGCAGAGGTCTCTAAATGAAACACCGCAAACCACATTCCACTCCAGTGCCAGTTTGTTTAAAGTCTGCAAAGCTTTATTATTAGCACGATTTAATTATGAAAATGGCAACCATGGAGAATTCTGAACACATTCTTTCCCTTGATCATTAGTTACAGGGCAAAAAATGAAACACTTTCAACAATGAAGGGTTCATATTTCAAGCTTATACAGTAGCTGCTAAAAGGCTATACTCAGAAAATCAATTTTATTAAAGTCCTTCAAGCACTAAAGGGACTTCCATGCAACTAAGCAATTTTAAAAACATGTCCACAAGCAGTGACTTTTTGATTCATGTTTTTAGCAGGGTTATATTTTCACTGTTTTCAATATTGTCCCCCAAAGCAGGGTCAAAAATGGTTTGGGTGGGGGGAGAAGAGGTGAGTAAAGCATGTTCTGACATAGCTGTGACTTGCATCCTTTACCTTAAGGTACTTAAAAGAGGACTATGAACTGGATCTGAGAAGCCTGGCATGCTCTTAACTAAAACAGATCAAAAGTCAATGGTGTTTTCACTTTCAGCTTTCTTTTGCAGCCCAGGAAATTAAGTTTGGGGGGGCTACTAAGAAACAGTGTGGACTCTGGATTTTTTTTGAAAAATGAAGCCATGATTTGAGCTAAAAATAACAGGAAACTATTTTCCTAGAGATAAAAGGGAATGACGTGTATAGTAAAAGGATGAAAAAGAGTTCACACATTGCTCTGCTCCTAAAGAGATGACAGGGAGTTGAGAGCTGTGTCTGTATTTCAGGGCCCAACATCACTGGACCAATGGAAAATTGAGTACAAGTCCACCACTGAGTTGTAAAGGAAATTATTGCCCTGATCCAAAGTCCTTTGACTTCCATGAATCAAAGCTCCCCAAATTAGTGGAGAATCCTAGCCAAGGGTAAGAGTGTAGAGAGTCTTTTAGTGTATCCTGAAATTTCAGAGGATAAAAAAATCTTAGTCTTTATAGGCATGTCTATGTTTATAACTGAGTTAAAGCTTTTAAAACAGATGTAGGCATCCCATTGGTTGTCCACAGAACAAAATAAGCTATCGTCTAAAATAAAGTATCAATAAAACATTGCTAATGAAGTAAAAGATAAAGAGAAAAAAGAAATGAAAGCAGATTAAATAAGTGCCTTAGAAGGGTTGTCACTACTCTTAAGAAAAAATAAGGTGAAGCAGAACTGTCCCCTCTTATCTATAATCATTTTACTTTGTTCCTTGTTATTTATACCTGCTTTCCACTTCGTTTCTTGTTATTTCATTTTTTCAGACCGTATTTCCAAATGCACTTTTTGTCACTCAGTAGCCCAAATACCCAAGTATGCTCTTTAGATAGATGGATAATGAGTATAAAATTTTTCACGTGTGGTATCTAAAATGTAAGAATGAGAGCTGAAAGGTGCTGTCATCTAAAATTTGTTTCTGTATCTGCCATTTAAAAAAGAGCATCTTAATAAAGTCACTGTCATCACCTGTCTGAATACTTTGGTGTGGTTCAGTAGGAAGAATCTGGTGTCTGCTGTTCAAGTGGGAATATCGCAGCAGTTTGGATGTGCCTGGGAAGGGCTTACTGTGCTCAGAGTGGGGCTACTGCTTCTGGCCTGCTAAAGCAGGTAGGGTCAGATGAACTCCGAGTAAATAGTTTCCATTTTAGATTTACAAAAAATAACCCCACAAACTCTCAGCCCAAAATAACTCAGGCCCCCAAAACTTTGGCTGTATTTGTAGTGCATGGGCAGGATTTTCAAATGCGTGATGTTTGGCCTAATGATCTTCCCATTTAACAGTTACGAACCTTGCATCAGCTTAGTGGAAACAAACTTAAGCAAACTGGCAGTGAGTTAGAAAAATTATGATCAAGTGCATGCCTGTGTATACATCCAGTATTCCAAATATTCCACACTGAAGCCACGGAGGTCAGTCCAACATATTTTATCAATTTTAATGTGTGAATTAATCCAAATTCTCCATGTACTTCAGATATGGCAGCAACGGATCAGTGAAGTCATTGCATTCTTTTTTTATTTTTATATGATGGGATTCTTAGACCTTAAGTCTCTGGTGACAGCAATAAATATCCATCATTAGGCATGAGTGATTATGACAGGCTGTTCTAGTTCTGCCTATGAAAGGTCGTTTCATAAGGAATGCAACCGTTGAGGGAAAAAAACTCTTCTTGGTAAACTTAAAATGCATAAATCAAGGTTTTTTATCCCAATGTTGGTTGTGGTAATAGTCAATCACATAAAATTAGGCATTGATATTGTCTGTTTCTGCAAAATTTGAAAATCCTACAGGAGCAGCCCCGCTTGGGCCCCAGCTTTCCTTGCGGTTCAGCTGCCCCAGCTCCCTGCAGCCCCAGGAGTGATTCCCCTCCCTGCTTCTCATTACTTTTAACTGTGCTAGTGGAAAGCACTCAAATACTACAGTGAGGAACAAACCTTCAAGGCCTCAGACCTGAACCAGTCCGGGAGTGTTGTGTCTCTCAACAGCCTGCATTTCAGGCCAAAGTGGTGGAAGCGAGGCAAAAAGGAAAGGCAGTGTCAAGCAGACAGGCTTTTCCTCACCGCATGAGTTGCTTGGCACAACCTCAGTACGAGAGCCACCTCAAGTGTATATGGAGGAAGATGGTACAAATATTAAATAAAAGCATACATAGGTGTCACACTCCGTGTTGAAAAAGGGCAACACAGTTTGAATTGCAACTCATTGCTGCTGCTGGCTGAAAACTGGGTTTTGTCTTGCTCAGCAGCAGTCTGAAGAATTCTGCGCAATTCTGGTTCAGAGTGAAAAACCCTTGGGTTTAAAAAAGGTGAAGTGGATTATGGGGGGAAATGATTTTTGACCTATGCATATATATCATTAAAACCAATGTTTCATTTCAGTGTCAAGATCTGGATTCTTATTTTATAGAAAGCACTTGTAAAGGAAAGTAAAAGAAAAAATGAAGCCTCCTGAAAATTATTGTTTTAAACTTTTTAGACTACAGAAGAATCTTTACCAAAATAACATATATTCATGAAAGGCTTTGATGTTCCAAAGGACCGCCCCCCCCCCCGCCACACCTACAAAATCAAATGGAAAAATGTCTTCCAGCTACACAGAGTTCTTCATTTTACTCATGCAAAGATGAGTCTAGCCTACCCAGGATATTGCAGAGAAGGCCCAGTTCTTCAGCTCGCAGTAAATATGGGCTTCTTATGTAGGCGGCTAAGAAGAAAAGCCAACATCTGTTCCCTCCTGCTACTGCTGAGCGGGACCCTGTGAAGTGCCATTCGAGGTATTAGCTGAGTGTAGTGTTTCAGGACACAGAAATACTCTGACACCTCTTTGCTTCTCCCTCCTTCACTCCTCAGTTGCCACTGCCTTCATCTGTGCTTTTTCCTCAGCTAATTTATGTGAGCTCAGCTTGGCTTTTGCCACGTTCTCTTTTCTGTTGTTGACATTATTGACCATTTTGGGTGGTGACAAACAACCGAACAATATCAATAACAATTTATTGGGTACTCTAATTAATGAATTTACCCTGTGACCCAGCTGCAATCACAACTGTGCGTTCAGTATAAGCCTGCAGACGGAGGAGCAGTACTCACAGACTCGGGTGCTGTGCTCAGACTAAGCAGCCTATGAATTCCTCTTACATTTCAAAAGACCAAGGACCACAAAACCCCCAGAAATTATCACAGTTCTGTTGATTTCATAAGAGTTGTAGTTGTAATGATTTAAATTCAGAGCAAACCTTTCAAATAATCAAGTAAGTTTTCTAACAATGACCAAAACCCCTGTAAAAGCCTCTTTATTACATTTGACTACAACATACTTTTTATTACAGTTTAGGAACAAGTAGCTGAACTGATAGGAATATACAAATGTTGGGTTTAAATTAAAATATTGTAGCTGAGACAACAAATTTGATATGAAGTGGCAAAAAAAAACCCAATCCAGAAGTCTTGATAAGTTGCAGTAAACTTCCACACCTGGAGCTGGAGCAGCTCTTAGAGCTGCAAGGGGCCGTCCCCACCAGCCATCCCCAGGTGCCCCTGTGTGCTGCCCCTGCCTCCACCCTCCCCCAGGTAAGGCTTTGCAGCCCTGTTACAAATCTTTCTGTATTTCTGCATGACTCCATTGTCAGAGATGCTTGTGCTTCCATTGGCATCACGGGGGCAGAGCCCTGCTCTGGGACCACTGGGTGGGTGGGAGGAAATGGGGGCAGCCTCTTTTGGGGTGGGAGGGGTGGCAGAGCCTTTTGCTAAGCTGCTGATGGGGGACCTCAATGGCTGATGTCAGAGGTGGTCTTGTGCCTGTTTCCATAGGAATCTAGTAGGTAAATGAAGGTGTTCCCAGTTCCTCATGAGGTGCTCTGGTCCTCCTTGGAGGGCTCTTGAGGGTGGGCTCTGGCCAGGGCCTCTAATCAATGCTGCATGATTGCTGCTTGTTGTGGAAACACAGATAGAAATAGGTACAGCTGCTTAGTTTCATCCTTTGCTCTCATCTTGCCTGCACCCTGATGCCTGTAAGGAAAACCCAAGTATAGAGCAGAGCAGTCCTGTCCTTCACCACTGCATTGCTCCTTTTCTGAAAGGGCTGCTGTAACAGCAGGAGAAGAAGAATTATTGGTATCCTGGCAGGTAAGATGGCAGTTAGTTCCCGCATAGGTCAGTGGAATTTGACATATGTGTGTGTGACTGGACATGGATACATATGTTCTGTTTAAGGGAGAAATGTGTAAGGGGGGCAATTTGTACTTGCTTTACTCTGAAGAGAAGCACCCCCATTTCTGGGTCCTGTTACATATTTCATCACATTCTCATTGAACACATTTTTCATCTTCTCTGTCGCTATTTCATTGTCTGAGTGGAAAGGAAAGCCAATAAAGTTTGGTTGGTTTTTTTTTAGATTTTATTTTTTTCTTAACTTTCAAACCCACGATACTCGAGTGGATTAGAAATTTGGCAAAATGAGTTCACCTGGTGGCTGGCTGCATGCATTCTACACAGATGAAAGCCCTGACCCTGCAAACATGCTCCTGTCAGGAGTCCTTGATCTCATGGTAGTCCTTAGGACCGCTCGGATTAGAAAAGAATTGCAGGATTAAGTCTTAGCAGTTCATTTGAAATATAAGACGTTTGTTGCAAATCTTGCAAAACAAGGCTCTCAAGTTTTCTCTTTAAAACAATATAAATATTCATTGAGTCATGAAACTCAATGGGCTCTTTCAGGAGATTCCTTTAACCACGTGAAATTGAGGCAGCTGCAATAAAAACTTGTATGGTTTTTATCTCTTCCCATCAATATAGTAAAGGAGTTTATTTGCTAAGTAATGAGTATATGATCCAAATGTTTGTGAAATGCCTAGAAGCTACCTCTGGAAAACCAAATAACAAATTCAGCTGTAGGGATCTGTGGCTGCATTTTCAGAAAGTTTGAGGATGTGGTTTTGGGTGGAATCACTACCCGAACACAGTGAGTTGGAAAGAGTAAGCCCAGTGAGATCCCTCACCTCTGATGGTACAGCTGTGGAGGGCACAGTGTGCCAGAGCTGTGCTTGGGGGCTGCTGGGCATCCCGAACGCTGTGTTACTGTATGTGCAGAGCTGCTGCACTTGTGCAGGCAATTAATAAGGGATCTGATTCTAAACTCTGTGATCTCAGCCAGTCTTTCCCCCAGATCCTAGTGCAGTAATTCACTCCTAAACTTCTGATCATCTGCCCCTTTCTCAGAGCAACAGTAAGAGAAGTGTTTTCTGCTGGCAGGTCATCGGGCTTGGTGGCAGGGATCAGGGAAAGCAGTATGTACCCCCTGAGACCATTTGTCACTGATGCTAATTTCAGTATTTGAAGAGCTAGTCCTTCTCTGCTATGGTGGTTGTGCAGAGTGGTTTTTGGTCTTCCCTTTCTGACTAGCTGTTACTTACTGTTTTGTTTATACTTATGAAATGCACTGTACGCTGTACATGCAGGCAAATCGTGCAGAACTGGAAGGGAAGCGCTAGTCTGTCGCTGTAAGCAACGTTGTTTGGGTAGCATCACATACTCGGAGAAATGTCTCTCGTACAGAATGCACTGCTCTAATTTTTTAAAATGGCTAAATTACCGATATGTTCATTTGAGAGCTGTGGGGCTGTCTCATGTGTAAACATTTATGAAATCATTATGTCTTCCCTTTTATTTTGTTTTTTCTATGTAATATGAGAAATTTGGGTTTAATCATTGTCAGGGCTTGACTTAGATTGATAAAAGCCAAGTGCTTTACAGTCTGACACTTCATCCTTCATTCATGTCACCACTCTACTTTTGTTTTGTTTCCCAGATCAGTCAGAGTTAAATCCAGACTGTCAGCTATAACTTTGAACTTCCTGGCTTTTCTTACAAGAGTACATGTCTCTCTTTTTCTTGTTTATATTGATCTTATGATCTGACCTATGAAAGAGCGATTGGGAGGTTAGAGGTAAATTGTCACTGCCATGATGGGATGCAGCAAGTAGAGGGAGCTGCAGAATAATGCAGCTGCTTTGCTTTTGCTGAAGCCTCGTACGTGGGATCTGTTACTCCTCTGAGGTCTGGAGTCGTCCTTTGCTGCTGGCCCTAAGCTTAGCTCTGCTCTGCTTAATAAAATAAAACTGGAGAAATCTTCGTCATAAACAGCAGGCAGAGGTACTCCTGAGATTTTAGAGGCCTAGTGGGCTTGAGATAACACTTGCAAGGCACAGAGACGGTCAGAGTATACAAGTCAGAAGACAGATGCCAGTAGGAATTAATGATAAAAGAAAAATGCCTTAAAGTGGCGTTACACAGTACTAAATGATTCGGGGAAAAATAATCGGCTTATCCCAGGTACCTAGCTAAGGTGTGCAGGGAGTGATTGCATTTGGTTATTTAACTTTCCAGTAGTGCCATAAAGGTAGTATATATACACAAGGCTGTTCTTGGCATTCCCTACCTGAAAATAAATCTGGGGGGTTTCAGGCACTGCATGGGGGCCTTTCTTTAAAACCATGGCTGCTGCTAGAGTGAACTACTTGCTAAGGCTGAGCTGTTGCAAAAACCTGTCTTTTGGGTAAACTAAAAAAAGCTTAATAAATTTAGTAAAAGTGTAAATGTACATTAGTAAATAGAATAGTAGTCAAGAAAAAGTTAATTCTCTTTAAACTTACACTGGTAAATTGTTTTCAAACAGCAGATTGTAAACGTAGTAATGAAGTAAATGCTTTCTCCTGCTAATTGGAGATGTTTTTTAATAGACACATTAGGTTTATGCTGTAGTGTTCTGCTTGATCCTAACTGGTTTCACTTTCCATATGGAGCGATTATTTTGAGAATACTCATACCTACAGGTTCAGAGTTCACTGACATCAATAAAGTTTATCCAATGTCAGAGAAATCAAAATAATGCTCTATAGGTCTAGCAGTAAAACAAACAAAACAAGAGGCTTCTGTGCCCTGCTTATAAAACCCTCGTATTTTTAGTTATGAAAATAACTTATGTAAAACGTGCCCAGTGAGCAGAGCTGGAGCGAGGCAGGGTATTACCCAGCACAGCCAGAGGCTGATCTACTGTAAACATGATGACAGCAGAGACTGTTTTGCCTGCATGGTTGTAAGTCTGTGTGGGTTTCAGTACCCTTTATAATAATTGAAACTAATGAACAAGAGAAGTTAATTTAGCAACTGGTGGTTTAGTTTAAATTTAGTTTGTGAATCTGATCACCCGTTGTCAACAAACAATTGAAATGATTAAGAAAAATGGTATATTTGTATATCAGGACAGTTGTTACTACAGAGCAAAATTATTTTAGGTTGTTCTAAGCAAACTTGTGAATATTTTGCTGTGACTAGTTTGTGGCTGCACTTAAAACTAGTGTCTTCAATATCTGTAGTTCTAACATCATACTGTTCTTGCCATCTAGATTAGTAGATTTTTTTCATATAGTCTTCAAATTTTCATTTCACAAGTTCAGAGCTCATTCTGAGTGAGTGGTGTTTAATACCCACCTAAGATTTGCATTTTCTGTGAAATGGTCTTCCCAGCACACTGATTTATTGCTGTAGTTGTAGAAAGCATGTAAACACAGCCAAAGTGAATTAGGTATTTTCTGAAGCAAATACTAGTGAAAGAAGTCCTCCATTTCCAGTAGCCATGCATATATCAGGGAAAGCTTCCTAAGACTGAGCTGATTTTAGGTATACATTGGATATTAACTGAATATTTGATTACATCTAATGAAACCCAGAAAGTTGTAGCTGTTTCGTCTGTAATACCAGCTAGCATGTGTTCCGCTCTCAGAGGAGACTGGTGTTCGGGCATCTCTGCAGTGGTATTCGACTGACAAGAAACTCTGTATTTGAGAAGGGTCTGAGAAACGCTACTCGCAGAAGCACTGCTGGTTATGGATGTAATATATTGGCATCCTTTCTGTTTTGGTCCCCCACCTGCTGCCCAGGAACTGTAATTCTCGTTAGTGTCGATAATCTGCCGTAGGTGCCTGTAGCTCTCGGACTGCTGCTGAGAGAGGAATTTCCCATCGGAGTGCGTCCTAGTTGATAGGATGAATTCCCCGCCACCGGCTCACTCAGTGGGCTTTGCTGGCCTCCACTTAAACCCACACCCACGTCTTTGCCTGAGCTGACAAAATGCTTTTTTCTAGAGACATGACTGACTTTTTTATTTTTTTAAAGCTGCTGTTGACTATATTCAAAAGAAGATGTTTCAGAATGAATCAGTAGAATATTTTTCAAAGAGACCAAGAGGGCTCTTCTGATCCAGTCTCATTTCCTGATCTGCAAGCCTGCAGAGAATATGCTGTATTATTGTGATTGCGCTGAAGTCTTGGACATGAGGTTTTAGTGTTCGCAAACAGAAGTAGCTCCACTTGTGTTGCTCCTGATTTATCTAAGTGTAACTGAGCTCAGCATCTCTTTTTCAAAGACTAGCTGTACCTTGAAAGTGCTCTCTCTACCAAAGCATAGTGTGTAACATGCACTTGCTGCCTTTTGTCTCTAAGGTTTTGCTAGGAGATGGCAACTTTGTGCACTGTTGTAACAGCTCCATTGCTTCTGTTTAAATTTTCTTGGAATTACTCGGCATGAATCGGGACCATCTCCCTTTTCACTCTCTGTAAGTGTAACAAGGCTTAAGAGCACAAAGGCCCTGTGTTACATGAGCTAAGAAGGGCTGAGCATACAAGCCTTGACTATGTCATCCAAAGCAAAATTGGGTGATGGAGCTGCTCATCTGCTTGTGCCCCCTCCTTATACCCAAATTCTCACCAGGGTCTGTGCAAGGCTCTGTTAGCATCAGCCTGCAGGCTTGCGCCTCCCATTAGGAAATGGGTACTGAAAGGACTGGATTCCTTTCTTGATCCCTATGTGAGGGGGTCGGTTGGTTTATTATTACACCATGGCATCTCTATTAATGTTATGGGGCTGCAAGTGAGGACTGAATTCGGAAAGCAGAGAGAGCAGGGAGGATTCTGCGTTTACCTCCGTTCCCAGCATATTCTCTCATCTCAATCCCTCACGGCAACGTGGCAGAGATTTGTGCCATTCTGCACTAGTGACTTGCCCAGAAGCAAAAATTCTTATTTTTTCACTAATGTTTTAATTGAATTCAAGGGATTGGTTATGTTTTGCAGTGGCATAAATGCCACATCAATGGTGTTCATTGAGAGAGATTATTATTGAGTGGATCAGATAAATATGGCCTACAAATGTGCTGATTTACTCCAGCTTGTAAAACAAAACAATTTACGTATACAATTTAAACGTTCTTTCTCCTTTTTTCCCCTAACCACATCCCTTGTGTGCATAATTGAGATTTCCTTGCCACCCAGAAGATAGCAAGGGAATTCTTTAGGGTTTGGGCTGTGTTTTAAGCGGGTGCAGCTGGAAGCGCAGCCAGGGTGCGCGGCGGCTGCCGGATGCCGCACACCTCCAGCAACGCTAGAGAGCAGGCTGACACTGCTATACCACTGCTGCCGTGCCGGCTGAGGCCCTGCAATCTGCTGAAAATGTAATAATTGTTCTTTTATTCTTTAATAAACACACGCCACATCATACAGAGAAACAAGGTGAGGGAACGAGAGAGAGGATATTGCATTCTTCCACAAAGGGCTGCTCAGTTTTATTTTATATGCCTTTTTTTTTTATACCAGCAGAACAGTCCTGTTATTTTAAATTACTCTTCCATCTTTATTCCTCTTCCCCCCCTTTTAGTTAAATTAATGTATTGATTAGAGCCCATTAGTGTGTAATCGATTGTTAATTTGACTCATCTTACAAATCATGTTTATCTTTATCAATAAAAAATATATATATTTCACATCTCATTCCTGCAATAAACTCACAAAAAGCTGGGCATTGAGAATTAAGTCTGGAACTCCAGCTGAAGATTAAAAAATACAGACTGTGATAACTTGCATGTTATTAAGAAAAAATTAGATATAATTTGTAAGCAAATTGTTAGAGAAGAGATGGAGTAAGTAGGATGAGTAGGCAAGTGTGGAGGGAAATGTGTGGTTTTTTGGTTTTGTGTTTTATTTTTTACTTTTTTTTCTGAACAAACAGGACTAGACATTGTGATATCACTGAAATATGGCAAACATACTGCTTTGTGTGCCAGTGGTCTGGCACTGATCACTTCAGAAACAAAGCAACTTGCATATCTGGACTCATAATCTGTGATCGCATCCTTAGGATGCTGCATGCTTCTGCACTGGCCACTCTGCAAACTTCCCGGTTGACTGTAGATTTTCTTTCTGACGTGGCAAAAATGAAATATTTAAAATATTGAAGTTATTTTTAAATTTTGAGGCCACAAGGCATATGATACTTTTCAAGGCTAGCGGAGGAGATATCAACGTTCAGGCAATAATCGTTGTGCTTTATATGGGCAGGATCCATGTAGATACCAACTAATCCCCTCCACTGAGGCAGGTGTAGTCAGTATTATCATCCCTGTGTTACGGATAAGAAAATTGAGATGAATAGTTAGCAGAAGGGCATAAATTTATGTCAAAGTTAGGATAAAAAGTCTAAACCAGTAAAGCTTTCCATATAATGGGTAGTTACTGATACAAATTAAGATAAAGTCTTGGTATTTGCATCTTTTTAAAATCTGTCTTTTGGAGACTAGAACTAGAATTGCTTGTGGGTTTTTTTGGGTTTTCTTCCCTAGTATTTACAGTAAACAATGTGCAAAATAACTGAAAATGCAGTGGTGACAGAAGGGGATGAGAGAAATGCTTTGGGTGAAATGTATGGAACTGTTTTGAGCAAAAAGCTCCTTTTCCAAAAAGCCTGAAGTATTTTCCAGACAAGAAATTTTGAAATAACATTTTCACTTCAGAATCTTACCAGTTCAATGAAAATATTTTTAAAAGGATAGAAAACCGCAAACACTGAATGTGTAGGATCACTTTATTCCAACACAAACCCTTTTTAATTTTTTCCCTTTCATATTTTTTACTCCAGACAGGAGAAAAGCCCCCCAAAAATCGATTCTTCTCATAGTTCTCCTATAGATGGCTTTACTTTTCTCCAAATATGTTTCAACAGCAGACTCTGTGATCATCTAGTGCTGGGTAGATAAAATCCATATGTTTCTCCTTTTAGGAAATATGACTCATATAACAGCTAAAAAGTAAAGGCCAGGAAGATTTGCAGAACCATATAGCTTATTAGCCCATAATCCATATTGGAAAAGACATTTGTACAGTACAAGATACGCTGTGCATGTGCGGACGCAGGCAGATTAGTCTAGCAAGTCTGCATAGTTGAAATTTCTTACCAAGAGTGATCACTGGGGAAGTGGATATAGAACACGAAGGGCCAAACACAACTGAAAAAACCTGTTTTTTCAGTTCAGCCCTGTAATATTTCTGTAATGCAATCTGAAAAGCAGCAGGCTCTTCAGATCTGGTCCTAAATGGAGATGTTGGATCACGTACACTGGTGTCCGGAGAAATTTTGTAGGAGTGGTTGAAGTTTTGAATGAGAATCATGCACAAGTTGATGAATTCTGTGTAGTTCAGGCTAGGTTTTGCCTGGTGTGTTTTAGTGGAAGGAACAGATTCTTAACTTGGTGACATGGGCTTTTGTGGATCAGTTGGAGACAACTGCTCCGGCTCCCGTCTGTAAGCGGCTGACCTGCTCTGGCTGCCAGAGGAAACATGCCTCCACTTGCAGCCCTGGCTCCCTAATGGCAATGCTGCACAGCCAGCATGCCTGTGGGCAGCCAGTGGGCACCTCCAGGCCAGGCCAGGCAAGATCTGATGTTCTCCATTAGGAGCTGTACATTTTTATCTAGTGCAAAATTCTGTAAGTGTGAAAATGCAAGAGTCCCCTCCATGGTTTGTAGGAAGTGCTGGAATATGTGTGCTATTACATTTAATCTGATAAACCCGAGCTGCAGATCTGGATCCAGCTCTGAAATGTTCTTTCAAGTTCCTTATGGCTAGGTCTTTAATTAGTGCTTGCAGGGCATTGAAATACCATGACACTGTGCTACTACTAATGAAAATAAACCTGGAGTTGTGTTACTTGGTCTGTCGACATGTACAGTCGTGAAGTCTGAGCCAGGCTGGGAGCTGCTGCTTATGCGTAGGTGAAACTTCGGTGCAGCAAATACAGACCACACTGAGATACCAAGGCACAACCTGAACTTCAAACCTGTGGCAGAAATCAGTAGGGCAGCAGCTGTGGTGCTGTGCATCCCCCAGCTGGCTCTGCCAAAGGGCCTGGCTGCCCCGGCGGCTTTGTCCCAGCTGAGATGCTGCTCTTACTGCCTTAGAGGCTACTTCAAGGCTTACCCTGCCGTGCTTACAAAGTTTAGGATGATTTAACTAAAACATTCTTTAGGAAATTGATGTTGAGAAGAAGTAGCTGCTGTAAAGCACATTGCATACGTAAATGGCAGCAATGCAGCTGAGATCAGTCTTTGAGTTTAAACTGATTTTGGAGCCTCAGGATTTTGGCCAGTTGCTTGAAACATTCAGTGTTTCAGTGATATGTCAGGGAGAGAGTGATCCTCCACGTGCTTCTGGCTGAAGGTATTTCTAGTCTTCTCCTTATGTATGGGACGTGGAGAAGAGGAAAACCAAAATTGTTCCTTCTCATTTTCTTGTATTGTAATTATTTTTTCTAAATATAAACAGATAAATATGTAATGCCAGAAAGCTTAACTTGGGTAAAATGTGGGAGAAGGAGGGGAGAAAAAGGAAGGTTGCACAAGCTAAAAGAAGTGCAAAAATATTTGTGTTGTATTTTAGTCTTTTTTATTTCCTTTTGGCTGTGTTTGTCTTGTGGCATTAGTGGGATAGGCCCTACCAATTTTGCTGGCATGTATTTGTAACCCAGGAATGCTTTTTGGCAGATGTAAAATTAGAAACAAATTTCATGTGTTCTGCAGTGCCCTCCAGTGCTATAAAGGACAGGAACAGAATATGTGGCTTTGTCAGAAGGACTCCAGGAAACCACAAAGAAACAGAGATTAGAAACAAAATCGGGGAAAGAAATAAATAAAAAAGGAAATAAACCCCCTGTAGCAGATGCTGCGCAGCTTGGGAGGGGAGCGCAGCCCAAAGCTCCCCCCCTCCCGTGCTAATGGGATCAAACAATGGAGCCCTCGGTGTGACAGGAAACAAGAACGCGTGATTCGGGGTTGTTCTCAAATAAGTGGTTCCAGGATTTTGAGGCGAGGTGATGCTCTGAAATTTACCTGTCTATTTTCAGGCACGTGAATAAAGAAAGTACCGCTCCCCTCCCCCCAACAGGACGGGAATGCTGTACGCTTGGCCCATCAAATTAAACGCAGGCAGGTTTTCATTTCCAAGCCTGCATGTTTGGAGATGATGGATGGTGAGATATATGTCTCTATAATGAAGGTTTCATTATGAATTTTTTTAAATGTGCAACATGGCTCTTCATTTCCAAACAAGAAGTGCCATCCTCTTGCTTGTAGCTCCTAGATCCAATTCGTGTGATATTGCCAAAGGAAATGATCAAATAAACGCTGAATATATTGATTTAATATAAAGTTATATTTGCTGTGGTTTTTCTGCAAAGCTTCAGAAAACCTGCATGACATAATAAACTGCATAAATAAAAATGGGGAGGACTAATCATAGGGAGATTAGAGATAAATGATCAGTGGCATCATTTGGTCGCAAGTATTCAAAATTTTTAACTGGCTTGTCTGTCTTGTTGATGCCCTGTTGCCAACTGCCTACAAACAGCCAAGTGATCAAATTGTCCTGACTCAAACACTTTCAGAAAGCAAGTTTGCATAAAGAACATTAAGAAGCTACTCATAATTAAAAAAAAAAAAAAAAAAAAAAAAACCAACAAAACCAAAAACTTGAACTCTATGCACACTTCATAACAGTGATTTTTCCCAATTGCAATAAAAATACCTTGTAGTGTATACATATGATAATGATTCATGAGCAGCAACACTCAGTGTGCCTTATATATGAACTGCAAGTTAGATAATCTCTGTTTTTAATGTTGGCCGAATCTTGTACCTGTTTGGGTTGATGGAGAGTCGCAGGAAGCCTGTCATGAAGGATTTTAAGCCAAAAATGTTCTGCCAGGGAGCCTGAACTGTCTGTGGAATTGGTCATGTGTGGAAAGGTTAATCTTTATTTGAGGGAAACCAGGCACTGTGGAAATATCTACGGTCTAAAAGATGGGCTATTGCCCACGCGTGGTAACTGGCTGAGAGAGTGATACAGACAGAGCAGTACTGTGTTAGGTGTCATCTAGGGGAGGTATACTGGCATAGCCATAAATGCAGGAAAAGGGAACCTCTATAAAATTGCCCAGTGATTTTCCTGCAATTACTAACTCGATTTCATGTTAACTGTTTTTCACCTTTCCTTCTCTCCACAGTCTCCCAAGGGATATTTTTTTACTTCAATTTGCACATACGTGCGCAGTATAAAAGTCTCCTCAGCTCCTTAAACCTCTCTCTCTGCCACTGTAAACGTTGCCCTCGAAATGCAAGAAGGACTTCGGTGACTGGGTTTTGTGTGGCGTCAAAATGTGAGAGTTCAAACAGCATTTTGTGATTTTTCTGGTAATACTGTGTGCAGCCCTTAGCACGGTTACCCCAGAGCTGGCAGAGTTCTAGGAAAGAGGGAGAGTTCTAGGAAAAACCTGGCAGCACCACTTGCCTCTGCCCCTGCAGCGCTGCCCTCCATTAAAAACCCATTATGCACTAGCACTGAGCGGATAAATTAAAACCACCCAGACAGCTTTAGGTTATGCATTTGAGTGTTGAATCCAGCTGGTGGAGAGCTGGGCTTTTGCTGAGGCTGGGCATGCTGTTGAGTACACATGTTGAGAGCCATGTAATACCATCCTAGTGCCCACAGTCACTAATAATTTTTTCCTCTTGCTCTTTGGTGAAGTCTCAGTCCCACCCATGTGAACTAGATCCTGCGGGATGATTTTTCATGTTGCTTTCAATGGGTGCAGTGATGAATTTTTGTCATGGCAAGACTTCTCTGCGCTGCTTCCTGCAAAGGCCTGTGAAGGAACAGGCTCCCCTGGAGGAGTCTGACAACAGCCCCTGTCTGACCTGCACACAAACCCTCCACAGACTCAGCCCACTCCGTTCTTAAGCACTAAATTGGCAGCGTACATCTCAATACCATCATCTCAATTTGCCTCTGGAATTTCTGGTTTTCTCTGTGTGATTTTTTTTTTTCCACTGGACACTGTCTTACCCTAGAAGGAAAGGATCCAAGTATTTGATACTAATCTTAGAGACACTTGATTTTTGGCTTTCTTTGAAAGTTGATTAAATGCAGCTCATCATCCCGCTCCTTTGAGAAGCAATAAACTGCACTGCTGTCACAAGGACAACATATCTCAGAGCTTCTTCCACTGCTGTGGCAGCGTCATAACCAAGTGCTCATTCTACCTAAGGGGTGCAAGAGCTAGTGCAAAAGAAGTCTAATAATAATTAGAAGCCTAGAGACTAATAATAGTAATTAGTCTATAACAATTAGAAGTTTGCAACAGGGAGGTGGCTTAACCAGTACAGGATGGGAGGGAATATAGGGGGCTGGGGGACATAAGTAGTAGAGACCTTTGGCTGATAATTTGCCCCTCCCTTGTATCAGTGTCCCTGACTGGGCCATGCACCCTGTGAGTGCCATGCACTCACACAGGTTACATGAAGAAGTCTTACCATGTTTGTTATGAAGAGCTGCAAATCCATTATGGAGATGAAGTTGGATCATAGAAATATTCTTTAAGGGAGGGAGAACAAGTGAAAATATCACAAAGCTCTTTATACCTTTATTGCTGTGGCTAGATGGAAGCTTTGGAAAAGTTTTTTGGTTTTTTTTGTTTGTGTGTGGTTTTGGTGTTTTGTTTTGTTTTTTAAATCTCACTGGAAGGTTGGAATCCTGAAAAAATAGGTAACACAATCTGAGGTGGACTATAATGAAAGTGCCATTATGGTCATTTTAGGGAATGTGTATTTTTGAGCTCTGAAATGTATATTCTCTATTCAAGGTCTGATAAAGTGGATTATTGACAGGTAAAGCCATAGGCTGCTTCCAGGTCAGTAGTTACTTGTTTTTTCTTGTACTAATAAGGATCCAGTCAGTTTTTAAAAACGGAAATTTATCCTCTCATGTAAGGTACCAAATGGATGGAGAACTGTACCTGAGATCACAGTGCTCAGAAGTTAGTAGGAATTAGAGCTCTCTGAAAAATGAAACCCTACTTTCCCTACCAAATGATTGGGAGATTATTACCTCTGTATCTACACGCTTGAAATAGATCTGTTTTGTTTTCTTTTTTAAAAACATGTTTGAGTGCTGAATGCTGTGTACTGAAAGTTCAAAATTAAATGCTGGGAAACTTCTTGTATTTAGTCTCTCAGTGCTCTGTTCCCTTCCGGTTACTGTGATGCTGGTGGTGTTGCCACTACCAGCTACAGCTGTCCATCAAGCCCAAAACATACCTTTGACTCGCTTTATTCTTCCAAAGAAAGCAAAGAAGGAAGTGGCTAGGTTAGAAATGCTGTAGTGCTCCAGCAGGGAGGCATTGCATGTTTGTAACATAAAACTTGGATTAAGTCATTTTGAGGGGGGTAGCATTCCCATTAAGGATAGTTGGTAGAACTTGGCTGCGTGTCCAGTGCATGCCAGGAATTTGGCTGTCGCCTGAAACTCCCTGTGCGTCTCCTGGGCTGTGCTGCCAGAGCGAGCAATTGAGACCTGCAGAAGTGGGCAGCTCCATACCTGCGACCAGGCAGAACTGAGGGAAGCGGCAAACACTTATTTTTGGTGTTCAATCAAGCTTTGCTTTGGCCCATCCCGTAACAACTGACTGCAGAGCCTTGGCACATTCCACCAAAAGAGCTTTGGTGGTTTATGGACTGTCTTCTGGGAGTGTCTTTACATAGCAACATTTTTTAAAAAATTGTTATTATTATTACTACTTTCAGCAGAACTTCTCCTATATGATCTTTCATTCATCAGCCCCCTTTTGCATCCCAGAAGAATGTAAGTAATGGTTTTGGCTACAACTGGAGTCCTCTGCCTCAAATAAATACAAAACTTTTGCTAATAACAGCAAGTGCTGCAGTTTCTATTTGTGTTTTCTAAGTACAGAGACTTTTTATTAGGCACTGCTTTTTATTAAGGCTACCCACTTCCCCTTTCATGCCCAATTTTCAACTGTTTATAAAATAGCTGAACTTCAGCTGTTTACTTGTAATTAGAAGACTGTGGGCAGCACTCTCCTGCCTTGCTGGCGATTGCAATCTTGCCCTGTTCAACATATGTCTTGTGCAACAAATCCAGGTGTACTTGTAACATGGGTTGGCTGCCAGGGGCGAAGAGTACCTACTGCTGCAATGAAGATGTGGCAACACAGGTAAAGAGAAGATAAGTTATTAGCAGTGAAGGCGTGGAGCCATGGGCCACCAATTGGGCAGATTAAAGCCAGAATGAACATGCCCAGCTGGGCTACAGCCTGACAGTGTCCCGTGGGGACACCTTCTAGCACAGTAAGTTTTTTGGGACAAAGTTTGCTTTGTCTTAACTAACACAGATAGGTGCTTGGCTGGAAGCACAGAGGATGTTCTCATGGAAAAACTGAGCTTTTAACCAGCCAGCAGAGTCACAGATGAAGTCATGTCGTACACAGCCTCTGCCTGAAATTTTAACAGACAAGTGTCACTGCGGGCCATAGACTTGTGAGTATGTTTTGAACCCACAAAGGCTTTAAAAATGTGCACATTCTTCTTGTATGTGTTCTTCCAACTCTACCCCTTAGTGTGAAGTAACATATTCCTGTGGAGGAGACCACTGAAAAATGCGCTCCCTACTGCGAAGGAGTTTGTGCGATGCGCCAGGGAGCTGGGGAGAGCTGCCGGTACTAGCCACTCCTCCCTGAGGGAGACAGCTGGCAGGACCTGCCGAGTCTTGCTGAAAATGCAGTGTTTTTCAGCAGTTTCCCTTCTGTATGCCATAGGTGAGAGCTCTTTGGGCTCAGGGAAAGCTGCAGTTGGTCACATCCAAATCCGGGGTTGGTGCTGCGATTGCACCTGGCTCTTCTCAACAGCAGAGTCCTCTTCAGCTTTGCACAGCAGGACACTGCTGCCTGTGCTGTGCTCACCTGCTACTTTTAGTTAATAAAGTTTGTATGTGATTGTTACTGAAACTATTACAAACTGTTTTCCCTTGCAAGGAGAATTTGTCTTGGAACTCTTTAAAATCCTCCAGAAACGTCTGGTGACTGAGGTAAACTATTACTTTCATTTGGTTAATGCTACAGTTTAGCAGAATTATTATTTTTTCAGTGTTTACTCTCATAAATAATGATTTTGATTGTCACGTTTTCTTTGGGAGTTCTTTGTTTCAGATGATAAATCTAAGTATTTAGCTGACTCAGGAGGAAGTACGAATTTTATTAGCTTGTTCCCAAGAGTGTAGCAGGATATTGTCCTGCCACAGGAGAATTCCTTGGTCCTGGATTTTTAGCAAGACAGGCAGAGCAGGGAGGGCAGGGGAGGAAGGAGACACCTGACTACCCCCTACCTTCGGTAGGTGAAAAAAGCAGCTCTAGGATGACAATCCCTGTGGTAGCTTTCTGAAGAGAGCTTTAACTCCATATGACATCCTTTCCACTTTAAGTCCTTTAAGTAGCCCAGAGATAGCAAATTTAAGATTACCTTGGTTTTGTTACAGCTCCTTGAGTTTTCATATTTCCTTCCAGTCCCTCTTTGCTTTCCTTTTTCATCTTGCTCCTCCTAGAATATGTCTACGCTGGAGGTGCCAGAGCAGGGTAGAGACACCCCAAGAGCATTTTTGGATCTGGCCACATTGGCATAGCACGCTCAGTGGCGCGTGGAGGTGCATGGACGTACACCCACACACAGTGTACTGGCCCAGGCCTCCCACGATATTAGTGAGTGTCCAGTATAGATGGGATAGGAGAAGGGGATTCAAGCTCTGCTAATTATTACGCTGATACCTGGTGAGCTGGCAAACGACCTTGCTCATGGTGTGTAAAATAGTGATCCAGTGCTGCTCTGGATTAATGTCCAAGGAGCCACAAGTTGCCATGCGGCAGATGGGATCTGTGCGCGGTGAGCAGCAGTGTTGTGGCACTGGCTTCCACCGTTATCTCCCAGTTAGTGGAGAACCCTTGAGCTTTATTCACTGCCTCGCTCCCTAATACCGTGCTTTCGTTTCCTGCTCTTGCACAACTTATGACACCAATTAAAATCAGCTGACATCTGGAGCCTTTAAAAGAAAAAAAAGTTGGTGGTCTTCCTCTTCTAGAGATGGATCCTGAACTCCTCACTCAGGAAAACCTTGCAGCGATTTCAAAGACACGTTCTTCAAGTGCTGCTGGATTGGTCCCTATAGTACATTGAGTGGTGTATGAGCAATAAAGAAAAGCCCTTGACTATTAGTGGGTTCCGCTGTAATTCAGAATAATACCAGATGTTTCATTATGTATCAGCCGGCTATAAAACTGCTTCTTTGAGCCATTGAACAAAGACAGCTGACAAAAGAAAAATTAATGTTGTGTCTTTGATCTCATGTTTTAAATTTGTCTTTTATAAATAGTGATGGGTTCTGGTTAAAAACACTCTAACAATTTGTTAAATATGCAAATGTCTGAAGTTTCTTAGCAACAGAACAAATAAGTGTTTTTCTTCTAATATAATATGTATGCTAGTTTAGTAAGCACACAATAAGTTAATTAGGCTGCGGTTAGGTATTATTTGTAAATGTCATATTAGCATGCTGTTTTGTTTCTTTGTTGCAACCAAAAGCCTCAAACTCACTGATGTCACTTATTGCATGTTGGTTTTTCCTCTAGTTTTGAAATGAGTTTATTTTTTAACATACTTGTGGGCAGAATAATGATTTATTAAGTTGTGTGTTTATTATTGTTTTGCTTGGTTGTAATGTCTCATTGTCTTTACATTGTTAGCAATGTCAGAGATTTTACAGGGAAATTCTAGGAAAGTACACATTACATGTGTAATAAAGCTGCTGCAGTTTACTATGATTAATGTTGTTACAATGAATACCAAATGAATTAATAATGATGGGGCCACTTAATTTTAAAATGTTGGCATTTCTCTAAATGCTGCTCTGAGAGAGGGTGGAGGAGCTTGGCACAGTAGAAATTGGATAAAGCAGCATTTTTGCTGCCAGCATCCGAGCAGCTTGTTTCTCTCCAAGCAGTTACGGTCAACTGTTAACATATTCACTGCCAAGTAGATTTATGTAAATCCAGAGAACCTTTTCCTATGACTGTAAAATTTCACTTTGTAGTCTTGTGTTTTTTTCCCCTACTCTAACAACGCTTTCTGCCAATAGCTCTGCTACTTCCATGGCCTTGCTGTAGCAGGTGGGGAGAAATTCCAGTCCCATATGCCTCTGGGTTACTGGCAAAGGCAAGGGATGAGCAAGCATATTCATGCAAACAACCAAGCAAGAAGTAACTTTCTTGTGAAAATTCTGAAAGTTTGAAACATTCAGATCAAATAGCATTGCTAACCCAGGAATGCTTCCCTGACAATCTTGAAGCACATTTCAAAGTGTCTTAAGCCTCACTGCAGTGGTCCTGTAGCCCCTTTATCAGTAGGGAGTAGTTTTAGATGAGGCGTTTTTGCCCTGATGAAATACCCGGAAGAGCAGAATCATGAATTGCTTGATTAGAGCACTCGGAAGAGAATCGCTGTTCATGGAGGGCAGCGTGTGCAAGTCACTGCATCCACCCAGCTGAAGCCCAGCCCTGGAACTGGATGAGAGATGCCTGAGGAGAAATAGCCTTGACTCTGTGGTTGTGGCAATGTTTCCATCCACACTGAGAGAGTTATTTTTGCCATGTCTGAGCATTTGAAGATGGATTTTTATGCTCTATGCATGGAGGCTCGTGCATTCTCATAATTTCCATTTTCAAGTAGCCAGCAGAAACTATCCATTAGATCCTTGCTACATGCCAGAGGATGAAGGTGATTTGTCCCTCTGAATTTTTATGAAACAAAGAAGCTTTTCTGCAAAAATAAAACAAGATACCATGGGTTACTCCTGCCCAAGTGTATTACTCCTAGTCTAGCAGGTCAAAGCTTGCCAAGGTTTTTGTCACTACTGAAAATGACGTTCTGCTGTTGGTGAGTTGCGCTGAACTAGATGGACATTCTCCATCTCCTACCTCAGTTTTTTAATTGCCTTCTTTCTCACTAGATCATCTTACTTTGCACTAGTTTATACTGCCTTTTAGTCACCTAAGCACTGGGAAATCATCAGCAGATAGTCACCTCCTATTATGTGCATAGACCAAATGCTATAAAATTGAGCAGACAATTTTATGAAGGAAGGTGAAAGGAGAAATCCAGCACGGTGGGATACGATTGTCATATGAATGAGAATGGAGAAAGTGGTTTGAAATCAGTTGCCTCCCTAAGGCGTTGAGGTTGCAGGAGGATTTGACAGTGTTTTCCCTGTTAGTCTTTGTTGTGCACATGAGAAAATGCTGCCGGAAAATGCCTGTAATGGTACAATTCTTTTAAAAATTGTTTTAAACATAGACAGAAATCTAATAACAACTCCTAGGTGATAAGGACTCCTCTACTTTGGAGTTGCAGACTTATCCTTCAGTGTCTGTATTTTGTAGCATTTCTGGAAATCAGGCATGATCTCTAATGAACCTTTTGACATTTTCAGCTCATTCCTGATACCCGTGCATTTGTTGACGCGTTCTGTGGCACCCACTAACAGAGCTGCGTGGCACTATACTGGTCACTACTGCAGTACTCATCAGTGGAGTGATCAGTGCTCCTTTGTGTTTCCACGTAACTTTTGTCCATCTCCCATGTTAGGTTGATGGCAGTGTTGTAATTCCTGCCCTGGAGCTTTCCTTCGGGATCAGCGCTGGGGCCCATCACATGCTGTGTCTCTCCAGACACCGTTCCCAGCAGCCATTCCCCCATTGCTGTGGGATTTGCTTGAGAGGCTGGTACCCTGAGGAGTCACTGAGCTGCTTTGTTGTAACAAGTAATTGGGCCCCTTCTCTCTTTTTACTTTCAAGCACACAAAAAAACAATCTTTCTCAAAGCTGTTGCTGATGTACAGTAGCTCAAAGGGTTTACACAAGTGTATCTTAACCCGAGAGAAATTTTGGATGGCACATCCATCCCAAATATAACTTCATGGAGCTTTTGTTGCTCTCTGGCTGCTGTGTTTAGTCATGCTCAGTAGGTGCGATAGTGTTGTTGGGTACAGCTGTAGCAACAGTATTATAATGTTTGGATCCCTACCAGCTTGTGGCAAAATTCATTACTGCAACAACCCTGGGAGTTGAAGGTGATTGGACTTCTGGTTTTTGCAAAAATTTCATCACATCAGCAAAGTAACTTTATTGTCCTGGGAGAAAATGTTACGAGCATCTAGACTGGCCACCTGTGTAACACAGGGCATAGATTTGGGGTTTGTTTTCACTGCAGCACCCATGAGCCCTCAGTTGAATTAAAGCATGCTGGGTGGTTTATTTTCTGGGAATACTAGAGCACATTGAATGATGGACCTCCTTCCCAGTAGTCTGTTCAATTTATTAATTATCTTAATGAGTAATTTTATCTAAAGCTTTTAATTTTGGATGAATATGAAGCCTGCGTTGCAGGTTGGTTGGTTTTCCCCTCCCCAGGGATCACAGAAGGGCCATATGCAGCAGTCTGCACGTGTTTTTGCAAGGATAACTCGTGCAGATCGGGTACCTGCCCTTTGAGGATGGGGAGCACAGACAACTGTGGTACCTGCTAGCTTTGAAATTGTGTTTATGAGCAGGATTGCAGAGGGGAGCTCTAGAAAGAGGAGTTATCTTGGGTCTTGGCGAAAGTAAATGGCCTGAAGAAGTGAGCAACGACCCTCTCTGTCATGTGGCTGTTTCCAGCTGCCGCCAGCCCTCATGAAAAAAGGGAGGAGGGTGGGAGCACGAGAGTGGGATGTGCCCCTGGCTTTTGAACAGCTCTCTGGCCCTGCATATGAGTGAGCAGCACAGGATCATACACGCTCATTTGGTTACTATCCTAAAATCCACCTTAAAGAAAAATCTAAGTTCCATAATAAACCACTCTCTTGCTAATTTAATCAGAGGTAATCTGGGTGTCCCCTTTGACTTGAATCTCTTTGTGGTGGTTTGGGTGGTTCTGTCATTTTGGCCAGTATGGCTTTATTCTTTCCTCATTACAGCTGATGTCTGTCTCTCTGCCATTCTGTCTTCCTTTTTTCTTACTTGGACTGTAGTGCCCTTGGCTGTGAAATCATCTCTGTCCTGTGCTGAGGTGACACTGAATGTGATACGGCTGTGATTCCTGGCAAGGGCTCCTGATGCTGACAGAGGGGGAATTGCAAATAGGTGGAGGGTTTCCCAAAATTCATGGGCTGTAACAGTTTGCACAGGGAGTCTTTTAAATAGAAAATACTTTGCTTAAGTCTGTGCAAAGCAAATCTAACTTCCCACTAAAGCATGTGGGTTTTTTATTTACTTTGTTGGTCACAGAGGAACGGAAGTTTTACAGTGTGTGCTCATTGAATTCCGATAAACACCCAGCAAGTGCTATATATGCTAATTAAGTGATAATGTTAATGGCTGGAATGTTGTCACAGGATTACGCTCTCCTGCTGCCACCAAAAACATTGAGGCACTTATCAAAATAATGGTTACGGACATGGAGCCATAGTTAGTTCCCAAAGCAGCTACCACGGACTGTGGGACAGGGCATGATAGTGCCTTTGGTTGTATAAAACAGCGGATGGAGAGGGAACCAGTTGCCTGATGGATGGACGGACAGACAGACAGATGGATGGCGTGACAGACACCGTGCTATTGTTATCCTGCCCCTTTCCCACTGGCTGCGGCAGGAGCCTTTGTCTGCTGCAGCCAGGCGGGAGGGGGCTTGCCACAAAAGAACAGTTTGGTTAAAGCATTCCGGTGTTTTATTAATAAATTGGATTCTACTTACAGCATTATTAACCTGCTGTATTCTGACGGGCTTAGGGGGAGATTATTGTGCGCTTGAACAAATCAGTATCCACACATCCACACAAATACTGGGTTTTAACAAAAATATACTGTGATTAAGGCACACAGCGGATCAAATTCAGCTCTGACTTACACCAGGTGCAATCTCATTGATATCCGTGGGTTAAAAAGCAATTTTTACAACTTAAAGCAATCAGAAATCAGCTTAGTGTACAGACTTACTAGACCAAAATAAGGCCCAAGAGACTGTACGCTAAGCTGATTTCTGATTGCTTTAATTTTTTTTAAACTTTTATCAAAGATTAATGGTCAATTATCTGGCAATCTGATTTTCTGGTACAGATTCTATTTGCATAATTTCATAGACACTTAAAATATGACCAGACTCTAATCAGTATGAAATGGGTTGAGGCATGGCTTGGTATGGCTGATCAAAATCAGCCACAATCCCTGTAAATATGTATTATTGCTGTAGTAACGAGGGTGATTTTAATAGGCTGTCGTCTGAGCAGTAAACAATCGGTTTAGATCTTTTTTTGTTGTTGTTGTTCTCTGCATGGCTAAATATGACTCCAGGGCTAATAGGCAAAAGTACGCAGTCAAAACTTGCTTTCCTTCAGGTTTTTCATTATATGCTTGAGCACCACTGTTTCTGCAGATATTCCTGCCATTTATGTGCTTTTGCTACAATACTTGCAAAAATGTCCATCAAACTGCACGCACAGGTTGAAGTGGAAAATATTCTGCAATATTTGCCCCCTGGAGTAATCGTTACTTAACTCATATGAGTGTGCAGTGCCGCTCTTTTGTAATATGGATGCAGGTCCCTGAATGTGAGGTAAAGGGGACCCCCCCTCCCCCCAAAAAAAAAAAAAAAAAACGGAAAAGTCCTAAAAAGTATATACCCTGGGATTAAGGAAAGTTGATTTCCCAAAGAGGGGTGATAATACTGCTTTATGGATATTTCAAGGCAAGGAAGGACAGTTAGATTCTCTGCTTCTGCTCCCTGTATACATCACGGGCCAGATGATGCTCTGGCAGCTGGATGGAACTGCTGGAATACGTACTCTAGAAAGACACCTGATCTTGATCTGGAGGTGTCAAGAAATGGAGAATGTACCATCTCCTTTGATCATCTTATCTAGCGCATAATTACTCTTCTGTTCAAATGTGTTCCTTATCGTTCATGTTTTCCTGCTTTACCTCCAGCCTGTCAAGATTTTCTCTGGTACCTGGCTGTGATGCACCGTGCTACCTCTGTCTCCTTTTTGGTTTAGCTAAACTGATCCAGCCCTTCAAGGAGCCGTCAGTGTGGCACTCAGCGGTGTGCAATGCATCTGTGCTGGCTTTAATCTGGTCGACTTAGTAACAAAAGCAATGGAGACAGCAAAAGGACGACTACAGGATGAAGCCAGCCACGTGGCAGGAGGTCTTATATAGTTAATGCCAAACCCTTCTGCAGCTGTGACATCTCTCTTGGTGTTACCAAGCCAAACTAGACAAAATCCTACTTCCTTGCTGCAGTGCAGACTGAAGCGAGCCATATTCTCCAGCTCTTTTTTTGCTCAGGCTGTTTGGAGAGGGTGGGTGTTTCTGCTCTTTAATCTTTTAACATTTCTTCCAAAATAGGTGCCTGGCATTCTGCTGGTGTCCTAGTCATGGTGCTCTGCTGTTGGGTGGCTGCTCTTTCTCACTTGGAGATTTGTTAGGAGGGATTTTAGGACAGAGAGACTGAGAACCGGCGGGTCACCAGTTTAGTCACCAGGACGATCTGCTGCCATGGAGGAGACAAGCTCCTGGGTCTCGGTACGGTGGGACAGACTGTCTCACTGGCAGGCATTCCTGGAGATACCTCTGAGCCCAGAGGGGTCTGGTCCACCAGGGATATGCAGTTTGTGAGTGTTCAGGTGTGTGTCAGACTGCCTGTGATGAGGGGGAAATATGTTCCACGTCAGCCAGTGGTTTGTGGGCTTTTTGGGTTTTTTTTAAAGGAGAAAAAAAAAGTGGGGGCAAGCAAGGGTCCACTGGTTTCATTTCCCTTGGCATATCAGTGCCTGATGTGGTTAGGTGTCATCAAAAAGAGCTGAGCAAATTGGTGGAGCATGTTAAAATAATAAATCTGGTCATCCTGCCACTTGAAGCTGTCCTTGAGACAGCTTCTGCTTGTGTACAGTGAGCTGGGTGGGGGGAATACTCACGTCTTCTAAATCTTTTTCACCTCATTGCAAACATTCTGGGCATGGGAGTTATAAACAGCCAAAAGTTCTGTACTGACCCAGTCCCTTCCATTCTGGTTTATCTGTAAATACTATTTTTTTAATAAATCTGAAAGTAAATGCAGGGGTTTTTTCCTCCCATCTTCTGCTATTTTTATAGGTCACAATGCTCATTACTCATCTGTCCCGTAAATACGTGATGCATATACACAGAGAAATGGGTCAAGAGAAAGCTAATGTCATGGAAAGACATGCACAAACTTTGGGGTTTGTTTTCTTTGGTGTTTTTTTCAAATCCTGGTTTGATTTTTAAACCAGGTGAGCTTCTGAACACAAGGAGTGCAGGACTGGCAGATCCTGCCTTCCCCAGGTCCCCGAGTCCCACTTTAGCAGTCAGCAAAGAAAAACAATAATCTTGCTCCAAATGCTAGTATAAAAACAAAAAGAGGATTCCTAGATGAGAGGACTAAATTGAAAGAAACAGTAAAAGAGTAGATTTCTGGTTATCAAAAAATAACCAGAGTCCGTGTATGTAAAACTCCATTCACTGCTTTCCACCAGGGACCCCCCTTGCAGAGCTTTCTCCTCCTGGTTGTGTTCATTTCTTTTGTTGTTTTGCAGCATCTCTTTTGGGGTAGGTTTTTTTTGTGCAGCACCACTTCTTTGTACTACTGACGTTTCCTCCCAAAATGTAAACAAAAGGAAGAGAAATGCCTTATGGGGAAAAAATTGTATGAATTATAAAGACACTTATAATCTCTTTTAAGACTTTGGAACTGTCTGATAAAATTAAACAGAGGTGTGTGTGTATATATATAATACTACTGTGGAGTGCACAGAACAGGAAAATATGGATCTCAAAGATTAAATTAATCTGTTATCTTCTTCCTCCATTTAATTCTACAAGATTTTTCTGCAAAGATGCGAGTGACTACTATGGCTCTGAATCTGAAATGTCTTAAATTTTGGAGTATTCAGGGTCAACTGCCAGAATTTTATGGTGGTGATCAGGCTTCTGAGAAGGGGTTTTGTTTTGACCCTGGCAAAGTCCCCTCTGAGTGGAAGTCTCACTTATGTGAAGGTCATGTTCATATAGTCACTGGAGTCTTTCCTTGTGAAATTAAGCAACAAAAAACGGTCCTCCATTTTGTTTTGTTTTGAACTATTATTTTACTTTAAGATATGGTAAAGTGAAATGCAGCTGTGGAATATTGTTGTAATCTTTGCAACAGTGGGGCAAAACCCCAAGCTGCAACCCTGGGATATGTGACTGCTTGCAGTCTTTCTCATTTTTCTTTTAGAAAAAATTATTCTTGTCCCTTCCATCATAAGAAAGCTTCACAGTTCTTTGAATGTATAAAAACGTCTGTCTATAGGGATAGGTATATATTTAGGTTTATAGTTAGATATTTAGGTTTATAGTTATATATTTATAGGTCCCACATTTTTTAAAAGGTTAAGTACAAAAATTAAAATGTAATGTTTGCTCACTTGTTCCTCCCCACAAATTTCACCTGTTAAACTGTCAAACCTGTGCCTGAGAAAACACTGCCAGCCTGTCAGCTCTGTGTCAGCTGAAGGTGGGGCGAGGGGTCACTGAGCAGGGGTCTGTAAGAGTGTGGGGACAACAGTTGTTACCGGTTTGGTACCTGGGGAGATGTGTGTCTGCAACATCCATCAGCCTTCCTCAAGGAATCCCATGTGATTCTCTTAAAGAACAGGGGTTTCTTTCTGTTTCTCATTTATGCAAATTAAAGGTGAACCAGAAAAGACATCAATAAGAGTTAAGTGGCAATATCAAGTCAGTTTTACTGCCAGGTCACTCAGTCCCCAGCAAATCAAGTCGGAAAAATGTGTCATTTATCAATATAATAAACAGGTATATTGCTCCTGAACCCAAACAGCTCTCTTGAAACCATACCTCGGAGCAAACAACCCATATCCTTTGCAATGTACTCGGTAGGACCTCTCTGTAGTGCTTCTTTCTTTAGACAGTGCAACCAGCCACAGAGCTGCCAGCATGCAATTTAACCTGCTGTGAGTCATGGCGGGGAATTCGGCCGACTATGCTAGCTTCTCTTGGCATCTTATGGAGGAAAGTATCTAGATTTTCTCTCCATTTTATATAGGGTAAAATTGTGATCCAGGCTTTGGACTAATAACCATCACTAGCAGAGCTTTATGACATGTTGGTATACCTGGCTGGAAGGCTGAAAGAAAATGAGTGAGCTCTAGCAGAGATTTCATTATACTTTCTGGTTTTGGGGAACTTCATTTCTTGCTCTCCTGTGTCTTTCCCCTACTTTCTATCTCAAATAATTCTTGTTGAAAAATCATTTTAGTCCTTTAAAGTATACTTTTGCCCCCTGGTATTGCACATCACAAGTTTATATAAAAATGTCTTTTGGGTTGTGTTTTCAATTGTGCACATCATTGCTGTGATTTGCGTGATCAGTCATAGCAACTGTGTGTAGGGGAAAAAAGAAACAAACATGCCATTCCTAACCAGCTCGAGTGACCACAGGGGACGAGTACAACCCTGAGGCTGGGATTAATTCCTCTGGACTTCAGGCATTTCAGCATATTGCCTGACTCAGGAGCACGGCTGTTCTGGGTTCCTCTAGAGAGGAAGACGGCTCTGAAACTGTTCCGGTTGTTGATGGGAGAAACTTTTTTCTCCGTTTATTTGAGATGGAGGCCAGAGCGCGCACATCCTCATGCTAGGGGTTGGCTGAGATGTGACAGTCAATTTAAGAAATTATGCAATGGTGGGCAGATGTTTGTGTTCTCCCACAGTGATTATAGGAGCTTTGTTTCCATAAGAAATCAGGCCAAAAGTTTTATTCTGGAGAACAAAAACCAGCGCATTCTGAAAACAAATAGTGTGCAGAGTTTTCTCTGGGGAGAGGCTGAGGGAACTAACCATGCAACAGATGACATTCAAGATTCCTTCACAGACTGCTGCACTTGTGACCGGGCTGTTTGGCCTGCCATAAGCAAAAAACACAGACCTGAAATTTAGGTCTGTTCAGTGAAATTCTGGTGACATCCATACAGTAGTCAAGAAAAAACCCACTAGACTTCGTCATGGTTTTCCCAGGAGGGAAAAGCACTGCATATCAGTGAAGTTTAGAAAACTATAGTGGATAAAACTATAGTGCACTGAGTTTCATAACTAATAATTCAAGTGGTGCTAATTTTCCAATTGCTCTTACAGGTTTGATTTATCGGCTGTATCAGCAGTGAAGGGGGCAGTGAGCGGCAAGCACTGCATCGTGCTCCAGAGAGCCTTCAGACTGAGACTTGGGCATCTCTGTACAGAGAAAGCATGTAGTTCTACAAAGAAGTGAGGATCACTGGGTCATTGCTGTGTCCTGGTTCTCCTCAGCCCTTAAAATGTCATTTTTGAGTCTTTGCAAGTTAAACTAATCTTAATGCCATGCTGAGTGGAGCTGGAGGTGGTGCAGCCCTCTGTTAGCCTCTGGATTTGGGATGAAAAGCGATCTGGAGACCATCGTTATTGTTATCTTTTGGAGTTGTGCTCTAAGTACAATTGTCCCTGAGACTACACTCCCACACTGTAATTACATCTGCTTCATTTACAGAATACCGTGTATTATATTTGTAGCCTGAGTTTTAAATGTGTATGAAGAGAAAATGAGGTTATATTATTGCTGTAATTGAGAGGAGCTAGGACAAGTTTTATTAATTTCCTGCCACAGAGTACTGAGTAAGCCAATATTTTATGGGAAAGTTCAGGGAGAAGAGTAATATATGTTACAGTTCTGAATTCTGGAGGATAGTTGAAGAGTTTTACTGGCAATTGATTTTTCTACAGGTAAATTTTAATCCTTGGTAGGCAGATGTGCCCCTGAATATAGTGTCTCCACTGAGATGCACTGACTAAGGGTATGATGAAATGGAAGCAGACAGTGTATCAGCTCTGCTCTGACAGGTGGTGGGAAATTGGAAATCCTGCCTGTAGAAGCTACCTTTCCCTCAGCTAAGGCAGCTATTGCTGCATTATCTGCATTATCTACACTACTCTGAATGCTGAAGGTTCACAGAAATATTTAGCATATCAGTATCTGATTAAAAAATCAGTAATTTGATGTGTTTTAAGAAATTATTTATCTTTATAGACACTACTTCGTCCTGGTCGGTGTTAACTTTTACCTACCGTTGTTTTCTATCATTCCCTAATTGTGCTATGTTTTTGTAAGTGTTTAGCTTTCTGTATCTCTGTGCAATATCAGCTAAAGATTTAAAAATCACACCTGATGCCTAGCACTGGTAAATGCTGCTGAGCTCTTGAGCCGACAGGCCTTTGCAGAGAGGTCTGTGGGATGCCCCTGGTTGTGTAGCCCTTGGAAGAATGAGCTCGGGTAGTTCGAGGCAGAGGCAGCTCTGTCTGCCAATGACGATGTCCCTTCACTGGGGCTCCTGTCCCACGCTGCTGGGGGGACGCTGGGTGAGTGAGGGGGGTGGTCGCTGCAGCCTCGGAGGAAATCGGCAGCAGTGAAAGGAGCAGAAGGGACTGACCCTGCAGGTGAGAGGCCGCCTGCTTTCAGTCGTGCTGGTGCTTGTTTTTATAGGCGAATCAGTGGAGAGATTTTCACACTGTTGGTTTTACATGCTCCTGATGATCTCTGTGCTGCAGTGTGCCACTGCTTTGCATCGTGTAGTCACGGAGGTATGGTGTGTCAGGGTTCGGTGCAAAAACACCTGCTTAATAGGAACCTGCTTGATGTGACATACACAATGTGGTTGCTGTATCCCTGTTCTTCTTTTAAATGGTAACATCACAGAAACACTCTGCTGATACTGAAGTTACTGAAGTCAAAGTAGTAATGGCAGTGTAAAACAGCTGAAAATATGAGAGTCAGTGGCACCACCTTCCCCTCTGACAGCAGAGTTAGTGCTGTCCTTTTGGCCTTTCGTTGCGAAGGAACAGTCAAATAAATGCCGAGGGGGTGGCTGGACAGCAGAACTGCTGCTGCTCTAGGAGAATTTCGACACTTCATTTCTTAGCAGTATGGGCTGTTCATGTTTCAGGTCTTCATGCTGCAGTGATTCACGGAGACTCCTTCATTCATCTCCTCACTCCCCGAGTGGCTTTGGGCCATTTCAGAATTATCTTCCTGTACGTGCAAAGGAGAGATCTCAAATACAAAGCAGTGCCCTGAGAACAGCAGTGTCCCGGGTGTCGGTTAGGTAATGGTCAGTCTGTGGTACCCAGGGCTGTGTATCAGCCAGGGCTGATACCACGTGTCTCGCAGGAGCAGTATTTCTTCTTCTGTTCCGCTTGGGTACTTAATATTCAAGGGAAAATCAGCTGTCCTGCCTTAGCCACTGCTGGTTTTGGATCGTGGGCTAGCAGACTGGTTTGCTGCTGGTACAATGCTGCAACAGAATTGTCCATGATCGCAGCTCTGCTGCCAGTGACACTTCTCAAAAGAGCTTTGTTTGTCATGTTGTCCTACAGGTGTAACAAATGACCCACTTTTCACTCTGGGGAGCTGCTCCGCAGCTGTACTGTCAGAGAGACTCATGCTCCACACACAGTACTGAGCTCCAGGAAAGGTCTGCTACTGCGAACACCGCAAGAGAGCATCAGCAGGAAGGTCTGAGTGCTGCTAGCAGCGAGTTACCCTCCTGCAGCACATGGAGTGCTTGTTCTCGTACCGGCTGAGCATGGTGACCAAGTTGTCAGACCTTCCCAGGATAAATCGCAGCTGGAGGCAGGGGAGCTGCAAAGCACATGGTCAGATAAACAAGATTTAACTGGGAAGCGTGAATCCCCCTCAGGCTGTTGACTCAAGAGTTCCTCGTTGTCCAATTCCTTGAGCACCTAACCCATTACTTACTACTGTGCCTCATGTGGTTTGTGTAGAGAAAACCTGAGCATGGTGATGTGGATGCTTGAATTTTCTGTCACATGTAGTGACCAATGATGGGATCAGTTGTGGCACAAGGGAGCTCCAGTAGCTGTTTGTTTCTTAGCTGTTCAATAAATTTAAGACATTCCATTAAGCAGATGGCTGTGGAGGGCATCCTTTAGATGTTGTACATTGATGACGTGTGTATTTAAAATTCAGAAGTGAATCCACTTGAATGAGTCATCCTAGTTGGGTGGAGGAACCTGACTGTTATATTTTTGGTTAAAAAAATGGAGTTAGCTTTCACGTGTTTCATGTTTACTCTGGATGCCAGTTCTCGTGGGCCTGGTTTTTTTAATGGCCCGCATGGCTGACAGCATGTGCACCAGGAGGGCTAACGCACGTGCACCAGGGTAATTGCTCCAAGTCCCTTCTCTGGCACCCCAGGCAGGCTGGGGCAAGAGGTTGGCAGGTTTACCAACCTGGCTGTCTTATCTGGTAATGCAGAAATTCTTCCAAATACGCCTCTCCACAAATGAGCTGGTGCTGTGTCGTGAACTCAGGACTTGCCTAGTAGCAAACTCACACTTAGAGCTGCGTGGGGTTAAAAAAAGAAAAAAAAGAAAAAAAGAAAAAAAGAAAAACCCCCAAAAGTATGGTTTCGCTGGTGCACATACTGAGTCTGATGGATTTAAAGCAAGTTTAAGACCTCTTTACCTTAATTTAGTCCATTAAGCTAAAGTGGACAGGCACATGAGTGGGAAACATCCTGGCAGTGGTAACTACAGCCTTTCCTATATGCTGTAACCTTCCCCTGTATCTAAAAGCATTTTGTCTGCTCCTGTCACACTCTGCACGTCTGTGTTACCCCTCCGGTGGGACCAGAGCACCAAACCCAGCCATCTGGGGAGTTATCCCATGAATTTCAGCATGTTACAGGTCCTGAGAGTCTCTTTCCCATAAAATATCTTATTCTGGCTGAAACCACACATCAGAAATCCACATCTGAGTAAGTGGGCAATGATTTTGCTAATCCCTCTTTAGCAATGTCCTAATGAGAGGGAAGGCCAGAGAGCAGTTGCCTTAGTTCTTAAACCTGCACATATTAAGATTTAAGGAGCAGTGATTGAATGCTACAATCAGTTATTACCCAGACACTGCCCCAGGGAGGGCAGATAACACCTAAAGCACTAGGAAGAGGGCAAGGAAGAAAAGAAAATTAAAACCTTCGGCTTGGTTTTCTTTAGGTTTTCCCCTCAGGCCCTTCAGCAGGGCAAAAATTACCGCTGGCTTAGTAACGGCAGTGGGGAGTACACCTTGACGGCAGCAGAGCAGTGTATTAGGGTATTTTCTCTTCTTTAGATGAAAAGCCCTGCTTTTGGATTCAGGCTAAAAAAAAAAAAGTATTCATCCTGCTAAGTAGATTGAAAGAGAATCCAGATTAAATAAATCATTAAATCATTCCAGAATGTTATCCACCTGTTCTGGCCTGTAATTTATTTTCAGATGAATAGTAGGTAAAAAAAAAAAGGCAATACAATGGCAAAAATGATTTTCCCCTAACAGATGCTTTGATCCTGAAATGACACCTGATCTGGAGAGCTGCTTGTGCAGCTTTTGAGGTAATTTTGAACTAATTGCTCCAATCCGTTGCTTCATAACCTCAATAGCCACATAATGCTAAAACTTCTGCTGTAGCCACCTTTGAAGAGGGATCTCCAAGGCTTTTGCTGCTGCAAGGCCAGTAAAAATCATCCCTTTAATGTGGGATGGGAAACCTGTAGGGGGACAGGACATCTGTTTGAGGGGACAGTCAAGTACCAGCCAGCTGGGGGCGAGAGGTCCCAGACCATTTTGGTGTAAGGGCCACTCTCCTCATGTGCTGGGGCGGAATAAAGGAAGGTTTCCTCTCTCCTATCTTCCTGAAAGGAAGGTTGTGCTTCAAAAGGTTGGGAAGCGCCGGTCTGGGTGGTTACTTGTGTTGTCCAGACCTTCTCATGACTCCCAAAGGGTTCCCCATGCTCTCTAGCAGAACCAGCATGTTTTGTGCTGCCCATGTTCGCTGGGGATGGGAGTGAGATGAAGTGCTGGGAGCAGATGACTGAGGACCAGAGATGGGAGGACAGCACTGGTGCTGGGAGTGTGGGGAAGGTGGTAAAAGATGGGTATTGTCCAGTTCTTCCACATCTCCTCTCTGCCCAGCTGCAGCTGGAGGCAGCCACAGTTGGAGACCCCCATTTCATGTCTCTCTGCTGTGTATTCAAACAGCTTTTCCCAGCTCCGTGGCCAGTTTTCAAATGAATTCTCCCATTTGCTGAATGCAACAAGGTTAAAGCAGGAATCCGTTGCAGCAGCCCGTCCGTCTGGGGAGGGAAGAGGGGGCAGAAACCCCTCACTCGAAAGCATGCGGGTGTTGAGAAGCGGGCTGGGGATGCTCGTTAGCTCTGCCCTCCGCTTTCCGGGGCTGCTTCGCTCGTCCGTAAATCGGGCGGGTGAGCACCGAGAGCCTTATTGCCGGCACCAGCCTGTCTGTGGGTTTACCTGGGGCCCGGGCACCGGGGCCGCTGCCCCCGCAGGGAGCGGGGCCGGCCGCGGGGGTCACCGCGGGGGCGCAGGAAGGGCCGGGGGCGGCCGGGGGAGTCGCGCCGTCTCGGCCGCACAAAGCCGCCTTTTCATCGCGGCCTCCTGCCCCCGCCGAGCCCGTAATTGTCTGTGACAAAACTTCATTAGCGAGCGCGGCGGCGGCGGCGGCCCCGCGGTCGCGCTGCCTTTGAGCGGGCGCAGTGGAGTGAGCGCGGCCCCGCCGCTGCCGCTCGGGGCCATTACCCGGCAACTTTGTTCGGCAACTTCCCACCCCAGCGGGGGACGCGTCAATCAGCCGCTCCCGCCTGCCCCCGCCTGTGCCCGCGGCTGCTAATTGGGGGGCGATGCGGGGCTGGCGCAGCCGGTGCCAGGCGCGTCCCAGCGGGCTGAGGGAAAGGGGGAGACCCGGCCCTTAATAACGAAACAGGGTGGCTGGGGGGGGGGGGCGTGCTGGCGTCCGACAGCTTCTCAGCTCCGCCGCCGCGGTGGGAGCGGGGTCTGTGCCTTGCGCGCCTGGCTTGTGCCTAGCCCAGGCGGGCTGAGGGCGAGGGGTGCTGGCGCCTGCGGCCGGCCGGGCCGCGGGGGCCTCGCACCGGCCTCGGCGCTCCCGCTGCCCCGGCCCCATTTCCCCGAACCGGCCCGGAGGAGCAGGCTCCGAGTTCCCGTCAAACGGTGGCGGGCAGAGCCGGGCTGCCCCCGCGCCGGCGGACAACCCGAGTTCACTTCCCAGAGCTCAGCGGCACTTAAAAAGCCCAGCTTCTGGCAAAGCCCCGCCGGACGACGGTTTAAATATGTTTATTATGGCATTGGAGGCACTGAATGTGTTCCTGTGACACCCGGTCGAGCCCGTTATTTTAGTTCTGTGCCTGGGCGCTCGCAGGCTCCGCTCCCGGTATTAGTTCTCCATCAATCCCTGCTCTGGTTTTTAATCAAAACAGTATTTGGAATATGATTCCCGGAGATTATATTTTGAGAGATTTGCGATACATATCTTGCCGGCATGACAGATTGCAGGGGAGTCCTGGGCGGCCGGGATAATCTGCATCTCGCTCACTTGACCTTTAATAAAAGGGGAGTACAAGTAATAAAAAATAAAAAGTCTTAAGACTCCTTGGAGGTTACCTTGGTGCCTGCCTTAAAAAGACCCCAAAGCCTGCACCTGACTAATTAACCACCCCCGGAGGCCTCGCGGCTGCTTCGGGCGCTCCCGTGGAGGCCGGGGGGAGACCAGGGCCGGAGCCGCGGGGCAGAGCCGGCAGCTTGGGGGAGCTCCTGGCCGCCGCGGGGGCCGTGCAGGTTTCGTCCCCCGTGGGCAGCCCAGCGGCCTGCTACAGAGCTGCCTCCCCGGGCAGCCTCTTCCAAAGCCGCCGGGCAAACGGCGCCGGAGGGAGCCGGGTCGCTCCCCTGCGCGCTGGGTGGAGGTGGCCGGGACACGACGGGGAGCGTGGCCCGGCCCCGCCGTCCCGGACACGCGTGCGGAGCCTGCGCTTTGTTCCCAGGGCGGATAATACCTGTCCCCTCCCGTGGGAGAGGAGGGGCGGAAAAGTCGCCTTGCAAGAACCCTTCGAAAGGGCCTAATACTCTTTATTACAAGCCCTAATCCTTCAAATCCGACTTGAAATACTGTTTATCTTTTCGCAGCTTAATTTCCCCTACTCCGAGCTGCGGGTCAGTGCAACAGACTGCGGCTTCTGCGCCGCCGCTTGCCCAGGACTGCTCCGGAGCGCAGGAAAGCCCCGTGACCGGGCGCCTGCGGCGGGGCTCCCGGCCGGACCCTGCCCGCTCCCGGCCGCTCCGATACGTGCGGGCCCTCGTGTACGCTAACACAGGCCCCCCCCCCCCGGCCCTTTCCCGCCCAGGCCCCTGCGAAGCCCGACAAAGTTTGCCTTCTTTAACAGGTGCCCCCGCAGCCCGGGGCTGCTCTGCTCCCCAGCCCGGGAGGGGCCGGGGCTGTAAGCGGGGCCGAAGGCGGGGGCAGCCCCCGCCACCTCTCCCCGTGTTGACCTGCTGCTTCTCCTTTCCCCTATGAGCTGCTTTGCCGGTCGCAAACCCAGAGGACTCCAATCTCTGCAGCCCCACTTGTCTTAGTAGTCTTTGGTAAACATATAGAAGTCTACTCGATACGCAGGATTGATTTCCCTGATTTATTAAGGCAGAATTCATTGGACTCTATTGACCACAAATGACTCAATGTAAATGTTGACCCCGGTGAACTTAGAAATAGCAAGTATCGGGTTGATCTATAGATGACCTCTTAATTACTACAGTTATTAATTTAAATTATTGCCACAGCTTCTAGAGACAGGAACAAAGGAACATTCTTTCCTCATCCCTGCTTGGTTTATTAGTCTGAACACAAAGTGTTTGATGACACTTTTAATTAAACAGAAATAATGCAGAGATACGGTTTCCCTTTCTCGTCTGTCCTGTAAAGTGTAGCACTGCTTTTTTCACCGACTGACGGTGGTGACCCACTAACAACGTCCTACTTCGCTGCCCGGTCGCCACCCGCTGCCTGAGGCTACCCCGGCCGTGGCCCAGGGCGGGCGGCGGGTGCCTGAGCGGGCCGGGGCCGGAGGCTGCTCTGCGCGGGCTGGGCCGGCTCTTGGCTGAAGAGCTGCCGGGGTCACAGGACAGCTTCGTGGCGTTCCGCTCATCCGTATTAATTAGAGACTCTGAAAAATACTTTCAGCGGTATCTATGTACAGAGATGGGAAATAAACAGCCCGGCGTAACCTGCGCCACTCCTCCTCCTCCCGCCTCCTCGGGACGGCGTGGAGCAACTGCGAACAAATGCACCTTTGCGGAGCAGGGCGCCGAGTGGAGGAAGCAGGTTTGGGAGGAAAAGGAAAAACAAACCACGATGTGGGGAAAAAAGAGAATTTTTTTTTTTTCCGCAAAGACGTTAATGGGGGTGTTGACCAAATGGCAAGCGGGTGGCAGGGGGGCGCCGGTCCCGCGGGCGCGGCCTCTCAGCCCGCCGAGCCCCTCGGCCCCCATGTGAGCAGCACGTTGTGCCACGGCGAGACGTTTCCCCGGCGAGGGCAGGGAGGGCAGAGCCGCGGGCGATGCCTGTGGGGCGGGGAGGTCATCGCCGGCCAGGGGAGAGGTTTCTTTCGTTGTTTCACGCCGAGAGCCTCGCTGCAGCTGGAGCCCCGTCGTCAGCGCTCAGGAAGAGGCGGGCGGCCCTGCGGGAAGCAGAAGCAGTGATGAGCGTTTCCCGGCCGGGCTCCGGTGCCTGCCGGGCCCCGCCGGCCCTCCCCGGGGCCGCGCCCGGGGGCGGGGGGTGCTGCCCCGCCCGGACGGGGGCTCTGGCGCTGCGCTCCCTGGCCGTGGCCGCTACGGTGTCCCGGGGCCAGGCGAGCGGGCTTGCGCTTCGTGCGAGGTCGGCCCCAGCAGCCAACCCGTCACCTACCTCACCTCCGCAGCACCGGCCGGAACGCCGTCCGCAGCCTGTCCAGGCAGGTCCCGCCCAGCTCGGCGCCTCCCGGGCCGCCCTTGGCGCCCCGCCCGAAGCCTGCATAGACACAAGCGGCTCGCGGGGGGCCCGGCCCGGCCCCGCCGCTCTCCCCTGCCCGCTCGCCTCGAGCGGGGAAGCCTCGGCGTCCGCATCGCCGGATAGGCCGCAGCCCGCCTGACACCTGGGCCCGGCGGGGGGGTCAGCGCGAAGGCGGGCTCACGCCGCGCCCTGTATCCCGGCCCGGCCCGCGGTCCCCCCCGTCCCCGCGGCCCCACCGCCGCGGGTACCTTCGCCCGCCGCCGCGTACTGGCACGGCTCCCCCAGGCCGCGGTGGGACGCGCAGCTCCGCGGGAGCGGCTGCAGGTTGAAAGCGGAGCTCCGGAAGGCCTTGGCGGGCAGGGGCACCTCCCCCGCCGCGCCGCCGCCCCCCTCCGCGCCGCGGCCCTCGGGGCTGCCCCTGCGCGCCGCGCTGGCCCCGGCGGTGCGCGCCAGCGACCAGATGCGCGGCTTCTCCGCGGGCGCGTAGGGCGGCGGCGGGCCGGGCAGGGCGGCGGGGGCGAAGTCCGCGGCGGGGGCCTTGGCGCAGGGAAAGGCGCGGAAGGGGCCGGGCAGGCTGCAGTCGCTCCGCGGAGCCTCGGGCAGCGCCGCGCCGAGGCTGGGGTCTTCCTGCAGGGAGCTGGCCCGGCCCTTCTCCGGCTTCCCCGCCTCCTCCTCCTCCTCCTCTTCCTCCTCCTCCTCCTCCTCTAGGTCGTCCAGGTCGCTGAACCGCAGCTCCTTGTCCTCCTTGCAGCTCTTCTGCTCTGCTTGGACACATAGCGGGGCGGAGGGGGCGGCAGGACGTTACTGCGGGTGCGGGGTTACTGCGGGGGGAGCCGCACTCGGCCGCCACTTCGAGCTACTTCGAGGCGCCCGTCCTGCCTCTCCCGCCTACCTCTGCCTTCACTCTCCGCGCCGTATTCCTCCTCTTCCCGCGGGGTTTCTTCTTTCCTCTCTTCCCCCGCTTTGTTCTTGGGAGACCAGGTCATTTTGTTTTCTTTCTTGAGCCTCCGTCTGGCGTTAGCAAACCAAGTGGACACTTGCGTCAGGGTCATTTTGGTGATGATGGCCAGCATGATTTTCTCTCCTTTGGTGGGGTAGGGGTTTTTGCGGTGCTCGTACAACCAGGTCTTAAGCGTGCTTGTCGTCTCTCGCGTTGCATTTTTGCGTCTGGCCGAACCACTGAAATCCACCGTCCCGTACCTGCCGGGAGATGGTTAGGAGGCGGGGGCCGGCGGGAGCCCCCACGGCGCGGCCCTGCCCATCTGCCTGCCTGTCCCTGCCCGCCTGCCATCGCCGCCGAAGTTTGACTTTAGCTGGCTGGTGCTACCGGGGCGCCTCGTTTCTTTTGTACAACGTTTGTCAGGTCGGAGCCCCCCCGCCCCCCGCCGTTTGATGTCGGCCGCCGCCTCGCAGGGGGATGCTAATGCTGCCGGGCGCCGATCAAAGGGGTTTTACCTGTCGTACTGGTACTGCCCCAAGGAATGATCGTAGGAATAGTAGGCAGCGGGCTGCGCGATTCCCGAGTGCAACGTGCCCGCGCCGTCCTTGATTTCATACTGGGGGTTCTGCAAGGGAAGCGGCAGCGTTTGGCGTCGAGCAGGAGGGGAACCCCGCCGTCCCTCCGCCGCCCCGGGTCCCCGCGGCAGCCAAGTCCCTTCGCTCCCCCCCGACGGGACGGCGCCGGTTCCGGATCCTTCGGCGGCCCCCCGCCCCGACACCGACTGCTAACCACGAAGTTTGCCGCCTGTTGCACCCCCCCACCCCCCCACCCCCCCCCCGCGGTGCGCTGCCCGGGCGGGCGGGCGGACACTCACCAGCGCGGTGTAGAGCGCGGCGGGCTCGGCGCTGTAGGGCAGGTAGTTGCCGTAGCCCTGGCCGGCGGCGTACGGGGCGCCGTACATACCCAGCGCCGCATTGAGCTCGGCGCGGCCGGGCGCCAGCAGCCGGCTCTCGTACGGGGCGCAGCAGAGGGAGGCGGGGGCCGGCGCCGAGGAGGCATCCGGCACGGAGCGGGGGGCAGCCTCGCAGCAGGTCGTGCTGGGGCTGGCGGGCACGAAAAACTGCGGAGAGGAGAGGAGAGAGCGGGACGGCGCCGAGTGACTGTCGAGGCAGCCCCATCGGGGGGAATTTAGAAGCGTGTGCGCGTCTATGTGTGTGCGGGCGGGGGGGGGGGGGTGAGGAGGGGGATAGGAAACCTGGGCTGAAGCGACTAATTATAGAAAACGGGAAATAAACGGAATGGGAAGCGGGAGCCCTTGGGAAGGGGGCACGATTAATCAAGCAGACAAAACTTTAAAGAAATAATTGCTCTCGGAAATGGCAGAAGATCCGTACGGCTCCTTCCTTCCCGCCCCCGCTCGGTCCGTTTGCATTGATTTAAAGGCAAGAAGTTGCGATTACAGTTAATTTGACAATAGACAAAGCAGTAAATATGTCAGCTAACGCAATCGAAGGCATTTGATTTCAGTAAGTTCAAGGGGACAGCTAACTTCCGAAGCGAGGGAGGCACATCTTGCAGTGATTACGGTGTATAAATAATTCCACCCAAATAAATCGTGACTCGAGGTATGGTATAGAGACGACTTAGTTAACATAGGGTGCTTTGGTGTGGGTGGGGGGTGTCCTTCGGAAACCGTATGGGGGAAAAAAAACTCCGACAGATCCTAATAAAACACAGGAAAAGGACCGACCCGGGGAGGAAGGGTGGAGAAAACGGCACAGCCCGGTTCCGCAGAAACGCTGGTGAAATCCCGAGCCCGCCGAGCGACGGTTCCCCTGCCCGCACACCCTCCGCGGGTGCCCGGGCAGCAGCGGCGCGGCGGGGGCAGCGCCCGGCGCAGCGCGGCCGCTCCGCGGGCAGCTCCGCGGGCTTGGAAACTGGTCGCAGTTTCCATAACGGGAGTTATGTATTTATTTGTTTGTTGCACTTAAAACTGAACGGTGGAGCGGGGAGGAGGAGGAATTACCGGTTTCCTAAACGCCTTTGCTGTGCACGCTGAGAGTTATTTGTTTAAGCCTAACACAACACAAACGAGACATAAACACACACGCACATTTTTAAAAAAAAGGCTCCAGATGTGCCCTTTTAAAAAAAGGCTCTAAGTAAGGGAAAGGGAAGAAAAAAAGGGAGGGGGAACAAGACATCTGGACAGCAGCAGCAGAATCTGAACAAAAGTGAGTGCTGCTCACTCGCCTTACCTGTGAAGTGGTGCTGTAGGGGTATCCGAACTGAGAGAAGGACATAGTTGCTCCTTATTTTTGGACCATAGGCAATATTTTCCCCCCAAGATCGATTGTAACTAAACCCTGCTTCAAGATGCACCTTCTCACACACACATTTCCACGTATGGGTTTTTTTTTTTTTTCTCAATTATAGATGATTGCACTTAAGCAGCCAGACATCTGAGGCGGGGGGGTGGTGGTGCCTGGATTAAAAAAATAGGCTACCCCCCACTTCCCATCGCTCTTAATAAATATGTTTGTATAGAGAGAGTTTAAAAAGCCACCCCACATGTATAGAGAGTTTAAGTGCAAAGGGGCTTTTTCAAAGAGGGGGGGAAAATCACGTAGGGCTTGCAAGATACGGAGCTTGCTTGTATTATTTTCTGCTCTATAGGTCTTTAGCGTTCATCGGTGGGCGAGGAGCGGGGTGACGTCACGGCCCTGCCGGCAGGAGCAGGCAGCGGCGGGCAGGAGCCGGCAGCGCCCCGCGCCCGCTCGCAGCACTTGTTTCATGTTGTTTTAATGTTGTGCTGTGATGCACGTCAAAGGCAGGGACCGGAGGTGCTTTGCGGTTGGTCTCTCTCCCCTTCCCCCCCTCTCTCTCTTCTAAACACAATCTAAATTTGACTTGGGGGAAAAAAAAATAAAAGGGGGGAAATCTCGGCATCCACCAGTATGTCCCCCCGGCCCCCGCCACCCCGCAGCTACAGGGAGGAGGGGCGGAGGGCAGGGGCCGCCGTGGCAGCGGCGGTGCGAGGGGCGCAGGGCAGCGGCCATGCCGGTGCACCCGGAGCAGGAGCGCTCGGGGCCGGCCGGGCTGGCGCAGCCCCCCGGCCCTTCCCGCTGCCCCCGGCTCCCACCCTCAGGGCCGGGCTCTGCTGTACAACACGGCACCGCTTTTGCAATCGAGCCGATTAATTGTGCTCCCTCCCCTTGGCTCCCCTGCCCTTCGCGGCGGCCCAGAGCCGCGGGAGCGGGGTCAGACCTCGCACCGCACGGCGTGCTCTGCCTGCCCGGGCAGGGGCACGGCTGGCGCCGGGACAGGGAGCCGGCCGGAGGGCAGCCCGCCTCCCCGGCAGCCAGAAGCCTCCTTCCCTAATGAGTGGCTGAGTGGGGCATCCATTCTTCTCTCTTGGACCCGAAATGGTCCCATCGGGGGTGCGGGGTGGGGGGCGGGGCCGTGGCAGGTCAGTGGGGAGGTGATGGATGGCTGCTTGCAGCCCGGCTTGCCCATTAGCGCTACGGCGTAATTGCATCAATTAACAAATGGAAATGCCCTTGTTTAACCAGCGACTTACATATTGCGAATTTGCCTTTGAGGCGAGATCCCCGGGAGGTAAACGGGGATTCCCTCCCCCCCCCCCCCCCCCCCCCGCGGCGGGGGCTGCCGCGGCGCTCCCGGGCCCGGCCGGGCGCGATATCCTGCCGGTGGCAATTAAAAAAGAAAAAGAAAAAAAAGAAAAGAAAACAAAAGAAAAACCCACAACTTTTCCCGGCCCGGGGCAGCCCGGCGGCACTTGTCCCGGGCAGGCCGGGGCCGTGCCCCGCGGAGGCGGGCGGGGGCGGCGGGCAGCCCCGCGCCCGTGCCCGTGCCCGTGCCCGTGCCCGTCCCCGCCGGCGCGGCCCCGCTCCGCCGCTGGCCGCCGCCCCGCTCCCCGACGGGTGGCGCTGCCGAGCCGCGAGCGATGCGCGGCGGCCCGGAGCGGCCCGGCCCGGAGCGGAGCGGCCCGGCCCGGCCCGGGGTGATGCCCCCGGCGGCGCGGCAGAGCCGGGGTGGCCCTGCCCTCCCCGCGCGGGCGGCGCTCTGCCGGGAGCCGGCGGGCAGAGCCGCCGCCGGCAGCGGCTGCGGCGGTCGGGCCCCGGCTCAGCCCGGGCGGAGGGCGGCTCGCGGGTGTAGCGGCCCTTGCCGGAGCAGGGCACTCACGGGGCTTCTCCCCGGTCGCGGTCCCTCCGGCGGGGCCGGGAGCGGAGCGGGCTGTCCGCGCCGTCGGGGCAGCAGAGCGCCCGGCCGCTGCCGGCGGCGCCCGGGCGAGGAGGGTAGCGCAGCGCCCGAGCCGTGCCCGCCCCGCCGGGGTGAGCAGACTGGCCCGGAGCTCAGGGTCAGGTGTGACAACCCTCCAGCGTCGCCCGTAGCCTGGCAAGAAGGAGCGCTCAGGCGGCGTGAAGCTGAGCCGTTTCAGTTGTCGTTAACGGGGGCGATAACATAAGAAAATTCATTAAAGAACACCTTTGGGTAACATTACTGCTAATTATTTAATTGCAAGAATCCCTATGGGGGAAATTATGCTAATTATAAAGTAATAAAACCACTTGTTCTAAAGCACTTAATTCAGCAAAATTTAGTCTTTTCACCAGAACGTTTCGTACGTTATTTGATGAAAGAAACAACAAGAGTAGCTGTGCGCTCATCCTGCCTGCGCTCAGAGCCCGTGGGAGCTGTCGCTGGCACTGTGTGCATGCTGGCGGGTTGCATGCGGGGCTCTCGCCCTCCTCGCTGATGTGATCAGCACAGCGGCCGCCGAAACCAGGGGAGAATTCACTGCGCAAAAGCACTTTTATAACAGGCATAACGCAAATCAATGCAAACGCTGTGTTTGCCAGTCTTTCCTGTGCACAATCAACGTGAAAGCAAATCTGTTACCTGTCGGGTATGTTGTAGCTGAGCCCAGCTTTGAGAGATGGCCTTTTGCAACCCAGCTCTCTCCCCAGTTACAGCATTCTGCCCTATGGAAATGTTTCTGTAGCACACTTTGTTCTATACATGCCCAAGAGCCACCCAGGCGACCCTTTTAATTGCCCTTACGACCTGGGATATTAAGGGGTATTCCTATTAACAAATATAAGTTCTGCCTTGCTCTCCAGCTCTTCAGGAGGTCACAAACTCTGGCTCTTTGTGTTCTGAGCACTGCCACCATTCACCCTGTCAATCCGTCACTGACCATGTCAAAGCTGCGAAAACATCTTTCTGCAATTTGTAAATATTGGCATAAACCTTCTCTTAACAGGTTCTTGAACTCGGCTTGGTGGACGGCATCTTTGGGGAAGGAGTGTGCAATTTGCCATTCTTTTCATCACAGGGAAACAGCTTCAACAACCAGATTTCCATTCTGCTCAGACACTGCATCTCGGAGAAGTGTAACTGATGCTGTCCATGGTCACTGCAGATTTTTCTCTTTCCTTTATCTAAATCTGCGTCATCTCTCTCCCCACATATGAGCGTATCATCCCACCCCCACGGCATACGTTGCCTTCACCCAGTCATCCTAGCGAAGACTGTGTGACTATAAACACGAGCAAAAATGGAAAACGATCACTCTTGATTCACAAACTTTTGTTCTTGAAACAGAGGAGTGTGAGGCTTAACTGTAAACATTTCTGCGAGCAGTTCCTCTTGAAGTGAGGCAGGAGGTCAAATGCAGCCTACAACGCGATTTTTGATGCTTTTAAAATCAACATCATTTGGTTTAGCTCTGATATTGCTTTGCTTGGGAGGTAATTGCAAGGGGTGAAAGTAACAGTACGGGCTTCCCACCGAGGCAAATGCAGCTGCCGATAACTGCGAATGAAATAATAGGTTAATTGAAATACGCGTTGAAGTATCATTTCTGGAAGGGAAGAATAATGTTCTAAGAGGGGTAAGAATAAAGCAGCTTCAAATACATGTAGCAGAAATGTGGCTGAGAAGAAAGTGTCTTTATATTTTAGAATACAGGGGGATTTTTTGGCTGTTGCTTTTTTATACTGAGAAAATGAAAATTCTTCAAGTCCATGCATGAATAAACAAGTACAGCTGGGCAGCCTAATACATAATTTATACTGATCAGTCACTGCAGATTTAACTGAATAAAGCCAAAATGAACACTAATTGTTTTGACAAACTAAAATAGTGTATATGATGGTTTATTGTGAAGCTTGCTGGTTACTGTCCTTATCTCAGTGGCTATTGTCAAGACTGATTTCTGCATGAGAGGCAGAAAAAGACGAAACAAATTAGGACAATATTAAGATTAATATCTTGTTGAGGATAAAGCATTTTAATTGCTTAACATACAAGCAGAAAATAGAAAGAACTGTCTTCAGGACAGAGAGGAGAATTGGCACAGTGAAGTGTGGGACATACCCCTGATTTAGGGGGCGAGGTATAATTGCTGAGATAACGTGTGGTACTTTGTCAGCTGAAGGCTAAACCTGTAAGTAGATTTTTTTTTTAATCATTTTTGAAATACACCAGGAGTAACTTTGATTGCCTTTGGACACTTGTCTTCTGAAAGGGAACATCCAAAAAGATGTCACTGGGTTTCCGGAGAGTTATGTATGTAGGGTAGTTAATCCAAGAAGTTGCACAATTTTGCTCTGGTCTTGGTATGTGCCAAGTGAAAGAAATACATGGGGGGGGGGGGCTTTATTTTGCTTCTCCAGAACCTCTCTGGGTCTGGATGGCTGGCTCAGTGATAGCCATTTAAAATTTCATCTGGAAATTAAGAAAGAGACAGATGAGGGTAATAATAATGTTCACAGGGATCCCTAAGCACCACTTTTGCGTGGACTCCTTCGCATGACCGTGAGCTGCTTCTTCCTAACAGTCCTTTGCGGTGGGCTAACCCTGCCACCTCGCCCTTCTGCCTCTTCTCCGAGGACCGGCAGCTCCACTTGGCTCCCATCATCACTTTTATAATGACCTATGGATTTGCTGAATTTCAGATCATCACCATGTTTGCTGTGATTAAGTTTTAGGATATAGCTGTAAAATCAGCACTTGGGCTTGAGTGTTCCTGGAATTGGAGGATGGTTGGACCTGGGGCTTTAATCTGGACCATTCTGTGCCAGGAGGCGGCCAAGTGGGTGGAAGCTGGATGGGAATCTTCCCCATGCTCCTGGGTGGGATTTTGCCTTGGATCTGGGGCCATCTCTAAACCCGGCTTCTGAAACCATACTTGGCTAATGAGGAAATACTTCTTTTGTAAGTGCTCTGCGTGAGGATAATCCAACACGTCGGTACCAGCTTTCTTAGGATTATCTGTAGATTATTCTGTAAAGTGTGAGTTCATCTGGTGAAGATACGTCTACGCAAAACTTGCGAGAACTTCACCTCTGAGGGCTTGTTTGTGCTCTGCTGAGATATGGGCTAACTTACGGTGGGAGGGTCAGGGCAGTGCCACAGATCTCATTCAGGCTGACCCCTCTGTGGATTCCATTTCCAGTAAAATCAATAGATACACTTTTGAATAATTGTTGGGCTTTTTTAATAAAGCTGTTGCTGTTTTGACACAGCTTGAGCAGGATATTGGGCTCACCAGTTACCATTAACCACCAAGCTGTGTTTGTGCTTTCATGGCCTTTGTATCAGCTGATGTGCAGTTGGTGTGAAGGAGTCATTTGGCTGCCAAGCTGAAGGTTTTTAATTTAATACCATTTTAGGTATAGTTTGTCATTTTTGTTCTGTGGCAGTGAATGACAGTTTTATTCCATTACCTAGTCTGCTCGCTGTAATTTCCAGGATTTGTTTTTTAATTGGTGTGCTAGTTACATGCAACAGTGCCTTATTTTCCAAGTTATCACCAACTTACGTGGACTATTAAACATGGATATCAGAACTGCTTCCTTATTTACTTTCATTTGTAATTTACAAAAACCCAGTTGTGTTTGTTGTCATTAGAAACACAGAGAGTCTATAGCTTATTCCAAAACCAGAAAATACTTAACCCATGACAGTTAGTCCTGGCCCCATCAAATCAGTTGGCCTTGAGCCTCTTCATTAGTTAACGTCTGAGTAAAGAAGGAGCTCACTTGACTCCCCCTCCAAAGCCTGTCTGAATTAACTCCATTTTACATCTGTAGAAGTGAGTGCAGAACAGGACCTGCTGGGTAGTTTGCTGAGGACCCTTCTGCTGGTCTTCAGGTAATTCAGATTTTTCTCTAGTCTTTCTTTCCACTGGTGTTTCAGGTGGTACCGAGTGCTGGGGGGGCATTGGCGAGGAGCGGCCGCAGCGATGGGCCATCTGCAGCCCACTACTCTGGGGAAGCTGGGACCACTTGTGATTTCACACACAAGCAGCACTAATCTACAATAAATCTTATAAAATCAATAAAAATATGGAAAGTGTATCATTTTTAAAGAAAAAACACATGAGACATGGCCATTAAGGGCACAGCCATTCTAATACCTGTGTCTGGTTGAAACTGCAATTAAAAACATTCCAATAATAAATCTACTTTCAGTCTCGTTTAATGCTTTTAACTTTCTTGAAAGTTCAAGCTGGTATCCCAAAAATGTGCCAGGAATTTCACAATGTATTTTATAGACTCATAAATAAATATGGCAATTAATCTAAGCTATATTTCTTTCATATTTGATGACAATTTGTTATGACACTCATTCAGTGCACAAAAACTCTAATGCACTTAAAATCAGATTTCAAACCAAACGTTTTATGGGAAAATATAGTATTGATCATCCATTTAAAGATATCATGTGATGATTCATAACCTGCTATAAAAAGGATCTTATGAGGACATTCAGAATGAGTTTTGTGGACCATTCTCACCACAAAATCCAATGTACGAGACCTATAGTTCTCAGTGATGTTTTATATTTCTGTTTGGAGTTTTCACCTATAACGTTATTGTGGTTTATGATGGATAGGAGATTTAAAATAAAACATTTTGCATATCTAAACTAAAATTAAATAAATGGAGACTAATTTGTTAAACAAATACTAGCCCTTTTTGTCCATTTGCACGAATTCATGCACAAAATTTGTTCCTTTCAAGGATAATTTCCACAATTTTGGATATGTTAATTGCGCAGTTCATGCAATACACATCTACTACTGTGTCCTTTAATAAAACGTGACCCAGGAGTCATACAGCTTCACATGCTGCTCGTTGCTGGTTTTGTGATACACCCTCTGCCACACACTGCTTGGGAAGCTGCAGTGGCTTGTGCTTTGACATGCCAGCAGCCGTAATCTGTGGTCTGCTGTCCTGGTCACGTGGTGCATAATTGGAAATGTTTTCAAAGCTGAAAAACTCCAGAAGATACATCCCGAAAATGCAGGCTCCTGGGGTAATTTATTTGTACTTGAGATCTGGTACGGAAGGAAGGAAGGAAGGGGATTGCAGCATGTTGTACGCTGCGTAGGAGTTCACGTCCAGGCTGCACAGGACAGGCTTCTTCGGTCCTTCACTATCAGCCCGCAGGCACTTTTCAGTGGAAAGGCTGCTTTGGTTTCAGGTCTCGTGTGGATCACGAGATCTGTGGATCAGCTCTCAGAGCCCAGCTGGGGCTGATGCGCAGCCACGTTGGTGGTCAGCGTGGCTTCCGTGCAGAGGCAGGGTGAGGAGGAGGATAGAAATGGGAAATGTCTTTTTCCACCTTTGTAAATAATTAGTATCTGCATTTGTGGACTTGACTGATCCCTTCTTCCTCCCAACTCTGCGTGCCCTCTGCCTGCCTGCTGCCTTGCTCAATTCCTGCAAGGCTCTGGGTGGCAGTAGGGTGAGCAGAGCAGCTCCTGGCTGGGTCACAGCCAGTGAGGCCCCTCAGCCTCCAGCCCTACCTGGGGCAGGTGTCCTGCAAATGCCTGGGGTTTTGCAGCCGTTGAAAATAGCTGAGTTCTCATCTCATTCTCTGAGATTCTTAATATAATGATGTTTTCCTGTTTGAACAGCCCATAGTCATTGCCAGCCTAATTATTTTCTGGATCTTTCCTTAATGCCATAGGCTTTGGGTGGTGACACCAATGCTTGGAGAGACAGCAGAAGGAAATAAGTAGTGAAGGCTAAAGCACTTGGTTAAAGAAGTCTCATTTATAAATCAATTTTAATAACATATTTAAAAGCTCTCGCATTTGCCTTTAATGTGTTTCCATTTCCCCCTTGGTCATTAATATTTAAAATATTTTTCTTCACTGATCTTTTTTCTATTGTGTCTTTTCTAACTTTCCTTTCTCTCTTTAATCTGCAAACAGTGAGTTTTTAAGAAATGCATAATCCATGAGAAATCCAGATAATTTGATACAGTAAAAACCTTCAATCCCATGAAGAAAATTTCAGAGGAGTTGAGTAATTGTTTAAAAGTTATTCCAAACAGTTTAACTCGTAAAAGGGTATATGTTTTCATTGATGGACTTTCAAAATTAGGAGGCCACCTTGTTTCTACTAAGAAGTAATAGTCAGCAATGTAGTTTTTTTAAAAAAACCTGTGGATAACATTTTTCAGCAAGTCTGTCATGGAGGTGGCTTCATTCTATGGGTGATTTAAGGGTGTGAGATTTGCTGGAAGTCCATTGAATTTGCATGCCAGGGCCTGCTTTACTTTTGAAAATGGGATTTGGGTTCCTTGGTCATACACACCTCTCAGGTGGAGATCGCCTCTTCAAATATGCTGTTTAAAAAAAAAAAGGAGAGAACCAAAGGAGGAGGGTCAGTAACTGGTATCCCAAGTGGCATTGAGTAAAAACTTCAGACATATGCTTTGGAGGATTAATCACATTTTATAAATAATGTGGATTTTATAAATAATACTAAAATGCAGCTATGATGTGGGTGATTGCAGCCACAGGTGGGTCATTGGAGATTGCCCATCGGTGATAGCAATTGCAGCTCCATGGGGGAAGAGCTGCTCCTGTAAGGCCTCGGTTAAGTGGATTTGTTACACCTGGAGCAGGAGGGAGGAGTGGGGCTGGTTGGAGGCAGGAAGCTGAGCTGTGGTTTAGTATGAAACGTGGCTGGAAGCAGGAGTGTGAGCCACGTGGCTGCAGGACTGGGACTGCCCAGAGTGGGTGAGAAATGTGGTGGTGTCTCCACTGTGCTTGTGTCTTCCAGCTGTATTTATGCTGGGTCTGGGCAAAGGGTGCCAAGGGTCTTCCTGGGCAGTGGGGAGATGGGTGGGCAAATGGGCTGCAAAGAGGGCAGGTTGTTTCCTAAGGCTGCAGAACAGCTCAGTAGCAGACATAGGAGTTACCTCCCTACTTGGCTAAGGCACACAGCAGGGTGTAGCTGGAGTAGCATATCATCTTGGAGGAGGTACAGGAGCTAAATTTAACTTGGTGTAAATTCTCTAGAGATAATGGGGAAACCTCCAGAAAATAATTCATTTATGTATCACGAGGAGGCTCTATGGACAATGAAATGACATGCTTTATTGTGGAGCAGAATAATGACTGCTCATCAGAGCCACTGGAAAGGATTTTAGACACTTAACAATATCAGTTTGATTTTTTAATTATAATTTTATTACTTTAGTCATTAATTTATTGTGCCTAGGAAGAGTTTATCCTCTTCTTAGCTTGTGCTGGATTTTATATTTTTATATATATACACACATATTATTCTCAATCCATTATTCTTCTATGACTTCTTCATAATTTGTAAATGGGTGATGAAGCAAAGAATACCAGAATGTAACAGATGGAATGGGGATCTTCAACATTTATTATTTGCAAAGAAGAGCTTAATATGAGGATGTTATTGTCTGATGTTTTAATATCTACCAGGGAAGTGTTGTAGCTACCATGGCTAGTTTGTATTTTTTTTGTCTTCTCATCTTTGTAAAATGTGTACTGGTTTTTGGGTGGATGGGTTTAGCACCAGTGATCTGTACTGGTGGTAGTGGTGGTGGAGACATTTTTATATATTTCACTAGCTGCTGTTGAGAGCAAAAGATGAGTTAGTTGTACCAGCTACTGATGCAGCGAGTGGTGGGTCTGCCTGTGTGCCTCGCCAGGGGTGGTGGGGTGACCCTGGGAGGTGCTGCCTCTCTGAAGTTTCAATTGCACGTAACAGTGCAGGCTCCCACAAGGCTGAAGCCTAAACAACGGACAAAGGCTTGTTCCTCTGCTTGGTTTGTTGCTTGTGAATCCACTCCCAGTGCCTCTGTGATTATACAGAGCTAGAAGAAGCCTGAGTAAATATGCAGCAGGCAGTCAGCAGCACTGGAATAGCCTTGCTGTGAGGTCCTTGCCCAGCTTGCTTGTGCTCCTCATTGCTTTCTGTGTAGTTTTACTGTGTAAAATTACTCAATAAAAATGTTGCCCCATAGATTGTTTTACCCATCCTCTTCTGTTGAGCCTAAATATTTATTCAACCTCCTTCCATCGCTCGTAGCCTTGACCGTTATAGGGTTTCATTGTGGAAATAACTGATTGCCTCCCTTACATGGTGTGCCTAGGGAGGGACTGAGCAGCCAGGGCTGCACACTGGCCTCTGAGGGGCCCTGAGCGTCGCAGCTGTGGGCACAGCTCATGAAATCTGCCCCTGCAGCCCTGGCTGGGTGGCTCCTGCTCACAACCAACTTGTGTGCAGGGGGTGCGTGTGTGGCCCTCCCTGGAGGAGGGTCACCAGTTTGGGGGCTCTCCAGTTTGGGGCTGGGTGGCACCATGACCACAGTGGCTGCCTTTTGTCACCTCTATGCCTTTGGTTTGGTCATGTGTGACAAATAAACCCTGGCAGTAGCAAGCTTAAGTTGAACATGTACCATGATATGAATATTGTTTTGTTTAATAAATATGAAATCAATTCCTTTATGACTAAATGCCACATACAGATTGTATGCAGTCAGCCTCTCTAGGATTAATAGATATATCTGCAGAAGCAGTATTCAAAACTGGTAAAAAACATATTGTTTGTGGACATAGTGAGTGAACCCCACAGGGAATGGTTCATGGTGGGTTCAATGGTGGGAAGAATGTCCCTAGTGTGCCAAAGGATGGTGTGTGGGGGTTTCTTTCTTTTTAAGATAGTATCAGTTTAGTCTGCTCTGATACTCCTTTTGTGCTGTTAATTTCCCCCTTACTTGTTCTTCCAGTCTAATCTGTGTGGTATAGTGATGAAGCAGAACTGTGTTATTGGAGCTTAGAGAATGAGGGGTAACAGTGAGGGTTATCTGGCAGATCTTTGACATCAAAGAAATGCAGAAAATATAAAACCCAGTATCCTTCATAAGCCAGTTTTGGTCATTAATGCCCAGAGTTACATCAGTGTGTTCCTCAAGCCCCAGTAGTGGAAATGTCTTTGCTGTGTCACAGCCAAAGGCCGTGTGATCAGCACGGTGAGCAGCCAAGGCCCAGGGCAGCGTGCTGTCTCATAACAGCAGAGCTGACTGCAGTTTGCATCAGTGAGAGACATTGTTAGGTCAATTTAAAACCAGAGCCTTAAAGTCAGTGTAATTATGCAAATGTTGCCCTTGCTATTAGCACTTTTGCCCTGATAGCTTTAGTGTATATTTTACAAATGAAGTTACTGTCACATTTCATTATGCTGTTTACTGACCCATTGCTTTGGTGATGTTGTTCTCGCTCTTGGGTATCGGCCATTCCTGCCACTGTGGTGTGTGCTCTCCCACAAACTGAGTGACACAACCCAGCAGACACATCTTTGCCGGTGTTTGATGTGATGACTTTGAAGAGTTATGTTAGTGTTCAATACAAGTTGTGACTGCCCCAAAACGTTTTTTCTTTCTCCTTTCCTGAGTATTTCCCTGCAAATGTTACCCATTCTCACTAAACTCTGGTCAGCCTAGTTTCTTTTCAGAGTCTTCAAAAAAGGCCTTGGTACATTTAATTATTAAACCAGAGAACAAGGAGTGTTTTGGGAAAGGTAGAGGGAAGCAGAGCAGAGATTCATTGGTTTAGCATTAGCCTAAAACTGCTTCTGTTAATTGAAAGTTTTACTATTAACTCAGTGGTGAAGTGTGTAGCTATTAAACAGAGCCGGTAAAAATCCCCCTGGGTTTTCGTGCGGTGCAGTGGAATAGCCCTCTTGCAGAAAGACCAAAAAAAGAAAGGCCCAAACCAGTCCATGCATTTTGAGGAGAATTAATATCTAACAAAAAAGAATAATACTTGACAGCAAAAATCACTTGCAAAATCTTTGTGTATCTTGAGGTTAGACAAGACAGATTATGATTTTTAGACCTAGAAAAATAAAACCTGGGACTTCTTTTTATTAGATGCCCCTCTAGGTTTTGCAAGCTTCTCCCTGCCCTCTGTGATGGCCACAGATGTTGGATTTGGGGCGTGCCACAGAGGGAGCAGGGCTCCTGCAGCTGCCTGCAATGAGACATTAACCTTCCTTGGAGAAGGCTCAGGCTCAAGTTTTGCTGGTTTAGGGATTTTCCTAGAGAGCCTTTCCCAGGATAGGTGATGGTAAATCTTTAAGGAGCGAGCATGCAGGGAGGCTGGCTTCTACCTTCCAAGGGCCAACTGCTCGTTGTTCCCTATGTGGGTCTGAGCAATGTGCTGCTCAGTGAGCTGCTTTCCCCTGGTTTGGCCTTATGCTCTTCTTTTCAGCTTACTTAGTGGAATTGAACCTCTTGGAGGCTTTCTGCTGACATTGGTGGCGTTGTAAGGAGGGTCAAGCTTCAAGTCTCATTCATTCATTAGTGAGTTTGGCACAGCAGAATCTGTCTAGGACTGCGGTGCCTTCACTGGGGCTATCTCTAGATGTTTTTTCCCCTTAAAGAGATCCTTGTTCAACTAATGCAATTTTCATTTTAAACTCTTGTGAACTCTCTGTGTGTACTCAACATCAGTCTGACTCAGGTTCTCTTGCTATCAGACTTGAACAAGAGCTAATCAGTTTAAATGCATCTGCAGTTGGGTTTTGCATCAGTTCAATGAGGTCAATTGAAAATTGATTTCCTAAAGCTATTGCAGGGCTTCCCGTATTGACAGGTCAAAGAATTATTGAACACCAACTTAGTAACAATCCTGTTTGCATTGCAGCATCTTCATTGCTATGTCAGTGCCTGAGCACTTCAGGAGCCCCTGTCTGAGTTTGTAAATCAGCAGGGAGAAATAAATAAAAGCAGAGAGTGATGTGAGTAACAGTCCCTTTCATGAATCCAGGCCATTGTTGAAAGCACATCAAGCTGTTGGTAGATAAATATTTTTCTGGAGTCAAGAACAGAGAAGCATGTGACATTTCAATTACCACTGTTCATATTTAAATGTAAATAAGTGGCTTCTTTACTCTATAATTCAACAAACCTTATAATTACGATCTTATGATATTTTCATAGTACTTGCAGCAACATATGGCACTTCAATAAGCAAACAAGGCAAGAAATGGAATTAAGAATTTCTGTGATGTTTGTTTGTATATTTGTGGCTCTGTTATAAGCCGTTTGTTTTAAATACCTCATTTCTTAATTCAGCAGTTTATATAATTGGAATGAATTTACATGCAACAAAACTGAGCCTTGTGGTTTGGTTACTGCTCATGCCCTTAATCTGACATAGGAGTTTTCTGCTGGAAAAAAAACCCAACTCCAAGCAGTGGTAAAAAAGTATTGCCAAAGCTAAATGATCATTAAGGACTGCATGGGTCAGTGCCTTAGTAGTGTAAATTATTTTAGCTCCTGCAAACCCTTCTGTTTAGAGCACTGTGGTGATAGAGTTTCAGACTACGATCTGTGCAAAGGCTATAAAATATTGATTTGACTTGTAATGTTTCTTGATATCTATGACTTAATTCACAAGACCTGTGCAATATCAAGGCTTGAACTGGAGGGAACACTCGGGCCCTGACCTGATTCAGTAAAATGCCTCTTAACTGAATTTTAATAATAATATACAGTAAAGCACATAGCAGCACCTGGCCTTACTGATCAATATGGCAAGTGTAGTAATACTTTCTACCAAAAGATTTTGTTTATAATCTCCTTCCCCAGCTTTTGACCCCCATTCTGCTTTATGTACAAGTTATTGTTTTCAATATACTAAAATACAGAGAAGGGAAATGAAGCTGGGAACTCCTTAGGCAACAACTGTGTTGCAGTGCATCTCTGTACAGCACCGTGCTGTTCTCTGCTGGCATCCCAGGGAGGCACTATTGGATCCACTGTAGAGAACCGTTGCTTGGAATTTTGCTGGAGTTTGTGCTGAGTTTATTCCCTGTGCTGATATATGTGGCCCTTGCTTTAGTGGCGGAATGCCAGAGCCAGCTGGAATGCAGCAGAAAATGAGGTGGCACTGAAAAAACATCTTCCAGTTTGTGGGTGTAGTTGGTGCTGTTTGGCAAGGGAAAAGCAGCAGTAAGGGCTTGCTCTGTACTAGATTGTCCATAGTGGATCTTAGAAAAATAGGGTGTTAGCTTTTGCAGCAGCAGAGCTGTAGGAAAGCTGTCCTATCACGACACTGCCCACCCTCACCTTGTGTGTTTTCTTTAAGGGCTGCTGGGTGATACTGCAGAACAGCAAGATTGGAGGTGCGTGTGCTCCCTTAGCCAAGTGATGGTCAAGTAGAGTGTGGTTTCAGGCTTCTGTTGTTTCTGAGGAGGCTTGTGTTTTTCTGGCCACAGAAGTACTTCCAGAGGTTTTGGGGCTTCTTAACTCGTACGCCCAATTTGATTGCTGATGAGCAAAGAAATGGTAATTCAACTGAGTTGAGATTAAATAAATAAAAAGACAGGGAGGAAATCAAACTGTACCTTAAGGGGTGCAACTACAATGAGACTTATATCACATGGTGTAAATGATTGGATGGTATAATAAAATATTCACAGAGCCTCTTGAAGTACATGTTCTATAATACACATTTTAAAATAGCGTTGGGTGTTATTGGCTGAAAGCAATTTATCATTCACAGTGAATTTTAGATGTAGCTAGGCTCTAGCACTGAGCTAATGCTCAGTTTATTCCTTTTATACTCTGTATTTTGTAATATCCTCCAGAATTAAATCAACATTGCTATTTGAAACTTTGAAGCCAATTCATGTCTGCATGGCTCTTGATTTTTTTTTTTTTTTTTTTTTTTGAGGGATGAGAGCTGAGGCTTTGAATGGGTCATTCCCTGCAAAGCACAGCACTCTGTTCCAAAGCACCAGGAAACTGGCTTTGCAGTTGCTGCTGTTTGTGTCAAGGCAAGTGTTGTACACAATATATGAAGTATAGTGTAAATAATTTAACTATCCTTTGAACATGGAAATAGCAACATGATAAAGTAGCAAAACATAACAGGTTTCCAGCCAAACACATCACTGACTAGTTAGCCTAGCTAAAACAAACAGATTTTTTTTTTTCCTCAGTGAAACTAATTTAAATGCAAGGAAAAGGCTGCAGAGAGCTGTGTTTGCAGATTAACAGCACCCTGGTTATTTGCAGCTGCAATAACTTCCCCCTGGCAGCTGAGCTGGGAGCGTGCAGTTGGGAGAGAAGGAAGGTGAAAGCGGGTGCAGCTGCGTGCATGATGAGGGAGATTTATTGGCATCCATGGCAAAGTCCCTGTTTGACCAAGGGGTGATGTTTCCGCACGGTGATGACACAAGTCAGAGGTCTTGGTAGATCCCAGGTCAGACTTTCAGCTGGAATTGTCCCACTGACCTTGAGGCACTCCAGATCTGCTCACTCACCTGCAAAATTTAAGGCTAATATTTTTTTTCCCAAAGTATACAGAAGTAATTTTATATCCCTGCCAAGTAATATTGCTCCAGATGAATGAGTTGTGTTTGTGCTGCAGGCTCTCTGGAGTCCATACCTCCATTTCCAATAGCACATAGAAGGTAAAATTTTAAAAGCCACTGTGTTGTCACACCAAGGATTTTCCTAAATGAAAATCTAATTTCTGAATAAACCTGCAGGACTGACACTTGTGTGAGTTTGCGCCTGCCTGAGTGGGGAGGCTGCTAGCAGCACGCACACAGAAATGCTAAGCTCCTTTTCTGATCCAGAAAGGCAAGGAGCAGCCCTTGCAGAGCAGTGCTCTATTGCATCTCTCTTCGTTGAATTGTTGCAAGCTTACGTTGTGTATTATCCTAAAAAAGCCTTAGGCACAAGATTATCTCTTCTTGCACATCTTATTTTAGGCATCAGCAGCAGTGCGTATAGAAGGCAAATTTACTACTGGAACTATCAATAAAACGTAGTTTGTCTGTTAAATTAGTAATTGTGAAAAAAGCTCCCAAGGTTTTTATCCCCCCCTTTTTTAATTGTTACAAAGCCAGTTTTAAATCTTGCTGTAGGTAGAATTGTGCCTTCCTAAGACTGATCCTTACGGATCTGCAGGGTACCTGGGGGGGCCTTATTGTTGGCCAATGGTGCCGAGGGAGGTCTAAGCTAAAACCTAATAATGATTAAGTTAAATGTCTTCAAGTACTATTTTGGGCTTGTTCAATCACAGATGCCCTTGCTGGAGGACAGTTTTCAACCAGCTGAGGAGCAGTGAGTTGTGGGGGGGTCGGGAGGCATGAAGGTGGGAAGTGAGGGTGTCTTCATCTGTCTTTTTGTTCATTGTTGTGATGAAGGCTGCTCCCAGTTCCATCTATTATCCTGGCTTATGCAGTTCTGTGATTAAGGCTGAAACTGCTTCATAATAAAGCTTATTTTCAGTGTGATTCCTTGTCTCTTTCTCTGGAGGAAAAAAAAGTCATAACATCTTTCCTTTTGAAACAGTATCTTCTGGGACGTTGGGTAAAAATTGGTGAGAGCTTTAAAAATTCTGATACTTTAAATATGTTGGCTGTGACTTTTCTTTTTGAAATTTATTTTAATACTTTTGGGCTTATTTTTAACTCCTGGGGAGCTTGGCCTAGAAACTTGATTTGTTTTGTTTGGCTGGGCTTACTGAGAATAAGGATGTCTGGGTGTATTTTGGAGGGAAATATCAGGATTAGACCTGTTTTGGTGCGTAAAAATTATTGTTTATAATCTAAGTGGTTAGAAATGGAAATAGAGTTGTTTCTGGCTCAGTTTGCCTGGAGCCAAATGAGCTGAGGGAGAAGGAAGTGTGCAGGACAGGCACCTGGGAAGGAAAATGAGGCACGGAAGGGCTGTAGAGGAGGTGGTTCAGGAATGGCATCATTGAAATGTGGACCTTGGGAAGCTATAAGGCTGGTATGTCGCTTTCTCCTTCATGTATGCACTGTTTGATTGCATTTTCTTAGTTAAAACTAGTGGATATGAAGCACAGCAGAAACAAACAGTACAGCAGTATGTAGGTGTAAACGGAGAGATGGTACCAAGGTCTGCTCATCTTGCACTGTTGTGCCTCAGGCCCGGCTCAGCAGCAAGGGTCTTGGAATCCCATTGCAGTCATTGACCTCCTGGGACTGCACTAAAGCTCAGTGTGGCAGGTTTGCGTAGTATCCTCCAAACTGGTACTTGCAAGAATGAAATTTGTGGTGGGATGAGTAGTTGGTGTCTTACATTACTGACATCCAGCATTGAACCCCAGCTGTGGGCACTATTATTTTAGAATACAGTGGATGTCTTTTTCTTAGCTTGCTGCAGTTAGACTATTATAAGCCTCTGAAGAAATGATTGCTTCTCATCAACCAGTGTTCTTGGATGACTGGAGGAGTACAAGTACTTTTATTCCATGACAATTCCAGGTCTAATCAGATGCACATCTTGGGTAGCAGGCATGTGTATTTGTTGCAGATGCATCTTTTTCACATTATCTCCTCTGCAGTGGAAACTATGACTCTACTGGACTAGGGATAAGTGATTTCTTTAACTCTTCACACAACCTAAGTACTGGGAGAGGATCGTGGTTTCAGTGGAGTTTAAAGGTAGTAAGTGAGACAAGTGACTATTGCAACCACTGGATGACAGGATGCAGAGTAACCCCAAGATAACTGAGTTCATCCTTCAGTTTGGCAGCTCCCTGGTGCAGGTGGTACATGGTGGTAGGTTCAGACGGACCCTGGCTTGTTGGCTGTGCTGTTTGCAGCAGCTTTCATTGGGAATGAGGGCAATGGGAACAAGCAGCTACACCTCACCGGGTACTCAGGAGAAGCTCTTCTACCTTTTGCTTGACCAGCATGGCCTTGTTATAACTAGTCCCACAGGACTTAGCCAGTATTTGGTTGACTTTCTGCTACAGAGGAAACTTCAGGCATCATGCTGATTTGGTCCAAGATATTATATGTGTGTGTATTTGCCAGCAAAGATGTGCAGAAATACTAGTGCTCTGTTTTAATACAAACTCAGCTGTTTGCTGATCAGCAGTGACTATTTCAATTGACCAATCTACTTCACCCTGGCTGGAGATCAAGGGATCAGTACTTAATTTCATTCCTTGAATAAAGATTTTATATATATATATATATCTCCACATGGAAATATCAGAACATGAAAGGTTAAATCAATATGGAGTTTTACATTGCTTAAAGGGCATTTGCATCAAAGCAGCCATGAATGCAATTCACTTGTTTAATGAATTTTTTATGCTTATTTAATGAATTTCACAAAGGTTTGGTGTTTTTCATAAAATGGATAAGGACTTCCAGTTTTATGAAATAATAAAAATGGAACTGAAGTTATGAAATGAGCAATCTCATTAGTTAGGCATGATATATTCATATGAAAGTGTACATGTTTCTGAATTATTGCAAGCAGCTCTATTGCTCGAACTGTAACTCGTTATAATAGTATTGCAAATATGCCTTTAGTTAAGATATCAGAAAGTGACAGAAAGAAATTAGATTTTGATTGCTAATAATGATTTAATTAATACTTACTGTATTTAGCATACTATGGATGCGTTCTTTCTTTAGAAAGTGTATGCTTGTATTCTTCATTGGTAGATAGTGAAATACAGTACTATTTCTAGACCCTTTTTGCTAGAATTCTAGCTTAATTTTGTGTTTGCAGAGCTTTACCCTCTGTTTTATTATCCCAGTGAACAGAGGAAAATATTATGATGGTCTGCCAGTAGTAAGAACATACCTTATTTTCCACATTGGTGCTTCTGTAATTTAATGTACTTTAGAATTGTGTCATCTTGCTAAGAAGTTCTCTCAACTTGATGACACTTCAGGAGTGAGAGGAGATTGTGTGAGCACCTCTTACTTAAATAACTTGTCTGGGTGACTACACAGCAGTGTTGCTCACTGCTGGGATGTTGTGTTCCTCTCCAGCAGGAGCAGCAGCAAGGCTGCTACTTGCCCTCCTGTTTGGAAAGGACAGATGGATGTAGTCATCCTGTCTTATTAAATTGTGTGTTTGAAAGCTGCTGTCCTGATTTCGAGCACATGGCATTACCTTTGAGTTCAGTGTAGTTGCTCATAGGCTCCAAACTACAAGCCAGGACCAAGGTGTTGCTATGTCCTGACTGATTGCTGTTGACTTCTGTGTGTTTCCAGGCTCCCTGGCTGGCTGGGTCCCACCACACCAGTTGGGACATGTACCTTGGTTCCGTTCACCAGCCTGGGTATTTTCATTGTGCTAGGGTTATGGAGGATACCTGAGTGTATTTCCTTCATCCTTTCTCTCTCCCTCCTGATCAAGACATTTTGGAATGACTTGAGTGCTGTATCCAAAACAGATTTTATAACATGCCGTAACCAGAGCGTTAACTACACTCAGTGAAGCAGTTCCAAGTGGAGTAAAGGAATCCCACTGCCCAGCCCTTTTGGTTTACACCCTCATGCTCTGCCAAGGCAGTGGGCAAAAATATTGCAGTAGTAAGAGATAAAGCAGGACTTTCAAAACTAATGATCTTGCCTTATTAGACATCCACTGTGCTATACTCCTAAGTAATCTTGTTAAATATCTGCATTAAGACACAACAAGGCAGGGCAACACGGTAGGATAACGGTCTATCATCAGTGGTTATTAGAGGAAAAAAAGAAATGAAAGGCCTTTTCACCCTTGAAGTGTCGTTATCCCACTCTTTGGCATGCTTTGAAGCCTTCTTGTGATTGTGCAATTAGCCAAATAAGAGACTTAAAGGAAAAAAAGCAACATTTACATCTGCTGCTGCTCTATCACCTCCCGCAGTGTGTAAGCGTGCAGGTGGTGCTGGTGCGGTGCCTGTGCTGCAGTGGACCGGGGCCGTTGGGCAGAGCAGCTCCAGCCTGCCTGGCCCTGGCAGCCGTGCTGGAGAGGGGGGTGCCTCCTCTGTTAGAGCCCCTGCTGAGCATTGCAGGTCTGCAGACCACTTGCTCTTGGAAGCCTATGCTGCTGTATCTGCGCTACTGGGATGACTTGCCTGGGCTGGATTCAGGATGATTTTGCCCAATGCAGTTTTTGTCTCTGTTACGCCTCAGGCATGTAAATATTGGTATATTTATTCTTAGAAATCCAGTTCAACATAAGTCTTTTGCACCTTTAAGACTTTAAAGAACGAGTTGGGACTCTGTGTGCTCACACACCGATAACATCACTCCACAGAGCGGGTACATGTAATCCAGCATCTTCCAGCTGGGGAGGCTGCTGGGCCACCCAGAGCATGGAGCGTCCTGTCCCCTCCCTTTCCCACGCTGGGCCCTCTTCTCTCTTCACAGGTTCTGTGTCCTTGCAAACTAAGAGAAGAAACAGTGTTTTGCTCCTGAAGACAGAAGCATTTTATGAAAGCAGCAGAAGTGTGGCAGGGTTAGGTATCACGCAGCAAATCTGTCCTTGAGCCAGGCTTGGTACTGAGGACTCCTGAGGCCACAGCAGCAGCTTGACCAATGCTGTGGGTTTGGTGAGGCTCAGGAACCGCCCTGGAGCTCAGCCAGCCTAATTACAGTGCACCTACTGTGGGCAACAGTACCTGAGAGTTTCACAGTGTTGCACCAGATTTAATAACTAGCTGGTATTTAATTTGTGGTGTGAAATAACATATCTTATTATATCTAACATAAATATTTGAGGGATTCAACTAAAAAAAGGTTTGCTTGCCTTCAAAGTCTATCAATTTCTCATCTGTGGCTGACAAAGAAAGCTTTGAGTGCTTAAATTAATTTTTAGAAATTAAATTGCATTTTCAACACTAAAGCTTCTGTGATTCCAGACGCTTTTCCTTTTATTGTGTTTGACAGCAACTAGACTCTCAAGGTAAGTGGTAGAGTGTAGTCCTATGTAAATGTAAAGCATAAAATGAAAACTGGGGGGAAGAAAAACATTTAAGGTAGGAAATTAGAACAGTTATTGAGTTCCACACTATGGTTAATGAGTGTGCAGAAAGAAAACATCTTCTTGGCCTAGTGAGCTGGAGCATTACAACTGTTGCAACACTTCTTCTGTTTTTAGAAGGAAATAAGTAATAACCCCGACACATGGGAAGTCTTCAGTTTGCATTTTTTAATGCCTCGGGGGAGTGCAGTGTTTCTGGTTTAGAATCTGTTAAAATTTTCTTTAAAAGGCAGGTTTTGTTCTGAAACCAAAACAAAAATTAACATATTAAGCATATCTGTAGGTCAGGAGTGTATGGGAGAGGGCTCGGCTGCTTCACCAGGACGTGGCTTTTTCTGAATTGCTCAGCTGAGGCTATAGGCTGTGGAGGGAAGACTGAAAATTACTGTCCCTTGCTGAAATAGATTCAGTGTATTTGGGATTTATGCTGTCTTGCCTTGGGTATAATTAAAAGCAGGCTCTAATCGCACCGGAGCAGAGGGGGGTTGTGCACACGTTCTCCGTTTTGGCGTGCTTTGTCACCCTGCCAGGGAGGGGAAGCTGGGATGGGACGGTGCTGCCCAGGTGAACCCTCTCATCCTTCACTGACTGCAGCCAGAGGTTGTAAATGTTACCCTTGTGTCTGCAAGCAGAGGGGAAGACAACATCTAAAGCTTGTTGGGGATGTGCTGTAGCATCCCACTGAAAGTCCCTTTTTTCTGTGTTGCTGGTAAGCTTATACTGTCCTCGCTGTTGTACTTCAACTGGACTTTTCTCATGTGTGGTTGGGAGTAAAATATCTGGGCTAAATTGTCCTATGCTGAACTGAGTCCTGAGATAAATTAAGTCATTCAGTTTTTAAGGTACGTGGCACAATGTTGTGCAGTTAAAAGATATCTGAAATGGCTGTGAATACATCCCTGTGGTTACAGCCAAGGTATAGGGCCCTTTGGCCTGAATTAATAATGTAGCTTCTCCCCTGGGCTAAGTAGCTGTATGGGGTATTTTGCTAACACAGCTATGCAGATCCTAGTATCTCACTGAACATCTTATGAGGTACAGTACGTAGTTTTGCACATTGCTGCATTGTGCAGTTTAGGAATACTCATGCACACTGCATGTGCTATTTAAAAATCCCTTTCATGCAAAGGTTGAAGTATTTCATCTCCTGATGCCATTACTGAGCAAGCTGTTGAAAGGTGTGAGCAAGTTGATCAATATTTTATCTTTTCCAGCCTAATAAGTTGATTATTATTGACACAGTGTGGCTGGATTCCTTCTGTCTGACAAATGACATCCCAAACAAAAGTAAATGGGGTTTTTGTAATTATGCTTTCATTGGGAAATATCTCGGGGCTAGGCTGGAGCTTATGCTTGAAGCTGGACAGGGGATGTTTAAACTCTACTAGGTATAAATAATGTGGGGCAGGGACCCTCAGCCCAGTCCCTCTTCTGGGCTGGGAAGAGCCAGGTTGTGAGCACGGGGGGCTCGCGTGCCCGGGGAGTGATTCCTGAGCCTGCCTGGGCTCATTTGCCCCTCTTCTCTCTTTTGGCCAGAAATTTCTCTTGGGTCCTGAAGCTAAAGGGTTGACTGACACTGTAATGTTCTGCACAATAGCCAGCTTGCGCCCAGCTGGCATCAACCCCCTGGTCCCCTCCCTCCACAACCTGCTCTGGCAAAGTTTTCTGCTCTGAGCAGGAGCAGCAAGGCTTTGTTTCTTGCTGCCCTGAATGGCTGGGAGCAATTGTTTTTGTGCCCTGCCCCTTGCTAGCTCTCAAATTTAAAAGCTGCTCTGAAGTTTGTATTACCTCTTTTGTTACCCAGAGATGTGGGGCTTAAAATTAAATGGTTCAAATCTGGTTCAAGATTAAATAATTTGGGTCAGGGTATAGTCTCAGATGCCCTCCAGGAAACACAGTCAGTGGTTAACCTAATCAGCTCCTGTAATTCCACCAAATTCAGCTGAAACAGCGTTTCTCCAGTAGAAGGAAACTTGAAGCTTAATAGCAAGCATCCTGATTTTGTAACTGTACTTGAGAATAGTTTTGGCTCTGGTATTTGGAGCAAAACCCAGAAGCAGTGTCAGAGCGTTGGTTAGCGCTGGTGCTCAGCAGCTGAGTCCTGGTGCTTTGTATGTGTTCTGGCGCCTCTTGCTTAGTATCATGTAAAAATTAAGGGTGATTCTTTGGGTTAGAGTAGTTCAGAAATTATATTGCTGATTTTAAAAGTACACAGGCAAGTTTGCAAACTAAAACAGAGATTAAACCAAACCAAAAACTTTACTGGTTGTCAATGAAGTTTGATTTTTTCTTTTTGTTTGTATACATAATAGATATACACTTTTTGATGCCTCCAGAACTTACAGCCTTCCCTAGAAAGGACTCTGATCCATAAAGGCTTGTCCTCTGTAAAACACAGTGGCCTCATTGAGCTCCAGCCTGTGGAGCTGCCAGGGAAACCTGGGCAGGTACTGTATGAAACTGCAGCTCTTTGCCTGATGATGCCATTCTATTTGATCAGCTCCAAAAGCCTTAAGACACACTTGAGGGAGGCCACCAGAAGGATTGGGCACCTACTTCCCCTGGTGCCTCAAACTCTTCCTTGTCTTGTGTCTTTTTTTTTTTTTTTTTCCATAGCACTCCACATGCACCTTATGAAAAAAGTTACTGGGAAAAGGCATAAAACAGCTTGTTTTGGGGGGCTGGGGTGACCCAGGCTCAGTATGTAACTGTGTTGCTGACAGTCAGTGGCTCTCTGCCTCCTCCAGTGCCATGGTCCAACTGTAGCCCCTGCGGCTCCTCACTGAGAGGCATTTGCAGAGAAGATTTTTCCACTTGCAGTGAGCACACTCCTGGTTGCATCCAGTGCCTGCTAAAGTAAAAGGAGAGTCCAATGGGGCCCCAAATGTCAAGCTATTGGGGCTGCTACATATTTCTCTGCTTGAGGGAGAGGCCAAGTGTTTGCAACTTTAGAATGTAAAATGTAAAAGCACTTGGTTGTCACATGCCATTAGCTGTTTAAAGCATGACATCTCAGGAAATGCTTCATCGTAATCCTCCAAATGAAGAAATCTGAAGTGAACTTCAAACTGTTTGCTCAGTTTGGGTATCATGTTACAGGGTCAGATAGTGAACTCAGTTGTACCTACTCTCAAATTGGTTTAAACTGCAGTCAGGCAGTTCAAGTCCCAAAAAATCAACTTTCACATTTTCTTTACTTTTCCTTTACAAGTGAAACCTAGGAGCAATGCCTACATGACAAAGCTTGTCCAGATACTCTTCTCCAGCTGTTTTCCCTGAGACACCTTTTGCTCAACAGCACTGTTAGTTTAGCTTTATCATCTGCTTGAGTTTGCTTTCCTCTTCCTGCAGCCAGATGAGTAATGGGAAAAGCTACATTGAAAGTATATACATTGGCTGCCTGGGCTTTTGCTGCTGCATCTAGTTGTATTTCACCCCAAGAAGAAAAGCTTGGATCTATGATGCTATGGACGGCAGAAAGTGGTTCTGATGTGTTTGGTTTTGTTCCTTAGTAGCATTTTAGTTGTCTTGCTCTGTTAAGTGGTCCAGTGGAAGACATGTGTGGTACGTAAGGACTGGCAATCATGGCTTGCCAAGGCAGCCAGTGAAACAGCTTTGTAGTCATCCTGATATGAAACTGTTCCACTAACAAGAGTAGGAAAACAGAAATTACATAGTGTTGTGTGGAACAAAGTTTAATCAACTATGATACTCAAAGGTCCTATTAAGCTGTCAGTTTGGTCTGCTTTGTCCTTGATTTTGCTCTACCAAAATTTAACGTGGTTTCAGTTCTCAAAGCCAAACCCTTCCAAACTGACCTCTGTCTCCACCCAGGTTAATACCCTTCAGAAAGATTTTTGTTACTTCAAGATGTCATGATTGTCTCTCTAGTCAGAAGTCCTTCATTCCTTGTCTATTATCTTTTTTTTTAACATCACACTCTGTATTCATCCTGGTGTAACTGCCGGGGTCTAATTTGCCTCTGACTGCTGATAATAAAGAGGGGGTGTGTGTTTGTGGCTGGTGGGCTGATAGCTGTGTAGCATGTTAGCTGTCCTTAATGTTATTCAAATGAAATCCAGGGCTGGGTGAGAGTCTTTGTGCAGATGAATTCATATGAATCCTTGTGAAGGAAGCACAGATACTAATGGACCTGACAGTGAATTTAATGATGGTGGTAGTAACAAGAAATGCATGATTACTGGTGATCAAGGATAGACTTATTTCCTTAAAAGGTCTGTACAGTTGAGTATTGTTTTTACTTTTTATTAAAACTTTTCCTATTACTTGTGTTGATACAGGGAAAACATTACATTTCCATTAAAGAATGTCATCACTTTTGCTTCATTTCCATATTATTCCTCTCTGATTTACTTCAAAATACTATTACTGATGTTTGCTTGTTAGATTGCTTCTCACACTGTACTGAGCAGTGTGGCCTTCTCTTTCCTGGAAGAGTCCTCTGGTCCTGACATGGGCATAAACCAGGCTTCCATTTGATCAGGCTTCTTACCAGCTAGCGCAGACCCTGCTTGTCATGCTGTAGGTATTAACCATCCTGCTCCTCCTTTGCTTGTGCCATAGCATCCTGCTGGGGCTGAGCCTCTTGTAATCCATCTTCACAAGATGAAGGTCGCCTTAGAAAAGGGGAAGAAGAGACCATCACACCTTACAAGACCAGTAATAGTACTAAGATGTGTAATGGATGTGACTGTGCGAATCATCTGCTTTTGCTTCTTTTAATACTGGAGACTAAGGGATGGGCAAAGGGATAAAGAGAACTAGGAATTGTTAAGAGGTTTGCCTTAAATTTGTCAATCCCTTATACAACATCTGCATGTTTTGCTTCCTTCCCTGCCACTTTAGAGAGCGCTGGATCAGTGAGGAACAGATAGCTCAGTTCATAAAGCAGTGCTTCTGTAAACTATACACAGTTGGGGAATGTGCTTCTGGTGGATTTGTTCCATGAAATGCAAGGGAAGGATTCATGAGTACATAAAATAACAGCCTAATCAAAGACATAAACAAGAACAAGTCTGTAATCTTCACAAAATTGGGGGGAAAAAAGTGCTTCTGATGGACTTGCTCCTACTGTTTTCTTTGTAGCTGTTTCCAGAGCTCAGACCATCTGTTCCTTGTTGTAGGTTGTTAAGTGAAATGTGCTGCCAATACAAATAGCTCTGCTTGATGTTTGTTTGCATAAATTGTTTTGAAAGCTTCATGACGAATTTTAAGGATTACTTACAGGGGTAGGACTCTGTGGAGGAGGAAATATAAATTTGATGATGCATGTTGGAATGCATTAATTTGTTTGGAATTTATTATAAAAGGGAACATCCTATGCATTTGTTGAAGGGACGGGAGGGAAACAATTTCAGCTTGGGCCCAGAAGGTTATGGTGATGATACTCTAACTTGGCCACATCGCAGTAAACGTGATTAATCTGCCTTAACATCTTCCGAAGCTTAGTTGCCTTTACTTACCCAACCAAACTCTATTCCGTATATCCAACTCACAAAATTTCAAAGAAGTGAAATCTGTTTGGGTTTTGTCTGCCTTAGGAGTCTTAGAATCAGGTTTTTTGGACCTCTTGGATATTGGACAGTTGTGTGGGATCAGGGGCCTTGAAATGAGTGACAAAGATCAGTGGGGTGAGTGGAGGGGAGTTGTACTTGGCTGCTGTTGATTATATGGCATACTGTGACTTGAGATCTGCAGCAATGTTGTGCCACGTATGCTATAGCACATGGGGGGGATAATTCCTGCTCCCCAAAACTGGTGATCTGAAGGCTGACAGAAGATGAGGGAGGAAATGTGAGTAAGGAGGGAGAAAGGATTTGATTAAAGCTGCCTAAGTCAGCAGCAGAGCTTGTGTAGCCAGACTTCCTTATCCTGGCCTCTGTGTGGTGGTGCTGCCTGCTAGAGAAATGTTTGCAAGCAGTGGGCTTGGAGCAGGTTATACAGACACACAACTGCAAGAGTTGTATCTCCTCTTAGCAGAGATTTAATTCTGGTGGTTTATCTTCAGCCTTACTGTTTGGGAACTTCAACTATTGAAAATCAAACTGTTACCTTCCTTTCTATCAGAGCTTTGAATCTGGATTTTGAATGACTGGGCAGTCAGATGTTCCTCTTGTCTCCATGAAACTGTACATTAAAAACACAACCGCACATATGCACACACACATGCTCCTTTGCTGCTCATCACAGCTTTGCAGTGGTAATTCTCCAGTTTTAAGTGAATTGACCTGGCTGCTTTCATCTTCAGGTAATGCAGCCCCAGTTTATAATTCAGACCAGGAGCTTATGGAGATTTAGAAAGAGGCCCAGAGCTTTGCTTTACTGTGCCAGTTAAAGCATTTATACTGATGACAGTTAAATTGTTGAGGGCTCTGTTATTCATTTACATCACAGACACTAAGGTCCTCTGACGACCTACTGCAAATGTAAGCCAGATGTACCTAAACATATCTATTGTACATTTTACTTCATTTCAAACACTTCTCCTGACTTTCAACTCAAACCTTCTGTCTGTCTTGTCATGCTACAGTGTTTAATGATATTTTATTGCATTAGTTCACAAAACCCTTGAGTTTTTCAGTTGTCCTAAGCTAATGGACTGGATCTGTACCCATTTGCTAATACAAGATCTTTTTTAGTAGGTAGCAGAGCTATTAAACATAAATCAAGGTTTCCGATAAAATATTAGGTTTCTGCTGCATCTTACAAAAGGATAGTCTGCAGTTTTACCTGATTATTATATCTTACAAGCTATAGTTAAAGCTTGTTTGGGGATTTACTGCATTCCATACCCAGTAATTTTGTACAAATCCATAATGATTATTTTGTATGTTCCTTTCATTTAGCTCATAAAAGAAACCACACAGTTTGCTAGCTGTAGAAATGAGAGCCATCCCCTGTTATTTCCTTTGGAAGAATGCACTAAGAACCTTTTTTAAAAAAAAAAGGTATTTCTTCATTACTTAACCTGTGTATCAAAAATTGGACAGTAAGGAGATATCCTGCCTTAATAAGACAGAACCAGCCTGGCTTGCTACAGGGAGAAAAGCAACACTTTATGTTGTAGCATTAAAATCTTTATGTATTCTTTTGAAAAATAGGTTAAAATAGTATAAGTTTTGGGGATATTTATAGTCTTATTGTCATACCCTCAGGAGTGAACAGGTGTCTCCTATGCATCTTTGGAGCATGGACTCTTCCTTTTGCAAGAAAAAGGTTGATTATTGATTATTTGGCCTGTTCTCTGGTCCCAGCTGTGCAAAGCACTCAAGCACAGGCTTGGCTTAACATTGTTCTTGGTACATCCTTCCAAAGTGTCTCCACTCCCTGCTACTAGATGTTACGTGCTCAGGTCCTTCTGAAGCAAATGTTGATGGTGGTTAGGCTGTCCTGAAGTATTGCTCTTGATAGGAAAGCACTGAAGGATACAGTTCAGAGCATATGCTTTCTGAGAGTGGGATGCAACGGATATAACTGCACTGTTGTTTTGCATTATAGCAAGCTTAGAAACATGCATCACAACTTGATCTCGTATTTACTGGACGATCTTTACAACAACCTTTTGGAGTTGGTTTAGAATTATGCATTGTGAAACAGAGCACAGTGTGGCATGTTTCTCAGCCAGAAGGTAAATACAGTTGACTGGAGCCAGTCGGGAACTTCTAATAAAAGATTTCTTCGGAAATGCTGATGTGATGAAACAAAGTTTTAGTGAAAATGGATCTATCTGATGTGAGTGTCTTGAGCCTAAGATAGGGGAGGGAGCAAGATGGGGCTGTTTACCCAAAATATCCGCAAGGATGTCCCCTGGGATACAGGAGTCCCAGGTTCAAGTTCCCTCTGTGAGATTCAGAAAAGTCTAGTCTCTCACGACTCAGGCTGGTGGTTAGCCTTGCGGTTATAATGGGGTGGATGTCACCTTTGGGGATGGATGGAAGGATAAAATATTTTGAAGGTTTGTACTGGAATGCAATGCAGAGAGAAAACCAGCTTAGAAACCTCAAACGTATTCTTGTGAAACAGGGTTCTTGTTTGTAGCTTGCAGTACAACTGTGTTTTCTTTCTTCAAACTTTAGTTTACCCTGGTTTTGAGGTGATGTTACCAGGACTTTAATTCTCGTAGTCATCTGCTGTTGCAGTATCTATTACATTCCTAAACCACACAGTGTATTAAAACGAGAGCTCCAAAGAGTTGATATATGGTGCTATCGCAAAGGAGCAAGAAGACAATCACACTGTTACGTAGGTTTCACGAACCTGTTTTGCAGACCAAGTTTGGTCTGGTGTTTGTATTTGGGTAGGTTTTTATTGAGTAAGCTTGCAAATGCATCTATGTGGTGGTTGGAGTGAGGCTAGTGATATCAGATGCCTTATACGAGGTGGTAACACCAGAATGACCTTACAGAGACTGTTTCTCTAAAGACAAACAATGTTAACTGTTGACTATCATTTGAAACACAGTGCTGTCTAAACACATGGGACATGTCATCCTGTATCACTGAAAAAACAGAAGCAAGTATGGTGTATTTGCTGATCAGTGGATACAAGCGGTTTTTCTTTCAACATTTCCTCAACTAAAAAAAACCCCACATCTAAGCTTCACAAGTAAACCACTAGAAATAACACAGCTAGAAATGTGATCATCTTAATGAGAATTTAAAAGACAAAATAGCTATTACAGCTCAAGGTCATTCAGGCTATTACTGCAGTGTGCCACTGTCTGCGCAGTGAGGCTCGGAGTTTGTAATTCAAGGCATCTCCTACAGCCGTTAGCCTTCTGGGGCGTTCCTCTCAACCGAGATGCTGACTTGGGGGCCATTGCGTTGGCTCTGGGGATGACCCCAGCTCTCCACTGGATGTCAGTGTTCCCCAGGAATGCAGCTGCTGGAGCACTTATCTGGCAGTAAAAAAAAAAAGAAAGGGGGAGAAAAACTAAAGAAAATTAAAGAACAAAACAACCTTGACTCTTTATGAAAGCTGTTTCTAAACAAGTTTTGTCACTGTTCAAATGAACCTTAATTATAAGGCAAACCTCGGCAGAAAGATCATGTTTATGCTAAAAGACATCTTACGTGACTTCCAGGCTCACATGCCAAAAGGAGTTGGATTTAGTTTCAGAAAAAACAAATGAACATTCTTCACTCATCTCCCCACAGTCTTGATATTTTGATATGCTGCAAAGTGAGTGATTCTGTTTTTGTCTCTGATGGTTTTTCTTTTTTTCAATAGCTGGAAAAAAATATTTTTTCAAATCGGTGAAAGCACGAGTGTCACTAAATGATTGATTGCTTGCTGGGTTTCAGCCTTTGATAATTAAGCTTAACACAATGTCTCCTCTTCACTAGAGAATGGTATTGTGCCAGATTCAAATGACACATGAAAAATTGAAATCAGAAAATAAAAACCTTTTAAAAACCAACTGCTCCCATCTGTTGTGCAGTTCAGAAGGGAACATAACAGTGGAAGAGGCACACAGCATGGAAAACAGGAGGAGGAGGAGTGGTGGACTCCTTCACAGGCTCCACCTTCCGTGCTCACAGAAGAGCCTCCATGTGAAGTTCTTGTTTCTTGAAGATCTGTCTCTGGTTTTTAATACTAAAATGAATTCACGAAGAGGGAACTTCAACAAGGATTTTTCTGAACAACCGAGTGGGGTTTGTAGCACATGTCCAGCTGTATCTTTACAGACTCTAGTTGAGAATGTGTTGAGTGTGAAGATGTAGTCCTGCATCTTGGTCAGAACATGTTGCTTCTTGACAAAAAGGCAGATTTCTATATGGAAGTCCAGAAGATGTTTCTGGCCATGATGTGGGGTATATTTGAGGGCCCTTTCACCAATTCAGAAAAACCATCCCCAAACCTGAAGTGCATTTTCGTCTCAAGCTTGCTCAGCAATATTCATGACCCTTGTGTGTGTTAGCAAAACTGACTTCTCCCAGGCTGTAACAAGGTCAGCTCCTTTAGTCAGACTTCAAGGTTTAGGCTGGAGTTTCTAACCTAAAAAAACCTGAAGACACAAATGTGTGAGAGCGCTGGCTGACCTGAGAATTACAGGGGAGCACCAGGGGTGAATGTCCTGGTGTTCTGAATTAAAGATACGTTGCTCTCTAAGTCTTAAAAGAATAGGAGTACACCAGGGCCAGGGTTTGACTTTACAAAAGCATGAAGGCAGAAGTCCCCGTGCATCTCATGGGAAGCTTTACTTTGATAAAGACTCTTGACCTGTTATTTAGCTCAGTTTAGACAGTCAACCCAAGCTAAGGCTGTCATCTTTTGCATTACAGAGCCACTTGTAGAGGAATGAGCCCCTCCTCTGGGGACAGGAGTGACCAGCAGTGACAAACCAAGCCATGAACTGACCTTGCTGCATGTCCTTCGCGAAAGAGGTGATGTGTGTGCAGGGAGAGGCACTGAGCAACTCTGAAAGGTGGGTAAAGCTTGGGACTGACTGTCCCAGGTGCCTGGGGCTTTCCAGAGATGTTTGTCTACAGCTGGGGTAGTTTCTTATTGTGACACGTAGTTGTGCACAGCACAATGTTGAAGTAAAGCTGTGCTGGAGTAATGTGCTAAATAGGGATTACATACCTTCCTCTGGAAGTGGCCTATGCGTGATGTAAAGCAGAGAGCCCATGTCGTTAATTCTCTTTATGTTTTGGGACAGAACATATGGGTCTGACTTGTCAACTGTTGGAGGACCTGAGAGAGAAAACCACCTTTATCCAAAAGACACCCCAAACTCTCTCTGAGACTAGTAGCCAGCTCTGATTCAAGAAAGGGGTTCTGGACAAAATAGGAAAAACCTGGACAAAATTTTCCTTTGGACAAAACGGCTGAGGTTGCTTCTCAGTCTGAGAAGCCAGGAGATGGGTAAACCATTTTCCTCTTGCTTTTGGTTGAAGGTCTAACTATTTTTAGAAGCTCCACAACCTCTGAGGTCCTGGAAAGCTGAACCAGAGGGGTTGACTGATAAACACTTCTGAAAAATTGGGTTACTTTATACTACTCCTTAAGGATGTTAGTGCTGTCCAAGCTAAGCTCCTGTCTTGTCTTCTGTAAACTCCTATGAACGGTCATGTAAAAACCCAAATGGAAATGTCTGCTCCATGTTTTTATCCCACGCTTTATTCGTTGCCCTGTTTCCCTGCTTAAACTGTCATAATATAGTGGGCCAGGAGTTATGGTATTTAATGTCTCGTGAATGTAGGCAAGCAAAACTGCAAGTAAATGGGTTACTATGTAGGTTGACTTTTCTCTAGTGAATTAAAGCAGCTTGTGCATGTGTGACCTATGATGAATTTCAGCAGAGGCCATGGTGCTTAAAGTAGGATCACACACACCAGTGGAGTTGCAGTCCGCGCTGTCAGAGCTGTTTTGAGTTGCAGTAGGGAAGACTGAACCTTGTGATGTTTAGATAGGAGGCAAAGTTATTTGATTTGCTCTTTTTAGTCTTCTAGATTAAATTATTATATGCAAGCAAAAGAAAACAGCAAACAATATAAGTGAGATGCTTGCCTGTAGCTTTAGCAATGGATTGTCTGACTGACACTTAAGGTGACTTCTGCAGATTGCTAAAATATTTTCTGAATTGGATACAGCTGGGGAGCTGTCTAGTAGGGAGCCGAAAACTTGCCTGTCCCATGATGTCTGTATGCCTGCAGTCAAACATGCTGAGAATCTCCTCCCTCTTCCCCCCAACTTTTTTGAGGTGTCAAGTACCTGTAAAGCTCTGAATGTGCCAGACCTGAAGGGATGTAAATCTGGTGAACTATGCTGTTTTTGCTAAATTCCAATAACAAGTTGAAGGATCAGACCCTGAAAGGAGCAGATTGATGTAGCCTGATTGACTGCCGGCATGCATGCAGCACTCTGCCTGCTGAGAAGCCAGGCCACAGAAATCCTGTCTAACTTATGTCAATGGGAAATCGGCATCTGGGCTGCTAATTTTGTATGTGATTCTTTGTAAAATGTAATCTTTACCATTCATTCCTACAATGTGTTTTCTTTCCTTGTGACCACCACACAGTGTTTATTTGATCATGCTGAGAACCCACATCTTATCTGGTCTTCTAACTTTTTCCTTTTGAAAGAGATAACGGAGGAAGGGGGGATCAGAGCAGGGAGGGAGAGTGGTATTGTGGATAAATGTCCTATTTGCATCTGCACTGTTAGTTACAGTCGAATATTAAAGCCCCTGTTATTTTCAGCAGCCTTTACAATGTGAGACTGAAATTCTGTTTAATTTTTACTGGAGCTGTAGTTTTGGCTTTTTTCCTCCAAGAAAGATACTCAAATTGCTCCACGCTGGGAGGTTTACTGAGTTCATGCAGTGCATATGTGAATTAGCAACAAATAGGATTAATTTCCTAAGGTCTTAACAGGACTGTTAATGGTTAAGCCTTGCTAAGGAATTGTGCTTTCTTCCTTTACCAGTTCTCTCCCCTTCATCTAGAAGAACAACATTTTTACTTCATACAGTCACTAGAAAAAAAAAGTTACTTTGTAAGTGACCCTTGACTATATTGGCTCTTGTGGCTGACCCTAGGTTAAAGGATACCGAGATAGCTCAAGCCTGCTTTTTGTCAGCGTTTCCACTCTACAGGAACTCCTGGAGATGCCTTGGTGGGAATCCAGTGATAAAACTGGAGCTCATTTCTCACTTACAGAAAGGAAAACAAAACTGAGGAAAGAATGTTTCCTGCTACTCTTTGGTCAGTCGATAAGCTTAATTGGCCAGGCCTGCCTGCTGTACATTGATTGTACCTACTAATAAAAGAGCTATTGATTGGCACTTTATTTAGCACTGGCTTGCATGGGCTATAGTTCCTGCTAATGTTATTACTACATCAACCTTTTCCTGTTCCCCAGCTCTTTAGCGTTATAAATTATGTCAAATGCCACCAGTGTTTTCAGTGTTCTTGGACAGTTTTCTTTAAGTTTTTGACCTCCTTAGTACACAGTGTGTCATCTCTAATATGTGTGAAAATGTCTAATGGGATGCAGGAGGAATGTAGATGCTAATTTGTTATGAAAAAGTACTGGAATTGTTATGCCTACATCTTATATTTTAATTGGACCTCAGAAGTCAAAGAAATTGATATTCCTTGACATCTATTTAATGTGACTGTGATTAGTAAGCAGTGGTGGCAGATTAATGGAGACAAATATCTCTATCTGGGAACTTGCGCTATCTTCGTAACCTTGCTATTACCAGTAGAGGTCAGCGTACAGGCTCCTGTCTCTAAAAGCCCCAGATAATGTAAAGATGGGGATTGGTTAAATAAACTTAAAAGACTAAAAGCAAACATCTCCAGCAGTCCCAGCCTGAGCAAGCATGGTACTTGGCTTCTTTGCTACCAATGCTAGGGCTGCCCTGAAAGCAGAAATGTAATTGGGATGGACCAGTCCCTCTTCTTGTTAAAGCACAGAGCAGTGGTCCTGTGCCCATTGCAGATCTGGGACCTTGTTGGTAAGAAGTGCTGATCTCAAGACAGAGTTTTGGGACTCAAGCAGGTAACTGGTATTTCAGACCTGGTTTCAGTACCCAGTCTGCCATAAAAGGTCCCGTTAGCGTAGATGAATGATACCATTTTCTGTGTCCCGTTACAAAAGGAATATTGATAGACCCTAAAACAAGAAGCCCTGCCTTAGTTGAGGTTCTGACTGTGCTACTGTAATATGACCCCTTAGTGTGTCTTATAAAGAAAATGTCTCAGACATCAATAAAAGTTTAGTAGAAATGAGCAAGAACGGATGGTCAATACTAGTATGTAGTCATCTTTTTCTCTGCATAATAGTCAAAAAAATTAAACAGTCAAAACATCCAGTTATTGTTTAAGTTATACACTAGTTTGGAAGGAGTTTGGTGTTCATCTAAATTTCTTGATCAAGTTTCCGTCTTTGTGGCTGGGTAGAGGTTGTTCATGTGGGCGTTACTTAAAAGCATTAACACTATTGAATCGTGAAGTTTAATACCTAATTCTTTACCTCAAGTAAAGCTTGCACTGAATTTAATGACTGAGGATAGGGGTCTAGGTAACTGAGTGGAGATCATTGTTCATAGCTGTAAGGAGTCACTGTTAAATGAGCATCTGCAATGCAGGATTACTGAATTAGTAAGTAGTAGTTTGTCCCAGCAATTCAGAAGTGGGTAAAATATCTCTGATGTTGTTTCTGCAGATCCCAGAAACTTGTGCCAGCCTTGTGGGTGATAATAGGGGAATTTTGACCCCTCAGGACAGATGTATGGGCCAGATGTTGGAAGCTTACCTGGCATTTAAGTGTTGAGATCATAGCCTAGACTTGGTAGCCTAGACTTGGGAGAGAGCTCCCTGGAAAGTCTGGCCATTAGTGCTGTAGCAGGAACTGAAAGGTGCTGAGGTCTCCAAACCTTGGCCTTATGCTCTTTGGAAGAGCAGGGCAATAAGTCACTTCTGTGGACTGAAACAGTAATATAAAATATACTTCAATTTTTGTTTGCTTTCCTGTACGTTAACTGGACATACAGTTATTGCCTGTACCATGGCAGGTCAGAGTCACAAGCAGCCCTTTGGAAACTTTTCCTAAGTACATGCCAGTAAAGAATTAATGGTACCAACAGCCAACGTGTCATGCTTCACAAACTGAATTGTGAATTCAGTTATAAAGAAATTCAGTGGTCCCTATTTTTAAGGCTTTTTTTCACTAAGAAAAACTGTAAGAAACTTTATTAGCAACTTTTTCCAAACATCTCTTTCAAATGTAGGATTGATGTTATCTGTTTTGCAGGAGGGTGGAACACATTGCAAGAAAAATAGTTTTAATGTGTTAAATCTGTGATTCCTTCTCTGGAATATTTGCTTTCTCTACTGCTTTAGTTTATAACATGACATTTAAATATTACTTTGGAGAATCATTGAAATATATATGTAAATACTGATACCTACATAGCATTAAGATTAATCTCTATTTTGAGAGAGAGAGACAAGACAGTGCATTCTGATATGCAGATCCTTTACCTTTGCACCTCTGATTATGAATTTCTTCTGACATAAGAGCATTTGCACTAGTATATACTGTAGGAGATTCTTAAAACCAGCCCAGAAATTAGAGCCAGAAAAGGTGACAGACCTGGATTGCAAACTTCAAATATCAGGTCTCTGCTAAAATGGTAATTAGTGAAGAACTTGATAAACTTAAAATCCAGGAGACATGGCTACAATTGATACGCTAACATTTTTACATCTCCCCCATGCCCATCAAATCATCTTTCAGATGAAAAAATTCTTTGTGGTTAATGAAATGTTGGAGATAGTGTAGCTTGTTTCCTCATATCAAAGACTATTTCTTCTAACATTTATTTCTAATGCTTTTAAAAGAACCTTGTATTTAAAAACTACTTTTTTTCTAAAAAAAAAGGTTTAGATCTCAAACAATAAGGCTAACAAATGAATCTACATGACATCCCAGACAACACAGCGGTTTTCACCGCTTTAGAAGTTTAATCTGCAAAACGCCAGCATGTGAGGATCGTGACTGAAGGCATGAAAGCCCAGGGCCTTGGTTTTGATACAGTTATGAACTTTATAGAGCAGTGCCGATTTATAGCAGTTGAGGATCTGGCTCTGAACTGCTTGTGGAGACCTGACATCCCTCGTGACTCTTGGGAGTTTTATAACTTCGTTCTTCCTTCTCACTCCCATTGTAATACATGCGATGAGGAACAAATTACTTGTGCTTTGCCTAGTAGTGCTCAGTTACAACTTTAGTGGTTTTTGCATTGCAATGTTTACTTTTTTGTTTCAGCGTCTGAGCTTTTAACTGGTGGATATTGCCCTGCATTGAAGTGCTTTCAGAGTGCATTTATGCATAGGAACATTTCTCATCTCCCCTTGTATTTTATGAAGTCCTCATTCCAGTTTTCCTGTTGTACCATCTTCAGCATAGTGTCTCTAATTTAGGTGTTTTTGTGTGGCAGCAGTTGTACATGGAATTGCATGGAGCTTGTTGGTGGTTCTGTCGGAAAATGGTATTTGGAGGAAACGTGTAAGCTGCTGTTATGTGCGTGTGCACGCAGGGAGACAACTTGCTCACATGCCACAATGCCATCTGGCCACCTTTGCCATGGGGCTTCCTTTCCCAGCCCTGGCGGCCACGTCCTGGTCTCGGTCAGAAGGCTGGATGCAGCAGTGCTCACCTCTCTCCTGGGGCAGGGGTTTGGCACAACACGGACTCAGGTGGGCAGAGTTATTGGTGCCATTCACTGGGAGTCTCTCGTGCTTCCCTGCCGCAGTGAGTACCTACTGCCCTATTAGCCTGACCATTACAGACACACAGTTCGGGGCGGGGGGCAGAGGTTTTGCATGCTAATTAAAGCTAAAACTTACTGTAAGCAAAGCAAAAATTTAAAAGGAAAAGAGAAAGCATAATAATGTTTTCCATTTATTAGTTGTGCGTGTGATTTAGAAGTGTAACCAAGCTGTCCCTGTAATTCCAGCTGCCGCTTGCTTAGCACCCTTGCAGGGCAGTGGTGGAGTGGGGAGGTGATGCTGGCTGTGGTTGCTCCAGGTCTCTTTAGCCCTGCTGGGCTCTCCCAAAATACCTCAGGAGTAGTAAGAGCTAGTGCTGTGCAGCATGGTGGAAGTCAGACTGTTGCTGGAAACTTGAAGCAGTTGTGGGAACTCTGCTGTGCCTGTGCACACTGTGACTTGCAGTGGTTTATAAATCGGACAGCCTGGCTCCCTTTCACAGGGAGAGGGGAAGGTTCTCTAGGATTACCCCCTGCCAAACTGCAACTGCCTACTCCAAACTCTGAAATAGCTAAAGCCAATGTTCAAATAAGGCCTATAAAATATGAATGTGCACCATGGCCAGGTATTTTAGTAGGGCTGTAACTACTGCAGATAATGTGACGTCCCTGTGCCCTGCACTTGTATGAATGCTGGCACTGGGATGCACATAAGAAATGCTCTGAGAAATCTGTAACAACCCAGAACAAACTGTGTAATAAGATCTCTAACAGGAGAGGTTAGGGAAATGAGGGTATAGCAGCAAACACAGCAATGTTAACCCAAAAATCAAGACCACAGAATGTGAACACGGGTTAGAAATTGGTGTCTTCTGCTGTTAGTACTTCTTCCTGCTGTTCTTCCATTCTGAGCTTGGCTCCTGGTGGGAAGGTTCCGTTCTTTAACTGGTGCAAGTTAAAAATCAGCAAGCTAATTCCATAATTATTTTTCAAGAAGCAAAATGCAGCTTTACAAGTTGCATTCGGATATGCCAGGGTGTGTTTGACAGTGCTTCATACCTCATGGTGCTCCCAAGGCAAGTATTAATTGCCCCATAAAACATGCTCTGTCGTGTCTTGTGGCTCAACGTGTTACATGTCTGTGCAAACTTGTTTTATAGCCCTAACAGCCCACTACTGCTTCTGAGAAATGTTTTCCTTTTAATGGGGGAAAGTAAAACAACATTTAAAAGTGTTATAATGGTGACAAGGAAGAAAGAATGCTGTAGAATTTCCACTGGCCAGAAAAGCTGACAGAGATTAAACATTAAAATGTTATAAATGGGTGCACGTATATTTTGTATTAAGGAGTCTTCTGTCTAGAGAACAAATCCATCTCCTCTAATTTGAGGCATTACCTGATATCTGGGGCAAATGTTGCCTTAATTTTACTTGGGGCAGAAGTAGGAGGGTATGTGCAGCTGCAGCCACATCCCGTGGCTCAGTGGCAGTCCAGCAAAGCTGTGTTTGGTGCTCCAGAACATGCCACAGGCTTCATAACCTCATTGCATGTGAAAGCCAGTTGCTGTGGATCTGACTGTTATTTGTCTAAGATGTTTCCACAGTAATTATGGCAACTGAAAACAACAGAGCGGACCTCTCGACTACTGAGAATTTTAATTGTCCTTTCCAAGTCTTCTAGTTCTTACTCCCACATCTCCAGGAATGAGAACGAGGAAGCCAGCAAGCAGATTATAGCCTAGCCCCAAGGATTTACACATGGCATAGCTTCACTGAGGTCAAAAAGGATTATTTCCAATGTCTAATTGCAAGCATGTGGCTGAGTCTGTGGGACCAGGTTCCAAATAAAGGAGAGAGTATCCCTGTATATACACGCTAGTAGGTGTGTAGTAGTAGTAGTAGTAGTACCTGCAGGGGTTTGTAAGAATACATCCTTCCACCAAGTTTAGGTGCCTCCACTGCAGGACAAGTCTCCCTCTATGCTGAATGGGAAGAGATGCTCTTCCCAGTCACCTGGAAGATTACCTTAGGTTTCTTTCCTCAAAATTATTTTTGGGGTTAATCTTTATGATCAGAGTAAGCTTAGTTCCTTACCCCATTCCTTCCTCGTTGTCTTCTGAATTGTAATTGTGAGCAGACTTGTAGTCAAGCCCCAATAAGGGGTTTGGAACTTGCTCCTCCTCTTTAAAAGGTATTTTTAGCCCATTTCCCCCCTGTGCAATAAGTAGTTAATACTGGATTTAGTACCTGCTGTGCTGTGAGCTATTACCTTTGTGATATGGGAGCATTTTATAGCCACTTTTCACTCCATACCGCTGGCAGAATGATTTCATGATGTGTATAGATGTTGAAGATTCAGACCTCAGATTTGTCGACGTGTTGCCAAGTATCTAGCATAGGCACCCAATTAAACTGTAATTTAGTTTTTCTTGGTTTGTGCTTTGCTAAATCTGGATGATTGTTCTGCTTTTAGTTCAAAAGTGAGGAAAGATCCAAAGATATTCAAGTGACAAGTCTCTGGCAAGGAGATCTGACTGAAGTTTACTCATTAAAAACTGCAAAAATAAAATTTCCTCTACCAAAACTAAACTGAAGGTCTTGCTGAGATTTGGGCCAGAATATTTGTGTTGCTGCATATGCTATATAATACACACAACTTCTGTGTATAATAAATACACAATCTTTTTAGGCACTGCTGCTACAGGGTAGTTGAGCAGGAAATAGTTTCTAATTGCAAGTAATGTGATGTGAAGTGAAAGGATACTCTAATTTATGAATAAGTAAATTTTGCTTTTCAAGAGTTAATTCCATTATATATAAAAAATAGTTTTCATTTTACAGTTGTAAAATCAGTTGAAGTTAGAACCTAATTCATAAACAAACATTTTTAAGATTTACGAAGCATTCCTTTTGTGTTCTCCTCAGGACACACAAGGAATGTGCTTCCCCCACCCATGTAAATTATACCTCGTGAAATCCATTTTTGTGATTTATCAATCCTCTCTACCCTTGCTTGCAGGCTAATGTATCTGAGAGCTACAGTGTGTAACGGTCCCTTAAATCAAGAGGAAATGAGGAGGTTTGTTAAAGTACATTAAGAAGAAGTTGAAGGGGGCAGTTCCACAAACCACTACTCATGTCAGTGTCCTCGCTGCCTCCAAGAGCTCAAGTTATAGGAAGAGCTTTGTGCTTTTAGCACCACACTGTCCGGTGGGCCGGCGTTAAGCAGTGCACTCAGCCTGCTCCTGCTGGAGCTGGTGCAGTCCTCTGATCCAGAGTAGGGACGGGAGGCCAAAGAAAGTAGGTAGTATTGAGGTGGTAGAAAATGCATCTTTTGGAAGAAAAAGTAGGACCAGGGCAAAAAGTTCAAGGAGGAGGAAAACTATGCAGGTTAAGACTGATATTGTATGAAAGCTGTTTCTTGCCTGTCAGAAACAACAGTAACAACAACAAAAAAAAACAGAAAAACCCCCACAAACAATGTGTATTCAAATCCTGTGATTTCATGTGGCTTCAAAGTGAGCTCATGCAAGGATAGTGGTGTGGCATTCTCTATAAGAAATGTGATATCTTGTCATTTTGATGCACACAATGTCTAACACTTTAAAAAAAAAAAAATGGTTTTACGGTTTTTGTTTAAGCTTCAGTTTCCTGGCTGGGTCTTGTCACAAAACTCCCAGGTCATGTTCATAGAGTAACTGCTTTCAGAGGCAGTGGCTCCCTGTCTAGCTAGAGCTTCAGGAGGGACCATAATTTCAAGATGGCATCTTGGGCATAACATTGGAACATTAAGTATTCCTTGGTGTGTGTGTGTGTTGTGTGGTGGTGTTTTTTTTTTTTTTCTTGAATACTGATAGAGGAATTTCCCTGGTAGCACTTAGCAAGACATTCCTGGTCAGGCTGAGAGCCTGAAATCTGATAAAAATGAGGCTATCAAGAATTATCACCAACAAGGCCAAGTTGGGGAGAAAAGATAGAGGGAGACTTAATTTTTCTGAGTTGTCCTAAAATAGGCGAGTTGCCAAGGCCACGAAAACTCCAGTGAGAACCCTTAGCCTGAAGGCATGGAGAGCCCTCGTGGCCCAGGGTCAAGGACTGGAGTGTCTGCCTGTGAAAGGCAGGCAGGAGTACACAGCTATTGCCTGATGAGAGCCTGAAACTACTGAGAGGCTCTGTGAAGCATATGGGCTGCAAAGTATTCGGGAATATTTTGTTGCTAGACAGACCAAATTACTTTTTCATGAGAACATCAGTGGGAGTAGCAGGATTCAGTATGCTTAAAAATTAGGCATAAGGTAGATACGTTGTTAATGTCTGTGCTTGTTATCAGTGGAAGAAACTACATGGTTGTGTTGAGGGAAGTAGCCTATTCAATTCATGCCTGACTTGCATGAGCTTGTGCAAAAGCGAAATTAGTTTTCTATAGGTGTCCAAGCAAAGCATAGGCATTTTTTAGTGATGGGGTTTAGCAAGATGACTTTAAATTCTTGTGGTGAGTCAACTGTGTTACTACACACTGGCCATAAAAACTACATCTGTTAGCTGTGGGATTGTTGTGTATGCAGCTCATCAGGACACACAAAGTTAAAGCTTTGGCCGAGTCTGCAACAATACAAAGAATTCTATTAAAACAGTAATGTGACTTTGTTCAGTTTGGTATTGTTTGCCTTTAGACTGTGGTTATGTTTGAGTATACGGGGGGGTGCATAAAGTAAACAGATACTTCTCTCTAGAAATACCATAACATACCTATTAGGCACTTGTAAATAATAGCAATTTAATTTGCCTGGTAAACTATTGCAGGTAAGTAGTCTGTTTGTAACTTTCATAGTCCGGTGCAGCAATTGAGGCTGCAACATGTTAAATGCTGTTTGGATTTAGAACTAAAAATTAGGTACAGCCTACACAAACATAAATCTGTTCCTTCTCTTACAAAGTGTTTCAAATAATACAGTGGCTGATGGCTCAGATAACACTTATGATGAAGGGAATACAACATTACAGAAATAGGAATGTTACAAAGTAGTGAATTGCCCAGAGTTTGTCATGAAGGAAAGGAAAAAGCTCGTTTGAAATTTAGTTACTGCAGCTTTGGAGTTGCAGCTTATTGCAGTGGCTTTGGAGATGGGGTGAATTAGTGTAACAGAAATCCCCACTCACTGCAGTTCAGGAAAGGAACTTTCCTTGGATACAACTTGTTGCAACTTCTATGTTTCTTCATCATTAGCACCAAGTACCCAGGTCTATCCCATAATCATAACTCCCCCAAATGTTTTTGTATGTAAAACTTATACAAGTGACTGTACACATGGATTATAAAATATTTATGGCATTAGCTTGAGAAATGGGCTCTTGAATATAAATGGAGATAGGAAGATGTTTGGTAGCAAAATGTTCCTACCAAATTCATTCACTGGGGCAGAGGAAATGAGCAGCTAACAGATAAGCATATGCTTATGAGTGGACACATTTATTGACTAGTTTGAGACAACATTTAAATCACTAGTAGCATCTTTTAATATTGATTAAGGTAAATACTCCACTGTGATAGCATTAGTCAATATATATGTGTAAATCAACATGTGATGTTTTTACTGTATGCTTAATGTTTCTGAGTTATGTGCTCCTGGCTCTGAAACAATGAACTGGAGGCTGGAAATCATTTTGGTCCTGACAAAAAGTGCTGCCTTTCTTAAAACATTTACATTTTAGGTAATTGGCTGCAGCACCTGACAACACCACTGTAGCCTAATTGAAGCTGTGTCTGGGCAGTGCCACCATAAACCACACTTCCTAGAGTTCATAACCAGGGCAGATGTGGAGGGGGAGGGGAGGGTGCCAAGTTTTTAAAGCTGCAATATGATACATAAAGTCTCGGTAACTGGATCATTTTGAAAACATCTTCTTAAATAAATCGGGTCACATTTAGGAAAACACTTAGCTGTAAGAATTGTTTGGCTAGAAGTCCGAAGCCAGTCAGTTCAGGGTAGCTTGATCTGAGCCAAATTCATGAATATCAGCCCATGTTCATGAATATTTAATGGATGGGAACTAATATAATTCACATGGCTTTCCTGCTTTCAACTCTATACCATTTTCCAAATTCTTGCCCAAAGCATCAGTGCCTCCACAGGGGAAATATCATATATCTCATGTCTCATGATGCTATCACATACATCACTTGCCTAAATATCACACTTACTGCTCAGTATTACACAAACTTATGATTACCCTGAAAAATGGTTTTCAGTATCTGTTCACTGATGCAGGATATGGGTTAGGCTGAGCTCAGACTGTGGTTTGGCCCCCGCTAGTACATGGCTGAAGATTTCTGAAGTTGCACTTCAGTAGTATTGCTGTGGAAGAATGAGCTTGTACCAAAAAAGTGAGACCTTTTTTGCCTGTTATTGATTCCTTAAAGAAGTTTCAACCTTCCTGTGAATAACCACAAAATACTACCAAAAGCCTCAAAACAGGCAAATATACCAATATAGATAAGAAACTGAAACCCCAGCAAGTCCGGGGCAGATTGCCATTCATCTTTTACAATTATGTGCTCATGTTCAGTGGCATATTCATATGATCTGGCTCTCCATGGAATTGTAATTTGATGACACTAATGATTATCGAAGAATAATTTTTTCACTGGGGAGAAAAATGTAGCACAGCCAATTTGGGTGATGGCATAAGTGATTCAATGGTTTAAATACTAATAAAAATTGAAATATCTTAGTAAGGGTTAATTGGAGGGCTTTTTTTCAAGCCTACTTAGCTAAAAGTAATTAAAAAGGAGAGAAAAACCAACATAATTGAGGCTATTGATATTGGTGAGTTAAAAAATAAAAAATGCTGTGTCAGTTTCTGTCCTTGGAGAGCCTGTAGAACCCTCGGGCACCATACTCACAGTCATTTCAGGCAAGTAAATAACAAAAAGAGAAAAATATCTTGGGTCATTGCCTGGAGAGGGGCTTAAAAATATTAAGAAAAGACAAGAACAAGAAACAGTCCTTGCAGCTTTCCCTGAAGCAGGAAGACTGTCAGGGATAGCTTTAAAAAAAAAAAAAAAAAAAAAAAAAAAAATCTAGGAACTTCTGGGCATGAATGAGCTTAGCTCTGGTGATGTTTCAGTGACACACATCAAAGCATACTTTCTATGTGTAAATTTGCCTGACACATTTTTAAAGTCTCCATGGGGTATTTGCTGCTGTTATCAGTTAAACCTGAGAACCCTAATTATATTACATTTGAAATTTGGTGGCCTGTTTTATGCAGGAGGTCAGCCCGGACTGTAATGGTCCCTGCTGGCCTTCATATTTATGAATGTAATGAGTAAAGGGTCTCATCCTGCAAACACTCAGGCAGCTGAGTATATTAGCGTACAGTAGGTGACTTCAATAACAATAACCACAGGGCTCAGTAAAGTTATATCTCTAAATATTTTGAAACTAAGTATCTATCACTATTTCCTTAAACTGAAATATTTACTGCTAAAATACAAAGCTACAAATTTTTTTACATATGTTTTATGAAAGGGATGGTTTTAAGTTACTCCTTAATTCTGATCATGTCTGTTTAGACACGTGCTGCTAATGCAGCATGAATCTATGTAATGAAGATGTCTTTGGACTAGAGAGAAACTTTATTTCTGCTACAATGTGAATCACCAGCTCCCATCTTTGTTTTATGGCCCGTTAGCAGACACATTCCTACTTGGTCATCTCATACTGTATCTACAACTTCCAAGTTACTAAGGGGAGAGGTGGTTTTGATAGTAGCTCATATTTTTCACATCTAATCCTCTGCTGCTCCCATCCCAATAAAACTATGAGACTTGGACTAGTAAGGCCATTTCACTTTGGTATCTTGGATCTGCTCCATAAGGGAGCTGACACTACTTTAGCTTTCTCTGTCACCTCAGGATGCTGCTAATGACTAGGAGGTTGTGTGATGCCCCTTCCCCGTGATGCCCCTTCCCCGTGATGCCCCTTCCCCGTGATGCCCCTTCCCCGTGATGCAAGTTCTTTGATACATCAGTGACAGGAAATAATGTCAAAAACCAGTTGTCTTAAACTTATTGTAGGGAGTTGAAAGAAAACTCAAACTGACAGTAATACAGAAAAGTTCACTAAAAGATCTTATCTTTTCTCATTCAATTTACTATGCAGTCAGAACCAAGCCAATTTAATGACTTTCTTGTTTATAAGCATATAAAATTGAGTTACTGGTTCTCTTACTTATGAAGATTAATTTAATATCAGATGTAAACCCTAATGTATTATCTATCTTAGCTTTTTGTGATACTTGTATTTCAGTCTTTTCTGAATAAAACTCTTAATTGTGAGTAGATCAAGAGTCACTTTGTGTTGTAATTCCCATCCAATCTCATAAAGTAAGCAGAGTGATTAGATATTGGTTCTCCAAGAAAAACCTAAATGGCACAGTACCAAAGATGACTTACCTGGCACCGCCCTTCCTCTAGCATTAACCATAGATCAGAGCTTGTTCTTAGCAAGAAGTTTGTTTGCAGAGCTCTTTCAGCCTAGAGAGCAATCTCTGCTGTGGCAAGGATTTAAGAAGGGTTGGGTTTTTGCAAGAGAAATATATGGTCCTGGTTGTCATATCTAACTCCGAACTGGGTGATCAGTACATCACCTGTGTGATGAAACCACTGTGATTTGAACACAGATAACAGCTTGAGGGGGCCTGGAGTTTCAAACATGACAGTAATCTGAGTGTTTTAGTTCACAAGCCCAAACTGAGACATCCCCGAAAGGTCTGATAGTAGAAATATGTGTTTAAAGATTACTGGAAGTCAGACCCATGAGTATCCATTAGGTTGGAGACTCCAAAACAGGGGCAATGAAGATTGCCCCACTCCTTTATGGAAAACTTCATCTGGTGCCTGAAGGAGCTTAAAGATAAAATGAGGGAAACATTCACAAAGGGGGCTTATGAGAAAGATGGGGACAGACTTTTTAGCAGGACCTGTTGTGATAGGACAAGGGGTAATGGTTTGAAACTAAAAGAGGGTAGATTTAGACTAGATATAAGGAAGAAATTTTTTACAATGAAGGTGGTGAAACACTAGAACAGGTTGCCCAGAGAGGTGGTAGGTACCCCATCCCTGGAAACATTCAAGGTCGGGCTGGATGGGGCTCTGAGCAACCTGATCTAGGTGAAGTTGTCCCTGCTCATTGCAGGGGGGTTGGATGAGATGACCTTTATGGGTCCCTCCAACCCAAATCATTCTGTGAATCTATGATCTGAAAAGGAATGGAAGGGAACTCAAGTAGAAGTTCAGACTCTGTACCATTCAAAGAGCATGTGTGCTAACGCTGTTGGTGCATTGCTCTTAACTTGAGCTGCTCCACCAGTGCTGCTTGCAAATTGTCATATGAGTGGACACAGCTTGTGTATAATTCTGCCCACGTTAATGTGTAGGAAAGAAGAGAGAAGATGAGGTGGAGCTGCAGATACTCACAGACTTCTTGGTACCAAATTTCCATTTACGCATGCAACACCTGTGGAAATTGGTTTGTGTTAGGCACATGGATGGATTTACAGGTCCTGAGCTGAGCTCCAGTGAGGAGCAGTTACAGGAGGAGCCTCAAAGGCATTGCCCAAACTTCCCTGGGAGCATCCAGGCTTTCTTGGAGATAACTGGAGTTAGTAGTAGTACTAGTAGTAGTTACTACTAGACTGGACACAGTCTCCTCAGTACAGATGTGAGCTTGCACCAGGGAAGGGAGGTGGGGGTGTGGGGGCTGTGAGACAGAGGTTATGAAGTGCTAAAGAGGGCTAAAAAACCTGAGGTCAGAAGGCAACTTTCACCAGGGAAAGTGGCTCACAACTGCTCCATCTCTGAGCTTTGGCTTGATGCCACAATCTAAGCCTAAATAATTTGTGATGGAATGACAAAAGCTCCTTTGGCTTTTATGTTACACTGCACCTTCTGAATTTTTTAAGGATTGAGTCCTAGCTGCTTTATATGTGGATGGTCTTACATTTAATGAGGTGCTGCTAATTTTCAGTTTAGTTTATTTATTCTTCATTACGAGGAGCAGAAGCAGCTGCTAATTCCCCTTGAGACTGTTCATATAGAGTACCTGCACCCACCCACGTATCCTCATAAATTGTTTCCTGAACTAAAATGAGCTCTCAGTATTCATTTACTTGCTTTTGGCAGACTTAAGTGGGAATATAAATCTGCATCCGCTTTTTGATTCACAAATGCATTTTATTCCATAAAGAATTCATGCGGCCACACATGAAAACTGCACCTCTGTTTCTGCTAAGTTATAGTCTTTCCCTTCTGTCAGATTGTTTCTCTCCCCTGCCCCCATTTGCCTGCTCCCATATTGCTAAATAACAGTAGTTATAGTATTACCAGAACAGAATATTCACTAGCAATTCTCAATTCTGGCATCCTAAAGCCCTAGAGTCATATTTCAGGCCTGGATGGCACTTAAAGGCCCATAATCTTTTGCTGAATGGGTTTTGCAATACGCAAGCTGAGGCAAATTATTCAGTTTAAGGACCTGAGCTGCTCCGGGAATTCAGGGCTGGAACGTGGCGCACGCCATTGTTTTAAATTATTTATTTATTTAGAAAATGTTTGAGCAGGAAAACCTGTAGGGATGGAACATTTCACATATCGTTAGTTCCTGGCACCGCAGCCTCGGAAAAGAAAATGCAGCCATTGCACCATTCTTGGCGTTGAAGTGCGGAGTGGAAAATGTACCTGAAAAAAACAGTGATGAAGACTGGGAGAGGGTTGGGGGGAGAGGAAGATCCTTGGGGGGGGGGGGGGTCAGTCTCCTTCTAGTCAAGGAGAATGGGATTTAGTAACAATAAATACAATCCACAGACCATGCTGATAACGATGCTTTGATTTGTTTGATGTGGGAGACCTTTACTGAGGAAAAAATGACTGTTTGTGGGCTGGTGAATTCCTGGCAGTTTTCCCTGTATGACTTAGGGAAGGCTCTTTCAGGGCCTCTGATGCAATTAGAAAGTGGTACCAGGGTGAATTTAAATGCCCTTTCTGCACCAAAAAACCTCCATGATGAAAGACTGGACTTTCATGTTCTCTGGAAATTTTTTCCAGGATATTGCAAGGATATATCTGAATAGAGTTAATAATTTTATGCTATGGCTAATGAAAGATTCTCAGTGGTGCTCCAGTAAGTAAGTTTAAGGATTCCCCTTATGAGCTGAGTCTGCGATACGACATGGTACACGAATATGTATGGTAGCCTTACTGCCTTCTAGATAAGATGTAAAATAAGTCTTTCACTGTGGCAGGACAGAAGACTTCTTTTAAACCTCAGATAAAAAAAGGGGATATGTTTTGTATACTTAATACTATAACTATATTAAAATATAAATAAATAGTCTTTATTTCCTCAGTTTTTAGAACTTAGTCTGTTTCTACATATATTTTTATTCTGATGAGCCCAGTAGTTATTTTATGTCCTCTTCTTCCTTTCCCCTATGAAGTTCATGGAGTATTACTTCAGGGTTAATGCATTGGTTGCTCCAGGATCCTGCCCTTATTACAACATGGATAAATGTTTTGGGTTGTGCTTGCAGGCGGTGCAGTTCTGTTAGGAAATCAGCCCTGAGTATCCAGATCTTCAACGGAGTATGTTGATATCTTTTGTTTCCTCTGCTGGAAGAGTTCTGCCCTGTAATGAACTTCTGCATTGAAAGCAAAATATGAGAGTATTTCAGAGGCAGGTTTGTAAGTGTGGAGTCTTTCAAATCAAAATGCATGATCAAAATTGGATAATCTTACATTTATCAAGATTAATATTATACTTATTTTGTAAAGGTAACTGAAGACGAATGTAATAGACAAAAATACAGCATGTATTGTAAAGTTGGGGCAGCAACCCATTTGGTATGTCTCTTGCTCAGCTTGCATTGTTTGATTCTATGACTTAGATGGGAGACACTTGAAGATATTTGCAGGCTAAATTCTGACTTTAAATGAGACTTTTTGCATTTTAAAAGACATTTTTGAGAAAATATTTCTCTAACATTAATATGAACAAGAGAAAGCAGATTATAATGCTGTAACCATTCAGATTTAAATGTAAGGGGCCAAATACACAGTAGGATTTGTGGTTGTGGAGTCATGCTGTTTTGCACCAGCCCAGAATCTGGTGCAAATTTCAAATCCCTTTGGCATGCAAGCTTTGTAGCTCAGTAATGCTATTCAATCACATTACATACATCTATTTCATACGCTCAGTTGTTTCTTCTGTTCGAGGATTTACCTAAAATTAGAGGAGAAATCATCCTTTCTAGCCTTATTACTCTTCTTTGTAGCATTGCATCCATTCAGTAGGCTCGCTCCTGCTGGTGTTGCTGTCTGCATGTGCTGGATTTCATCAGCCTACTTGGGGACCGACTGGTTGGCATGTGGTGCTGCTGCTTTCTGGCAATGCCAGTGTAGTTTAACTTCAGCAACCTGAAGGACCAGTGGTGCCAACAGTTTAAAGGCCTAGCTCTCATTGAACATGAAGTATTTAAACTCGTATGGCTTTCTACCCCCTGGTAAGAAAGTGTTGGCAGCTTTTACCTTGGAGCTCTGATCATCTACTCTTTTTCCCTGAAGTTTGTGCAGGCTAAGCTAGCAATGCCTGAGGTGCCTCCTTTGTGGAGCTACTCAAAATTGCTTCTTGCCAGATGATAGGGCTTCTGGAAAGGGGAACTTTATCACTTCTTGGTTTTTTTTGTGTAGTCAGTCTCTGTAAACAGCTTTTTGGCAGTGTGGAGCAGTTTAGATGGGATAACTGCAGTTAAGACGCTGCTGTCAGAAAACTACTTTAAGTTGACTTTGCTTATTTTTTTTTGAAGTCCATGGTTTTTGCAATTCTTTTGGCTGCAATTCTATTGGAATTCAATATTTAACAAAGGAACTAATGGTACCAGTTGGTATCAATTGAGCTTGTGTTCTGCATGGAGGTACTACATGAGTTTGAGCATGCAGCTCTGCTGAGGTCTCAGCCAAGACCCGCAACTCTCAAAACTGCTGGGCTCATGTGGTTCAGTCTGTTGGAGAGGTTTGATTAAGCTTCCTCCATAAAGTGTTGGTTGAAAGAACGTACCCCTGATCATGGGAGTTATGAGCACACTCAGCGTGTTGCAGGTAAGCACTGAGCACCGCTGTTCCCACCGAGGTTGCTCTCCTGTCACAGGCACCCGCTTACTGCCCAGCACATTTTAGGTGTAGGGTACTAGCCAGCAGGCAAGCAAGGAACAAGGTAGGCACAAGCCAAAATGTTAAAATAATTGGGCCATCCATTTATTTAAGCCTGTCGAGTTGCTGGGCACTTAGGGTGCTCAAAGTCTTGGCCCTCCATTTAATGGGTCTCTATACAAAGGCAGCAGTCTGATTGTGACTGGTGTGTTCATCAAGTTGTAAGACTGAAGAAATTACCAGGACCCTGGATATCTGGGCCCATGACTTTTTTATCGAGTTGGCTGTCTTAAAGCATATATTTTTGCCAAGCACTTCACTGTACTCAGATGTAATTCACTGTTGATGTATATGTATGTTACAGCATCTAACTAATCTCCTTTGTACTCTGGAATAGGCAGTGCTGGTGATACCAATTTAGATATACAAATGTGACTCTTGTGGGTTGTGTTGTCTACATAAAAAAAAAAAAAAGTGTGTGTTATTGGACATACTATTCTTGGTGTTTTGGCATGGATCACTGCTTCCAGAAACATTTTGTAGGTTTTATATGCTTTTACACTGCTAAGCTGTATTATATTTCTTGTATTTGCATTGGCCTAAATGGATTGAATTTAGCTAAAACCTTGGATTTTGTTCAGCTTGCTGGTGGAAATTTATTTTTATTGTATAGCCAGATACATACAAAGTCTTGAAAAACAGAAGGTGTGGAGAATCAGTTGCTTGTTTGCTTAGAGTATCCCAGGAAGAACACAGTGTTACAGGGGTTTGTAATAGCTTAGTCCCAAAGCCATAAAAGTACTGAAGACGAGAATTACAAGTGTTGTAAGGAAGACTTTCCACTTGGGCTTGAAGTTTCTGAGAACCTCTAAAATGTGTGCCATTTGCATTACAAGTTCCAAACCAGGGCGAATGCAATGGGTTATGGCTGTAAAGGCATGTCAGTGTGTTCTGGTGGGATCCTGGCATCTGTGCCTGAAAATGCCACCGGAGCGCAGACATGTGAGGACTTGTTGGCTGCTATGGGTGTTTCAGTAGTCTGATGGATGGATGTGCTATGTGTTTCAGAGAAACATTCAAACTGTACTGAAACTAATTGGGAAGACTCCTGGATTTGGGGTGGATCTCAGGTCAAGGCCCTCAAAATGTTTGAATCTAGGTCTTAGTACCAGCTTTGATAAAGGAAATGCTATTAAAAAAAAGAAAAAGAGAAAGATAAGGAAGATAAGGCATGTTAGAAAAATCATATTTTAAATTAAAAAAAAAAGACAAAATTTAAAGAAGTGGTGAAGGATGTGGATGCCTGGAAACTTAGTGATGCCAGCGATGATCTTCAGTGACTTCTAAGCAAAGTGTGAATTTTTTTTTTTTTTTAGATATATATATTTAAAGCTGTTTGGGGTTTTTTTAAGGTTTTTTGGTAAATGCCATGTTAAATGCCTTCCTTCATAAATTGGGAAATGCCTGCCTTCATAATTTGAGAACTTACATGTTAGGATCTACTTGAGAAGAGTTACTTCATCCAATTATGCAGAACTCATTAGATGCCCTAAATTTAACTTTTTTGAACTTCCTGTTTTCTAAGTGGTTGTCTCCAGGAGGGAATTCTTCTGCGTGTGGCTGAGGTGTGTATTTATTGTAGCTTTGTTTTCACTGACAGTGAAGTTCTGAGGAGTTATTTCCTCCAGGTTTGATGCATCCCGGTTGCTTATATGAGCTGTTTCCCAAGGTACAAGGTAGATTGATTAGTTGGAGAAAGACCTGACCGCAGTACAAAAAGTAATTTTCTTATCTTAGAAAGATGTCATTATTGTTCATTCCTAAAATACGTCAGCAGTACCAAGAGTACCTCTAGTAACGTTTGGAGATGGTCATGGCTATTCTTGGAGGTCTAAAGTGTCCACATTGAACCTGAAACTGCAAAGGTCTGTGAAACTAATGCAGTGATTTTGGGATTATGAATGTAATAGACCATAGTTAAGGCCTTTGCAGCCAATTCCTAGGGGTTTTTTGGTTCAGATGGAGGCTAACTGTATGAAACATGTTTTACGTTCTTCACTTTTAGCGAACTAAAAATATTATTAAAAATAATTTTATGCCTAACCCCTGGGTTGATGCAGAATCTCCCTTTCTACTGGAAAAAGATGGAATTCTTCTGAACCTGTTCAAATTCATTGTTTAGTCCCGTGCATGTTCCTGTTTCTTGTGTCCAGATCAACCTTCTACAGAGTGTCTCTGTTACATAATTCTAAGTGTAATAATTAAATGACTGACTAATGCTGATTTATACTATTTTTATGATCAGTTTAATTCCATGTAAGTGTTGCATATTGGAGTTCAACAGAGTTGGTCCCCATGTTGAAGTTGTCTCCTCTGTTGTTAGAGGCGAGTAGGTAATATTTGGGGGAAAGAAGGGGGAAAAGGAATATGCAGATTAGCATGAGAACAAAGCTCAGGTGGACTGTGATGTCTTTGCAAGCCAGAGAGATGTAAAGAGCTATTGAATCTGAACCTCTCTTTCTTTGCACATGAATCTTTTTTTCTTTACTGTGATATGGAGATCATGCACTTTCCAACTTCAGTATTCTCTTTGGTAGTAGAATAATGAGTTATATAAAAGGTAGTTTCCCTTTATTAGGTGTGAAAAGAAAAAAAAAATTGATCCAGGCTGCCTTCACAGTATAGACTTCATCTGCTAAGGAAAAGGAAGGGCTTTGGTTTTGTTTTCAATTTTGTTTTTTTTTCAAATAGGTGGCTCACAGGTTTTCTATTCAGAGTGTAAGTTTTATCCCAAAGATGCTAAAGCTTATCAGAGAGATACTTTAGTGTGAGTGAAAGTTTTAGTCATGAAGTTCACATATCTGAAAGACTAGGTGATGAGTTATCACCAAAATACACCTGTTCAGTATTGGAGATGCAATTGTCCTATAACCCAGATCCTTCTGACAAGGAAAAAACTGTTTTACTGAAGTGGGCAAGACAACCTGCCACTTGTTGTCTCATCTAAGATAAGGGAAAAATGAAGAGTTTTATTAAAAGGAAGACATTACATACATGACTTGTTCTCATGTGTTTTCTTGCTCCATAATAATCTTTTAATATTAAGATTGGTGTGAAAGATAAAGTTGTGTTATTAAAATCATGGCTCTAGGTTGGCCCTCAGCTGGTGATGGTTTTATTAGCCAGTACATCTTGTATGCATACTCACATAGTAGGTTACCAGGACTAGTACGAAGAATGACGCAGAGGGTGTTTGCCATCACAGTTTCAAAGGCATCCACATGAAGCACTTGTCTATAAAAATTAGCTTCAGGCATTTAATGAGAACCACCCTAACATGCAAATGTAACCTTTTAGACCCATTTCCAGCAAGGCATTGGAGTGTTTTCCCAAATGCACGGCTGGGAGTTCTAGTGAGATAACAACAGGAAAGAATATTTTATGTAAAAGATGCTGGAGTAGTTAGGAGATGATTTTTTTTTTTGCACATATTTATTATTCCAGCTTCTGGTTTTGGTCTTCCCATTATGTGTCATTATAAGAATCAAATAACTGAAAACGTTTTGGCCTAAGTTTCTCACTTAGTAACATAAGTACAATGGCTATAAATTAACAGGGCCACCTGGAATGTGAAGAAATCTTTATTTACAGAAGATGGTAATCTGCAATTACTCAGTTCAACATAAATAAGTTTTATTTTTATAGCTGGTCTCATTAATCTAATGATGTCCATATGTCTGAGTGTCCATATGTCCGTATTAATCATATGTCTCCATATGTCCAAGTCACAGTTATCATCTGGAATATTCTGCATCATTAGTGACATTTTATTAAACTCTATTATAAAGTTGAAAATAGTAATTTGAAATACCTTGTTTATAGGAATTGGACTTAAAATGCATATCTGTCTGTGTATGTGTGTGTGAAAAGGAGAGAATGAGCCATCAAAAAAAGGAAAGCAAATTACTTTAGGAGCTACATCTCCTTTCAATGAATAGTAATTTAAATATAGGACCTCTTCAGGGGGCTTTAGAAGTGAGGCCACTGAATCTGTTTTGATCTGGATTCTTTACAGCTGACAAAAGGGTTAACTGCCTGGAAGAAGGTGGGCATTTCAAAGCACATTTTACCTATGAGATAAAGATCATATGAAAATTTACATGTTAATGGAACATTTAAGGGAAAAAAATTGCTCTTTGTCAATTGATTGTATAAATATTTTATCTAGTGTAATATTAGAGGAAGGCAAGCGTGAAGGCATTCAGTTTGAATAGTTTTTGAGATGAAAATTAGGACATTATTGTTGAAGAAATAATATAAAATAGGGAGTTACAAGCACTTGATCTAAACTGTAAAAACCTTTCATGCACTCTGGCAGAAAGAGCAGATTAAATCCATAATGAAATGGGTAACTTTAGGCCTGCATAAATTTCCAAGCAGTCTCAGTTTCCCAGGAATCTTTCTCTGCTAGATTAATGGCTAGCAGCCTGCCACATAATGAAGTAGTTTGCCTTGGCAGTGTGCTCATGAATTTATTATGGTGTCCACAAGTGTGCTATATGGCCTAGACATCTTTATAAATCCTGGATTTAGAGCTGCAGCGATGAGCCATTTCGGTCCTAATGGTGAGGCTGATTTATCACTGTGGTCCTCCACTCCACCCTCCAACCCCCTCCCTGACAGTTATAAAAGGAAAATACAGGTCATATCATTGATGGAAATGAAATGTGAAGGTAATTAGATAATGCCGAATGGATATGGGAAAAGGTGCACTGCTGAAATTTTAAATATGTTGGTAATTTTTTCCTTGGAGCAATTATATCAGGTTGATTTATTTTTACAGTTTATAATCACTTAACTACCTGTGGCTGATTTTAACCAGAGCTTGTGCCTTTGGAGACAAGAAGTAGAGCTTTTCAGTCCATGATTGTTTATTGTAAATTCATTTATCTCAAAATACCTAATTTATTATGCAATTTACACAAGTCACAGCTCATTGCTGATGGGGAATAATGATTACCCATTTGGCTCCTTGTAAACTGTTCTCTGTGGCTTTATAAAATAATCAACAGTCAAAGCTGCAAGGATTTAAAGAACTCTCTATATTGAAACTAAAACCTGTTTTTTCTCTAAAAGACACTGGAGAAGAGTGGAATACAAAGCAAACTGTCTAGAGACGTTTCAAATCAATGCATGAGTAGTCCAGAAATTACTATATTGGATATTTATAACTCATATTTGTATTATAGAGGGATCGGGGCTTTTAATGGGAATTTGGACACTTTCAAAAGAAACAGTAAAGTTTTTTTAGCAGCCAAGGTAGCGGAGCTTCGAAAACAAAAGCACTACCATGTAATAGCGTGTTCCGGACCGAAAGAAATAAATCCACCCTGGGATTTTCAAAAGGACCTAAAGGAGTAATGGAACAGCACTGCGGTTCCACAGCAGTCCTGCTGTTGAAAGCACTGAGACTTTTTCTGCAAATCTTGAGCTACTGTAAACTGAAACTTCCAACAGGTTGTTCGGTTCTCGGTCCTGAAGAGACAGCTGTTGTGAAATGGCAATTAGTGATTTTTCTAATCTGTAATCTGGGGTAGAGTGGGTGGCCGAGCTGGGTATCGCAGGGGTTTGAATTGGTTTTTGACTGAGTGATAAAGTGCCCTTTTTTTTTTTTTTATGAAGAAGGTAAAGTGCAGTGCTAATGAGCTAGAGACAGGCAGTTCTAGAAGTGATAGTTTGCTTTTGAAAAAGTACAAGTTATTACATTCATTTTGGATTTGATACAAAGCTCCCTCCAGTCAGCAGTGCAACTTTTGCTGTTGGCTGGTTGTAGAACAGGCACGTGAAAACTCCACCTGGATGGTCCAGGCTTCCTCGGTCTCTTCTAACTCGCTCAGATTTGATGGTAACAGTTGAAATGCCTGGTGACAGCTAAAGGAATATTTTGGTAATTCAGGGGCTGGTAAGCACTTGACTCGTAAAGGCAGGAAAAGGGGGCCAGGTTGGTTGAGTGGGATCAAATCCAAAGTGGTCTTCTCACAAAGCTTAACAAGAATTTTGAAGCTCTGCCTTTGCAGAGTGACTCTGTTGCAGCTTACGGAGCTCCCTGTGTCTGGTCCATCTGTCTTTGCAACTTTTGGGAACATACATTTTGTTGGGCTTTAAACAGCACTATGCCTGCAGCATAGTTTTCATTTTCTCTTTGAAGCAATTGGATTGAATCAAAGTCCTTTCTCAGCTGAAATAGAGTTTTCACTTGCAGTTTATCCTACTTTGAGAGTGACAAACTCTACTAAAACTGAGCAAGGATTACACTATGCCAACAGCTTGGAGTTGTACTGAATAACTGTTTATTTCTTTGAAAAGATGCAACTTGTCTGTAGTGCCTTGAACTTAAAGCAAGAGTTGCCAGATCTCCATTCACTCTGTGTTTGGTAAACCCCTCTCTCAGCATGCCTGGTTTGTGTCTGGTCACCCTGGAACATCAAGTCTAGATTAAAACTGAGCTGCTTTAGTTGTGCTCAGTGAGCCTGGGCCTGCACAGCCGCTGAAATGTAGCACTGTGTTTGGAGCAAGGTCCTTCCTTCTAAGGCTAGTGATGAGTAGAAGAGAAAAGAGCCTTCCTTGCTGCTTTTAAAAATAATTTTGCATTCCAAAAGCAATATAGAAAGTGGCAGATTCAAAGTGAAGCTTAAATGATTCTACTGGGGCTTAAGCTTCTTAAACAGACTTCTTCCCCCCCCGTATTCCCATTCAGTGCTGAATTTGTCACAGAGAGGAGAAAGGAAGGTGGTGCCACCTCTGTCTCCCTGTTCCTCATCCTGTGTGTGCAAATGCGGATACGTGGCTGCCTACATGCACACACCAGCACCAGAAGTAATGGTATTTCATGGCTTTGGAGAAGCTATTTTGAAGGAAGTTTTGGTTCATTTGGGATAGAAAGTGTTATCTCAGCATGAACTATTGTAATATTACTGATACCAGTTAAAGAAAATACAAGTGATCTCTCTGCACCTTCTCAAAAAGCCTTGAAAATTGCCTTGAAAATTTAGACCTGGAATCTGAAAATCTCTAAATGCATAATTATTCTCCACACAAGGGAAGACTACATAATGGTTAGAAGACTTGGGCCAATCTCTTCCTGGTCTTTCTCTGACTACTTAAGTGACTGCCAGATGTAAACTTGGAGAAGCACATCGAGATGAGGCCTGTGATTTTTGCATACCTACCTCTCTTCCCCAGAACTAAACCCTACATTTTCTTGTTAGTATTAATTGACGTGGCAGTGGACCAAGAAATTGCTGAACCAAAGACACCGTTAAGCTTGTGTAGACAACAGCAGAAAGCAGCCCTTGCCCCTGGGAGATTAGAGCAATTTCATTACTGTGTTGTCATTGCTGTGGACTTGGGGCTAAGGAGGGAGGATGTGGTGGTCACTTTTTTTGCTCTTACATTCAACCTCTTAGTCTTCATTGTCCATGACTGGAAGGGCTAACTTATTAAATCACCATTCTCAAAACACCATTCCCAATATACAGTTTTGCTGTAGGTCATAGACGGTGCAATTCTGGAGCAGAGCACCTCTAAGAAGTGTGTTGGATAGTAGTCAGTAGTTGGATACATGTCTTGAAGTTTGCTTCCCAAAATAGCAGGTGTACCCGAGGCTAAGCTGTGTAACTGCTTTAGTGCACTTTTATCCAGTGAGTGTTGTTTAAAGTACCCAGGTTCAGTAATATTGATGTCCAAGCTGTCATTCACCTGCAGTGGTGCATGCAGGGTAGAAATGTGGCTTTGAAGCTTTAATCTGAAAACATCTGAATTTAAAGGAAATCCTATCCAGAGGCAGATGTGGATCCAACATTTTCAGGTTGGATACACCTGTCAACCTTTTGCAACACAGATGCTTCTACTTGAGTTTTCATTATAAAACTGCTTTGTTTTAATGAGATTAATAACTTGTATGGCAAATCGCTGCCTCTTGTTGCTGGGTCTTGTGACCGAAGGAGGGCTGCTAGAGCTGTAGAAAGGGGGGTTGTGACACCCAGTTTTCATAGAAAGATCTGTGGGAGTTGGGTGACACTACAGCCTGTTAGCCATTACTCTCAAAAATTTATTTTCTGACTATTGATGGTAAATTTTTATGATAATATTATAACATCTACTTACATTGAGTTGCACTTCAGTTTCCTGAAAATGCAGGGAAACTTTTGTGGTTGGGTTTTGGATTATTTTTTGTTGCCTGGTAACTTTTCAGAAAAGAAAACTGTAAATGCTTCTACAACTGAAGTTGTTCTTATTTTTATCCCTGGGGCAGAGTGGAACTTACTTTCAAATGTGGTGTTAGTAAAGGTGTCTTGGTATAAAAGATAACAATATGAGAATATAATTGTTGTGATGGTCTTGTGCAGCCATGGGGACTAGATTCCTAGTTTAAACTCCTGAAGTTTAGAAGGAGTTTAAAATAGGAGTTTTCAGTGTAGGATGAAAAACTTGAATATATAGGAACTCTTATCAAAATACCTCACCCTCCCCCCCCTTTAAAAAAAGGGAAAAGAAAATAATAGTTCTGCATGTTTTGTTGTGTAAATGAGTTACAAATTCTCAGCATCAAACATTCAAGCCTGGAAGTAAAAAATCTGCACATACCTGGAGAAAATTTGATAGTGATTCATATTTGATCAAATATATTTGTTTTATAAGTTTCCAGACATTCACACATCCCTTTAAGCTGACTGGGGCTGGCAGTGTTCCATATGCTGGCATAGGTAAGCCGCCACAATTATTTGGTCTTCGCCCATAAATAAATTCTCACCTTTCTGCAACAGCGAGTCCTGGCTCTTTGTAAGTGCTGTTGGTTTTCGCGTAAAACAAGTTGGTATCTGTTGTGAACTAACTAGTCACTGTGTGCCGTGACCACTGGGTCCAATTCTGTAGCCTGTATTTATATCCCATGGAAATCTTCTGAGCCAAAAGAAGTTTACTGCCCCTGTTACTGTTTATGGGCTGGGCTATGGCAGTATTGATAATGATGCATGTTCTTGTCTTGTGTTACATATAACAATGTTTTTAATTCTTTTCATTCAGTAAGGTTTCCAGGCATAAAAAGGAGCATGGAGTCCAGGGGGGAACTGGAGCCTGATTGCTTATGTCTTCAGTAGCAGGTTTTTCTGATTGTTTGGGGTTTTTTGTTGTTGGTTTCTTTTTTTTAAATGCCCCCTGGAATTCCCTATAATCTGATGGTACGCAGCCCTATTAAGTCCATTTTGGTTGATGCTTCTCAAGTAATGTATTACATATTGGTTCCAAGGCAGCTAAATAACTCTTGAAAACATTTGCTGCCTGCATCTTAGTTTTTCAGGGACTACTGTAATAAGAAGTCTAAAATTTCATTTAACTGAAGTTTAAGATTTAAAAGATAAGTACTGTTCAGTTGACTAATCAAATAGTCATAAAAGCTCTTTTCTGAACTATAATTACATTTATTCAGTTCTGGGTTTGATTTATTTTTTATTTTAATTGTCAGCCCTGCTACACTATGATGCTAATAGAAATGTTATTGCAGCCAATATGGGCTAAAATGATGTCTGATGATTATTAATGAGAGCAATAAGAAGGTATCTTCATATAAAGTCAGCATTAAAGGAGTAATTCATTTTACCTGATATAATTGGATTGTAGCATTTAAATAGCCTGGGACTTCCTCTTAATTGTGATTAGTTGTAGCTTCTTCCCTTTAGTACAGTATTTAACTCTTCCTCCACTACTACTTCTGTTTCTTCCATGAAGTAATTAAACATGAATTGCTCAGTGCCTTTTAATAAATATATCCAAGGATTTAGTAGCTGTTAAATGGGATAGCTGCCTGTTGGAAATACTTATGCACAGTACCCATAGCTGGAGGTGTGAAGCTGTCACTTCGCTGTAATGTTTTATATGGCACATCATTATACAAATGCATCAATTGTTGCTTTGGTTGCAAGAATCACAGCAGGTGTCTTTGGGAGTGATTGTAAAGCTGAATTTTAAGAGTATCAAATGAAAGGAGGGTAATTATCTTTATTTTAGCAAGGGATAAGCAGAATCCACAAAGGCTTGTCTGGAACTGTGGTCGCTGAATGAACTGGTCTGAAACATCAGCGTGCTAAGCCCTGAGCCCCCGCATTCTCCTCCACAATGCAGGATTTTGGGTGACTACACAGTACGTTATGGGAGATGAATCTTGTCCGCCAATACTGCCCTGTTTTGCTGTCTCAGAAAAATTAACTGTTCTAAGTGAACTCAGTCTGGCTGTTCGCTGCCTGGTTTCTGGTGGATAAATTTAATTTGAAGATTCATCCCTTTTTACAAAGAACTGAATTTGTTTTGCCAGCACAGACACCCAGAGCATAACAGGGTGGGGGAACACATTTGTAGTACTCCAGATCCACAAGTTTTAAGAATTTGAAACAAAACCTTGTTTCACCCTTCTATTAATTTAACTAGGATTTGAAGAGCTCTAATGATTCAGAATTTAAAAGGATGGTCACTTGGGAGCTGTGATATAAAAGTTAGCCCATATTTATGACAATCTACTGTAAGAAATGAGCATCTATCAGGAGAATAGTAATGCTGATACATAGGAGGGCTCCCTGAGGACAAGTTAGAACCATTTATCCCTTACTGAGAAATGCACGTATTTCTTTCTTACGCCTACTAGTGCACCGGGAGAGAGACTCAGAGTCTGGCTGCTGCTGGTAGCTCCCAGCTAATATATGTTGATTTACTTTTACTCTAGAGTATATGAGGATAGATAAGAATCTGCCAATCAGTCTTCCATGTTCTCTGCTGTCTGTGTACCTTGCTTAACCATTAAGATAGCCGAACATTTAGAGGGTAACTCCTTTCTCCTCTTTTGCAACCTCTATGCTATTTTGCCGCGTTAATGAGATGTAATTTGAAAACATTTGGGTATATTTCCATGTATATTACTTCTGTTCAGTATTTTGACATGTGAGGGAAATAATACTGATTGCTTGATGTCAGCAGTGGACAGAGGTGTCACACAGTTGAGGACTGTTTTCTCTGATGTTTAAATGTAGTCTCCTTCTAAGGCATCTTTTAGGCCACTTTATTTTGCAGCCATGAAGTCTGGTGGCAGCTGTTTTGTTGCCCATGGCACAGACAAAGCAGTTGGTTTCTCTAGCATAAGTAATACCAATTCAGTTAGGAGTGAGGCTTCTCCAAACTCCATTTTTGATGGCTTTGACGCATGTTAGTGATTGATGCATAAAATCTTTCCTGTAGTCTCTGTTTATAGCGTAAGTTGAGCTGGGGAGAGTTATGAGTGTAGAGTGAGAATCCAGCATGTACACGAGTGCATGCTCCCCTCTTCAGCTATGCCTGGTTTTGCATTTTGATGAAAAATAATTAATGGGCTTCAAAAATGCCCAGGATAAATAATGAACAAAATTAGACTACCAGTAATCTATTCTAAAGGCTATATTGTGTTAAAAGGAACTGCAGAGTTAATAAAAACTTGTTTTTAAGGCTGTCTCGAAAGGGCCATTAATACTAATGACACTTTTGCGTCCCATCCAGAATTTTGGAGGGAGTAGAAGCAGAGGGGAGGGATTGAGCTGATGGATATTTCGGTTTTCAGAAACTGATGAGTGGTACTAGAGCACCAAATGAGGGCTGGACAAGCTGTTCTACCCAGCCTTGCCAACACAGCCTAATCCTGGTGTGCAAATATCTCTCTTCATGAGCCTTTCAAGAGTAAAACTGGATGGTCAGGTTGAAGCGGACCAAATTATGTAGTGGCTTGTTTGGTTTTTATGTGGATAAATGTCCAGTAGAGACTGTCAAAACTGGTAGATTTATTTACACTTGAGACCCAAAGGCAGGCTTCAGCTTTGGCTTCTTGAAGCCACTTGGATTGCTACACTCAAATCTTTATGAAAATATATCTGCACCAAACCAAGATACATTGTGATTTCCAAGCCATGTGGGTCACTTTTGTCTAGGATTAGGCTCTTCTCATTTTCTCTAGAAAGGCAGATCTCATAGGGAAGTCACCCTGCATTTTCTTTTATCAGTTTCTCTAAACACAAATTGATAGAATATGTGAACAGATCTGAAACGTCAAGCCAACTTTATTACAACTATTGCAAAATTTCAAGGGTTCATGACTAAGATATGCAAGAAAAGAATGGATAGTCTTAAAAACCAACCTGTATTGGTTTTAAAATAGAGATATACCATTCCTCAAAGTTGAAATTGGCAATTGATGAAAATTCATGTTTGTATAGTACATGACGAGTCTGTTTAAAAATTCAGGTACCTTGTGATTACAGTGTTTCCAAAATTTGGAGTGAATTTGTCTTCCATGCTCAAACTGCTATTTGAAAGCAGGTAGAACAGAACTTTTAAGAAAATCATAGAATGTCCTGAGACGGAAGGGACCCATGAGGATCAAAATACACAAAATGGGTTGTTTTAAGATGGAAGAATGAGATTCTAAGTCCTCAGTTGATGCTAATTTGTCTTCTGGTGAACTGTAAAGAGACTCATCTTGGAGAGGTGGTGCTGTGTGTCCTGCAGAGAGGACAGTTCTCTTGAAAATAAGGGGAAAAATCCAGGTATGGAGAAGTTCAAGTTTTAGAAGGGAAAAGTTGGGAAGCTTAAATGGGAAACATTAAGAGCAGTGTGGATGATTAAGAACAAATGCCTAATTAGTATAGAGATGAAAGTCCTTGGAACAGGTTTTTTTTTTTTTCAAAGTCCATGTATTCTAGATGCCCTCTGTTACGTTCCATTTGGGGGACATTTGGATACTTAAGCCTTTGTATCTTGATCCTCGGAGCACGCTTTTGAAATTAGAAAGTTGGTACCTGCTCATCTTGGTGTGTGCTATTTTTCATCGTGATAAAGCTTGTGTTTTCAAAAGCTTTTTCTGAACTGGGATGTGGTTTTAGGCAGCTCTGGTGGATTTCTGTCCCCAGGAAGCCAAGGAAAGTTTTGCCATTGGTTTAAGGATAGGGTTTAATGAACAGCTGCAGCTCCACTCTAAGTCAGGTAAGACTGCAAGCTTTCACTGCCTCCAAAATCAAAACCTGTGTCATCTCAAATTAGATACCTACTAGGAAAAAAAAAAAAAAAGCTTTATGAAAATGTTAGGTGTAAGTTTCCCCTTCCAGGGTACCTCTGGTATCTGTTCTGTGAGTGAGGACAGGTAAAAATGAATTTTTTGTTACCTAAAGAAACCCAGCTCTTTCAAAAAAGTGCTTGTGCTATTGTTAAAAACATTTTTATTTTCAAAAATGTTTTTATTCCACTTGTTATTTAGTTGGTTTAAGAAATACAAGTAGACTGTGACTTCTCAAGCTGTTTCAAACACACACCACAGAATGCTCTCTTAGTTCCTAATTTGAATACCAGAATCTCTCATTTTTCTCATGCCCCATTCGTGCACCCTGCATAATAAATGTTAACATAGGTAGGACTTTGCATCATCAAAGAAACATGCTCCATGAAATATCACGTGTATAAAATATATATAATCTTCATCAGAATATGACTGCATGTTTTCTGCCTTTCTGCCTTGTATTTTGTCAAACATACATTGTATATTAATGTAATGCTTCAAAAAATAATAGATTGTTTCTAGTTCATTTACCATGCATGTGTTATCTCATTTTATGAAGCATATGCATGTCTTTTAATCTGCTATTAACATTTGCTTCAACTTTGCCCCCTCTCTGTTTTATCCTGGCAGTAGGCGAGGGAGGCTTGTTTATCCTGCTCCAGTTCTGGGGTGTTTTCATCTTTAATTGTAGGTCAGGGAGCAGGGACCTCTCTGGCACTTTTGTTTTCCCTGGCTATGTAAATGTGAGCGTGCCGGCTGCACTGGTGGGACCTTCTTTCCCTTCAGGGTTACTTATGCAGCAGATGCATTGCCAATCCTCTTATTGTACTGATATTGATCCCACCTCCCCATAATGAACTGTAACAACAACTCTATTATTCGCAGGTACCCGATTGGCTGAGGATAATATGAAATTAGCTGGCGTGCATCGGGCCTGTCAGTATCGATTTCCCTACCCAGATTACTTGTTACAAAAGAATAGAGCTGTCTGCACCGTAATTGAACAAGTTAACTCCTTGTCTCATAAAATGTAAGCCCATATTGATTGCCTACTGTAGTATGCAGAAGGAGGAAAGTTATAATGGTATTTAATCGCCATGGTGCTGAGAGGCTTTTTTTTTTTGCGAACCAAGTGACAGCTGCTGAGAAAAGGCTTGAGGCTTCCTTGCAAACAGAAAACAGCAGGATTTCTCCGAGTGATACATAACGAGGGGCTGCGGTGAATAGAGAGAGCTCCTTGCTGCTGTTGCCTCACTCGTAGCGCTTCTGCTGCTGCTAAATGCAGTAATTTTTATTTTAATTGCTTTGTGAATGAACGGCAGGGCACACTTGGATGTGTGTTGGTTGGTTTCCTTAAGCCATGGTGTGTCTTCGAAACTTGTGGCTTAGGTGCCCTCCGTTTATGTATCAAGAAATATAGTTCAAAATTCAGAGTTGAAAACGTTTCATGAGCACGGAGGGTCCTAGTTGCGCCATCAGGCCAGTTGTGAGAGGAAGGGGATGGCACGTGATGTTTTGGGCAACTGCTGGGCATCTCCTGTCCTCAAAATGAGGTTGGATATTTGCAGATTGAGAGCAGTCCACTTGGAGGGACAGCGATAGTGCCCCGTCCAGTTCTGCTGTAACGCTGCTTGTTGTCTGAATTTGTAATGGTAGCTGCTTGTGTGCAGTGACATTTTAAAAAGAACAAATTACTGCGAGTCCACCAAGTGTGTGTTTCATTAACAGCCAATGTCACTTAAAGTGCAGTTTGTGAGCAAATGATGGAAGCTCTAGGTGCAGGGAGGAAGGGATAGGTTCTCCCAGTGGGCTCTTTTCCACGGGGTGGGACCGTGGTGGTCTGCAGCACTACAGAGAGGCTCTCGCTGTGGGGTTTCAGAGATGAGCAAAGGCCTTGGAGAAAACACTTAGTTTTCAGGGACTGACTCGCTCTTGCGCTGCAAGATTTTCCTGTGCCATTGTTTGGTTTTGTTCGTCTTCAGCACTTTATTTGTAGTTTCCTGTTTAAACTCACCTCTCCACATGCTGATAGCTTTTCTGCTCCTCTAATTTTTGTTGTCTTTTCTATTCCCTTGAGTTCTGTTTTCAGTTTTGGGGTTTTTTTTCCAGAGATACAAGAACTAATACCTAAACATGTTATGCCACTTTTTTTTTTTTAAACTATGGTATTATATTTATTCCTCCCTGCTTTAACCTGGTAAATTTGACAACTTGTCCTTGCCACTCCTCTCACGGACCCCTAAGCATTGCTGGAATTGACTTAGCTGTTACTTTCCCAATAAATTCAAGGGAAGCAGCAGTTTGTCTTCATCTGCTTTCTATTCCATCATGCTTTCTCATCAGCTAATTGGTTAGATTTTTCAGAAGTACCATGTAAGTTCCTCTTCCCTCCCTTTCCAACTTTAATTTTTCATGATGCAGGATTTATTGGATGGCATTTAATAGGGATACAAATGTGTCAATAAAGGCACTAGATTTGCTGGGATTTATTGCGTTTTGCTTTTTCTCAAGCAGTAAGGGATGAGACAAGATGATTCTGTTTTCTGGAAGAACTGTGCAAGGCAGAGAAGGATCCTAACCAAAAGTAGAGGAAATCATGGAAAGGAGAGAAATTGAAGAACAAGTGATGTAAAGCTGAGAGTGAGGGAGGAGTTGCTCCAAATCACAGAATCTGAGTGTGCAGCATGGAGTGAGATGCATTAATACTGACTTTCAGGAACTCCCCGCAGACCCTTGAGGAAAAGAATCCAGATAAAGAAATAGAGGTTAGAAACTTGGTGCCGATTGAGAAAACAAAGCACAGTGCACAATCCATGCCATTCCTTCAGAAAGCACAGAATGTCACCAGAATTACCAAAGTGAAGGAAATACACTAATTTTTGTCTGGATTAGGGTTCAGCATGGCATGTGAATCCACAGTTTTGCCTGCAGATGTTATTCATTTTATCCAAAATTTGTGTGTCAAAACATTTTAAGAAAATTTACAGATGTATTTACGTTCTCAAATGTATTTATGTTCTCAAGTATATTAAAGAAAAAGGATGTATACTAGTCCAGACTGCTTTTGCATTCATCTTTGAATGCGATATTAGTTTCATTGCCTTAAAACTAGACTTGTGGACTGAATGTGTAACTTAATCCGACCCCATAGACAGTCTATATGGGTACGGTAGCAATTGCCACTGGAGACGGTGCCGTCCTATGTCCATTTCCATGAACCTCTGGGAGAAGAAAGCAAATGAGTCTGCGTTTTCTGTGTCTGTGTAACCATGCACACTGAAGGGGATTAATATGGAAACTACTGCCGGTTTGCCATGACTACCTATAGCATGGCTGTAACAGGCTGTATGGTGTATGAGATAATGGAGACTAAATCAGGAGAGTGAGGGAGAAGGAAGAAAGGGAAGTCATCTGTGTTACTGTCTTCTACTCCTCACAACTGAAAGCAAGCTGCTTCGCCAAGACAGAAGCTGTGCATTCACTCAGGCTTTTATGAAAACTCTAAGCTGGAGCGTGGGAGGAGTCAATGCAGGGAGTTGCTAGTCTCTGCTGCGTGCCCACCTTGCGTGCTGCAAAGCAGATGGCAGGTTTCTACTACAACTTTTAACTTGGGGTTTGGTTGAAAAATCAGATGGACAAGAAATTTTAAATAGGCTGCTGTTCCCCAGCGATTGAAACAAATGCAGCTTTCATTCCTTCCCATTCCTAAAATTAAAGAGGGTATCAATCAAATGGTACCAAAGATTCGCCAAAGCGAATCAGGCTTTTCCTCCTTCCATATCCAGTCTGCCATTGTGAACAATGAGAAATGCTAATGATCACTTCGATAATTGTCTTGACACTTTTCTTTAGACTTAATATCTTTCCCAATAGAGAGTACTTCTGTATTTCTATTTGTCTGTCTGTTTTAATTTCTTTAGAGAAAACTGCTGAGGTCTGGGTACTATCAGTCTGCTCTGTTTAAAGTCAAGGTCCCACATTCATGACTGTTATGATGTGGCTGTGAAATGTGTCATTCTGTGGAAAGAGATGCATCTTTTCATGGTCCTGGATGTTTGTATGACAAGGTCTGCTGGGGCAACACAGATTACATACATAGTTGTATAGAAACTGTGTGAGTATGCAAATGTGCAGGTTCTTTTCTGCTTATTTATTGAAACTTGTGACTTCTTTGATTCATTTCACCAGCATTCCATCTTCCCATTCTCTTCCATATGCCTCTCCTATAGGGAAAACGGATCTATTAGAAACATGCAAGAAGCTCAGTGAGTCCATGCTTGCAAAGTGTTACACGTTTTTGCCTTCTACCCAGATAATGTGCATCCCTATCTTTTGGTCTAGCTGTTACAGTACTTAATAGAATGGGATCCAGGCGACGGTTGGAACTACTTGGTGCTACTACAGTACAAATAATAAATAACAATAAATGGGGGAAAAAAACATTGAGGCTAGGACATGACCTTAGTGCAACTTAATAAATAATGCATATAAAATCTGCCAATCAAAAAGAAAAAAACAACATAGTATTGCAAGTATTTATTTGGGCTGCAGACTAAATACACAGGATGCTGTCTTTGCTCATACTCCTTCTACACACGTGCAGCTCCATTGCCTGAATTCCAATCACAGCCTTTGCACCACAGTAAGGAAGAGTGGGAGGAAGCTTTACAAATTGAGATTTTTTTCATTGTTCTCTATTACTGTGAAGTGTGAATGTATGCAAATGGCTGTTGCTGTGCATATAGAAAAGACCTGAAATAAGATGGTAGTATGCAAAAATAAAAAAAGTAATTATTTCATATTACCCTAAGGTAATATAGTCTTTTTATTTTCCCTGTTCCTGAAGCTAGTTTGTTTATTTTATTATACTCCATGACAATTTTTATATGCTGGCACTTCTGTCCATAAGAACTGGTAAACATAAAGCTTTCTCTATATGCTCTGTCTACAAGAAGATTCTGGAATTCTCCTAACCCTTGGGTTGCTGGCAGATGTTGTTTGTGGTATACTCCTATGGATGGGTCAACCACAGGAGCTCTGTACTGCTCAGGTGGAGGCAGCAAAACTATAGAGAAAAGTTAAGGCTTGTTATGCTGCATTGGTGTTTCTGATGCCATAAGCATGCTAGACCTTGTGGGCATTGGACAGGCTGATGCTAGAGGCAACAGAGCTGGAGCAAATTTTTTTACAACCCAAAGCAGATAAATCTTGCCTGCCTTCCTTTCTCTTGCAGAAGCTGCCCACGCATGGTGGCAGTCCATGTTACTGTATACTTGTTTTGGCCCAGAAGGTAGACAAATTGTTACTGTAAAATGAATTATTTACTTCCTTATGATTCAGAGTGCTTTTCTTCTCTGAGAAGTTGGATTCTGTACTTGTGGTCCAAGCTGCTGCTGTCTCCAATCATGCCACCTGACTTGCTGCATTTGGTAGACTTCATTTCTATTGAGGTATTTTGAATTTGCAGTATTTTCTTCAGCCAGTTGTGTTGTGATTTTTTTTTTTTTCCTCCCACAGCACTCAATAACTGTACTGCCCACCTATTTATTCCTAAATGTTTGTTCTCTGTAAACCACTTTTTTTTTTCTTGAAGTAGAAGTATAACTTCAATTTTTTTTTTTTATTCACTGTTAAAAGCGTGCTTAGATTCTCCTCTTGTTTGTGTATGTGTCTGTTTTGACTTTGGGGTTGATAGGAGAGAATAAGGGTAAGAAAAGGCAAGTAGAGTTTAGAAGGACATAGAAATATTTAATATACAGGCTGAGGGTCATAACAAAGAAAGGATCTGTCAAGCAAACAGCTTGTGTTAAGAATTATAGTTCTGAGACGCCCTCAAGGTAGCAGTTCACTCTCATTCTCTTCTATATCAGTTGCCTCTGACTGCAAGACCTCTGGAGTAGGTATTTTCTGTTATCTGTGTGTGATGAGTGTCCAGAACAGTATGGAGCCCGACTGGAATCTTTGGGTGCTTCAACTAGAAATAATAGTAGGGAATCATCCCTCTCTGCAGATAATCTTGATATGCTGCTTATGGGTTTACCCTGCACTGCTGAAATCAATGAAAGTTTAACAGGTGACATGAGATAAAAATCCACTGTAATTAGGTTTGTGATAAAAAAGATCTTTGAAATTAAGGTTGCCTTCAAAAACTGAACTGAGTTGGGAGACATTCCATTAACCGTTTAGAAACCTGTGTCCTTTTGAATCACTCTGCGTTTCTGCATTGTAATACAAAATCATCATCGATTTACAACAAAACCTTACTGTGTTGGGTTTTGATGGTGGGTAGAAAGTGTGATGTATTATGCAGAACACTTCTTCATACCCGGGATACCTTCCCATTAGTTAGATCATCTAAGCATCCTTTTTTTTGGTGGTGGGTTGGGGTTTTTTGGTTGTTTGGGGGGGTGGGGGGATTGCTTTGTTTTGTTTTAAATTCAGATCCAGCTTTGGTTTCTTCACTCGCTATGAATGAAAATAAATAGGTTCTGGTTCAACAGAATGGGAAGGTTTTTGCCTTCCTGAAACTTTTTACTGGATACAAGAAAAGAGAATGGAGATTCCCAAAGTTTGTCATAATGGCTTCTGTGCAGAATGCCATGATTTTCTTTCTGCTCTAGGTGTGTAAAAGGACAAGAGTTTAGATTTACTATTATCAGTTAGGTAAGAAATATTGATGGGGGAGGGGGGGGGAACAGAGATTGTGACGGTTCTGCAGTAATCTCAATTTAAGGTCAGGCTGCCTTAATAAACACCCAAAGAGGTCAAGGCTGATTCAGAGTAGGAATTGAAGTCAGTGATAAAACATCGATTGACATCCCACTATCAGAGTTGGAGAGTGAAGGTGGAACAGAACATGGGCACAAATGTGTCTATAATATTGGTGTTTACTCTTTTCAATTTGCTTTTTCTGCTTATAAAGCCTAGAAATGGTATTTTAAAATTACTGTTTGAATGGAGGTCGTATGTCTGTCCCTCGTATGTCTCTCCCATTCAGATGTTTGTACATGTCCACACCTTGACATCCCCAAAGCAGCAGTATAGGATGTTTCTATATTTTTAATGGCACTTCGAACATGGCCTGCCCTAGCAGACCCTGACAATCTTAGCTTTTTGGTAATTTGTATGTGTATGTCTTACTCTCACCAGCAGGATTTCTTATGCTCTCCCAGTTCTGACTGTATGCAAGGGGGTTTCCAGTCTCTGTAACAAGCCATGGTGAGCTCCCTATTTACTCTGCCTATTGTGAATGCTCAGATCTATGTGCAATTGTATATCAAATAACCTTGCCCCTAAGCAGATGAGTATTTATTTCAGTCAGTTACCCCTTATAATTACTATATTGAACCTAGTTGTCTATAAAATGGATGGTTTGCTTATACAGTTTACCAAAATAGTTCATTAGGGGTTAAACAAAATGAAATCCCATTTGCAAAGAGTATAATAAATTGTTTCATCTGTGAATTTAGCTGTTCTCCCTAATGCAGACATGGATGTTACAGTGGTTCTCCCTTGATAGGGTTATGGGTTAATGAAATGCTTTTTCTGTTGCTTATTTTCCTCTCTTCTGTGCTGAGTGATAAGTAGCTAACCAACGAAGCTTGTAATTACAATCTTACAGAAACCGGGCCGATCTGTATATAAATCTCACCATCCAATTACAAGATGTAATAATTTTGCACTCAAGCTGGTAATGAGGTCTAATACTTGTGCATGTGATAATCCCCTCTGGATGCTGGCTTGATCAGATGTTGGCTTTGTAATTAGACGGGCAGAAAATCATTATTTCATGTTCAGGAAAAAATTAGGTTGGTGGGAAGTTAATTTTCTCTCCGCTCTCTGAAGCGTAGACAAGAATTTAATGATTTAATCATGATTGTTAGCTCTTTTGCAATCAATTTGTAATGATTGTGTAGCAACTCTCTTCAAGGGAAGCTGCATCAGGGAGGAGTATGCAAACAACTGTCTAGGAGGGCTGATTATAAATAGTATCACATGTCTCCAAAGCCCATTAAAGTCTTCTTAATGGTGACATACTGATTCTCACATTGCATCTGGGCAGTCTTGAGAAAGGGAACCTGGGCTAGGTTGGCTTTGCCACGTGTATGGGAGCCTCTGGGTCATTTGGCAGTCCCTGGGTGCTGTTGGAAAGTAGAACATGTGGACCGTGTTGCTAAAGCTGTGATGGGCAGTGGTCTGTGTTAGTCGCTCTTGTGCATCATATTCTCTACACAGACCTTTCCTTTTTTTTGCTCAAATATTACACAAGTTCCTATAAAGTGTGGCTAAGGAGAATGTTTCAGTTGCTCAATCTGAAGTATATAACAAGCAGAAAAAGAGGATTTTAGCTCTAGTTGTGAAGGAAGAACTTGCATTTGGTCCTTCAGAGTTCCCAGAAGAGATGATATTGACTGCCACAACCAAATATGCCTCGTATATTTGATCATAGCTGATTTATCAACTTAATAAAAATAATTTGCTTTTTCTTTTTGGAGGAAATTCAAGCAGTACATATTGCTCCATAAGTGGAGTGAGGAAAGTTTAGTGAATGGGAAATTCATAAAAATACCCAGCAAACCCAATAAGCAAAATATTTTAAGAATTCCAAACTGTTCAGGAATTTGGGTTGAATGCAGCTCAGAAAACTTGATCAGAAAGAGGAGGGGGGAAAAAACCAGTGAGATACCATATCAAATGCTGAGAGAGTTACTTGGAGGAGAGAGTTATGCAATAGATCAGCTTTGTCTGGCTCAGTGGACCGAGAAGTATAACACCTTGAACCTCCTATTTTTGTAGGACTTTGTGTTCTGACAGCCGCCTTCTGTTACACTGGCAAGCACCAGCAGACGGCCCCGAGGAGGGCATCTTCTTCATGTTGCTACTGATGTGCAGCTGAGGAATCTCTGAGCAGCAGTCTGTTGTAGCAGCTCCTAGGTGGAGGGAAATGAATTATTGTTACACTTGGAGTCCGGTGGCTTTCTCTATTCCTATTATTTTAGATGTTGTTGTATTGTATTGTTATGTTAGCTCTAAATATTAGCTCTATTTCCATGCTGTGCTCTTGAAATTAATTCTGTGTGTATTCTACAATGTTTTTGAATCATAGGTGGTTTCCTTCCTCCATGCTTCTTCCACATTATGCTGATTTGTCAGCAGTATAGCTTTTCTTTTTCAACAGGATCCAGGAGTTGGGCTTAAGGTTTTGTAAGGATTACAATCTAGTCAGATCTAACACCAGTTTTACTAGACATTGTTACAGGGCTGGCTCAGGTTGACCCTGGTTCAACCACATTTGCAAATAGGCTTTACAATGCACATATGCAGTCTTAGAAAGAGGTGCATCAGCAACGTTTTCCATCAGGTTTGTGAATTTGCTTTTCCTTTTGTTTTTCTTTCAAGTGTTCATTCAAGCGTGTCTGTTTTCAAGCTGCATTAAAACTTGTAAATTGTAATTTCTGAGAAGGGGGAGGAAAAATGGGATATTTACTTAAATTTGGCCCATGTTTCTTAGTTGTGGGTTTTGTATCATGCTAATTTTGCCAACTGTGACAGACTATACTTCAGATGCATGGCAATATGATGATTAAGAATAGGAACTATGTTCAGGGAAAATTCCCCTTTTCAATAACACAGTGTATTCTTTTTTCCCAACCAAAATTTTCTATGGTTGGCACCAAATTTTATTTTTCTATCATTCAGCCTTGTCAAGAGAGAACTCAGAATAATAGTCAAATAATGCTTAATTCCCTGATGTTGGTACCTGATGATGTGCTTTTTGTCATATTTCTTCTGGGACTGAAGCCTTTTCAGTTGAAATCATTATTACTTCAGCTAAGGGTCAGCGAGGCTAAACAGCTGTTGGTGATCTAATTACAGGGTTTTGCAGAGAATCATTTCAAGTTTGTCTCACCAGTTCAGACCCATTCTAATTGCTATTGCTACTCAACTAAGCCAATATTCAAGTAAACCTCTGCAGAGGTCTGTGGGTGAAGGTTTCCACATGCATGTCTCTTGGCTAATCCTTATCCGGCAAGTCCTAGAAAATCTGTGTATATTCTTGGGAGCTTTGCCTTTTGAAAGATGAGGGAAGGAGAGAAACATTTGCCATAACATACAAAATGCAGTTTCATATGAACAATGCCTTGTGTTATATAAATTAGGTCCGGTGCTATCAAATAAAATTATAGCAAGGAAACCAAAGCACTGTCTTCGAAGACTTTTTGTCTCTTTCGTTTAGTTTTGTTAGTTGAACCTTCTGTTACAGAAGTAGAACAACTGGTGGTCTTTTCGGAGTTTTTGAAAACACAGATTTTCTTTGAAAATAAATAATTGCATGGAGGATTATATTTATTATAAGAGCTGAGCAATGCCATGAAGATAAAGTCTTTCTTTTTTTCTTTCTTAGGACTTGCATTGTTTTGTTCATAGCCTTGATGTGTAGGGAAGAGAGGGATTGGGGAAGGAGAGGGAAGGCAGATAGTGCTTCCCTCATAAAATATAGAGCTGTGCATATAGAAATGTCTCTATGAATCTGTTTATGGCTCTTTTTTGACTGACTGGCTAAATTACAGTTTCATTGTTCTAAATCCCCAAGGACTTTTCCCGAGATGTTGTAACTAAAGCTGTGCATGTTGTGAAGCTTTTCCTACCTGTCACTATGAGCTGCAGATACAACTAATTTACCTATTTTAGTTAACCTCTCAAGGAGCAATGCAATTACCTTATAAAAAGCATGGTTGTTGGGGAAATAATATGACATTTTCAGATATTTCTATCAGGCAAGCATACAGCGGTTTAAAGCAGTTATGGTGTCCAGCAGCACTGGCATGGCCTTTGAGCTGTGTTGTGGTTAGAAAGCAGATGCCAGAAAAAGAAGTGTTGAAAGAAAAGTTTCTTTTCTTTCAGCTGTTCTGTGGAGTGCTTGGAGAGAGCGATCCCACTGAGCAGCTCTGTGGTAATGTTCCTCCTCCAGAGAAACCCCTCTGCTCCCTCACAACAGCACGAAGAGGTAGTGGACTCCCAGGACATTCCCAGAAAGCATGGCCCACTAAAATGGCTGGCAACCTGCATTGGTACCATTTTGATAGTAACAGTGATTTTGGCTCTAACTGATTTTGTCAAAGCGCTGGGAGTCCTGCTAATGCTATGGGAGAAGGACTGTCTTCTGAGATGGCTTGCTTAGTGGCACACTAGAAATATTTTTAATTAGAAAGAAAAAGAAAAAAAAATAGCAGCACTGTCTGAGGTATACTGAAATTATATAAAGGGGTTTTGAGACTCAGATGCTTTTCAAGGAGAGTTAGGTCCATCCTTGCTTTTTCTGTGACTTTACTGTGTTCTGTCCGTGCACATGCAATTGTACAGACACATCTCATCTGAGGAAATAAAAATTCCCTACGTTGCAAAACTGCTGGCTCATATTTCTAAAGTTGGACACTTATGGGAAATGAATTCTTAGAACAGATTTTTCAAAGAAGAAAAACCAAGTTCTGTTGCATCTCTGGCCTCATGACTGTACAAATCTCCCACATCTATTGCCTCTTTCAGTGCCAATGGGACCTTGCAACACATCTGCAACTTCAGGACATTTCACACCTTATATTGCTGACTGGTTTGCATTCAGGCAGCAAGTTCCTGGGTAGGAGAACCTCATGGAGAGTCTCCTGCCCTGTCCTGGTCTCCCTTCCCTCCTGTTAGAATAACAGGAGAGTGGTTATTTATTTTTACCAGCCATGGAGAGATGGCCTTATGGTTATATTGATTTTGTGCTGTTTAGGACTACTTACAGATAAAACTGTGATAAATCTTCAGTGGCATTATTACAGTATTATAACTGATGCTTTTCTCTCATAGCTTCCTGGGAATATAAAGAAATGCTATGGGCCTTGTGCATGACAATATCAGCATTTGTTTGATGTATTTTTCAAGCATTGTTTTGTTTCAGGCACCATGACAGGGTTTAGTTCTTTAAAAGATCCAGAATAGCAACAAATGTCTTTGGACAGACAGTGCAAGTTCATTAATTCATACTAATGACTGCAAGAGATTTGTTTTATCATAAACTTCATAATGTGCAAGTAAATGACAGTAGTATATTTTGTGAAAATAATGAAGTCTTCCTAATGTGAGATCACTTTACAGCTTGCTGCTATTAAATCTTTGCTAAGAAATAGAGATGTCTATTTTTTGCAGAAAATCTTAAAGTTGGATGGTGAAATGTAGTTTATTAGGCAGTCTAAAAAGAAACACCATACTCCCCCATCCACTTCACAATTCTCCATCAACGCTTTTCCCCACCCACAGCAGTCTCTAGGTAACCGTTCTTCTGAAGATGAGACAGGGAACTGGGAACTCTGCCACACACCAGCTCACGCTAAGGTTTTCCTTTCTAAAATCTTCACTTTGGTAACTTGCTTAATGACTTATTTTCTTACGAAGAAAATAATACTGAAATGCAATGTTAAGTGGGTGAGAATGCCTCCCTCTAGTGAAGTCAAGGGCTGAAACACCAGGTGCTACAAGACTACAGCAGTAGCAATGACTTGAGTGGCTCACAGAGCGCTGCCTCATGTTGAGCAGAAAAGTCCTTGCAATGTCCCTGGGCAGACTGGAGTGTTGCCTTCCTAGGAAACACTTGTGCTGGTTGAGAGCAGCTGAGCACACCTTTGCTGTGCAATCAGCTGGAGTGGAGGGAAACGCTGTTTGTTGGCAGCATGGTTGGTGAGCTACTACATCCTCCAGCCTGTATTTTCGTACAATGCAGGCAGTGGGATCTACATTGTGCAGTGGGTCTGTCTTTAAAAGCTTGCCCAACATCAAAACGCATTCTTCTCATCAGCAGACTAAGCAGTGGCTAGACAGACGAGAATCTGGAAGCACGATGTTTGCCTGTGTGAAGCTAAGTTGTGACCTGATGTCAGCTGAGTGGAGAATCGCAGGCACTGCAGGGGCCTGGCAGAGGCAGCACGTTATCTGGTACCACTGCTCCAGCCCCTGCCACAAAGGCGTTGCCGTAATTGCAGATTAGCAGTGAAAACTGTGGGTGCAGCAAATTGTCTTTGTAAAACCACAGTGATGTTGCAACTGAAAATATTTTAAGTATTTTCTTTCATTTATGTGATTATTCCTACACAAAGCTGTTTTCTGGTAGTCTGGTGCGTGGCTGTGGTAGTTATCATGGACTGGGGGTTTTTTTCTTTCTCCATAGTTATGCTATCAGTTTTTTGTAATGGGGACCCAGTAGCTCTGTGGTCATCTCTTCTCTTCAAAATTGGCTGCACTCTCTTCCACACATCTTTGAAGATTTTTGGCATCCTTTGCCATAGGCTGCATGTTAGGGTCAAGCTTTTGAGTCTCCTAATCACTCAGTTCTGGCATAGTCCTGTTGCCACTAAAGCCTCTTTTCATGCCTATTTAATGCCTTAGAAGTGCTTTCAAGTGGTCTTTGATAAATCATAGTAAGTGTTATTCCAGTCGCTTAATAGCAGTACCTGCTAGAGTCTTTTTTAGCTCCCAAGGCAGCTGTTCCCTCTTGCCTTATTTTACCAGTGACAGTAATTCATTCCACTTGAGCTGACTAGCTTATTTCACATTTATTTGCACATTATGAGCAGTGTCATTCTACTTACCCTGCAGACAGTAAATGGTTTGAAAAATGCAACTGTAACAAATATTGGGCATGGGGAGGGGAATAGGAAAATGGCACCTTTGTGTTCTCAGCCCAAATAAAAACATAATGAATAAATAATATTTTGAAATTATCTTAATCATTGAGTATATGCAAAATCAAAGGTGCTGCATAAACTTGCATTATCCCTTTGAGAATACATTTATCTTTCCCACCAGCTAGTTTAGCTTCCCTAGTGTGGAGTTAAATAAAATATTACCCATCAGGTCAGGAAAATAATTAGTCCAGCATTATTGCCTCCTTCCTAAGCAATCAAACTTGACCCATATGTATTATGCATGTTTGCACACTGCACGTCTGAGAACCAGTATGTATATAAACAGATGAATTTGGGCTCCATGTTTGCATACCCAGACAGTACTCCTACTCCCCTCTATAGAGAAGGCGAGTTGAAAAATTATCAGAGCAAAAGCAAGCCATTTTTTTGGTGTCCTGAAGAAATTTCTTTCAAGTAATCTTTTGCTGACTCTGGCAAGTAGTTATGAAAGTGCCACAACTTAGTATGACAGCAAGTTTTCCCCTTGTACATGACAAATTGCAGAAGTAGAAATAACGATGATGCTCTTGGCAATTGAGAAACGTGTTGTGTTTTGCTCTTGTAATGGAGACAGACAAAAGACCCTCAGATAGGAAGGAAATAAGCTCAGAACCTCCCAGAGACTGGGAAGTCCTTGGGGCGAAATCAGGATGGTCTCGTGCAATTCTTATGAGGAGGATATTTTGTTAAGGTCCCAATTCTAGGGGTCAATGAAAATACAAGATTTTTCATTTTCATTCATTAAAAGTAAAATTTCTAGCGCTCACAGCTTCTAAAACCAGTTAGGGAGTCCCAAATTATTATTAATTGGACTTGATAGCAGTGCTGTATTTTGGTTAACAGAGCCCAGCCTGACTCGTGCCTCCAAGTATTACAGTGATAGTAGCAGGTAGGAGACATTCAAAAGTGGGACTAAAATGGGGAATGATGGAGGTGCATGGAAGTCACTGCTCAGCACTGAGCTCAGTAGGTTGAATCATTTCAAGGAAGGGAGTTTTCTTTATAAGGTGTGAGCCCTTTCATTTTCTCCAGCTGTCTCAAGTTGTCTTTGTGCTTGCAGATCAGGTATGCTGTAAAAATTCGTTCCTCTGGGGATATAGGATAATGCTGGATTCAAGCTAAACCTGTTATTTAAAGTCCTGAAAAAGTTCCCAGTAGATTTGAGAAGTAGGTTTGGGGTCCTGAGACTTTTTCGGATTTGATCAACATAGTTTTCTGCATATATCCAAGTCCAGTATCTCTGTAACTCCTCTGAACCTGTGCAGCTGGAGGGCAGCCAGGATGCAACTTTGAACTTTCTAGGCTAGACTGAGTTACATTGAAACGTCTTGGAATAGCCACCTTTGTTTGCCCAGGGATCATCCAGACAGTACAGACCTCAGCCCTTCTCCATATTGTTTAATCTAAAAGCTTTAAATGAACCATGGGCAATCTTACTTAACACAGCATTCTTGTGTTTTCTGGTATTCACGTGATCTAAATGTATTATTTTCAGTAATTGGATGGATTAGCAAGAATATGGGATTTCATACAGGGTGTCCTCATTTTGTGATGTTCTATATCACAGGGTGTGGCATGCAGGTATTAGATTAATGGTGGCATTTGGGGAATCAGATCGACCACTTACTACATACTTCGAATTTTTATTGCCAGCTCAGTGTGGATGCACTCTGGCAGTTTTTTAAAAATCTGATAATACAACGCAATATTAACAATACAATTCTGGTGGGATTTTTTCTAGCTTTCTGAACTCGGGATAGTGGTGCCATCTCTTTTTGTCCCTGCAGTTTCTAGTCACTCCCACAGAAACACACGTGGCTGAGGCTGTGCAGGTGACTGCCACGCTGGCCGGGATGCCCAGCCCTCACCCTTAGTGAGCCCTGGGCTCAGCTGAGTGTGGCAGGGTGATGCTGCACTATCACCACAAGCATCTACTGCTCTAAGTGAGGCTTCTTCCATACATCCCTGTGCAGAAGTGCCACAGCTGAAATGCACAGTAACCACTAAGCACAGTTATTGGTGGCCTAGAAAGAGGGGCACTATTGCTTGTTATTATAGCAGGGGATTGCAGCTGAGGTAACACAAACTGCTGATCTCCACCAGCAGATCATGTTATAACTGAAGGAAGGTAGGTGATCTATGGTGTGGTTAGGCAGTGGCCTCAGCCTCAGAAAATCAGGGGTTTGTTTCTGCTGAATCTTGGAAAATCATGTACAATGGCTTCGTTTTCCTTCTATTTTAAAATAAAAAAAAAAAGGAACAAAAACAAGGAACACTTTTTTGGAGCAGTGAGTCTCTGAGGCTGAGAGCCGCTTTCACACTACGTCACACAAACCTGGGCAGCTGAGTGAAGGCAACTGGTCTTTTTCAAAAGGGCTGTGTTCTGCGTAATCTCACAGGATTTAAACCACATCTGGTGTTTCTAGATGCTGTTGAAATATAGGAAAATTATAGCACAGCACTTCCATCAGCAGTGACTGAGTGACAGAAATTGTGGCTGAGTTCCTGCATTCAAGCTGTGCAATCTGCAGCTGTCTGGATAAGCAGTAGAACTTATTACAGCCTTCACTCAGTGCAGTCGTCATCTTCCCATCTATGTTAAATGTTTTGTCTATAAAGTGTAAGCGGAGTGAGAATCCTAAACATTTCTGTCCTCTTTTGTCAGAACTGACCACTAATTTATGGCACTGCTGTTGTAAAGTCATCTTTCGTGGGAGAAAGAGCTCTGACTAGGAGGAATTGTTGAAAGTTTGAAGAAAGAAATTGAAAACATCCCTTACGTAACACTATACGTAACAGAAACCCATAGCTTTGTCTCCAATGCATACAGCCAAAGCAGAGATCAGTTTCCAACTTTGTTTCCAACTTTCTGTTCATACAACAATGATATTCATAATAATAATATGAAGGTAGTTACTGTAGAGAAAGTTGGGAAGACCCAAAAGCTTATCTTTGAAATGTTCGTTGCTGGCGGACAGGGTGATGGTGGTAAGCCTGCTTATGCCTGCTTCAAGAACTTTGCTGCTGGCTAGTTATATTGGCATCCTACTGTTTCAGCCCCCCAAATCATGGCTGAACTCTGTTAGTGCTGTTTTCTCTCTACACCACCCAAGGTCTACCCTCAATCTTGGTGGATCTTGCTACTCTCCTCTCTGGACAAGTTATATCCCCGTTCGTCCTGGCAATAGTGTGAGAACCCACGTCTGATGCTGCTGAGTCATCCGTGCTATTTTGCCTCTCATTGCAGCAAAGATGAGAGTCTGTCAGATTGGTCCTGCAGGGCCCGCAACAGTGTTGGGGATGACGTTGTCCAACCTTCCTCCCATGTCTTCATATCTCTTTCTCTACCACTGTGAAGGTAAGGTGATGGTGTGCTAAAGAGTGCCAGGAGATGGGAAATGGGATTTGTTCTATTCAGCTTGGATATTCTTGTAAACGCTCTTGTAAATAATCTCCTCTGTTTCCTTGCTTTTCTCTGTGTGGTTATATTCTTTTGTTTGTCTCATTCTTTGTTGTTATAAGTTGTTTGTTATTTCTATTTCAATGCAGTTGGCATTGTCAATTGAGAGTTCACATTATGTTGTTGCCCTTGTGGCTATAGCGTGTTCCTTTCAGTTAAAGGATTTCAGGAATTGTTCCTTTGTGGTTGTATAATAATTAAACAGGGCTGTATCTTTGAATTGGGTAGGATTTATGGCTTGTGCATCTTCTGTCCTATGTTTTTAAAAAGAAAACAGAATTATGTATTAATTGGTGACAGATGTTTAAAAAAAAAGTCTCTAATGAAAATCTGCAATGCCTTGTCTTCTCCTAGCCTAGTGCAGTACATCTGTTGTGGCTCAGTACAGAACCAGAGAAGCAGCAAACAGGCTGTTTGTTCCAGGCTCGCCGGCACAGCAAACAAACCTGGCTCCCCTTCCCAGCTCTGCCACAGACCACTTGCATGACTTTGAGCAAGTTCTGCAGCTTCTCCCCAGCTTTGTGCCTGGTGAGGGAAGGCACGCTTGCATGTCCCTAGAAAGCAATGTTGTGAAGGCAAATGCTCTTAAGAATTGCGATGTGCCCGCTTGCAGCAGGAATGAAGCAGGAGGAGAGGACATCTGCCGATAAATGCCTAAAATCTACATTGGATGTAATTATATTTCCAGGATTTTAATTCTTAAATGCTAGACAAATGGGTAGGGATTTAGCAAAGCGGCAGGATTTTGTTTACTCAAATCCCAAAGGCACTGTTGAAATGCCTATATTCAGGGAGAAGCAGGAACTGTGAACATGGAGTATCTCCGCTCCTTCTTTGGGGGTGGGAACAGCGAGGCATGGAGGGTAGTGATTGCAGACTGCAGTCTGTTTCCTTGAGTGGCTTCAAGTCTGTATGTCAATGCTTCATTTGCTTCACGCTCTCCTCTCTCAGACAAATATTGTCCTTCATGTGAATCTGTGATGCAGTGATTATTCTTGGACCTGTGTGTTTTGGTGTCGATGTGTCTCTTGGGGTATACATATTAACATTGGTGTGGAATTCAAAAGCTGATGAAACCAAAAGGATGCATGTTGGAGCAAAGTACAGTCTCTTCCAGCCTCAGGAGAGGCCTGACTTCACTTTCATAAATCCTTCGTTGTGGCACACAAGCTTCTCGGCTGCATTGAGTGTGCTGTGTTTTGGAACATACGCACAAGCGTACACACAAATATATGAAACATTTCTTTTGGCTATTTCCCATATGGTTTAATTTTTCAGAGCTCTGTAAAATCTCATGTGCAAATTCTGTTTTCATAACTTTTATTGTACATTAAAAGCAGAGTTTTGAATAATTGTTAAGAAAATTCTCTCCTAGTCCTTTTTAAGACAAAATCTTTGGTTGTTAATGACAGCGCAGGGAGCTGTTATGACTCTTGGTTTTGAAAGTAACTTTAGAAACTTTTTCCTGCTAATGGTTTATATTTTAAAAGCAGAGGGAATGATTGCTGTCTCCCTTTCTTTTCATTTAGTTCTTTGCTTTCCTCTTCCCATCTCTGAAGTGTTTATTCTCATGCAGAAATTATAGTAGCTGTTGCAAACCCTGTGAGCCTACTGAATCTGTGATTTAGCTCCTAATCCCAGTACTCTTCTCTTCTTCTCTCATCTCACTTACGTATCCCTGTGCAGTTTGTACTCCATTTGTTAATTCCAATTTGATTGACTGTGGACATCTTTTGAACTCCATAATCACCAAAATGCCAGTGTTTCACTATGTAACTTAGTATTACATCCGTGTCCTGAGCCACTACATCAGATGTTGTAGACCTCTAGATTTACTGTTTCTCTTTGTTTTAACTTTTTTTTCCCTTAACACAGTTCAGCCATGTTGGTCTCTTGTTTCTCTGAAGCTCAAAGTCAGCAGGCTGAGACTGTGGCTCAATCCATAGGAAAAAGTGACAGATACAAACACAAAAAATAATTAGCTTCTTGTTTGCTGTTTCCAAATGTAATACCGCACTTCAAACAAGACAGTGCTATTCCATAGATCACAGTGATTGAGTGCAGATTAAATTGTTGTCTTATTATTTATCTATGGTAGGTCCCCCCATGAGCCAAGCTCCAAGCATTGAAAAGAAAAAGTCCTTGCTGTGAGTATTGTACATACTAAAGATAGACAAGTAGACAAATGTAGAAGAAAAGGAAAATAGGGAGGAGGATAGGCAAATTTTATGTAAGTTAATGTAATGAGCACGGTAGCACTGCTTTTGCAAAGGATTTGAAATGGATGGAGTGAGAACCTGTCCAATGCATTCAGGTGTGTCACATCTGTGACCGTAGCTCTGATTCTGAGGTTGTAGCTTGCAATACTTCAGGCACAGAAATGATGAGGGGAGAAGCTGACAAATGAGCAGACAACTGGGTCTTGAATAGAGATGTAGATTAAATCCTCCTCTGTGGAAAATACATTTGTGCGGGAAAGCAAGAGATTCATGAGGATGAATACAGTGAAGGTACAGTCTCTCATCAGTGCCCCTCAAAGATATAATAGTGCTTCTCTCCTTTTTCTTTAGTGCTCTGGTTTTTTTCCTAATACATCCTTACCCTTCATCTGCCACTTTTGCATAGGTACTTATTCTCCCATACAAACTCTGATCCCAGCACATCTTCATTTTTCAAGGTATTGTTACTATGAAACACTTCTTTCTTTTATTATAAAATAAATAAAGGAAAATGGGAAGACTTAGGAAGGACTATGTTTACTCCTGCAATGTACATTACTCCCAAATACAAATTTCCATTTTGTGTAAAGCCAGGTGAGCAAAGAAAATGGTGTGAAGGGATCACTGCAGAAATTGTTGATTTTTTCAAATGTGGTTCATTGGGATTTTTGAAATCCCAAAGCCTAATGAAAATGTTTTGAAGAATAAAGTAACTTATTTCTTTTGTATGTACATATGAAGGTATTTTCCAGATGTGACACATCCCAAAATATGTTGCTGTTATTCTAGGACACTGTATTTTCCTATGACATCCCTTTTGCACACCTCAACAGAAATCTCCTTAGAATTCAACTGAGACAATTCTTTTTTCAAATTAATATTAGATTTTTCTTATTTCTATTGACTATAATTAAGTAATGAAAAATGTAGGGGGATGTCATGCCTGATTTATTTTTAAATTTCTTTTTTCTTTCTCTTTTTTGCTTTCCAATCTAACTGCTTATATGGTTCTTTATAATTGTATTATCAGAGTGGTTCAAAGACAATGGTGAAAGATGACAAAGAGAGAAAGGAATGTTCAAAATCCAAGTGCATAAATAGGTTTTCTGGGGAACATCACAAAGGCTCTATTGTACTACACATAGCAGAGACAGAAAGGATACGTGCCTACCCTCTACCAGAAAATGCGGTAGACTTTTCTGCAGGTCACTTGCTGGTGTAATTAAAAACTCTAAAAATATTTATGGGTACAAAAATGTTACTTGTAATATGCCACTACATTTGTTCCACTCATAATTCAAATAATTGCCTTGGGTAATGTTTGCATACTGGTATGGTCAGACAGCATTATCTGTCTCCTGCAAAGTACTTCTGGCCTGAGAGAAAGCACTCCTGCTGTGTTCATTGTGGGCTGTGACAATCAGATGTTGATAGCTGTGCTTGAACTGTGCGGTGGTTTTTCAAGGTCAATAAAAATATTGGGCAGTAAGAGAGGGAGCGGAAGACCACCGACCTCATTTTGCTTGTGGCTTCGTCTCAGTTCAAAACCCTCCTGATGCATTATCTGAGTGAGTCTTTGGGAAAAATATATTAATGCTCTCTTACTCAGTGCTGTTCTATTACCTATTCATCAAAAATATTGCTTTTGTGCATTTTTCATTATAAGATTCAACATTACCAATGTTAATAAAGAGAGAAATCCTTTCCTTTTCTTAGAAATAGAATATGTAAAGACATTGCCTCTTTGATGTTTCTAAGCCAATACAATATGTATTTGAATGAGGATAAAAGTCATTCTTTTAACAGAAGATCATCCAAGTCATTTCTGATGAAACTCAAGAGGAGCTTTTTTTTAGAGATGCCTAGAAATTAACATTAAAAAAGGGGGGAGCATCTCTTAAGAAGTAACAGCTAATGGAAATAAGTCGCACATTTGATGGTATTTGTCAGGCTGCTGTTTCATGCAGGCCTGCAGTGACATCAGCCTCCATCACTGGGCTGAACTGTTCAGCAGTAGGTGCCTTTCATTCGAAGGGATGAGACCTTGCTGTCACAGGCAGGTATTTCATGTGATGCTATCCTGACCTGTGAATAGACTGCAGCTGGATTTTGCCAGTCCCTCCCAAAATTTCCCATGCTGCCATGGAGGCTCATGTGGGAATTTTTACTCTGGATTTTCCACAGACAATTGATCAATACATGACTTTGTTTGAGCTGCTATAAATTTGAAGCTAACAAATTTTGAGGCCTGTGAAGCCTTGGGAGTAGGATGCTTCTTGAATACCGTCCCAGCTCACTACTGTCTGGCTAACTGTTCACGGGCACAGGACTGTGGTAGCTCTCCTTTGTAAGTCATCGACTTCTGTGTTTGCTGCAGAGGGTCTGCAGTGAAGGAGCATAAAGGGGTTAGACGCTTCCTCCGCTGACTAAGTCTCCTCTGAAAATCTGTCTAAAGCTTGATACTTTTGGCCCAAATGTAACAATGCTCCATAGAGTAAATGGTGGAAAAGCTTTCTTAGAGCCCTATAGAAATATCTAACAGGAGAGAGGCAACTCATGCAAAATTATTACTGTCACACACCAGTATTTGCTCCTGTTCAAGTGCAAACCTATGTGTGGACAGGAGCAATGTCTTGAGTCATTCCCTTGCTCTGCACTCTTCAAAAAAGTGGGTCTATGCTGTGTAAAACTGGCTTCCTAAGAGCACTGCAACACTTGAATTTTAGATAGATTTAGATCTTGGACTGCAGTGAGAGAGTTTGGGTTTCTCTGGACTGTCAGGGTGCCTGGAGACAGCTACGGGGGTTTCAACACAGTGAAACTGATTTTGTGGGGCTGGTGCTTTGGTTTGTTGCTGTTGGGTTTGGGGTTTTTATTAAGTTTGAAATTAACTTATGAAAGTGGATGTATTATTATCAGGAGAATAAAAGTTTCTTTTCTCTCAGTACAGATATGTTTTCTGAGGTGAACTAGACATCAGTGGCCAGACATAAGATTCTACTAAGATTCTGTTCCCTTTTCTCTTATCCCCAGTTCACAGCAAGTTGAATGTGTTTTCTCAGCTCACAAACGTGTGGTATGAAGCCTGAATGAATTGATATGGTCTCCCAAAAGCCATGGTGTTTACCAGCTGGTTTTGCTGCCTGGCTGAGTGATGTGCAGGCTGCTTTGTTCTCAGCGTATTGTTTTAAAAGTCTGACCTTTAACAAATTGGAAGCCACTTTAAGAAGCCTCTGTATCCACAAAATTATTAGTAAACTGGAAAGTGCTCTGACCACGCTGTTCCAATTGCTGTGGTAGACACGTTCTTGGACTCATCAGGCCTGTTTGCAGCAGAGGGTGTTTCTGGGAGCGTAGTTTGAAGGGGTAGATCTAAAACTGAGTGAAAGCATCCGTCACCAGATCTGCTCTAAGGTATCTTTCAGGTAATCTGCCAGTATCTCTGACACCACCACCCCCTGCCCTGAACCTTTTGTTTAAATAAAATTAAAAAAAAAAACCAAACCTAAAACTGCAGGGGCATTTGTTACAAGTATCTTGAAATGCCATTAGAGCGCTATAGTTGCTGTGGTGCCATAAAGCCACAAGCAATTGTAAGGGGCTGTGTTGCTCTGGGGGTATTTTCGGGAAGGACATTTCGCTCGGCACATCAAGCCTCTTCCTGCATCCCTCCTCTTCCAGAAGAGCAGAAATTGAGCTCTGGCCTGAGGGAGCAGTGGTGTGGACAGCATCAGTGCCTCGCCTGAGCACTGGCAGGACTGAGGGAGAGCAAAATCGGGGGAGTCCATTCAGGGCTATCATCTCATGCCCTGTCCTTCATAAGTGGAGAGAGAGACAAACATCCAGACCAGAAACATTCTGTAAGCAGGTAGATTATATAAGTGCATAATGGAGAATGTTATTCTCCTGTTACCTCCTGCAGATAAGCTCCAGTAGACAGGCTGTCAAACAACCACTGAATGAAGCTACTGTAACTTCTAAGCCTTTTTAGACTGACCAGGCAATGCTAAATATTGTGCCTCTTACAAGTACTTAATGGTCCTATGTCGTGGTTTAGCCCCAGCCAGCAACTAAGCACCACGCAGCCGCTCGCTCACTCCCCGCGGTGGGTTGGGGGAGAGAATCGGAAGAGCAAAAGTAAGAAAACTCGTGGGTTGAGATAAAGACGGTTTAATAGGTAAAGCAAAAGCTGCGCACGCAAGCAAAGCAAAGCAAGGAATTCATTCACCACTTCCCATGGGCAGGCAGGTGTTCAGCCATCTCCAGGAAAGCAGGGCTCCATCATGTGTAATGGTTGCTTGGGAAGACAAACGCCATCACTCCAAATGTCCCCCCTTCCTTCTTCTTCCCCAGCTTTATATACTGAGCATGATGTCATATGGTATGGAATAGCCCTTTGGCCAGTTTGGATCAACTGCCCTGGCTGTGCCCCCTCCCAGCTTCTTGTGCACCTGGCAGAGCATGGGAAGCTGAAAAGTCCTTGACCAGTGCAGCAACAACTAAAACATCTCTGTATTATCAACACTGTTTTCAGCACAAATCCAAAACATAGCCCCATACCAGCCACTATAAAGAAAATTAACTCTATCTCAACTGAAACCAGGACATCCTACTATAATGAAAAAAAATAAACAATTCATTCCATATAGCTAAACACACACAAACACTGGGTTCAAAAATCTGTAGAAGGAAGGTGGGAAATAGATCTGTTTCACTTTTAAAACAATCCCTTAAATCTGGACAATGCCAGGCAAGCAGTCACCATTTGGAGAGGTTTAGATGCAAAACTTGATTGTTCTGAATATTTATCTAGAAAATATATTGCTGCAGCTCTGATGAGAAACAAGCTACTATTCTGCATCTTGCATAAATCAAACATGCCTGCTATTTGCTAAATTATTACATTATAAACCATGTTGTAATTACAAAACTTTAGTTGTTCCATTTATGATCTCTATGGTTTATTGTATTATTGGTTGGACTTGAAAGCTGAGGCTTTGGATTTATGAAGTCTACTAAAATATTATATTCCCCATCCCTTTCTCCAGCTGATCAAATGACTAAATCAATTGCTGGGGTGATGCCAATGGTATTAGGATCAATAGGACTGTGAAATTTATTGTACATTTTTGTTGCTGTATAAAATCAGATTGCAGAGTTTATGAATGTTTATTCTTGAGCGCTGTATTTCTGGTTTGCTTAAAACACACATTACAGTAGTTTGGTCTTTGCTTGTTATAGGAACATTTCACTAGCAATACTTTGAAGGTATCCTCATTTAAAAAGTATTAATACGTCTGTGCTTTTTTTTTTTTATAAGTTGCATCCAAATTCATTTTAACAGATACTAAGTCTCTTTCAGGCCCAGAATTGATTCTGAAGAATGCATACGTAAATGTCTTGCTGAATTTGGGCCATGCAAAGAAAATGAAAGCTAATGGAAACTTTCTTGTTAATTTTACTAGACTTGTACACAGTCTTATGCACTTTGTATCAGAGGATCTCCTGCCTTTCTCTCAGCTTATCTGCTTCAGATGGTTTAGACAATGTATAGTGAGATTTATTTTGATAATGAATTCAGCCAGCTCTCTTGAACTTTGGAAAAGAGGTGTCTAAATTACATACTTTACTTTCTGCCAAGGGGCCAAAATTCCAGGGTTTGTCTTTGGGTGTAATCAAACTGCAGAGGGGGTGCCCATTGGTGTAAGGCTGCAAAGTAAGTGTACAAAAGCAGCAACAATCTTGAGGGAGAATGAATCTAAATGCAGTATTAGGGACAATACAAACTTCTTTTTAGCAGTCACTAAGTATATATGAGGGGAACGATCTTTTTAAAAATGTGTGCAATGCTTTTATTTAGCGAAGAATTGCTAATTCATCAGGAAGGGAGCTGATAATTCTAAAAACTGCTTTAGTAGAAAAGGCCTGGTAAAGTCTGTATGTAGGAGCTGTGCATGTCTGGAAGAACTGTGAATCCTGGTTATTTACATCTGCTGGACAGATCAGGGGGTTGATATTCAAGAGGTATGTTTTAATCCTGGACTGGCAGATAACCCCAGGCAAGACATTTCAAATCACTCTGGAAAACAAAGATGAGTGCACAGCCTCCATTATAGAGCTCCTTGGCAAAGATGACCAAAAAGAGGTGCATAGAAATAGTATGTTATAAACAGCTAACTCTGAAAAGAGTCACTGGTAGAGCGAGTGGTTACATGGTTTTGAATTTTCTGGTGACTCCCTTTTCTTCCCTCTGCCAGTCTGTGGAGGAAGACTCTAGTGGTAGAAGAGTACTCCACATTAAATTTTCATTTTAGCAGTCACAAAATACAGGATCTCAATTAAGCCAAACATATACTGCAGGCTAACCCTAATAAGAGGAGGAAAAGTAAGGGGGTGATAGTGCTGTGCTCAGTTAAGACCTAGATAATGCTGTCTATTTGAATGTTGTGGTGTTTATATATCTCTTTTTAGGAAGACAGAAGTAAAGAGACTCTCCAGGAGAGCAGAATTAGATCTGACTATACACAAAATGCTGTGAAAGAATATACAAAGAAAATATTTTTCTTCTTGTCTTTGCTATTAATTTGAGATACTCTGCTTTAACTAGAGGAGGTGTAGCTAGCTTACTCAGAATGTGGTTTTCAGGCTAGCAATACCCCTTTCATGGAAATGTTTTTAAAAGAGCGCATAAACCTAGCAATATCTATCCTCACCAACTGCAGAATAAAGCAAGCACTTTTTCCACTAGACTACTAAACTTTTGTTAGAGGCTACAGGGACTTAAAGATAATATTTCAGCCAGAAGAGGACTTTAATTTTTCCACTCACATAATAAAAAATTAGGTCAAGTGTAGATCTGAAATAACTTTTGCTGGTCTGTTTCACTTGTATAAAATGGTACCAGTATTATCTATTGCCTTATCAGTAACAGTGGTTTTGGATTAAAACTTCATGATTTGCCATTATGCACCATAAACAGTGATCCATAAATCAGGAGAAAGGCGCAGGGGAAAAACAATTGTATAAATGAAAGTTTGGTTGTCTAAGGATCAGAGTGCTAACAGTGATACCAGTTATTACTTCCTACTCTGTGTTGGTGGATTTGTATGCCCCGTACAATCTCCTTTCTCTGTTTAGTTCTAGCATGAGTTCTGCTTCGTAATGAAGCTATCCTGATATTGGTTGGGAACAATCCCTCAATTTTGAAATTCTCTGCTGTCTCTGACAGGCTCACCCATACACTGACACATGGGTGTGGGCTCTGGTATCTGTAGGTGTCTCAGCCCTCTGCAAGGGAGCTCGCGAGCTTGTCCTGGTGCTGCAGCATGGCCAGGTCAGCGGCAGTGTCTCGTGGGGTGGCACAGTCAGCCAGCTGAACTCATGGAAACCCAAGTGACCCTGTTGGAGGTGCTTTAGGAAGAAAGCTGTCTCAGCAGAACGTTTCAGTTTTGACAAACTGCTAAATACTGTGCTGCTTTTTAGCTTTCTTCCAGGTTCATGTGTATACTTGCACGTCCATTTCTGTACAGGGAAGGGGAGGAACAGATGCTTTCTCATGTTTCAGATGTAAACCAGCAAAAAGACCATTCTGTCCCCATTGCTTTGCCTTCAGGCTTCTACTTCTGCACTGGACTGTCAGAGGGAGGGCTGGAGCCCTTGGCTCCAGCTAATGGAGAACAAGGCGTAGGCTGCTGCGTCTTTCATACAAATGTCTCGTTGCTTTGTGGAATTGGATTAGGGGCAGGAAAGCATTGGTGAGACTGGTAGATGGGTGGGTTTTGGTGGTTTTTTTTTGTTTCAGTGAGAGTCCTTTGTCCAGAGTCTGGTTGTTGAGGCAATTGGTCAGCTTTTTGTCATGTTTGGTAGAGGTATATTAGATGATATTGTTCACTTTCCAGTCTGGTTTATAGGCTTAAACATGACTCTTAGGAGGGAGAGGAGACGCCATTCAAGAAACTACAGGCTGCGAGTACTCCGATGTGTAATTAGTTTTAAAGAACATGGCAATGAGCTTTGTAGTTGCTTGGGTTCCCAGCTGGGTTTCAGCCTGCGTAGGGTGGCTGAGCTTTGGCAGGTAAAAGTTTATCAGTTGTCAACGAGAGAATGAGTTTTAACTTCTTACTGAGCTCTGGAGAGGAAGGATGCACCAGTGACCATGGCACTTGCTTCATGTAGAAACCCAGCATGGTTTCTCTGCAGACTTCCTATGTGCTCTTAGACAAGCCTGTCTGCTGTGATCCCAGCTACCAACAAGACATTGGAGGTAGTATTTCTTCTCCATTAAAACTGAGCTACTGTTCCTTACAAATGTTTCGTGACTGCTTAAGAATTCCAAGTCTCTCTAATACTTCAATAATTTAGAGCAGTTAAGCTTCATAGAGTCTTGTCTCTTTCATGGGATTTAAAACTTCTTCCTTTTGTGGTGTTAACCTGAACACAAGTGTGTATGTGTTTTCATTTTGGTTAAAAAATAATTAAGTCTGGGAGGAGGGGAAGGGAAGGATGGGTAGAAGCTATATTAAAAATTTTTGCTTTGTGTGAAAACCTTTCCATGTAGCTCTAAAATTCTTACTCTATAAAAACTTTTCTGAGCTGCTTGGTGTGTCTTTACAGTTAACATGCTTAGTTATCATTATGCAAATATAAATAGAAATTCAGTTGGATAGGGAAAACTATGCTACTGCTACTAGCTGTGACAGTAACATAAAGGGACAATGTTAAGATTTTTTTTTGTTTGCTTGGTCTTTCTTGAAAGCAATATCTTGATTTTTAAAATTGCATTGAAAACTCTTTCTGAAATATTTATAAAGCACAGATATTGCATAAGGGAAGAACCAAAAAAAGGAGTTCTTGGTAGTCAGCTCTTAAAGTAGAGGCTGTAATTCTCTATTTATCTTTCAAAAATTAAGCTTTTCAGAGGTGCTATCTGTTAAATCCAGCTAGAGCTCCACATCGCTGAAATCTGACTTTCAAAAATCTTTATTTGAAAGCATTAGCTTTGCCAGTTGTATGAAGGGCAGTGAGCTACATAGAAGCAAGCAGATAGTAACATGGGTGACAAGGGCATTTGTCTGGAATGGGGGAGACAGAGGACTTGAACCCAAGTTTCTTACATCCCAGAAGATCCCTTAGTTACTTGGCAATAGGTTGTTATGGAATGTTCCTGTGTTTCCCTTCCCTTTTTTACCTGAAAAGCCCCAAATAAACTCAAAAAGGAGAAAGCACAGACATTGAAATATCTCTGTATTTCATGCTGTAGAAACAAGTTAATCACGACCCACTGTTATTCCTTGCTGAGTTAGAAAAACATTTTCGATTATTCTTGTGTATTTGTTTGTGCATAGGTAACTTATTACAAAAAATACCTACATCATTCAGGTGCCTAAATCCCATTTTCAAAATATTGTTGTCTATTCAGGACACTCAGTTGAACTGGGACTACACAGAAAACTGAAATGTTGTGGTAAAATAACTCAGCCAGCACTGAAAGCCAGCTTGCATACCAGTGGCTGCAACTTGCAGCCTCCAGGGTCCTCTGTGAGCTAATTCACAGTGCATCTCGGATGCTATTTCAGTCAGATTGCTCCTAAAAATGGGTTATTCTGTAAGTTACTTCCAAGTGCCTGCAGTCTGGGCACCTTGGTGCTTGCAGGTCATCTTGTTGCAGTTATCAAGTACAACTCAATCTTAGAAGTCAATCACTGGTGCCTCCTCAGTGGATATTGACTGGGGACATGGGCCATGAACATCTATTATATATTGAAGCAGAGACCTGAGCTAATTGATGTGTAGCTGTGTCATTCATTTATCTGTAGTTACAGAATGCTGGAGTGTATAACACAAACACCATTATAACAGAAAACCAGTGTATTACGTGATAAAGATTAGTTTATTGATGGAGCACAGGTTTGCGTAGAGCTGTGGGGATAGCTCTTCCATGATGTACCAGTAAGTATTCTACAATGTAATAATTTAAAACCATTAGCAGCATGTTGTTGTCGTCTTTCATTTTAATTGTCTTATGTCTTCTGCTGTATGTTTTTTAGCACTGGCACATATGCCAGACTTTAAAGAGTCTATTGTGGAATGTTTGTCACAAGCAACCAGGACTAAAAGGCTTGAGGGCATGAAATAAACATGCATTTACATTAAAAAATAATTGCTGAAGGGTTTTGCTTTGTGTTTTTCTTTTTGTATTGGAGGAAAAGATGAACTCTTTCCTGCATTTGGCAGGGACAGAAACATCCAGACATTAGTCTTCAGAAGTGCAAGCTGAGGTGTTGGGGCGAGAGCGAAAACACCCTGTCCCACACTGTGCTGCACCACCCACCTCTCCTGCACCACTGATTTTAATACTCTCTCCAGACGGGGAAGGCAAACATGTTAGACCAGGAATCCTTTGCTTCAGCTGCCTGACATATGGTACCACATAATCTCCGTTTCATTTTGACAGTGCCAAAACCCAACAGCCTTGAACAGCAGCCTTGAAATGTAATAGGATGAACGCACAACGCCACAACAAAGCTGCTGTGTAGGGTGTGTAAATCTGTCCATCAGTTAGCAAATTCCTTGTAATATTTGTTTTCAAGAAGTTCTTCTGATCATCAATCGGTTTGTTGGATGGGGTTTGCGTGATTTGGTTTTCTTACTTCTTCTAGAGACAGACCCTTGTTTTTGGCTGTCAGGGTGCTGTATGTGCAGGATTTCTATTTCCAGCCTCCTGTTGCTGTTTTGCTGACCTCTTTCTCACTCCATAGGGAAGTACAAGTTAACACAAAGATTACAGTAAATTTGTTCTATGGTAAACTTACATCAAGAGAAGAAGCAGGAAGGCACTTCCACAAACCAATAATGATTGCATGTCACTACAGTGTGGCTCGTGTATCACTGGAAATGACAAAGTGGTTTGAAGTGCATAAGAACATCAAAGGCCCCTTGTTTATTCAAGGTCACAGACAGATGGGATCTGGTGTATGGCAAGTCTATATGAAAGTTATGGTCGTTTGGAAACGGGAATGGATGAAACCAAAATTGGAACAAGATGTAGCCATAAAGGCAGAACACAGCATGAAAAAAGATTATTAGCTCAGCACAGTTAAACTAAACTGTTTTTATCCGAATTAAGGAGGGTGATACTGGGAAATGTCTGTTTTGTTTTTTTTGTTTTGTTTTGGGTCCATCCCCCCTCCCTCTGAAATGACTAATTTCATTTTTGGTGACTAGAAAACTCTTTTTTGGTTTGGAGGTCATTTGTCTTATTTTGCATCTTCTAGAGAAGTCGTTGACCTTTTTTTTAAGATAATGCAACTTCAGTATTGCCTTGTTCTGTTGTAAGTTGGCATTCTGATTATGTAGATAGTGTTTTCTTGGAAATCACTGAGAATCCTACCCTTGAATATATTCTCAACATAAGGATAATGAAGAAATGCCTCAGATGTTTTAATTGCAAAATAATACAGTCAATTTAGGTTTTCATCACCACAGAAATACCGCAGTGGCCTTTTTTATGTTCCCTTTCCTCCTCCTACACTTAACCCAACAATTAAAAATAAAAGTTAGCTTGTTTTTTGTGGAACATCTAGGCATAAAGTCCATTTTTCACCTCACCTTTATTTCCAAAAGAAAAACACAGCCAGATTCTCAAAACAATTTTAATCATCTTTCTGTGGTTGAGCCACTTAATGGTTTGGCTTAGATTTGCTCCGGCACAAATGTCAATAATTACAAAGACTTGTTTTCCCAACATTTACTACTGTCCTGCTATGGGGAAAACTGCTGCAGATAATTCATTGTTCATCATAATTCATGTTTTTCCCTCTTTTTTTTTTTTTTCCCCTTATTTGAAGATGGCTTGAAGTCTTAGTTTCAAATTCTCAAGTGTACTCTAACTTCACCCCACCTACAAAGGAGTAGAGGGGGAAACAGGGAGAAGGGTAGAGAGGAGGCATCTACCAAAAATGACCTGCGTGTTTTCACATCCAAAACCCAAAGGCATGATTAGTATCTGCAAAAACAGCGTTATACACAGGAAACAATTTCCTGTACAATTTACAGAGTGAATCTAGAAATCTACCCCCAACCCTCATATTTTCTATAGATACAAATCATGGTTCTTGGCTTACATATTCCCAGATAGTTTTATAGCTACTGAGGCATGCTCTAACTTGTTCATCCAACAATCCCTGTTCCTATTTCAGGCTGCAAGTACCATATTGTCTGTATAAATGTTTCCCGATTTGAGCTTTCCTATGTTTAGAAAATACTTCCCATAAACTTGCCAGGCCCCTAATTAACGCACTGGACCACTACGCATGTCAAACAAATTACATCATTTTTTGTATACGTTGCAGATTCCACATTTATTAACTGGGCTTAATAATTGCTGAACTCAAAGTTATTTTGATTAATACAGAGTTTGAACCCGGTTTACTGGCACTCTCTCCGTTTTGGGGAAGAGACGAAGTCTCAGAACAAATGTTACCGGATTATAAAATTTATAAGAATTGAGGTTTTTTTAATGAGGCTTGAAAAATCTTAGGGAAATAATCTTTACCATAATTAATTTGCAGTTTCTGACTCCTCTATTCTGCTAGCAGGAAAGAAAAAAGGAGAGAGGACAAGGTGCAGTTTAAAACAAAGTGCATATTTTCCTCTAATTCTCCTATTGAGAATTAGTGGAAGGTACAGAAGCAGTAAAATTTGACTGGACATTTATTTGGCTTGAGATTTCTAGTCACCGTTTGAGAATAGAAATTTCCTGAGTTAATATACCAGTCCAGCTTGCTTCTATGTGGAATATCCTTACTCCAGCTGAACTCCACTTTAGCTGTAGAGTTTAGAAAGTGAGAGTTTTCATTCTTGTAGTGCTTCCATGTTTCATCTCCTGATTGTCATGAGAGTTTAGGGAAACGAGCAGAGCCCAGGAAATACTCTGGTTCATGTAGAATGGTGGTCTTTGAATGATGCCATTACATTTGCACCACTACAGACAGAACCGCCTCATCACTGGAAGACTCAGGGCTTTTAGTGATTTCTGAGTCATTTGCAAACCATCTTACCCCCAAAACTCCATCACAGTCTCCTCCATTTACAACTTGTTGCTATGGGTTATAATGCAAGTAACTTCCCAAGCGTTCTCCCAGAAGTGTTTGTGCAAATCCTCAACTCTAGCACACTGGTACTTTTAGCTAGAGTTTGTTAAAGAACTGGGAAAGGGAAGGTTTGTAGGTTACGTGTTTTGTTGGTGTGACTTACTGGCTAAAACATGGGTGACCAGTGGACAGAAGGTAGCCTAACTCAGTGCTATTACTCCTGGAGTGTTTTAATCCATTTTTTCTGTGCACTAGGTTCCTATAACTGACTGAGAAACCAGCTACAGAGACTTTAGCTCATTAAAAGAATTGTGAAATACAGTTTGGGAAGTCTAAATACTATTAATGAGGGAGCAAAGTGATAAAGTGGGTCTAGAAAGGGTTATTTTGCAGTGTAGTTATTCTCACTTTGACTTTGGCTAATTCAGGAGGTGTAACTCGGGGGCTGATATCCTGAGTTAGCGCTATATGGTAACATTAATGCTAATAGAAGAGGGCCAGCATAATATCCATTATTCAGTTATGTCCTACCTAAATCTGTAAAATACCACTTAATCATGGCTAATGATTGGGTAAATCTTGTGCTGATTCTTTACGTGGAGGGTGAATTTCATCCTTATGCAATAGATTTCCATGGATCTGTGCTTTCATATTAGAGAAAGCCATCTTATCTCTTTCAAGAAACACAGCTATTTTTTTTCCAAGTTATGAGTGCTTTTTTCTTCTTATATTCTCTGGCTGCTGAGTGATTCATTTCCCAAATGTTTACAGAGAACATCTAGTGGAAAAGGGGATCATGACTTTTTAAAATACCTATTTAAAGAAGATGTCTCAATAGTGCTGTGTAATCCAGTGCAGCTTCTCTCTCGTGGCCAGAGCCCATGGCAAAGTTGAATCAGTCTTAGTCAATCAGAGTGAAGGATTTTTTTGGCAGATATATTTGACTATATTAATTCCAAATACTTTTTTATTACGACGTAGCAGATTTTAATTGAAGCAGCCAGATGGAGTATTTTATTTTTACTCACATTCCGTATTGTCTTAGGACAATCTAAATTATTAGACTCTTGTTATTTTAATTTATGAATACTGTTTAACCATTTTGTGAATATGTAACAGTGATATAATTTTATGACTAAGATACTAGAAAATTCATCTTGTCTGTGGTCTTACATTCTTTAAATTAAACATACCAAATATAAAAAATGGTTTAAAAATAGATATTAACTTACTCAGAAGTATATTCTAATATTAATTTCTAGGCTTTGCAAATGATACAGCCCATATATAGGTTGTGATTTTCAAATCCTGAAATATCTTTGGACCACATTTATTTCACCTTTTGCATTCAAAATATAGAAGGGAGAAAAAAACTAGACAGATTGTTTTCTAAACATCTTAAATCACTGTAGTAACAAATCTCTTAAAGTTTTGGGTTTTTTAGTCGTATTTAGTGTGTTTTGCTCAGGAAGGATTCTTCACACAGGATGGAGCTGGTTTTTGGTGTTTGGTGGGGGGTTTATGTTTTTGGTTGGTGTTTTTTTTTCTTTTTTTTTCCTTCTGTGTCAAAAGAAAATCCTCCTTCTGGTGGAAGGAGATTTATATATCCGTAGCCACATCTCTGCCTCCCTTGAGCCAATTTTGACAATATGGCTCTTGTGCAATTTTGCAATTGTAGTCAAATGGTAACAGACTGTGATCTGAAAATACAAGTATACATATGGTATACATGTGTGTTTCCATGGATGTCTATGCAGAATATAATATGCAAGCTAGTTCAGCTGGTAACCTGCGTGTCCAAGTTTTGTTGCGCTCATACACGAGTAGAATTATTTTCTGATACTATGGTGCCTTTCTGATGTGATGAAATGTTTGAGATATAAAATCTCAACGTAGATCAGCTGTGTAACTTACAAATATCTGTGGCATCCCTGTTTCTTCCAATTACTTTCATACTGTATGTATCCAGTAATAAATTATAGGTGTGTTTGCTGCCAGCCCTGTTCCATCAATCTGAGATCCAAAATTAAAGCTGGGTTCTTCACAAGAAATCTGTCATTCAATCAGTTACAGAAAAATTTGTTTAGAACTCTGAGCCAGACTAGAATCCAAATCACTCTTCTGTAGCTGCACAGACTTTGCAGAATTAAGGTGAGTGGAAAATAATTAAAATGTGTTCCTGTTGCTAGCAGCAAAGAATTATCGCTCCAAAATGGATTTCTTGCATAAGATAATTATATCCTAATGACAGCTGTGCTTTTCAAAGGTGTGCCAATTTTACAACATTCATCATTAAACACCTGGATTTGTGTGTTGTGATAGTGTTTCTATGTTGTATTTTACATATTTGATGAATACTGTAAGAGTGCCTCTCCATATTTTTATATATTGTTTGAGCCAGCTGAATTTAATGCTCGAAAGCTGATTGGTAGCCTAAAGGTATAAGGTTGCCAATACTGATGCAAATTACTTTCTGTTGTAGTGTTCCATAGATGTCAATGGGTTTGTATCAGGCTCCATATGCAATATATATGTATACATCCACAGGTCAGAAGAAAGCATGATGAAGACTTCTGAGGTCTGTGAAACTTAGGCAGGTCTATATCATGAAGTACATATTTCAGTGCGCTACAATAGTGGGGTTTACATTACAAATTTGGAAAAATGGTTGCAATTTAATAACAAATGAAAGGTGTTTACAAAATAGGCTTGATGCTGTGCTCTTGTCCATGTGTATATTCTGTTGTGTGTGGATCCAGGAAGATATATTGTTATAAGTGTTGCTTAAAAAACCCCCACCTCCTGTTTAAATCCTTCTAAATGCCTACTCAGTTTAAGTGGAGAGACTAGAATATGGAATGAGGCCCACTGAAATGGCACTTGAAAAAAAAAAATACAGCAATATTTATTATTTTCCTTGTAGCTTTAGTTCTATTTTAAACACCTTTAGGAAGAAATAAAGATGAAACATTTAAATGCTGAAACATTAAAATGCTTTTAAAAGCCAAAACCTAGATCACATTTCTTTCCAGTCCCTCAGTGAAGAAGTTTCCACTTCACCTGAGTATCTTCTCATTGGCTTTTCTTTGTTGATCATCTCTGTTGTTTCTGTTTGGCAGTGTTAGTTAACACAGCCTCTTGTAAAAGGGATATTAACCTTCCATATTTGCAGACAAGAAATTGAGGTGGAGGTGGTAAAACTGATTTAATGAAAGTTCTAAATAAAGTATAGTGCAGAGATGGAATAAAATCACTCTATTTCAGTCTGATCTTGCTATTGCAGCCACAAAAATTTCACCTACATGTAATACATATAGTGGAAATTATTTAAAGGGTGTAAGTCACCATCTTAATAGGTGAAGGCAGTTCGGTAAGAGGCTCAGGTGAAGCAGGGCCATCCTGTAACAGTATGTAGTTCCTTGTCCAAGTCAGAGCAGGGAATAGCGACCGTGTGCAGCTGTACATGTATGGTGCCAGAGCTCCTTTGTCTCGCAGTACTTCTCAGGTACAATATATAATAAGAAAACTCATGCAGTTGTTGACCTTTAAATGTATATTATAGTCTTTCATTTCATGGTTTTAAATAGCTATTTTCTTATTATAATTTAATACATGTTATGCCTACAAACCTGGAAAAATTGGCTTGTTCCATCAATTTCAAAGGAACAGAAAGTACACTTTGTACTCTGTTGTAAAAGTTTTATTAAACTTGATAGCATTTAAAATGGTCTTTGAGAATTGCTGACACAATGATTCTAGGTTCTTCTTGGCTTGTATATAGCCCTAGTAGTGCTTGCAACGAGAAGCTTATTTGCTGAACTGGTAATTATTACTGTATTCACACCAGTCTCTGACCATAATGCCTTTTTTAGGTCTCAGTGCATTAGATTCAAGAGAAGGGTAAAGATCATCTCAGGGAACAGTTTGCCCTGGGGGATTTCAAGTGAGTAGATAAGAGCATTTAAACTGTTCTGCAGCTGTTGAATGACGGGCATATTTTGTAGGGAAGCCTGGAGTGCTGCTGGGATGGATGCATTGACATAAAAGACAAGTCAGGCTCATAGCTGTCAGCTAAACCCATCTGTAAAGCAAGATGAATGGACCTTTGGATATCTTCTTGTATTAATGTGTATTGTAGAAAAATCCCTAGTAATACTGCAGAGGAGTGGATCCTCATCTAATAACCTAAAATGAGTTCAGTTTTCAGTGTGAGGGTTGCAAATGGCAATCCTTACATGAATAGGGAAAGCTAGTTTTCAGGAATGGGTGTCATGCTCTGATAAATATTCATATCAAAGCCAAATAAATTTGGAATTTGCATGAGTTGTGACAGTGACTCGAGCCTAAAAATATCCCTCCTTCTTTTCAATGACTTCTGGTACTTGCCTTGCTGATGCCTGTAAGGGTTAATGTGACTGATCAAAAAATGTAAATGCAGCTGGTTTTTATGGCCTGTTAGGCCACAATGATTTCTGCTAGTTCTGAGAAGGTATAAGAAAAGGAGTAAAATGCTGGTAAGCCCCTTTCTCAGAAATTATCCAGTGGAAAATTATGGCTGGGGAATACCTTTTTTGAACTGTGATGGGATGTCTAATCTAGAAAAGTTTTTCATGAAGTTTGTATACTGATCTCTGTGGGTAAAGATAGTACCTGCACTAGGAAAAAAGAAAACCCTTAAGATTATTTGAACTGCTATTAATTTTTATAGCATTTTCTCCCGGCCTCTCTTAAACAAGGAATCAAACCTTTTAATACTTGCCATGATATAAATATATTCTCTTAAGAAGGAAGCGATGAAAGAGAAGGAGACACAGCGATATTAATCTCTGAGGAATTTCTGAAGAATGGAAATTCCATCATGGTTGTGTTTGACCCATTCTCTTTTAAGAAAATTATTTCAAAAGCCTAGTTATAATCAGTAGTTAGGCAATATGAAATAACAGTATGCATTAGAAAACCATGCTTATGATTGGCATAATTTTTAAACCATCATTTTACCTTGGACCTGTGGGACCTGGGGCTCATAATGGAAATGCTTGAGATTTTGAGAGTCCTGCTGTAGTCCATCCAAGCCAAGCAGCGTAATTCAATGATTGATGGAATTTTTGGGGTGGAAAGAAGAGTGGAAGATGGCTCTTAACTATAGCCCTGTGGTAACATATCTATGTGTGGCGATACGCACCCAAGGGGACTCTAAAAACCCCTGAATTAATAAAGCTGTGTGAGGTGAGAAAAGCCTTGTTGTGACAAACCAACAAAAGGGTCATCGGGGGCAAGGGAGAGAAGAAAACCCCAAGAACTCATCTCCTTTGCTAACAGAGTATAGTAGTCAGCCAAATGGTCATGTATTCTGTGCATTCCTTTTATTTTTCATTTGTTTTCTTGGTTAGCATACAACAAAGAACAGCAGTGATGGACAGAGCCACAAACCCACAATGACTGTATATATTTACAAAAATACAGACAATGCTTACAGGAAAGTGACACAGCAGATTTAAAATGTGTGGTAACGTTAAAAATGTCTGTTTATTCTGGTTCCCACACTTTTGGGAGTTACAGGCATATGCTTTTCCCTTGGCATGAATCTGACAGAGCACTTAGTGCTACTGAAGGCTAAGTCAAGTATAGCAGCAGGGCCAGGCCCTGAGGCCTAAGTAGCAGACTTCATCATCCATCATCCCCTGACAGATGATTTTCTGGCTCTCTATTTCTCATAGGGAGAAAATGCTCACACAATGCATAGTAAATATAGATACAAGGAGGAAGAATCTCCTTTGGAAAATACTTTTGTTCTTATCTGTTACCAAATTATCATTGTTATTAAGACCATTTAATTAGCTTATTTAAGGAAAAAGGTCAGGGGAATAACATTAAATTTAAAGTGGCAACAAGGAATCAGAGCTGCACAATTTCCTGTAATCAGGTTTCCTTGGAGCACACGATGTTTGAGATTTGAGGTATCCTGTGTGAGGTGAGCATATTTGAATATTGGCACTTGTATCTCTGCCACACTGTTTTTGGGAAGGGTGGGTTTACGGTGGTAATTGGGCTTGAATGGGTTTTATGGAAGAGCCTGAAAGAGTAAGATACCAAATACTCACTGTGTTTGAGTTTACTTATATGGGAACAAATATCAATATAGGGGGATCCTTCATAATCTGCTGGACTTCATAGTCCTGGCAGATGAAACATGGACAGGACCCAAAAGCTGGAAGCTGGCATATGCAGATTGGAGAGGAGGCAAGTTTTCAGCTGTGATCCGTTGCTGGAGTGGTCCAGCCAAAGGTGTGGCAACTTGCTGAGAACATTCTCAGCTGAAACAGGGTAAAGATCAAGGATATGCTTATTCATACAAACTAGTGCAGGAAGTAATGGCCTGTGGTTTGAGGGTAATGCAAGATTCGCTGAGTTCTCCTAGACTTACAGTCTACAACTCTATTAGAAATATATCCAATTTGTCATCATCTCAGGCCTGGGAGCCCTCCTGAAATGGGATGTCACTTGAGAATATTTATGTGTCTCTATTTCCAACTGAAGAATATATTTCTATATAGATTTTACCACTTTGCCTTCTTTTGGGCTTCAGAGACCCTTAGCACAAGCTGTGTCTGCACTGTCAGAACTTTGCTATTATTTTGTCCTGGCAAAAACATCAAAACTGGCTATCAGTGTGCAGGCTTATTGACTGTAGACATCACAAAAATGTTTGGATCTGACCATCACCACATCTGCGTTATGTATTTCTTCACCTCACAGGGCAAAAATACTTTCAGAAGTGTTAAGTGTTATTGAATTTTGATAAAGCAGTCATCTAAGGACCCAAGGCAGGTTTATCTAGTAAACTTTATGGTTATTTATTATTTGGCACCATGATGATTACAGCATTTTTGCACATTGAAGAAAAATGGTTTTTTCTTTTCTAAGAAGTTCTGAAGTAGTCTTTTACATCATCTCTGGGTACTTATATATGCAGCCACTAGATAGCCTGAATAAATGGGTACTTGCTGAAGTGTGCTATTGACACTATGGTAAATGGAAGGGATTGTCTGGCATTTACTGTATGTCATAGAAAATTCAGATCATTAATATTTGCTTTTCCTATCAAGGTCATCCAAACCACTAAAATGAGCTGCGGAAGGAAATTCAAAGAGTCCTCATGTGGTCATTGCTAGAGAAAAAATTTCCTTTAGTATCCATATGTTCAGCATATTTGCCTTGTTCTATCTTTGGTAAAGTTGTGGCATTGCTTTTAGCGGAGAGGGAGACAAAAAAATCTTGCAGATAAAAGTTTTGGGCTAACCTGTTTGAAAACAGTGTTATTGAATCTTTCTTTGTTGTCTTACCTTTCCAACTAGCATATAAAGTTCATGAAAGGACATCCCTCACCTGAAGTGACATTTCTGAAGTCTCAGCTAAAGTGCCAAGTAAATGAAAACACCAGCTGCTAACCCAAACTCTGTCAAATATGGTGCTTTGGTCCCATCCTGCAGTGTGACATAGCAAATACTCTCATGTTTTTGAGCACTATAAATAGACTCCAGCTGGCTGTTTTTAAATGTGTGGCATTTACAGATGCCTTTTCTACTTTTATATCTGCTAAACTCTGGTGGGCTAACCACGTATCAGCAAGGCCAAGGTGGATAATACATACAGACCTCACCAAGTGCCTTGGGTTTGTTTATTTTTTTTAATAGGATTGGATGTATTGAACCCACATTATGTATTTCTGCTGTGGTTAGAAGGAAGTATGGGTCGGAATTTGGCTGTGAACAGGATAATCTTTGTAGTATCTTCTTTTTCCCCCTCTATTTATTGACTTGTTATAGGTGCTGTAGTTGATGTGATCCAAAATATCATCAGGGATACGTATGCATGTGGTGCCTGGTGTCCAAGTCTCTAACACAGCCGATTACTAGGTGACCCAAGCTAAATTAGGTAGCCCTAACCTGATCCAACTCAGCCCAGCTTTGAGCATGGGTTGGACAAGATGAGCCCAGAGCTGTCTCTTGACCTAAGTTATTTTAAGATTCTGTGATTCTGAGTTTCCCTCAGTGTACAGTACTTGGCTAGCAAGATCTCATAAAGGTAGGCTGGTCTGTCCATAAGAGCCCAATGACCTTGGAGAGTGTTGATCCTCCCAAGTTACTTCTTGGCAGGAGAAGCACAACCTCTAGTTCCTGTTTTGCCTGCTTTTATAACTTTTTCTGGGTCTGGTATGGGGTTCTGCCATGGTGCAGAGGATTACTCTCTGAGTAGGTACTTATTGCTGCTGTGGTTGAGTAATTGGCTCAGTAAAAGAGATGACTAATTGCTTTGAAGAAGCTTGCTGCTTGTGCTGGCATGTTAGGTGGACATAATAGTAATGTAGGTCTTACTACACTGCCTTCTGGCATGCTTGTTTGTGAACTCAGGCCGTTCCTGGCAGGAGTGATCCTAAGGGTTGGGTCATCCAGAGAGAGAAAACTGTGATAATAAGCTGAGCTACAGACAGGACCCATGTTAGTGTGTTTTGTATATAGCTGTTCACATGCTGAGCACACTGAAAGAGTGATTTAAAGACAGCTGTGTAGCACTCATCGGTGGTCTGATGTCTGAACCCGGAGATTAAACTGCCTGGTAAAGGAGAACCCCCAAGACAATGATAGAAAAAGATTGTAGTTTAAAGCAGGCTGATGGTCAGTAATTAATCCTAGCTGAGGACCTTCCTATGCTGCCTTGCACTGGCCTTCTGCAGCCTTAGCTGTGATTGCAATTGATTTGAAATGTTTTCTGTTCGCAGTTTTAGAAAAAAGTCTTTTTATAAAACAGAATTTTTGTGATAGTTTCCAACTAAAAGGCCTCATGCACAGGCACAGCCACATACCCTTTCTCAAATGCAGAAAACCCTGACATCTGAGGCCCAAAAGATGCGAGGAGCCCCTTCCAGAGAGCAGATGGTCAGAAGGAAAGGAATGTTCTTGGCAGTGGTAGAAAGAGAGGTCTAAACCACCTTCGCTTTGTATTTTGTTTTGCCTATTTGGGGATATTTTCTTTTTTTTTTTTTTTTTTTAAAAAAAATATATATAAACCTGATGACATTATATGCTTGTAATGAAGCAGGAAAGTCTTGGTAATCCAGTACCTAACTGTGGTCACTGTGATGCAATTGAACTCATCTAATCTAAAATCTAATGCTTGAAGCTTGGGGATGCAAAACCTTCTAGATTAAAGGAGATAGGGATGGCATAGAGGTTTTGGTCAAGAAGGACCAATTTCCTAACCAAAACCTCATTGTACTTGTGAATGAATAATGATTTGACTGATTATTACTACATTTGGGGGAAAAAACAGCTGTTCACTGAGTGCATTTTTTTACTCTTTTCTCCTCTGTCCCTCCCTTTTTCATTTACTGGCAAAGATGAAAGTATCATTCATTGAACACTCAACCAGTTTGGTTTAATTTGCCTAGGTTTCTGAGAAGAGAGCCAGAAAAAATCAAACCTGGAACCTGTTGCTGCTAATCAAATCATGACAGAAAGGTAAGAAATTACCTCTTCTTTTTCCTAGAGTTTGGGCTTTGTCCCTTCTACTCATCACTGCTGCTCACAGTTGTATTTCCAAAACATTGCGTGTCATCTCATAGACACGCTCTCCTGGAATTTGAATATCCATCCATAAATTTTTTTGTGAAAGGAAAAAGGTTCAACCAGCTTTTGTGACTAGCAGAAACTGGAGAAAGTTCTGTATCTAGAAGGCATATTGTCACCCATGTATTCAGTTACTACTGTACGAAAGACTTGGGGTGAGGCCAGCAAGACCGTTTATGCAAGAAGATGGGAGGTTCACACACATTTTTGTAAAACTTGGTTGGGAGCATTCAGACTTGGGTTTGATTCTGGGATTAGTGTCAGGTATCAAGTTTTATATCACATGTTCTACCATAGTGAGTTGTAACAGGATGAGCGAAAATGGACAGGCAATCCCAACTCCAGATTTCCCAGCTCTGTCACTTTTTGCACTATGATTTTACTTTTTGACTTTTCTTTATTTTTATCTTTGGCTTATTAGCACAAATATTCCTGAGGACAATCCACATCGGCTATTTATGTTCATAAACCTGTTCCTATTTGTTCCAGCAATCTCAGCCAAGAACATCCTAGAATTGACATTTTTAAAATCCATTTGTTTATGGGAAATTTTACACATTGGATTTTCCAAACACTCAAATGGGGAGTGATCACTGCAAACATCTGAGAATACTTTAGCTCTTCTAATTCTCTCATGATGTCTTACTAATATCCAAAGAGGGAACAACTGCTTGTTTTATAAACTAGTCTGCCAGGTTTCTTCAAAAGTTATTACAGTCCCAAATTTTCTAAGCAGGCATTTGTATCTTAAATACCTTTTTGTTTTGCTCGCTCCCTGGCTAAAGCTAATATTTTCCTCTTCATGGCATGTGTCAGGACTAGATTTTTCAAGCATTTCTATCGTTGGGAGGTTTTAAATGGAACACAAGCTTAATGCAAGTCTTCTGCATAGGAGTTAATTTTTCCCTACTTCAGTGTCTTTTTAAGTATAAGTAGATGTAAATTAATCACCAAACTTGGAATTCAGCTTTGTCTTCTAGTTCTAGTTAAAATAAATGCTACTGAATTTTAGAAGTTCAAATGTTCATTAAAATGCATACAGCACTGCCCCTGGGATTGTACCTAAAGTATTTCTAGGTGAGCAATATTAATATACAATTTGCAAAGCAATAACCTATATCCCAAGTGAAAAGGAAACACTGTGAAGCTAAAAGGTAAATCATAAATACTGATGAACAGGGACTCTGGAAAATCACAATTGGAAAAAGTGGTAAATCCCAAGGTTTTAGTTGTTTTGCTCTTCCTTATTAACTTAGGTACAGAGTTTTGCTGTTTTCTGCTGATGCCCTGGGGGAAAGGTCTTTGTCGCTTTAGATGAAAAAGACAGTTTTCAAAATGTTACCAACATGTTTGGCCGTGTTCACCCACACTTACAAAAAAAAAAAAAAAGGGGCATTTTTGGCAAACAATAGAGGCAATAAAAGAAAGGCTTCTGCCAATTATTATTGGCAATTATTGATAATAATGATTTGCTAGATGCTACAGGAAAATAGCAAACCAAGGTATTCTTTCCTTTATTACTTCATGGTATGCTGATACTGATCCCTTGAAATGTATAAGAAAATGGGCAGGCTTTTTGGGACTACCAGTTTAGAGAAGGTCTTTCAAACTTCGTATGTCTGGCAAGGACTCCAGTCCAGGAAAACATGGAAGTTTTGAACACAAAAAACTGCCCACAGACTTAAAATTCAGCATAGGTAAAAGTGCTTCCTGGAACTTTGGTTAGGGGCCTTGTTTTGATCAATGAATAAATCTATGACTCTTAGCAGAGACACTCCAATGTAAGAATGATGCCAGTGTTTTCAATCACAGTGCCTCGGCTGAAATAGTGATTGCTATCTGACCTACCAAGGAAAAGGTGATGTGAGCCAGTGTGCTCAGAGAAACCATTGTTCTGATGTTACAATATAGTGAAGTCGCTAGGATATAGAAATGCTAAATGATTGTGACCCACCCTCAGAACAATACCACAATGACTGGCTGGGAACCACTCTGAAAGTAGGGAGCAAAATTTTGCAGCGGATTGAATTCCAAAAATGGCCAAACAATTCAAATCTAAGACAGCTATCTAACTGGATAAATAATGTAAAACATCCAGGCTGAATAGAAGTAATTACAGTGACATCACTGGGAAAAAAAATTAGTTGATGAAGAAAGTATGTAAAAATACCAACAGCAATTAAGGCAAGAGGCCTATAGGCTGAGTAATTGTCTTTAAAACACTGAGTGCCATGTGTATTTCTTACAGAGGAAGTCTAAATGTTCACGGTAATTGAATGGACAGATTTAAATTTATATGTAGTAAGAATTTTTCAAAACTATTTTTTAGTAGTGAAAGTTGCTTAGATAATGCAATATCCATGTATGATTAAACCAGTAAAATTTTGATGAATTCATCCCAGCTCTTATACTTCATTATTAATTGGAAATACTTCTAGACTTATCTACTAAGGTGTGGTAGCCTTATGGGCTGAATTTGTACTAAGGAAGGGGAGAATTTTAAGGAGAGATGTGTCAGCCCAAAATCATGTCATCATGCGACATCTCAGAATTCTGGAAGAGAGCAAGAATCTCCTTGGTACTTCAGCACTTCGTAACATTAAGGTGAGGACTAGATGGGACAGTGATGAGTCGGGATTAAGAAGGACAGAGCATCCTATATCTCCAGTTCTCATGCTCCAGCCAAGGGAATGGATGGACTAAGAGAACTGCGGCTTTAATGGAAAGCACAGAATTTGGTAGGGTTTGCTTATTTCGGTCTAAAAGTTGGAATTTTGAGAAGAAGAGAGGGCTTGCATTGCGTATATCTACAAAAAACACTGCCCGCTTTGTGTTCCTCTGGGTCAGTGCACCACTTAGCTGGTCTTTTTTTGTATGTTGAGCTCAGGTGTTTTTATGGATGTGCTGGGTCTCACCATGTGGTACTTAAATACATATTGTACTGTTTATTCTGCAAACATATATACATGGGAGTAGTCCCACTGAACAATAGGAGTATCTGTGTACATTGAGGGAGAAGAGCTATGTTATTGGTCCACTCTGTGAGCTGAGTACTCAGCACCTGTATTTTAGGAAAATCCTATGGCTCAGAAGGTAGCTCCTAGCATTCCTGAGCCAAATTCAATTGCTTCCTGAACCACAGCATTGCCTCTGTGTTGAAAAGAATTACCTTGGTATGGCCAAAGATTCAATATTTGGCTTTCTAAGCACAATTACTTTATTAATAATAAAAAAATTGGGTACACTGCATATAATACAGCATGAAAAAAAAACAGTACTCGCACACTAGAAATAAAAGTATGCCAGTGTTTTGAATAATAAGAGACTCCACAAAAATATTTCCACCTCACTGGCATCTCCAAGTCAAGAAGAGAAAACCAGTTTTAAGACAGTGAACCAAAATTCTCTTCCCAGACACAGTATTTCCTGGAAGAGAAGAACTAGCAATATGTATAAAGTAGGGAACATGCTGCAAGGCCAGCCAAGCCTGCCTCCTGTGGATAGTTAATCTATGGCTATAAAATTATATTGTTCTTTGTATTAGTCTTAAATGATTTGTACATATGTCCATTGTTGTCAGCTTAAAGTACAGTTGTGAAACTTTGGTTCCAAATGCTTAAACATTTTGTCATATGAAAAGAACTGAAAGCAGCCCAGTTTCTTCAACAGTTACATTAAGCCGTAGATGGCTAGGTTAGAGAGAAGTCTTTTCTAAGCATTCTTCACAGGGAAGCTGTACGAGAATGTTCTTAAAACTGTTTAACTCTTGCTGTCCTGTCTGAATATTGTTTGGTAAGAAGCCTTCTGTCTGCTTACAGTGATCGCATCTGTACATTGATATTATTGCAGGGGGTAAAATTAGGTGGATAATCAGCCACTGGCTTATATAAGCAACTACAGCTTCCTTTCAGCAAATAATTTAAGTATTTGAGTTGGTTTAAGGACATGGGGCTAAAGTATACAATCAATGTGTTCTTTGAAATTGGGTGTTATATCTAGTAAGGAGTTCCCTGTTAATCCAGAATCTGGCTGGACAATGAGCCATATTCATAGTAAGGTCTGCTAGAGAGATGAGAGGGCAGAGCCAATATAGTTTGTGGCGCAGGTGACTTATCTTTGTATTAGTTCCCCCACAGCTGATTTTGTTTTTTCTTCTGTGGAGGTCTGTCCTTTGTACTGGCTTTTCTTCTTGGGAGCAGAGAATCAGAAGAGAACTCCCTTCAGGAGAAAACACTGCTTGAGTTAAAATATTGCAGAGAATGGGGGGGGGGACGACCTTCCGTTTTAGATTTGGGGGAATTAATTTCCTCTTCAGGTTTGAAAAGGAAAAATTTCCTCCTCCCCCCTGCCCCGAGTCTATCCGAGTCAGGCTGAAACCACAAGCACTTGGGGGCCTGAAGGCCCATGGAGGACAGGACATCTGAGAAGTTATTAGGGCTCTCTGAATTTCCAGGCTTCAGCTACAGATGAAGTTGGGAGCATCAAAGACACAAATTTAGTTTGCAGCATCTGATCTTCTCCTGTGGGAGTCTCCACAGCACTGGAGCTTGCAGAAGCAGTGGTGAAGCCCAGCTAGCCTGGGGCCAAGGAATGAAATGGGCTCTACTTTGCCACTGGCCAGTGCTTGCCTTTGCCTACCCCCAGTTTCATCTGCTGCCATCCTGCAGGCCATGTGAAGTGGCCTCACCTTGCATTTCCACTAGCTGTGCCACAAGGCAGAGAAGAGCACACCTGAAGCCATGATGCACAGTTCTTCACATGCAGAATGAGCTTTGTGCTTAGACTCTCTTTACATACCCTATTATAATTCTGCTGCTCATCTGCATGTGCGTAGGTAGTCAAATACTAAAATTGCTTTGTAGGTCTGTAGTTAAATCACCTGAGTGGAAGAAGGGGTCTGATGGGAATGGCATCGGATGTAGTATGCGTGCATAGCTGGCTACTAGACTCCTTTTCAAAGTAGTTCTTACATCTCTTGGGCTTATGGCTTCAGGTTATGGCTGGCAGGTGCGATGTCCTCTTCTACAACTGCAACCCCTTTCTAATCTTGTAACAGGTTTAAGAAACAATTAGCAGTTTTACTCCTTTAAACCAGCTAAAAGATCTTGTCCTAGGACAAGTAAACAGTTGCAGCCAAATTTAGGGTTCTTTCCTATTTTTGAGTGGCTTACAGGACTCCAGGTGTGCAGGAATTCTGAACTGAAGTTGAGCGTTCAATGAACTGGTGAGTGATAAAGAGGCATTGCTTGCACTTCACAGTATTTGTTGTGTTTCTTTACACAGTATTAAGATAGCAGATCATTAAATATTTTCTGTTAACGGGGCATGTGGGGGATTTATTTTGGAAAGGTGAAGAGACTGCATTTTTCCTTTCTGCTTTAGTTCCTACGTTGTTCCGAAACACCAGGGAGAGAATTGCATTAAAAAAAAAAAAAAGGACAATGGTGATGCAGTTCAAAAGAACTCTAATGTTGCTGTATATATTGTGTTTTCATACTAGAACTAGAAGGTCTTCAGGAAAGGTCCTTGGGAAGCAGCTTTGTTCTCAAGTTTGTGACCTTAGATACAGTTAAAAGGCAAAAACTGAGGCAAAAATAACACTGATCACATAAAAACAATTAGTGGGAGAGAAAAAGGTGTGGTGGCCAAGGGTTTTGATCTCGAATCTGGAATACTAGGCTGTCTTCCTAAACTCTTTAGGGGGAAAAAGGCTTGAATTTTTTTTTTTTAATATATGCATCTGATTATCTAACTTTGTAATAGTGGTGTATAGTAATATAATTGAAACAGTCATATTAGAAAATATATGCATATAGAAAGGCTTGGTGGCTGCAGTGGCATAGTCAGCTCAGTTGTTGTGAGAGATACGCACGTTTTAAAGCAATGGGAGAAAACACCTCCAAAAATGTGAATTTCAAACTTTATAAATGGCCCAGGCATCAGTGAACTAGTATTGCTTCCAGGCTTGTCATGATAAGCCCTATTTCACTTCCAGATAGCAAATAGCTTTCCATTGTAATCAGTCTTTGGCTGGCATTGTCTTTTCATCTGTGTGCCTACAGCCCTTGATGCTATGAGGCTTCAGGCCTGACTGAGAGTTGTTTCATGTACCACATGGTGGGTAATAATACTGCAGGCCTTGGTCTCTCTAAACTAAAACTGATTCTTTATTAAGAGCACAAAGGTTCTGCAGCTGTAGATTGCACTCAAGCCATGTGCACGCAGAGTAGCTTAACTGGTGTCCAAACTCCAAAAAATGAAAAATCGTGTTCGTCCTTCCAAAGTCTGTGGGGGAGGGTACTGCAGAACTGCCTTCATATAAATATTTCAAGTGAATGCACATGCCAGAACAAAGAGCTAATAAATGAATAATTTTTAAAATTAGTTGTGTGTGTATACACATATATACACACACAAACGTATGTTTAAACAGTTGTAGTTGTAGGGAACTCTTTCTGGAGGAAGGTATAATTTCCTATATTGAGATTTCTTGCATTTTATTCCAGAGAGTCTTGTTCTGTCACTGTTAGACATATTGCTGAGCAAGATCAGTAACTGATCTGGCACTTCCAATTCATCTATTTACCTGTGTTGCACAGAGACTGAGGATTTAGGGGAATGAAAAATGCTTGCCACTTGGTGCATGTATTTTCTCCATTGAAACTAGAAACAGTTTAGCAACTTCACTCTGTTTTGCTTTGTAATTTATTGACATGGTTTCCTAATGTCATGCTGTTTTTTAAAGAGACTTTTTGGTTTAATAAAATGTAGATAATTGCTTTGATGTTTTGGATTAAGAGAACTGTTTATCTTGCTTAAAAGTGATGGCATATTTTGTAATTATATTGTCTTTATTAACACACACACAATGGTTTGTAACATTGATTCTATCTTCCAGAAAACTAGCTGGTTAAAAAAGTAGAATAGCTGGGAATGTAAGGACAAAACAGTGAATTTAGAGATAGATAGTCAGCTGATATGATTTAGTTCACATTATTCACTTAGGGAATAAAAATGAATATTTGAAAAATATATTAAAAACCTAAAGCCTCGTCATTTTGCTGCTGCTTTTGGCATATTTGCCAAGGGACACAACTGTATGTTAGGAAAGAAAATGGTTTCTGGTTTGAGATTCTATTAAATAATCCCTTGGTTGATTTAAAATTTATACCAAAAACTGCACTTTCAAATGGGCCATGTATTTGTATGCAAATACAGGGCCAAATCTACCAACGTTTACTTTCTGGCATTGTTCTTATTTGGAGTTTTGGTATTAGTGTGTGTATCTGCAGCAGTAATAACTGAAGCTCATAGTACTACTTATGATTGAATGCTGAGTTGGTAATATTTTTTAAGTATGCTGATTTCATGACTAAATGTGGATCTTTTCACATGGAAACAATTGTGTGCAGAAAATTGCTGGAGCAATTTTGGAGGCCATTTTTAATTTAAAAATTTGCCCATGCACAGTGTGCCCTTGTTTCTGCCTAAAAACATATTTTAACAGTCAAGTAATATAAATTCTTTAAAAATGGAGTTTTATAAGGGATATACTGATACAATCTTAGCTACTTGCATAGCAATTTTATGAACGGTCCCTCCCATGCATTTATGCTGACTTTTCATTTCTTTTCCTTTTCCCCCAGCTGCAACTGGCTTTTTTTGATGGTTACTCTTTTTGCCATTGACTGTTCATGCATTGACAAGAAAATTCTCTGCTGTTTCCTTCTTACAGCAGATTTTCATAAGAATTAAACCCCAAACTAGTTATGTTGATGGGGGAATATTTGAATCATTTGGTCAAATTTGATAGTTACTTTCCAATTTCAGGACTTTCTTAATTTAAAATTTCTTCTTTCACATTTAATGCCTTTTCTCATCTAAATGGTGTTTCTGCCACATTCATCAATTTTTATGGTACACTGTAAAATTGTTCCCAAGTATTTTTGGTGATTTAGACAATTTATCTATTAAGAAAATTGTAATACAAGAATACAATAATTTTCTGCTGCATGCCATAAAGTTTTCAAGTAATAACACTTTTCTGTCAAAGATGCTGTGACATCCTAGAAAACAGTTTTACGTAGATACTTCTACTGCCCTTGATTATGGTGTTTCAGGAGGTTTCAGTGAAGTCGAGCCCCTAATTAAGCATGGAAAGCAGCTTAGTATCTTTTAGAATTATTTAATCTTAAAGAAGAAATTAACTAAGTTATTTCTCAGACAAAGTAATTAAAATCCTGCTCATGATTTTAAATATGTATTTCCTTCTTGGTTTCACAACTGATTCTTGGTGCTTCAATCCTTACGAACTGCATGGTTAACCTTAATGTATGCACAGGCAAATTCAATATTGCTGTAGTAATTAGTATGCATTTTGAGGGGGGAGAAAAAGAAGCAGCACGCATAGCAAGGTTTGGTATAATCATATGTATTATGCATGTATTGCAAAGAAGAGATCACAGATGTAAATAGACCCATTAGCAATATAGATTATTTGCATTATGTCTGTAAAGTTCTTTAATTGCATTATAAGAATTTTAAAATTGAGAAAGAATCGAAGGACAAAACAATGTTAGGAAGTTCAGGTAATGCAATGTGAAATCAGAAGTGAAGGAAAAGTAAATTGATTCATGCTTTTAGGAATTGTTCAGAAACCACATAGCCTATAAAACTCATTGTCACAAGATTTTGCAGAAAGCAAGAGATTTAGAACAGAAACAGAATTAGACATTAAGTAAGTTAGTAAACAGAGCTAAGAAATAGTAGCCCTACAGAGGTTCTGTGGAAATAATGATGTGTGTGTTTGTATATTTATTTAAAAGACAGTGTGTTCCTGTCAAAAACCAACCAATGATGTATTACAGTTGTGGGTTTTTATTTGGTGAAAAAGGTGTCTCTTTATTCACCAGTGATTTTGGTTTAGGGATTCTTAAGGAGGACAGAGGTCACAGAAAATTATGGTATACACATTTAGCCAGAAATAAGCATATATGGAAAGGGATAAGGATGTAAAATAATACCTAGAGTTTTAGAAGTCATATAAGACTCTATTTGTCTAGCAAAGGCAGTTTCTAACTGGTGAGGTGTGTAAAAAGACTTTTCCTTGTATGCAGGTTTTTCCATAGCTGCATAATGCATGGGGTTTTTTCACCTCTCTCTGAAACAGCAAGCGGTAGCCCCACTTAGAGACTAGACAGACAACCACTTACCGGACCCATAGGAACAATTTCTAATCTGCTGACTTCAAATTTACCAGAGTATGATCTACTGGCACCAGGAGAATTCCACTCCCATTGTTCAAGTGAATTACAGTGGGAGTTTTATGGGCAGAAGGAAGGCTAGTGTGGGTGTGCTCCATCCTGTCGTGGTTCAGACAGCAGCAAGCACATTCCCAGGTCACATGCAATTGTTCCTACATGTTTGTTGATTACTTGACAGTGACTCTTGAAGATAACTAACTCTGGTAATAATTACTGCCCTGGCTAAAGATGTTCTATCTCCCCACCATTGTTCTTCAGGGTTTGGAAATAACTCAAGTCATATGCTGGGTTCAAAATCAATAGAGTGAGTCATTTTATGGTTATTTGTGCCTCAATAAAACTATGGGTAAAGATCTCATTAAGAATCACTTACATTTACATGGCCTTGTCTCTACTTGACCTGAAAGCTCTATGTAGCAAGATGATTGAAGTTCTTGATTAGGGTAGCAAGATGTGATGTTCCCTTCATCCAGTGGTGACTCTTCAGAAAGTAGTCTGTGTAAGAAAAAGAAATACTGTATAAAAAAATGCATGATTAATCAGTACATATTTCTTCATGTTTCAACATTATCTTCCTTTCTGGGAATATAGTAGCAATGAATAATTTTTAACATCAGAGGATGCAATCAATAAGGGTTTTGACTGACTAAGGATTTCTAGGTTTTCCCTATGAAAAAGCCAGTTAGAGCTTAAAAAAAAAAATTCAATACAACATTTTTTACTTGAGAACCAAAAAGCTGAAAGATGTTTCATAGAAACATGCCGATGCTGCTGAAATCTTTACATAAAAAAGTCAAAATGAATCGTCGGCTTTCTAATTTCGCTTCAAGAATGTTGAATCCATCATTTTGTATTTACTGACGTATATTTAATACATATACAATATAAAGTGTACTGTGAAAGGTAATACATTGATTTCACATTCAGAGGAAAGTACATAATGGTATTAAGTTGATCTTCTTTTTTGTCACAGGAAATTCCTCCTGTTTATTTAGAGGGGGAAAAAAAGGGAAGAAAATCACGAATTTCCCAAAGAATTCAGATTCTAGATTTTTATCAGCTCTGTGACTGTGGCAGCTGTATGAAAAGCTGCTTTTTACATTTAGTAAATACATTGGAGGGTACTATCTCATTTTTTATGGTATATTAAAGTGCGATTTTTCTAAAACAAAACAGTGCGATTTTTCTGTTTATTTCCCCTGACGACAGCATAGTTCTGATGACAGTGTGAAGGTCTGCTCTTAGAAGCTGTATAGTTCTTTCTGAATACTGAGCCAAAAGGACGAAGACGTTGGTTCATTCAGACTCTTGTTGCTGCATAATGCTTATTCAAACAGGTAGACCTGAAGTTTTCACTTTATCAGTGTCTACCATTTTCTCAGAGTAAGCTGTCTAAAAAAGCACTCTCATAACTGGCCCCTTCTGTTTAGAAATTAGGAGAGCCGGGCAAGCCTCTATCTGTGTAGAGCTGTTCAGAGAACTTCCAAGCAGGAAAGGGACCCTATATCCTCCTACTGTTGCACATAAGAAATCATTACTCCTATGCTCTCATCTTCCTGCTCCATTTGTATGTAACACCCACCAATTCTCCCTTTCCATCTCTTCTTTTCTCTCACATCTCCATATGCTTCTCAGTTGAAAAAGCCTTCTTGGTTAATCTATGAAATGTGTACACTGCTCTCTCCTTCAAAGAAATTCCTTAAAAACCAACCATATTTCAATTATAGTGATTCCATACTTCTATTTCTCTGTATTGTGAGTTACAAAGAGAATTATTTTAAGAAATGATGCAGCAGTGAAAAAGGCAATACAACCTTGAGATGCATTAGGAGTGGTATTTCGAGAGGAAATGCTAGTGCTATTATGGGGGCTGTGGTACAACCTCAGAAATATTGTGTAGTGTTGGTCACCCATGGACAGGAATGTTCAGTAAAACTGGAACAGATGTAGAGAAGGGTCATAAGGATGATTAAGGCAATGGAAAAGCCTATTTTATGAGAAGTAGCAAAAGGATTTTACATGTTCTAGCATGGTAAAATAAAAGCTGAGGGGTTATGGTTTCTGTCTAGGATATAATGGTTGGAGACACACAGGAAAGTACCTAAACTAACTGACAACACAGAAGAATACAACAGTTCTTGAATAGATTTAAAATGAAAATGTTTTTTTTTCCCACTCTGAGACCAGCCAGGGTCTTAATGAAAATATAGGGGGAGAAAAGTTCTGTATGCTTTCATGGAAGCTATGTGAAATGCCAGAAAACTAGAACATGTGCGCTAGGAAAACCTTTCCTATGAATCCTGCAGCATTGTAAGTTTTCTCCATTAATAATTTAAGTCTTTTACTTTATATCTCGCACATCTGCTGTAAAACATTTAGCTTTGTGCTCAGACATTCCTTGTCTTCCACATACTTCCTGTGTGATATTAGGTAGGTCACCATGTCCTTCTGTTTTCCATGTGTACAATGTGTATATTAGTATTCCTTACCTCAAAGGGATGCTGGAAGGATAAATATAGTAATGGCTGTGTTGGCAGAGGCAAGTAAATCTTTTATCATAAGCAAGGAATCTCTGCATTCATACGATTTCTCTGTTACATAGTATCATTTCTGTCAGAAAGCCTATATGAAGCACGCAAGAATAATAATGAAATGTTTGGTTAGTTCGCTTACAGATATTTGCATATCTGCATTTCCCAGTTTTTAAGATATAGAATGTAAAATTATTCAGAGCATGTTCTGGGCTCCCCAGTATAAGACTGACATGGGCATACTGGGTGAGTTCAGCAATGGGCCACAGAGATTATTAAGGAGTGTCTGTCCGAGGAAGGGTAGCTGAGGTTGTTCAGCCTGGAGAAGAGGGGGCTCGGGGAACCTTATCAATGTGTACAAATATCTAATGGGGTAGTAAAGAAGACGGAGGCAGGCTCTTCTCAATGCTTCCTGGTGACAGGACAAGAGGCAATGGGCACAAATTTAAATACAAGAAATTCTATTTAAAGAAAAGAAAAAAAACCCAACTCTTTCACCTTTTTCACCTTAAGGCTGGTTGAATATTGGAACAGGTTGCCTAGGGAGGTTTGTGAAGTCTCCATCCTTGGAGATACTGAAAGCTCAACTGGACCTGGTCCTGGGCACTGTGCTCCAGCTGACCCTGCCTGAGTGGGGGTGGGGGTTGGACTAGATGATCTCCAGAGGTCTCTTCCCACCTCATCTGTTCTCTGTGATCCTGTGTGTGAAAATGAGTGAAAGAAAAGAAAAACTTACTCTTGTAAAATTTCTGGAGCAAGCGAATCTTTATATATTTCATACACACTGTTAAACTAAATACAGCAGGACTGAAACCTGAGATTTGATCATTCTTAATAGCTCTCTGCTACCTAAGCACATGGCAGCTTGAATAAGGTATGAATGGTGAATTTTATACCCTAGTGTCACTTGGACTTTTGCCATTGACTTCTGTGCAGTCAGGATTTTAGTGTAAATGACTCAGTGGAGAGCTGCTGTTGTTCTTAGAGCTGCTGTTTTCTTTTCCTTCTGGATCAGTATTGATTTACTTCTCAAAAGGGAAGGTTTAAATCTGTATACTATAGGGGTATATAATGACATTTTTGTTTTATGCTTTGTAATACAAAAAGAAATGTACATCCTGTAACAGGGATCTGGCAAGAAGAAAACAACGTGTGGCTTCTACATCAATTTTATAAAATAAATGTAATCCCACCCTTTGAGCAATGGAGGGTTAAGTTTATGTCTGAGTTTAAATTTTCTCTAGTGACTACTCGGAACTCCAAAGTAGCAGACTCTTTCCCAGTGCAGGTATCTTCCTGATTAAGTTGCTTCACAAAATGAAAACCTTGCTCTTCTAAATCCTAAAGGAATATTTTAAATATATATTTTTGTTCCAGCAATGTAATTCTTCCCAAAATAGTAGAAATGTAGACAAAGAAAGCAAAGAGGGACAATGGTTCCTTGAGGAAGCCTTTTATCTTGGCATTTGCTTGTGAGGGAAATATTTACCTCCATCTGAGAGATAACCATGCTGAGATGCACTGGAATAGCTCTAGTCCCAGTTTATAATTCCAGAGACATTCTCTTTGGAAACTTTCTAAACACCTTGTTAAGGCAAGATTTGCCATTTTTTTTAATCAGCTAACTATCTAAAAAAGAACAACATCAAGATCTGTCCCAGAGGGACTCCTTCCTGGACAGAGCTTTTTGTTCCATGATGAGAGACAGAATCAGAGCTGTCTGAATAATAAAAAACAGATTCCTGAAGTGGTTTTTGTGGGGGAGATTCGAATTTGATTTATTGCTCATTGTAGAGTCTGATTATCTGTTGTTGTGAACTTTCACGTGGCCACTGGTATATGTCAAAATGTTGTGAAAGCTTAACAAAAGTTTGAATGTGAAGTGCATTTACATTATTTATTGTTCTACTCCACTTCTGTTTAAAAAGTAATAATAATGTGCTATCCAGTCAGACAGCTGAAACTATTCAGTAGCTAATCAAATGCTATTAATGGCAAAATGTGAAAATGGAATACCAAACAATTATTTCCAGGAATACTTTTAGATGAATTTTAATGGGTCAGATAAGATCTGTAAATTACAAACACATTTACAGAAATTAAAAGCTGCTTATGAAATGTTCGTAAGAGATTGCAATCAGTTTGGTTTTGACCCCTCAAAAAAGTATTATGTAGCTCTCATTAACCTACATTAGCTAGTCACATTTCTTATGAAATAAAGCAAAAAACCCCAGTCATATGTACTGTGCTTGTCACTTTTTAATACCAACCACAACAGGGTTTATTCAGAACCAGTTGTCAGTCCTTATAAAATGGCATTGTCTTGTAAGGCACTAAGAAGGAAAGATAAATGCTCGTAATGTAAAATTAAGATGTATGTGGTGTCAAACTGGACAGTAGCTCCAAAATGCTGGTCAGTTGGTCTACCAATATACATTGCTGTGTGTGATGGCATTTCTCTCTTTAGAAGGTAACTTCATGATTTTTGTGACAATAATCAAAGAGCATTTTTGTGACCTCATTTGCATTCACTCCTTCAGAAGTTATTTAACTGTCACCGTTATTCAGTCTGAGGCACGCTCCTGGTGGCACCTCCAGTGCATTCTAAACTTGCAATAGTTAAAATGTTAGTGCTTTAAAATGCAGTGTCAGGTGGTGTTTTTTTTTTTTTAATCATCAAAATATAGTAGCATGATTCCCCTTTACAGGCTTGCTTAGGCTGCTGCCATACAGCAGGAAGTTAGCGACTACAATACCAAGGTTACTTCTCAGACTGTGTAAGTATACTGAATTATGGAAAAGATGGGGAGAGAGATCAACAGAGTTGCAGGTGTAAGCATTATATAATTTGTGGAGGATTTTGTGGAGTGGATGTTTCTCATGGAGTAAAATATATTTTCCATCTTCTCTGGGCTTCCGAGAGGCTCTGGAAATACCCATGCTGTCTTCTGCCTGCGTGTTCTTATTTTTTATATTAGGAAGAAAGGACTTACAAGAACAAAAGACCTAACTAAAGAAGCGTACAGACAATGTGATGGCAAGTGAATGCCAAGTAATGTATACTGGAGGGAAGAAAATAGTCTATCACTGTACTTTGCACTCTGCTAAATTAACTGTGTCAACTCAGGCAAGGGAATCCAGTATCACATTAGACACCTCAGTGTCGACTTCTCCATGTGAAGCTGCAGATAAAAAATTAAAGAGAATGGTGAAGTTGCAAGAGGAGTAGGTGACAAATAACAGAGTAATGCCATGGGCAGTCCTGTCTGAATTACTACGTGCAAGTACTGATCACTGGCTCTCAAAATTACAAAACTGAAAGTGATGTTGGAAAAGTTGGGGAAACAAAATGCTGAGGAAGTACCGCAGCCAGATGGAAAAGGTTGGCTGGTTTGCCTTGGAAAGAAGGGGTGACCACTTAACCAGAGTTGGGAGGGCTTGGCAGCTCTGCCTTTGATGTGCAGGATCAGAGCTGAGGTCTGTTACTGGGCTCTGGAGAACTCACACCAACTGTTAGAAGGAAAACACTATGGTTTTAAGGGCTGTTCTCTAAAGATTTATGTCCCTTGGATTCACCGCTCTCAGATTTAAGAGTCAGCTTTATTATTTTAACTAGTTTACAAGGAGACAATATATGTGACCGTATATATTTGTCCAGCAGAGTTGCTTTTTTTCCCCACTAAGCTTGCTCTTCTAGAGCGTTGAACGCGTGGAAAAAAAAGTTTATTGGAAATTATTGTATTTGAAAAGAGCCTTAGCTATTCCCCAGAAAGAAGAGAAGCAAACACAGGGTCAATTTACCACCTGACCTGAAAATACAAAGTTGATAATCGGCCATCATTGCTTATTGTATCTATGATCTGATTTGTTGAAATGCTCAATAAATCCACTATTAGGAGAAAAAGTGCTTACATGCATTTTTTTCTTTAAAAAAAAATTAAACAACAAAATAAAAGATTGATTGACAAGACATCAATAAAGCTTTGAGCATACACTGCTGACCTTTTTTTCTTTGCACTGCAATCTGTGTTTATTAGAATTCAGCTCCTATAAATAGGTTTCTGTGGATAAAAAAGCAAGCAGCTTCTTAGGAGTTTTGTTCAATAAACTTCTGTGAAAATTCTAAAGACTTAATACATGGCTTTCAATTTAATTCATTCTGTCTTCCCTTCTTAAAAATAAGATATAAGTGGGGATGAAATAGGTTTAGCTGGTGGAGTGTTTTTTCTAAAGCTGTATTCTTAAAACTCACCTTTCCTTTTTAATGTCTGCTACAGCAGTTCATTCGGAACAGACAGGATATATATCATCTCACGCCTGGTACTGTAGGTTATTTCTTCTCTTTAAATAAAAACATATTATAAATCTGTGCTGCAGTTGAGTGTTGTAAGCACTCAGGTTAGTGACTTCAAAAGTAGAGCTGGAATGAGGCTTTGGCAGGCACTAAAGAATACTGACCAAGTCCTTGGACCCTATTTTCTATTTGATCTTCCCAAGAAGAAAATCTCTTCATAGCCTTTCAAAACAGTAAAGGTGGCACAGCAGTGATGTCAAGCCTTTTAATTTTATTGCAAGCCTAGTGATATTCCTGTATTAGGGTTTTTGTTCTTAAAGCCCTGCCCCTTGGAGTCCTCTGAGAATCTCTTTCATTTTGTGTTGCTGAAGTAAATGTGTAGTTGATGTTGCTCTAAGTAAAAAGTGAAATAGAAACCTTAAGTTGAAATGGTCAAACTTGAAGCCTGGTGAGAAAAGTCTCTGGATGGAGGCTCAGAATTTGCTTGTCTCCTTGACATGTGTTTTACTGAGTGGAGCCTTCCAGGGCTGGCAGGTAAAGGATACCTCTGTCTTGGAGTCAGACTAGGTGTGCGTTTTTCCTGAACTGTTTCATGATGGAAGAAAAGCCACTGTTACCAGATTTTGTCCCAGAGTTTTCTTCTTCATTAGTACTCCCTAAAAATCAATCGTTTTTCTCCACCATTTTCTATTATCCTCTTGTAACACAATAATTCTGGCTCTAGCATCTTTCCGTTGATTAATGATACTAATCTCTGATTAATTTAGGCTATTTCCTCTCCTTCTCTGCCTGTGGTTTTTTTGCTGGGTTTTTTTTTTTGGTTGTTGTTGTTACTGGTTTTGTTTTTGTGGTGGGTGTCTTCCGCCCCCCGAATCCTTCTCTCTCCATTGTGTTTGACAGGAAGGTCCTTTCACTAGGTACTGTTTTAGGGGTTCACAGAGCGCAAAACAGGAAAAAATTGCTGGTATTTCTTGTAACACAGCCCATGAAGAGCATCTGCAGTACACCTGGAACAGTCCCATGTAGCATGAAAACACTCCCAGAGTGCTCAAGCTCATAGGTACTTGGACAGCTGGGCTCTTGCCATGTGCTAGCATTGAAAATCAGAGGGCATTTTCTTCTTTCAGACACTGGTGGGAGCTGGATTGGCTAGTTGTATTTATCTAAGTATATTTAAATATTTATGGTAATTGGCTCTCTTCCTCTGTTTCCCTCTCATCCAAGTAGAGGTAAAAATACTAAACAGTCTTTGGAAGGGGCTTGTAGTTCTTGGACGGGATGGACTGTATACACAGGAGGTATTAGTATTATCCTAATTCATCTCTGCTTGTACTAAATCTGGCAGCTACTGGGACAAAAACATTGAAGATGATTATTCCTCTCAATTTTGACTATGCTATGTAATGATTAGGTTAAGGCTGCACACAAAGCAGGTAATACTACTCTTGTAAACCAAAAAGTGAGAAGGTATATAGCACTCTGCAATAAAGATAATACAAAGCAAAGAGCCTGGTTTGTCCTCTCCTAGATTTACAGGAAAAAAAGGCGCATTATAGGTGATTTTATCAAATGCAAGAACTCTGTAAGGTTTCTTGCTAACAGGAAGAAGGTGGTACAAAATATGAGGCTTTTTTAGAAATGCTGTACATTGATAATACATACCACATACTACAAATCATTCCTATTTCTGCACAATATATCTAAAAGACAGGCACACTCCAGTCATATTTTATCTATTAAATATAATACCTTAAAGAGATATGCAAGCATTACTTTCAGATACAAGAGGACTATATAGAACTTCAATTCTGCTTATTCAGTAATAATGTATTTCGCAAGCTCTGATCATTAGGATTATTATTAATTACCATGCCATTCAGCTGCACTGACAAAAAAAAGTCTTTCTGATATAACTGAGCACATTAAAAATATTGGATTAAAGAATTAGCTCTGCCAGATTTTAAATAGAACAAAATAAAATGGCTAATCAAAATCTGAGCACATACAAGGTGATCATTTACCTACTTTCATTGCACATTGTTTGAATAGTTTGTATTATGGATGTGAAATTGCCCTCAAGGAGGTTAGTTAAAGTAATAAAGGCTTCCCTTCGCCTCAGGAGCCACTCCCTTTGTGATATGACCTTTCTGTGACTTCTGAGCTCAAGTCATTATGAAGAGAGACAAATGCTTATTTTAAGTCTTTTTGAAAGCTTTTCAGGCATTAGGTTTTAAGGCAAGGTCCTTTTGTCTCTCTCTTTCTAAACTAGTTGCAATTGGGAGTGGTGAGGGAGTAGAAATAATCACAATTGGAAACCTTGAACAGTGTTTTCTGTGCCTTATTTTGGGGGTTTTGGTTAGTTTTGAGGAGGGAGGGTGTTTTTTAAATCTAGAATGAAGCAGTCTGTGCTGGGATTTCAGTGCTTCAGAGCAGCATGGGTAGAGCATGCTCGCCCCAGCACTGCTTTACCTTAAAATTGGCCCTGGTTTTCCCACACCAGGATCAGCGGCACAATGTGCCCCACCCGATGGGACATCCATGCCCACAGCTCCCATTTTATTGCGTGCTCAACGCTGGCCTCATTGCGGTGAGCAAAAGGCACCCATTTACATGTGGTGTTGCATTAGGACTGTCAGTGTAAGGGCCAGTGTATTGGGCCAAATTTCACCTCACCTTAGGCCGCTTGTCAATGTTGTGGTCTATTTTTGGCTGAAGTCACCTCAGCTGGGGCCTGTTGGTATTTCTGAACAGCCGGGCGTTTTCACTCAGGCTCTTGGAAATGAATACGCAGCTTTCGGTTGCTACTGTGGGAAAGGTGCCAAAACAGGCTGCTCTGTCCTCGGCCCCTCGCCATTGCCTGTGCTTTCCACACACTGTACCCCTGTCAGCAGCAGTGACAGTGAAATTGCAACTCTTGTCTTGAAGCAGACACTTTAAGTCCCATTTATTTAAATGAGGCGTAGTGGTAGGCTGAAAGTCAAGTATGTGTTTCATATCTTCAAACTACGGCTTTAAAAGAAACAAAATGTGGCTGTTGGGTTGTGGCTGTCGCAGCAGAAAACTGAGGCCTTCCCGGCCTGCTGAGGTGGCAAGCCTGTGCCCCACCAGTATCTGAGGGGAGTCTGGAAGTGAGTAACACTCAGGTTGGCGTGCAGGGGTGTTACAGCCTGTAACAAAAGCTGCCTCAGGCAGAGCAGCCTGCTGGCTCTGGGTGCACTGTTGCCATCCTGAAGGGCTCAGGAGAACTGAGGTGATGGACCCTTCTCTGAGAACCAGGAGGGTCAGAGATGATCCTTCCTGAAGCGCTGGTGACTTGGTGAGGGGGTTTCTTCGTGTAGCGTGCATCTTCCGCACCGTCAGCAAATGTGGTGGGTAGATAACTTTTTTAATGAGGTATAGATGTTATATATGCTTAATATACATAATATATATATAATATATATTTGTCTTATGTTTAATTGAAGGTTTAAGAAGAAAAACCCTAAAACTCTGAAAGTTGCCATAAACATACATGGCTACTTAGCAACACTGCAGAAGACTTATTTGTACCCATCTGGAGCCAGGTATGTCACTCTGCCTGCTAACCTTCACGGTGACTCTCTGTGGAAACCCAAAGATTGCTGAAGTAGAATTGGAAAGATAAGGAGAAATGCTGTAAGACAATTAATAACTTCATAAATATGCTCATTTCTAGCCTCATTCCAGTTTTGTGGTAGTTGTTGATTTTTTTGAGTATGTGTGTTCAGAATTACTCACCAGACAATTTCTGCAAACTTTCTTGGTTGCAGATGGTTTAGGAGAAATATCTTATGAGTGAAAGCAATGGGGTGATGCTGGAGAGATGTGACAGGTCACCTGTGTGGTGCTTTTCAGTTGTGTATCTGGGCAAGCCGAGCACTTGTACTCAGGTTTTCAGATGTACAGATGCTGAGATTGATTATTTTAAAAGTTACTCTCTCTAAGATTCAGTAAAAAATAGTTTGCAGAAAAAAGTGTGTCAAGAAAGCATCTTTCCTAGCAAGTTTGTTAAAAGTAAAGACAAAGTGCAGACAAACAATTTTTTCATCTGAGCGAATATTTATAAGAAATTGTATGTGTAGATGTGTACTTTGTTTGCCCTGCAGAATTTACCAGGGTGCATTTGGGATTATTTTACCTACTCAGCGGTGATCTTAGTGGAAAGTCTAGAAGTAAGTATACCATTTCCATTTCAAAAGATCACTTAATATCTTTCCTGCAATTTTTTTAATTTGTTTAATTAAACTTAGCACTCCATTCCACTTCATTAGATTGATTTAATTTTCATGTATCTAAGCAGTTTTTCAAGTACATAATTAAAAGAATAGTTTTATAAAATTAGTACTTTTTGTACATTAACACGCTCAAGAACAGGAACTATATTTTCCTGTTGATTAGCATGTGATGATAAAAGCATTAGCATAAAGTAGTAAGAAGGAAATAATCCAGTCCTGTTTAAAAAGTCCACCCTGAAGCTGCCCACTAGGTATTTTGAAGAATGTAAGATCTGTATGCTTTACTGGAACTTTGCAGGAGAAGTGAATGCAGCAATAACCTTGATGTTATTTTTTTGCAGGCAGTAGGGAGTGTTCTTCATGAAGAGAAGTGGTATGTAGTGTGCAATTAGGAGTTCAGTTTTGGGTTTCAGTTTGGGTACCATACAGAGGTGGATTTCATTAAGCCAGTTTTTGCAATTGAAGTAACTGGGATGTAGAAAAAGTGACTTGCATGTGGTCAGTCGATAAACTGGAAGCGGAACTAGGGGAGTTCCCAGCAGTTTTCTTTGTCATCCTTGCTCTGAGAGGAGACAAGACTGCAGTGGTTCTCATGTTGTCTAGTGGCTACGGCCTATGGATGTCTGGAAAAGGAGATAATGTTTTAGAAATTGATCTTTGTCTAGGATGAGGATTAATCCCATTTGCATTTTCTTCTGATAGGCCAATGCTATGACTGAATGAAAGAAATTACTATATACCTTGATCATCATCTTAGGAAAATAAAAAATGCTTTGTGGATATGTACTATACAGTTTCAGTCTGTAGCTACTTGAAAAATGGGCAATCGAATACAGATGGAAAAGAAGAGGAAAAAATGGCTCATTCCACAAGAGCCGCCTGTAACTGCCTTACACTCAAAAGCCCGCAGGATTCATATAATGAAAACTAATCTACAGTACAGCAACAAGATGAATCTGTAATTTAGTTCACTGAACTCACACTAACTTCTGTGGTCTTTGAAGATGATTTTCAATAAATTCTTTTGCTAAACTGTTTTGTGCAGCTGGAATTTTGTATTCTGGAAGACATACAATATTGAGTAGTGAGTAAATAATTCGCCAGTGTATTTGGACAGTTTGTGTGTGCATGTGCTTATGTATGTTTGTGTGTAAATATTTGAGGGTGTTATTTAAAAGGAAATATGACAACTGGGATGCATACGTTCCTCATTTAGTACCCTGCAATGGCAGACAGCTGTCTCACAAATCTCTTCCTTCCAAAGGCTCTACAGATTGTGCGCCATGTGCCACACTGCACTGTGGCCACAGTATACGTCACAGTATACTTTACTGTATGTGTTACAGTATACACAGTATATGTTGCCATAACAAACTAGAGACGTTTGTTAGGAGACTAAAAGCCTGTAAATCCTCCTCCGCAAGAGGAAGATGAGTGAGATTTGTGGCATAGCTGGGATCCATTTGAGCATTTAGATGTCATTTTAATCCTATGCAGCTTCAGAATGAAACCAAAGTAAATGAAACTTTCAAGTTCTTATCTGCTATAGATAAATGTTAGTAAAGCTCTTTCAATGCATAAGCATTATACTTTTAACATAGTATTTTAAACCCCTTTATATGTCTCTTCTTGAAAAGGTTGTGGAAACTCAAGCTGTATCTGACGGTTCAGCTCCAATGGATGTAATTAAGCAAAGATTTAATTAAATTAGATTACTTTTAATGTGTTTTCATGCGTCTTATGTAGAATATAAAGAACTATACATGGCTCAGTCTAAAGGCAGTTGAAGTAAATGGGAATCTTTGGGCCTCAGGTCAAGCCCTGTAAGAGTTTTTCCTGTAAAAGAGAGGATCAGAGCATTTCCATGTCACTTGAAAACCAATAGGATTGGTAGCTCTGTTAATAAAACTCTTAACCAAAGCTTCTGTTTTCTCAAATGTCACCTTTAAGGATATTGGTAAAAGCTGCCAAGGTTAAAGGATTAGTTTTTCACCTGTTTTCTTTCTGGTCTTTCTTGATGCATCCTTTAATTTGTATGTATAAGGCTGTTCCCTGTTCTTAGGGAATGTCTCCACATTAGGCCAGGCCTTACAGCAGTACTAGGTGTGCTGATAGCACTTAGGTGGTTGGTTCACCTGAATCATTCGCCTGAATGTCACCCACAACTTGCAGGAAGTTGTGGCAGCTGGTGTGCAATGATCAGACATACAACCTAAGCATGTTCATTTGGCAAGGGGAACAAAGCATAAAAGGAAGAAAGACTTGACAATAAGCAGTTTACATGTGCATCTGTGCAACATCAAAACTGATCAGCATGTGCTGGGAAACCAAACAGATCTAACTTATAGATATATGGATACATCCAGCCTGCTGTATGTGGTGAGACCTGGGCCTCAGCTTGTTCTGACATCAGCCATTGACAAGCCCTGTTGATCTGCAGAAAAGGGGACCATTGTTGATCCCTTATTTTGGCTTATTTTTCTTTAAAACTTATTGTTGAACTAAACTGATGGAGTAAGTGTCCCAGTAACCAGGCTAACCCACCATCTTTATAAGCTACTGAAGAGCCACTCTGGTGCTCTTACAATACTATTATAGAAACTCAGTCCCTAGTTGCCTCTGCAGAGGAGGAGTATGCTTTGAACTACACTCTGAAAAGATCAGTCTGTTAAATATTTCAAACTTAAATAGGAATTAGCAACATTGTTCTGTCTGGAAGTGATTCATTTTGAGAGCTCCTCTGGCAATCGCTGTTAAAAGTCTTTGTATTAAATTTGCCATATTGCAGTCTCTGTTTCCATTCCATGTTTGAATGGCAGTTCATTCCACAGGCTCGGTGCAGGGGAATTATGATGGTATTCAATTAGCCAGGTAACCTCTGAAGATTTGCTAATGTATGTATAAAACAGAAATCGCTCTTAAAACTTCTCTGACATGCACATTCATTTCAAGCACTAAATAATGGTTATGTAACGTACAAAAGGCAGCCCCTGTGGTGGTATTCCAGGGAAGAGTTTTGTCCCTTGTATACGAGAGGCATGCTCTTTATTGATGGGTGAGAGATCTGAGATCTGACAAAACGTTGTCTTTCATGAGAAGGTCTTGTATGTAAAATGGGGGAGTGTGAACTAGTAGACCAAAGGTTGTTTATGACCATTTCGTAGCAGTGAGTGAAGATTCAAATCCAAATTTCAAATTCCAAAGATGGTAAATAATATGTGCCCAAAGATTATTTCTTGACTTTTTTTTTTCTTGTAATGGAATTAGAAAACATATATATGTGTGTATATATATGGTTATGTTACAGATAAGTATTCCATACACACAAGGAACTATGCTTTCAGGATGTGTGACTTTCATTGTAAATAAAAGGAACTGACAAAGAAATAAAAGAACAAAATTAAAACTCCAGGAGAGAACAGAGTACGCAAGACTCCCTTGTGAACAACAGACATCTGCCAACATGCAGACAAGCTATGAAGGGAGCTTGTTTTATCCCTAGGAGCATTATGTGGAAAATAGTCCTACCAATATTAAGTCACGTACACTCCAAATTGGAGAACCCCTTGTAGCAAAGTCTCCATCAGATTTCACATAAAGCAATCTCACCAGTTTATTCATACTGCTTCTTGCTTTCGATGACGTATGTGTTCTGTGGTTGTGGTTTTTTTTAGTGAAAGTTACGTTATAGTTCATCTCTTCTGTGTTTAATGTGAACTGCTGATAAGATTGTGTGTGGACTCTTAATAGATTGTAAATTCTGCCAGTTTCAGGGGCTGGACTTTTTTTATCTCAAGCTTCATAAAACTGAAACATTGGAGGGCTGGAAAAAAAAATAAAAGTGTAATCTATAACTAATAGGTATTATATATTTCAAGCAAATTAGAACAAATTACTCACTAGAAGACATCCTAATAAATGACACTGCGTAAAACATTCTGAACAAAGCAGATATAATATGCAACAGTAGAAATGCCAAATGTGGTATATCACTTAAATATTGGATTGCTGAGCAAGAATTTGCTAGTGTTTTAATAGTATTTCTATTGGTATTTAAGCTTTTGGGGAGATTACATATTTTACTCTGAGTGACAGAAACTGAGAAGCTGTTAGAGTGAACAGATGAATGACGGCATGCAAAACATATGCTGCAAAATTCCAGGTTTGACCTGACGGTTTAAATAGACCTTGAGGTTTAAAAACAAACACACACAAAAACAACTAGGAAACCTCCTCAAAGGATTTGTAATGTTATAAAGGACTAAATCAGTAATGCCAAGACACTTTCTCAGTTTTTAAATGTTTGCAGCAAGTTTTTATAGTCACTTTCTGACTTGGCTATCATGTGAAGAATGACACTAAAGGAAAGCTCATGGAGAACATTTTGATGCAGAAAGGAGTGGCTTGGGAGTCTGTAGGTAAACAGAGGCCAGGGCTATGCAGACTTTTCATTGTTAATTTCTCAGTAGTTTTTCAGCTGAATATTGTTAGGCTCATTTTTGCAATCTTTAATTTTAGTTGGAAGTTAAGTAACCCCCACACACCCCAATTTCAGCTCCATTGTTTCCTGGCTCAGTCTCTCATGTTGCTGTTGAGGCTCTGACCTTGTGCACACATAAAGTAAACTGGACAGATAAAAGCTTCAGAAGAAGTCAATTTAACTTTTTCCAGGCTTTGTTTAGTAAAAGGTGCCATTTGCCAAACTGTTAGGTGATGACATCTCTTATTTGGTACTGAGAAGTTGGGGGAAGACTGTGAAATGTGTGAACAAGTAGTTTATTCTCAGTGAAGGAACACCATCCTGTAGCAGTGTTCTGGCTTGATTCAAGGTGGTCAGCTTTGCACCAGCTAAAACGAACAATAAAAAACTCAAAGAGATGGTATCTCAGTAATCAGAGTATGAAATAAGAACCAGGGATGGACAAGGCACTTCAGACAGTGACTTACTGCAGCAATTTAAAAATGACACAGTAACTCATAGAGGAGGAGTTTGCAATAAGATAAAACTTCAGCCAGTTTCTCCAATACTTCAGAGAGTAAAAGAGAGTTTGCTTTTACTTACAAAGGAACTATAAGTCCAGAAACTTAGGGCTGAGCATGTATGGTCTGCCTTTTTACTAGGTGATATAATTTCAAGGAGGATGCGTTTGTCAGTGTACAACATTTAATGCTGTCAGTGTTTTAATGGGAACTACTTAGGTATTGAAGTTAACATCATGAGACTGAAAAGTGTCAATATTGTCTGTCTCAGGGTCTTGCATATGTTTTCAAGGAACCATACAGAGAATTAATTTTCTCTGGGAAGCAACCATGCAGGTTAAATTGTGTCTTAAAGTGTATTAGCCACACTGGGGGGTGGTGACCAAGGGAGCAGTGGAATGGAGCTGGCTTGAGGCATTTTGACTTAGGAGTGCGGCTGGAGGCAGCCTGCCTCTGGCTGGCTGGGAGCAACGTAATGTCCCACACTCCCTACACCTCCAAAAAGTTGCACGTGCGTCTTCTGCACCTGCAGCCAGGGTCTAGCACTGTGTGCCTCTCTCCATTAGTTGGGCAATGCTTTGGGTGCTGTTGGCTTTTTGCTCATTTTACCTTGTCTGTATTAAGCAATCACGGGGAACGTCATGCTCCTTCAACACTGCTTAGTGGGTCAGGACAGGCAAATTTCTGGGTTTCTTTAAAACTTTGCCCTCTGAGTTATTCCACCAGTGCAAAAGAGTCAATGGATTGATCCTAAGTGTGTAAAACAATCTTTGTTTAAAGAAGAGGAGAGTTATATTTCAGCATTTTTCTGACAATTATAGTAATCAAGCTAAATTATCTATAAATCAGAAAAAAGTATCAATTTTACGTTTGAAGGAAAGTTTTTTATTAAGATAGTTTTGTTTGGGTTTTTTATGCCTGGGATATAACCACTTCAGCCACCCAGAAACCAGACTGTGGTTTGTTTTTTCTCTATTATTGCTTGGGAAAGTTATTGAGGAAAAATATTAGAATCTGAGGCAATTCCAAAAGACATTTTCTTGCCCTGACTCAGTAATTCTGTCTTCATGAATTCGTGCTGTCTCATGGACTGTCACCCTGGTTATATATCTCCTTTAACCACGAAAAGCCTTTTAAAATGGGGAATAAGCTCAAGCTGTAGACCTGGAATTCAGTTTGGGTTAGCAGCGAGGTGGCAGGATGCGTTGGAGGACCAGATGCTTTGTTGTCCCCAAAGAGCTGGGGGAGCAGAAGGACAGGCAGCCTGTCCTTGGGGTTGTTTCTGTAGAACTGCTCCTTGCGAGGCCAGGCTTGTATCTCCTCGCAGCTCCTGACTCCCTCCTCAGGTTTGCTCCTGTTGTCGCAGTGGCATCCTCGGTGCGATTGCATGCTTGTTCCTGTGCATTTGTATCCAATAACACATGCACTGTGCAGAAATTATACATTTAAAGGTATCCATAATATTGTGAAATTTATCTCTCTGCGCTTTTTTTGTGTGAGTGGCTAATGAGACTTGCTCTTTATTCCCAGGTTCTCTGAAGTTAATAATTGTGAGGAAGTCACTCTCTCTCTCTCTTAACAACACTGCATTTTTGGAGCTGAGGGGGCACAGCTTCTTTAATAACTTCACTGCCTAAACTTTTGTTAAAAGAAATTAATTTAAGTATTTGTACAGCCATAATGGACAATAATATTCTTGAAAACTTTTTCCTTCTGCATACTCTGAGGAAAGTCAGAGGTTCAAAACTGATCTTTCAAACAGAAAAATTGACTGGTTGAACTCTTCCAGTTTATTTTGCTGAAATTTGCTATTTTGAAATTTGAGTTCATTGCCTGTGCAAGTAACAGGTTAGGGTTCCTTTTTCAAACATAATTTCAATGGCAGGATTTATTTCAAGGATTACATTGTATTCGTTTCACTTACCAAATAAAAAAGACCATTCCACTGAAATATGAAAAATAAACCTAGAGCAGTGTAAATTATTTTTGTAACATCTATCTTCAGCACTGAATGAAAGAATGAAGTCTGGAATAATTCCTGCATTGAAAATTAAGACATCTGGGTTCGTCCCTGGCTCCACTGTTGTGTTTTGCTTGAGGAAATTGTATCATCTGTCTTGGCGTCAGTCTGTAAAACAAAGAAATGTGGAAAAGTGTTGCGAGACGCTGTTGTTTCTCATAAGAGAAAAGTACAAAACAAGTTAAGAGCAATAGTTTTAACTGCTAAATATAGGGCTGTACTTAATGAGTCAATGTATGTATTGTATGTGATTTATACGATGCGTTTAGCATTTTTCCTTCTTCATGCATCATTCTGATTTCTACAGTTGTATTCATGATTGTGTAAGTATCTGCAATATAATTAGAGAACAAAGTTCAGCCTGTGGATTATTAATGAATGACTATAAATATCATTTAATGGGTAGTTCTTGTACGTAAATGGTTGGTCGTCTAAATCACATGGTGTTTTTTCTGCTCCTTGGTTAGATTAAAACCCAAGAGACTAATAATTACTACCCAAACAGCAATTTTCGGTTAGTGAATGCTTTCAGAGATACATGCAGCCAGCTGAATACTTGTGAGCAATGCAGTACACGATCCTTCAATGACAACTCTTGCAAGTCTTGTGCTTAAAAATGATTGATTCTTGTATTATTTGGCTATCTTGCATGTCAGATTTATTCTGTAGCACTTGATATCTGAAAAGTACAAGCTTAACTTATTTTATAATAGTAAAGTGCGACTCCAATTACTCAGAATTTTGTAATGTACAAAGGCAACCAACAAAACATAAGGCTAAATACTTTAAAGCAGGACACATGCTAGCCTGCTCTGCTGTACCTGCTGGGTCGTGGCTTCATTGTCACTACTGGTGCTTTGTTTCCAGCGCAATATCAGAAACAGTATTCTCTTGCATGCTCCAAGACTACACATGACAAAGGTAGTTTTTTTTAATCGCCTTGCTCTTGAACTATAAAATTGCTTCTTCCAGAGAATGCTGTGCAAATGGCTGTATCTGGGTTGTGGTTTTGGAGACTCTGTAGAACCATTAATAGGTTGAAATGGAAGACTTTGCATCTTTAACTTGCTCAAGTGTTTTTAGTGCTGTTTTGGGTTTGATTAATACATTTTCTGCTACTTTTTCCCCAAAGGAAGTCTTGTGACTATGTTTATAGTCTCCCTCTCTGAGGAGAACTTATTGATGCCTTTTCTAGTCTCTGAATAGCATTTTCCATCTGTTTCTGTTTGCCTGGCCCTAGTTCTATTGATTGTTTTTGCATACTAGATTTTCTTACCATTTTATATCACTTGTGAATCTTAGATATTTACCAGATGTCCCATTCTTTTAATATTTCACTGTTCAGTCAGTCTTGTGAAATAGCAGTAGTATCATCTCACCTTACAGACAAGGTAGACAAAAGCATGAGTGATTTTTCCAGTGGTCCCAGTGAAGTTTCTGAACCCATGGCTTGACATGTTAGCCCAGATTCTGGACCTTACTCCTACCTTTCTCTCCAGCATCTGAAAGTTGAGCTGATGTTGTGATGATTTGTGTAAGACCGGTTCATCTCTTGGGATACAGTTTGCAATCCTGGGAGATGTGCTAGTGGTTCCCCTATGTTTGTGTGAGGAACCTGTGTTGCACGGTGGGATGACTCAGTTCAATCTCTGATCAGTGGTGCTACAAAAGTGAATAAGGCTGTCATCCTGTACAAAAAGATGTGCATATTAAATGTCTGTTTAAGGTTAAAGTCTTTTTTATATATGCAGTGAAAATATTCAGATTCTCATGACTATCAGCATCACCACTGTACTGCATTTTGTCCCTGGAAATTCTGTCTATGAAGTAAGAAATTAAATTTCAAGGGGAACTTCTGCGGTCCTTTCTCCAGCCTTTATGTAAGATTTTAGGCATACAAAATCTTAACTGAAGCTAGGATTTAGTCCAGTGACTTCAGGAATTTCACTTCAATAAAAATTTAAGTATTTGGCTTGGAGTGAGGGATATTTCCTGTTGTGTTCTGGAAAAAAAAAAAAAAATCACAACATAAATTTTGGGAGACTGACATGCCTCTCGGCTCCACTTGCATTGCCGGTGTTGTCTCCTGTCTTTTGTTAGTAAACTAGAAGAGAAGCTTTGGCATTAGGAAGCGCTCGTGATTTTTCAAGCCTAGGAAAAAATACTGTTTTTCATAGACTGTGCTAGTACCTATTCAGGAAAAAAAGATCTTTTTGCAGCCAAATATCAGAGAAGCTTTGGGCGGACACAGGCAAATTGCTAAAATTTTCATTGGTAGAAATTTCTGAGAAGTTAAAAAATGCTAAGTCGTATAAATATTATATAGTGTACAGGATGTAGCAGCTTACTAAAGTATGTAGCTGCTCATTGAGGCATATCTAAGCTTCTCTTCCTCACAACTCTATTGAACTTGTAAGAATCTACTATGGCTTTAAAGTACAAAAAACCCAAAGTAGATCCATGGTGTCCAGGGCTGTGGGTAAGTGTAGAGTCCAGCAGGTTTCACTCGCTGCATGTTTCCCTTCTCTAGGGTAAGTGAAAGGATAAAATCTCTGCTCTCCTGCCTTCCTGGGTTGCTGTAAAAGGAATGTGGCCTGCCCACACGTTCTGTGCCCTGGTCACTTCAGATGCTTAGCTCTTCTGTTTTGTTACCCTGGATACTTAGCTGAACATATCATGCATTTGATTTTAAAATTGGGAAAGAGGAAAAGCAGCATAGAGCAGTATTTGGAGTCTCTCTGGATGGGCTACTTGTACACTAAGCCGTTTTTCAAAGGGAAAGGATTCTTTCTAGTAATGCTTTTAGCCAAAAATTTGTTGGTGTGCTTTTCAAGACGTCTTGGAATGCTAGCACAATAAGTTGGCTGTACAAATCTAATTATCTCAGCTTTCTTTTTTCTTTTTTTTTTTTTTTGGCAGTGTTATTTTGATTTATTCTTGAAGCTCTTAATGAACTGCATTGGGAAAGAGATTACATGATTTATGTAACATTTATTTTCTTTTATTCTGTGTGATCTGCCTTGTTACAAACCATGAATTGTTTAAGTGCTTTTTTGCTTTGAACTAGCAAGAGAGTGGCAGCATCTCTTGTTGGTTTTGTTCATTTTTCTAAATGAATCTAAAACATGGCTTATGCACCAGGCTGGTAACCCCGTATCCTCACATGAAGGACACCTCTGTGGTGATCCTCTCCTTTTGAGAGTGAAATAGTAAGTCAGCTTCTCTTCCCACCTTTGACCTCACTAATGAGAGCTGCAAGAGGGAATCAGCGTCAGTTTTCTCTGATGGCATAATGACAGAGTTTCCTGGAGACTGAGCTATCAACACTGATATTATCTAATTGGGGAAAGAGTTCCACAAGAGTGAAACAAAAGGTTTAGCCCAGCCACAGGCATGCATGCTCAGCTTGAGGAATGCTTTTTTCCAGACCCGTGTAGTTTTCTTCTCTCTGAGTAGAGGTTCAGGGTAATCTTGATGCCCAAATAATATTTCTTGTTCCTGAGGGGGAGAGTATTCCTTTAGGTATTGAAAGCCAGCAAGCTTATGGCCAGTTGCTAGAGATAACAAAAAGGTTTTGTGCAAGTTTGGGAAATCCTGACCAAGTGGAGAAATCAAACCACTGAACAATTAGGTAATTATTTTTTCTAAAGCGTCTCTAGGAGCTGTGGCTAACTTAACAAGGTAACTAAAAGTAGTATTGGACTGTGTTTCTGAAGGTTTAGTGATGTTTCAAATCTGAAAAATCTGGTGTTTTGGAGCCCTTTCTCAGAAGTGAATGTATTGCTTGGCATGCCAGATTACAAGGTTCTAGAGGAAAACGTCAAGGAAAACTAATCTTGCAGTCACTTTCTATTCTTTCAAGTAGTTGACCTTAGTGTTTACAGTGGTTTCAGCCATTAAACAAGTGTCTTTTTTTATTGTGCTTTAATTGCAAAAATACTATATATTTTCTGGACCATAAACAGAACTTAAATCGCTGACTATGCAGGTAGTCATGTTGCTGGAATTATCGCAGGAATATTTTCTAGTATTTGTGACAATAGCTTTTTCAAGGGAAAATAAAATCATGATCTCAACCCGTTGACTACTTAAAGTAGAACATATATCTAAAATATGTAAAGCTATACACACTGTGTATATACATATGTGTACAATATGCATTTTTATATGTAAGAGTTAGTATTAAAATTCAGAATCCTTTTGCTGCTTTTGAACTTCAATTAAATTTCCAGCCTAAGAGATGTTTTTTACACCCATTTTCACAATAGAGACGTTCTGTCTTCTGCCCATAACTCACTTTTGAGCAAATGTTGATCTTAACTATGAAGGAAAGAGAGATGGTGTTTGGATTTTCTTTTCCTCCCACTGAAATCAAGGGAAAGAAAAAATGATTCAAATGTTAATTGAGGAATTAGTTCATGTAAAGGGTCAGTAGCTGGGGTTAGTACTTAAAAGTATTCCTTCTCTTAAAAATAAATACAATGTGCAGTTAGCATTAAGTAGTGCAATTTGGTGCCTCGAATGATTTAGAAAATTAAAGCATTTTCCCTATGATTTTGTGACACTGTAATGTAATATCAGCAGTCTTATGCTATTCAGCAGAGTTTGAAAAATGACATTGTAAACTCTTCTTTGTTACTTGCATTTTTGAGGGCTAGATTATACGAAGTGCCAAGCCCTTGTCTCCTACCGAGTTAGTATGAGTTGAGAGTACCTCAAAGACGTGTTTAGCATGTAGAACCAAGCCTTGTATATCCAAAAATGAAAAAAGACAGTAATATAGAAGGGCTAAGGTGGGGTGTCAACTATCCATTAGATATCTTATATAAATAAATGCTTTGCACTCTTGACAATGCTGGCTGAACAGTGTGAAATTCCTTTGTATCTGGCTTGCAGGGTATCAATGTGTTGCTACATTTACCTGTTCTCTAGAGGAATAAAATGTGTTCCACGTTGTTGTGACTTTCAGTTCAAGCCCATATTAACAAAGTGTTGGGTAGCTGTTTCTAGAGACAGCTGAAGGAATATTTGTTGAGTGATGGCGGGTGCTTCACAGCAACCTCACTGCGTGCTGCTGGGAGGCACTGAGCAGCATGGAAGGACGTGGCCATAGGTAGCTCAAACAAACCCCTCGAGTTTTGGACCAGTTACTGCTGCTTGAGTAACAGAGCTCACAGTCCTCCATACTGAGTATGAGGTAGCTGCCACATGCCCACCCTCTATGCTGTATTCTGTAAAATGATTACAAAAGCCTGCATCTTACCTATATTGCAGCAGAGCTGCAAATAAAAACAAACACACACAAAACCCCCTAACAAACAAAAAAACCAACAGACATACATCTCAATAGTAACTATTTCTTGCCAGTAAATTATACTCCCTTGTACCTGTAAAGCAAGTCTAAGTTTTGGTTTATAGGAGTGTGCTTTTGACTGAAAATCCAGCTTCCTTTTAAGATGTATGAGAACACAAATTTGATCAAGAAACCCAACAATCTTCAATCCAAAACCCATTTTGGGTTAAGTGAGACAGTGTGTTTCTATATACATTCAGAATATTCTTTTTACTGTCTGTTATTCCGCATAGCACTGGCTGTCTCTGAACATATTCATAAAGAAACTCTTAATAAAGAAACTAACTACATGCAATGTAACACACTGTGCTTCACTGCAAATTTAGCATTATCCTGGATTTATTTCTTTTTTGTTTGTTTACAGAGAAACCTACCGCAGGTGCTAGAGCTCCATGATTTCTATCAAAAGGTAAGAGCTACTTTGTTCAAAGATACCTGAATGATATTTGTCAGTTCAATATAAATCTGGTTGTAAAAAAAGGGTAACAATGATACATAGAAACAAAATTTAATGAAAAGAACTCACATTATGGGTGAATTTCATGAATCATGTAAAGGTGTGCATAAAAAATTGAATATGTACACTTTAGATCTCAGATCTGATAAATATTTCATTGGATTAAGAAATGCACTCTTGAAGCTTACCTGTATATAAAACATAAGAATGCATTATGGAGGTAAGGTACTCTGTCAATTAACACACTTGTGTATGTCCGTTTGTCACTAAAAAAAAAAAAATCTTTGAAATTATTAGATTTAAGGTGGCTGTATCTGTAAAATTTAAAAATTGAAGCCTTTGAATGAATAGAACTAACTGCTGAGGTCACTAACTACTTGCATAAAATATATATGATTGAGGAGAAATGTAACTATGGGATCTACTAATACACACACTTAAAATACAAACTTAATGCTCTAAATTGTCATTATAGGTGTATGCTTTGGGAAAGATTAAGACTTGATTCTGCCTTGATTCTGCCAATTACAATTCTAAGATTATAATTGACTTCAGTGAAAGCAGGGTTAGTCCGATGCCTAATGCTTTTGACAGGCTTGCCATCAAACTCCAAATAAGCTCATTGCTGCAAGTTTTAGAAAATCCCACAGTCACGAAAATGCCTTTCTGGATCAGCCCCACACTTAGATGGGATGCTGAGATTTTTGGGAAGGGCCTTGCACTGGATTTGGTCCTTTTGAACTTCTGAATGTCTGCATCATGTTACCTGTTCAGCCTTCTCTCAGGGCAGTGTTTCTGGATGTGGCTCCCTTTGGGATTAGGTTGTTTTTGCTTTGGGTTTTCTGTAAAGGTGCTCCTTCTGATAAAGTTTGAGACATACATTTTTCTTCAGTCTCCCATTTGTAGTGCACAGACGAGTGTTTTGATGGGAAGTATCAATAACATATCAAATATTTCTATGGACTGGATTTGAAAAGCCTAAGCACCAATAATCAGTTTTGTTTCTTCAAATTTTATTGATAGTGCATTAGCAGATGGATATTTCTTTTGTGATATCCGATATCCAAGTGTGTGAAAGTCCTAGCAATTCAATATAATAGTAGGGAAATGACTCTTCAACAAAGCAAAAGAAAATTTCACAGATTGAGTGATAAACTAACAGTGAATTATCAGCAGGTGGGGTGAACTCCTCTGTAATAATTCTTTAGAAGTAATGAGAAATAGTAAAGAATGGAAACATGTTTCTGTCACTTCAGAAAGAGAATGGTTTTGCTCGTTTTGAAATAGATGTTCCTGTTCACCTTTCTTTCGTCTACCAGCTTATCCTTTTGTGTGGTTCTATTCTTTTTGGTTCAAGCTGCCTTTAGGTGTTGAGGGGAGGAGGGACAAGCATTTTCAGCAGTGGAATCATCTTAACCAATAATATGAGCCATGTATGATGCTTTCTGAAGAATAGATATGAGTTTCTAAGCTAATCTTGCTGCTGTAGGTAGAGTTTTGAACAGTGGAGCCGCATATGCATGTGATATTACTACAAAGTTCTGCTAGTGTAATTAATATCAGAATTTGGCTCATGGGTTCTGTGAAGACTTTGTGGCCATGTTTTGCATGAAAAATGTGTATGTGGTTGTTGTGGTTTTATACTGATGTGACTGATATCAGCACCTACTTAAAGAATCAAAAAGCTATAATTGCATTGTGAATATTAAGGTGTAATGCATACAGCTTCTTACACATCCTTCATACCAGGGCAAGCTTATCTTGTGTATCTGTTACCAGTTCATAATGTAGCAGATGTATCACATGTTTTCTGTGCTTTTCCTTGCTGCTGAACAAGGCTGTTTCCTCCCCCCAGTTCCAAATAAAAATGCTTAAAAAAAAGTGAATCCAGTTTTCCTACCCACACTGTAACATCCAATATTGTTGAGTGTTCTGAGGTTCAAAGATGAAAGAAACAGGCCATAAGTTATGGAGTTAGAGGACAATATAAACAAAATGACCTTTGGTATCATGCTTGCCATATTCTGATGAATAAATTGAGTTCATGTTTAACATTCAGATAATATTCCTGGCAGAGCAAAACATTGCCACATTAAATGTTCAGATCAGAAATGTTCAATGCAGACTAAATTAAGTTGGATCTTAGGACAGCAAACTTAAAATGAGTAACATGTGGCAATATTTGATTTAACAAAGAAATGTTTCTTTTTCCTTCTTCCTTTTTTTTTTTACTGTAAGTTTAAAAGTATAAAGATACACATGCCACAGTGCAGTGCCAGGAACATTAACTGCTTTTGATCTCTCTCCTCAGATATTAACGTCTCCCCCTGAACATACCCCTTGTTTGGCGTCTTAGGAGTTTTCATACCAATAAAGATGCAGAGAACAGCAGTCTTTGCTTCTGTTTCTTCAGCTTGTTTTCTTAGTGTTGCATGATCTATGCCTTGGAGAGGTCAATTTTAATCAGTCCCCAGACACTGCTTAACATTTAGGACCAAATTTTCAAAGAAGGCCTCAGTTGGATTTTGGTTAGTGAATGTATGATCGTTTCTTGCACTGTTGAGCCTCCCAAACACATGTATGTTTTTGCCTGCCAAAGTACAGTACTAAACTCTTTGAAGTGAAGACGTGGTCGTCCGTGCTACTGACATGTGTGTTCTTTGTTTGCAAATCGGATAGTTGCACATCTGCGTGTGTCCAACATTGATTACGGTTGTACAGCTGCACCTGTATTTGATTGTGGGAATGAAAGGGTAGGTTTGGAACTGGAATTTATTTTTGGAAATGCAGTACCAGTTTTCTGTGAGATTAGTGTGATTCTCGGTCATTCCTGATTTGCCGTTTTTGCAGTTTGATCTTCTGGGAAGTATTTTACTCTGTAGAAATCTTAATTTTGGTGGTATTGAGAGTAAAACATAACTATATTGCTAGTATTTTAATAAAAGGTTTCTTGGCTTCATGGGAGCATCAAGTTCACAGGTAAGATGCATAAATCTAGTCATCCTTGAAAAAGACCATTAGTCATTCAGGCTTAGGCAGTGTTTAAGGGAGCAGGAACTTCATGCACAAAAGCCCCTTTAGATGGCTGTGATGATTTCTCACTATTATAATTCCAGTAGGAATGCCAAGCATAAGCATAGAAAAATGCCTTTTGCAAGCCACAATTGTTGGTGCTAACATAGAGAACTGTGTCCAAAATAGTAATGATTTACATAAGTATTGCAGAGCAGCAATATCCAGTATGTTGATGCCACTTATATATACTTCACTGAGATGGGGGGACTGCTAAAACATACCCCCAGCTATTACTTATGCATGTGGTTATATTCTGAGATTCAAAATATTTTAGTCAAGATCAGGACTCCATGTATCTCTTAGGGCAGAGTAATTGGTGCCTGCCTGAAGGATTATTTCAGTCAAATATATTGGTGTTAGAGAAATACAGTCAATGCTGTCCAAACATGCCTCAAAATTGAAGAAGGGGATTTTCCGTGTTATCCTGACTCTCAGACTTGCACCATTGCGACCAGCTCAGATGTAGATTGATTTTTTTTTAATTTTTTTTTTTGTGGTTTGGGAAATCCCTTTGTAGTTCTCTATGCACAATTTCCAGAAAACCTACTTAGGAAATACATTAGCATCCAGGACATCCTTGATGGAAACAAAGAATATTTTAGGTGCGGACTTTTCAGTGGGAGCAGCAGGATCTTTTTCTTCACAGACCTTTCCTGTGCTTGCAGCGTGTGCTGTGGGTTGCAGTCCTGTCCAACGTGCCAGGAGCAGCAGTTGGAACGTAGCCTTTGGCTTTGGTGCGAGCGGAAACAGGCCTGTGATGATTTAAAAAAATGGGCAGGTTGGAACGGAGCAATCAACTAGTAAAAGTTCATAACCATGCAATTATGGCATAGTGACTGTGCAAGCTGAAATTCATTGGCCACTTGAGGCTCTCCAAGACACATACCAGCCTCTGAGAATTTCTGTATTTATTTTTAATTTATTTCAGGCTTACTGACGGTTCAGCTTTTGGCATGTCTAACTCTACAGCACAGAGCTTCAAAGAACACACAGCCAGAAACTTTACTGAGGTGCCCAAGACTTCCTCTATATGTCTTCATGTCTGTGTGTACAAATTCACTGTGTGCCTTCGCAAATTCACTACAGTGCCTGTAGGATGTGCACTTTAACTTTCTAAATTAATTCATTTGGAAAATAGTGGTTTTGCATGTAAGAATCTGGAACATAACTATCATGAGGAAAAGAAACGCACAGTCATGAACATCATAGCTGCAAACTTTTCTTGCTGCCCCAGCTTATTCTGGACACTTTTAGGAGCTGAAAATAATATGTAAAGAATTGTTAGTTTTGGGAAAGGCAGAAGTAGCATCCCCAGTACTAGCATAGCCTAACAGTATCTTTGTAAAGTGAAGTGAGCTTTGAAAATTGTCTTATGGTTGGTAATAGAAAGGAATTTAGGAACAGCGAGAAAAAGCATTAGAATTCTAATAAATAAGAGCAGGAAAAGGCGTTCATCATGATTACTTTGCTTCTTCACCTTTTGGTCTTGTATGAGAGGCTCCAAAATGCTACACTGCATGCTGTAGTTTTTTAAACTTTTGCAAACTATACAGAGATCCTGAATTATCTTTCAGGCACAGGAAAACCATTGAGATCTTGACAGGACAGTTTGTTTTAAAAACCAGAAAGTGAAACAGGAAAAGCCTTCAGAGTACCTTACTGACCTTTGTTTGGGATAATATTTTTTTTGTCTGTTTTTAGTGCTGCTTATCCTTTGCAGCATCCTGCACTGTGTCTGAGCAGTAGCAGGAGAACCAGAGGAAGCAGCTAACAGGTGCTGGCTTATGCGGCTTGAGCTGGGCACCATGCCGTTCAAACTGTGCCTGCCTGATGGAATAGGGCAGGAGGAAGAGGGCAAAGGAGTCCAGGAAGGCTGGATATTCTTCAAGGAGGAAGTCCTAAAGGCACAAGAGCGGGCTGTCCCCAGGTGTTCAAAGATGAGCCGGCAGGGAAGAAGACTGGCCTGGCTGAATAGAGAGCTCTGGCTCGAACTCAGGAAAAAGAGGAGAGTCTACAACCTCTGGAAGAAGGGGCAGGCAACTCAGGAGGACTACAAAGGTGTAGCGAGGTTGTGCAGGGAGAAATTTAGAAGGGCCAAAGCTGAGCTAGAGCTCAATCTGGCTACTGCCATAAAAGACAACAAAAAACACTTCTTCAAATACATCAGCAGCAAAAGGAGAGCTAAGGAGAATCTCCAGCCCCTAGTAGACGGGGGAGGGAACACAGTGACAAAGGATGATGAAAAGGCTGAGGTACTTAATGCCTTCTTTGCCTCAGTCTTTAATAGTAGGGCCAGTCGTTCTCTGGGTACCCAGCCCCCCGAGTCAGAAGATAGGGACGGGGACCAGAATGGAGCCCCCATAATCCAGGGGGAAATGGTTAGTGACCTGCTGCACCACTTAGACACACACAAGTCTATGGGGCCTGATGAGATCCACCCGAGGGTACTGAAGGAACTGGGAGATGTGCTCACCAAGCCCCTTTCCATCATTTACCAGCAGTCCTGGCTAACTGGGGAGGTCCCAGCTGACTGGAGATTAGCAAATGTGACGCCCATCTACAAGAAGGGCCAGAAGGAGGATCTGGGGAACTACAGGCCTGTCAGCCTGACCTTGGTACCGGGAAAGCTGATGGAGCAGATCATCCTGAGTGCCATCACACAGCATGTAGAGGATAACCAAGGGATCAAGCCCAAGCCAGCATTGGTTTAGGAAAGGCAGGTCCTGCTTGACCAACCTGATCTTCTTCTACGACAAGGTGACCCACCTAGTGGATGAGGGAAAGACTGTGGATGTTGTCTATCTGGACTTCAGTAAAGCCTTTGACACGGTTTCCCACAGCATTCTCCTGGAGAAACCGGCTGCTCATGGCTTGGATGGGTGTACCCTTCACTGGGTAAAGAACTGGCTGGATGGCCGGACCCAAAGAGTGGTGGTGAATGGACTTAAATCCAGTTGGCGGCCAGTCACAAGCAGTGTTCCCCAGGGCTCTGTGCTGGGGCCAGTTCTGTTTAATATCTTTATCAATGATCTGGATGAAGGGATCGAGTGCACCCTCAGTAAGTTTGCAGATGACACCAAGTTGTGTGGGAGCGTTGATCTGTTTGAGGGTAGGAAGGCTCTGCAGAGGGACCTGGACAGGCTGGATCGATGGGCCGAGGTCAATTGTGTGGGGTTCAACAAGGCTAAGTGCTGGGTCCTGCACTTGGGCCACAGCAACCCCATGCAACGCTACAGGCTTGGGGAAGAGTGGTGGGAAAGCTGCCCAGCAGAGAAGGACCTGGGGGTGTTGGTTGACAGCCACCTGAATATGCCCAGGTGGCCAAGAAAGCCAATGGCACCCTGGCTTGTATCAAAAATAGCATGGCCAGCAGGAGTAGGGAAGTGATCGTGCCCCTGTACTCAGCACTAGCGAGGCCGCACCTCGAATACTGTGTTCAGTTTTGGGCCCCCCACTACAAGAGAGACACTGAGGTGCTGGAGTGTGTCCAAAGAAGGCCAACAAAGCTGGTGAAGGGTCTAGAGCAGAAGTCTTATGAGGAGCGGCTGAGGAAACTGGGGTTGTTTAGCCTGGAGAAAAGGAGGCTGAGGGGAGACCTTACCGCTCTCTACAACTAGTAGAGAGGAGGTTGAAAGGAGGTTGTAGCGAGGTGGGGGTCGGTCTCTTCTCCCAGGTAACAAGTGATAGGACGAGAGGAAATGGCCTCAGGTTGCACCAGGAGAGGTTTAGATTGGATATTAGGAAATTTTACTTCGCTGAAAGGGTTATCAAGCATTGGAACAGGCTGCCCAGGGAAGTGGTTGAGTCGCCATCCCTGGGGGTATTTAAAAGACATTTGGATGAGGTGCTTAGGCACATGGCATAGTGGTGGTCTTGGTAGTGTTAGGTTAACGGTTGGACTCAATGATCTTAAAGGTCTTTTCCAACCTATATGATTCTGTGATTCTGTGAATACCAGTATGTGTGGGAGTACCTGTCATTTGGGTTTACTGTTACATTCGCATTTGTAGAAAGAGAATAGAAAGGCTGAAACATTTCTGTCATGTTGTTGATGTTCAGTACCAAAACACAGCTCAGGCACAACAAAGCCATACTGGTAATGAATAATGCCTAGTGTACAACAGAAGGAAATTGTGTTTATTTTATAGGCCTTAAAGTCATTCTGTCTACTTGGTATGAGACACCCCAAATTCTCAGTAATTTCTTTTTATTGTCATTTGTGCTGACTCTCAAGTTCTAGCTTTGGTACTAAAGCAAGCAGGTGGCATTCTTTCACTCGGGCATTTGGGATATGTACTGTAGAAAACAGTTCTTCTGATACAGAAGGTAATGAAAAGTCTCCCAACACTGAAACAAAAATGTGTTACGAGAAACAATGACAGCTTGTCAGAGTGAAAAGATAACTTTCAGAGATGTGAAAGACCAAATACCATGTGAATTCAAATATGTATGACTTGACTTAGTGCTGGAAATCTACTTGGTGACTTAGATTTTTGTTTTGCTGCTTTGTTCAAGATTGTAAAGCTGCATTTGGATGGCCATGGGGATTTTGTGAGAAATTTAAGCAAATGAATGTATCAGCTGAAAGATGACCATAGATTAGATTCTGTCATAGAAAGCCCTTCCCAATACCAAAAGCTCTGACCCTGGAGAACAGTTTGAAACTTTGATAGACCAGGATGGATCCTATCAACTCTGAATCTTTAGCAGAGGAATCTCTTACAATGGTACTTTTTTAGTCAGGGCAAAGGCAACTTTAAAGCCACCGTTTGCTACTGTGTAGTCTTGAAGCTCACAATGCAAGAATCTGCCTTTGTCCAGTGATCTAGCTGGCTGTGAGCAAGCCATGAAGCTCACAAGCCTTTCCAAACCTCCTTCCAAAAGTCCTGCTGATAAGAGGAAAAGATAACTCCTCATCAGATATTACCTTGAACATCTCAGTTGCCCTCTGGAAGGTTTTCTGATATGAAAACTCTTACATTTGGTCACTGTAGGAACAAGGATTAACTCTTAGAATTTACCAGCCTGGGCTCAGTACCTTGCAAGCTCAGTGTAGTCTCAGGAAACGAAGACATTCCCAGGTATATTTTCAAAACCATGACAGGTCATGAGCTTTTCTCCACCCTTGCTCTGTTCCTCTCCAGGAGGGCCTATAAGAGCCCCCAAGGCCAAATCCCTGTTTATATCTATTCTTAATGAACAATATAATGTCAGTGCCTGGTGTCCTTCTTGTCTGGCTGGGCTGGCATCCTTCAGCCCTTCTTCCACTGCAAGGCTGTACACCCTTGAGGAGAAACAGACTGAGGCTATTGCCAGGAACAGAGAACTGCACTAACATGTTCATTAGCTGCTAAGCTTTGTAAGATCATATTATGATTTCATATGTCAAATAGGAAACCTGAATGTTAAGGTGGTCAGGTAAGTTGCTTAATGATTGTTTTGGAAAGGTATGTTCAAACCGAACAATGAACTTCATTGTAAATATCGAACAGTTTCAGCTGTTATAACATTGTCAGTGTCCTCTTTTCAGAAAATGTGATCATTAAGTTATTGAAAAAAACTATACGTTATTGTGAACTGAACTATCTCTTGTAATGCTACTTTGGCTACTTCTCTGTTCTTGAAATGCAGATCAGCTATCATACAAAACTCTTTTTTAATGTTTGACACAACTGAATCTGATTTCTGTCTCTGTATTGGCTTGAATAGTGACAGAACACTGTCACAATGCTTTCTTCAGCAAATTTAATCTGGAAATGCTGTATAATTTCTGTGTTCTGATTATACCATGCTGCTATCTGTCTGGATTGTTTTCACCATTGTGTTAACAGAGCCTTTGTGTCCCTTCTCGTAACAGACCTACGATGCTTTAAGATAATTTCCAAACATGATTCTGCTGAGAAGGTCCCTGAACTTTTTTTCCTGTGGGCCAAATGAACAGTTTGTCAGGCTTTCAAGCGTACTTTTTCAGCAATAGTAACATTAAATACAAAACTGTGGGTGGGGCAGATTCTTTCTTTCTCTGAAACTTCCCATCAGCCTTCTCCTGACTAGCTGTGACCATCCTCTTGCAGAACTGGGTAAAAACAGACAGGAATGGACACATCTATTGTCTCTTATCACATAGTCCAAAATATACACGGCTGTGCAGGCCTTGCCATCTTAAACCTTCCTCTGTCTAGAGCCCTTCTTCAGTTGATGATGGCTTTGATTCTACCATTCTTTCCCATTTTCTGTTGAGAGGAACCATCCCCATGCTGAACTCATTAAAATGGATGGAGGTTGAGGTTGGAGAAGGTTTCCTAGATGCTGGTTTTGGTTAGGGTGTTTTTCGCTTATCCACCAAGCCCCACAGTAGCTCATATTCTCAGATCAGCCCTGAAGCTCTGTAACAGGTGACCTGCTAAGCCTGAAGCCATTGCAGTAAAGCTGTCAAAATGTACAGCAAATTTGGACTCTCTACAAGCAGAATTTGAGAGCTGTCATCACACTCTGAAACCTTTGGTTCTTTAAGTCATATTCTATAATGTACAGTTCAATGAACAACATCTTAATGTTCTGTTTTCTAAATGTTGTTTTGACATTTAAATGTTCAAAACCATCTTGAGTTAATTAAATGTAGAAGCTTCTAAGTGAATGGATTGTGCTGACAACTCATCATCTAATTACCCATAATTAGGAGTAAAACAACATTAGCTAATAGAAATAATAAATAATTGTGATAGGAAAGAAAATTCAAATGTGCTGTCCAGCAGCATGGCAATTTTTCTCCCAAGCAGAATTCATACATGAAAGCCCTGAATATAGCTCTCTCTAATCACATACTGTACATGCATAGGCATTACTCACTGAATGTTTTAGGTTAATAAGAGCTGGTCTGAGAATAGAAAATACTAAATTATGTTTTAGGCTGATGAATTCCAGAAGCTGGGGCATGCTTGTTGGGACAAAATAGATCAACAAGGGGTTTGAAGAGACAGAAAGACATTTTTGCATCATCTACTAATCTTGTCAACACTATTAAAAGAGGAGGGAAAAAATCAAAGGAACTAAGTAGTCAATTTGGTTTGATTTTTATCAGTGTTCTTTGCCAGTTGTTAGCTGGCAGATTTTAAATGTGGAGAAATCAAGCGTGGGCAAGTTCAAATTGTTCACTTGTCTTCAGGACAGTTGTGGAGACAATGTTTTCAGTCATTTTGCCTGAATGTTTATCACCAGGAGCAGTTTTACTTACTTAAGGAAATGTTAAATGAAAAAAATCTGTTTCCTGATGACCTAGAAAATAATGTTGAAACCTAGTTTTCTTTTTGTGTTTAAAGCTAGGAAAAACTTTGAATTTCTGTGCTTTCTTTAGATCTGTAGTTAGCAAAGTGTTTGTCTTACCTCAGTCTAATGAGGTAGACAGTTCTCTTTGCAGGAATGAGTTCCTTACCACAGGCATCACTAGTTGCTGCCAGTCTTTTTATTTGCAGTACTTAATCTGTTTTTAAGAAGTGAATTATTTATCCATATCTTAGGTGAGGTGGAACCAATCTTTCTATGTTTATTATTACTATATATGTAATATTTTCATGTATATATTACTTAGTGTGCTTTGGAATAATAAAAATTGAAACAAGTAATGGGTTTTCAAACAGGTAACACATTCAGTTATGTATGTTCATTTTAACGTGTGCCTAATGTGCATGCATTTACCATAATTACTTACACAAAGAGTATTAGGAATATAAATACAAATGAAAAGCAACTCCTTTAGTTATGACTAATGCCCAACTTGGGACTACATGTGGAAAAAAAACCTGTAAGATTTGTTCAGGAAGATGTACAGATAGAAGTGACAGCAATATTGGTATGAACACAAGATAATAGGGATGTAAAAGTACGTATGATAGGTGCATATCTAACAGGCCTTCTGCACTGAGAAACAGACCACAAAGAACCCGCAGAAAAACTATTGGTAAAGAAAAAGAAGAAAGTGAACAGGAATTTAATAATTTTTATTTTTAAAACTGATTTTAATAAGAAATCTAAATTTGTGGTCACCTCTGTTATATTTCCAGAATTATTCCAATATTTTTGTTTTTACAAAAAAGAGAGAATGATTGTTGTAAAGTATTCCAGTTGTAAGATTTGAAGACAGCCTTTCATAATTACATTTCTATTTCCTTTACAACTTCTCATTTTCCAAGATCAATTTTTACTTCAAGAAGTGATCCATAGATACTACCTTGAATATTTATATTTAGAGAATGAAGCAGGAGCATTTGTAAATCCTTACCCTCTTAATTAATGCCAGTCTTCAAGGTTGTGTTTCCCAGTGATTGATAATAAAAAGGTTTCAGTGTGGCATGGTATCCTTTGCAGCATGAATCATACAAGACCATAAAATTGTTAGCTACATCATTATGGCTGAGTGTATTGTACTAAACGAGCACATACCAGAAAATGAAATGAATGTTTTATGTATTCTCTCAGCTAGATTCAGGTAGTGTGCAAAACGTAGTTCTCTGAACAAATCATATCCCTAAATGTGTTTTTTAAAGTTTGCATAATTAATTTGGGTTTGCTTTTTACTGATTGAACACAATGAATTTAATTCCATATGTCTTTATTTTATGTTCTGACTGGCTGAAAGCTTGATTTGGCAGTCACATTAATAGAGATAGAAATGTGCATGTTTCTCTGATCTCAGTAGCATTGTTTACACATACAAGGATCTATGTAAGCACTAGCCAAGAAATTTTCTAGACCAGCTATAATTAGATTAAAAAAAGTAGACTTTCAGCTATATTGATTTTGTTTTTTAAAAAGTCAGCTTTTGGGGGGGGGGTGGGACCCAGAGACCTTTGGTTAGAAAAGCTCCAGTAATATCTCACAGGAATTGTTATTTCATGATTTCGTGCTCACATACTCCTGTAGTCACTAGACCTCCTGGTCAGACATCTTGCATGGTGCTTTATTGTTTTTAATCTCTGAATTATGAGACCCTGTTGCAGCATGGGAGATGTAGTCCAGGTAGAAAGTTGTATTTACAACATAAAGAGCATACAGATTACAGGTAATCCGACACAACATTTTCCATTAAATGTATCGGTGCCACAGCACCGAGGACAGTCTTAATACCTTCTGGAGCACCTTCCTTGGAGTCTGATCTTACCTTTGGGATCTGTACAATACAAGCAGGAATAATCTTACTAAGATAAGTGAAAAATCGGATAACCACCGGGAATCCTTTTGCCTACTATTAGTGGCTGATCAGGTAAAAATCACAGTGCACACTTTTTTTACAAATGTATTCTTACAAGAGGCGTAGCTTTGCTGATCTCACGTGGCTCTTGCATTACATGCCTCTTTCTCCTGCTGTGTCTTTTCTTTGCTTCAGTGTTCATATCAGATCTTTGACCATAAGATGATAAGAATTGGACTCATCACCTTTTTGACGATTAGGTGAAAATTTTTCTCTGTATGCTAGAAGTGATGAAGACTTTTGTAAGCGTTTTTCTAGCCTTTACAGCATCATAGAGGTAGATCTAGGTTAGCAGATCTGAGAGTTCTTGGCTTAGTCTGCTGTTTTGTCAGTTCTGTAGAGCCAGTCCCTCAAAATTTCGAGCATGAGAAACTTGAAATCTTTGCAGCCTCGAGGGATTTGTACTTCTTTTTCTAATGAGGTGTAGGGTCTAAAGGTGTACTAGAGCTGAATCCTAGAGATAGGATGAGATGAATCCACCCCAAATCATGAGTTATATGCTACGAAACCAATAATCTTTCCTTGGAATTAATTCTATGCTATGTATGCTAAGCTAAAAATATTTCTGGTGTGACACTTCAATATCATCCTCTATCAGCCATCAGTCCCCTTTTTATTCTGAGCAATGACACACACTGATGGACAATATTCCATTTTATCAAAGTGAAGAAAATAAAAATCCTTCGTCCTTTCTGCATAGTTATGATGCATTTTGCAGGGGAACAAAAAAAATCCGCAGAAGTCTGAACATACAGAGAAAGGGCAACCGTGTTTAGAGTAAAATCAGAAAATCAGTTTACCTAATCTACTGCGTTTGGCCCATAGTCAATATGGGTGCTGTGTCAAATATTGCTATAAATATTCCCTCTGAGCATATGGAAACAGGTGCTACAAAAATCCCTCAGATCACTTGTTTGACCTATTAATTAAGTTTCACTGTTTACCTATGGAAAATTCTGGGGTTTACTTGGTACTGAGAGTACCCACAGGTTTGGATCCCTCCCCTTCCAAATTACCATGACTTAAAACCTCCTTAATCTTGAAAGGATTGATAAAGAAAGAATTGGAGAATTATATTGGAGATTTTATTTTTGCAGTGTAATCCCATCTGCTATAGCAGAATCCTCTGGATAGAAATTGTTAACTTCCTGTTACCATAAACAGTTTTTAATAACATCTTCTGTATCATTGTTCCTACTTTTCGTTTGGTAGCCAGCAATTTATAATTAGTACATTAGCAAAAACTGTACAATAGTAATTCCCTTGTATTTGTCTTGAATTTGCAAGGAGCAGATTAGTACAGAAAGACTGCTTGTCCCTTTAAAACAGGGAGAGAATTTAATTACCGTATCATTTTCTTTCTTCCCTGAGTTTTGTTTTGCCAAACAGAGAAGCAGAGAAGACTGAGAGCTGTTGGGGTTTTGTGAGGAAAGGCAATCTGCAGATTAATACAGGTTTTATGAATTGCAGCAGAAATACAGGTGCAGCTAGGCTGGTACAGGCCTATTGTAAATAGAGGTAGGAGACTGTTGTTGGTTTTTTTTTTGCCTGACCGACCTAATTAATTCTTGACAAGCTTGCTGAATTGTTTGTCAAATTAAAACAAAGAAACTCCCGAAGGAGAAGTCTACTAGAACAATTGTTAGGAAGAAGCACAAATTTTGGATGCACAAGGTCGCCTAAAGAGTGATTTACGCACTGAAGAACTTGTCTATTTTTCCATCTATATTAGTCCAATATAATATTTCACATTTGTCCTCATGCTTTGCTTTGTTTGGCCTTGGACCACTGCAGACAAGGTAGCAGTAGTGCTGAAAAAGTCCCAGTATTCATTATTCATAATTTCAGGAGAGCGTTTCAGAGTGGAGGAATTCCCCTTGCAGGATCCTGGGGAGAGGGGAGCGCCACAGCCATCATGGGGCCGTGGTAACAGAACAGCAATCTCAGTGGACTGGGGAGAAACTGCTGGGTATTGGACCACTTCTGGTTGTCCCTGGCAAGGAAAGGGAATCCTCTTCTCTTTGTGGGGAGAAAGAGGCATTTAAAAAAGGGATATTAAACAAGGCAGGGAGGGAGGGGATCATAAACTTTTTCACCAGAAGCACTTTAAGGAATTACTAGCAAGGTTTTAGGAATGCTATGTGGGCAGCCCTGATATTGGTTGATTTTGCTTCTGGGCTGGAGGGGAGGAAAATGAGAAGACTTTTCCAAGGCAGTTGGCAGAGAGAAGCAGGGCTGGTTCCTCCGCTTCCGGCAACGGCAGAGCTGTTCAGCCTCTCCCAGTTTTACACCTGGGACAGACAGTGGATTTTCATCTTCACCGGGCTGGAAATGAGAATGGGGGAAATGGATGAAGTTAGCATCCCAGACCCTCGCGTGTCTAGCGTCCAAGCTAAGCAATCAGGTTGTGCAGCCCTGTGCAAGAATTGCCATACCTGGTCAGACAAGAGATTTGTCTCCCCAGTATCTGTCTCTGAGAGTGGTCCGTCATGAATATCGTGGGAGAGGATACGAACAGAGTGAGCCTACAGTAATGCTTCCTCAGGATGCTCACCCCCATACATGAGTTCCTTTCATGAGTTTCCTAAGCAATTCTCAATTTAATAGGCCTGGATGCACTTTTTTTTTCTTCTAAGAATTCATCCTTTTGCTTTTTGAAGCAGTGGAAACCATTAGCAGCCATACTGTTCTGTCACAGGCAGTTATGTGACTTATCCGGGTGTTGCATGCTCCATCGGTCACCGTGAGTGTGCTGCACGCCTGCTAATTGTATTTGGTGTCCCTGGCTCATGGGCTGGGGGGAACCACAGATGCTTAGTCCCTACTCGGTCTGGCCACTCCCTTGTCATTTTATCACACTGACAAGCACCCTCCCCAGAAAGAAGAAAGCTGATATTTGCCTTTTACGGAAGTAAAACTAAAACCTCAGTGGGGAGAAAGTAGATGTTCTACTGTAGAAAATGTAGAGCTCTGAGAAAGGGGGGATTTTCCTTGGAAAAGATGCTCCTGTTTCAGACTGACTCTCTTCCAGCTACTTATGAGTTCATTTGCCCTAAGTCCGTTGGAAATCAGAGGGGGAAAACCGGGTCCCTCAAAAGGACTGTGTAGGTTCTTCTCAAGAGTGCGTAAAGTTCAATTTAGTACCTGCTGCAGCTGTCATCTTTATACGGTTGCATGAGACACAAGTTCAGTGGAAATGTGAGCAGTTGCTGTTTATTTTTAAATGCAATATGCACACTTCTAATCTTGGCCTTTGGATAATAACACCTGAATTAAACTAACTTAGAATTTGGCAAATTTCTAGGCACTTCCTTTTTCCTTACTGTGTTTCTTGAATATATTTTCTATTACCTTGCACATGTTTAATGCTTAAAGAGAAGAGAGACTTTCTTGTAGCGGTCATGCAGAGGTGCCTTTCATGAAGTGATTCACCTTGTATTGGGGACAGTCTCAGAGAGGCAAATTGAATTAGGAGGAGGAGAGATTCTAGTTTACAGAAGATAGGACTGTGATTTGAAGATTTAGGAATTTATTCCCTTGCTAATACATGAACAGAATTCCCATCAACAGCAATGGAAACTGCGCACATGAAGAAAGAAAATTAGGGCGGTAAACTGGGCTATAGCAATATTGTCTTCAATGTATTTACATAGGATTCATAGTATTCTATGGGCAGCTGTGCAAACCTTGAAGTATGTTTAGTAGGGTGCATTTTTATGCATATGAAATTACACCAATTTACTCCTCCTCTTTAATTTGTATTTTTTTTATTATTATTTTAAAGAAGACGTCCCACACTACTATCAGTCTTGTAATGCAGAACGTGACCTCACTGAACAGAGGTGTTAATCTTGCAGGGAGCCCCAAGGCTGATGCACTGGGATCAGCTTGTCACCCTCGTAGATCTGTTGGCCGCGCAGGGGCTCTCCCCTCTGCTGTAGATCAGGGCCCAAGAGAGCTGCCTGTTTGCTGCTCCCAAGTGAGAAGATGGAGTGCTGTGCTCCTAGCACTAAATAACACAGTGTAAGGCTCAGCTTTGCTAATTCTTATTTAATTCAGAGTGTCATTATATTTGGTGATGTTCCTTGAGACTGGATCTTGAAGTGAAGTAAATGTGACAATTCCAATTTATTTTTCTCTTTTAAAAGGGAAGGTAGGAGAAGAGTGAAATTAAATGACAGTTTCTAACTATCCTGACTCCAGTGAAGATTCAACATAGGAGGGCAAAAAGATATTCCCCTTAAGATAACTCCTCTAATTTAAGTGTTCAGATTTTTTCTTGGTAGTAATATAAAGACAGAGAGAAAGTTTCCTACGTTTTTTTTATTCTTCCTTCTGGGCAATGAGGGGTTCTAATTACACTAAAACCCCCTAGTACTGACTTCATAATAGCTTCCCCAGCCTGCATGGCTGCTGTATATAGAAGGCTGAAACATCTCAAATCATTACAATGGGAATAAGCTGTTCTTTGAAGGAACATCCAAGATTTTCCAACTTTGACCAGCGTGGAAGTTTTATGTGAACAACTGTATTTTGTTCAAGTTGATTTCTCTGTTGCTTTTTTCTGTGTTGCCAGCAGAGTGAATACTATTACAGTACTTTCTTAACAGGCACACTCTGTGCCAAAGGTTTTAAAGTGTTTTATTTTAATGTCACAGATGATTAAATGCTTTAGTGTGACTGACAAGCTTTAGTAAATTTGTTCAAATTAGATATACTAGCTCTTAGTAAAATAGATTTTTCTAAACCTGTTTTGTGTGAGAGGAGAAGTAGCAGCTAATGATAGTAAAATACATTAAGATGCTGGCAAATTAAAAAAGCCACTTGCAGCTTAGCAGTAGTGATATGACAGCTCTCTGTGAGGGTGAGGTTGGAGACTACCAATACAACAGAAACACCCATAGGGTTTGCTGCAATATCATTTTTATTGTTGAGCAAGCTGAGCTGATGATTCCTCAGGATCAGAATATCCTCCAACTTTCTAGTAGGAGCAAAGCCACTACTCTGCTCTCCTCTTGTCACTTTTGAGGATGTTGGTACCACTGGAGACACCAGCTGTCAGCAATCTTAGTCTCCAGACTGGTATAAAAACTGAAAGTAGGCCATAGTAAAACATCTCTGTTAATGCTTTTTGCTGTATTAACGCTTTTTGCTGTATTAACTCAGGTGCATGTAAGTACTCACTGAAGATCCAAGAAGGAAAGGTCTGTTGGAGGCCCAAATAAAGCTTTTCTGGTATGAATCTTGGGGAGGGAGGAGAATGGGAAAAAAAAAACCACCAAACCCAAAGCATCCCTGCACTAATGACAGAAGCTGTGCACATGTTTAGATACTTTGGTAGTAGGTGTTTTACAGCTAACAAAACTGAATGTGTGTGTTCTGTCTGGTAACACATGAAGCATGGATGGCTTCAGGTTTTCCAAGCTGCTGAAGAGCTTTTTCAGAAAGAATCTCAGAAATTCACCAACTTTCAAGGGAACTGAAGCCAACTTCTGGCCTATACATGCAACTATGTGATTTTCTACAGGAAAAGAGACGGTATAGGGGACGTGCTGCTGTGATTCTGAGTTGGTTCTGTATGGTTATAGTTGCACATGTATGTTTGAAGGAGTATTTAGGATGCTCTTGGTGCTGAGGCATAAAGAGCCATGGTTTGAGTCCTTCTGGGCTGCAAAGGACAGTAGTGACTGTACATGCACAGACGCACCTGGTGTCTTGTTCTGGCGGTGGATCGTGCTATTCAAAAGGAAGAAAGGGGACATGCATCTGAACAGCCTCCATGTTTTTAACAAAATGCTGTGGCTGCTGTATTTGGCAGGGAGCTGAATCTTCCAGTTGGGGTACCACGTAATCTGGTGGAAGGTTAGGGGAGATAGACTGAGGAGCTACAGTTGAACAATTGGGATTTTTGGGTTTGGGGTTTTTTTTGTTGGTTTGGTTTGGTTTTGGTTTTTTTGCAAGAAAGGTGTTGAATTAATCATGTCTGGTTTGTACTTCTGTTTCCCATCTTTTGTGTGTGAAAGGTGAAACAGAAGCTCCTCGCAAAGGAAGCCTTTTATTAGGTGTTTGTGCTGCATCCAGTCTTAACCGTGTTCCCATCTGCAGCCACGATTGCTATAACATATGGTAGATACGTTTCAGGCTTGAGCATTAATAATAGCAATGTTGTTATTTTATGTTTTTACATCATTATGGTGTCAGTCATTTATATTTGCTTTTAAAGATAAGCATTTTCCTTAAAAATAACATGTTTTAAAGAAGCATTTTAAAGTTAACAGAGTCTCTGAATCTCCCTTCAGGATAAAAGGTAAGGGAGTGCATTTTATCATTAAATTATGATCTAATAAGAAGAATAAAGGATTCTTAAGAAAAAAGTGTTAATAACAACATTGCCTTTTTGATCTATGGAAACATAAGTGTCCTCTAGTGGAGGTAATACCCTCTTCTTCTTCTCTTATAAACCTTTGTTCTCTTCTGATGCATATTAAGCACCAGATGAAAAATTCTGTTTGTCTGTGGTCTAACAATGAAATACCTTGTAGGAAATGAAAAGGTCAAGCTTTCCCTGTCAGTGATTTATTATAAACAGTGCCTCCTTCTTTTATTTCCTGATACTTTGCATTTGGATTAGTGATGATACATCACCAGCTGCTAGATAAAATATGAAGTTGGGAAACTATGGTCAAACATTTCTGCTGAGGAATGACCCTGTAATCAGCTCCCAGCACACACAGGTCTCACTTGATTTATCAACCCAAACCTGGGTTTCTAGAGAGGGATGAATTAGTTTAAAGATATCTAAGGGATAATAGCTAAAGCCAAAAGCGCTGTAGGAAAACCGTTTGTCACTGGCCTGCCCTGCCCTCCTTAATTGCAGAAAAATTGAGAGTGGATACGTTAGGCACCTGATATAAATCATTGGTCAAGTAACCAGCAATGTATCAAGTGGGGGAGTTGCAGGCCTTTTTCTTTTGCTCTTTGTGCAAGGCAGGACACTTGCAGTTTTGACACCAAGAGGCTGTTGGGCCAGTGTGGTTTAATGCACATCTGTCTCCGTGCTGACTTCACCTTGGCCTTCTGTATGACTTCATGCATTTTGTTGTTCATTCCAGTTTCCGATGTGCTATTTTAAATGTTGCTTTCTGTAGTTTTGCATTTGGGGACCATTTGTCCTAGTTTTTTTAGCTAAGAGTGTAACAGAAAAGGAATGTGCAATTGCCCAACATATGTTGTAAATACTCCCTTATTGCAGAACATATTTGAAAGTTTAGTGCTCATGGAAGCAGTATTACCAAATGAATTAAACGTCTGCACCCCACATTCATATTCTTCTCATTCTCCAGCGTTTAACTACATTTACCTCCCCAATAAATGCACATGCTTAACTTTACCAACTTTGCACACAGTTTAGGTAGAGCTTAATGATATTTGATTTATAACATTATGTCCGTGGTCTATGAAATTAAGCATGTGGATGTACACAAATTCATGCGATTGTGGAACCTTCTGCTATGAGCATCTTGCCTTCCGGTGCACATCAGGGAACAATTAGAAATTAATTCAGTCCATGTAATCTGTACATTTGAAAAAGCTGTGGAGAATAATAACACATTTTTCTCTCCCTCAATCTAACTGTAGTTATGAGACTTTTCAGAGATATGGTCCCAAGCATGCATAATGGTATGTCCCCTATTTATTCTTATTCCATGTGGCTGTGTTTGTGTCTCCTTTTTCTTGTATAGCATAACTTTGCTAAAAATTAATTTTGCAGCCTAAGTAAAAATCCAATTGATTGCTTCTCTGTTTGCTTATTTGTCACTTGGATAACATCATAGTGAGCATGGTGCAAAATCCGTTGTAAACCTGTAAATGAATTGGTGTACTGCAAATTCTCTCAAACAAGCAGGCAGGAGAGTGCACAGAATCACAGAAGAGCATAGGATGGAGGGGACCTCTGGAGGTCACAGCCCCTTCTTCTGGACCTGGTTAACACTTAGCATATATTTTATATGCCCTTGGCTAGAAACTGTAAAAATATTAGAGGAGTCAGGCACTTGATTTCCACCCACTTCTAATGAGACTTAGACACTTAACTCCCTTATATTGCTGCTGTTTTTTCTGGTTTTAAATTTCATCAATGCACTGAAAAATTGGATGTGCTTAAGGACATTGCTGATTATGGATCAAAATGTCTTTAGAATTGGGCTTTAGTGAATAAAACATTAAAAATATTACTTGCTCAATGTAAGTGCAATTTTTCAAGGCTAAGTTATGTTAACAGAATTTATTATTAAATTGTGTTGTAATTCTTTTAAGCTAATGCATGAAAATGACCTCAAAATCAGATCAAACCTAGTTAAGAAGGTGATTATCTAAGTCCCTAAATGTCTTTCATCCAGAAGCTCTAAAAGAAAGAATAAGACTTCATCCAGTCTAGAGAACACGAGCATCATAATTTTAACCACAAAGAAAATCAATATAAGATAAAAGAGAGGAAAAACCAACAGCAAACATTTGTCCATGTTAAGTGATTTTTGCCCACCATTATTAGCATATGTTTTATGGTGTATTGAGCACTTACTTCCCTGCATGAAGGTGAAGCACTACTGCAAATTGCTACACCGGGAGGAGACTCTCTTAAGATTGAATCACAGGGGCACTGTGAAATTTTTGGTTGAAAATGCTTGTCGGCATGCTGTAAAGGATAATGGAATTTGATTTCACAAAGCATATTTCATACTCAAGGTGTCCCAAACCACTCTACAGATGAATGAGTTAAATGCTGGAGAAGCGGTGACTGTGTAGGTAAATGTGGCGTCTATTATGTACTCCGTGATAGCTTACACACAGCTGTGGACAATGGAAACAGGTTTTCTCTTTTATTATTGAGGGTCACCCAGGTTAGCCCCTGTTCTTTTTGAAAAGCACTCTGGGATTTCTAATTTCCACCTGGATGATCACCAGAGACAGACAGAAAGGGCCACAGTTTAATGCTTCACCGAAAGGATGGATGAATGATTGTTGGATGATTAATGGCTGGTCTGTGCTGAAAGATGACAGCCTGTTATAATGGAGATAGCTAACATGTAATTTTCTGCATACTGCAGTTTCACAGCCTCAGCATTCCCACATAGCAGGCGTTTCATGTGGGTAAAACACACAACAATGAAGACATAGTTTTTGGTTAGAGTTTGTCCCCTTCTCGCCAGAGAGCAATGCATGTGGTAAAACACACTCTGCTCTGCTTGTGCTGGTTTTGTGCTACAGACTGCTGCTAAAGAGGTGCTTCACAGAGGCTGGCGAATGCTTAAAAGTAAGCACAGCATCAAGGAGAAATATTTCAGAGGGGACAGAGGTATCTTTTATCCATATCCAAATTTTGGTCACTGGCCATGTGACATTTAGAACGTTATTTATCAAAATCAGGCCTGAGGTTTGCTGATGGACTGAGGCAGCTGGCCCCGGCTCTGCAGCCAGCGAGTTGTGGAGCCACGCAGGGGGTGCGGACACCTGGTCACCACCCTCAGTGGGGCTGGTGCTCTGTCACCCTGTTGCATCCCTGAACAAGGCCCTCAAGTTTTGATAATTAGATCAATTGTTACTATTACTGGTTGATTGATTACTGCAGAATGGTTGTTATGAAAAAAACTTCACAACCAAACTTCACAAATGTTTGCTTGATTTGAATTTCTTCTTTTTCCCACTTGAAAATGTTCTTTCCATTTTGTTGATCCAGAGTGTGTTCATAGTCAAGTTCTACTATGCATTTGTTTACAGAAAGGCAATCTCAGTTGTACCCAAAACTGTTTTTTAGAATGAAAGTCATGATTTCACGTATGTGCACATTACTGCAAGAAGTGTGCTGTGAGTGAGGGCAGAGAAACAATTTCTGGTGGTTTTGTGACTGGTCACTGTGCCATTTTCACGATCATTAACACCAGACCTGGATGCTGTTGCATCACCCGGCAGTTCTAATTTGAACTGGGTTTGGCATGATCACGTTTCTATTGAATTAGTCAAAGCACATTACACAGGCTTTGTCCTAGCTTTATGCTTTTATGGTGACTACGGAAGGACATGCTGTGCTTTATCTGGCATAAACTCTGAGTGGTACAGACAGATGATACCTGATCCAGTATGCACTTTGCTAGTACAAAATTAGCCCATCAAAAAATTTTGATGAAATCCAAACTGGCAGAGTGAGGTTATACCAGACCAGCACTTTATGTCACGTGGCTGTAGGAATTTTTAGCTGGTACTAGAAGTCTTAAAGGCTGCTTTACACTGTTGGTTAATCATAGTTTTAGAAACCATTTCTCAATTTTGAAACATTCTGATTAGAAATCCTTATTGGGAACCTAGTATTTATTAGAGAACTGAGTTGCTTTTGTCTATATTTTTTCAATGGAAACTGTGTTTTCCTTAAATTACCTTCTATTTTTCATACAATTTCAAAGTTGCTGAAAAATATGAGGGGATGATTGTTTCTCCCTAAGAGGCCAACATGTTAAAAAAATGAAATTAAAATTATTTTGGTCAACATTCTGTGGAAAAAAATACTTAGTTTTTCCAGTAAAGTTCACTTTTTAATATTAAGTAGCTAAATTCCAGAAAGCTTTAAATCTCTTTTAATAAATCTGATTATCTGTTTAATGAAAGGAACTTGCGACTGCTTACAGACATTCTATGAGCAAACCAAATATGCAAATTGGATAATTTGATGTTGTTACCCTAAGTAAAAGGTTCACTACCATATGTGCAAGTATAAAATATAGAAACCCGAGGGCCAGATTATCAGGAGATATACTGAAGACATAATAATAAAACCGTGTTGATGTATACTGTTTGCAATTGGTTGACTATTGGAAAGTTTGTTTCGAAAATAGCATCAAAAAGGTTTTTATGTGTACCTACATCTGTTTATAATCTGCCAAGCTTAGAAAAAACATTTGCGTATCTTTCTCTTATCTAAGGAGTTTTTACATGATAGGAGATTCATGTGAATTTTATTTGATTTTTAATTAAAAATAATGGATTGTTCAGTTGTATTGATTATTGCTATTTTCAGGTGTTAAAATTAGAGCATGGCAGAATTGATCCTGCTGTCTTAGTCCATTCAAAGTTTAGTGACTTTCGGGAAGTGGAAATAAAGGAGAACTCAGCCTATAAGGCTTGATCCTATTGTCACATATATACACAGAGGCATAGGTAATAAAAATACTGAAGCACTATTATGACTGAGAAAAATGTAAGTTGCTTCACATGGGTGGTTTTTAGCTTACTGTGAAGAAGTGAAGCATTTGTCGTTTGTAAAAAGACTTAATCTTGGTATTGAAGGATTGTGTGTTTTATTAGTGTTTCTTGGTATTTTGCAGTGGTTTACTTAACAGATAAGGACCAAAATAGGTATTTTTTTGCAAGTTGTGCTATTAACTTGAACAAAAGATATTTATGATTTAAGACAATTTTCTGACTTTTTCTTCTTTTGTATCTTCTAAGTATCTTTATTGACTTAGCATCTGACATATATTTTCATTTAATTGAAAGGATTGTGAAGTGCTTTATCTACTTAATGACATACTTTCAAATCACTGCCCTGTAATTAAGTGTCTCAGATTGTCTGTTCAGAAAAATGGAAGCTTGGGACAAGAAACAGAGACTACTGCAGACATTAAGACTGCCGCAGTAATGTAGGTCAGTAGAATGGAAATTTGTAATCTGACTGAAGCTCCAGGGTTAGTATCCCAAATGTTCCTAGAGCACTAGAAGGCATATCAGATCTTTAACATAGAGGCATACTGCAACCTAACATCACATAAAGCATAAATTCAGTTCATCTTCACTGCAGATCCAGTCAGGAATCTTGCCCATGTTTTAGACTGTCCATACAAACTATTTAAACATATTTGGTGGGGATCATAGGTCAGAGTTGCTTTTACAAGGGCTAGAACCAAGCAAACCGTTCAGATGGAGGCAAGCCTTCTGGGAGCCTGGAAATTAAGTTGTCCCAAAATGAGTCTTGGATCATCTCTCTGCAAAGACCTATGAGACTTGCCTCCCTCCCATGCCACAAACACCCAAGTGCCCGGCAAGGACAAGCATCCCATCTGGGATGCCGCCGAAGAGGTCCCTGTGCCTCCCTGTGGTTACTCTGCCTTAAATCTAGTAGCAGTCTTACTGGTGCATTCATTTCCTACAACATTTTGGTCCTGAGGACGTTTGCTTGTTCAAGTAATTCAGAAAACAGGTCGTTGGTGAGAAACCTCATCCTGATGGAAAAGAAATAGGGTCTGTTTATGAGAGCAGCTTACCTAGCTGAGTACGAGGGAGGAGGATAGCAGTCTTTAGAAGTATAACCTAAAGAAGACTTAAGGGGCATCAAAAGGGATGAGCGGAAGAAGTCACAGGCTTTAGCCTTCCATGAGTAGAAATGTCTCTTAGGGCTTCTTGCACTATAGCTCAGGTAAGGGGAATGTTTTGGTCCAAGTGGATATCACGCAGGTAAAGCCCCTAAAGAGATATGCTCAGAAAGTGGATGGCTATGCAGGTACCAACACCTCTTCCTTCACACATTTAGAGGTTGTTTGACAATATCCCGTCTGCGTATTGACACATCTTCAACCTGTTTACTTGTAGGATCTAACAGGATCACAGAACTAATGCAACAGGCTGCCAGACATTTAAGATAGAAATAGATTCACATTTCTACTTCAGTGCTCAGGTCAATGGAGTCACTTCAGAATTACATTTGTGTTGCTGAGAGAAGAATTTGGCCAATTGCCCACTCTGTCCAGCACATTAAATTTAAAAATAATTTAGCTAGCAGTTGTGAATATCCATTTCCTGCCAATAATGTTAGAATACCCCATTGCCAGGAGATATTTCTGACCTCACTTTGTGAGTCACCTCGCAGTGGTACTAGCGAGGAAGCCTTTCCAGGGCTTCATTGTTATTACTTGACATACCAGCTTTACTGAGGGCAGATTTGATCATATGCATGATGGAGAGAAGAAAAAATAGCCCTCCTAAATGTATTCTGTTTACAAAAAGAGAGTTTGCATTAATGGAAGATTCTCAAGCTCTTGGATTTTTGGTTGATTTTTTAAAAGTAGGTTTTAAATATGTTGTTTAAAATTTAAATGGAAGTTGAAAAATAGCATCTAATCGAATTAAGAAATTAGTATCCTGTGTACAGTACTCAACAACATATTAATTTGAAGACATGATGGTTAAAGAGCAAACAAACAAGCAAAGCCCAAAGTCCTTACTCCAGTTTTCATCACTGATCATAGGTTTGTTCTTGAGTTCAGTGGTAGGAACTTCGGGCAAGACCTTACGCTGAACAGTATCAGGTAACCAACACTTTGCCTTCTTGGGTCAATGGCAAAACTCCATGCTAAAGTACTTCAGAATTAGAACTGGTCTGTAGTAAAGCTCTGTCTGAAGCTGATTGGAAGTCTTTGCTAAGGAATAATTTTTAAATAGAGTAAACTGTTCTCATGTTTGATTATGAAAACAATTTTCTTTTAAAAGTTTACCTCTCATGTTTATGCAATAGTAGGACTTTGTGTTTAAAACCAGGCAATATGATTGAATTATTTATGTAGCAGCTTTCATGTGTTTTTTTCTATGGATTTATTAGCATGTCAGTTTGTGTGCTGGAAGCCAGATTCTTCTGTGTGTGGTGCAGTGCTTAACAGAATACCTGCTTGGACACTCAAATCAGCACTTAAGGTGCAACCCTCAGTAGGATTCGTACCATTTCCTCCCCAGCCTGACCAGACTTATAATCTGAGTTTCCTTTTTCAGCCTGATGCATTCAGGAGAGGTAATTTCTTTAATTAGGGACCCAATATGATGTTCCTCATACAGCATAGGCAAGAGTTGAGTTTGTACATCCAAAATGTCCTCTGGCATCTTCAAGCAATCTATCAGACTTCTCCATATTCTCCTGTACTTGCGGGTTTCAGGTTTGGGATATGACAGTGCTTTTACACGCAGAGCAAACTATTAACGTGTCATTTGTTCAAGGCAAACTGTCTGTGACAGTGTAGTCTAGCTAAACAAGAGATTATGCTATCAGTCTGTGTAAGTATGTCTGAAGTCCCTTGGCTGGGCAAAATACAAGGCTCTTTCCCTAGCAGACAAAACGTGCTCTTTACAGCGGAAGAAAAATAGGTATATTGCGGAGAGAGCTAAAACGTGATCCAATGGTATTTTTATGGGCACTATGACCTACGAAAAAGCTTTGACCGAAAATGGAATCAGTCCCCAGTGTGTTTGACATTTCTTCAGTGGGTAAATTGCCCTAATCTGGTTTTATGTTTTTCCTCTAAATCTTTCTTTGCCACTTCTTGAGTTATCTGATAGCATATAGCCTTTATCAACTTTTTTTTCCTCATGTTATATCTGTTTAACCCTTGATAATTACAACTCATGTGGCATGGCTGTCCCAGAATGCTTGCTACAATTTTCTTTTCTCATTTATTAAAGCTACAAGCAAGCATCTTAATGCATCATTTTACCAATCAAACCTGCCACTTAATAAAAATAGAGTGAAGTCAATCTCTGTTCTTAGACTTTGGTTTTGGGTCTGACCAGTAGGTCTGACAGTTCTGCAAATATATAAATAACAGGCTGTGACCTTCAAGGTAAACTCCAATCCAGTTAATGTCACTAGGACTAGTTCAATGTCTAAAGCCAGGAAGAGAACTGTTTTTTTTAATTCCCCCAATTTGTTCACTAAGCTGCTTAAGTGATATGAAGAAAATCTTTTTGGATATTAAACTAGTTGTCAAGCAGCTGAAACACCAAAATGTAAACAAGGTATCAAACTATTGAGAAACTATGGCACTGTTAGATGTTATTGGTTTGGAAATTTGTCAGCCCATGCCAATAAGTCAAATGTCTTCCTTAATCACTCACCGCATACAGTTACGGTGGTAGGAAATATTCTTTGACCATCATCTTGAACTACTTTGGTCCATTCTATTTTCGTTTATTTATTAGAGAGAACGGAATCTGTGGATTAGTTACTCTTGTCCTTTCTGATATTGACAATGTGGATAGAATAAAAATTTCGTTTAGGAAAGGAGGCAGTGTCTGTGGTACACAAGCCTTCATTTGATGAAAGAAAAATAGCTGGACTGTGGTGACCAGAAGGTCTGCCTGGGACTGGATTTCAGAGATTTGTTGATTTGCTAACAGACGTATAATCTTTCACATTATCAACTCGGTTTCACCCACACAAATCTGTTTGCTGATAAATTCTGGATAAATGACTTCCTCATATCAGTCAGGGTAATTTTTTAAAGGTTTACAAAGTTTTAATTTAAATATCCCTATGTATCAGTACTGCATTACACAACATAAATTTTGCCACACTACTGATCTGCTCCTTTGTATTCTTAATTATACATTTTTCCAGGACTACATTTTTCTGTAAATTGTTCATGCCACATTAAAATAGCTGTGAATTACATATACTTCATTTGTACAGAGAATATACTACATTTCTCTTTCAGATGCAGCATGAATTCTTTTAATTTGCAAATTCCCATCTGGTTCAGTGGGAACTAAAACTTTAAAACCAAAATCAAATATACTGTGTTAAATTTGGGTTCATAACTTCAGCAGCAATATGTTTATGCTCTACTAGTAAACAGTTCCTGCCACCTCAGGTGATAATGTATTTTAAATTTTTTTATAAATATAAATATTTTATACAAATGTTTTAAATTTATTCATCTTATTATTAATGATTTACAAACTCATTATTTAAAAGAAAATGCAAAACAAAGAGTCATTATAAACTGACTTAGAATTCTCATGGCTTTTACATTTAATGGTGAGATTCTGTACATTACAAAATTTCAGTCACTTGTCTAAGGAAACTATGTTCCTTTTGAAGTCTGCTTTCCTGAAGTCAAAGATTATATATTGCTTGTTGCTTGAGAATTTCAAACCTAAGCATCGAGTGATTCAACTATTATAAAGATTAGATAAAGAACTGACTATCACCCACATTGCTTCTGACACCAGTTTTACTTTACACAGGGCATCTTACTAGGTGTTAGCCAGACCGGTTTCTTTCCTCCCTAAAATAACTGAAGATTGGACCTCTCCTTTGATGAGCACAGGCAGATTATGTATTATACATTCAAGCTCATGGTTGACCTTTGGAGATGCATAAATGAAAAAAGCAGCTGTTCGAATTGCACTTTCCAGTCCCTTGGGATTTGAAATTGGGATGCCATTTAATACATGCTTATTTAGTGGCTCTGATTTGTTAGGCCCTTTCTAAACATCCAAGAAGAGAGAATCCTTCCTGGAGGATCTTACAAGCTGTGAGAAGAAAAAGGAGGTAGGCAGTGGTTAAGGACCGGGGAAAAACAATGGAGACAATCATATATGATTTTCTTTCCCTCTTCAAAACAGCAGTGGTCTCATGAACAAATTACTGAATGTGTACGCATTTAGTGTGTGCATATGATAACTTCAAGTGCTTCCTGCTATGTCTTGTGCTCCATAGTTCTGAAAGATTCTGGACCTTTGCAAAGTTTTGTAGGGCTTCTCTCGATATATACATGTAACCATTTTGTAAATATTGCAATAGGAAATGTCACTAGTGTGTTACATGCCCTGTTTCTTAAATCATGAAGATGCTTGTGAGAGCTAACCCTGGTAGGCACTGTGTGGCTGGATATAGCGGTGCCATATGACAGGTCACCATTGATGTCCTCCTCATGTTCCCAGGCTGCAGGGCACCCAGTCCTTCCTGGCAAGAGGAGAGCTGCATGGTACTTTGGTAAGAATAAATACTGTGGGAGGAATTCAGGTGTATAATCAGAGAGGGTCAGAACAGCACAGGCTGAAGTGGTTAGAAAAGGGTAACTAAAGAAAATTCAAGTGGAGGAGATACTACTGAATTTGTTCCCATATACAAAGCACCCATTTAGCCTGCTGTGTTATGTAACATTGCTAAATAATCCTCCTTGCTGTCCTGAGCAAGTGTTCTTGGGGACTTGTGGTCTAATCGCTGGATTTGCTCATCCTGGAAACACAGTGGGATGCTGTCTGGCCTTTATTTCCCAATGGCATAGCACAAATATTTATTTAAATGCCATTTTTATGCTGAAAATAGGATAGCTTGTTATGGTGGAACATGTAAAGTTAGCATTGCCCACATGTCGCCTTCATAATGCGGATACATTAAGCAAACAGGGTTGGAGACACTGGTGATGATGAACAGTCATGTAAGTGTCTGCTCCACCTCTGTGAGTAAAGTGGGCTCTAATTTTTTTTTTTTTTAGTCTCATACAGTAACATTCTCAGTGGATCATCTTACTGAAGTGCAAAGGTTACAAACCCAGTGAAACCATTTGACTTTTTCCAAAGGTACATTACAGAGCCTCCTAAGCTATAATAATAGGAATCTGAAAACATGGGAGGGTGACCAATTATACTTAAATCTGGTCAGTGTTTTATTTTATGTGGTTGTACTCTGGCTATTTTTTGACTTGTTTGGATCATACTGGCTAAGTGTTCCTGTCCAATGATACTCATTTTACCCCAACCAGCTATTTAAACCAAGTTTATGCTGTTTTTGCTATTGAATAGAAGGACAAGCACTTCCATTATGGTTAGTTGTTTTGTGGATTTTGGTACCCACCCATTTATTTTGGTTTGTCCTAATCTATATTTATCTATGGATGACAAGATGAACTTGAAAAAAGAACATGTTTAAAGTTGCGTACTAGCTCCCAGGATATAAATCATACTGGGCTTTCAGCTCTTTCAAGCTTTCATAAACAGTGCTTGCTGAAAGACTGAATCATATTTTTCTGTGACTTTAGTTCTTGTCAAACGTTTAATTTTTAACAACAGTGGTCAGTTTCCTGATGTGAACACATGACGCTGGTCCCAGAGACTTCAGCTTTCTTTAGCTGTTCATCATAACAATTTTCCTTTTTAAAGGTATGCTCGCAGCAAAATTAGAACTGGGTTTAAAGGCTTTGAAAGTAGCTCAGACCACAGTGCTCCTAAAGCAATGGTCTACTTGCAATGAGAGTGGAAACTGTGAACTGAGACCTGCTCAGCTTGCTTAAAAAAAATAAACTAACACATTAGTGTTAGTCAACAGCATACCACTCTGGGCAGCAGTAAAGGCAAAGGTTGACCTCTCTTATGCTGTTTTTAAAGGACTAGATTGTCACCTGTTGGTATTAAAACTTACTGTTAAGACATAGCAAGAGCTGGTGAAGAGCATGCTGCGGGATCCAGTGCCTCATGGGGAAGCTGAAGCGGTGCAAGGATTTCATTGTGGAGTCCTCCTCCTGCTTCTCCCCTCAGGAAAAAAAAGCTCTAACTCAAACAGGAATTATTTCAGGCAGGACTTGCAGTCTCTGTTGCACAGGGAGGTCAGGCTGGTTTATTACAGTGGTTCCTTCTGGCCCTATATTTAAATATACAAAAGGGAACAAAGGAATACATTAAGGATGTTTGAGTCCTAGATCTCTCCATTACTTCTAGGGCCCCATCACAAATTTCCGTTTGCTCCTTGGTTGTATGATTTTCTGAGAATCTCTTCTAAAACTCTTTCCCTACCTTTTCCAATTAATTTATGCAGAGCTAGGAGGGAAATGGCATTTTTCCCCCCCTTTCACATGCCAAAGGCCTATTTGCAAATTACCTCCCCTCCAGGGAGAAGGAGACAGTGCCATAGTGGTAAGGGACCCTTCTTATTCCTCACCTCTTCTTTCTTCCATAGGAAGGATGAAGTCTGTGTGCAAATAATCCACTTCCATGCAAGTAATTGGGAGCATTTTCAGGCTCTGTTAGCTGGCTTATCAAAGTCGTTCTCCAAATCTGCCAGGTCAGCTCTCACTGCTGCAGGCAAGAGGTGGCAACTTTCCCTTCTAAGCAGAAAAGTAGGGACCGCTTGTTGTGCTCCCCTCCTCTTATTCAAGCTATGTTAGCCAAAGTGAATTGACATTGAAAAGTGCATCTTCATGACTCCCTCAGCAGCTAGCACAGCAAAACCCATAGGATGGTGTTTTTACTGATACCTTTCAAGGAAAAAGCAATAGAGAAATACAGATATGCAAGATCACAGTTTTGTCACGTAAGAACAAGGATGAGTGTTAGACACTCGCATGCAGTGCGGCTCCTTAGACATTTACCAAACTGAAATTTGATGTTCTATTTCATGCAGTTATATTAGGATACTAGTAAATGAACTAAAAATGAGCAGATATTAATCAGACTGTGTGTTTAGCCCTCCTGTGAGAAGTCTTCTTGAAAAAGACTTTTCAAAATCTGACTGTCTACATTTTCTTTCTGATACTGTGAGCTTTTCTTTCAATTTCATGCCAGGCAAAGGTTGACCAAGTGTTTGCAATGCAGCTTCAAAAATGAAAGTAAACAAACCAGAAATGGGTGGTAGACATTGATTTAGGGGATTTAGTAGTTAAACTCATTGCTTTTTTTTTTTCTATCTGAGTCACAAAGATGGCCAATAATAGGCTTTACGAAGAGCTTGATACAAAATCTGTTGAAATCGATCAAAAAACGCCCAGTGGCTCCAATATGTATCACACCTCAAATGAGTGCAGAATAGGAACAGCTTGCTTACCTTCAAAAAAACCCAAACCAAAAAAACCCATGCTAGCTGGATATTGATATAAACTACTTAACTTTTTGTACTTCCAATATCATTGGATTCACTGTAATTGCTTAGGATTTGGGGTTTTGGGAGAAGAAAGAAATCTTATAAGTGTATATAAATGGCAGTAATTGTTTTGTAGTGTGTCTGACTTGAGACTTTAGCAAATGTCCTTGTTTCTCCCCGGGAGTGAAGAAACTCGAGCGTAGTCTTGCGTTGTTATGTTTTTGTGAAGACTTCCTTTGCAAGCTGGAAAAATGAAGCCCCAGTTCATATGTGCATTTACATAATGCAGATTTCTCTAATCTTATACTTCTCGCTCATAATTCAGACTTCTCAGTCTGATTTCATGCTAATTTAGACTTCCAACTTTCTATATTTTGTCACCATTGAAAACATTACTGTAAGTGACATGGAGCCAGATTTACCCTCTCATGATTGCAAAGTGACTTCAGTAAATCACTGGATTTATTTTGGTGTCTATGTGGGAACAGAGTTTAGCTTGTAATATATGGTTTTCAGTTTTAGAGCTATCATAATAGTAACTAATCTACCTCCTCGTGAGGAGGTAGATTTATTTTGAGCGGGTGAAAGGAAACCAGTACAGAGAAGAGCTTTTGGCTAGTATATAAATAGATCTAGCTTGACAAAGTAACAATAGCTCTGGCTTTGCTTTTGCAAAGGAAAACCAATAAGGGAGGGAGAAGACTGGGTTTCTCCAATGCACTCATTTAGTAATCAAACATTTATATAAAGACATTTCACTTCAAAATAAAGTCATGTCCTCATACCATTTTTTTTTTGTCTCTTTAGAACATTTTACTCAACAGTTTGCGCTTGCTGCCTTTTGTTTCATCTAAAGATTCCTCCAAATGCTGTGAGGTACACTGAAGAGTTCAGCAGTTCCCTTCACCATCATTGCATTAGCAGATTTCATTCTCAAGACAATGACTTGGCAGCATGTGGCAACAGAGTCATATCTGAAACCTTTTGTCACTGAGTGAGCTTGTCAGAGAGACAGTCACTTCTGATCATGACTGCTACACCGTATTTGGCATGTGAAAGTATTAATGTTGGGTTGGTTTTAGTCTTTTTTTCTTTTTTTTTCTTTTCTAACTGTGCAGCCAAAGATTTGATTGTGGCATTTTCATGTTTTTTCTGAATTTCCGTATCGTAAATTCAGAGAAATAGTTCCCCCCACTGAGGTATTTAGACTGTTACTCCTTTTTTATTATTTTTATTCTTTATTTTCATTTGAGAGGAAAAGAAGAAAGAAAGAGAAAAAAAACCACTTGGAAAATTGTCCTAGCCCCTTTTCTGGTGCTTACTAGAAAAACTGAACTCTGTGCTACTGTCCAACATGAGACTTATTTTTTCTTGTGACTATTTGATGAAGTTAATCTTCCTAAAAGCAATACTTCGGTGATTTGGCACACCTCTTCTTGTTCATCAATATATGAGATATTTCTCCACCACCCAGGAGATCTGTAGGAATGGGGACCCCACATTTCCCACAGATTTAATTTTCTCCTAATGTTTGACATGCTGTTTTGCCTTTGTTTTCTGAGTCTCTGTAAGGCTCTGTGAGCTGTATGGGACCCTGCTAGTGCAGGTAAGGGGGAACTGGGAACTATGCAGTGGCACATGCACCTGATGGGTGCAGGTGGTCCTTACGTCCAGCCTGTGCTGGCGCAGGAACAGGACTGCCACGGAGCAAGCAATCACACATAAACATGGGTTGCAAGCAGACAAGGCAGGCAAGCTAGTGGGCAACTGAGATTTCCTTTGGAAATCTGTTGGTCAGGTGAGGTTCCTTCACCATTTTTTCAAAATTAATGTACATACCCTCAGAATGTTTTAGTAGTGATAAATTGGCATTTTCTCCCAGAAACGTGTTTCATGGGGAAAATTTCTGAGCAACTATCATTATGATTTATAAAGCCCTCAAACCATGCTACCCAGGAGACCACCTGTGAGTTTGTGCCACAACTGAGATGAATGGAAACACCTGACCTGCTCAGCTCTTGTTACTCAATCTGTCCCCTGCATGGCTGTTCCCCTGTCTCACACTACTGACATCCATCAGCCTTCTGGGGACGTTATGCATTTGAATGCTGGTGGAAAGTGTGGTCTGAGAAGTGTGGAATTTGAACTGTAGTGGTTTTCTCGGTGGAGATCAAGATGTGGGAGAACAGGCCAAGGAATTGTAGTTTTGGACTACTTCTGTGCAAGTCAGGTGGCATTGTTTTTTTCACTGTGAATCAAGGCTGTTGTTTGATGAGAAAGTTCTGTGCATATATACATACACAATTCACAAAGGCACATAAAATCCTTTTAGTGTGGTATAGTACCTTATAGTGAAAATAATTTTTTATAGCAAAAATGATTGAATGCGATCCCTGAACAAAAATATGAAGAACAACTTCCTTCAGCTTCAGTAGGGACTGAACATGCAGCATCAGCCCTAGGAAGGAGATCTGTTGAGTAAGCGTGCATCACTTTTCCATAGTCTGCTTTCATGTCACAAGACAAAATAAACAGAGATACCACAAATTGGTCAGTCTGTGTCTGTTTAATTTTGTTGAGGTAATGCTTGTTCCAGCCTTCCTAGCCAACCAATTTCCTATTGTTTTCTCTTGCACTTCCTTCTGCTTTTGATCTTCTTCCAGTTAACATCCACTTCTGATATGGAAAAATGATCCTTCTCCATAGGTGGCCACCCATAGCCTGCTGTATGTAGACCAGCAGTGCTGGTCATTTCGCAGAGGTTGCCTGTCCCTCAAGTACAGCCTCCTCTGGAGGATGGAGCAGTCATTCTCCAATAACTGTGCAGAATGATTTGAACCTAGCACATGAACAATCATTGGAAATTATGGCTATGATGCTGTACATGATTACAATGTTGAGAAAAGTATTTTTCTTTGTGGAAAAACATTGCAAGACCGTTTACAGCTGTAAGTGGCTGGCATTTGGGTTTAGATCTGCACCAGAAGTTACCTCTAATTACAGAGTGCCCCCTGCTGAGAGCCTGCTCGGTGCTAAGGCAGAGCGGAGAGTGCCATCTACTGCTCCTTACCTATAAAATAAATTATTCTCCATTTGTGTTTGAAATGCTTTAGTGTTGCTATCGCCAATGTTGGAGTTTGGGGTCAGTTGCTGGAGTGAGTGTTTGCCAGCCTTGCGTCTCTGTGCTGGGGTGTGAAGGCTGCATCACCACTGAAGGCAAAGGACGGGTGTCCTGTGGCGAGGAAGGCTCCAGCAAATAACTCCTCAGCAGTGCTCTGTAGGTGTGGGAAAGCTGATGCCCTGCATAAAATGACATTATCATCTTCCATTAAAACATATTACAGGCAGCTGTCAGTGATGTCAGTGGTAGTTCTTGGACCTGTTTTCCTGCAGAGGTTGACCTGCTGTGGGTATTCAGAGAGGCTGGGTAACTTCTAAGTGTGTGCGTTGGGGCTAAATGCTGGTGGAAGGACCAGAGAATTTGGGATGAAGATTTTTGTAAATTCAGGGTTGAGCAGAAAAGAAAATACGATTTACCATTACTGGTCCCAGAGGTTAGAGCCTCAAAGGTTACTTTAATGATCGCTATTCATGTTTCTGCAATGCAGAACAAGCTACTCTGGTGTAAGTTGTACACCTCAGGATGCATATTCTTCAGCTGTAAACAGATGTATCGTGGATTCTTGTATTTTTTTATCACATAGGAAAGTTTGGTTCTTTTCTAATCCTTTCCTCACCGATCTATACCCCACCTTTTGCAATCCTGTCCTTAGTCCCCCTAGAATGGAACTGCAATGCCAACAGCTTGCAGCACCTTGTAAAATCTTTCCCAGCTTTTCCAAACAGGGAACTTTTATCTGCTTGCCTGCCACTGGAGCAAGGACTTCAGCTGCTTAAACCGGCTGCTTGTCAAATGCAGCTTAAAAAAAAAGGGGAGGGGGACACGACATTCAGCTTGTGTGAGACGTTTTATTGGTTCTTTCACTAAAGGGAAAAAAAATATTTCATACAGTAATATAGAAGTACTGCTTTGGTGAGGTTCACATTGCACATCACGTTAAATATCTGTATGCATACTTGTGGGATTACAACATGTTAGAGAGAAAGTGCTTTGTTTCAGTTTATGTAAGCCTAGAAATTAAATGCAGAAAAACTTTGGTTGGACACTCACAAGTGTGCATTGGTAGGAGTTTTTCATGATATATAGTTTTGAATTCTTTGTCTTATCCTTTTACTCCTCTTCATAGCCTTAGTCTTTGCTTTTAAATGGGGAACAGCACTATACTAATTTCCATGGCAAAAAACCACTGTCACCGTTACTTAAACAACGGTTTTCCTAGACCAAGGAAGAGTTAGAGTAGTGACTGTGTAAATTGCAATAAGTGGTTTTGCACCATAAATCAAGCAATCAATGAAATTGAGTTCTTGGCTTGAAAAGTCAAAAGGTGGGCTCACTTTCCTCAAAAGCATTGCTACAGACTCCAGAGGTGTAAATCTTCATCATGTTAAATGCAGTGGAGCCAGTGGGACATGGGATAAGAGAAGAGGGATACCTCTTCTATCAGGAAACAGGGAGCTCTGCCTTTCTTGCCCTTCATGGCCTGATAGGAGAACATTCTCCTCACCGAGTCCAGGAAACTTATTTATACCTGCATCCAGATCTGTTGTTCAATACTGTGTTAGTAAGAAGAGCAAATCAATTTTTCTATGTTATTTTAATCTCACAAATACTGAAACCCAGTTTCTCCTCTTTGAACAAAGTTTGAGGTAATTGGTTACTTGTTCCATATTTTGGATGAAGGGGGTTGATTTTGTTTTTACATGATAGGGAAGAAATCCAAAGGGCATGTATAATGGTATATAGCACTAGAGATCCCTATGAATGACCATAAGGTAGACTAAAGACAGCATTTAAAGAACACCCAGAAACTGGGCTTTTAATTATGTCTTCATATATTCAGTAAAACCAGCATTTATGCTGTGTTGCTGTATCATTGCAGAGCTGTTGATATTTAAACTTTTATTTTGCCTAAGCATGAATGACTCCAAAAGGCTTTCTAAATCATCATAAAGACTGCAGAAGAATTATAATGCACAGCTCTACCTTTTTGCTGTTTATTATCATGTATAATTGTGCTTTAAAACTGCACTAATGCAGCAGTCCTTCCCCTTCTATTTGTGGATTCTTTTAAGTATATTTCATTGAATGTATTTGTATTCTACTATTTCTGCTATACTTAAAACTATGCCTAATATTTAAAAAGTAGAATACTACTCTTGGGCTGATAATTCTTGAAATGAAAATGAGAACTACCTAATGCTTAGTCATGGGAAACAAGGACTTTTTTTTTTTATGTGCGTTAGAAGGATCAAAGGTGCTTAATTTTAATTTTTCTTCTTTACTAAGATTTACCACACTTTACACGTATTTGTAAGTGCATACAACTACGAAAAAGCTGAAATGCACTATTACAAATGCTGTGACCATTTTCTTTTCTCTTTTGTCACATAATGTATATGACTGGCCAGAAAATGTTCCTTTGTCCTAAAAGAGTCAAGCTTTTGAATTTTTTATTATCATGCAAAATATGAATGAAAGAGCAGGTGCATGCAGTGCGTCTCAATCTTTCCTGTTGGAGTTGTTCCACTTGGTATAAATAATTCAATGTTAGGGTAAACTGGCTGGGGGGGGGGAATAGAGCACGTGAGCAAGAAAGACAATATAGCCCAGTGACCAGAACAGTCATCTGGGCTACAGGGAAACCCAAGTTCAGTCCCTTCCTCTGAATCATGCGAAGATGTCCGTATCTCTTGCAGGGGTGTCCTAATCACTAAGCTAAGGACTATTTAGGAACAGCTTTCACTCACTTGTACATGTCTGATAATTGGTCATCATTTCCAGTCAGAATGTTATTTGTTATTTGCCCCTTGAGGGCAAACATTTCCTCAAGAGTTAGTATTTTTCAATGAGGAAAAAGAGTTTTGTCATGTCTTTGGCCCCATCAAATAATATATAGGATTTATTGTATTAGCTTGTCATGGCTTCCAATGTATATCAGTGTTAGTCAAGCTTAAGATAAATACAATGAAATAACTTATAGGGGAACTAGAACTTGAGAATTTAATTTGCAAGAGTAGGGTATAATATCATCTATTTCCTACAGCTGCTTAGTTTCTAAATTTGATATCTTAAAACTGTTGGAGTTGCTATAATTTCAGATAAAATGTCTTCCCACAGGCAAAAGATAATTTTTCATAAGCTTTTTAAAAACTAATAAAGTAGTAATCTACAGTATTTTATTATTTAGAACCCCAGCCTTGGGGATATGATTTGCAAGGATTTTTTTTATATCTCAGTTCAGGGTATACTTGTGAGCAGCCTGTGTGAATATATCTGTCAGTCTTTTCTATAGGTTTTTTCTTTCAACCAAATGCTGTCTACATTCAGTCCATAGAAACACTACCACTTCTTTAAGTGGTAATGCTCCCTGCAGAGTTTTTAGCCTGTAGGAGATATGATTAGGGGGTGATAGTGTTAAGCACTCCTCCTGTATCTGCTGGCCTACTATGATAACCTTAGGGTTACAATGCATGTCTGACAAATACAATTCCATTGTGACTAGCGCCTTATGGCAATTTAGGAGGCTTATTCATCATTTTACAACAGACTTCTGTCAGGGATTTTGCTTATTTGCCCTTCACTGGTGTACAGTAGTTGTAGGTTTATCTCTAGGAGTCCAGCCCTAATAACCAATAACAAAGTGCTTAAGCTCTAAGCTTGTGAGAAATGGACTTGCATTATACTCCAACTGCACCTTAGCTCTCAACTGATAAGACAATGTGTCTTTGAGAGAAGGAAGGATTTGTATGAACTGATCCTTTACAGTACGGTGTATGCATTGGTAGAAGATACGGGGAAGTACATTATGTTCTAACCATCCAGATCCTAGCTTTTTACATATAAAATACATCCTTGCTGTCATTAGAAATGTTTCCTTTAAAATATGAAAGTGAAGAGATACCTTGCCTTGGAAATTGCACTACAAAGTTGTTTGTAATGATGATGTGGGATTTGGAAGAACTGAGTTACTTTTGATGAAATCCCCATGATTATGGTTTAAATTACACAGATTTATTCAAGGAACAACAAAAGTTTTTTTTATTATTATTCAGATTCCTGCTGGGTTCTGGATATTAATTAGGAAGTGGTTCCAGATGAAATCTGGGAGAGAGGGAAAAAAATGCTACTCACACTTTAATAACCCAGAGAATTTTAAGTGGCTAACCATATTGTTTACTATATATCAGTCTGAAGAATAAAGAATAAAAGCTCATGAATAGACAGGCACACAGCATGGAAGAATAGCACCATACACCCTAGCTAAAGTGCATTGTATATTCAAGGTTTAGATCTTCAACCCAGCAGATTTAGAGCGTGAGGGGGCAACATGTGAGAAGTGTGTACTGAACAAACACAAACATGAGAATTGCCTTTTTTCAGTTTTAAGTGTGAAAACATTAGCTCTCCCTCTATGCCTTTGAAGTCGTCTCTTTCTAGCAAAGCTCTGGCAGGAAGGAGGTCTTTCAATTAGTTTCTCGCCCATAATGATTTCTTTGAGAAATTTTAATCAGGTTTTCCATCACAGAGTGCATTTGTTTCTGGTACTTGATCTCTTGGCCAGCTGAAGCTTCTGTGGTCCTTTGTCTCTTGAGCAGTTGGGTCTTCTGTAAACTTTCTGGAGTAGTTTTTAATCATGGAACTTTTCTACCTTTTTTGAGGTGCAAAACTGTGCACAGAGTAAAATACCAGTGTAGTGACATGAGCTAATTACCTGCAATGTTATCAAGATAAGAGATAGCATGTTAGCAGTAATGCCTACAACAGCGTAATTACTTTCTGTTTCCGTTATTTTGTGGTAACCATATAATTAGCTCACTGTACCAGAAGCTGTCTGCTTTTTATGGCAACCTGTACTGCTAATCACTAGAAAAGTTTGTGTAAGTGATCTGTAGCCTTTACACTCACAGAGTAGCACCAAGTAGTTTGAAGGGGTGGCTGTATGCTGGCCCCTTCTGTAGAGGAAAGGAGTGAGAAAGAAGAGACTGTCAAAGCTGTAGGAGCAGGAGGACTGAAACCTTTGCTGCAACTTCAGAAAAACGTTTAGTAAAATGTTAACCACTTCATACAGTTTCCTCTGGACTAAAATATATGTGTCGCCTTTTTCTCTTGAATCTAGTCTACATTAAAGAATTTTGCATGATTCAGTAAGCATTGATTCCCTTAAACAATATAATTTATTCTGACTCTCTGATCTTCAAAGAGGATGCTTTCTTATAAAAGCAGAACTTCAGGAAGGAAAGGGCTCAGCAGGGCCAGATTATTCGTTATGAAAGAGACGTTCTTCTATGGGGTATTTTTCAGGGATGATGTTGTCTCATGAGGAATTCCTCTCCGATGCTAGGGAGCCTGTTACTGCCTCTTGCAGTTCCCTGCGTCAGTGAGAAGGCAGGTCATGGTTGCACCAGTGGTTTCAGAGCTGGGGCTGCCATACCCACTGGGGCTTGCTGGGCAAGAAGGTCAGGCTGATGCTTGGGAGAGGTTGCTGTAACGAGGACAAAGGGCAGAGCCAAGCTGGGTCCCTGCAGAGCTGCATGCTGCCTACCCAAGGTCACAGCAATGGAGTTGGTTTAGGACAATGCCACTGCAGACAACGGGGCAGAGCAAAAAAACATTCGGCACTATTACGCTAAATTATTTTTCCCATTTCTGTTCCATAAAAGCTGGCTTTTGTGGATATGAGTGAAATCTCCCATGTGCACAGTACTTCAGACTAGCAGGAAAGAAAAAAATACAAGTGTTGTACATATTTAGAAGTTGGATTGGGAATTTTTTACTGCTGTATTTCCCCCCCTCCCCAGCCTCAATTTCAGTACAAACTCACTAAATTTGGGGGATAAAGAACATGCTTTTTATCTCCATTCCCTCCTACTTAATTCCAATCCTGTTGTCAGTTAATTATAGATGCTACTTTTTCAGATAATATTGCATAATTCAACGGAAAACAAAAAAGCTCTGTAAAAAGTGGTTATTAAATTCAGGTTTAGATATTTGATATGGTTTCCAAGTACCTCTTTATTTATTTGAAAAAAGGAACCTCTTGAAATGTTCTCTTTCTTCTTCCCCTCTGTGGCCTTGGAGCTGGTCCCTCTGAGCACTGCTTGTACATTAATTATTATGGTAAGTAGGGAAGATCAGGTGATAACATGAATACTCTTAAAGCACACCACCAAGACTTTAAGGTAGGGAGCAGTGCTACATGGTTGTAAGCTATATGCTGCCTGATTTATTTATTTTTTTTAATGCACCAGTAAAACCAAGGCATTCTTTAGCTCCTGTTTGATCCCTCATCCCAGTCCTGTCCTCGCAGAGAGCCCCCTCTCGTTGCAGCTGCTATTCCTTGTGCTCTGTGAATTGCCCCGTTGTGTGCAGGAGGCAGCAAAATCAGGACCTCAGAATGAAAGCCCCCTCTGCGCTGTTAGACAGGGCGTGCCAAAAGCCACCTAGGTTTCATTCCACTGAAATCAGTGAAGTTATACTAGGCATTATTTGGGGTCCATTCTAATCCATTGCATTGCTCATTGCTTCATAAAGTGTTTAGCACGTGGTTTTGTCCCCTTGGAGTTACGTGTGTTTGAGCAGGAGTTCTGTGAGTGCAGAGAAGGGGGAGGCCCCTGGCATGAGCTACTCAATCTTTTTCTTTCCTCTCAAGTGCTAGTAGTAAGACACTCTTCCTTCGCAAACAGAGGGGACCCTGTTGCTGGGACAAAGGGGAAACACGTGAAAACTAAGTAATTTAGTCCTTAAAAGCAAGATTATTAATATTCTGGACATTGTAGGGTGTTCTAAAATTTCAGCAGATCATGATATATACAAGAAGCATCTTTTTCACTGGCAACATTAAGATGGTTTAACCGGATGTCACAAGTTCAAGTAGTGCAGCAACAGAAAATTTATTCCTACCACTTCCTTATCAGCCATTGATTAGAACAGATTCCTCACAGCTAAAAGGGTCAGATTGTAGTTTGTTGTTGGGTGAAACATCCAAACTGTCCTAACTTGGTTTCATGGACTAAGATCTCTGTTTTTCTTCCTTTCGAATTCAGTTTCAGTATAGTTCTAGCATAGCAAAATTTGTCGCCAAGTAAAATAATTTAAAAGCCAATCGCTGTTTTTACCCAAGTTTCTCTTTATCTCAACAGAGCGCTGGGACTCCACATCAGGTTCTGTTCTTACTTTCATCTGTTGTCTGTGATCTGGTGGTGTTGAATAGATAAAACCCCGTAAGTTCCCCCATGCATGGCTTGAGGAGTGTCACGTACCTATGTTGCTGCTTTTCTTTGCCTTCTTGCCTACTTTCTAGATCAAATATTATGCAAAAGCAAAGAAGAAGAGGTAAACGTACTGAAATCTCCACGAAGTGTCCTATCTCCTGACGACCAGGATGCTAGGCTGCAGTAATGCTGGTGTTTTTGATATTCACTAGTTGTAGACCTTTCACTGCCATTCAGACTGGCACGCAACTGTGTTGGAATCTTATTCTGCATCTCCCCTGTGATTAAAAAAAAAAAATATTTGGCAGAGCAGTAGAAAAGTATCAACAAAATCCATGGGTTTTAAAAGGTAAAATATTTACAAACCATTTGTAGACGGTGACTTGAATAGTGCAAATATTTGCTCTACTTGCAAATTGGCTACGAATGCTCTGCATAAAATCACATGGAGCTACATAAAGCATGGGAGAATGCAATAGTTTGATGTATTTTGTTGCATTTAGAGTCCTGAAAACTTCATTTTGGGTAGCAAAAAGGATGAAGCAATAAATGGCTGTCCTTTTTCTCATTAAAACTGGTTCGGCACCAAATTCAAGAGGACTGGGTCTGGTGGACAATATATAGACCATATTGGCCTCTGAATACTCCAGTGCTGAGTGCACAATGGATGTGTGTTCTATGGCATTTCTGCTTGTCCTAGTTACTGGTTACTCTGTAAAGATTTAATTATAGAAAGTTTAACTGTTTGAGGTGGGAAAGGGATTAAAGGGGTTTTGAGCCATCTCTAAAATAGTTTTGAACATCTACTGCACATTCAATCAGCAAAACAAGAAAAGAGACATACTTCAAACAATCAAACCTGCCACAAAAAAGTTAGTTATCTCCAGTTTATCTTTGTATTAACTTTATAAAGCTGGAGTAATGCTAGTCTGGTTTACAGTCATGGAAGAGATCATTTGCTTTTCTAGTATGATATTTTAAACCAACAGAGCCTGTGGATGTTGATAGCTTAACACTGCTGAAGTACTCATACAAGACTTATACCATTATATGGGCAGAATGACTTACCTGTTTAGAGGAATATTGCTGTTTTTATAAGCTGATATAGCTCTTCATTTGCCTTACCATTGCATAACTAAGAAAAAGGAAAGTAGGATGCAAAAGTATTGTTTCTCACACTTGGAGAAAAATTATCAATAAATATTATAGCTGCAAAGGACCTTGTATTTTTTTCTGACAAGATACTTGAAAATTATAGCAGTGACTGCGTTTGAAGTACGTATCTGTACGTGTTAAAACACCTTGCTTGCAGACTAGTAACTATTCCTTCCATAGGGCACAAAGCCAGCGCTCAAACCTACTTAAAAAGTGAGATTCATTTCAGTGTGTGTTTTTAGGGAGTAGTTTAATTGCGAAGTTGAGTCGTCTTAACAGAGAACAATGAGAAAACAGGTACGTTATTTGTGGTCTTGCTGGCCCTTCTCCCAAAACAGCAATTATACCACTGCTAATATGCTAAGCTAATCTGCATTTTTAGTTTGTGTTTTTGAAAAGTACACATTTGGTTCCGGGACGTTTGTCAGTGTGTTGCCCAACTGTGGCTTGGCAGAAAGTGCCTGGCACTGCCGTTGTGCTAATTAATCAGCTCTATAGGAGACAAAGGTGATGGCAGCCTTCATGGCCTTGGTGACTATTCCCCCTCTCACAGGCCATTCAGGCACTGCCTACCCCAATGGGGAAAGTTTGCTGCCTCTGACAGCTGCAGAACAGCAGAGGCAAATAGGGGCCAACAACCTCCAAAAACCAATTTTGTCTGTAATTTGGATGCTCTGTGGGAGGATGCGTTTGGGGAAACAAGGAGAGGAGTGAAATGGGACGCACACCTCTGTGGGGAGGTAGTGGCTCGCTCACCCCACGGCTGCTGGGCATGAAGGAAAGCAGCAGGGTCTTGGAGGCTCCCTTTGGAGTTTATGGGAGTCTCTGTCACCCCTCAAGTGCAGGGTTGCAAAGGCAGCCTGGAGTGGGCCACAACAGGGGGAATCCTCCCGGTAGCTACTTGCGCTGGACAGCTTTCTGGGGATAGCGTGCCTAGAGATCAGTTAGTAGAGGGCACAAACCCTCTTTGCCTCAGGTGATTTTTTTCTTAGCAGAAAGTATTACATGAAAGGCTTCCTCACCGCCACTTACAACTCAAGATCTTTGTCATCCTGCTAGACCAAGTAAATGATATTAAATGAGTATCTGTCACTGACCTTGAGGAACTTTTTGGTCACATCTGAGGTCAGTCAGGGAGGGCAATGCAAATGTTGGGGTTCAGTACTACTACTGAAATTGATAGCATTGGCCTTGAGAGGAGCGGGATTTGATTTAGCTCTATGACAGAAACCACCTGTGGAGCGCCCAATGTTTTCTCTGCTGACACATAAAGCATGTTCTAACAAAGAGTTGGAGTGGAGGAACTGCGGCATGAGGGTTTCAATAGTTCTTAATCAATCCTCTGGTTTGGGAGCTAAAATAGATAAACTTCTTTGCTAAAGGCAAGGTGGCTTAAAAATCTGTTGTTGTCTTAACGGTAGTGGGAATGCAGGAAAAGAGCTAAATATATAGACTTATATTGCTATGTATATATTACTGTTATATGATACATCTAAACGTGTATGTGTGTATTAGAGCAAAGGCTATAGCGTAGAGTGGAAATGATACAGAAATCTTTGGAGAAATCATGAAATTTCACGGGGAGCTCCTCTCTAAAAGTGAAAACAAAAGAGAAAAAAGGGTTAACCCCCAACTTTTCCTAAAAGATGTCTTAAAGAAGATTACACAAAGCACTTTCATCATCGGGAATCCTTCTAATATGCAAATGTATTTGGAATAAGTATTGGGTAAAAGAAAAGTAGTTTGATTAATGGAACCTGTCCTTTATAGTTCTCTTGCGATGTGTAAGGCTCTGTGTTGTGCCTGTGTGTGTGTGCATTTCAGCAGTAGCACAAGCATGCTGGCAAAAGCCACTGCCAAGTCTCATTAATTGCAACTCCCGCAGACTTATTCAGCCATAGAACTCTTATTTGTGGTGTAGTTTTACATTAATTTGGGACCTGGGTTTCCTTTAAATGTCAAACTGCATAGAGCAAAGTGAATCCTATTTAAAGAAAGGAAAAAACAGAAAAAGGCTAGACCTTAGGAGAGAAGCAAGATGATTTGCCCCTTAAATTCTTTAGGATTACTAAATGGTCTCATTTTTGTTGACAAGTGCAGTCCAAACCCCCCAATAAGTGAGAAATTTCCTATCCAGCGTAGTGTTTCAGCCAAAGCTGTGTAATTGCCCAATATCATAGGCATAAACGGCAGGAGGGCACAGGAGTTCAGTCAAGACCCCCCAGTGTTTGTGTTTGGTATGAAACAACACTCCATACAAAAATAATGATTTTGGCTCCTTGAGCCTCCCCCCAGTAGTATTTTCAAAAACTTTGCCAATTGCTGTTGTACTTTGTTCTCCAGGAGTACACTGTAGAAAATGCAGCTTCACTAAAGAGTGGCCAAAGGTTAGACGTTTGTGGAGAAATTTTTTACATATATCAAAGATTTGTGCAAATATGTGAATTTATTTTGGATAATATTTGGCGTGTTACCAACAAGGCTGAGCTGTCCACCACTTCTAAAATTGTCATAATTACTGCCTGGCTTTAATTTTTGCAACCATTCTCTGAATAACAATGACTGCTTAAGACATTTGTTAAAAGTCACTAATGTTAATTTTAAACATAAAAAAAAAAATCTATTCAAGCACTCCTGTAGATTCTCACCATTAAGTTAATATTATGGACTTTTAACTGATGTTTTAATTAAGCTTTCCTATTAATTGAAGATTTCTCAAATCAAACCCAGATCCTTTGTGGCCAGTATTTCCTTTTGCACTTTTAAATTAAAACTTGGAACTATTAACCAGTGATGGACGAGTTGTAAATGCAGGCAAGCAAAAGCTTCACTTTTTATGTTGGTTTCACTTTGAGATGAGCTATTCTGGTGGAGGAAAGTTCTCGAAGTGCACTGGGGGAAAGGAAACAAAAGGTTTATATGCTAGGAAAAAAGCATGTATGTATTGATCTTTCCATCTGTTATATATGTATGCTGTGTATCAAATGAGCAGTCTCCTAGGAATTTCAGTATCCTGAATCTGGACACCAAAGTGCCTTTAATTAAAATACTTCTCTGAATATATTTTGTTTCTGTAGTTTACTGTTTATTTTTAAACTATTAAAATATGGCAGAAATTGAACTGATGGACATCGAAGTACATAAAAAGATCCATTACTTCTCAACCCAGTGACTTAAATTCTTATTTTATTTTATGTATGAGGAAAACAAGACAAAGTTGTTTTTAGTATCTTATCTACAGATTTGGGAACAGAACTTGACTCGGTCCCCTGAGCTAACTGCAAAAAACACACACTTCCTAAGAAAACCAAAAGCAGAAACAATTCAAACAAGTGGGAGAAAGAAAGGGGAGACTGAAGCTATGACGTGACTTTGAACTTTGAAGTCCCTCAAATTGCATCTCAGACTGTTGTCAAATGCAGCTGCACAAAGGCAGGTTGAAAAGGTGTTGGAATGTTTGGGATGGCAGTCTGTGTTTATCAGTCCTAAGGTCTGTATTTGAATTTTATCTGTGTATATAATGTATATTTTATATCATATAGAGATGTATATGACATAAATATCTTTTATATAAGGTATTATATATAAAAAATCATATATTGCTGGGATTAGGAAAATAAGAACTGTTATCTGGGGTCAGCCCAATGGCCTGTGTAGGCAGATGTCCTATTTCAAACAGTGGCTGCTATCTGATGATTCAGCAAGTGTTTATCCCACTTAATGGAAAATGAAGTAATTACAAGATGATGCAGGAAATTTTTCTAACCCCATGGAGACAGTTGCTGGCCTACATCCTGATGCATGTGGATCGATATCTTATACGTATGTTTGTCTTAGTGAGAGTTACTTAAAGCTTTGAGAACAGAAAATAACTCCAAGGATCTTGAGCTGAATTCATCCCAGCTGTAACTTGACTAGGAAAAATCTCTTGCAGAGATTAATACTGCCTTTATATATTCAAGAGGTGACTTGTGCAGGCATATGCCCTCCAACAGACCTCTGTACAATTTCAACTGGAGTTTTTTCAGCTTTGGTATGGAAATCTTCACATCTTATGGAACACCTCCGGGAGCCCTTTCTTGGGTAGACTCCTCTGCAAATGCAGGTTTTGGGTAATAGCCAGAGTGTGAGGAACCCACAAGGTTAAATCCCTGTCCTGGCATGCAGAAGGAGTCACCAGTGAATTGGGTCGTCCTGGCTACTCTTTGGGGGCAGAGGGCTGGGGTTCCCCTCCAGAAGGCTTCACCGTTAGTCCATTTCCAGAAGGAAAAGATGTTACAGCCCCTTTGTTCAAGCTGCAGTGGGCTAAGCATAGTTTCACTGAAGTCAGCAGACTTTGGTCTGAACCTGTATGTTTTTGTCTTTCTAGGTATGAGTTGTTAAAAGAGCGGAATATTATTATTTTTTTTTTAATGGGCTCAGTAGCTTAGTAAAATTAGGGTCATTACCACACAAGAGATCAAGCTCTTTCACCCTCTTGATCTTTTTTTGATCTTGAAAAAGGTCAGAAGAGTAAAGGTCTTACTGGGGATGAAAGTCTTAAGAGAAGTTCTTTAGCGGCAATTTTTAATGTTGGTATCTTCTGGGTTTTTTTCCCCACCATTGTTGTACAACTCAAGCATGGAGAAGAATAGCTTTAGTTAGGTTTGGGATTTTTTATGTAGTCATATACTTGGGAGCAGACCTGAAAGCTAAATCTTTGTTTTCTGCTGGCTATGTATTTCTTCAAGGTCCCAGCTCAAGTGAGTGATATCTTTGTGGCTGCAAAACCCTAAGGGGGACCCCTGCATACACTCAGAAATACAATTGCAAAAAGCTCATTCCTTTATACAGCGGATTACTTTTAGATTTACTTCGATGTGATCTGTACAGATTCCCTTCATCTAAGGGGAGGTCTGATTCTCTTAGTTGACTTACGCAGCCACACACCAAGAGAGCCTTATTTTGTGGAAGCCAAATCTCATTAATGGCAATCTGCTGCCCATCTTTTAATTAGCCAAAGAATCGGTGACATTTCACAACCACAGCAGTGGCAATAAAGTAGCATTGTAATATAAAATAAGGCAATTGTAATATAAAATAAGGCAAAGTGTCCACCAGAATTGAAAGCCTCCATTTATCTACATTAGTCTACTGACTGGATTCTCATTTTATAAGGAGAATTGATGTATCTATTTTTATTATGGCACAACTACACAAAAAGCTAATCTTTTTAACTTCTGAAATACCTTCAGAGTTAGTTAACTTGGAGATTTGGAAATGGTACAGATTTCAAAGTAAGTGTGAAACCTTATTCTACAGTCTGCATTCCTCACGTATGATGTAAATACTAATTGATCTTTTAATGAAGCCATGAACCTTAAGAAGATTTATCAAAATATTCCCAATATTTCAAGTTTAAAGCCACTACCTTTTTTGACAGAATTTTCAGGCCCATACACTGTGGGTATGCATGGCTTGCCTGTTAACTCAGTTACAAATTTTGTGGCATATTCTTCCTATTTGTGAGTTGATTTTATCAGGTGCAGGAAAAAATGTATTATTTAGATTGTATACTGCTTGGTATAAGGGCTTCTCTCCCTTGTGGTTTATACAACACTGTGTTCTATAGGGATTCATAAACAATTTGTGCTGCAATCATTTTCCACTTATTTTTCTTTGGTTTATAGGATACATTTTATGCTGCAGTTTCACCATATGTCTTTGTGATTCAGTAAACTTACCTAGTCCAGAATCAATACTTACATTTTTCTTCCACATAATAGTAAAGGGCATATAAAATACATGAGACAAAGTAAGCTTTTTCTAAAGATATGGATTAAAATTGAAACTGCACTTAGAAATGTGAAAATTTGAATGAAGAGTTTTGAGTTTGGGACAGTTGTCTGTGATACAGCGGAAATATCAAAGACTGTCAAAATGTATCAGAGCACTGTGGTAGCAGCACTAACCAATGCCCCTGCCCTACTTGTTTGCAATCAGTTGCTACTGAAGAAATTGTTTATTTTGTCTACCGTTAACTCTAGAACTCTTTTACTGTGAGCAGCGCAGAATAAAATGTACTTAGAAACGGGAGAAATTTAAGTCAGTGGCAAGTGCTCTTATTCTGAGATGGGAAACAAGAACTGCAGGAGGAACACTACCCTGTTTCACAGGTGTTTTCCATGAACCATGAACAAACATACCATTAATGGTGTTGAGAGTTCTGAGGCTAGTAATAAATCCAGTGCTAACAGCATCTGACCTGGGATGCTAGGAGTATTATGGTATTTTATACCACTGCTACCATGCTTCATCTGTGTTTACAGTAGGGGTAGAATAGTTACTCTTCCTGAATTTTCGGCTCACCCTAAGATACAACAGTGAGGAGAGAGCTTGGTTTTGGAAAACTGTGGAGGTAATTTGTGGACTGAAGACATGCATTTCCTTAGAAGAGTTTGAAGGTGTTTTATATGATGAAACCTCTGAATCTTTCCTGCTTAGCATCCATAATAAGTATTCACAAAAAGGTAGGTATGGCCATGACAATCAGATATTCTGGGATCCAACTCCATAATGGAAATTTTACATCATCCTTTTGAACTTTATGGTGCTTTGTACCTAATCAAAAAATAAGAAATTAGATGGCAAAGATATGCATTACAAACTAAATAAAGTATTACGAGACAAAAACATTTGCTAAAAGCATTGCATTTTGAAAGTGTTTATGATACTAGATGGACAGCTGTGGTTTTTCTTGGCTTTGTCACTGCACTCGGCTTGTAAGGAAATCTTATTTTGTTCCCTTTACAGGAATTAAAAGGAAACTGAGGCTACTGGAACAGCTATATGAAGAGTTAGGTCTGAAGGCCAGCTATTCCCCAAGAGTGGCTAGGCCTAGTCATAGAAAGGCGAGTGATAGAAACCACTGGCGAGACGGCACTCAGTTATATACTGTTGCTTTAAAATATAATTCGGAGGTATGTGTTGTTTTTAGTATGGGTGGACAATAAAGGCTGCCTTGTACAGAGGAGAAACTTCTTGGAAAAGGAACTAAAGCTCAGTTCAGCTGTCTCTGGACATGACAAAGATGGTTGCTGAGCTCAAGACATGCATGCTGGTATAATCCAGGCTTTTCTCCAGTCACTGGAGTTAAGTGTTGTTCCATTAAAAATACCCCAGAATGGCAGTCATCATCTTTAATTGAATGCTGTAGTTTTTGACAAGAAAGTCATGGAAGCAATTGCTTTTCTGGCTTATGACCATGATCAAATCTCTTTTCTCAAGTCAAATATACACATGGACAACTATTAATTTTGCTTGTGTCAAGCTCTTGCCAATGTGGTTAAAGAAGCCAGGCAATAGCTTGGAGCAGAGACTAGTTACTCAGAATAATTCCTTTAAACAATCATCATAATGTCTGTTCTTTTTTTTTGTAAAGTTCAGGCCTGAATAGGCATGTTCTCATTAGATTTGTCAGGTGTGTGTTGAGACACAGGGAACTGTAGAGTTTGCAATGAAAACAGGATATTTCCCCGTGCACACACTTCTATTCCATGTCCTACACGCTATGGCTTGGTATCGTCTTCCAGAGAGTTACCTCTGATGGACAGGATTAGGGGAAATCCTTGTTTCTTTGGTGATTTTCAAACACTATCAGACAATGATGCCAACTAAGAGTGAATTAATGAGATATTGGAGACTGGCAAGTAGAAAGTGGCTTTAAATAACCCTGATTAGCCTTTTCTCAGTTCCTTAGAGCGCAGGCAAGGCTTGAACAACAACAAAGACCCCACACTCACAGTTTTTATTAGTTTGGTGGAAAAAGAGTGTGCTTTTCAGAGGGTGTTAATTAAAAGATTTAGGCTCCATTCACACTGCCCATATCCCTTGTTTCATCTTTCCCTCTTTTTTGTGTAGTTTGTTTGCAATGTGAGAGGTAGAACTGCTGTTATGACAGATAATGTTGACTTTTAAAGAGTTTGCTCAGATCTTATCTGTGAGAAAAATATAAGCCCTAATTGAGCATATGAGTTTCACTTTTTACACGATGGCTTCATTAGACATGAATTTTTATTTTAAGTCATTTAAAATGTCTTTCACTCTTCTCAAAACAAGTTTTCACCTCTTTTCTGGCTTTCTCAAGGGATATCTCTCCTACATCTTTGTAGTCGCTACATTTTGCCTTTTCCATGAATAAATAAAATAAAAATCTTCAAACTCTTTAATCATAAAGTTGTACTTTTATAAACCTTAACCATATTAAAATCATTGCATCAGCCTCTTCTAGTTATATGAAATTCATCGTGTACAGACCGTGGCATCAGCCAAGAAATTTTTCAGAATCTGAGAAAAATATATAAATGTATTTTAAGTAGCTAAAACTCGAGTAAATGATTTAATCACAAAATTATCTGCTGTATTTCAGGACTATTTAAAAATAATATTTATGTGTACAATCCCATACCTTTTTCCTGAAGGAGACAGACTGATATTTGTTTGTCTGATTCAACCAAAAAGTCTGCAGCTTACCAAAGATATCCCAAACAAAAATGTGGAAACAGGAGACAATAGAAAACTCACATTATTTTTGGTGATGGTCAAATTCTGAATCGGAATTGTAGTCAATAAACCCACAGAGATACGAGTGAATGAAAAATAGATTAGATTTCACCTTAATTTCTGGCTAACAAATCTGTTTCTTTTAAGGCTATATTTTAGATGTGTGTGAAGCATCTCTAATGCTACTGTGAAACTCATCATACATGTACAGAACATGACTTGGTGCTGAGAAAAATCCTTTGTGCTCAACTTTAAAAGGATATTATGAGATGTAAAAATCTAAATAAGGGCTCGTTCCTTCTTGGGAAGTGTATATGCTGGGTGCGAGACTGCTCTACTACAGTGAAATGTGTAGTCCCTCTCTAATAGCTTTGAAATACTTTTCATAAAATTGTTTGATCTTACCTCTCAGTATGGGAAGGTTAAGATACTGGTGGGGCATTCGGGAGGGAGGGAGGGAATCCTGTTTTTTTATAAAAAGCTAATAGTTAATTATATTGCTGCATGCTTTCGCTGGCAAACATCTACAGCATACTTCAAAAAAGAAAAAAAAGAAAAGAGGGATTGCTGCTTGTTAATGGACTCTGCTATTTTACAGCACTGTAGTCGAGCAGCCACCTACAGTTCGTCCTTATGTTAATACTAACGTTACCAATTTTAACATTATATGCCTCTTTCCACCGGCCCCTGTTGGAACCAACAGCCTACGGCAAGTGCTGTACTGCCTTTTACTTAATTGCTTCTTAAAGCTAACAGTGAATTACATTAAGTGTAATTTCATTGTCGTTGGATCTTGGTGAGTTTGAGGTGGCACGTTTGCCATGGGAGTTCTTTTTCTCTGGTTCAGTGGCTATATCCGGGTGGGATGCATTTCTCCTGGAGTAATCCAGGAGAATCTTTCCTTTGAAGAGGAACAGATGTAGATTTACATATCTGGAGGTCTCTGGCCTCTGATGAGATTAGTTGGTGTTTTTAAACCCTACTGGAAGGTGCATATTTAATAAATGCCTAAAGCAAGCCTGTGTGAAATGGATGGGCCCTGGGAGACTGAATGAGAGGAGAGGAGGAGATGTCAAGTTGCACATTGTGGTACCATCATAATCACTGCTGAAAATAGGCCAACACTTGAAATAACAAATAGATTCAGATTCTGCTGTAAAAGTAGTGAAGAAAAAATGGACAAGGGAACCGCCTCAAAAGCATTTAGGTTTAAATTTCAGCTGATCGGTTTGTTTCTAATTTCCTAATAATCAGAGAGAGATGAAAATGCACAGGTTTAAAAGCTAGCAGCCCTCCCTGCCCCCTGCCAAATAATCTGTGCTTTTCTAACATGCTTATTTGAGATAACTGCACGCCCTGCAATAGAAATTATTATTTTTGCTTTACTGAAAGTGTATTTTGAGATGGAAGGGAAGGGCTTGTGGTAAAACTGGAGATTAAATAAACTTCCATGAGAAAGACTAAGCTTATTTGACAGCAGCCTTTCTTTTTTAAATAGAAAATAAGTGTGAAACAGAAGTTAAAAATTCTACATCAAGCACTTCTTTTGGTGTGCTATTCCTCTCGATATAGCTATGGCATATATGATGTCATGGTAAAACTACAGTAGCACATTCTTGTTATTGCTGGTTTGGATCCAGATCCCGCAATGATTTTTGCATTGTACTCACAGCTTTTGAAATTGTGCAGGAGCTTGTAAATACATTATAATTGCATCCCCCTTCCTTTCCTTTCACCTCCTTTCAGTTTCTCACAAGATTTTCTTTCTTACAAGCTCACCATTTGTGTCATACTCTGCTGACTGTCTGTTCCAGCCCGTGTTGCACAGCAGGTTGTGTAATACCGTTGCCTGAAACCTGTAATGTTCTGGCGGAGCTGATACCCAGCCACCTTCATCTCCTACAGCATTCTGCCTCTGCTACCCTAGCACTGACAGCATCCCTCTTTCATGCTGTATACGACTACACCCTGTCAGGCAGCTCTCTTCTCCCGCACTGTGTCCCACCATCACCTACAATGTCATCTGCTCCCTCTTGTCATGTATAGCACGAATCCTTTCCTGCTAGTGCCTACAGCGTTAGTCTGCTGCTGTCACCTACACCATTCATTTGCCACACCTTCTCACTTGCGTAATTCACTCCTGTCCCCACGATCCCGCAGAGATTCGTGTGCTGTCCTCTGTCATCTGCATCTATCATTTGCCTCTGTATTGCCACTAAAATGTCAGTGCAGATTAAAATTTCTTGGGCTTGGGATGTTTTCTTATTTAAGGAGGCCTTGCAAAAGCTAGATGCCGTAGTGACAGGGGCAGCAGCCTTCTCCGAGGTACACGCAGGTCTCGGCTAAAGCCTGTAAACGACAGCGTTAATCCCTCACGTGAAAGGGCAAAAAGCTAAAAGAATACAAGACTCTGCTGAGATTAACAGAGAAACAAACAGAGACCAGTGTAACAAAAGAAGGTGCTCAGATCTGTAGATAAGGAGCTTTCCGAGGCCTCTGAGCAAGGACCCTATTTAACTCCCTGTGGAGCACCAAAGGCTCTGCAGGGCTCAGGGACAGAGTGGCAGGAGAGATGAAACAGCAAGAGTTAAGACGACTATTCCCTAACTGAACTGCATTTTTCAACTTCTAGCTAAATTTTATTGTGCGGTTAGAACTAGTTCCATGTTCTAGGCCTAGTTTAATTTCATTCCGGAAAAGCTACCATCTACTATGCAGACATACTATTGTTACTTTCCAGCATTTAGTGATAATTGCCCAGATGGGTACAAACAATGTTTTATTGTTACTTTTGTTTGGTTAAAGTTCGGAGAGGGACTGCTTGCCATGAGGCTGAGAGCAGGAAAGCAGTTTATAGTGTTTGTAAGCGGTATCTTTGCCAGTGATGATGAAAGCAACATAAAATTGCTTTTGGGGAAATTTACTCTTGGGTTGAGACTCAGCCCAAGGCCGATATATCACTCTTGTCCTTTTAAGCTTTATTTTTGAGGCCTAAGAGAGACTGATGGTGCACTGGTGTAGACTTTGTGCAGTGGAAAATACTGCTCTGGGGGTTCAGTCCTTGGCTATTTTTCAGGCAAAACTCCCAATTGTTTTCAATGTGCAAATACCACAAAAGCCCTATTTTGAGTTCTCTCTCATTAGATTGCAAAACTGTTTCAATTATATCCTATGGATTTCACAGGCATGTAACTTCCTGAACACCCACATCGAGGAAAGAAAGGTTTCATGTTTGGATTTCTGTTTTGCTAACACACCAGCAAACAAAACCCCACAGGACCACATAGGACAGCTACGATATGAGTATTATTCTAAGAAATAGTCAACATTTGTCAGCCCTGACCATGTGGTTACATCTGAATTTAGCATACTTTTCCCTGTCCTAGGAATGAAAAGATACCTAGGGAAAGCTCAATTAGTAAATGATTGTTGACCTTGCCTTTTTTCTAAACTTTATTATTATGAACAGCTTACCAGGCAGAAAAAAAAGCCCTCTAAGATAAAAGTAAATATAAAATTAAACAAAGTGACTAGGAGAAGAAATTAAAATGCCTCTCTTATCAGCATGGTGATACTAGATTGTCTGCTAGATAGAAAAACAGCATAAATAAATACTGGATTGGAAAACAGTGACATTGATAGTACCTGTCAAATGGACTATGCAACAACGGGTGCACAGGGTGATAAAACACCCCCATAGTATCTGGTCTCATCTATAGCTGTTCTAATAATTTGCTGAAGCACTGCTTAAGTACTTCAAGAAATCTGAACCAGCATCGTATTCAAAATGTCACTTGTTTTAGGGGTGATTAGACAAGTTCCTGTTCTGGAGCTGCCGCTGTATTACCAGACATTGGACTTTGGATACCAATCCCAGTGGCCTTAGTGCAGCTTCCTTTGTGCATAATCAGATGCTCTTTTTCTTCTCCTCTGCAAATTGTTAAATACTCTTACATACAGCATATCTATAGGCTTTCTGGACTTCTGGCAAGTTTGTGTGAATCAAAATGTATTCCCTTGTCAGTACACCTGCATGCTGTCCCTGCACAATGGGCTGCCCACTCAGACCCCCGGTTCCACGTACCTTGGCTCGTATGTCTTTTTTTGCTGTCTTTTTCCACTTTAACCCTGCTTTGAAAACCTACTCCTCCTCCTTGCTGATTGCTATGGGACAAGGGCCAGCAGCCATACAGGAGGTACTTTCCACAAGCCTCTTATTTTTCACAACTTTTCTACCTTTTTCTACCTTTTGTAGGTTTCTACCTACCTTATCAGACAAAATAACTCTTCCATAACCCATCTCTCTAAGTGTGCTAAGGCTGATTCCTTACTCTCTTTTCTTATATAGTCCATAGTTTTGGGGAGCTATTTTGCCCGTTCAGGCTCTTCCATCTATTTTCAGGAGTCTAACCTTCACAGGGTCCTTTTCAGGTTCTTTAATACTATTTTTGGCACTAATCACAACCAAAGAGGTAAAAGAGTCTGTGTTATAGATAGTCCCAGATCATTTCCTCTCCAGTATCGCTAAAAGCAATTTGGTGGACAAGCCGTTCTTCCTTTGCTCTGTCAGAAGAGCAGTGTTATTTCCCTCTCTTTATTTCAGGGAAGTATAATTTTTCCAGATTTTTATCCTGGCCCTTTTTATTCCTGCAGCTAGATTACTGTCTTTTGATAACGCTGAAAAGAAAAATAGATGCCTGTCACCATTTTCTTCTGTAGCTTTATTTCTTGTGAATAACGAAGTAAATGTTGATACAATATTTAACTTGAAAGATTTGCTTTTTGGAAACTTTTGAATTGCAACAGTTAAAAGTTTCTACTACAGATGAGAAACAAGGCCAGGATAACATTAGTATTTCTAGCTCTTCTTTTGTTATGTGTAAGCAATGCTGTCTTTTTCCTCCTTAGTAACACACACCATGTATCTGCAGAATGATGTGGCTGAATTGATTTTGCCAGAGCAGCTTCTATTTTTTATATTTCTTGTCTGTCTTTAGCTTTTTATTAGGCCATGACTGTTGCGTTTAATATTCTCATGTCCCTTTACTAGAGAATGCTCTGCTCTCTGTATGCTGTCCTGCTGACATTTCCTTGGGATGTTCCTTAATCAAATCACTATGACTTATGGCAGCATAAGACTTTGATTTTTCCCTGGCCTTGTTTGATAAGGTGCAAAATTTTTACCTTATCAAAAGTTTTATTTTTAAAAATGTTTTTTTTTTCTTTGTGTCTTGTTCTTTTCTCACTTTTAAATTCTTTGTTGGTTGTAATTAGACTCTCTCCAGCTTTGCAGAATTTTTAAATGAAAAAGCCATGTTTGCTTGCACTGAACACAACACAGTGCTCAGTTCCTGTGAATGTCATGTGCTTGACTTGTTGAAATCAGCACGTGTCTGTTTAAATTAACCCTTCTTATCAGTAGCTATTCTCTGAAAATATGTACCTAAATACGTCCAAAACACATACAATATGGTTTTATAGTCTTTTATGGTGATATTTCTGTTATTCTCTTTGAAAATTGTCTACAAACATAGTCTTTTGCATTCCTCCCTGCAGATTACCTCCCCCTTGCCCAGGAGCAGGCGTTCAGCAGGGCTCTGCCCATGCGGTGAGGCGATGGGAGGTCCCTTCCCTGCAACTGCCCGTGGAGGCAGGTGAACCAAACCGCCACAGCCCCATTCAGGACCATGCTATGCATTTCGGTGAGAAGCATGTCTGGTTCTGCCAGCTGAAAATCTCACGTACTGGAGCTTAAGGATGCTTTCTCACTACTGGGCTCTGGAGCAAAATGCAATCTGAATTTCCATGGAAAAGCAGCAGAGTCATAGATTTCTCCTTCCTCTCTGCTGAGTAGCATACCTGCCTTCAGACTGGCCTGCTCTGTTGCTCAGGACCTGGTTAGGTCTATGTTCTTAAGATTTCGGGAGTGTGATTTTATAATTCTTCCACCTAAACTTTGGCTCTGGTTATACAGTCTGGTCTATTATTTTCTTGCTTACAAGGTGGTGTTGAACTTGATCTGTATCAGTATAGTCATGAATAATATCTGTTTGTATTGCAGATGCGTATTGGCTTTCTTTGTTCTCGAAATGGGACATACAACAAGGCACTTCCTTGTGCTGAAACTGTGAATGAGTGCCAGGCCTTCCACCTAATTCTTGAAACAATTCCTCTTGCTCTTTTTTTTTTTTTTTATTTGCCATTTTGGTTCTTAGTAAACAAAAGAAAAAAATGTGAATTTCTGCTTTAAAAAAAAGATTTGTTTCTCTCTTTGATTAAGAAAAAAAAGAAAGAAGGAAGGAGTAAAATAAAACAAACTTTTTACAGAGCTTCAAAAATATTTTTCACTACCTGGGAAACAAAAATGTAGGAAACAGTATTTTGGCTAAGCTGTCTATCCCATTTTTACTGATAAGTAACCTCTCTTCCTAGTGTCAGCTTACACTGTCATCATTTGGTAAGTGTCCATGTGTGGGCCACTGAGTCATCTTGTTACAAATGCTTCGTTCTTGTTTTTTATGTCCTATAGAAATTACTATAAATTGAAAAATTGAACATTAATTTATGGAAACTCTTTTCAGCTGTCTCATTTTATTCTGCTTGCATTCCTTTTTTTTCTGTCAGTCTGCTTCCTAAAGCACCTATTTCCTTATGTTGAGTTGTTGGAGCTTTTTTTTTAACATTTTGCTCTGAGAGGTATTATGGAAATTACCTGAGGTCTCTAATTAAAAAGCTCCTTGTTTTGTATTTACTGAAATCATGCACAAATAGTGACTAGTTCCATAGCAGTTAGTGGCAAAAGTCTTGTCAGCCAGAGCTACACAGAGAGTTTATAAAATAGTTGTCAAAAATAAATACATAGAGTAACTTCAGTTGGGGAATAGAAGGGAAGTGTTTGTGCTTTCTCTAAAATCAGTTGAAGCTTATTTGGTAATTACAGCGGGGACAGGATTGGGCCTGAAGATCATAAAATGTGATCGTTGCTATTATCTATGAAATCCGTAATGAATCATTGTCAAAGACGCATGAGTCCTTTCCTGTTCTTCCTGCTGAAGACCTGTGCTGCGCAGGTGCCCACCACTAGCAGCTAGCCACAGTTCCCACCCTACAGCTGTTCTCTGCAGCCTCACTAACCTGTTCCGCTGTTACACTCAGAAGACCTGCCTCATGTACATCAGAAAAAATATCCGGAAATTGTGTTTCAGCAGCCATGATTCAGAGTACCCCTCTGAAAGCAGAATAAACAGGAGCAAACTGACAGTATGGCAAGAGAAGTGACATCCATCCTGAGGGAAGGCGGCAGTGCTGTGGTGAGTGCGTGCCTGGCGTGCAGGTCTCTGGGCACCCAAGTTTTGGAAGACACTTGAAACTTTTCAAGGCCTGTAACTAAACCAATGCTTAAGTGGTCTTTACCCACCCCCCTGCCTTACCTGTCTGGGTGGCAGGATGCCCCTGTGCAGGTGGTTGTTCTGGGGTGTAGATGTGCTGTGGCAAGAGCTGTTTCTTCTTGTGGAAATTGCTTCATGGTGATAGTTCAAAGGATGAGCTCTCTCTGCTGATTTACTTTTAAAGCATATCTGTTAACAAGACATGTTTAGTAAAAATGGTAAAGCAGAAGTGTTTGACCTATTAATAAGGTCACCGATACTTGAATGAAATTCACTGAAATGCAAAATCATCACAAGAGCAATGAATCTTTTAAGTATTCTAAATAGGTCTTGAGCTCCATTTGCATACATCTTTATGGAAAATATGAAGTTCCATGCAATTACAAGCCACATTATGGAAACTGTACCTGAACAAATGATATGTGAAACGTGGCACTGGTTGCCATCTTCCAAAGTGTCTGCAATTTTAATCCAATCCAGATGTCTTGGATTCATGAAAGGTAATTTTGTATTCAGTTATATGAGTAAATGCAACTTAATCATATTTGCATTGAATTCACTCAAACATCCAACAATCTTCAAAAGAAGAGAGATGGGTGCTGACTATTTGCAGGCTTAGAGTTAGGAAACCCTTTCTTAAGTCAAAGGGAGAGATACTAGAATTGGAGCTAACCCAAATAGCACATGGATAACCTCTCCTCATGTTTCCCATCTTGTTTTTCATACTTACAAACAACTTTGACTGGAGTGATGTCCAAGAATGAGCTACAAGAATGGCATTCAAAGTTGAAATGCAGGTTTTAATGCAAGCCTTTTCTTTTTTTTCCTTTGTGGAAACTCCCTCTATAAGTTTTAATCTACACATTCTTCCCGTATTGGCTTTGGATGTAGCTTGGAAGCCCATCTGTGTATCTATTCATTTGAAAGATCACAGTGGGAGGATGTGCTGGGTAAAAAGTAAATTATGTCCAAGTGCTGTGTGGACAGCAATTCATGAATTTGTTCTGCAACAGAATAACTATTAGTACCTATGAATCCATATCATACTTAAATGAAAGGATATAAAATCCATAAAAATGTAAGAGCAAGATATATCTTATTCTCATAGTTTATATTTTGTTTTCATGATTAGTTCCATAAACAATTATAAATGCAATGGAGACGTATAAAGAAATATAACCCTGAAGTAACCAAAATATATCCATCTGTCTACTTGTTAATGCATGGGTGATATTTTTCTAATTTTATGCTAAATAGCGTGTATATAATTGAAGCCCCAAGTATCTTTAATATAACATTGATAAGAAGTTCTATTTAGTCATTTGTCTGCCACTGTTTTGTATTTCAGTGCTAGTTTGTTGTGTTTTGTCAGTGATTCCATCTGGACTGTAATTCAGATAAAGAATAGCCAAGCTTTCATTTAGTCACAAAACACAGATGATTTCCTACCACTGCCATCTCCACTCCAGTGTGAGAAGATGCTGAAGCTCTTCTGCCTATTTGAGTAGTATTGTTTTTCCAGAAAACAAGTTGTTAGGTTCCAGGAATGAATGAGTTAAAGGCAGAATTTGGATCAGTGTTGTGAAACTATATATTATCTATTGTATTTCCTTGGCCTTAAGTGGATTCTAGCATGGGATGAATTAGGTTGGCTAGATATTTTCTGCTGACTGTGATATCCCTGTTGAGCAGCTTTCCCAGTACGAATATATTTGGCCCTTTTTTTTTCCCCACAAGCTATATCCCTGTATAAAAACAGCTTTATCTCTAAAGAGCAAATAACACCCAGTGCTCATAACAGATGCCAAGAAATGTTTCTGTTTTGATTTTTGAAAATAAAAATTCAACTGTGTTCAATAAAATTCAGAAGCCGTTTTCCTCTGTGGAAATTAAAGGAATCCAAGGAAGTCTAGGAAGATAGCGACCTTCCTAATTAAAGCAGTAGCAACTGCAGGAATCCGGTTTTTACAACCACCTCTATCTCACTGTGCTGAGAACAAAGCAGTCCTCCATTAATATTTTATTTTCTCTTTTCTTCCACTATAACAATGCTCTATGTTCTGTGAGAGCCCTGGAAAGACATGCAGAGCTATGTTAATTATGGTTTAAATAATTGACACTCTGATTGTATTGTACTTTCCGAATTGTATGTGGCATGTCACTGGTTCTACATATAATTACATCTATTCACTGCCATCATTTTTTCCCGCTTACATCACAGTATACAGTAGTCTACATTGCAAGATCGTACACAGTAACTAATAACGTCTTCACCAAATGACCTTTGTTTTTAAACACACGGAGTATGTGTAGCAGTGGAGGCCTGATTGCCATCAGAGCTAATGCATGCATCTAGGAAGATCTATTATGAAACAGTTGATGTCAGGGGAGTTGGGAGTCTGCATCAGAAGCACACTCGGAGTCTAAAGAGTAGGTATTGGGAAATTTCCAGTGTGGTCTGAAGGTAATTCCTTATTTAACATTGCATCTCGCTTTTCAGCTTCTGGGAACCCAGATATTTATTATTTGCTGTTTTATAGGTTTGTGCACTAACTACTGGGATTATTAAGTACATCCAGCTATATTATGTACAGTACTGTGCAACAATGTAAACAAGCTTTCAAGACTCATCTTCAGGTGTTGACTGAGTCATTCTGAAAGCTTGAGCATATGTACATGTTTGGAGAGTGAGTAACCAGCTACTTCTTGGAGTACCTCATTAGTTGATGTGACTGCTGCACAGCTGTTTCCAGTTCAGTGTTTGTCCAGTAAGCAGCTAACTTGAAAATTAAATCCCATCTCTTACAATGCAGTCTTAATGAGCTAAAAAATATTTACAGCTTCTTTGAAAACGTACATCCTTAGGCGTGATTGCAGAGTGCATGCATTTGCTCAGAAATAGTGTGAGTAACTCCCTGCTAAAATGTACACACTTTGGAGTTTGTTTCTGTCTGCTTTGCCTGTTCGTTCTGCTGCTTGCAAATAACCTTCTGCCCAACTGGAACTGATAAGGGAGAGGAATTAGTGTCTGGAAAAGCTACAAGCACAAGTTATCCTCAGGCAACCTGGGAGGTTTATAGCGATAACCACTCTGTAACAACTGCCCCTATCGCTGCCCTTACTTCCCAGTAAAAGTGAGGTGGCTTTACCCGCTCAGTGAAGGTGGGGAGATATGCAGCTTCATGTTTACTGTGGAATAAGGATACGTGCAAAAGAAGTTACTGCAGGGTAGCTGGTATGCTTATAAATCCCCACCTTAGCTTACATTGTAGTAACTTGTCCATAGAACCAAATCTTTAATGTTTTTATGTTTCGTATCCTAGTAATGATTAACTGAAAATGGTAATGTAGAGAGGATCAGTAGAAACTGATTTTGGACGAGCAATGACTTCCAGGGGTCTGTTCAAAACAATTGTAAAGGACTCGGTAAGGTCAGCATGTACTTCAAAGTCTTCTGGAATTTGGAGTCTTTGACAGTGAGTGCTTGTTGTTCAATTACCATGAATGGGTGGAGGAATGATATTGTGTCACTATCAGATACACCTTCAGCAAAATAGGGAACTGTTGGGTATTCCTAACAAAATATATTTTTCAAAATTTTTAAACAGAAAAAAAATTAAAAACATTACAGTTTGCATCATGCATAACAAACATGATGGTAAAGTCCTGGAAGTACTGCAGCATGGAAATATTTGTAGTAGAAATAGCCATTATCGTATTTTTAAAAAGAACCAAATATTGCTTCTTCCCATTTGGCCTGGAAGCTTATTCAAGATGTAGGAAAATGAGGAATTGTGACCATTTATGTGAAGCAGTAACACCCTGAATGTTATAGGGATAAAAAAAAAGATTTCTGTGACAGCGAACACTGGAAGCAGCTATCTAAAAGTACTTTGGAAGGTGGATCTCATGTGATATTAGACTGGATACATGCTACATCCCAGAAACCTGAAAATTTTACCGGACGAGAGAATAGAAATGGAAAAGAAAGGCATTCTCTAGAAATGTCAGATGGGATTTTCAGAAGTATTTAGCAATTGTCTGTGTCTGGCCCAGCTCGGAAAGCTGTCCCTCTTTAGGACATCACTTGAACGTGTGGTTCTATGCTGATGATGCTGACGGAGCGTAAGTGTTACGCGAAGCTGAGCATCCTGCATATGGATGGGCTTAGGAATGTGCAGAAATGCTTTGTCTGAATTTAAGGACCTTGTTTAGAGGTTTCCACACATTGGCAGAGGTTGAAAAGGTTAATCTTGAAAATAAGAAATGTAACTTTTTGCACTGATTTTTTTTGTGTGTGTTTGTTTTAAAAGTAATGCTAGTCATATTAGCAATTGTTGAATATTGAAAAAGCACACATACAAAATACCGTGCTTATTTTCCTAAGCTGTGTTAGAGTTCAGGAGCTTTTCTCTGAAAATGCTTTGTGTAGGTTTACACTTAGGAAAGCAGTGAATGCTTTTAATCAAGATGGACAATTGTGTGGAGGCACAAGAGAAATGATGCTGGATTGAAAATATACAGAACGTTTTTTTTGTATTTTAGAAGTTTAGTACACATGGTTAAAAATTTTAGAATGAGAACTTGAAGAGCTTTCTCATATCAAAAATCAATGTAAAACTGCACTGTAAATTGAAAAAAAACCATCTTGCATATCAGGGATAAGTGTAAGTCTTGTTTTCATCTTGTTTTCCCTTATTCCTTGGTGTCATTATCAAAATATGTATTTCAGTGCATTAGAAAATGTAATTTGAGTCAACTGATACCTGAATCAGTTCTGGGATATATGTAATTTCCTGTGATGTTGAACAGAGAGAATTGATTTCAAATGTATATTTTTGGATTAAGGTGAAGGGATCAAATAGGAACCTAACTCTTATGTCTGATGATTGAATTTGACCTGCCGTACTATCAGAGCAGAATCCTGTAGGATTGTACCTGTGACATCTAAATGCCGTGTCTGTATATTAATTTTGTCCCGTTAAGGAGAGCTGGGTGAGAAAATGGTGAATCAGTAACAATCAATATTTATGACACACATAAAGGCATTATCAGAAATTTGTGAGAAGCCGTTTCCCTCTATGCTTTCCCGTATTTTGTACTTATAGTTAACAACTCTTAGTACGTGATCCAAGTATAGCACAGAACATGGAAGGAACTTCTTGCTCACTGACTGCTCATGTGCTGAAAACTCCTGATATGCTTCATGTCCCGGCTGGCTTTCCTGGGGAACTGGCCTGAGTTGTCAAATCATTGCAATATATCGCTGTTCTTGCCACTGTCATATTCTGTGATTGATACTTGGCAGTGTTTGTGTGAAAAGATGATCACAGGATCTGTGAAATATTCTATATGGCTTAATTTTTGTTTTACTAAGATATTTAGTATTTTCTGGAGCAGAGCCTGTGTTTGAGACCTAAATCTAAGCCAATCTGACTCATGCTCTAGGCTGGGCTTTGCTGTGCAACGGAGGTTGAAGGCCACTGCAAAATTTTCTTTTGGGTGTATTCAGATCACAAATCCATGTGCTTAGAACTTACAAATTTCAAAGCTTGTGATTTTTTTTTTTTTAAATCTGGTTTCTCAAGGAAATTATATACTTTTTTGTTTGCATGTTTTCCACTAATACTTTTTGAACCATTTTGCTCATTACATTTGGCAGAAAAGTAAAGTCTGTAATATTAAGTTTCATGAAAATAGGTGGCCCAGCAGCAGGAAAAGATCCTGCTAATGCCTTTGCTCCAGAGAGGTGACAGTGTGAGCGTACCTCTTCTAGGCAACAAAGATTTTGCAGCAAAAATGACGGAAATAAGAGCCTAGTGGGCAGAAACGTACATGCTGTGGAAATCAGGTTACCAGGAAATCAGGTTTATGGAAATAATTCCATAAACAGCAGAACTCGTTTCATGAAAATTCTGAACTTGTTGGGCGGAAACATAGTTCTACATGCTACCTTTCTGTGGGACCTGAGAAAGTTATATGTGGTAGGATCTAATTCTCATAGTTATTTCTGTATTCAAATTATACTTGAAAATAGTCTGGACATGTGAACATGTAGTTCTCTAGCACTAGTGTGCACATGTGTATTTATATATGCATTTATTGCTTATACTGTAATGTTCGTATATTTTACATGTTTCACATAGAAATATTTTATGAGCATGGTTTCTTATTTGCTGCATGCCTCAAGTCTGTAAATGTATTATAAATATTGTCCATCTGGATTCAATATTGTCGTCTTTTAGAGGAACGCACTTCCCTTTCTCCTTTCCACTCTTCCCACATCCTCCCCAGCCTAGATAACACCAGTCACGATTCAGAAAGTATATGAGCAGCAAAGTACTCTCCAGAATTATCAGTTGATCAGAAATGTTCTTTGCTGCGTCTTTAGTATTCAGTATTTTCAGAAGAGAGTAATGATATAGTGATACCCTAGGCTGTGGATACTTGAAAGAAGCATGGTCTTTATTTAGTGCATAACCTCCATTCTGTGAAAATCAGGCTTATAACAAGAATAGGTCTTTGGGTTGCAGAATAAATGTGGCTGAGCAGTTGCTTTTAAAAATTTTAGAACGTGTCTATAATCTGATTACGAAATAGTAATTTTATTTATAGTCCAGCATCCACTGTGGATGTTTCACTCCCATATGTTGATATCAATTAATATGTTAAAGCAAATTTTCCACACAAATCTTTCCGGACAGTTATAATCAGAGGAACACTGAATTTCCCGAGTTTAGCTGTCCCCTTCTTTAAAAGGATTAAGTTTTATTAAAGTTCAAATGAGTAACTGGTGAGCTCTCATTTGCTAGAGTCTTAAATGGAAAGCCTTCTAGACCAGCTTGGTATCTTTGCAAGTCCTGAAAATGTTTCTTTCTCTTCACTCAAACGTACTTTTCAGCATTTATTGTGAACATGCAAACATTTTCTAGTTATATTGTTTTAATGGAGAAGCAGCCATGAGTGATGTAATTCTACATTGTCATTTTTGTTTTCTATGCAGCTGTTGCAAAATTAAAAAGCTGTAAAGTTACAAATGGCTTCATATGAAGCAATACGCAGCATGGAATTTCCTGCTGGTGGTTAAAATAATACAATTACTTTTAACAGATGAAAACAGTTAGGGGTCCAAAGCAGGTCCCTATTTAAGAAAAACCCTTTCTTCTGAAAGTATCCTTTTCAAACATTTGCTTGAAAACAAGGGAAAAACAATCTTGGCATAGAATATTTTTATTCTTTTGGGGTTTTGGCAGACAACACAGATCAAGAAGAATAATCACAGTGGCAGGTAAGAAACCAGTAACAGAAAAGCTTTATTTGAGCACAATTCACCAGACGTACATCTTCGTTTATTCTTGTATCCATCTGCAGAGTAAAACAGCCATATGCTTAGAGACATCATTGTCTTTTCTCTTTTTTTCTCCCCTGCACCAAAAAGAAAAGTCACTAGGTTTGACAAGAATGGTACATTTCGTAGTAATTGCAAGGGAGCACAAAACAAAACCAGGCCAGTTTCACAATGTCCATGAATGTCCTAATGCATCAAAGAATGTTTTTACATTCTGTTAGTGGGAAACTGATTAATTGGTTCTTTGTAACTCCAAATTGAAATCACAGTGTAACCTGGTTGTGCTCAGCACAGGAAGCCTTTGGGGATGCCAAAGTTTGGACAGGAGTCTGGGACATAAAGGAGTCCCAGAACTATCGTGTTCAGTGAGCTGTGAAAAGTCATTCAGAAGAGAAACACTCAGCATCCTTTATTTATTTGCATTGAAATATTTATCTGTGATGTGAGGCATTCATAATAGATTGTCAATCTCTTGTGCTTTGTGATGAATCTGGGTGTCTTGCATTGAATTCTAAGTATTTTCTTCTGTGAATAATTTCATAATCGTCACATTTCCAACCTATGAAAGCTTCCTGACCTTTGGATCCAAATTATCTTTTTTTTTTTCTTCCCTTCTCTAGGAAGGGAAATATCAAACCTTTAATTTTCTGTTTAAAAAAACAACTCACCTACCTAAATTATTAATTATTGAACTTAGGGATTAAAACTCAATCATCCTGAAAATTCATGTCTTGCTGCTCTTTCCTGATAATTGAAGGAAATTATTTATGTAGCATAGATTAATATTGTTTCATGTTCTACCTGACATTCCAGATTAAAGTATGACTTGGAAATAGAGATGGGTTGGGACTGAAATACCCTATACAACCACTCTAGTACTTGGAAAGCAATGTGTTAGGTTCTTAGTACCAAAGCTCACAAAGGAAGTAAATTTTCACTTCCATCTTGTTATGTGCTGGGTTGAACGGAGAGAGAAATGAGCTTGGGAGACAAAGAAAATGTAGAGAAAGAGAACAAGGGCATGGCAACAATGAGCACTGTGCATCCTCGATCCTTAGCGCTGACTTGCAGAGGGAGGAATGCCACAGAAGCCCTGTTTTCAGTAGAAAGATGGGAAAGTCTCTTTTCAAGCTGCATCTAACAACATTGTAGCCCCCTTTGAGCTATACACTGATATAGCGAAGGTTCTGTGTTTTTTCACTGTTCCAGGGACAAGCAAACTTCCAAACAACATCTAGAGCAACACTTAGCATTTCTGGCATAACTGCGGGGCATTTTCTGTAGAGTAGGAAGCTCTGCTGGCCCACCAGCACAGGAAGGTTTCTTCTGGTTTTTTGAGTGAGGTTCTCTCAGCCTTTTCTCTTTCCCTTTCTCTTCCTTTCTTTTCCTTTCATCTCTGATTGAAAAAAGAGCTTGGAGACAAGAGAAAAGGCAGTTTAAAGGAGGCTGAACAGTGCTAACCCACAACACAAAGGGTGGAGGTGTATCTGTTCGCTGCTGGCATGCAGCCATCATGGTTATCAGCTTAATAGCATAACTTAACAGGAAGAATTACACTCATGACCTTCTGCTCCAACAGCACAAGCTTCTATCACTTGAGCTAAAGGAGAATCTCCATTAGTAGTTGCTCATTGTCACAGGGCATGTATCCCTCTCTTGGGCCAACCACTTATAACGACAAGATATCATAAACACTTGAACAGCTCTGATTTTGTCCAGTAGAGGGAAGCGGATAGACACAAACACTAACTCCATATGTTAGAGAGAGATATCATCAACATATTAACTGCATCATGCATGATTGGCAAAAGGCGTAATGATTGCAGGAGAACCTTCGTTTCTCACCGCTGCCAAAAACTCTGTATTGACTAAGGATCATTTCCGCTAGAATTGCTGCTTCTTGCGCTGTCACTGTTCTTTGAATTACAGAGCTGCCAGAAAAGAGTAATCTGGATCACAAACCAATTTACCTTGTTGCTGAAAATAACACGTTGCTGTGTTACGAGCAATGCTCATGAAGTTCAATTTTTTAAATTAGGCTCTTGAGGGAAGAGGACTATTGAAAAATACCTTTAAGTGAGAGCTGGCAATAAGTTGCATTTCAAAAAAAGGTGCCTTTTTCCTTGGAAATAGGAATGGAATAGGAAATTGGGTACTGCCACAGAACTCCTCCAAAGTGAGAACTCCAAAGCATTTGGATGCTGGATTTCCACTTTAGTGTCGATCAGTATTTCTTGGGTAACATGATAAAAGCAAAATATTTCAGAACTAGCTCTTTTCTAGACCGCTGTTTACTTGCTCACACTAGCCCAGAGGCTTTTCCCTGGGGAGAAAGACCGTTACTGAACTTAGAATTGCCCCTTGTCAGCTTTAGCTGTGCAGGTACTACCCATCCAGTGGGGAAAAGAAGAAAAGTGTTTGTCTTGTTTTGGAGTCATGTGTTTGGATTATGAGACCTTTTTTAAGAGGGTCTTAAAGGCAAAGATGTACCATTTAATAGCAATAATCACACTGCTGTACCATGGAAACATGACCAACCATATTAAATATTCCCAAGCATGCTGACAGGCAATCGTCAGACCAAGCTTTATTTAGAAAGCTTTCTCTGTCCCTTGAAGCAGTCCTCTCTTTCTCTTTTAATGCCGAATGATGCTCCACAAGGTCCACCAGCTCCTTTCCTTTCCATCGGGTTAGTGGAGTGTCCAAATTTTAAAGGATGCCAACTGGCTTGCAACCAGCATTTATAGAGCAGCTCCTGTTCCAGAAACATTTTTTCCCCACCAACTTTGGCTGCTTCTCATCTTCAGCCCTTTCTGTACAGAACTCTGAAGTCCCTGTAGAGGTTTCATAACATCCTGAAGCCTTCATCAAATGGTAAATTGGTATTCTGTTAGGCTGTCAAAAAGGATTAGAAAGAGGGATCTATTCTTCTTCTTATTCTCATTCTTTAATGACAAGTTACATTGCCAGCCTGTCCACTAAATCACATTAGGCAAGGACTAATTTACCTCTTCATACTAAAGTGGAGAGAAACCAGGGAAAAAAAAAAAATCTCCCACTTAGGACATGCGTTGAGAATTCAGGTAATTCCTGTGCTACTGTAATTTTATTTTAGAGTTAGCATTTTATTAGCATGAAAATGTATATTACCCCTGACTGTTTTTTTCTTTTGTTTCGGAAGTATAAGTTCACCCATTTTAAGTAATTGTGAAGCTTTAAAACAATTCACATTTGAGACTTTCATCAAAATCATGAAGAGTTAAGGTTTTGACACATGTATTTTCATAGAGAAATTTTCAACTAGTTCTGTGAGAATCTTATTCACATTCTTTATCAGGGATCATCTCTTTCATCCTCTCAAAAGGAGTTTGAGTTTAGCTGGAAACTAAAGATGCTATGTTTACCAGCACTATTTTTGCCTTTACCCGTATGTGTAGATCTCACATTGCAGCCAGTATCACCGCTCACGGGTGTAAACATGAAGACTGATATATACATTCTCTACAACAGAGTTCTTAGAGAAGGAAAAAATGTGTATTGTAATGTTAGAAACCTGATTCTAAACCCAGTGCTGTTTGAGTGTGGAGTACTTCCCCATGTCTAGGAGCATGACTGGCCTTCAAAGGAGAAAGGAAGAGATGCCTTGAAAAGAGGGAGGTGAAAAAAAAAAAAAGAATATTCACAAAAACTCACTCAAGCTTGGCTTGATTCCCCAAAAACTCACCTTCTGCGCCTCTCGTTTCCATGTTTGGAGTGCTGGCAAAATGACATGGTTAATGCAGCTCTTAGTATTTTGCCATTATGATGATATATGTAGTGATGGGACAGATTAGGTTAATTGCAAGAATATGATTGGCAAATGCAACTAACTAGCAGGCAGTCGTGATTGCACTATCCAAATACAGAGCTAACAGAGTTCAATGAGTGTTAATGCTGTGCTGCATCCTGCAAGACCAGAATGAATGCCACACATTTCCAAGTGTAAGAAATTCTGCATAAATAGGACATTCAATTATTTATGAATAGACTCTAAGTCAGTGATTAATTAGCATTTTAAATATGGTTGATTAACACATTAACCCTATTTTATGAAAACTCTTTTAAAAGATACATATTACATGTGCTTCCATTTGATTTTCACATTTCTGATGTCTTTCATCTGTTAGATTACTGTGTCCTATAAGACTTTCTAGAACGTTTAATTATTTACTTTACAAATGCAGGATGTTATAATGATATTTGTAAAGAAAAAGCTAGGATAATGAATATACAATACAGTATTAGCAGCTTCCCCAGCTGTTGACAGGAGGTTAGGGGGGTATGGGTGGAGGAAGAAAGAAAATCAAAACAAGATAATAATGTTGCACTAGATGTATACAAGTGAATATGCAATAAGCATTGGGAATAGTGTACAAAAGCAATAACATAATTTACCATTCTGTATGAAAGAACTATCTGAGGTGCTTTTGTCTGTGTTGAAGGTAATGTTTGGAAGCCTTCACTGGAAAGCAGAATATAACCTAGAAACTGTTTGCATTATCAGTTACAGAAGAAAACATTTACTTGTTTAATAATCAGTTATTTATTTCTATTATTAATTATTCATCCATCTCTCAGCGATTACTAGTATACTAGCTGCTATTGTATCAAGGGCTGGGATTTGCCTGCCAGACCTAACGATGAAGAGAATTTTCTGATATATGAACATATTTAGACCTTATAAATAGAAGAGAAAGGAGGAAAAGCCCCCCTACATCAGTAGCTCAGTTCCTTTTAAACTGTTTGTTTCTGTGTAGATTGATCAAGTTCCAGAGTTGCCTAATAACCTAAGATATCTCTTTCCTGTATATTCAGCCAGCAATCTACATACTGTTCTCATGTAATAAAGTGAAATTGTGCTGGAAGTGAAACTGTCGGAATTGGCCTTTTTTCGGCGGTCTCATCTCGTTACATACTGAACGTTGGAGACATTCAGCCTTCAGAGCACTCAGCATCTCATATGGGTCTGTATTTAAAGTGCGCACCTGCTCCTCTGCAGTAAATACAAAAATCAATATTCTTATGAAGGTATATGCTTGAATATTTTGTATAATTGGCTCTGTCCCCATTTCTGCAAGAGGGTATCGCAATTGGTAGTGTTAGAGTTGATTATTTCCTCCCTACATAGTGAAGGGAAAAAAAAGCCCTGCAAAGATCACTTCAAACTGTGCTTGGAATTTTCCAAAGTTAAGCTGTGTGTAAAACAAAAGGGGAGGAAATGCGTGATACTGAAAATCGGTCAACTAGTTCTTCAGCTGAAAAATGGCTTATTAGCAGGGAAATCGTTAAGGTGCAATAGAGATTTATGGACTAAGGTAATTGAAAAAGGACATAATTGACGATTCTTACCTATCTTAATCAGTGAGATTATCTGTGCCGTGTGAGAAGCACTTTGTCTACAGTATACTTGTATACGTCTTGTATACAGAAGCAAGCTGTTAATGTCATTGTCCTGCTACTCAAGTCTAAGGGCCTGATTCTTCTCCAGAAATTCCTCCTTTTCAGTAATGCTATTTTGCCATCAAAACTATTCCTAACCTTCATAGTATTACCTTTTCTATCTGAAAAAAACAGGTATTTAAATTTTTAATTTGCTTACTTCTGCTTGAGGCCTGGAAATATAGGCTAAATTATTTCATTTTTTGTCTATAAGATTATGTCCATGGGGGTAGCCACATCAAAGTGAAGGTCCATATCTATAAATGATGGGAAGTGGAGTATCTGGACAAAGTGCATGCGTTCCATGCGTTAGGAGTCTATATGCAAGGGTATGCGATTACCATATATCAGGAGACTGGTGGAGCAAATTCAGTGAAGTCATTATGATGATATCATTGCTGGTAGCCATTACTTTACATTACTAGTGGCTATTACTGTAATCTAAATGGACATTGGGAGGAGATTATGGTGAAAGGTGCTAATGGCTTGCACATTAGAGGTCATTAACATGTAAGCACCCAGGATGAAAGTCTATGTACAAAGAGTTAAATAAATTGTTCAGCAGCTTCCCCCAGGGAGTCATTAAAGGTATTATGCAAGTTTAAGTACTTTTCTTTATCTGGGCTATTAGACCTTTCAAACTAGGAGGTCTAAAGGAAGAGCTTCTGAGTAGTGGTTTTCCCAGGTGTAAAATCAAGCCTGTGGGCTGGGTCTGAGGGGTGGTGGGCAAGAGTGGAAGACAATGTATAGTTTAAGCAGGTAAATCTGTCAGATTTCTCAAATGCTGGAGAAAAAACTGCTAAGTGTGTGCAATTTTTGTGTTCAAGGGAAGAAGGTGCACCTTTTAGGGCTTTACTTTGGAATACAATCAAATTACCCACCTCATTATGAGCTGAAAGGTTTGCTGTATTATTGCAATTTTTTGGTTCACTGTCTATTTAAAAAAAAAAAATCTGTTAGAGTAGCAATATGTAGAGCGTAATTATTCTAGCAATGTGAGTATTTGCTATCATAAAGATTTTCCAATACGATTAATGTAAAACATTAGGCATTGCCAAAATCCTACTGTTTTCACTCCCTGGCTTGAATAAATAATGGAAGACAGGAATAAGTAGTAAAGGGAAATAAATTCTTCCTCTCAGCTGAGGCTCTCTTTGCAGAGATGTGTATTTTCTTCCTCCAGTATGCCTCCAGAGCTGATAGTAAAAGTAATTCAGAAACTTCAGCTGGAACACAAGGCAGCAACCCAGCTCTACTGTGCGAAGGATCCCTGCTTCTTACAACAACTCTCTATAGGCTGGAGTTTATTTTCAGGCCTTTCATTCATGGCCAACCAAGATATATAGGCAACAACTGTGGCATGTCTTACAGTAGCTAATCAAACTAAGGTAAACCAAGGATAAGGGATTTTGTATTAATGAGCCTCTCTTGAATTATCTGAGTTAAGGTATATGGCCGAGTCAAATCTATCTATTTGCAGAAAGTTTTGCAAGACTTATGTTTGTACAAAAGTCTTTCTACCAGAAGAGGATAAGTTTCTATTTTTTATATATATATATATATAAAAATATTAATAATAAAAAATATAAAATATATATATTCTATTTTCTATTTCTATTATTTGGTTTCTATTACAACCAAAATAGAAACCAAAGAGTGCGGGGTGGTAGAGTGGTAAAAAGAGAGTGCTGTAATTAGGGATAAGAAATAGATTCCATTTGGGGTAATTCTGTATGAATCTTGAGTTACAGTTAAGCCTACTAAATATCCAGGAATCCTGGTCCCGAGTCCTCCGTACAAGTCTTGGGGTATGTAGCCAGAGAATGACTAGCTCCAGTCTTGCCCAAGGGACTAGGTTTCCCTCCCAATGTAGGATGAGCCCACAAGCTTGTTTACACTAAGTGGTATGCTGAAATGAAGTCAGGATGTTACTGAAGTGCACACATTGGCCCAGAAAGGTTTATCTCCCAGTTTAGGCATAAACTTAAATGCTTTAATGCAACTGTGTGATAAAGGCATGGACTAGGGAGGAAGAGGACAGTATGAGAATATTTCCACAGATGTTTTATTTAGGTTTCATAGTAGCAAAAGAGAAATAATTTGGGTTTTACCCTACAATGTCTTTAGTCTTCAAAGGCTGCAAATCCTATAATTAATTGACAGGTAGAAAATAGGCTGTACAGAAGTTAATTCACTAGGGACTACAATTGCTGCGCCTGTGCCCTCAAGTGCCTGTTACAGTCCTGATCCAAAGTCAGTTGAAGCCAATCGATCAGGCCCTAATTGCACACTGATTAGTATCGCTGTGCTTGGCAGCATAGTAAATCTTTAAGAATTAGAGCCACTGTGTTTTTTGGAGTAGTTCTTTTCACCATTATGTGTGACTGATAACTTGCAGTGAGATTTAAACACAAATATCGTATTATTGAGAGACAACACTATGTGTAATTGTTGCCAAGATAATAGATGAAATAGCTCAACTTCCATTGGAAAAGTTTCAAAGGTTGAAAAGTTTCAGACAGGCATTTTTTGCAGGTGTAATGAAAGGATCAGCATGTATTTCCCCCAAAGGCTTTCATTTTTCATTTTTATCCTTAAGAGAAGCCAGTGGCACTTCCTGGGTATTGTCATTGACTAAGGCACAAAAGAAGGAGGAAAAAGAAACAATTGATAAAAAAAAAAAAGAAAGAAAAAGTGAATCAAAACATGACTTCTTGTTTTCAAGAAGAAGGGCCAACTTTTACTTTATAGTAACAGCTTTGAGATCAGCAGCTGTGGGATTACATGGCAGAGGTTTGTAAAAAAAATCAATAACTGCTGCTGTTTGGAGAGAGGGAAAGAAAGGACAGCTAACTAGACCAGATTGTAACAGTTCTGCAAGCAGTCACAATGCTCACCTTACAACAGCGCAGCCCTGCAAATTATTAAATAATAAATCACAAAGTCGAACAGTCTTGGGTGGACAGAATGCGTTTGACTGTAAAGCAGACAGAGGCCTATGAATTATTCACATCTCAAGCAAAGATAAAACAAGCAGAGAAGAAATGAGAAGAATTCTTCCAAACAGGTTCTCCTGTACTGAAATATACCTTTTGATTACTGATACATATTTGGGGATTCAACCGGTCAAAGTCATGCCAGAACTAAGAAGAAGGAGACAACTGCAACCTAGGTTTAGTGCTATGGGAAAATCCTGGCATTAATAAGTAACTTCAGAAGTAATGTGCCTGTGAAATATCATTTTGCAACATTAGTATGTTAGCAATTAAGGGGAGAAAAATGGATCTCGGAGAATAATTGTCGTAGAAGTGTCAAGATCTTGAGTATTTATCTTTAATTTAGTGAGTTAAAACTTCGTAAGAGCTTATTTTAATCAGAATGGCAAGCTAAAAGCTGAAAATCTGCTTGTGAAAATGGTGGGAATCTTATGTTTTGATAATTTTAAACATCTGACTTAGCTGAAATGGGAGGAAAAGAGTTAAAGCTGATCTTCAACATAAAGAGAAGAAAGAAAAGCAGAATTCTCCATTCTGGACTGTGGATTTTTATTACTGCTTTATAACATTTAGGTTATTTGAACATAGCTAATGTCTGTGACTTACAGAGGAAACAAAATCAATCAAAACACTCATCTTCCTTTGAAGTTGTTCTTCCCCCCCAGCAGAATTTCAGGCTTACTACACTGATGCACTGATATAGCAGAAGAAAATATGTATGGCCAAATCCTGCTGACACCCACTGAGGGCAGTGGATAACACTCTTGGGGCTGTATTAATGACATGACTCCAGAATCTGATCCGTTCCATATTGCTAGAGAGATAAATGGTTCAAAAAGGGCTTTTCCTGCATGGTTTAAATGATGATCTTTGTTTAAAACTCACTCTCTTAAAATTGGATTTATATAGAGTCATAGAATCATTTAGGTGGAAAAGACCTTTAAGATCATCAAGTCCAACCATTAACCTAGCACTGCCAAGTCCACCACTAAACTATGTCCCTAAGCACCACATCTACAGGTCTTTTAAATACCTCCAGGGATGGTGACTCAACCACTTCCCTGGGCAGCCTGTTCCAATGCTTGACAACCCTTTCAATAAAGAAATTTTTCCTAATATCCAGTCTAAACCTCCCCTGGTGCAACTTGAGGCTGTTCCCTCTTGTCCTGTCGCTTCTTACTTGGGAGAAGAGACCAACACCCACCTCGCTACAACCTCCTTTCAGGTAGTTGTAGAGAGTGATAAGGTCTGCCCTGAACTTCCTTTTCTCCAGACTAAACAACCCCAGTTCCCTCAGCTGCTCCCCATAAGACTTGTGCTCTAGACGCTTCACCAGTTTTGTTGCCCTTCTTTGGACATGCTCCAGCACCTCATTGTCTCTCTTGTAGTGAGGGGCCCAAAACTGAACACAGTATTCGAGGTGCGGCCTCACCAGTGCTGAGTACAGGGGGACAATCACTTCCCTAGTCCTGCTGGCCACACTAGTTCTGATACAAGCCAGCATGCTGTTGGCCTTCTTGGCCACCTGGGCACACTGCTGGCTCATATTCAGGCACCTGTCAACCAACACCCCCAGGTCCTTTTCTGCCTGGCAGCTTTCCAGCCACTCTTCCCCAAGCCTGTAGCATTGCATGGGGTTATTGTGACCCAAGTGCAGGACCTTGCACTTAGCCTTGTTGAACCTCATACAATTGGCCTTGGCCCATTGATCCAGCCTGTCCAGATGGCTTTGTACAGCCTTCCTACCTTCAAGCAGATCAACACTCCCACACAACTTGGTGTCATCTGCAAACTTACTGAGGGCACACTCAATCCCTTCGTCCAGATCATTGATAAAGATATTAAACAGGACTGGCCCCAAAACTGAGCCCTGGGGAACACTACTTGTGACTGGCCGCCAACTGGAGTAAACTCCATTCACCACCACTCTTTGGGCCCGGCCATCCAGCCAGTTTTTTACCCAGCGAAGAGTACGCCCATCCAAGCCATGAGCAGCCAGTTTCTCCAGGAGAATGCTGTGGGAAACTGTGTTAAAGGCATTACTGAAGTCTAGGTAGACAACATCCACAGCCTTTCCCTCATCCACTAAGCAAGTCACCTTGTCATAGAAGGAGATCACATTAGTCAAGCAGGACCTGCCTTTCATAAGCCCATGCTGACTGGGCCCGATCACCTGGTTGTCCTGTACGTGCTGCGTGATGGCACTCAAGATGATCTGCTCCATAACCTTCCCTGGCACCGAGTTCAGACTGACAGGCCTGTAGTCCCTCAGATCCTCCTTCCGGCCCTTCTTGTAGATGGGCGTCATATTTGCTAACTGCCAGTCAACTGGGACCTCCCCAGTTAGCCAGGACTGCTGATAAAGGGTTGAAAGCGGCTTGGTGAGCACTTCTGCCAGCTCCCTCAGTACCCTTGGGTGGATCCCATCCGGCCCCATAGACTTGTGTGTGTCTAAGTAGTAAAACAGGTCACTATTTCCCCTTGGATTATGGGGGCTTCATTCTGCTCCCCATCCCTGTCTTCCAGTTTAGGGGGCTGGGTGCCCCAAGAACAACTGGTCTTACTATTAAAGACTGAGGCAAAGAAGGCATTAAATACTTCAGCCTTTGTCACTATGTTTCCTCCTGTGTCCAATAAAGGATGGAGATTGTCCTTAGCCCTCCTTTTGTTGCTAATGTATTTATAGAAACATTTTTTACTGTCTTTTACAGCAGTAGCCAGATTAAGTTCTACCTGGGCTTTGGCCGTTCTAATTTTCTCCCTGCATAACCTCACGACATCCTTGTAGTCCTCCTGAGTTGCCTGCCCCTTCTTCCAAAGGTTATAAACTCTCCTTTTTTTTCCCTGAGTCCCAGCCAAAGCTCTCTTGTTCAGCCAGGCCGGTCTTCTTCCTCGCTGGCTCGACTTTTGGCACATGGGGTTGGCCTGCTCCTGCTCCTTGAAGATTTCCTTCTTGAAGAAAGTCCAGCCTTCCTGGACTCCTTTGCCCAAGGGACTCTGTCAACCAGCCTCCTAAACAGGACAAAGTCTGCCCTCTGGAAGTCCAAGGTAGCAGTTCTGCTGACCCCCCTCCTTACTTGTCTGAGAATCAAAAACTCTATCATTTTGTGATCGCTATGCCCAAGACAGCCTCCAACCGTCACATCACCCACAAGTCCTTCTCTGTTCACAAACAACAGGTCCAGAGAGTGCCTTCCCTAGTTGGCTCACACACGAGCTGTGTCAGGAAGTTATCTTCCACACATTCCAGGAACCTCCTAGACTGTTTCCTCTCTGCTGTACTGTATTTCCAGCAGACATCTGGTAAGTTGAAGTCCCCCACGAGAACAAGGGCTAGCGATTGTGAGACTTCTCCCAGCTGCTTATAGTATATTTTGCTGCCTCTTCATCCTGGTTGGGTGGTCTACAACAGACTCCCACCATGATATGTGCCTTGTTGGCCTTCCCCCTGATTCTTACCCATAAACACACAACCCTATCATCACCATCATTAAGCTCTAGACAATTAAAATGCTCCCTAACATACAGGGCTATCCTACCGCCTCTCCTTCCTTGCCTGTCCCTTCTGAAGAGTTTATATTCATCTGTTGCAGCACTTCAGTTGTGCGAGTCATCCCACCACGTTTCTGTGGTGGCAACTATATCATAGTTTTCCTGCTGCACAGTGGCTTCCAGCTCCTCCTGTTTGTTGCCCATGATGTGTGCGTTGGTGTAGATGCACTTCAGTTGGGCTATTGATCCTTGTAACCTTTTTGGGCAGAGAAGCCCTAATTCCTACATGACCATTCTCAGGCGCTTCCATGATTTCTAACACATCCATAACCTTTTTGTCTTTGCTGCTGCATGGATCTGTATACAGATATGGGTATGTATAGACAGTAGTGATGCCTTCTTTGTGATGAGTGATATGGTTTCATGAAGGGTAGGAACATACTGCTGATGAGCCTAATGCTGTCTGAAGCTATAGAAAACCACCTCTCCTTCATTCTCTGCCTCTTGAAGACCAAGCCTGTGAACCAACCTACTTGTGGGAACCTTTCCCGTGACTGATTTTGTGTTATTACATTTAGGAGCAGTGGCAAAGTTGGTGTGCCTCAAATTTCAATCTGTTTGCATACTGCTGAAAGCTTTATTTTTGTAATAAGAGAGTGCGATGAAGAGAAAAAGGGAAGAGGACCTAACTCAAGGGAAGACATAACTAATCCTGCTGAAGGCCCCTGCCTGCTGAAGTGCACTGGAGTCCCGTCGACTGGTTGGAAACTTGCATATTCCAGTAACTGGAAGCAAATGCTCTCAGTTTCCGAGTACCAGGTCTTCCAGTGTCTGGGCTTGTGAGAGTTTCCCATAAACGTGTGGCCTGATAAGGAACAGAGTTGCTTTACTAGCATAGCTGCCGCAAACTGCAAGCGCAGATGAGAAGCAGCACACGCCAGCTCCCGAGGACGGGAAATCTGGTTCGGGGTACGAAGGTGGGGCCTCCCTCCCAACACCTCCTCCACAGTCAGTCCCCTCATGCCTGTTTATTCCCAGCCCACAGTCAGTCCTTTCATCTGAAATATGTAAAATTGTTCAGGTTAGTCTTCCCAGTCTCCTGCTTTCCTGCACTCCAGGCAAATCAATATTGACCTGCCCATGCCCCAGCAAAGGCTGCATCTAAACTTGTTCCTTGCCTTCCAGACCCATAGCTCCCCCAGCTTTTCTCTGTAGTCAGCTCTGAACCTCCTCATCTCGCTCCCAGCTGTCTCCACCTGTGAACCAAGTGTCCTCTTGTGCCAGTGTGTGATTTTTTTCCCTGAGCTAGAGGGTTACCAAGCCAGCTACGAGTTGATTTTCACAGAGGTGAAAATCACAGGGGTACAGTAAGACTAGGGAGCAAGGTATGAAATGTTGTTATTCAAAAGAGTTTTGAGAGGGATGCAAATGATCAGTGATAATACTGGGGTAAAAGTGATATACAGCAGAGCTTCAAAGGTGCAGACAAGAGGCTTCAACTTGATAAAAACAAATCTAAACCAGCGAATAAAAGCAACTTAAAAGGTAAATGGCCAATATAGCCAGCTGTGAGAAGGCGTTACTGCAGTGCTTTGTGTAGCCTGTAGGAGAGGGCTGAGTTGAAATGAGAAACTTTAGTGATCGAGATGAAGGGAGACCTGAAGTATTAGCAGCTACAGAGCTGGCAACTTCTCTTAGGTATTTTGAACAGTGCAGGACACACCACTTCTGACTGAAGGGTGCCGATGCATCTGTGGAGCAACAGAAAATTGGCTTTGGTATGCCAGAGCTAAGCAGGTATTTTGCTGGTATCTGCTTGCCAGCAGGCAGGAAGTTATGCATCACATAGCTGCTTCATTATTCGTTTAATGTATGCATTCAAGTATTAGAATGAGCTTGCAGGTTTTGTGTTGACGCTTCAGTTCTTAGAAGTTATAGATTCCTGAACAATAGAAGGTCAATGGAAAGCGCAAGATTAACCAGAGGATATACTGCACTGGTATTGTCTAAATAGTTCAGGTGGACAACTGACAACTTTAGTAGAAACTGAAGTTAATCAAGTTTCTGTACGTGGAGCAGCATAAATACAACCTGTACTTACCAGCTTTCTATTCAGAGCCTGCCATGGCAGCAGGAAGTTTCAACCTTGCTTTAAATTACTTAATTAGGTTTGCCAAGAATCAGAATCCAGAATAGGAAAATTTACTTAGAGTTGGCAATAACAGTGGGGTTTTTTTCCTCTACAGTACTTAAGAGAGAAAGATGCTCCTTTTCTTTTGCAGAAGTCAAAGAAAAAATTAGTTCCTAATAGAGCCTTCCATTCAGATGTGCCAGTGATATTGATGTATAGGTCAGGCTTGCGTGAATCAGACAAGAGTAATTTGGCTGTATATTTTGCCCTATATTTCAATATTAAAGCATGTTAAAAACTGTCTTCTAGAATATACTGTATGTAGTATTAAGATTTTGGCAGCAGAAGGTTGTTTTAACTGTTGCTTTTTTTTGTTAAATAATAAACCAAAAGAACATGACCAAGGATATTTTATACTTAAATATTTTGTTAAAAAGGTTTTGTAATAGCATCAGGTCTCTTTGCTACACATATGCACCTCTGTTTAGGAGTATATATTGCTGTTGCTTCCCTTGCTTCCTGGTTTAATTGGATGTTGCCAGTAGATATTTTCTGTCTTTGGGGCATTATGCAGAGAAGGTACCAGCAATGTAAGCCTTGGTTATGCTGAAGCAGGAACTGCCTGATAAAGAAAAGATGAAACTTGTTTTAAAATGTTTCATTTTATTCTTAAAAAAAAAAAAAAAGTGGACACCTGCATAATGTGCCTTGGTGAGTACTATCAATTAAAGAGTTGTGAAGTGGATATTAGAAGGTTATTTATAATACTGTTATATAATGACTTAGATGGACTGCACTGGAGAAATTAACATGACAGAGGGATGGAAATCATATTAGAAGTTGGACTTACTTGAAAGTTGATGAAATTATATTAAAAAAATACCATTCAGAATAAACAGTAATGACATGCCTTTTTATTGATGTTTAATTTAGAAAAGAAGTTAATGCATGCCTTGAAAAGCAAAGAAGGACTGCTTTATGCTTAATAATTTGCTTAAACTGAATTTCATACAGAAAATTAATTTGCTCTTAACAACTAGATGACTTTCTAGAAGGGAAAAAAGTTATAGCATTAGCTTTTTCTGAATACCGGTGCTCTTCAGTATGTTTGAAATACTAAGAACTGGTTGGATGAATACAGTTAGAAACTTTTGGGGTGAACACAATATTTTTCCCCCTCGGTTTTTGGAAATGCAGTTTGCTTCTAACCATCCTAAAAAGGGCAAAGGCCATTCAAGCTGTGCACGTGGCCATGGTATTGAAAGGGTTGGCAGAGATCCCACAAGCCTTGTAAAGCACAAAACACAGGATCTCT